>NW_025814828.1:49470877-51871502 GCF_022079265.1 Lynx rufus | reverse complement strand
AAATTCACCAGGGATTAAAGAAAGAGGGAATGGCAGTGGACCAGACAGAGAATCATGGCAAAATAAAGGGAATAACCTGGGAGTTAGTCGATGAATACAACAAGGAAACATAGCAGGTGATATAAATCTGATGATATGAGATTCAAAGCTGGCTATTTTTAGGGAGTAGAGAAGTAGAATGAGTTGGAAATGCCATTGAGGAACCAAGTATACATCTATAGCATCTCTGGTTCCAGTGGCAGGAGGGGACATGGGAAGGAAAATATCCACTCAAGAGGGCCCCAGGAAAAACAACGTATTTGAGAAACAGCCGAGTTTCAGAGAGCAATAAAGTGGAGATATCATTCAGATAGGAGGCAGAGGAGGGTATAGAGGATTTTCCTGATGGCAGTGTGTTTCAGAGATAATGCCCAATGGTGACATAATCCTGAAGCCTTTGTGATGTAATAGGAAAGATCATATGTAGGCAGGATAAAACTAGAGATACCTCTCCAAAATCACTAGGAGCTCAATTTTAATTTCTAGATCAAACCATTCTTTTCCTTTCTTTCACACTGTATTGAAATTTCTCATTTTAAAAGTAATACATACTCATTGAAAAACATCCAAACATCGTAAAAATGTGTCATTTAAAAAGGGAAAATCTCTTTAAGTTTTTTAGAGTTTGAATTTCTGAGTCAAAGATTTTCTAAATGTTCTTTTTATAAATGAGGTTGTGCATTTTTTCATATGTTTACTGGTCATTCACATTTCTTTTTCTATAAAATATCTGTTCATAGCCTTCAACTATTTTTATGCCACCTTAATTGTGTCTTTCTTATTGAGCTTTATGAGCTTTTTATATGATTGTATCTTAAGAAATTCCCATTTTTGTAGGTAAAAATGGTTGAATATTGACAATCTCATATAATTCAACATAATACACATCGCTATTAGCTGGTAGTTCCAAGTTAATATGGTCTATATTATCCTAATTTTTGTATTATTTCAGCAATATTCTTGTGGAGATGTAAACTTTTAAAATAAAGACCAACATTGAAAGATGTGGCCAACTAAAACCTGCAGAAATACTGTTAAATCCATGTTAATATTTCATCATCCACTTAATGAATCCTTTTAAAAGTCAACTCACTAAACTTTCTTTTCTTGGAAATAATACTAAGTCTTCCTTTTTAGCAGAGCAAAAGGATGATCTAACTTTCTTTTTACAGAAAATTAAGTATACCAAAGTTGTATAATAAAGTCTTACTACATTATATCATGCTTTACATTTTAAGTGCCTTCACACACATTAATTAGTTCCTTTCTCAAAATAAGATGTGATTGTAAGTACACACACACACACACACACACAAAATGGTTAAGGCCATGCAACTGTTTTGTGACAAAGCCTGAAGTAGCTAAATCTCAAAGCAAAAACCCCAAGATATTGTTGAAAATTTCATACCTCTCTTTAAAGTATTAATCTATAAATAAAATTACAATGAGATAAACATTATTCACATTTAAAAATATAAATATGTTGCTAAGTTGAGCCATATTAGTCATTAAAAATACTAAAAAGTATTAGACAAAGTACTTACAATCTTGTAAGAGACATTTCCCCTGCCTATATGTTGCCAGGACTTTAGGATTGTAATTTAAAACTGGTAATGTTGAGTGATGACATCATAAAGACACTGTGAATAACAGGAAGTTGAAGGGAAAAGACAGAGTTAATTATATTTTATGGTGCATAGATGCCTCTGAAATCTATTCTAAAATTGTACCTGTGTTTACACGTAATGTTTCACAGCTTGAACAGGAAGAATCAAGTTTTCATTGATTAAATCTATTTGGTTGTTTGCTAAACATCTAATTGTTATTAGTCTATTTTAACACCAGTTTTGAACATACATGTGTACACACAGACCTATATACACGTGTATATGTGCATATGAAGGAGCTATATGTATTAAAAGGAATATAAAAGAATATAAACATTCCTCTATAAAAAGCTACTTTAATCCTGTACATTTCCTTCACATTCAGACTTTCCCCCATAAAAGTATCTATCTATTATCTATCTATCTATCTATATTCACAGTGATATTTCTTCAAAATAACTTGAATATAGTTTCATGTTATATATGTAAGTTACACAAAGGTGAAATGTCTATTAAAATAGTACCAAGAAGTCTGAAACACTTTTTTTCTCCCCAAATCTAAAAACAATTGTTGTTATGTACAAAGTTATGTTAGAACAAGTTATCAAATGCCACTTGGCAGGAAATTTGAAAAATATGAACTTTACATCATATAAAGGAAAGTCATGTGGTAGGTAAGGATGCATACAGAAAAAAGATGTCTTTTATGTGATCTAGAAAACAAAAAGTGAGTATCTTTTTGGTCCCAGGAAGAGAAGCAGTTGATTAGTTATTCTCATTTTTGGCTACTTTTTTGTCATTGAATTTTTGTTTATTTTTGAAAGTGTATATTTCTTATGTAATACTAAGCTCATCTCATTTTTTTAGTTTGTTTATTAATTTTGAGAAAAACAGAAAGCACGAGTGAGTGGGGGAGGGGCAGAAAGAGAGACAGAGAGAGAGGGAGAGACAGAATACCAAGCAGGCTCTGTACTGTCAGCACAGACAATTTCACAACCATGAGATCATGACCTGCACCAAAATCAAGAGTTCAATGCTTAACCGACTGAACCACCCAGGCGCTCTTGACCTTATTTCATTTTTAGAAAATAAAAGCAAAATGTGATCCAAGCACCAAGTTAGTTTTCACTTGGGCAGTGTTACACAGTCTCAGAGCCCTTCCATTGGCCAAACTGAGCTTAAAAGACTATCAAAAAGTATTACCTTCTGAAGTAAAGTAATATAAAGCCATTCAATTTTTAAGTCAAAAATAGACCACAATCAGTAAAGTAATAAAAGGAACACTATGTGTAAAGAGCCTTGAAAAATGTTCCTACTCTCAGGCAGAGCAATTCTACTCCTAGGAATGCATCCTAAGTAACTATTTCAGCACAAAGATGTTAATTATAATTTTACATAAAATATTAAAATTTAGATACACTCTAAATGTCCAAGATTAGGGAATGGTTTTAGTAAATCCCTAGATTATAATTCCACGAGGGCAGGAATCATGTCTGTTTGGTTGTCAATGCCTAACACTTGTGTGAAAAAAAAAAAGATATGTAGAACTGTACACAGAGTTTGATAGCTACCATGTAAAGTGGAAGTATTTATTGTAAAAAGAAATAAAGTTAAACATATCATAATGGTATAAGTGGGGTTATGGATAATTTTTTTTTCTTCATATCATATGATGTTTTGTACTTAAAAATTCCTACAAAATATGTATATATTGATAAGCAAAAAATATAATACTAAAATATATATAAAGCATTGCAAATGCAGATAGAAATAATATTTGGAACATTTATATTCTTGGATTATCTGGCCTGATAATAAAATTAGTATTACTTTTGAAAGACTGTTGTGTAGATAAAGCCAATTAACAAAATAATCATTTTATTAATTTTTTTAATGTATATTTATTTTTGAGAGAGTCAGAGTGTGAGTGGGGGGGGGCAGAGACAGGGGAGACACAGAATCTGAAACAGACTCCAGGCTCTGAGCTGTCAGCACAGAGTCCAATGTGGGGGCTCAAATTCACAAACCTGGAGATCATGACCTGAGCTGAAGTTGGAGGCTCAACCGACTGAGCCATCCAGGTACCCCACAAAATAATCTTGACTAATACTACTTTATTTTTTTAACTTACCTGTTAATTCAAATAGTCAAATTGATATAAATTCAGCTTCAATGAATACAAAATTTCTGTCAAAATTTCTAAGATTCAGTCAAGGAAAATTAACTAAGTAATATCTATGAACATATAAAGCTGTAAATGGCTTATTTTAACTCATGTGAAGAGTATACTTAAAGTTTTTATCTTTAAAAATTTGTACATACTATTGATTTGAAGTTTTAATCATAAGGAAGAAAATTAGAGGAAAGAAGAACCAGAGAACAGCCTTGTTTTGGGAAAGATCTAGGGCTCAAGCAGAGTACATGCCCTGTACAACCCCATCACCAAGGCAATACTGAGGCAGACGGTGACTGGTTGTCTCCTCCTCTCTTTCTCTTTTGTCACACCTGTTTCATCCCCCCCACCCCCCATTTCAAAACTTTCTCAGATTTTTAAAATGAGATACAAAGCAGGGAACAGTGAATGCATATGCACATCTACAACGAGATTTGGCTTGGGCCCTGGACTTCTCCAAGCATGACCTCGAGCTTTGAATAAGAAAAACAACATTTTATTTTCAGTCACCAATTTCAGTCTTTAACAATATTCACACACAGACTGGCAGTACATCACATCTTCAATTGAATCGGAAGCCCCCATACCACTTTCTCCCCTGCACTGGGCCTCCCTTCCACTCTATCTCATTTATTTTTTTCCATAGTACTTATTGCATTCTACATAACTTACTTGTTTATTGTTTATCACTCACCACTAGAATATACAGACCATGGCTGCAGGGATTTTTGTTTGTTTTATTTACTGGTGTATCTCCAGTTCCTGGCAAATAGGTGACACTAAAACATTTTTATTGAATGAATAAAATCTATAATTTATTATTATGGAAGGAAATATTGGCTATCTCAGGTGTTTTCTTTCACTAAGAAAGCATCATTAATGTCTGTAGCCACTGAAAAACTAAGATTTAAATGATCAATATACTGCTACCTACTAGTAATAGGACTAAATTGGCCATTAATTTTGATCTAAAATTTATGAATATGTTGCAGTTTCATTTTGTACTGATCCCCTGCTGGTTCTGGTGGTAAGGGTGGAAGTGTTTTGAAGGGATATGCTTGGGAGTAAAAACATATTAAATTAGAACTCAGGAAACCACTGTTAAAATTTCAGCTTTGTCACTAATCATATGGCTTTGGATAAGCCAACTAAACTTTCCTTGGTGTCTCAATCTGTAATAGGGATGGAGTAGATAGCTAGTTAATCTAGAGTAACACAGACTGTTAAGGATCTAAGAGGGTAGTAACCAAGTGGTCTAGAGCCAAATTCCACATTTCACATAGGTTTCATTCTGTATTAATATATTTTATGTAAAACAATCTGAGTGCTTTTGCATGTAATATATTGATCCAGTAAGGTAACACCACTATTTCATACTTATCAGGCATTTTAATTGGCAATGATATATAATGAAGATAATTGTGAATATGAAAACTCTATGGAATTCAGGATTTAAGTTAAAAGCTAAAATCTGAAATTACCCCTTTGCTCTATTCCCACCATTACTCAGGAAACTCCAGTAGACTAAAAAGAGCCTGATATCTCCATCTAGTTAGAATAATGGTTCTTAACTCTTAAACTCTAATCATTTATAAGGATGCACTCAAACTTTGATCAAGAGATAATATAAATGATTGTTGCAAGTGAGGATGCACACTTCAAGTCTTGTCAAAAGGAACATTGAAGTGAGTGAATCTTCTGATATTGAGGGGAATAAACCTTGCATCAAATTCAAAGGGGGCAAATTGGGATATCAAAACTTGAGTCAACAATCTTATTTTTCCTGGAACAAGCAATGCAAGCCCCAGATGAAAGTAAGGCTATTTCTGTTTTTGTTTTGTTTTGTTTTGTTTTTGCTGTTGTTGTAGTTAATAATTTCATCTTCATGATTAGCAGAGTGCTGCTTCAAACTAGGCACTCAACAAATATTTGTTTAATGCATAAATATGTAAGAAAGGTATGATCAGGAAAAAGTTGTACACAGGTAGAGATAAAGGACTGACATGCAACAATTTAAATCGTACAAAAGTGGATGTTTTTATAGATCATTAGTGACATTTATTATTAGTAATTGTGTTGCAATTATTGTGGCTTAGTACAGCTTTAGTTAGAATCTTTTATTTGAAATGTGCTCAGAAATTTTCATTTTCAAATGTGTGCTATAAACACATGTACATGCATGATTGTGAATCACAGAATTAGAAGAACTTGCCTTACAAAATAGGAAATTGTCTAAAGCTTTTGAGAGAACTTTACTAAATAGTTTATTTATATGTAAGACCCATAATGACTAAATAGCGGCTATATTTTGAGAATATCCGTGACTGAGTTCATTATTTATTTTGATTGATCAAATGAATACATTTTTAAAAGGCAAATTAATTAGAGAGATAGACAACACCCTTGCACTGCCTTTTTTTAATATAAAGATAAATACTACACATGTAACTCCTATGCTTCAGTAGGTGAACATGTGCACCCAATCTATTTCTCCAACCTCTTTCTATCATTTCCCTCATATTCCTGATACCCATGTCCACTGAAAGATATTGTGATAGAACCTATTGATTGCTTACCCAACATTTTTACCTTCCTCTGTATTTCTTACCTGCCATCACCATAAAAGTTAGGGAGTCCATTTGCATAGTTTCCAAGACTTCCTTGTAGCTAGTACTGGTCCCCCAACCTAGATTGGGCCAATTATAAATAATAAAAATACTTCTAGGGAGTGTCTGGGATTTTCTATTATGATAAAAACCCTATTTTATTCCTGCTTCATATATTTTTATATAATGGCATGATGCTTGAAAGTGCAGCAGCCATTTTGTGAACATGAGAGGACATATTGACAACACCAAAGATAACTCAGCAGAAAGACTGTAATAACATTATTAAGCCTCTAACTTAATTTTATATAAAAAATCTTTCTGAAATTATGCTAGGGTGAGCCTGGGTGGCTCAGTTGGTTAAGCCTCCAATTATTGATTTTGGCTCAGGTCATGATCTCATGATTGAGATCCATGTCATGAGATTGAGCCACATGTCAGCCTCAGTGTGGAGCCTGCTTGGGATTCTCTCTCCACCTCTCTCTCTCACTGTGTGTGCTCTCTCAACATAAATAAACTTAAAAAATCTTGTTAAGAAAACAGTAATGTCTTTATGGCTTAAGCTGCTATTAATGGAGTTTTCTCTTACATTTTTTCAGAAAGCGATAATAACTGATCCAACTTTCTGTGCCAGTTTATGACTGTGTCTTTTTCCAGTGTCTTTCCCCTCATCTAAAATGGTATTCTCCCTATCTGTTTCCATACCAATTTTCATCAAGCACCAGATGAACTATTATTTGCTCTGTGAAGACTTTATCATTCAGAGTTAATTGCTTCCTAGGCAGAGTTGGTCATTAATTCAAAAAGTAATCATTGAGAACCGACTTTATGACAGACATTTTACTAGAAGCTAATGATGTAATTGTTTAAAAAATGACTCTGGAGCTTACAGTCCATTGCATATATATTTAATTATATACCAACATCCATTTCCCTATTTTTTCCTTATAAGCAAAACCACAATTTTATTTATTTTTTTTTCTTGTGATGAGAATTTACAAGATTTACTCTCTTAGCAACTTTCAAATATACAATACAGTATTGTTAGCTATAGTCACCATGCAGTACATTAATTGCATCTCCAGGACTTATTTATTTTTTAAGTGGCGGTTTGTACCTTTTGATCACCATCACCTGTTTCACCCATCCCTCTTCTGACAACCACCAATCTCTTCTCTGCATCTATGAGTATGTTTGTTTGTTTGTTTCCCCTTTTAGATTCCACATATAAGTGAAATTATACTGTATTTATCTTTCTCTGTCTGACTTATTTCACTTAGCACAATACCCTTAAGTTCCATCTATGTTATTGCAAACGGAACAATTTTCTTCTTTTTTATGTCTGACTGTGTTTGTGCATGCACACACATGTTTATCCATTCATCCACTGATGGGCACTTAGATTGCTTCCATGCCTTGGCTATTGTAAATAATTTTTCATGAACATGGGGATGCATATATCTTTTTAAGTTAGTATTTTTGTTAACTTTAGATAAATATTCAAAGGTGGATTTACTGGATCATATACCTCCTGAACCAATTTACATTCCCATGATTGTATTCTTGTTCATGTGTAAGCACTTGATAAACCCTTTATTTGGAAGCATGTGTCTTTCAGTTTTTAGGTAGTCGCTATATTATTGCATTAATAATTCTTCTTTTCTGTTTCCTATTTTTGTAACTCTAAGTCCAAAAAGTTGATATTGCATCCCCAGAATTGGTCTCATTTTCTCATAATTTCTTATCTTTTCCATTTCTTTTTGTTTTGTCCTATTTTCTAATCTACTCTCTCAATTAAATATATGAGAACTAGTGTTTATTTCTTATTACATTGTACTTTTCTAGACATTTTTACTATTGTCTAAAGTTGTAAATTACCATAACATTCCGCCTTTTGTATACACAATATAACTTTTTTATATAACTCTAAGAATATTATAGTTTTGATTGGTTTTAAATTTTTCTCCTCCATTCAGTGTCTCAGTTTCTGTAAGTATTTTTTTTTATATATGAAATTTATTGACAAATTGGTTTCCATACAACACCCAGTGCTCATCCCAAAAGGTGCCCTCCTCAATACCCATCACCCACCCGCCCCTCCCTCCCACCCCCCATCAACCCTCAGTTTGTTCTCAGTTTTTAACAGTCTCTTATGCTTTGGCTCTCTCCCACTCTAACGTCCTTTTTTTTTTTTTTCTTCCCCTCCCCCATGGGTTCCTGTTAAGTTTCTCAGGGTCCACATAAGAGTGAAACCATATGGTATCTGTCTTTCTCTGTATGGCTTATTTCACTTAGCATCACACTCTCCAGTTCCATCCACGTTGCTACAAAAGGCCATATTTCATTTTTTCTCATTGCCTCGTAGTATTCCATTGTGTATATAAACCACAATTTCTTTATCCATTCATCAGTTGATGGACATTTAGGCTCTTTCCATAATTTGGCTATTGTTGAGAGTGCTGCTATGAACATTGGGGTACAAGTGCCCCTATGCATCAGTACTCCTGTATCCCTTGGGTAAATTCCTAGCAGTGCTATTGCTGGGTCATAGGGTAGGTCTATTTTTAATTTTCTGAGGAACCTCCACACTGCTTTCCAGAGCGGCTGCACCAATTTGCATTCCCACCAACAGTGCAAGAGGGTTCCCGTTTCTCCACATCCTCTCCAGCATCTATAGTCTCCTGATTTGTTCATTTTGGCCACTCTGACTGGTGTGAGGTGATACCTGAGTGTGGTTTTGATTTGTATTTCCCTGATAAGGAGCGACGCTGAACATCTTTTCATGTGCCTGTTGGCCATCTGGATGTCTTCTTTGGAGAAGTGTCTATTCATGTTTTCTGCCCATTTCTTCACTGGGTTATTTGTTTTTCGGGTGTGGAGTTTGGTGAGCTCTTTATAGATTTTAGATACTAGCCCTTTGTCCGATATGTCATTTGCAAATATCTTTTCCCATTCCGTTGGTTGCCTTTTAGTTTTGTTGGTTGTTTCCTTTGCTGTGCAGAAGCTTTTGATCTTCATAAGGTCCCAGTAATTCACTTTTGCTTTTAATTCCCTTGCCTTTGGGGATGTGTCGAGTAAGAGGTTGCTACGGCTGAGGTCAGAGAGGTCTTTCCCTGCTTTCTCCTCTAAGGTTCTGATGGTTTCCTGTCTCACATTTAGGTCCTTTATCCATTTTGAGTTTATTTTTGTAAATGGTGTGAGAAAGTGGTCTAGTTTCAACCTTCTGCATGTTGCTGTCCAGTTCTCCCAGCACCATTTGTTAAAGAGGCTGTCTTTTTTCCATTGGATGTTCTTTCCTGCTTTGTCAAAGATGAGTTGGCCATATGTTTGTGGGTCTAGTTCTGGGGTTTCTATTCTATTCCATTGGTCCGTGTGTCTGTTTTTGTGCCAATACCATGCTGTCTTGATGATGACAGCTTTGTAGTAAAGGATAAAGTCTGGGATTGTGATGCCTCCTGCTTTGGTCTTCTTCTTCAAAATTCCTTTGGCTATTCGGGGCCTTTTGTGGTTCCATATGAATTTTAGGATTGCTTGTTCTAGTTTCGAGAAGAATGCTGGTGCAATTTTGATTGGGATTGCATTGAATGTGTAGATAGCTTTGGGTAGTATTGACATTTTGACAATATTTATTTTTCCAATCCATGAGCAGGGAATGTCTTTCCATTTCTTTAAATCTTCTTCAATTACCTTCATAAGCTTTCTATAGTTTTCAGCATACAGATCCTTTACATCTTTGGTTAGATTTATTCCTAGGTATTTTATGCTTCTTGGTGCAATTGTGAATGGGATCAGTTTCTTTATTTGTCTTTCTGTTGCTTCATTGTTAGTGTATAAGAATGCAACTGATTTCTGTACATTGATTTTGTATCCTGCAACTTTGCTGAATTCATGTATCAGTTCTAGCAGACTTTTGGTGGAGTCTATCGGATTTTCCAAGTATAATATCATGTCATCTGCAAAAAGCGAAAGCTTGACTTCATCTTTGCCAATTTTGATGCCTTTGATTTCCTTTTGTTGTCTGATTGCTGATGCTAGAACTTCCAGCACTATGTTAAACAACAGCGGTGAGAGTGGGCATCCCTGTCGTGTTCCTGATCTCAGGGAAAAAGCTCTCAGTTTTTCCCCGTTGAGGATGATGTTAGCTGTGGGCTTTTCATAAATGGCTTTGATGATCTTTAAGTATGTTCCTTCTATCCCGACTTTCTCAAGGGTTTTTTTTAAGAAAGGGTGCTGGATTTTGTCAAATGCCTTTTCTGCATCGATTGACAGGATCATATGGTTCTTCTCTTTTTTTTTGTTAATGTGATGTATCACGTTGATTGATTTGCGAATGTTGAACCAGCCCTGCATCCCAGGAATGAATCCCACTTGATCATGGTGAATCATTCTTTTTATATGCCATTGAATTCGATTTGCTAATATCTTATTGAGAATTTTTGCATCCATATTCATCAGGGATATTGGCCTGTAGTTCTCTTTTTTTACTGGGTCTCTGTCTGGTTTAGGAATCAAAGTAATACTGGCTTCATAGAATGAGTCTGGAAGTTTTCCTTCCCTTTCTATTTCTTGGAATAGCTTGAGAAGGATAGGTATTATCTCTGCTTGAAACGTCTGGTAGAACTCCCCTGGGAAGCCATCTGGTCCTGGACTCTTATTTGTTGGGAGATTTTTGATAACCGATTCAATTTCTTCGCTGGTTATGGGTCTGTTCAAGCTTTCTATTTCCTCCTGATTGAGTTTTGGAAGAGTGTGGGTGTTCAGGAATTTGTCCATTTCTTCCAGGTTGTCCAATTTGTTGGCATATAATTTTTCATAGTATTCCCTGATAATTGTTTGTATCTCTGAGGGATTGGTTGTAATAATTCCATTTTCATTCATGATTTTATCTATTTGGGTCATCTCCCTTTTCTTTTTGAGAAGCCTGGCTAGAGGTTTGTCAATTTTGTTTATTTTTTCAAAAAACCAACTCTTGGTTTCGTTGATCTGCTCTACAGTTTTTTTAGATTCTATATTGTTTATTTCTGCTCTGATCTTTATTATTTCTCTTCTTCTGCTGGCTTTAGGCTGCCTTTGCTGTTCTGCTTCTATTTCCTTTAGGTGTGCTGTTAGATTTTGTATTTGGGATTTTTCTTGTTTCTGGAGATAGGCCTGGATTGCAATGTATTTTCCTCTCAGGACTGCCTTCGCTGCGTCCCAAAGCGTTTGCATTGTTGTATTTTCATTTTCGTTTGTTTCCATATATTTTTTGATTTCTTCTCTAATTGCCTGGTTGACCCACTCATTCGTTAGTAGGGTGTTCTTTAACCTCCATGCTTTTGGAGGTTTTCCAGACTTTTTCCTGTGGTTGATTTCAAGCTTCATAGCATTGTGGTCTGAAAGTATGCATGGTATAATTTCAATTCTTGTAAACTTATGAAGGGCTGTTTTGTGACCCAGTATATGATCTATCTTGGAGAATGTTCCATGTGCACTTGAGAAGAAAGTATATTCTGTTGCTTTGGGATGCAGAGTTCTAAATAGATCTGTCAAGTCCATCTGATCCAGTGTCTCATTCAGGGCCCTTGTTTCTTTATTGACCGTGTGTCTAGATGTTCTGTCCATTTCTGTAAGTGGGGTGTTAAAGTCCCCAGCAATTACCACATTCTTATCAATAAGGTTGCTTCTGTTTATGAGTAATTGTTTTATATATTTGGGGGCTCCGGTATTTTGCGCATAGATATTTATAATTGTTAGCTCTTTCTGATGGATAGACCCTGTAACTATTATATAATGTCCTTCTTCATCTCTTGTTACAGCCTTTAATTTAAAGTCTAGTTTGTCTGATATAAGTATGGCTACTCCAGCTTTCTTCTGGCTTCCAGTAGCATGATAAATAGTTCTCCATCCCCTCACTCTGAATCTAAAGGTGTCCTCAGGTCTAAAATGAGTCTCTTGTAGACAGCAAATAAATGGGTCTTGTTTTTTTATACATTCTGATACCCTATGTCTTTTGGTTGGCGCATTTAATCCATTTACATTCAGTGTTATTATAGAAAGATACGGGTTTAGAGTCATTGTGATGTCTGTATGTTTTATGCTTGTAGTGATGTCTCTGGTACTTTGTCTCACAGGGTCCCCCTTAGGATCTCTTGTAGGGCTGGTTTAGTGGTGACAAATTCCTTCAGTTTTTGTTTGTTTGGGAAGACCTTTATCTCTCCTTCTATTCTAAATGACAGACTTGCTGGATAAAGGATTCTCAGCTGCATATTTTTTCTGTCTAGCACCCTGAAAATCTCGTGCCAATTCTTTCTGGCCTGCCAAGGTTCAAAAGAGAGATCAGTCACGAGTCTTATAGGTCTCCCTTTATATATGAGGGCACGTTTACCCCTTGCTGCTTTCAGAATTTTCTCTTTATCCTTGTATTTTGCCAGTTTCACTATGATATGTCGTGCAGAAGATCGATTCAAGTTACGTCTGAAGGGAGTTCTCTGTGCCTCTTGGATTTCAATGCCTTTTTCCTTCCCCAGTTCAGGGAAGTTCTCAGCTATTATTTCTTCAAGTACCCCTTCAGCACCTTTCCCTCTCTCTTCCTCCTCTGGGATACCAATTATGCATATATTATTTCTTTTTAGTGTATCACTTAGTTCTCTAATTTTCCCCTCATACTCCTGGATTTTTTTATCTCTCTTTTTCTCAGCTTCCTCTTTTTCCATAACTTTATCTTCTAGTTCACCTATTCTCTCCTCTGCCTCTTCCATCCGAGCCGTGGTGGTTTGCATTTTGTTTTGCATTTCCTTTAAAGCGTTTTTCAGCTCCTCGTGACTGTTCCTTAGTCCCTTGATCTCTGTAGCAAGAGATTCTCTGCTGTCCTGTATACTGTTTTCCAGCCCAGTGATTAATTTTATGACTATTATTCTAAATTCACTTTCTTTTATATTATTTAAATCCTTTTTGATCAGCTCATTAGCTGTTGTTATTTCCTGGAGATTCTTCTGAGGGGAATTCTTCTGCTTGGTCATTTTGGATAGTCCCTGGTGTGGTGAGGGCCTGCAGGGCACTTCCCCTGTGCTGTGGTGTATAACTGGAGTTGGTGGGCGGGGCCGCAGTCCGACCTGATGTCTGCCCCCAGCCCACCGCTGGGGCCACAGTCAGACTGGTGTGTGCCTTCTCTTCCCCTCTCCTAGGGGCGGGATTCACTGTGGGGTGGTGTGGCCCGTCTGGGCTACTTGCACACTGCCAGGTTTGTGATGCTAGGGATCTGGCTTATTAGCTGGGGTGGGTAGGCAAGGTGCACGGCGGCAGGAGGGGCAGACTTAGCTCGCTTCTCCTTAGGTGATCCACTTCAGGAGGGGCCCTGTGGCGGCCGGAGGGAGTCAGATCCGCTGCCGGAGGTTTGGCTCCGCAGAAGCACAGAGTTGGGTGTTTGCGCGGAGCGAGCAATTTCCCTGGCCGGAACCGGTTCCCTTTGGGATTTTGGCTGGGGGATGGGCGGGGGAGATGGCGCTGGCGAGCGCCTTTGTTCCCCGCCAAACTGAGCTCTGTCGTCTGGGGGCTCCGCAGCTCACCCTCCCTTTGTCCTCCAGCCTTCCCGCTTTCTGAGCAGAGCTGTTAACTTATGACCTCCCAGACGCTAAGTCGCGCTTGCTGTCAGAACACAGTCCGTCAGGCCCCTCCGCTTTTGCAAGCCGGACTCGGGGGCTCTGCTTGGCCGGCGAGCCGCCCCTCCGCCCCGGCTCCCTCCCGCCAGTCTGTGGAGCACGCACCGCCTCGCCGCCCTTCCTACCCTCTTCCGTGGGCCTCTCATCTGCACTTGGGTCTGGTGACTCTGTTCTGCTAATCCTCTGGCGGTTTTCTGGGTTATTTAGGCAGGTGTAGGTGGAATCTAAGTGATCAGCAGGACGCGCGGTGAGCCCAGCGTCCTCCTACGCCGCCATCTTCCCAGAATCCCTCTCACCACAATTTTAATTTATTGTTCATACTTTCCTCATATAACTTAAATGAGGCAAACTTTATCTAGAGCTATAAGTATAAATTATTGTTGCCCTAAGCCATTCATTGTTCAGTATTTTTTTTTTTGCTAGTGATTGATTTAGGGGATATCATCCAGTTCTAGCCAATCATATCTGAGAGAAGGCTTCTAGGAAAGGTTTTTTCACTCTTATGTAGTTGTCACTAGAAAAAAAACAGTCCATTTTCATCTCCTAGAAATACTCATATCTGGTTGCAATGCTTGAAACCAATGCAACTACCATCTTGTAAATATGAAGAGACACAAAACAGGCAAAGCCAAACAACTAAGGTATTTAGATATAGAATTTAGGTTTTGATGACTTTTGTGATATGCTGAATTAACCAACACTGAAATTTTCTCTAGTTCTAAACACTATGTAACTTAAATGCTTTAGCTGCATAAGTTTATTTGAGTTAGAGTTTTCTAATACTTGCAGGCAAAAACATCTCAAATAACAGTCTTACAGACAATGCAAGAACAAGGTTGTAAATGATGAACAAATTGGAGAGAAAAAGGCCTTTGGTTTTATTAATTAAAAACTCTTGGTCTCAGAATAACTAGATTGCCCATTCAAGAGAACATAAATAGACCACAAAAATCATTCTTACTAAATATTTGTAGATCAAAGATATTAGTACTTAGTGGTTGCCTCTATGGCATATACTTTTTGCCATAGCAATGGCAAGGTTGTTTCAATATAATCATCTATGTCCCTTTGTGATTGTCTGAAATATAGCTGTCCAATATTAGGGATACTGTTTTTTATCATGACATCAAAGATGACTAATTATGTGGAAAATATTTGTGGACCTTGACTTATTTGTATTGAACTTTAACCTCTAAACTAGCTTTCTACAGATGTTGTATTCCATTTAATATTTTGTGAATGATGTATATATGTGTAAAGACTTATATCATGCTTTTATGTTTATGGATTTTCTATCCCCATTTTCTTTTTGTGCCTTTTAAACTCTTCTAGCCCTCTGGCAACTGGCATTAGCTTTATGCAAAATTTGTCATTTTCAAGCATCTTAGTAATACCAATGTGACATTTTTACATCAAAATTGGGCTGCTCATCCAAGCCACCATAGAATTAATTTATAAGGTTACATTCACTAAGACATATTCATAATATACCCATTGTGTTGTGACAGGTGAGATTTTTTTATGTTCAGCATTTCCATTTCTCTTGCTAATTCAAAGGTCAAGGTCACTGTCTATACTTTGGCTTAATCTATTTAGTAATGAATACTGTCCAATATTTCTAGTTACTTTATTGTTTTTTTGGCCAATAATTTATTTTTTTTTTAATTTTTTTTCAACGTTTATTTATTTTTGGGACAGAGAGAGACAGAGCATGAACGGGGAGGGTCAGAGAGAGAGGGAGACACAGAATCAGAAACAGGCTCCAGGCTCTGAGCCATCAGCCCAGAGCCTGACGCGGGGCTCGAACTCACGGACCGCGAGATCGTGACCTGGCTGAAGTCGGACGCTTAACCGACTGCGCCACCCAGGCGCCCCTTGGCCAATAATTTAAAAGCCACCTGAATATTTCCAAATTCATAAACCTTACACGTGTAGTTGAGAACGTTGTTGAATAAAAGAGAACACTTGAAAGACAAAATATTTAACATACTAGAGCAGAGTAGGTCAAAACAATGATTAACAAGCAGACTGTCTATAGAAAAAAAACATAAGGAAAAATCCCTTTGACATTGGCCTTGGCAACATTTTTTTTCAGATATGTCATCAAAAACACAAGCAACAAAATGAGAAATAAACAAGTGAGATTACATCACTCTAAAAAGATTATGTGGAATGAAGAGGCAATCTATGAAATGAGAGAAAATATTTGCAAATCATAGATCAGATAATGGCTTAACATCCAAAATATGTAGGGAATTCATATAACTCAATAGTAAAATAATTAACAATAATAATAATAATAAGTAAATAAATAAAATGGGCAGAGGACCTGAATAGACATTTATCCAAATGGCCAACAGATATAAGAAAAGAGTCTCAACATCACTAATCATCATGGAAATGAAAATCGAAGCCAGGGTGAGGTATTATCTAACAACTGTTAGAATGCCTATTATCAGAAAAACAAGAGATAACAAGTGATGGTGAGAGTGTGGAGAAAAGGGAACCCTGTACAATGTTTGTGGGAATGTAAATTTGTATAGGCACTATAGAAAGCAGTATGCAAAGTTTAAAAAAAATTAAAGATATAACTACCATATAATCCAGCAGTCTCACTTCTGGCATTTATACAGAAAAAATGGAATCACTATCTCAAAGGGATATTTGCACAGCCAAGTTCACTGCAGCATTATTCGCAATAAACTAGACGTGAAAACAACCTTAGTGTTCATCCATGGTTAAATGTATAAATAAGAGGTGGTATATATAAAGAAGATTATATATATATATATATATATATATATATATATATATATCTACACACACACACACATACATACACACAATGGAATATTATACTATTATACAGCCATAAAAAGATAGTCCTGTCAGTTGCAGCAACACTAATGGATCTTGGGGGCATTATTCTATGTGAACTGTCAGACAGAACAAGTAAAATACTGCATGACCTCACTTCTATGTGAAATTTTAAAAGGCCAAATACATGTAAACAGAGAATAACAAAGTTGTTGTCAGGGACCTTAAACCTATACAATGTTATATGCAAATTATATCTCAAAAATATTTATATATACTTTATACATACATAAAGCTGGAAAAAAATAAAAATAGAAGAAAACAAATAGGCTGTCTGGTAGAAAGTAAAATATATCTCTTAATTCTTTTATAAAAGTTAACAGAAATAAAGTAGAGCATGCAACTCTTGTTCTCATGATCATGAGTTTGAGCCCCATGTTGGGTGTAGAGATTACTTAAATAAAAAAATCAAATTAGAAATTATTTTTTAGATTTCGACCTTCAAGTCAATTAGAGATAAATATGAATCTTCCACATTTTTTTCTCTCTGAAGTTGGACAGTTACATTCAAATAATTAAAGGCTGTATGAAGAGAGACATGTATCATATTTCCTGTTATCTTTTTTGTACTCATACAAATTAGAATTTAAAATGTTTTTCAAGCAATGTGTCAATAATAAATCAGTGAATCTATTAATCATACACAAAATAATCACTGAGTCTATTCCAATGTGGGAAATATGGGAGAAATGTGTTCTTGGGGCGTGTTCTCATGGGATGTTTTGGTGAGTGTATAGGTGTTCGTTTTAAAATGAATTTATGATGTGTTTATTTTTTCAACTGATGCACCATTTATAGAAAATTTTAAAAATATAGAACACTAGTAAGAGTTTGATAGGTAGAAACTGTAGTTTCAACTTGGTATAATGAGAACATGTTGCAGCTTCCACCCTTACATTAATCTATAAAAATTTTAAAAAGAATATTTTAAAAATTAATGAAGATATTACTATATTCAAATATAGGAATGATAAATCAGAAGAGAAAAGAAAACAAAAGCAGATAAGATTTAATCAGAGAGATAACCCAGAGGCTCAGAGCCTAGGATGCATGTGGGATCTAGTGGGAGAATACTGGGTTTTTAAAAAGAATCAACACCAAGGGACCTTAATGTCTAGAGGTTCTTGACACTAATAACAGAAATAAACCGAGAGACAAATAATTGGGGATTAGCAGGAACAGAGCAGGAGAGAGCAATGAGGCTGGCTTATACTTGAGCATTCTTTCTCTAATTTTCTTATTCTGAAAGCTGTGACAAAGGCGTCTGTTTCCAGGAGGAAGAAGTGCTTGGAGATGATAAAGCCTGTAGATGAGTATGTCTATACTAAGAAGAAAAATATATATATATATATATATATATATATGAAATATATACATATATATATGAAAACATATGCATATATATATATATATATATGTTTTCCCAGAAGATCAATTGTAGTGAAACTATCCAACTTGCAGTATGCTCCACTCATTTATCCTTCTCCTAAAAACTACATCTCCTGTGCCCCCAAAGCAGGCTGTATAGTCAGATTTAGCTGACTGTCTTGGAGTAAATCTCAGTTACCAGGATGAGCTCACAATAACAAAATATAGGTCATTTGAAACATGTAAACACCACAAAAGTGAGACAATACAGACGTGTGAAACCAGAGCTAATGGAGAAGGCAGATCAGGACTTACATATAAGTATAATTATATAAATATAAGAACAGTAAGGGAGGGTATGGCATTCATGACACAAGAAAGAATAACCACAAAAATTAAAATACATAAATAATTTTATAAATAAATATGAGTTTCAATATGTTGATATTCAATAGATGAGTTGAATAATGGAACAGACACACAAGAACAGAGAATTAATAAGCTGGACAATTTGGCTAAGCAATTCTCAATGCAGCACAAATGAATGAAAAGATGAAAGGTAGTTTTAAAAGGTTAAGTTAATAAACACATAGGTTGCAGAAGGGCCAGAATCCACCTAATAGTAGTTCAAAAAGAGTAATACCTAATTTAATCTAATACAGAGAAACTTGCACCCAACAAAGATTGGACATTCTTTCAAATGCACATAGAACATTATTAAAAATAGAGCACAAGGAAATAGCAAAAAAAATTAAGGAATAAAAATTATAAAGACCATGTTGTCTCACAAAAATGCAATAAAATTAGAAATCAAAAAAATACCCTCAATTGTAGAAAATATATTTGGAAAACAAATGTATCTACTACTACAAATTAATTGATTAAAGAAAAGATAACATAATAAAAGTTATGAGATATTTACAATAAAATGACAAAATACTATACTGAATTGTGGGAATTCAGAAGGAAGGACAAATAATATACATTTTAAGAGAATGATTGACAGTATTCATAAACGTTTTAAATATTGGATATAACAGAAGAATGAGTCAAATATAAGTAGGATCTAAGAGCTAGATGTTTTGAAAAACTAGTGGGACATTTATTTTAGTGAGGCTGGAAGGAGAAAATTTTCAAGACGGAAACTACATTTTGGCAGAAAACCTCGGAAGAGTTAATAGTTGATGGTATGTGCATTAATGACACCTCTGAGATGAAGAATGTATAAAGAAGAGCAAAAGATCAAAGACTGAAAAGAACCTTTAGTAATCCCCATATTTTGATGATGATAGGAGTAAAAGGCCATTAGGTCTAAAACAAAAATGTTTAGATAAGAAGGAAAACCCAATGCACCAAATGCCATTAAATTCAAAATATGAGATAATTTCAAGGAGTGGGAAATAATTAACCATGACTAATTCAGTAGAGAAGTTAGTAATAAATGGAATAGAGAAAAACCAGTTGGATTTAGCAAGATTTTCACAGCCAACTTTCTTTTTTTTTATATGAAATTTATTATCAAATTGGTTTCCATACAACACCCAGTGCTCACCCCAACAGATGCCCTCCTCAATGCCCATCACCCATCCCCTCCCTCCCAACCCCCATCAACCCTCAGTTTATTCTCAGTCTTTAAGAATCTATTATGGTTTGGCTCCCTTCCTCTCTTTTTTTTCCTCCCCCACCCCCATGGTCTTCTGTTCAGTTTCTTAAGATCCACATACGGTAAACTTTCAAGAAAGCAATACGAGAAGAATAGTCATGGAAAATGCCTGATAAATTAAATTATTTAAGAACAAAATGAATATGTCATGTTCTAGAGATGTTTATCAGTAAATTTATTTATTGTAATCACTTCTTTTGATGATAGGCCCTATTGTAGAAGGTGAGGTGTTGGATAAGCAAGTTAAGTCAAGAATTGTGGTTTATCCATTAATACTCCTTTCTGCTTTTTTCTATCTTGTTAATGCTTGTTAATGTTTTAAGATTTGATCACAAAAGGTATGTAAAGCTCATAAAACTTTAGGAGGATTTCATCTGTACGTAAATAATAGTTACTGTTTTGGTTCACAAGACAGATAATTATGTCATATCTGATTATAAGTCTGTAATTATAAGTTAGGCTTCATTGGTAGCCACATTAATTCTGCTGATTGAACATGAAATACTCCTTCAGTGGTAAAAAGCTAGTGTGGCTTCTAAAATGTTGTGTTCCTCTTGCTTCCAGAGACATGTCTAGTAAGAAATTGCTACAGGGTGCCTGGGTATCTCAATTAGTTAAGTGGCCAACTCTTGATTTCAGCTCAGGTCATAATCTCATGATCTTGAGATCAAATCCTGCATTGGGCTCTTCAATGAGCATGAAGTACATTTATGATTCTCTCTCTCCCTCTCCCTCTGCCCCTCCCCAGTTTGTGCTCTCTCTCTCTCTCTCTCTGTCTCTCTCTCTCTCGAAGAAGAAGAAGAAGAAGAAGAAGAAGAAGAAGATAAAGAAGAAGGAGGAGAAGTTGCTATGGCTGAGGTCAAAGAGGTTGCTCCTTGAGTTCTCTTATAGGATTTTGATGGTTTTCTGTCTAATATTTAGATATTTCATCCATTTTGAATTAATTTTTGTGTATGGTGCAAGTGGTCCAGTTTCATTCTTCTGCATGTCACTGCCCAATTTTCCCCATGCTATTTGTTGAAAAGACTATCTTTTTCTCATTGGATATTCTTTCCTGCTTTGTCAAAGATTAGATGACCATATAGCTGTGCACCGATTTCTGGGTTGTCTATTCAGTTAGATTGTTCTATGTGTCTGTTTTTGTGTCATTACCATACTTTCTCAATGATTACAGCTTTGTAGCACAAGTTGATGTCTGGAATTGTGATGCCTTCCACTTTCCTTTTATTTTTCAACATTGATTTGGCTATTCAGGGTCGTTTCTGGTTCCATAAAAAATTTAGAATTGCTTGTTCTAGCTATGCAAAAAATACTGATGCTATCTTTATAAGAGTTGCATTGAATGTGTATATTGCCTTGGATACTATAGATATTATAACAGTATATGTTCTCCAAATCCAAGAGCATTTCCATGTTTTTTCAATGTTTTCTTTTCTTTTGTCTTTTTCAATTTCTTTCATAATTGTTTGGCAACCTACAGAATAGAAAAAAATATTTGCAAATATCTGACATATCAGATAAAGGGTTAGTATCCAGAATCTATAAAGAATCTATCAAAATCAACACCCAAAAGACAAACAACCCAATTAAGAAATTGGCAGAAGACATGAAGAAACACTTCTCCTAAGGCATACAAATGGCTAACAGACACATGAAAAAATGCTCAACATCACTCATCATCAGGGAAATACAAATCAAAACCACAATTAGATACCACCTCACATCTGTCAGAATGGACAAAATTAACAACTTAGGAAACAACATATGTTGGTGAGGATGCAGAGAAAGGGAAACTCTTTTGTGTTGCTAATGGAAAGGCAAACTGGTGCAGCCACTCTGGAAAACAGTGTTAAAGAAAGTTAAAGATAGAACTTTAACTCAGAAAGTGAACGATAGAACTACCCTACGGCCCAGCAATTTCACTACTAGGTGTTTATCCAAAGGATACAAAATACTGATTTGAAAGGGCACATGTACCTAATGTTTGTAGCAGCACTATCAACAATAGCCAAATTATGAAAAGAGCCCAAATATCCATCGACCAAGGAATGGATAAGGAAGATGTAGTGTATATATACAATGAGATATTACTTGCCAATCAAAAAGAAGGAAATCTTGCCATTTGAAACAACGTGGATGGAACTAGAGTGTCTTATGCTAAGCAAAATGTCACTCAGAGAAAGAAAAATACTGTATGATTTCACTCATATGTGGAATTTAAGAAACAAAACAGATGAGAATAGAAGAAGGGAAGAAAAAATAAGATAAAAACAGAGAGGGGGCAAATCATAAGAGACTCTTTTTTTTTTTTTTCAACGTTTATTTATTTTTTGGGACAGAGAGAGACAGAGCATGAACGGGGGAGGGGCAGAGAGAGAGGGAGACACAGAATCGGAAACAGGCTCCAGGCTCTGAGCCATCAGCCCAGAGCCCGACGCGGGGCTCGAACTCACGGACCGCGAGATCGTGACCTGGCTGAAGTCGGACGCCTAACCGACTGCGCCACCCAGGCGCCCCAAGAGACTCTAAACTATAGAAAACAAACTGAGGGTTGCTGGAGGGGCGGTGGATGGGCTAAATGGGTGATGAACATTAAGGAGGGCATTTGTTGTGATGAACCCTGGGGGTTATATGTAAGTGATAAATCACTAAATTCTACTCCTGAAACCAATACTACACTAACTTGAATTTAAATAAAATCTTGGAAAGAAAAAAATTGAAAAAATAGAATGTTGCCTGTATATAAGAATAATGTGACTCTCTTATAATTCAAAAAATACATGGTGCCTGGGTAGTTCCAAGTTAATAAACCAGATATTTTCTGAAATCCATGTGTGATCCACAAGTACATTAAATTGTGTACATGTGTAATAGTAAAATAAAAAAAAAATGGGAGAAGATAATGGGGACCAATGCTAGTAATTAAACAGAAAAATCTAAGAAACTTAAAAATAAGAATTTTATTAATATTTATTCATATATAAATCCTAGCTGTTTTAAAAGGAAAAGGTGATTATTATAGTAGAATAGAGAAATCTGAAATTATTTTATCCAGATTTTAAAGCATTGTCTGGGAAATTACAAATATTCTGGAAGTTGGTGATAATTTTGTATTGTTAATTTCAGTTTAAAACTCAATGTTTTGTTTTTCCTTCAGATGGGAGTATAATTTTAACTATTCATATTGTTTATAATTACAGTTAGGGTCCTTTTTGAATCATAATTAATAGGGGCACTTATGAAATACGTATCATTTGTCAAGCACTGTGCTAGGTATTTTTTTATAATAGTCTCCTTTAATCTTCACAATTATTCAATGAAGGGAGTCTTAGTTTACTAATTTTTTATATGAGGATACTAAAACTGAGAGACAGGTTAAGTAACTTGTCCAAGGGTACCCAATAGTGAAAAGCAGAGCTAAGAGTTATATAACCTAAACCATCTGACTACAAAACCTGTGTTCCATTCTCTGTACTAATCTGTCACAAACATAATGAAAATAAGGAGAGAGACAATTTTAGAATGAAGGGAAAGGATTTAAACAAATCCAGCTAATTATGTAATAGTTAGAAATTGCTTAGGGGTGCCTGGGTTGATCAGTGGGATGAGCATCCAACTCGATTTCAGCTTAGGTCACAATCAGGTGGTTTATAAGATGGAGCCCCCCATCAAGCTCTGGGCTGTCAGTGAGGAGCCTGCTTGGGATTCTTTCTCTCCCTCTCTCTCTGCCCCTCCCCCACTTGCATTCTCTCTAGCTCTCAAAATAAATAAATACACATTAAAAAGAAGAGAAATTGACTGAGATAGACTAGGCAAAAAGCCCAAGGTGTGCATGCATGCGCGCGCGTGTGTGTGTGCGCGCACGTGTGATTGATCACTTTGAAGTGGGAAATTTTTAATCAGATACTTCCAAGGTTGGCTCAAGTGGGCTCAAGAGTATGGAAATGAGAGTGGCATAGGATATGAGAAACGAAGCAATATGTAAGTTCACAACTTGGTGAGGACCAATTCAATTTCTTTTAGTTTAAATGCAGCATCTTTCAGAAAAAGTGACTTTATACCTACCAGAGGTGACACTGATATTATGTTCCTATAGTTATTCCTGTAGCTTTTAACTCATCATAAGGCCTGACTATAAGATTTTCTAGTTGTGTAATTCTTTCTCAAGGAATTGAGTGCTCCCAGCAGCCATTTTCTTTTTAATAACATAAGATTAATGGGAGACAAGAGAGGAGGTGCAAATAGAATTATACATGTTTTACACATGTAAAACTTGAAATACAATATGACAGACTTCTGAATAAGGGGGCATATTGTTCTCTGAGTCAAGAATAGACTAAATTAGTAAATGGAATTTTCTTTCTTTCTTTCTTTCTTTCTTTCTTTCTTTCTTTCTCTCTAGAAATAATAACAAAGTTTTCTCAGGGTGGGTTTCATAGAAATTCCTTTGAAATACTTTTTTTTTATTTGCACGAGGGGGGAAGGGGCAGAGAGAGAGAGAGAGGGAGACCCAGAATCTGAAGCAGGCGCCAGGCTCTGAGCTGTCAGCACAGAGCCCCACACGGGATGGAGTAAATGATGGCTATTAACAAACATTGCTCATAATCATTCTATTTCCTTTTAATGATTATTTCTGTTATTTGACAACTCTATGTGTACAGAGATGAAAACTAAATTAATCAAAGAATCTAATATAGTATATTGTGTCATATAGGTATTTATAATTTGTGCTTATGAACTACCTAACAGTGAGTCAATAATTGCCATAAGTGGCTGATAGTGATATCACTCATTGATTTATTCATTAACCTGCCAGTGGAGTGTAGGATAAATAGAACAGGCTACATTTATCCATTCATTTATCTCTTAGACATAACTAGAAAGTAAATTATTAGTGACACAAGTTATACAGAAAGGGGTAAAATGTTATCTAGTTTAAAAGTATGTATATTCAGTAGTGCTAATGCACAAAATGGTTTATCTAATAAAACTAACTAAAGATGGCTGTGACTCCTCCCTTATCTCATCATGTGGATGGTTCTAAAATTTGTGATTGTTCTTTGTTTAGAGAAAAGCTATGGATGTCTCCCATGATAAAAATCCTTTATACTTCAATATTTTACAGTTTTCTCAAAGTAATTTCATATCCATTATTTAACTTGATCCTCACAATAATGCTATAAAATAGGTAGAACATATATCACAGTGCACTGAATGCTCTGGGGCACCAGAGCAAACTCACAGGGGTACCATGGGATAATTTAAATTTTCAAGGGAAACAGTAATATTCAACACTGAGGTAATTCACAGTGTCAACATTTAATATCAATACATTATTTTTGATGATCATATCATTAGAAGTTGGGTTTATGGCAATTGTGATAAAAAAGCAAGTAATGTATGAAATTTAATGTGGAATAGGTAATGAGAATGGTGGTGTAAAATCTAATTCCAGGGCTTAATAAATTGTAATAGACTCATTTTACTAGCAAGCAATTATTGTTGTATACAAATGAAATATAAATATTGGTTTTTATTTCCATTCATGCATATTGTTTTTTAAAGGTTTATGCATTTATTTTTGAGAGAGAGAGGAGGTGGGACACAGAGAGAGAGAGAGAATCCTAAGCAGGTTCTGCACTGTCAACACACAGCTGGATTCAGGGTTTGAACTCATGAGCCACGAGATCATAACCTGAACCAAAATCAATAGTTGGATACTTAACAGACTGAACTACACAGGTTCTCATTTGTATGCTGTTTTTTCCCCCAAAAGAGCTAAGTTATTAGGGTATATAGTATGTTGCTTAGACCTAATTACTTCATAAACAGGAATGTTAGATGTTTCTGTTGGTCTAAGAGTACCATGACAAAATTACTAACACACTGAGGTGCCATGAACTGAGAAAGTTTGGGAAACTCCATTATTAATGAAGGACTTTTCTCAGAATCACAGATGAAACTAGGCCATCGTTATGACTTTATGAAAGTGAAGCACAGGGTGCTGGGTGGTAAGCCCAGGTTCAACAACAGACACAAGACATTGAAACAGAGAAATCTGTTCCTCATAAGTCCTGGAGAAAGTACATGGCACAACTCAAGGGACAGAGAGATTGGTGCAGGGTACCGACAAAAAAAAAAAGGGCAAGACCTGGGGAACATGCTTTTATTAGAGTCTGTGGGTGGACTGTTTTGGGTTTCCTGGGCTAGAGCAGATTGGTCAGTTCATACTAAAAAGTGGAGCTTTATTAAGCCCAATGAAGGTCTTATCTCGGGGTCACATAAGGCATAAAAGCACTGGAGGTTGAAGGTACTTGATGACAAGTGTTGTTGGCAAAGTCATTTCAGGAACTCACATTTGCTTGTGACTGTGGGCTGCTCTCTAGGTCATGCACTTATATGATGTGGCTAGTGTCGATTTAAAGTCCTTGAATCCTTCAGGCTGCTTGATCTAACAAAATGGAGGCTGAGGTAGCAATACCATGGAATAGCTTAACTAAACTATTGACAGTCCTTATATTTTGATTACACGCTAATATTCCTGCCTCTATATTATGCTGGCTCTCCTTTGTCCACACATGATGACATCTTGTTTTTATTCTATTTTCCATCACTCACTAAGATGTCAGGTGTCTGCTTTTGCAGTTTTCATTAATGTATTAGAGACTGATAAAGATAGAGATAGTCCATAAATGATGCAAAGATGAAAAATAGGTGCATTTATGTCCATGTGTATTGTTTTGCTTAGTGTGTTAAAGCTACTTAGAATATAAAAATAGAATAGGTCTCCACCTAAAAGCAGCTTCTCAGCTTCTTCTAGAACCCCTGTCAGGTTAAGCTTACTCATTTCCACTCCAGTCTTCATCATGTCCATCATGGTGACCCAGAGGTCTTACAGTGTCCAATTTCAGCCCCCAGGCTTTCAGAAGCCACTCATACATGAGCATGCCTGGTTCCTGCATCAACTCCATGACCTTATCACAGTTGGGCAGTAGAAGCAACTTCAGGGGTAGCCTGGATGCCAGCATGAATTATTTTCAGGGGCTATGGTAGGGCTGGAAGTATGGAAAACATCACAGCTATCTCAGGGAACCAAAGGCTGCTGAGCCCCATTAAGCTGGAAGTGGGCCCCAACCTCCAGGTTGTGCACACCTAGGAGAAGGAGAAGATCAAGACCCTGGACAAGTTTTCCTACTTTGTTGACAAGATGTGGCAGCTGGAGTAGCAGAAAAACATTCTGGAAACCAAGTGTAGCCTCCTTCAGCAGCAAGAAACAGCTCAGAACAACATGAACAATATGTTTGAAAGCTACATCAACAACCTTTGGTGGCAGCTGGATACACTGAGCCAGGAGAAGCTGAAGCTGGAGGTGGAGCTTGACAACATGCAAGGGCTGGTGGAGAACTTCAAGAATAAGTAGGAGAGGGAGATCAAAGAGTATGAAGACATGGAGAATGACCTTGTCCTCACCAAGAAGGATGTAGACAAAGCTTACATGAATAAGGTAGAGCTGGAATCCTGCCTGGGAGGGCCGACCAAGGAGATAAGCTTCTTAAGACAGCTTTATGAAAAGGAGATCTGTGAGCTGCAGTCCCAGATCTTGGACATGTTCATATTACTGTACATGGACAGCAGCTGCTCCTTGGACCTGGACAGCATCATCACTGGGATCAAGCACCAGTAAAAGGAGATTGCCAACCACAGCTAGGTTGAGGCTGAGACCATGTACCAGATCTAATGTAAGGAGCTGCAGCCATTGACTGGGGAGAACGGGTATGACCTCTGTCACAGGAAGATGGAGATTTCTGAGATGAACTGGAACATCCATCTGCTGACTCCAGGCTGAGATTGAAGGCCTCCAAGGCCAGAAGTCTTCCATGGAGGTCACCGTCACTGATGCTAATCATCGCGGGGAGCTAGCCGTTAAGGACACCAATGTCAAGCTAGAGAAGCTGGAGGCCTCCCTGCAGTGAGTCAAGCAATACATAGCATCACAGCTGTGCTAGCACCAGGGGTTCATGAGCATAAAGCTGGCCCTGTACATCAAGATTGACATATACCACATATTTGTTGAGCGTAGGGAAAGCCAGCTGGCATCTAAAATGCAGAAAATGAGTGTTGATACTAAGACCACCACTACTCAGGCCGAGCTTGGCCTTTGGGAGCCTCACAAGCCCTGGACTCAACTATGGCCTGAGCTCCTTCCAGTTCAGCTTCAGCTCTGGTGGGGGCTCCAGTTCCTTCAGCCATTTCAGTTCCTCCAGGGCTGTGGTTGTGAAGAAGATCAAAACCCATGATGGGAAGCTGGTGTCCAAATCGTTTGATATCCTGACAAAGTGAACAACTACAGTGGTCTCCCAGCCTCTCTATTTCTGTGGCTGACATAGAGCCTTTGGGGGAAGCATTTGTGCAAGGGAATGTCAGGAACAGGAGACTTGCCTGAGGCTCAACCCCAGTCCTCAGCCTACCCTTGTGGGGAGTCTATTGCCCTGGGTTCTCCTTCTTGCCCATGCCTCCAAATAAAAACCAATTCAAGTGTCTTTTTCCAAATAAAGTCACAGATGGCTCTTCCAATCCCTTCCCCCATCAAAGTAATAGAATAAGCACAAAGTACAAAAGTTCAATAACTTTCTTATATTTTGGTAACAAAACAAGGACAGTTTCAGGAGTGGTGGTAAGAACACAAAGGATTATATAAGCAGTTGCACACAGACTTCAAGAACTTGATGATTTAGTACCATCAGTGTTAAAAAAAAAAACATTAAATTAAATGAAATAACATGACATTTTATGCTTCCTTGCAGGAATGTCTTTGTCTTAAGTGAAGATACACTAAAATTTATTCTACAGAAAACACACAACAAAATTTAGTTGATTTCTTTCAAAACCAATATTAATGAAACAATGAATCAATGAATTCTTTATCATTGCTTAGATCAAATTAATGTGTTCACTGAAGTTTTGTTTTTTCAACTGATTTTTGGTATCTCTAAGAACAGACTCTGTAGTTTGACATCATTATATTCCAATGAAATATTTTCCTCCAGATATAAGTATTTCAATAAATTGCCATCTAAAATAAAATTCAAGGAAGCTGACCAATAATTTCATGAGCAAATGTGACATAAAAGAAAAAAATATGTTTTAAGAGAGAAACGAATATTATCTATTTTAACTTGGGCTTTCACAGGTCTGTTTATTGCATTTTTAGTTTCTAAAAATCCAGTAATTAAACGATCAGTTTATTTGACATATGCACTCATCCCCCAGGTGG
The DNA here is from genome assembly GCF_022079265.1 of Lynx rufus. NCBI lineage: Eukaryota > Metazoa > Chordata > Mammalia > Carnivora > Felidae > Lynx > Lynx rufus. The sequence continues at coordinate 51,842,258 of NW_025814828.1, read as the reverse complement.
GATTTTTTCTGCTGTTAACTCTGAGATAGATAGAACCAAACACAACTAACGCCAAATAATCTGAAAAAGCATTGCAAAATAAACTTGAAAGATCCCTTCCAGGTTCATTTAGCTAACACCAGTCTATAATTTACAGTTGTCTAGTATGATATTCTACTGATACTGTGATTGTTAACTACAGGAATGAACGTTAAAAATGGTGGTCATTAACACACCTGAAATGTTTAATTTTAACCTTCACAAAGCCATGACCCTCATTTCCTTCCATCGAGAGTGAAGAATTCAATATTTTACTATTGTTTTTTTTCTCCCTATAGCCCAAGCTACCACGACTGATGACTGACAAGCCTACGAGTATTTACTTTTATATAACTTTTATAGCTGCACCAATACACTGTAATTTAGGACTTTCTAAACATTTAAATACAAAATTTTATAGCTTAAGTACCACCAGGCCGTGGAAACTCCACAGTAATCTGGCAAAACAGTTGTTAGAAGTAAAGGAAATTAAAAAAAAAAAAAGAAATAAAGGAAATTCTCAATGAAATGAGCACTACAGTATATTCTTAATATGCTGTTTTCAAATGTGTACAAATCTTTGTGGATTGATTGTTCATTTGATGAACTCCTTCACATGTTGATTTTTCATTTGACTAAATTTTTTAGATGCTGTGTGGGAGAATTTAGTCTGTGCTAAAATAGAGTTTTGAAAGATTAAAAAAAAGCAGCATGATTCAACATAAACAATTTTCATAGAGCTTACTGGGAATGACTAATGGGATAAAGTGAGGCTAAACCACATAGGCTTTTGTCATTTGGTGCTGCCATAAACAGTACTAGTCACAATAAAAACTAAATGTTATTTCATTGTATAAAATAGAATTTAGATGCTAAATGCTTAACTTTTGCATTATTCACAAAACACTTGGATTTAGCTCTTCTTTGGAGGATAAACAGGCTTACAATGGAGATACTGATTTTAATGGTTGACTTTGGAGGTAATTCACTTTAAATGGAATCTAGATTTAGGAAAAAGACAATAGACATTATTACTATTTTAAAATTTATGGATGTAGTCACCAAAACTCAAGCTTTTTGTTTTTTCTAAAATCTATATCATACATAAAGTTAATAATTGTAAAAGAAAACAATGCAAGTCATGTGTGGTGAATCATTATGTTTGAGATTACGTTTCAGTTATTTATTTTTAATGGCTATTTTAATTTTGAGAGAGAGTGAGAGAAAGAGACAGAGCGCAAGTGGGGGAGGGGAATAGAGAGGGGAGACACAGCCTGAAGCAGGCTCCCGACACAGGGCTCAAACTCACAAATACGAGATCATGACCAGAGCTGAAGTCAGATGCTTAACTAACTGAGCCACCCAGGCGCCCCTGAGATTCCATTTTAAAATATGGCTAGGTCAGTGCATTTACCTGTTTCTTTTAATGGTTCTAATCATAACATTGGAATTTTAGCATTTAGAAGCATACTGCTTCCAAATAATAAATAAATAAATAAATAAATAAATAGCTGCCTTCACAGTGTACCTGATATGTCTAATCACCAACTGATATTAGTTTATTTTTACACAGATGGAAAATATAACAAGCTCCCACATTGTCCAAATTGTGGTTCACGTAAAGGAACTTCTCTTCAGACTTAAAAATAAATATTGTGAGATCCTAAGCATGGTTGTGTTGGGTTATGACACTATCTTTTCCACTTACTGTTTTGTCCCTGTCAGAGGCACCAAAAATTTTTGTAAGAAAGTACAGTAGATATTTTCCATTATGTCATAGTTAAGTTATTAGAAATATCTCTTGGTGTGCCTGGGTGGCTCAGTCAGTTGAGTGTCTGACTATTGATTTTGGCTCAGGTCAAGATCTCATGGTCATGAGATCAAGCCCCATGTCAGGGTCCACTATGGGTGTGGAGCTTGCTTAAGATTCTATCTCTTCTTCTCCCTTTTCCCCTCCCCTGCTTTCTCTCTCTCTCTCTCAAAAAAAAGAACTCTCAAAAATCTTCAAAGTCTTTTAGAAATTCCTATGGTCCACCATCTATTATTGTATCTAAGCTCTTCCAGAGGCTTTTTAAACTTTATATGAATTTAATAGAATCCTAGTGATTTAAGAGAATTTAACACTTCATTTTGGGATGCCTGGGTGGCTCAGTCAGTTAAGCATCCATCTTCATCTCAGTTCATGATCTCACGGTTTGTGGGTTCAAGCCCCACGTTGGGCTCTGGGCTGACAGCTTGGAACCTGAAGCCTGCTTTGGATTCTGTGTCTCACTCTCTATCTTCCCCTCCCATGTTCATGCTCTGTCTCTCTCTCAAAAATAAATGAACATTAAAAAAATAAGAAAACACTTTAACAGAAAACAACTTAAGTTCCAGAGAAGGTAAATAATTTATTCAGCAAACTAATGAAAATGCTAAGAATCTCAGGTCAGGTTTTCTGACACACAGCCCTTTATATATGTCGTTGTTATCAAATGCTTCATATTTTCTGCTTGTATAACTTTTCATTATTAATCCCATTTGAATGAGGGGCCTAAAACATGCGTTTGTAAAAACACATACATTTGTTTTCATCGTGATTTTTTCATATATTTTTTTTAAAAGAGCCTTTTGATGGTTCCTGTCTCACATTCAGGTTCTTTATCCATTTTGAGTTTATTTTTGTGAATGGTGTAAGAAAGTGGTCTAGTTTCATTCTTCTGCATGTTGCTGTCCAGTTCTCCCAGCACCATTTGTTAAAGAGACTCTCTTTTTTCCATTGGATACTCTTTGATGCTTTGTCAAAGATTAGGTGGCCATACTTTTGTGGGTCCAATTCTGGAGTCTCTATTCTATTCCATTAGTTCATGTGTCTGTTTTTGTGCCAATACCATGCTGTCTTGATGATTACAGCTTTGTAGTAGAGAGTAAAGTCTGGGATTGTAATGCCCCCACTTTGGTCTTCTTCTTCAATATTACTTTGGCTATTCAGGGTCTTTTGTGGTTCCATATGAATTTTAGGATTGCTTGTTCTAACTTCGAGAAGAATGCTGGTGCAATTTTGATTGGGATTGCATTGAATGTGTAGATACCTTTGGGTAGTATTGACATTTTAACAATATTTAATCTTCCAATCCATGAATCCGTAGAGGAGAAAGCAGGAAAAAAAAAAACTCTCTGACCTCAGCCGCAGCAATTTCTTACTTGACACAACCCCAAAGGCAAGGGAATTAAAAGCAACAATGAATTATTGGGATCTCATCAAGATATAAAGCTTCTGCACTGCTAAGGAAACAATCAACAAAACTAAAAGGCAACCAATAGAATGGGAAAAGATATTTGCAAATGACTTATTGGAAAAAGGGCTAGTATCCAAAATCTATAAAGAACTCACCAGACTCCACACCTGAAAAACAAATAATCCAGTGAAGAAATGGGCAGAAAACGTGAATAGACACTTCTCTAAAGAAGACATCCAGATGGCTAACAGGTACCTGAAAAGATGCTGAACGTCGCTCCTCATCATGGAAATACAAATCAAAACCTAGATACCACCTCACGCCAGTCAGAGTGGCTAAAATGAACAAATAGGGAGACTATAGATGCTGGAGAGGATGTGGAGAAACGGGAACCCTCTTGCACTATTGGTGGGAATACAAACTAGTGCAGCTGCTCTGGAAAACAGTGTGGAAGTTCCTCAAAAAATTAAAAATAGATCTCCCCTATGACCCAGCAATAGGACTGCTAGGAATTTACCCAAGAGATACAAGAGTACTGATGCAAAAGAGCACTTGTACTCCAATGTTTATAGCAGCACTTTCAACAATAGGCAAATTATGGAAAGAGTCTAAATATCCATCACCTGATGAATGGATAAAGAAACTGTGGTCTATATGCACAACGGAATACTACTTGGCAATGAGAAAGAATGAAATATGGCCTTTTGTAGCAACGTGGATGGAACTGGAGTGTTATGCTAAGTGAAATAAGTCATACAGAGAATGATACCATGTTTTCACTGTTATGTGGATCCTGAGAAACTTAACAGAAGACCATGGGGGAGGGGAAGAAAAAAAAAGTTGACAGAGCCAAAACATAAAAGACTATTAAAAACTGAGAACAAACTAAGGGTTTGGGGGTGGGAGGGACAGGAGGGTGGGTAATGGGTATTGAGGGCATCTGTTGGGATGAGCACTGGGTGTTGTATGGAAACCAATTTGACAATAAATTTCATATTTTAAAAAAAGAGCATTTTTTTCTCAATAACTTTAGAGACTCAAATTCAGAAATTTAGACAGTTAAATGAATTGTCTTTTTATTTTTCCTATAAAGTTTTTCATTGTGTTTTCACAACTATGATATAAAGACTTAATTGAATTTTTTTATAAAGGGAAGTAAAACAAATGTCAAAATGCTGTTGATAATTGTGCAGTAAGGGAAAGAGCTCTACTCAGAGAAAAGCTTCATTGATGTATTTCAGATAGAATGAAATCATGCCATTTTCAGCAACGTGGATGGAACTGGAAGGTATTATGCTGAGTGAAATAAGTCAGTCAGGGAAGGACAGATATCATATGTTTTCACTCATATGTGGATCTTGAGAAACTTAACAGAAGACTATGGGGAAAGGTAAGGGGAAAAATAGTTACACACAGAGAGGGAGGGAGGCAAACCACAAGAGACTTTTAAATACAGGGAAAAAACTGAGGGTGGATATGTGGGTGGGGGAGAGGGGAAAATAGATGATGGCATTGAGGAGGGCATTTGTTGGGATAAGCACTGGGTGTTGTATGTAAGGGATGAACCATGGGAATCTACCCCAAAAACAAAGAACACACTTTACACACTGTATGTTAGCCAATTAGACAACAGATTATATTTTAAAAAGTTATCTTATTTAGAGTGAATAAATTACACAAATCTTTTTATTTATTTATTTTTTCTTTCCTAACTTATTTTTATTTATTTATTTATTTATTTTTTTTTTATATATGAAGTTTATTGACAAATTGGTTTCCATACAACACCCAGTGCTCATCCCAAAAGGTGCCCTCCTCAATACCCATCACCCACCCGCTCCTCCCTCCCACCCCTCATCAACCCTCAGTTTGTTCTCAGTTTTTAACAGTCTCTTATGCTTTGGCTCTCTCCCACTCTAACGTCCTTTTTTTTTTTTTTTCCTTCCCCTCCAAATCACCTACCCTTTTAGTTAAACACCTATACTATAGCTCTTTTTAACCAATATGTAGATGGGGTCATTGTGGGAAAATTATATATTTTTATGTGTTTGAACCACTTGACTCTTTTTCATAGATCCAAGCAAATGAGAAATAATAGAGTGAAACATTTTTTTTTTAATCCTTGACACTTCACAAAACCATAGCACTTTAGAGCTGGTAGGGAACTTATATCAAGTTCATCTAGCTCAAACTGAGAATTTGGTTCTTATTATTTTTGGAATTCTATTGGAAAATTGGCATCAAATCCAGAAAATAACTAGAAAATATTGACTTTTTATTCTCGTTTCATAGTTCAATAGTTAAAATTTTAAATTTTAAAAATAGACATGGAGAGAGAAAGATAGCAGAGTAGGAGGACACTGAGCTCATCTCTTCCCATGGACAAACCAAGACAAAAATTACATGCAATGCAACTCACTCTGAAAATAACCTGAGACTGGCAAAGCATATCTTGTACAGCTAAAGTCATAAAGACAAGGTCACATAGGGAATAGTGGGAGGGGAAGAGACACAGTAAAGAACCAAACTCATCATGCTGGTGACCCACAAGTGGGAAGGATATCATAGGCATGGAGAAGTTCTCTGATAATTGAGGGAATCAAGCCCCAAATCAGGCACCCAAACCCTGGGGATCTGCATCAGGAAAATGAGCCCCTATATCTGATTCTGAAAATTGTCAGGGCTTAGCTCTGGGAGCTGTGAAAATCAGTGAGGTTTAACTCTGAGAGAGCTAGAAGGCTATGAAAAAATTTGAGTTTCTGGGGTGCCTGGGTGGCTCAGTTGGTTAAGCCTCCGGCTTTCAGCTCAGGTCATAATCTCGTGGTTAGTAAATTCGAGCCCCTCTGCTGTTAGCACAGAGCCCACTTCAGATCTGCTTCCCTCTCTCTGTCCCTCCCTTGTTCTTTTGCTCCTTTCTCTCTGTCTTTCTCTGTCTCTGTCTCTCTCTGCCTCTCTCTCTCTCTCCCTCATGAATATACATTTAAAAATTTAAAAGAAAAACTGAGTCTCTGTTCTTCAAGGGCCAATGCACTATGTCACTTGGCCTGAGATCCACCACAGAAGCAGCTGTTTGAAAAGTGCAAAGGGTATATATGAAGGATATTTATTTGACTAATTTTAGCAAGTGTGTTAGAGGGGCAGGGATCTGCAGGTGTTTGCTTTGAGAATCGTATTGCTGGTAGATGTCATTTTTATTGCTCTCTTTCAGTCTTCCTGACTGGACACATGGGGAAGCAGTTCTGAAACTCGCCATCTACTTTGCTAGCACAGCTTATCCTGACCAGGTGTTCCCTTGTGGGCCTGCCCCACCCAACCCACCCACCCCAGCGGTCACACCTCCAAAACAGCTCCCACTCCACCATATCTGGCAGGCAGCCTCAGTTGGAGCTGGTACTTCTCCAGAGTGATTACCACTCTGCCAGACTGAGCAGACAGCCCAGGCCAGAACTGGCACCCTTCCAGAGTGACTTCTGCCCTGGGAAGGAATGGAGGAGCTAGCCCCATAGATCAGCATGCACACAGTAGCTACAGCCAGGTCTCTCAATCAGCTGCACTGGGTGCTGGCCCCAACCACAAGTGTGCTTGCAGTGGCTCGAGCTGGACCTTTCAGTTACCCATGCTAAGGGCAAAGTCATTCTCAGCAGTGCAACCACAGCAATAGAGGTGTGTTATTATAGACAGCTGGACTGAAGGCTGGCCTTCTCCACCAGAACACCCATAGTAGATGAAGGAAGGCTTCTCAGGTATGCCAGGGGTAGGCCCTGCCCACCAATGCACCCATAGCAGTAATGGCTGATCTTTGCAGGTAGCTGGGCTGAAGACTAGCATCACCCACCAGAATGCCCACAGCAGTCATTGCCTAGACACAATGGGACAGTGCATGCAACGCACACAGAAGACAATTCTAAAGTGCTTGGTGCTGGTGACCAAGGTAGATTGCACTAGTTGGTATCCAGGACAACTTTCTATATATGGTCAGTACTTTTAGGACAAGGAGATGTAGCTGACCTACCTAATACACACTAACAAATCCCAAGGGTCAGACAAAATAAGGAGAACAAGGAAAAATATCCAAATGAAAGAAGAGAAACACACACCTCCTCTCCCCAAACAAACTAAACAAAATAAAGATCTGCAATATACCTGAAAAAGAGTTTGAAGTAATGGTCATAAAAATACTCACTTGACTTGAGAGAAGAGTGAATTATGTCAGTGAGAACTTAAGAAAGAAAAATAAACGATAAAAAAAAGAACCAGTCAAAGCAGAAGTATATAATAATTGGAAATTTAAAATATACTAGAGGAAAATCAAAGGCAGATTAGAGGATACAAAGGAATAAATCAGTGATCTGGAAGATAAAGTAGAGGAAAGTAACAAAAATTAACAGTAAAAATGTAGAAATTAAAAATTAATTCTACAACAATTGACATTCTACAATGATGTCAAGTGTAATAAAATTCATATTATAGGGGTCACAGCAAAAGCAGATAGATAAAAGGAGACAGAAGAATTGTTTGAAAAAAATAATAGCTAAAAACTTCCATAACATGGGGAAAGAAATAGACATCCAATTCAGGAAGCAGAGAGAGACCCAAACAAGATAAAGCCAAGAAGGTCCACATGAAAACACATAATAATTAAAATGGAAAAATTAAAGATAAAGACAGAATGTTAAAAGTAGCAAGATAAAAGCAGTTACATACAAAGAAAATGCCATAAGGCTATAAGCTGATTTTTAACAGAAACTTTGCAGGTGAGAAACCAGTGGCATGATATATTCAAAGTGCTGAAGTGAAAAAAAATATACAACCAACAGTACTTTACCTGGCATGGTTAATTTCAAAACTAAAGCAAATATAGAGTTTCCCAGAGAAACAAAAGTTTAAAGAGCTCATCACAACTAAACTGGTCTTACAAAAAATGTTAAAGAGACTTCTTTAAGTGAAAAGAAAAGGCCATAACTAGAATAAGGAAATTATGAAAGAAAAAAAAATTACTGGTAAAAGCCAACATGAAGGTAGTAGATTAATCACTTAGAAAGCTTGTATGAAGATTAAAAGACAAAAATAGTGAATTAAATTATATTAATTATTTAAGGGATAAACAAAATTAAAAATATGTAAAATATGACATCATATAAAAATGTGGAAGGGAAAGTAAAAAATGTATTGCTTTAGAATTTGTTTGAACCTAAGCAACCATTAAGTTAATATAGACTTCTATATACAGAAAATGTTAAAAATAAACATCATGGTGGGGCACCTGGGTGGCTCAGTCGGTTGATCATCCAACTTTGGCTCACATCATGATCTCATGGTTCATGGGTTCAAACCCCGCATTGAGCTCCCTGCTGCTAGCTCAGAGGCCCCTTCAGATCCTCTGTCCCCTTTCTCTCTGATCCTCCCTGCTCACATGCTCTGTCTCTCTCTCTCTCAAATTAAATTAATACATTTTAAAAAATTAAAAATAAGCCACACATATTAATGTATAGATCATGCAGGCAAAATAATTAAGAAAACAGCAAATTTTAACAATACATTAGGCCAGATGGAACTATTAGATATATATGAAACATTCCATCCCCAAACATGAGAATGCACATCTTTTTTAATTTTTTTAATTTTAATTACAGTATAGTTAATATACACTATTATATTAGTTTTGTGTGTACAATAGAGTGAGTCAATAGTTCTACATATTACTCAGAGCTCATCATCATAAGTGTAAACTTTAATCCCCTTCACCTAATTCACTTACTTAAGGTGATGGGGATTAAAGTGTACACTCCACACATCTCCCCTCTGGTAACCATCACTTTGTGTGCTCTATAGTTAAGAGTCTGCTTTTATGTTTCTCTTTCTCTTTCTCTCTCTCTCTCTCTGTATTATTTCCTTTGCTCATTTGTTTGTTTCTTAAATTCAACATATGAGTGAAATCATATGGTATTTTTCTTTCACTGACTGATTTATTTCATTTAGCATTATACTCTCTAGCTCCATCCATGTTGCTGCAAATGGCAAGATTTCATACTTTTTTATAGATGTGTGATATTCCATTGTGTTTATATACAGACATCTTTCTCCATTCATCTATTGAAGGATACCTGGGCTGCTTCCATAATTTGACCATTGTAAATAATGCTGCAATAAACATAAGCGTGCATGTATCCCTTTGAATTACTATTTTTGTATTTTTTGGGTAAATACCCAGTCCTGTGGTCACCGGACTGTAGGGTAGTCTATTTTGAAGTTTTTGAGGGCTCTCCATACTCTTTTCCATACTGGCTGCAAGAGTTTACAATCCCATCAACAGTACAAGAGGGTCCTCCTTTCTTCTCAACCTTGCCACCACTTATTGTTTCTTGTATTGTTGATTTTAGCCATTCTGACACGTGTGAGAAGATATCTCAATGTAGTTTTGATTTGTATTTCTCTAATGATGAGTGATGTTGAGCATCATTTCATGTGTCTGCTGGCCATCTGGATGTCTTCTTAGGAGAAATGTTTGTTCCAATTTTCTGCACTTTCTAACTGGATTATTTCTTTTTTCTGTTTTCAGTTATATTCGTTATTTTTATGTTGACACTGGTAATGGTTAATATTTATTCATTCTTTAATTCATTCTAAAACAAGATTGGAGATGCTTACTATAATCCATACCAATGTGTTAAAATATAAAATGATCCAGAAAATAAGGATAAATTAATAAAATGTGGCTGGGGGAGTGGCGCCTGGGTGGCTCGGTCAGTTGGGCATCCAACTTCGGCTCAGGTCTTGATATCACACTCCGTGAGTTCGAGGCCCATGTTGGGTTCTGTGCTGACAGCTCAGAGCCTGGAGCCTGCTTCAGATTCAGTGTCTCCCTTTCTTTCTTCTCCTCCCCTACTCATGCTCTGTCTCTCTGTCTCAAAGATAAATACAAACATTTTTTAAAAATGTGGCTGGGGAACCCAAGGCCCAGGTTAGGCCAATTCAAAATATGCTTACTTTTAAATACATTAAATTTATAAGAGGAATTGTTACAAATTTTAACTGAGTTTTCTAGAGATGAAACAGATTGAAACACATGATCTTCCAACTCCTTGTGATATGATCTCCTCAAGTAACAGGCCTTTCCAATAAACCCCAAACAATCATATACACCATATATAAATAACACTCATTGATGGGATAATCCATGGATTGTTTGTCCTGCTGGAATTTTCAGAAACCTTCCTGGTTTCTAATAATTTATCCTTTTAAGGTTAGGAGTAAAAATTGACATTTGGATAGTGCCTGTTTAATCTAAGTCAGTCAAACAAAGCAAACAATTCAGGCCAAAAAGAAAATCTATTTTTAGCAATAAAGTGGAGTTTTAAATGATAATGTACCACCTGTTAGGAGAAATACAGAGATCATCAAAGGGAAAAACTAGAAAACACTAAGGAAAAGTCTCTAGTTCATGATCACTGTAATCACAATCAGAATAATAAATTAGAAGTGTCATTTTGAAGTTTGATATGATTTATTAGTCACCATTTCACACCCTGCTTTTGTGCTTACTTTTTTTTTTTAATCTTTAACGTTTATTTTTGAGACAGAGAGAGACAGAGCATGAACAGGGGAGGGGCAGAGAGAGAGGGAGACACAGAATCTGAAACAGGCTCCAGGCTCTGAGCTGTCAGCACAGAGCCCGACGCGGGGCTCGAACTCACAGACCGTGAGACCATGACCTGAGCCGAAGTCGGACGCTTAACCGACCAAGCCACCCAGGCGCCCCTGTGCTTACTTTTAAAAAAGTTTTATAATTTTTATTTAAATTCAATTAATTAACATACAGTGTAATATTAGTTTCTAGATACAATAAAGTGATTCACCACTTCTGTACAGAACTCACTGCTTATTTCCAATGACATGGATGGGGCTACAGAGTATTCTGCTAAGTGAAATAAGTCAGAGAAAGACTAAGACCATAAGATTTTACTCATCTGTGGAATATGAGAAACAAATGAGCAAAGAAGGGGAAAAAAGAGAGAGAGAAACCAAGAAACAGACTCTTGGGGCACCTGGGTGGCTCAGTCTGTTAAGCATCCAACTCTTGATTTCGACTCAGGTCATGATATCACAGTTTATGGGATTGAGCCCTGCATTGGGCTCTGGATTGTCATCACAGAATCTTTTGGGATTCTCTCTCCCTCTCTCTCTGTCCTTCCCCTGTTCTCACTCTCTCTCAAAATAAGTAATTAAACATTTTTTTAAAGAAAAATACTCTTAACCATAGAGAACAAACTGATGGTTACCAGAGGTGAAGTGGGTGGGGGATGGGTTAAATAGGTGTTGTAATTAAGCAGTTGTATTAGTTCCTTAAATATTTTAGATACTAATTATCAGATATGTCTTCTGCAAATATCTTTTTTTTTAACTTTTAGAATTTATTCAGTTATTTACCATTTCTCTTGCTCTTTTTTTCATTTCTGAAGATCCAAATTCTCCTTTATATATATATATATATATATATATATATATATATATATATGAAATTTATTGACAAATTGGTTTCCATACAACACCCAGTACTCATCCCAAAAGGTGCCCTCCTCAATACCCATCACCCACCCTCCCCTCCCTCCCACCCCCAATCAACCCTCAGTTTGTTCTCAGTTTTTAACAGTCTCTTATGCTTTGGCTCTCTCCCACTCTAACCTCTTTTTTTTTTTTCCTTCCTCTCCCCCATGGGTTCCTGTTAAGTTTCTCAGGATCCACATAAGAGTGAAACCATATGGTATCTGTCTTTCTCTGTATGCCTTATTTCACTTAGCATCACACTCTCCAGTTCCATCCACATTGCTACAAAAGGCCATATTTCATTTTTTCTCATTGCCACATAGTATTCCATTGTGTATATATACCACAATTTCTTTATCCATTCATCAGTTGATGGACATTTAGGCTCTTTCCATAATTTGGCTATTGTTGACAGTGCTGCTATGAACATTGGGGTACAAGTGCCCCTATGCATCAGTACTCCTGTATCCCTTGGATAAATTCCTAGCAGTGCTATTGCTGGGTCATAGGGTAGGTCTATTTTTAATTTTCTGAGGAACCTCCACACTGCTTTCCAGAGCGGCTGCACCAATTTGCATTCCCACCAACAGTGCAAGAGGGTTCCCGTTTCTCCACATCCTCTCCAGCATCTATAGTCTCCTGATTTGTTCATTTTGGCCACTCTGACTGGCGTGAGGTGATGCCTGAGTGTGGTTTTGATTTGTATTTCCCTGATAAGGAGCGACGCTGAACATCTTTTCATGTGCCTGTTGGCCATCTGGATGTCTTCTTTAGAGAAGTGTCTATTCATGTTTTCTGCCCATTTCTTCACTGGGTTATTTGTTTTTCGGGTGTGGAGTTTGGTGAGCTCTTTATAGATTTTAGATATTAGCCCTTTGTCCGATATGTCATTTGCAAATATCTTTTCCCATTCCGTTGGTTGCCTTTTAGTTTTGTTGGTTGTTTCCTTTGCTGTGCAGAAGCTTTTTATCTTCATAAGGTCCCAGTAATTCACTTTTGCTTTTAATTCCCTTGCCTTTGGGGATGTGTTGAGTAAGATATTGCTACGGCTGAGGTCAGAGAGGTCTTTTCCTGCTTTCTCCTCTAAGGTTCTGATGGTTTCCTGTCTCACATTTAGGTCCTGTATCCATTTTGAGTTTATTTTTGTAAATGGTGTGAGAAAGTGGTGTAGTTTCAAACTTCTGCATGTTGCTGTCCAGTTCTCCCAGCACCATTTGTTAAAGAGGCTGTCTTTTTTCCATTGGATGTTCTTTCCTGCTTTGTCAAAGATGAGTTGGCCATACGTTTGTGGGTCTAGTTCTGGGGTTTCTATTCTATTCCATTGGTCTGTGTGTCTGTTTTTGTGCCAATACCATGCTGTCTTGATGATGACAGCTTTGTAGTAGAGGCTGAAGTCTGGGATTGTGATGCCTCCTGCTTTGGTCTTCTTCAAAATTCCTTTGGCTATTCGGGGCCTTTTGTGGTTCCATATGAATTTTAGGATTGCTTGTTCTAGTTTCGAGAAGAATGCTGGTGCAATTTTGATTGGGATTGCATTGAATGTGTAGATAGCTTTGGGTAGTATTGACATTTTGACAATATTTATTTTTCCAATCCATGAGCAGGGGATGTCTTTCCATTTCTTTAAATCTTCTTCAATTGCCTTCATAAGCTTTCTATAGTTTTCAGCATACAGATCCTTTACATCTTTGGTTAGATTTATTCCTAGGTATTTTATGCTTCTTGGTGCAATTGTGAATGGGATCAGTTTCTTTATTTGTCTTTCTGTTGCTTCATTGTTAGTGTATAAGAATGCAACTGATTTCTGTCCATTGATTTTGTATCCTGCAACTTTGCTGAATTCATGTATCAGTTCTAGCAGACTTTTGGTGGAGTCTATCGGATTTTCCATGTATAATATCATGTCATCTGCAAAAAGCGAAAGCTTGACTTCATCTTTGGCAATTTTGATGCCTTTGATTTCCTTTTGTTGTCTGATTGCTGATGCTAGCACTTCCAGCACTATGTTAAACAACAGCGGTGAGAGTGGGCATCCCTGTCGTGTTCCTGATCTCAGGGAAAAAGCTCTCAGTTTTTCCCCATTGAGGATGATGTTAGCTGTGGGCTTTTCATAAATGGCTTTTATGATCTTTAAGTATGTTCCTTCTATCCTGACTTTCTCAAGGGTTTTTATTAAGAAAGGGTGCTGGATTTTGTCAAAGGCCTTTTCTGCATCGATTGACAGGATCATATGGTTCTTCTCTTTTTTTTTGTTAATGTGATGTATCACGTTGATTGATTTGCGAATGTTGAACCAGCCCTGCATCCCAGGAATGAATCCCACTTGATCATGGTGAATCATTCTTTTTATATGCCGTTGAATTCGATTTGCTAATATCTTATTGAGAATTTTTGCATCCATATTCTTCAGGGATATTGGCCTGTAGTTCTCTTTTTTTACTGGGTCTCTGTCTGGTTTAGGAATCAGAGTAATACTGGCTTCATAGAATGAGTCGGGAATTTTTTCTTCCCTTTCTATTTCTTGGAATAGCTTGAGAAGGATAGGTATTATCTCTGCTTTAAACGTCTGGTAGAACTCCCCTGGGAAGCCATCTGGTCCTGGACTCTTATTTGTTGGGAGATTTTTGATAACCGATTCAATTTCTTCACTGGTTATGGGTCTGTTCAAGGTTTCTATTTCCTCCTGATTGAGTTTTGGAAAAGTGTGGGTGTTCAGGAATTTGTCCATTTCTTCCAGGTTGTCGAATTTGTTGGCATATAATTTTTCATAGTATTCCCTGATAATTGTTTGTATCTCTGAGGGATTGGTTGTAATAATTCCATTTTCATTCATGATTTTATCTATTTGGGTCATCTCCCTTTTCTTTTTGAGAAGCCTGGCTACAGGTTTGTCAATTTTGTTTATTTTTTCAAAAAACCAACCCTTGGTTTCGTTGATCTGCTCTACAGTTTTTTTAGATTCTATATTGTTTCTTTCTGCTCTGATCTTTATTATTTCTCTTCTTCTGCTGGGTTTAGGCTGCCTTTGCTGTTCTGCTTCTATTTCCTTCAGGTGTGCTGTTAGATTTTGTATTTGGGATTTTTCTTGTTTCTTGAGATAGGCCTGGATTGCAATGTATTTTCCTCTCAGGACTGCCTTCGCTGCGTCCCAAAGCGTTTGGATTGTTGTGTTTTCATTTTCGTTTGTTTCCATATATTTTTTGATTTCTTCTCTAATTGCCTGGTTGACCCACTCATTCGTTAGTAGGGTGTTCTTTAACCTCCATGCTTTTGGAGGTTTTCCAGACTTTTTCCTGTGGTTGATTTCAAGCTTCATAGCATTGTGGTCTGAAAGTATGCATGGTATAATTTCAATTCTTGTAAACTTATGAAGGGCTGTTTTGTGACCCAGTATATGATCTATCTTGGAGAATGTTCCATGTGCACTCGAGAAGAAAGTATATTCTGTTGCTTTGGGAGGCAGAGTTCTAAATATATCTGTCAAGTCCATCTGATCCAGCGTCTCATTCAGGGCCCTTGTTTCTTTATTGACCGTGTGTCTGGATGATCTATCCATTTCTGTAAGTGGGGTGTTAAAGTCCCCAGCAATTACCACATTCTTATCAATAAGGTTGCTTCTGTTTATGAGTAATTGTTTTATATATTTGGGGGCTCCGGTTTTTGGCGCATAGACATTTATAATTGTTAGCTCTTCCTGATGGATAGACCCTGTAACTATTATATAATGTCCTTCTTCATCTCTTGTTACAGCCTTTAATTTAAAGTCTAGTTTGTCCGATAATAGTATGACTACTCCAGCTTTCTTTTGGCTTCCAGTAGCATGATAAATAGTTCTCCATCCCCTCACTCTGAATCTGAAGGTGTCCTCAGGTCTAAAATGAGTCTCTTGTAGACAGCAAATAGATGGGTCTTGTTTTTTTATCCATTCGGATACCCTATGTCTTTTGGTTGGCGCATTTAATCCATTTACATTCAGTGTTATTATAGAAAGATACGGGTTTAGAGTCATTGTGATGTGTGTCTGTTTTATGCTTGTAGTGATGTCTCTGGTACTTTGTCTCACAGGGTCCCCCTTAGGATCTCTTGTAGGGCTGGTTTAGTGGTGACAAATTCCTTGAGTTTTTGTTTGTTTGGGAAGACCTTTATCTCTCCTTCTATTCTAAATGACAGACTTGCTGGATAAAGGATTCTCGGCTGCATATTTTTTCTGTCTAGCACACTGAAGATCTCGTGCCAATTCTTTCTGTCCTGCCAAGTTTCAATAGAGAGATCAGTCACGAGTCTTATAGGTCTCCCTTTATATGTGAGGGCACGTTTATCCCTTGCTGCTTTCAGAATTTTCTCTTTATCCTTGTATTTTGCCAGTTTCACTATGATATGTCGTGCAGAAGATCGATTCAAGTTCCGTCTGAAGAGAGTTCTCTGTGCCTCTTGGATTTCAATGCCTTTTTCCTTCCCCAGTTCAGGGAAGTTCTCAGCTATGATTTCTTCAAGTACCCCTTCAGCACCTTTCCCTCTCTCTTCCTCCTCTGGGATACCAATTATGCATATATTATTTCTTTTTAGTGTATCACTTAGTTCTCTAATTTTCCCCTCATACTCCTGGATTTTTTTATCTCTCTTTTTCTCAGCTTCCTCTTTTTCCATAATTTTATCTTCTAGTTCACCTATTCTCTCCTCTGCCTCTTCCATCCGAGCCGTGGTGGTTTGCATTTTGTTTTGCATTTCCTTTAAAGCGTTTTTCAGCTCCTCGTGACTGTTCCTTAGTCCCTTGATCTCTGTAGCAAGAGATTCTCTGCTGTCCTGTATACTGTTTTCCAGCCCAGTGATTAATTTTATGACTATTATTCTAAATTCACTTTCTGTTATATTATTTAAATCCTTTTTGATCAGCTCATTAGCTGTTGTTATTTCCTGGAGATTCTTCTGAGGGGAATTCTTCCGCTTGGTCATTTTGGATAGTCCCTGGTGTGGTGAGGACCTGCAGGGCACTTCCCCTGTGCTGTGGTGTATAACTGGAGTTGGTGGGCGGGGCCGCAGTCAGTCCTGATGTCTGCCCCCAGCCCACCGCTGGGGCCACAGTCAGACTGGTGTGTGCCTTCTCTTCCCCTCTCCTAGGGGCGGGATTCACTGTGGGGTGGCGTGGTCCCTCTGGGCTACTTGCACACTGCCAGGCTTGTGATGCTGGGGATCTGGCGTATTAGCTGGGGTGGGTAGGCAAGGTGCACGGCGGCAGGGGGGGCAGGCTTAGCTTGCTTCTCCTTAGGTGATCCACTTCAGGAGGGGCCCTGTGGAAGCCGGAGGGACTCAGATCCGGTGCCAGAGGTTTGGGTCTGCAGAAGCACAGAGTTGGGTGTTTTCGCGGATGAGCAATTTCCCTGGCAGGAACCGGTTCCCTTTGGGATTTTGGCTGGGGGATGGGCAGGGGAGATGGCGCTGGCGAGCGCCTTTGTTCCCCACCAAACTGAGCTCTGTCGTCTGGGGGCTCCGCAGCTCTCCCTCCCTTTGTCCTCCAGCCTTCCCGCTTTCCGAGCAGAGCTGTTAACTTATGACCTCCCAGAGGCTAAGTCGGGCTTGCTGTTGGAACACAGTCCGTCAGGCCCCTCCGCTTTTGCAAGCCAGACTCAGGGACTCTGCTTGGCCAGCGAGCCACCCCTCCGCCCCGGCTCCCTCCCGCCAGTCCGTGGAGCGCGCACTGCCTCTCCACCCTTCCTACCCTCTTCCGTGGGCCTCTCGTCTGCGCTTGGGTCTGGCGACTCCGTTCTGCTAATCCTCTGGCGGTTTTCTGGGTTATTTAGGCAGGTGTAGGTGGAATCTAAGTGATCAGCAGGACGCGCGGTGAGCCCAGCGTCCTCCTACGCCGCCATCTTCCCCTCGAGCCCCTTCTGCAAATATCTTCTCCCATTCCATAGGTTGACTTTCAGTTTGGTTTATTGTTTTCTTCACTATGCAAAAGGTTTCAATTTTGATGGAAGTCCCAATTGTTCATTTTTGGTTTTGTTTCCCTTGCCTCAGGAGACATATCTAGAAAAAAAAAGTTGCTATGGATGATGTCAAAGGAGTTACTGCCTGTGTTAGCCTCTAGAATTTTTATGGTTTCATTTTTATAATTTTTATTTATTTTTGAGAGTTAGAACATGATCAGGGCAGGGATAGAGAAATAGGGAGACACAGAATGTGAAGCAGGCTCCACGCTCCAAGCTGTCAGCACAGAGCCCAATGTGGGGCTCAAACCCATGAACTGTGAGATTATGACCTGAGTGGGAGTCGGATGTTGAACTGACTGACCCACCCAGTCACCCCTAGAATGCTTGTGGTTTCAGTTCTCAAATTTAGGTATTTAGTCCATTTTGAATTTATTAATCTGTATGTGTAAATGTGGTCCAGTTTCATTCTTTTGCATGCCACTGTCCAGTTTTCCCAACACCATTTGTTGAAGAACCTGTGTTTTTCTCAGTGAATATTGATTCCTACTTTGTCAAAGATTAATTGCCCATATAGTTGTGGGTTCATTTCTGGGTTTTTATTCTGTTCCGTTGATCTATTTTTGTGCCATTGGCATCGTGTTTTGATTAATAGAGCTTTGTAATATAACTTGAAGTTACATTGTGATGCCTTCACATTTGCTTTTCTTTTTTCAATATCCCTTTGGCTATTTAGGGTTTTTTGTGGTTCCGTACAAATTTTAGGGTTGTTTGTGCTACCTCTGTGAAAAATGCTGGTGGTATTTTGATAGGGATTTCAACAAATGTTTAGATTGCCTTGGGTAGTATAAAAATTTCAGGAATATCTGTTCTTACAATCCAGGAGCATTGAATGTCTTCTCATTTCTTTGTGTCATGTTCAGTTTCTTTCATTGGTGTTTTACAGTTTTCAGAATACAGGTACCCCCCCCCTTCCCTTAGGTTTGTTCCTAGTATTTTATGGGTTTTCATAAAATTGTAAATGGCATTGGTTCCCACATTTCTGTTTCTGCTGCTTCATTATAGATATATAGAAAAGAAACAGGTTTCAAAAAATTGATTTTGTACACTGCGACGTTACTGAATTTGTGTATCATTCCTAGAAGTGTTTGGGTGGAGTCTTTCCAGTTTTTTTTTTTTAATAAAAAGTATCATGTCAGGGTCTCTGGGTGGCTTAGTCAGTTAAAACTCCAACTCTCTGTATTGGTTCAGGTCATGATCTCATGGTTTTTGAGTTTGAGCCCCACATTGGGCTCTGTGTTGACAGGGCAGAGCCTGATTGGGATTCTCTCCCTGCTCTCTGCCTCGCCCCTGCTCAGTCTCTCTCTCTCTCTCTCTCTCTAAAAAATAAGTAAATAAACATTAAAAAAGTATCATGTCATCTGCAAATAGTTAAAGTTTTATTTCTTCCTTGCCAATTTAGATATATTTATTTCTTTTGTTGTCTGATTGTTGTGGTTAGGACTTCAGCACTATGTTAAATAGCAGTAGTGAGAGTGCACATCCTTGTCTTATTCCTGACTGTATAGGAAAATATCTGTTTTCCCCATTGAAGATGATATTAGTTGTGAGTTTTTTCATTTCTGGCCTTCATTATGCTGAGGCATGTTTATTCTAATCCTATATTGTTGAGGATTTTTACCAAAATGTATGTTATAATATGTCAAGTGTTTTTTCTGCATCTTTTGAAATGATCATATGGTTCTTATCCTTTGTTTTATTAATGTGCTGTATAACATTGACTGATCTGTGAATATCGAACCACTCTTGCAACCCAGGAATAAATCCCACCTGATCATGGTGAATTATATTTTACTGTATTGTTGGATTTGGTTTGAAAATATTTTTTATCATATTTTGCATTTTTTAAGTTGTTATTACATTAAAGTTAGTACACTGTAAAACTGGTTTCAGGTGTACAATTTAGTGATTCAGCATTAAATACAACACCTGGTACTCATTACAAGTGCTCTACTTAATCTCCATCACTTATTTACCCATCCCTACACCCAGATCCCCTCTTGTAACCATCAGTTTGTTCTCTATAGTTAAGAGTCTGTTTCTTGGTTTGTCTCACTCTGTCTGTTTTCTTGTCTGTTTTGTTTCTAGAAATCCACATATAAGTGAAATAATATGGTATTTTTCTTTTTCTGACTGACTTATTTAGCTTAGCCTAATATTCTCTAGCTCCATCCACATCTTTTAAAATGACAAGGTTTCCGGGGCGCCTGGGTGGCTCAGTCGGTTGGGCATCCGACTTCAGCTCAGGTCACAATCTCTCGATCTCGTGGTCTGTGAGTTCGAGCCCCGTGTCAGGCTCTGGGCTGATGGCTCACAGCCTGGAGCCTGCTTCCGATTCTGTGTCTCCCTCTCTCTCTGCTCCTCCTCCGTTCATGCTCTGTCTCTCTCTCTGTCTCAAAAATAAATAAACGTTAAAAAAAACATTTAAAATGACAAGGTTTCCTTCTCTTTATGCCTGAGTTATATTCCAGTGAGTGTGTGTGTGTGTGTGTGTGTGTGTGTGTATACTACCATTTTTATCCAATCATCAGTCAATGAAAACATGGACTGTTTCCCTAATTTAACTATTGTAGATAAGGCTGCTATAAATATTGGGATACATATATCTCTTTGGATTAAGATATTTTCATAATGTCATTAAATACATAGTAGAGCAATTGCTGGATTGTAGGGAACTTCTATTTTTAACTTTTTAAGGAACCTCCGTACTGTTTTCCAAAGTAGCTACACCTATTTACATTCCCATCAACACTGCAGGAGGATTCCCCTTTTCCAACATTCTCACCAACACCTATTGTTTCTTGTGTTGTTGACTTTAGCCATTCTGACAAGTGTGAGGTGACATCTCATTGTAGTTTTCATTTGTATTTCCCTCATGATTAAAGATGTTGAGCAACTTTTCTTGTGCCTATGGGCCATATGTTTATCTTCTTTGGAAAATGTCTACTCATGTGTTCTGCCTATTTTTAATTGTATTCTTTGTTATTTGGATGTTGAGTGTTATAAGTTCCTTATAGATTTTTGGATACTAACCTTTTATCAAATATGTAATTTGCAAATATATTCTCCCATTCCATAGGTTGCCTTTTAGTTTTAATGACTGTTTCCCTTGCTGTGCAGAAGCTTCTTCTTTTGATGAAGCCCCAAACTTATTTTTTATTTTCTTGCTCTTCCCTCAGGAGACATATCTAGTAAGAAGTTGCTATAGCTAATATCAAAGAGGTTACTGCGTGTGATCTCCTCTAGGATTTTTTAAAATTAATTAATTAATTATTTTAATTTACATCCAAGTTATCATATAGTGCGACAATAATTTCAGGAGTAGACTCATTAATTCCCCTTACCCATTTAGCACATCCACTTCCCCACAATCTCTCCAGCAACCCTCTGTTTGTTCTCCATATTTAGGAGTCTCTTATGTTTCATCTCCATCCCTGTTTTCATATTATTTTTTCTTCCTCTCTTATGTTCATCTGGTTTGTATCTTAAACTCCACATATGAGTTAAGGAATGTGAAATTAGTCTTTTTCTCACTAATTTCACTTAGCATAATACCATCTAGTTCCATCCACGTAGTTGCAAATGGCAAGATTTCATTATTTTTAATGGCCAAGTAATACTCCAGTGTGTGTGTGTGTGTGTGTGTGTGTACACACCACATCTTCTTTATCCATTCATTCATTCATCCATCGATGGACATTTGAGCTCTTTCCACACTTTGTCTATTGTCAATAGTGCTGCAATAAACATCGGGGTGCATGTGCCCCATCGAAACACACCTGTATTCTTGGATAAATACCTAGTAGAGCAATTTATGGGTTGTAGCATAGTTCTATTTTCAATTTTTTGAGGAACCTCCATACTGTTTTCCAGAGTGGCTAAATCAGTTTGCATTCCTACCAGCAGTGCAAAAGAGATACTCTTTCTCCACATTCTCGCCAACATCTGTTGTTGCCTGAGTTGTTAATGTTAGCCATTCTGAGAGGTGTGAGGTGGTAGCTCATTGTGGTTTTAATTTGTATTTCCCTGAAGGTGAGTGATTTTGAGCCTCTTTTTGTGTGTCTGTTAGCCTTCTAGATGTCTTCTTTGGAGAAATGTCTATTCATGTCTTTTGCCCAATTCTTCACTGGATTATTGGGTTTTTAGTGTTGAGTTTATAGATTTTGGATACTAACCCTTTATCCGATATGTCACTTGCAAATATCTTTTTCCATTCCGTTGGTTGCCTTTCTTTTTGCTGATTGTTTCCTTCACTTCGCAGAAGCTTTTTATTTTAATGATGTTCCAATAGTTCATTCTTGTATTTGTTTCCCTTGCCTCTGGAGACGTGTTGAGTAAGAAGTTGCCGCAGCTGAGGTCAAAGAGGTTTTTGCCTGCTTTCTCTTCAAGGATTTTGATGGCTTCCTGTCTTACATTTAGGTCTTTCATCCATTTTGAGTTTATTTTTGTGTGTGGTGTAAGAAAGTGGTCCAGGTACATACTTCTGAATGTCGCTGTCCAGGTTTCACACCATTTGCTGAGGAGACTGTCTTTTTTTCTTTGGATATTCCTTCCTGCTTTGTTGAATATTAGTTGGCCATACATTTGTTGGTCCATTTATGGGTTCGCTATTCTGTTCCATTGATTTGAGTGTCTGTTTTTGTGCCAGTTCCATACTGTCTTGATGATTACAGCTTTGTAATACATCTTGAAGACCAGGATTGTGATGCCTCCAGCTTTGGTTTTCCTTTTCAGGATTGCTTTGGCTATTCAGGGTCTTTTCTGGTTCCATTCAAATTTTATGACTATGTGTTCTAGCTCTGTGAAGAATGCTGGTGTTATTTTGAAAGGGGTTGCATTGAATATGTAGATTGCTTTGGATAGTATCAACATTTTCACAATATTTGTTCTTCCAATCCAGGGGCATGGAATATTTTTCAATTTCTTTTGTGTCTTCTTCAGTTTCATTCATAAGCTTTCTATAGTTTTCAGTATATATATTTTAACCTATTTGTTTAGGTTTATTCCTAGGTATTTTATGGTTTTTGTGAAATTCTAAATGAGATCAATTCCTGGATTTCCTTTTCTGTTGCTTCATTATTGGTGTATAAAAACTCAGCTGATTTCTGTGCATTGATTTTATATCCTTTGACATTGCTGAATACATGGATCAGTTCTAGCAGGTTTTTTGTTTTTTTTTTTTTTTGCAAATCTTTTGGGTTTTCCATATAGAGTACCACATCATCTGTGAAGACTGAAAGTTTGACTTCCTCCTGGCTGATTTGGATGCCTTTTATTCTTTGGTGTTCTCTGATTGCTGAGGCTAAGACTTCCAATAATATTTTGAGTAACAGTGGGGAGAGTGGACATCCCTGTCTTGTTCCTAATATTAGGAGGAAAGCTGTCAGTTTTTTCCCATTGAGGATGATATTAGCATCAGGTCTTTCATATTTGGTTTTTATGATCCCGAAGTATGATCCTTCTATGCCTACTTTCTTGAGGGTTTTTATCAAGAAGGAATGCTGTATTTTGTCAAATGCTTTCTCTGTATCTAATGAGAGGATCATGTGGTTTTTGTCCTTTCTTTTTTTGATGTGATGTATCACATTGATTGTTTTGTGGGTATTGAACCAGTCTTTCATCCCAGGTATAAATGCCACTCGGTGGTGGTGAATAATTATATTAATGTATTGTTGGATTCTATTGGCTAGTATCTTGTTGAGGATTTTTGCATCCATGTTCATCAGGGAAATTGGTCTGTAGTTCTCCTTTTTAGTGGGGTCTTTGTCTGGTTTTGGAATCAAGGTAATGCTGGCTTCATAGAATGTGTTTGGAAGGTTTCCTTTTGGCAATATTTCTTGGAACAACTTCAAAAGAATGGGTGGGTGTTAACTGTCCTTTAAAGGATTTGTAAAATTCCCCTGGAAAGCCATCTGTCCCTGGACTCTTGTTTTCTGGAAGATTTTTGATTACTAATTCAATTTCTTTACTGGTTATGGGCCTGTTCAAATTTTCTATTTCTTCCTGTTTCAGTTTTGGTAGTGTATATGTTTCTAGGAATTGTCCATTTTTTCCAGATGGCCCATTTTATTGGCATATAATTGCTCATAATATTCTCTTATTTTTGTTTGTATTTCTGCTGTGTTTGTTGTGATTTCTCCTTTCATTCTTGATTTTATTTATTTTGGTCCTTCCCTTTTTATTTTTGATCAAACTGGCTAGTGGTTTATCAATTTTGTTAGTTCTTTCAAAGAACCAGCTTTTGGTTTTATTAATCTGTTCTACTGTTTTTTGTTTTACTTTTTGTTGTTGTTTCTTTGGTTTTGATATCATTGATTTCTGCTTTAATCTTTATTATTTCCTGTCTTATGCTGTTTTTTTTTATGTTCTTTATTCAGCTCCTTAAGGTGTAAGGTTAGGTTGTGTATTTGAGACAATTCTTCCTTCTTTATGAAGGCCTGTATTTCTATATACTTCCTTCTTCTGACTGCCTTTGCTGCTTCCCAGAGGTTTTGGGCTGTGGTGTTATCATTTTCATTGTCTTCCATGTACTTTTTAATTTCCTCTTTAACTTCTTGGTTACATCATTTATTCTGTAATAGGATGACCTTATTCCCAACTATTTGTTATCTCCAATTTTTTTCATGTGGTTGACTTCGAGTTTCACAGTGTTGTCTTCTGAACATTTGTATGGTATGCTCTTGATCTTTTTGTACTTATTGAGGGCTGATTTGTATCCTAGTATGTTATCTATTCTGTAGAATGTTCCATGTGCACCGGGGAAGAACGTGTATTCTGCTTTAAGATGAAATGTTCTGCATATATCTCTCAAACCCATCTGGTCCAGTGTGTCATTCAAAGCCATTGTTTCCTTGTTGATTTTCTGTTTAGATGATTGGTGCATGGCTGTGAGTGGGGTGTTGAAGCCCCCTACTATTATGGTATTATTATCAATGAGTGTCTTTATATTTGTGATTTATTAATTTATATATTTGGATGCTTCATTTTTGGAGCATAAATATTTACAATTATTAGGTCTTCTTGATGGATAGTTCCCTTAATTATGATATAATGCCCTTCTTCATCTCTTGTTACAGTCTTTATTTTAAAATCTAGATTGTATGATATAAGTATGGCTACTCTGGCTTTCTTTTGGTGACCATTAGCATGATAGATGGTTCTCCATCCCCTTACTTTTAATCTGAAAGTGTCTTTAGGTATAAAGTGGGTCTCTTGTAAACAGCATATAGATGGATCTTGTTTCTGATCCATTCTGTTACCCTATGTCTTTTGATTGGAGCTTTAGTCCATTCACATCAAGAGTGAGTCCTGAAAGGTATTGCCATTGGCAATAATTTTTGTCTGGGAATCTTTTTATCTTTCTTATTTTGAATATCAGCCTTGGCTGATAGAATTCTTGGCTTCATATTTTTCCAATTCAGCACATTGAATGGGCCTTCCCTTTTAGGTTAAGGACTATTTTTCCCTTGCTGCTTTCATGATTCTTTCCTTGCCTGAATGTTTTGTGAATTTGACTTTGATATGTTTTGTTGATGGTCAGTTTTTTTTAATCTAATGGGAGTCCTCTGTGCTTCCTGGATTTTGATGTCTGTGTCTTTCCCCAGGTTAGGAAAGTTTTCTGCTATGGTTTGATCACATAAACCTTCTACCCCATTTTCTCTCTCTTCATCTTCTGGGACCTCTATGATTCTGATGTTATTCATTTTTAATGAGTCACTGAGTTCTCTAATTCTTCTATCGCACTCTTTGGCTTTAGTCTCCCCCTTT
Source organism: Lynx rufus (assembly GCF_022079265.1). Classification (NCBI taxonomy): domain Eukaryota; kingdom Metazoa; phylum Chordata; class Mammalia; order Carnivora; family Felidae; genus Lynx; species Lynx rufus. Next base: position 51,816,727 of record NW_025814828.1, on the reverse strand, counting down.
TTTTTCTGCTTCATTGTTCTCCATAAGTCTGTCCTCTATATCTCTGATTCATTGCTCTGCTTCATACATCCTTGCCGCTGTGGCACCAATTTGACATTGCAGTTCAGTTACAGCAATTTTTATTTCATGCTAACTGGCTTTTACTTCCTTTATGTCTGCAGAAAAGGATTCTAATCTATTTTCAACCCCAGCTAGTGTTCTTATTATCATTATTCTAAATTCTGGTTGAGACATCTTCTTTGTGTCTGTTGTGATTAATTCCCTGGCTGTCATTTCCTCCTGTCTTTTTTTTTGGGTGAATTCCATCATTTCATCATTTTGAAGGAAGAAAAATAATTGATATATTAAAAAAATAAAAATGAAAAAAATGAAAAACATCACAAAAAGTCAAAAAAATGATGTTAGATCCTAAGTGTGTTTTGGTCTAGTTGTTAAGAATTTGATAGATAGATAGATAGTTGTTGAGAATTTTGATAGAAAAAAAAAAGGGAGGGGAGGAAAACATTTGGAATTTTGAAAAAATGAATACAATAAAATAGAACAAAATGAAATGATGGAAGTAAAATGCAACTTAAAAATTTACAAAAAAAGTTAAAAATGTAGAAAAAATTAAAGAAAAAATCTTTTTAATAAAAATAGAAAATAAAAATAAAATTTTTCAACTTTTGTATTCAAGTATAAGAAAAACAGAAAAATAAATTTAATAGATGCACCAGCAAACAGAATGAAATACCATTGAAATTACATCCGGTTTCCCCTAGATGTCAAACTATGAAGCACTTTATAGTAAATAAACTAAGCAGATGGAGAGACTTCTGGTGTTCCTCAAGAGTGTGGTTGGGCTAGTTGGGCAGGGCTTAATGTAACAGCTCCTTCCTCCACTAGATGGCGCTGCACTTACTGTGGTGGATTGTTGTGACCCATGTAGGTGTGTATGTGCATGCACCTGAAGGGTGAAAATAGCATCACCCAGCTACCCAGTCTCTAGTATCAGAACTCTGTGCTCTCCCTGACCGTCATTCAAGCATCCCTCCTTTGTCTCCAGCTTCCATCCACTATCCGCTTCTACTTGTCCATGACCAAGCTGTCAAGGTTCCAGGTGGCACCTCCCTCCTGAGTTTTATCTCAGATGTGGCTGTTTCCCAACCCCTCACTTCTGAAGGACTGCAGCTTTGACCCGTTTTGACCTTCTGGGGGAGTGTCTTGCCTAGCAATGGCCAGGTGCCATCCCGCCCACAGGAACATTTGTGAAACTGTGCTGCTGCCAATGTCCAGAGACTGCTGCTGGGTGCCAGCCCACCCCAGAAAAAGTTTGCATGATCTTGTAGCAGCAGTGTTTCAGGGATTATGGTAAATCACAACACACATCTGGCACCAGGCTTCACCCTTAATGTCCTTGTTCCAATACCAGTGAATGTGATTGTTCTCTGGGGTCCACTGGGACCTTTGCCTGTGGGAAGGCCACACAACCTCTACCTAATATCCTCCCAGCAGGGGAAATGCCTCTCCCCATGTGGCCCAAGGACCCCTCACACCTCACTCTCTTCTCCTGGGGTTTCTTTTTTCCCACAAGAACACTGGCAAGTATTGAACTGCAGATTCAGACACTTCACTCCCCCCAGTTTATAGAGTCTTAATGGAATTTAAACCCTTTCCTTTCTCCTTTCTTCCTTTTTTGTTCAGTCCATTGCAGCTGTTTCTACTCTTCCTTTTCTTTCCAGCTGCTTTCAGTGGGAGGGGTCATTTTCCTGTATTCTCCCCCATCTCCATCACCTCTCCAGAAGCAAAAACAGCTTCCTGCCTTCAATGGCTTCTTTCTCCCCCAGTTCACCTCTCTGAGCCATGTACCTGCCAAGTTCTGTGGTTCAGGTTGGGCAGATTGTTGTGTTAATCCCCAAATCAGTTTTCTAGATGTGCAAGATTGTTTAGTGTTGATCTGCACTTCAGGGACAAGAGACTCAAAAACAACTTCCATGCTGTTCCGCCTTCTTAGCCCTTCCTATATCACATATTTTCTCTTCTTCTCCTCCCCTTCCACTTCCTTCTCCTCCTCCTCCTCCCCCTCTTCTTCTACTTCCCCTTCTCATTCCTCCTCCACTGATGCTGATTCTTCTTCTTCTTCTCCTCCTCCTCCTCTTCCCCCTCCTCCTCCTCCTCCCCCTTGTCCTCCTCTAAGATTTTAATGGTTTTCTGTCTCACATTTAGGTCTTTCATTCATTTTGAATGTATCATTGTGTATAGTGTAAGAAAATGGTACAATTACATTCTATTGCATATTGCTCTCCAGTTTTCTCAACACCATTTGTTTAAGAGACTTTTTTCCCACTCAATATTTCTTTCCTGTTTTTGTCAAAGATTTGTTTACCATACAGTTGTGGATTTATTTATTGGTTTTCTAGCCAGTTTCATTGATCTCTGTGTCCCTTTTTGTGTCAGTGCCATACTATTTTGATCACTACAGCTTTTAAAATAACTTGAAGTTTGGAATTGTTGATGTCTCCAGACTTGTTTCTCTTTTTCAAAGTTGCTTTGGCTTTTCAGGGACTTTTTATTCCATCCAAATTTTAGGATTGTTTTTTGTATCTCTGCAAAAAGAAAATCTGGTGGCATTTTGATAAGGATTTCATCAAAATATGTAGATTACTTTGGGTGGTATAGACATTTTAAAAATATTTGTTCTTCCAATCCATGAACATGGAATATCTTTCCAGTTCTTTGTGTCATGTTCAATTTTTCTCACCCATGCTTTATAGTTGTCAGAGTACAGGTCTTTTACCTCCTTGATTAGGTATATTTCTAGGAATCTTCTAGGTTTTGGTGCAATTGTAAATGGGACTTATTCCCTAATTTTCCTTTATTTTGTATTATTATTTGTGTATGGAAATGCAATAGATTTGATTTCCATACATTGACTTTGTGCCCTGCAACTTTCCTGAATTCATTTATCAGTTCAGCAGTTTTGGGGTGGTGTCTTTCAGGTTTCCTATATGGAATATCATGTCATCTGCAAATAGTGAAAAGTTTATTTTTTCCTTGCTGATTTGGATGCCTTTATTTCTTTGTGTTTTCTGATTGCTTTGGTTAAAACTTCCAGTGTACTGTTAAATAACAGTAGTGTGAGTGTACATCCCTGTCATTTTCCTGACCATAGAGGAAAACCTCTCAGTTTTTCTCAATTCAGGATATTAGCTCTTGGTTTTTTCTCATATGGCCTTTATTATAATCAGGTATATTCCCTCTAAACCTACTTTGTTGAAGGTTTTTATCATGAATGAATGTTGTACTTTGTGAAATGCTTTTTCTACTTATATTGAAATAATCATATGATTTTTATCCTTTCTTTTCCTAATATGATGTATCACATTGATTGGTGAACATTCAACAACTCTTACAACCCAGGAATAAAATTCACTTTATTGTGCTGAATGGGTTTTTAATTGTGTTGTTTAAATTCTGTTTGCTAATATTTTATTGAGAATTTTTGCATCCATGTTCTTCAGGATATTGGTCTGTAGTTCTCTCTTTTATTGGAGTCTTTATGTCATTTTGGTATCAGGGATATGCTGAACTCCTAGTATAAATTTGGAAGTTTCCTTTCATTTTTATTTTTTTGTAAGATTTTGACAAGTATATGTATTAATTCTTCTTTAAATGTCAGGTAGAATTCCTCTCTGAAGCCACTTTAATCTGGACTTATGTTTTTTAGCTTTTTGATTACTGATTCATTTTCATTAGTGGTTTTCAGTTTCTTCACTTTTTCTATTTCTTTCTGTTTCATGTTTGGTAGACAATATGTTTCTAACAATTTATATATTTCTTCTAGGTTGTCCAATTTTGTTAGCATATTGTTTTTGATAATATTCCCTTATAACTGTATTTCTGTGGTGTTGGTAGTTATTTATCCTCTCTCATTTGTGACTTTATTTTTGGGTCCTTTCTTTTTTCATGAAAATTTGGATTCATGATTACCAATTAAAAATTTTTTTTCAAAGAACCAACTCCTGGTTTGATCGACCTGTTTTATAGATTTTAAAATTTCTATATCATTTATTTCTGCTCTAATCTTTATTATTCCTTACTTTCTGCTGGCATAAGTCACTGCTTGTTTTTCTTTTTCTAGCTCCTTTAGGTGCAAGGATAGGTTGTTTACTTGAGATTTTTCTTTCTTCTTGTGGTTTTGGCACATACTACCCTCTGTATGGCACATACCACAGCACATACTACTGCATCCCAAAAGTTTTGCACTGCCATGATTTAATTTTCATTTGTTTATATGTATCTTTTATATATTTCTTCTCAGATGTCCTGGTTTATCTGTTGATTATTTAGTAGCATGTTGTGTAATGTTCATATATTAGTGGTCTTTCCAAATATTTTCTTGTGGTTGACTTCTAGTTTCATAAGGTTGTGGTTGCAAAAGGTGCATGGTATGACTTCAATCTTTTTGTGCTTGTTGAAGCATGATTTGTGACCTAATATGTGACCTTTTCTGGAAAATGGCCCATGTGCACTTAAAAAGAATGTATATTCTGCTGTTTTAGGACAGGATGCTCTGAATATACCCGTTAAGTCCATCTGGCCCAGTGTGCCATTAAAAGTCTTGTTTTCTTGTTGATTATCTGTTTAGATGATATGTCCATTGATGTAAATGGGATGTTAAAGTCCTCTACTGTTATTGTATTACTAGTAATCAGTTTATTTATGTTAGTCATTAATTGTTTTATATATTTGGGTGCACACATGTTGGTTGCATAAACATTTATAATTGTTAAATCTTCTTGTTCAGTTGTCTTTTTTTATGACATTGTGCCCTTCTTTATCTCTTGTTACAGTTTTTGCCTTAAAGTCTAATTCATCCTAATATAAGTAGTGCCACTCTGATTTTCTTTTGACATCCCCTTACATTATAGATGTTTCCCCACCCCCTCACTTTCAGTCTGTAGGTGACTTTACATCTAGAGTAATCTTGTAGGCAGCACATAGATGCGTCTTTCTTTAAATCCAATCTGTTACCTTATGTCTTTTGATTAAAGCACTTAGTCAACTTGCATTCAAAGTAATTATTCATAGATACATATTTACTGCAATTTTATTACTTGTTTTGTATTTGTTTATGGATTTACTATGATCTTTTCTTGTCTTCATCATTTTTATCTTTCTTTTCCAGTCAAAAAGTTTGATTTAATATTTCTAATAGGGCTGGTTTATCGGCCACAAACTCCTTTACTATTTTTGTTGTTGTTTTTCTGGGAAACACTTTACTGTGTTTCTATTCTGAATGACAGCCTTGGTGCATAGAGTATTCTTGGCTGCATATTTTTGCCAATCATCACTTTGAATATATCTTGCCACTCCTGGTCTTCAAAGTTTCTGCAGAGAAATATCCAGGTAACCTTTTGGTTCTTCCTTTGTAAGTTAACAACTTTTTTTTTCTGTCTTGGTGCTATTTTAAGATTTTTTTCTTTTTCACTATATTTTGCAAATTTAATTGCAAAATCTCTCAGTGTTTTGGCTTGCTTTTGTTGATTTTTATGGGAGTTCTGTATGCTTCCTGGATCTGGGTGTCAGTTTCCTTCCCTAGTTTAGGGAAGTTTTCAACCATATCCCTTCAAATAAATTTTCTGCTCCCCCCTTTTCTTTCTGTGCTTCTTCTGGAATTCCTGTAATACAAATGTTATTATGCTTGATCAAACCACTGAGTTTCCTAAGTCTATTATCATATTTCATAATTCTTTCTTCTCACTTTTGTTCAGCTTCATGATTTTCCATTATTTTGTCTTCTATGCCACTAACTTGTTTCTGTGCTTCTTCCAGCCTGCTTTTCATTACATTAAGCCTTTTTCCAACTTTTTTCTTTAAACTCCATCTCGGATTTATTCTTTTTCACCTATTTTATCTCTGCGGTAAAGGTCTCACTCATGTCTTCTATTCTTTTCTCAAACCCAGTGAGTATCATGATTATCATTGGTTTAAATTCTCCTTTAAATTCTCTGTCATTTTCTTATATCTGTTTCACTTAGCTCTCGGGCTATGGCCTAATTTTGTTCTTTCGTTTGAGATGAATTGTTGGCTGGAGGATGAAAAATGGATTCTTCTGTTAGAAAAGGATGCTATGTCTCCTGCTCCTGAAAGTAACGACCTTAGAAATAGGTGTGCTCTGGTCCACTTGTGAAATGAGACATGATACTATTTATGTAGAACTGAAGCCTGCAGAACTCGCTGGTTGGGAGATATGTTGTGTGCAGGGACATGTTCTGGTCTTCTGAAGGATGGGCCTGCTGTGCTGGGACTGAGGCAAGCTTGACTGAGAAAGGCAATCCCACCAGAGTGCATGGGTATGGGGCTTGGTGTAAGCAAGTTAGATAGCCTGTATCCAAGCTGTGTTTCTTCTCATTAGTGGCTCTGTTTTTATGCTGAAGGGTAGAAGAGGGAAATGGCACTAGTTTCACAGACACTTGTGTAGAACAAGGGCTCAGGGCAAATCTCTTTAATGTTGTCTGTGTGCCCAACTCAGGCCCAGGTGCACAGCTGTGATTGCATGCTCTGCCCATAATCAGCACAGAACCCAGCCACTTGCCCCCACTTACTTTCTCACACCATGTCCAAATGCCAGGTACACAGCAGCCACCAAGTGCTATGCCTCAGGTCACCCTGGCAAACATTCCTCAGGTGCCATAAAGTGTCAGGGAATCAGGCATAAGACTAGTTGTCCAATGCAAATTTTGCTACCTGCTACTACTATCACCCCACTTCTATGTTCCAGGGCAGACATGGATTCTTATAGCAGGTCTACATGGGTCCCACTAATATCACAGAGATCAAGCACATCCAACAACAGGCAGAGAGTTGATGCAGATGACTGCACTGAAAAGTCAAGTGACTCAGACACAACAGAGGATAAGCAACTCATATAGGATACTCTCCTGAAGTGCCAGGTTCTGGTGAGCAGAGTACACTACACTGCAGAATATTCCATGACCTCCTTTTCATAAAGACACTACTTTCAAGAGCACAAGACATGAATGACTTCCTTATACAAAGAAAGAGACACAAAGAAGCAGACATAAAGAAGAGACTGAGAAATTTATCCCAAATTAAAGGAAAGGCCAGACCATGGCCAGAGATCTAAGTGAAACACATATATGTAACATACTTGATAGAGAATTTAAAACAATGATCAAAAAGGCACTCACTGGACTTGAGGAAAGAATGGAAGACATGAGTGACACCCTTAATACAGATACAAGAAATAATATAATTGAGACAAAAACCTCAATATAAAAAATGAGAAACATTTTGGTTCTATGAATACCAGGATGGAAGAAGCAGAGGAACAAATTAGTGATCTAGAATACAAAGTAAATGAAAGTAATCAAGCTGAAAAAAAGAGAGAAAAATAATTTATGGAAATATAGAATAGACCAAGGGAATTCAGTGACTCCATCAAACATAACATTTGTATTGTAGGAGTACAAAAAGAAGAAGAAGCGGGAGAAGCGAGTAGAAAATTTATTCGAAGAAATAATAGCTGAAAACTACCCTAATCTGGGGGAGGAAACAGATATCTAGATCCAGGAGGCAAAGAGATAGAGCCCATCAAAATCAACAAAAGCAGACCAACTCTGCTTTTTAACTTTGCAAAATATAGTGATAAAGATAAAAATCTTAAAATAAACAATACAGAAATTAAGTAAGTTTCAAGGGAAAAATCATAAGGTTAGCAGGAGATTTTTTTAACGGAAACTTTGCAAGCCAGAAAGCAGTGACATGATATACTCAAAGTGCTGAATGGGAAAAAAGCTGCACCCCAAAACACTGCAAATATCAAGATTATCATTCAGAATAGAAAGAGAGATAAAGAGATTCCTAGACAAATGAAAATTAAGAGTTCATGAACACTAAATCAGCCCTGGAAGAAATATTGTAAGGGACTATAGATAGTTACTATCTAAAGATAGTAAACACAAAAATAGTAAAAACAAGTATTTATGTAAAAAATAAGTCAAGGAATTCACAAAAAAATGATGTAAAATAAAATAGCATACACCTAAAACACGGGGAGAAGAGGAGAAAAAAATGGATTCAAACTTAAATGACAATCAACTTAGCATAGACTGCTATAGGCAGAAGAGTTTATGTACACACCTAATGGTAACAATATGTCAGAAAAACAATAATAAACGGGCAAAGAATAAAGAGAAAAATATCCAAATATATCACTAAAGAAAACAAAACATGAAAAAAGAGAAATATAAGTAAGGATCAGACAAAATCTCCAGTAAAAAACACTAACCAAGTAATAAAATGTGAATAGATACACAATCTATCAATAGTTATTTTAAATGCAAATAGACTACACACTTGGCCAATGGACATAGAGTGACATAATGCTTAAGAAAACAGCACCTATTGGGGGCCTGGGTGGATTATTTGGTTAAGCACTTGACTCTTGATTTTGGCTCAAGTCATGATGTCATAGTTTGTGGGATTGAGCCCTGCACTGGGCTCTACACTGGCAGCACAGAGATTCCTTGGGATTCTCTCTCTCCCTCTTTCTGGCCCTCTTTCACTCATACACACTCTCTCTTTAAAGAGATAAACTTAGAGCAAAACGGAAGAAAACAACACGTATCTGTATCCTGCCTACAAGAGGATCATTTTACGTCTAAAGACACCTGTAGATTTAAAGGGAGGGGATGGGAAAATATCTTTATCATAAATTTCTGTCAAATGAAAGCTGGAGTAGCAATATTTATATCAGAGAAACTAGAGTTTATACCAAAGACTGTGATGAGACAAAGCACACTATATAATAATAAAGGGGACAATCCAACAAGAAAATCTAACAATTTTAAATATTCATGCACACATCATTAAAGCACCAAAAACAATTAACAAGTAACATAAAGACACTAATTGATAGTAATACAATATAGTAGGCGAATTTAACAACCCACTTACATCAAAAAACAGATCATCTAAACAGAAAATCAACCAGTGAACAATGGCTTTAATGACACACTAGACCAGATGGACTTAACAGATATATTCGGAATCCTAAAACATCAGAATATACATTCTTTTAAAGTGCCCATGAGACATTCTGCAGAATATCACTAATTTGCCTCAATGGGTATAAAATGATAGAGATCATACCATGCATCTTTTCTGACCACAATGTTATGAATCTTGAAGTCAATCACAAGAAAAAAATTGAAAAGGCAATAAAGACATGGAGGTTAAACAACATGCTGCTAAATGATGAATGGGTCAACAGGAAATCAAAGAACAAATTTAAAAAATACATGGAAATAAGTGAAAACAAAAACGCAATGCTCAAAAACTTTGGGATGCAGCAAAAACAATTCTAAGAGGGAAGTTTATACCAATACAGACCTACACGAGAGGCAAGAAAAATCTCAAATAAACAACATTACACCTAAATAAATAACATTACACCTAAGATAGCTAGGAAAAACACAACAAACATAACTTAAAGCCATCAGTAGGAAGGCAATAATAAAGGTTAGAGCAGTAATAAATGATATAGAAACTAAGAAAACATTAGAACAGATCAATAAATCTAGGAGCTGGTTCTTTGAAAAAAATCATTAAATTCATAAATATCTAGCCAGATTTATCAAAAGAAAAAAATAGAAACAACCCATATAAATAAAATCACAAATGAGAGCTAAGAAATAACTACCAAATCCACAGAAATACAAACAATCAAAAGAGGATATGATGAAAAAATATATGCCAACGAATTGGGACAACCAAGTATTGGATAAATTCCTACAAACAAAGAAACTACCAAAACTGAAATGGCAAAAAATAGAAAATTTGAACAGACATATAACCAGTGAAGAAATTGAATTAGTAATTTAAAATTTCTCAAAAAACAAAAGTTCAGGACCAAATGGCTTCACAGGCAAATTCTACCAAACATTTAAAGAAAAGCTAATACCTATTCTTTTCAAACTATTCCAAATATAAAAAATTAAAAAAAAGGAAAGACATCTTCCAAATTCACTTTATGTGGTCAGCTTTAATATCAAAAACAGGTAAAGACACCACTAACGTAGAGTACTAAGGCCAAATTCTTTGATGTACATACATGCAAAAATAATAAAATATTAGCAAACAGTATTGAACAATAAATTACAAAAATTATTCACCACAATTGAGTGTGATTTATTCCTGGGTTGCAAGGGTGGTTCAATATTCCCAAATCAATTATTGTGCTATATCATACCAATAAGAGAATGGGCAAGAAACATGATCATTTCAGTAGATATAGAGAATACATCTGACAAAGTACAACATCAATTCCTAAAACAGACAGACAGACAGACAAACAAACAAACAAACAAAACCTCAACAAAGTAGAATTAGCAGGAACATAACTCCACATGAGAAAATAAGAAAGACCATATATGAAAAAAAAACACAGTTAATATCTTCTTCCATGGGAATATTTGAGAGATTTTCCACTAAAGTGAGGAATAGACAAAGATGTCCACTCTTACCGCTGTTACTCAACATAGTACTAGAAATTCTAGCCACAGCAATCAGACAACAAAGAGAAATAAAGGCTTCCATATCAGTAAGGAAAAAGAAAAAGTTTCACCATTTACTAATGGTATCATAATACATAGAAAACACTAAAGATTCTACCAAAACACTCTAGAACTGATAAATGAATTCAGTAAAGTCACAGGAACAAAATAAATGTAGAGAAATGTGCTGCATTGCTATACAAGAGTAATGAAGCAGGATAAAGAAAAATTAAGAAAACAATCCCATTTACAAATGAACCCAAGATTATAAGATAGATAGAAATAAATCTAACCAAAGTGGTGAAAGAACTGTACTCTGTAATTGCAAGATACTGATGAATAATACTGAAGAAAACACAAAGAATTGGAAAGACATTCCATGCTCATGGATTGAAAGAACAGATATTATTAAAATATCTATACTGCCCAAAGCAATCTACACATTTAATGGAATCCTATAAAAATATCAACAGAATTTTTCACGGAACTAGAACAAACAATTCCAAAATTTGTATGGAACCAGAAAAGACACTGAAAAGCCAAAGCAACTTTGAAAATGAAAAGCAAAGCTAGGGGCATCACAGTTCCATACATCAAATAATACTACAAAGTTGTAGTCATCATACACTATGGTATTTTCACAGATATAGAAAAATTAATGGGACAGAATAGAACAGTCAGAAACAGACCCATAATTATGTGGTCCATTAATATTTGGTAAAGAGGAAAGAATATCCAGTGAGAAAAGGACAGTCTCTTCAGCAAATAGTGTTGAGAAAACTGAACAGCCACATTCAAAGGAATGAAACTGGATCACTTTCTTACACCATGCACAAAAATAAATTCAACATAGATCATAGACATAAATATAAATCTTTTTTTATATATATGAAATTTATTGTCAAATTGGTTTCCATACAACACCCAGTGCTCATCCCAAAAGGTGCCCTCCTCAATACCCATCACCCATCCTCCCCTCCCTCCCACCCCCCATCAACCCTCAGTTTGTTCTCAGTTTTTAACAGTCTCTTATGCATTGGCTCTCTCCCACTCTAACCTCTTTTTTTTTCCCTTCCCCTCCCCCATGGGTTCCTGTTAAGTTTCTCAGGATCCACATAAGAGTGAAACCATATGGTATCTGTCTTTCTCTGTATGGCTTATTTCACTTAGCATCACACTCTCCAGTTCCATCCACGTTGCTACAAAAGGTCATATTTCATTTTCTCTCATTGCCACGTAGTATTCCATTGTGTATATAAACCACAATTTCTTTATCCATTCATCAGGTGATGGACATTTAGGCTCTTTCCATAATTTGGCTATTGTTGACAGTGCTGCTATGAACATTGGGGTACAAGTGCCCCTATGCATCAGTACTCCTGTATCCCTTGGATAAATTCCTAGCAGTGCTATTGCTGGGTCATAGGGTAGGTCTATTTTTAGTTTTCTGAGGAACCTCCACACTGCTTTCCAGAGTGGCTGCGCCAATTTGCATTTCCACCAACAGTGCTAGAGGGTTCCCGTTTCTCCACATCCTCTCCAGCATCTATAGTCTCCTGATTGGTTCATTTTGGCCACTCTGACTGGCGTGAGGTAATACCTGAGTGTGGTTTTGATTTGTATTTCCCTGATAAGGAGCGACGCTGAACATCTTTTCATGTGCCTGTTGGCCATCTGGATGTCTTCTTTAGAGAAGTGTCTATTCATGTTTTCTGCCCATTTCTTCACTGGGTTATTTGTTTTTCGGGTGTGGAGTTTGGTGAGCTCTTTATAGATTTTGGATACTAGCCCTTTGTCCGATATGTCATTTGCAAATATCTTTTCCCATTCCGTTGGTTGCCTTTTAGTTTTGTTGGTTGTTTCCTTTGCTGTGCAGAAGCTTTTGATCTTCATAAGGTCCCAGTAATTCACTTTTGCTTTTAATTCCCTTGCCTTGGGGGATGTGTCGAGTAAGAGATTGCTACGACTGAGGTCAGAGAGGTCTTTTCTGCTTCCTCCTCTAAGGTTTTGATGGTTTCCTGTCTCACATTCAGGTCCTTTATCCATTTTGAGTTTATTTTTGTGAATGGTGTGAGAAAGTGGTCTAGTTTCAACCTTCTGCATGTTGCTGTCCAGTTCTCCCAGCACCATTTGTTAAAGAGACTGTCTTTTTTCCATTGGATGTTCTTTCCTGCTTTGTCAAAGATGAGTTGGCCATAGGTTTGTGGGTCTAGTTCTGGGGTTTCTATTCTATTCCATTGGTCTGTGTGTCTGTTTTTGTGCCAATACCATGCTATCTTGATGATTACAGCTTTGTAGTAGAGGCTAAAGTCTGGGATTGTGATGCCTCCTGCTTTTGTCGTCTTCTTCAAAATTCCTTTGGCTATTCGGGGCCTTTTGTGGTTCCATGTAAATTTTAGGATTGCTTGTTCTAGTTTCGAGAAGAATGCTGGTGCAATTTTGATTGGGATTGCATTGAATGTGTAGATAGCTTTGGGTAGTATTGACATTTTGACAATATTTATTTTTCCAATCCATGAGCAGGGAATGTCTTTCCATTTCTTTAAATCTTCTTCAACTACCTTCATAAGCTTTCTATAGTTTTCAGCATACAGATCCTTTACATCTTTGGTTAGATTTATTCCTAGGTACTTTATGCTTCTTGGTGCAATTGTGAATGGGATCAGTTTCTTTATTTGTCTTTCTGTTGCTTCATTGTTAGTGTATAAGAATGCAACTGATTTCTGTCCATTGATTTTGTATCCTGCAACTTTGCTGAATTCATGTATCAGTTCTAGCAGACTTTTGGTGGAGTCTATCGGATTTTCCATGTATAATATCATGTCATCTGCAAAAAGCGAAAGCTTGACTTCATCTTTGGCAATTTTGATGCCTTTGATTTCCTTTTGTTGTCTGATTGCTGATGCTAGCACTTCCAGCACTATGTTAAACAACAGCGGTGAGAGTGGGCATCCCTGTCGTGTTCCTGATCTCAGGGAAAAAGCTCTCAGTTTTTCCCCGTTGAGGATGATGTTAGCTGTGGGCTTTTCATAAATGGCTTTTATGATCTTTAAGTATATAATAGTTACAGGGTCTATCCATCAGGAAGAGCTAACAATTATAAATGTCTATGCGCTGAATACCGGAGCCCCCAAATATATAAAACAATTACTCATAAACATAAGCAACCTTATCACTAAGAATGTGGTAATTGCAGGGGACTTTAACACCCCACTTACAGAAGTGGATAGATCATCTAGACACACGGTCAATAAAGAAACATGGGCCCTGAATGAGACATTGGATCAGATGGACTTGACAGATATATTTAGAACTCTGCATCCTAAAGCAACAGAATATACTTTCTTCTCGAGTGCACATGGAACATTCTCCAAGATAGATCATATACTGGGTCACAAAACAGCCCTTCATAAGTTTACAAGAATTGAAATTATACCATGCATACTTTCAGACCACAATGCTATGAAGCTTGAAATCAACCACAGAAAAAATCTGGAAAACCTCCAAAAGCATGGAGGTTAAAGAACACCCTACTAAAGAATGAGTGGGTCAACCAGGCAATTAGAGAAGAAATTAAAAAATATATGGAAACAAACGAAAATGAAAATACAACAATCCAAACGCTTTTCGATGCAGTGAAGGCAGTCCTGAGAGGAAAATACATTGCAATCCAGGCCTATCTCAAGAAACAAGAAAAATCCCAAATACAAAATCTAACAGCACACCTGAAGGAAATAGAAGCAGAACAGCAAAGGCAGCCTAAACCCAGCAGAAGAAGAGAAATAATAAAGATCAGAGCAGAAAGAAACAATATAGAATCTAAAAAAACTGTAGAGCCGATCAACAAAACCAAGGGTTGGTTTTTTGAAAAAATAAACAAAATTGACAAACCTGTAGCCAGGCTTCTCAAAAAGAAAAGGGAGATGACCCAAATAGATAAAATCATGAATGAAAATGGAATTATTACAACCAATCCCTCAGAGATACAAACAATTATCAGGGAATACTATGAAAAATTATATGCCAACAAATTCGACAACCTGGAAGAAATGGACAAATTCCTGAACACCCACACTTTTCCAAAACTCAATCAGGAGGAAATAGAAACCTTGAACAGACCCATAACCAGTGAAGAAATTGAATCGGTTATCAAAAATCTCCCAACAAATAAGAGTCCAGGACCAGATGGCTTCCCAGGGGAGTTCTACCAGACGTTTAAAGCAGAGATAATACCTATCCTTCTCAAGCTATTCCAAGAAATAGAAAGGGAAGGAAAACTTCCAGACTCATTCTATGAAGCCAGTATTACTTTGATTCCTAAGCCAGACAGAGACCCCGTAAAAAAAGAGAACTACAGGCCAATATCCCTGATGAATATGGATGCAAAAATTCTCAGTAAGATACTAGCAAATCGAATTCAACGGCATATAAAAATAATTGTTCACCATGACCAAGTGGGATTCATTCCTGGGATGCAGGGCTGGTTCAACATTCGCAAATCAATCAACGTGATACATCACATTAACAACAAAAAAAGAGAAGAACCATATGATCCTGTCAATCGATGCCGAAAAGGCATTTGACAAAATCCAGCACCCTTTCTTAATAAAAACCCTTGAGAAAGTCGGGACATAAATATAAATCTTAAAGCCATAAAAATTTTAGCAGAGAACACAGTCAAAAACCTCTTTGACATCAGCCAATGACATTTTTTTCTAGATATGTCTCCTCTGGCAAGGAAAACAAAAGCAAAAATAAACTACTGGGATTACATCAAAGTAAAACATCCCTGCACAGTGAAGGAAACTATCAACAAAACTAAAAGTTCACTAATGGAATAAGAGAAGCTATTTGCACATGATGTAACCAGCCAAGGGTTAATATCCAAAATATATAGAGAACTTACACAACTCAACACGCACACACAGAAAAATTTCAATTAAAAAATCGAGTGAGATATTACCTCACACCTGTCAGAATGGCTAAAATCAACAACAGAATAAACCACAAGTGTTGGCAAGGATGTGGAGAAATGGGAACAATCTTGCATTGTTAGTGGGAATGCAAACTGCCACAGCCACTCTGGAAAACAGTATGGATTTTTCTCAAAAAGTTAAGAATTAACTACTGATCCAGCAGTTGCACTACTAGGTATTTACCCCCCAAATATGAAAATACTAAAAAGGGTGGAGTATTAGGGAGACCCTGGGATTCCTCACCCCTCTAAAACAACTAGATGAACATTGAATCATTTTGAACACCTAGAAAATTGATTTGAGCATTAAGAGAACAATTAGCATAATTTAAGGGAGAGAACTGACACATAAAAGTGCAGAGACGTGAATTGGGGGAGAGATAAGCTGAGGTTTCAGAAAGGGGAGGGAGCCCTTTTCACAGAGAGAAGGAGAGAGGGGGAGAGAGTTCAGTGTGTTGGGTTTGGGCAAGAAAATTATTCCCCCCAAATCACTGACTGGGGAATTGGGAAAAACTGACTATGGCAAATTTTTGCAAACAGAAGAGCTCAAACTCAGAAGGTTTGGGAGTCCCTGTCATTTTCTGGAGTTGATCTGGGTGGTCAGTGATGCTCCTGGGGGCAAGAAGAAGAGAGGGTTGGGATCAGACAGCTTTGAGGGGATCCCCTGGGTGGCACTAGGAGAGAACATTCCCCTGCCAGGGGTGCATTTGGAAGAGGGTACATTTCCTCTTTCAGGACAATGACCCAGCTGATACCTTTGAGCAGCTATTCAACAGCAGTGGATAGAGGTGTGCAAATAGGACATATAACTGGTCACAGCTTTTTGCTCTGCTTCACCATAAACTCCAGACACCTGCATGGCCATGATTCTGCTTTTCTGGGACAGGACAATGCCAGGTGCAGTGCTGTGAAGCTCTCCTCCAGAGGAAGGGAATGGGTCAATGCCTGGCCTTGTCCTTTAGGATTTAGAGTTTTGAATCTCAGTCATGTACCAGAGATAAAACACAGGAGATTTTTGGCACTGTATGTGTGGATGTCCTGGGCATGAATGGGTTGAGAGCAGGGATCTGACAGAAGCCTGGGACACAGGAGGAGAGATTGTCCACTTGGCTGTGAGGGTTTCCTGAACAATGGGAGGCATGAGCTTCACTCACTGGGGACAACAGAGCTGAGTGGCATCTTCTTACCCCTGCTCACCAGCACAGTTGGACTTCAGTGAGCAACACAGTGCCCTCAGTGGAGCCTGGAGCCACTTACACCAAGCCCCACCCCCCATGCCCTGCAGGGGCATCTTTACTAGGGCAGGTATGACTATGAGCCAGCATAGTAGGCCTCTCCTGCAGAAGATCAAAACAGCCCCTCAACTCCCACCACATGTACCAAGCCTACTAAACAAAGAGTACTCCAAAGTCTCACTGCAGTTCTGGTGGAAATAGGACAGGTTTGTCTTTGTTTTTTGTTTTGTTTTGGTTTTTGTTTTGAATCAGAATTATAGTATTTTCTTTGTTTCTTTTTTTAATTTTTTCTCATTTTTTTAGATCAGACTTCTTTTTTAATACATTTTTTAATGTATTTATTTTTGAGAGAGAGAAAGAGCATGAGAAGGGGAAGGACAGACAGAGAGGGAGACACAGAATCCAAAGTAGGTTCCAGGCTCTGAGATGCCAACACAGAGCCCGATGTGGGGCTTGAACTCATGAACCATGAGATGTGACCTGAGCTGAAGTCAGACATTTAACCAACTGAGCAATCCAGGAGCCCCAGATCAGGCTTCTGCTGCTTCTTTTCTCCTTCTCTTTCTCCTCCTCCTCCTCCTCCTCCTCCTCCTCCTCCTTCCCTTCTTTCTTGTTTCTTTTTCTTTGGAACAAGCTTATAGTTTTTTGTTCATTTGTTTTTCTATTCCTTTTCCTTTTCTCTCTCTTTTTTTTTTTTGGATCACACTTATTTTTTCTTTTTGTTTTTGTTTTTGTTTTGTTTTGTTTTTCATCAGGGTAATTTTAACCAACAAATCAAAGCACACCTAACCTTCAGTTAAAAAGGACCAAACAGGGGCGCCTGGGTGGCACAGTCGGTTAAGCGTCCGACTTCAGCCAGGTCACGATCTCGCGGTCCGTGAGTTCGAGCCCCGCGTCAGGCTCTGGGCTGATGGCTCGGAGCCTGGAGCCTGTTTCCGATTCTGTGTCTCCCTCTCTCTCTGCCCCTCCCCCGTTCATGCTCTGTCTCTCTCTGTCCCAAATATAAATAAAAAACGTTGAAAAAAAAAAGGACCAAACACTCCCCACTGCAAGCAAGTAGGAACTATGCAGAGGACTGACCTGGGGGAAAGGTCAGTCAATCACAACAGCAGAGTGCACACAGTATACACCAGAAACACTTCCTGAAGTGCCAGGCCCTGTACAGTGTTGGACCATATCTTAATAGAGCATTACTCTCAGGAGCAAGAAATACAAAAAACTTTCATAACACTCAAAAGATAGAAGTCTGGAAAAATGACAAGAAGGAGAAATTCTCCACAAAAGAAAGGTCAAGAAGAAATCACACCAAGGACTTTCTCTAAACAGACATACACAATATATCTAAACAAGAATTTAGAACAACAGTCAATAGAACACTACTCAGGCTTCTGTAGCAACTTCTTGCTAGACATGTCTCCAGAGGCAAGGGGAAAAAAATTAACTAAGGGAGCTTCATCAAGATGAAAAACTTCTGCACAGTGAAGGAAATAATCAAACAACATTAAAAGACAACTGACAGAATGGGAGAAAATATTTGCAAATTACATATGAGAAAAAGGGTTAGTATCCAAAATCTATAAGAAATTACCAAACTCAACACCCCCCAAAACAAATAATCTACTGAAAAAATGGACAAAGGACATGAACAGACAGCTTTCCAAAGAAGATATCCAGATGGTCAACAGACACATGAAAAGATGCTCAACATCACTCATCATCAGGGAAATAGAAATCAAAACCATGATGAAATACTACCTATATCTTCCAGAATGGCTAAAATTAACAACACAGGAAACAACAGATATTGGAAAGGATGCAGAAACACTTTTGCACTGTTGATGGGAATGCAAACTGGTACAGCCACTCTGGAAAACAGTATAGGGGTTCCTCAAAAAATTAAAAGTAGAAGTACCCTATGACTCAGCAATTGCACTATTAGGTATTTACCCAAATGATACAAAACTGCTGAAGTGAAAGGGCACATGTATCCCAATGTTTATACCAGTGCTATCAACAATAGCCTAATTATGTAAAGAGCCCAAATGTCCATCAACTGATAAATGGATAAAGAAGATGTAGTATACAAATACAATGGAATATTACTCAGCAATTAGAAAGAACATCTTGCATCTACAACAACGTGGATGGAACTAGATTCTATGATGCTAAGCCAAATCAGTCAGAGAAAGACAAATATCATGTGATTTCACTCACATGTGGAATTAAAATAACAAAACAGATGAACATAGAGGAAGGGAAAAATAAGATGAAAACAAAAAGGAATACAAACCATAAAATACTCTTAAATACAGAGAACACACTGTGGGATGCTGGAGTGATTTTTGGGTGGGGGAAGGGTGATGGACATTAAGGAGGGCACTTGTTGAAATGAGCACTGGATGTTATACGTAAGTGATGGATCACTAAATTCTACTCCCGAAACTATTATTACATTATATGTTAACTAACTTGGATTTAAATAAATAAAAAAATAAAGGATACTAGCTAGGGCTTGAAAAAAGCATAGAGAACATGAGAGAAATGCTTGCTTCAGAGATGAAAGACATAAAAACTAGACAGGCTGAGATTAAAAAAAAAGCTATAACTGAAATGCAAAACAGACAGGATATAATCACAAGGATGTAGAAGTTGAAGAACTAATAGGTATTGTAAGAGAAAAAATATGGAAAATAATGAAGCTGAAAAAAGAGCAAAAGAAAAATATTAGATCACAAATATAATTGCTTAGAGAACTCAGCAATTCCATATAGTACTATAATATTCATATAATAGGCATCCCCAAAAAACAAGCACAGGAAAAAGAGGAAGAAGGATGATTTGAACAAATTATAGCTGAGAACTTACCAAATCCTGAGAAAGAAACAGACATTCAAGTCCAAGAGCCACAGAGAACTCCCCACCCCCCCCAAAAATAAAACAGGTCAACACTAAGACATATAACAGTGAAAATTGCAAAATATAGATATAAGGAGGAAAATCATAAAAGCAGCAAGAGAAAGAAGCCCCTGGCTGACAAGGAAAGAAAAATAAGTTTAGCTGCAGACCTGTCCACAGAAACATTGCAGGTCAGAAGAGAGTGGCATGAAATGTTCAATGTACTAAAATTGAAATATAGGTTGCCAAGAATACTTTCTTCAGCAAGGCTGTAATTCAGAATAGAAGGAGAGGTAAAGAGTTTCCCAGACAAACAGAAACCAAAGGAGGTTGTGAACACTAAGCCTACTGTAAAAGAATTATTAAAGGAGATGCTTTGAGCGGGAAAGAGAGACCAAAAGAAACAAAGACTAGAAAGTAAGAGAGACAATCTATAGGAACAATGATATTACAGGTAAGACGATA
The DNA here is from genome assembly GCF_022079265.1 of Lynx rufus. NCBI lineage: Eukaryota > Metazoa > Chordata > Mammalia > Carnivora > Felidae > Lynx > Lynx rufus. Next base: position 51,796,598 of record NW_025814828.1, on the reverse strand, counting down.
GCACTTAACTCATATCTATCAATAACTACTGTGAATGTAAATGGACTAAATGCTCCAATCAAAAGACATTGGGTATCATAATGGATTAAAAAAAACCCAAGATCCATTGATTTACTGCTTACAAGAGACTCATTTTAGACCCAAAGTCAAATCTCAATTGGATGTGAGGGGATGGAGAGTGATTAATCATGCTAATGGATATCAAAAAACAAAACAAAACAAAACAAAACTGGAGTAGCCATACTTATATCAGAGAAACTATATTTTAAGTCAAATACTGTAATAAGAGATGAAGAAGGGCACTGTATCATATTAAGGGGGTCTATGGGGCGCCTGCGTGGCTCAGTCGGTTAAGCGTCCGACTTCTGCTCAGGTCATGATCTCACGGTCCGTGAGTTCGAGCCTGGTTCAGATTCTGTGTCTCCCTCTGTCTCTGACCCTCTCCCATTCATGCTCTTTCTCTCTCTGTCTTAAAAATAAATAAACATTAAAAAATTACAAAAATATAAGAGGGTCTAGTAAACAAGAACTTCTAATAATTTTAAATATTTATGGCCCCAATTTGAAAGTACCCACATATATAAATCAATTAATAACAAACTTAAAGAAACTAATTGATAATTTTACAATAATAGCAGGGGACTTTAAAACCCCATTTACAACAATGTATAGATCATCTAAGCAGATCTACAAGGAAACAATACTTCTGAATGACACTCTTGATCAGCTGGGCTTGACGAATGTATTCAGAACATTTCACCCTAAAGCAACAGAATACATATGCTTTTGTAATAGAATTTCTACAGAATAAATCACATACTGGGTCACATATAAGCCCTCAACCAGTACAAAAATATTGAGATCATACCATTCATATTTTCTGACCACAATACTATGAAACTTGAGATCAGACACAAGAAAAAATTAGGAAAGACCACACATACATGGAGAGTAAAAAACATCCTAATAATGACTGGTTAACCAAGAAATTAAAGAAGAAATAGAAAAAAATATATGGAAAGAAATGAAAATGAAAACATGACAGTCCAAAATTCAGCAAAGACAGTCAGAAGAGGGAAGAATATAGAAATAGAAGCCTACCTTAAGAACCAAGAAAATTCTCAAATACATAATCTAATTTTACACGTAAAGAATTTGGAAAAAGAACAGCAAATAAAGCCCCAAACCAGCAGAAGAATGGAAATAATAAAGATTAGAAGAGAAATAAATGATATAGAAACAAACAAGCAAAAACTAGTAGAACAAAATAATGAAACCAGGAGCTGGTTCATTGAAAGAATTCACAAAATGGATAAACCATTAGCAAGTTTTGTCAAAAAGCAAAAGGACCCGGGGCGCCTGGGTGGCTCAGTCGGTTGAGCATCCGACTGTGAGTTCGAGTCCCGCGTCGGGCTCTGTGCTGACAGCTCAGAGCCTGGAGCCTGTTTCAGATTCTGTGCCTCCCTCTCTCTGCCCCTCCCCCACTCATGCTCTGTCTCTCTCTGTCAAAAATAAATAAACATTAAAAAAAATTAAAAAAGAAAAAAAAGAAAAAGGACCCAAATAAATAAAATCACGAATGACAAAGAAGAGATTACAATCAACACTGAAGAAACACAAACAATAACAGCAGAATATTATGAGATATTTTATGCCGACAAGTTGGGCAGTGTGGAAGAAGTGGACAAATTCCTAGAAACATGTAATCTACCAGAACTGAAACAAGATAAGAGAAAATTTGAATAGACTCATAACCAGTAAAGAAATTGAATCAGTAATCAAAACTCTCCCAACAAACAAGACTCCAGGGCTGGATGGCTTTACAGAAGAATTCTACCAAACATTTAAAGAAGAGTTAATATCTTGGGCAACAGAAAAAATTAGATAAATTCCGAGAAATATAAAACTGACCATGATTGAATTATGAGGAAATACAAAAGCCAAACAGACCAATAATGAGTAAGATTGAATCACTAATCAAACACCTCCCTCCCAAAATAAAAGTCCCACAATAAATGGCTTCAATCGTGAATTCTATTAAACATTTAAATAAATACTTAATATGAAAACTTCAAAAGAAATTTAAATAAATTAAATAGGAAGGAAGAGTTTTTATCTCTTTTTATGAGATCAGGGCATAAACCTGATGCCAAAGTCAGTCAATGACACCACAAAAAAAAAAAAAATGAAAGCCAACATCCCTGATAAGGCTAGATTTAAAAAATCCTCAACAAAATACTAGCAAACCAAATTCAATAGCACATCAAAAGGATCATATAACATGATTAAGTGAAATTTATCCATAGAATATAAGGATAATTCAACAGGAACTAATCAATAAATATGATACACTACATTAGCAGAATGAAAGACAAAATCATTTGATAATCTCAACAAAACCCAGAAATGTATTTGAAACAATTCAACTCCCTTTAATAATAAAAAAGAAAAAAAAACTTTGAACAAATATATATAGATAAAATGTACTTCAACCTAATAAAACTCATATATGGCAAACCCATGACTAGCATTGTGAGCAATGATGAAAAGCTGAAAACTTTTCCTCAAAGATCATAAACCAGACAAGGGCTGTGTTACCACTATTATTCAACATAGTACTGAAGGTCTTAGACAAATTAGGTTAAAAAATAAATAAAAGGCATCCAAATAAGAAAGGAAGTAAGATTCTCTCTGCTTTCAGATGACACTTTTTATATCTAGAAAACACTAAGGACTCCACCAAAACCCTGAGAACTAATGAAGAAATTCAGTTAAATTGCAGGATTCAAAATCAACCTACAAAAATATGTTTCATTTGTACACACTAACTATCTGAAAATAAATGCTCAAAAATCCCATTTATAATAACAACAAATTACTTCAGGATAAATTTAATGAAGAGACTGAAAGATTTGTACATTGAAAACTATAAGACATTGATCAAAGAAATTGTAGATAACACAAATACCTAAACATTATCCCATGTTCAAAAACTGAAAGAATTAATGGTAAAAGGTCAATACTACTCAAAATATATCTAAGGACCAAAGAAGAAACCCTAATGCTAACCCTAACCCTAACCCTAAAGGAAATTAAGATATTTAAATGTTGCTGTAACAATGTAAGAATCATGGTACATAACATGTTGTTATTTTTTATCTATCATTTTTAACAACAAATTAGACATTTATCCATGAACAAAAGTGCCTTTGTGGGTATTGTGATATCTAGCACCATATTCCAAGGGACCCAAAGGTGGTGTCACTTACCTGTGTATTTGCTACTAGGTAAACAGGCCTTGGTACCATCTATGGAGCCAGCAGAATCAAAGAACCTGCACAGACTTCTCTAGGGAAAGGATCTGGAGAGTGCTTCCCTGGGCAGATACTGACACATGAAATGCAATTTCCAGAAGTCCATCTTCTCTAGGTGAGATTCCAGCATTCAATTTTAGCCCCCTATCTCCTGAAAAAGAAATATGAGCTTGTAGCAGTGGAGATGGTAGTTAGATAAGTTTTACCTGCACCACCATATCCTTCAAGGAAACATTGCACAGGGATGTTTCATACAGCTGCAATGACCTCTCCTATGTGGAAAAAGGAGATCAATGAGCGAGTGTCTAGCTGTATCAGCCATGCAGGAAGTGGTTGAAATAACCTGTCTCTCTCCTGCCACACCTGAAACATTGAAGTGGAACCTCCATGATTGGGTCAAAGGAGGAGATTAGGAAAAAGCACATAGAAATTTAAAAGGGAATTAAGAGATTGTTTTTATTAGGAAGTCTATACACATGCCTTGGGAAATATTGTAAAACAATTATCTTCTTACCAGGTCTGAATGCAAACTCTCATACACCAAGTGTTAAACCCATACTTCTCTCCACTCTGTGGCTGCTCCCTTGCATATGTTTCTGTTGGGCAATGTCAAAAGAGAGCTATACAGAGATTGTATTTAGAAAACAGATTATAGTCTGGGCAAGGAAGAAAATGGAAACTTGAGCTCTAATGCCACCTTCTAGGAAATAGGAAAAGTTTCCAGCAGGCAACCTGGTGAGTTGTAACAACCAGAGAAGGCATGAAAGCTAAAGAATCTGCCACAAAATGAAGTAAGAGGAGTAGAATGGATGTACCCACAGGAAGACAGAAAATCCCACATAATAACACCACTATCAAACAGAATATTCTATCTGAAGTCAACTAACAAAGATTTAAGGAAGTATCTGCTACTTCAAATGTAAAAGCAGCGATGCAAACCTACAAGGAACATGAAGAATCAAGAAAACATGCCATCACAAAAAGAAAACAATAATTATCCAATAACTGAGCTCAAACGCACAGAATGTTTTGGTTTAGCTAATAAGAAATTTAAAATGTTTGGAAAAACTCAATGATCTACAAGAAAACTCAGAAAGACAAGTCAATATAAATCTCAAACATATATATGAACAAAATGAGATTTCTACCAATGAGATAGAAATAAAATAGAAAAAAATATAAATTCTTAAAAACTCAAACATAAAATCTGAAATTGAAGAATTCAATGAAAGAAAAAAATGTAATACAGAGCATCTGCAATAGAGTAGAACACACAGAAGATAGAATAAGTGAGTCAGAGGATAAAATTTTGAAATAACTCAAAGGAGAATGACAACAACAAAGCATATAAAAAAGAATAAAAAACCTCTGTGACCATAATATGACATTTCATCAAAAGAGAAAATATTAGAATAATCAGGGCATCAGAAGGAAAAAAGGCTTGAGGAGGGAACAAAAGTTTTATTTAAAGAAATAATGTTAGAGAACTTCCCAAAGTTGGTGAAAAAATGAGATATTCAAGTTCACAAAGCTAATACATTACCCTATTACGTCAATGCAAAAAGACCTTCTTCAAGACATGTTATAATGACACTGACACACACTGTTGCTGTGCACTGAAGAAAAAATTCTCAGACACTTAGTTTGAATGGACGTGCTGGGTTGCCTCTGTCAGTGAAAACAGCAGCGGCTGCAGACTGCACATAGCCTTCATTCAGATAGAAGTATCAAAGTATATCAAAGCAAGGAAAGAAAGCACAGAGGATCTTTAGACATTAGCCAGACATACATCTCACACCTGTGTGAAGGCAAGAAGAGAGTGCATGTGGTTTCAAGGAATGTCAAGGAGTTATAGCAGGTGTTGTATCTTTAGGAGATCATGGGGCTCTGTCCTCAGAATGCTATCACATTTGACAGCCTTGAGACCAGAACATTGCTGATGGTTCAGTGTCTATTCACCCTTCAGGACTTACAATATACTCTCTAAAATTAACTCCACAACACACAAAAAATAAATAAAGAGAAAATTCTAAATGAAACCAGGTTAAAAAGAGTATAACCTACAAAGCAATAACAATTAAAGGTTATCAGCAGGTTTGTCAGCAGAAACCGTACAGACCAGAAGAGACTGGAATGGCACAAACTGTCGAAAAAGAATATTTTCCAGCCAAAAATGCTCTATTCAACAATGTTCTTCAAATATGCAGGTGAACTTAAGACATTCTTAGACAAACAAAAGCTGAGGAAGTATATTACCATTATACCTGCCTTGCAAAAAAGAAAAAAAAATATTTCTTAAAGCTGAAATAAAAAAAAATTAAATGGGACTACCAAAATTCCAGCAATTCCACTTCTGGAAATATATCTAAAGAAAATGTTGAAACACTAACCCCCAATGTGATGATATTAGGTGTGTAATTTTGGAGGTGATTGGGTCCTCATGAATGAGATTAGTACTCTTATAAAAGGGATTTCAGGGCGTGCTCTCACATCCTTCTTTTTGTGAGGACACAGTAAGTTGGTAGTCCTTAATCAAGAAGGATCTCACCAGACACCAGCACTTTGATCTTAGAGTTTCAGACTTCACAATTATGGTGAATACATTTATTTTATTTTATTTTATTTTATTTATTTTATTTTTTTAAATATGAAATTTATTGTCAAATTGGATTCCATACACCCAATGCTCATCCCAACATGTGTCCTTTTCAATGCCCATCACCCACTCTCCCCTCCCTCACACCCCCCAATCAACCCTCAGTTTATTCTCAGTTTTTAAGATTCTCTTATGTTTTGGCTCTCTCCCTCTCTAACCTTTTTCCTTCCCCTCCCCCATGGTCTTCTGTTCAGTTTCTCAGGATCTATATAACAGTGAAAACATATGGTATCTGTCTTTCTCTTCATGACTTATTTCACTTAGCATAACACTCTCCAATTCCATCCATGTTGCTACAAGAGGCCATATGTCATTCTTTATCATTGCCGCGTAGTGTTCCACTGTGTATATAAACCACAACTTCTTTATCCATTCATCAGTTGATGGACATTTAGGCTCTTTCTGTAATTTGGCTATTGTTGAAAGTGCTGCTATAAACATTGGGGTACAAGTGGCCCTATGCATCAGCACTCCTGTATCCCTTGGGTAAATTCTTAGCAATGCTATTGCTGGGTCATAGGGTAGATCTCTTTTTAATTTTTTTGAGGAACCTCCACACTTTTTTCCAGAGTGGCTGCACCAGTTTGCATTCCCACTAACAGTGCAAGAGGGTTCCTATTTCTCCACATCCTCTCCAGCATCTATAGTCTCCTGATTTGTTCATTTTAGCCACTCTGACTGGTGTGAGGTGGTATCTGAGTGTGGTTTTGATTTGTATTTCCCTGATGAGTAGTGACGTTGAGCATCTTTTCATGTGCCTGGTGGCCATCTGGATGTCTTCTTTAGAGAAGTGTGCAATTTAAAAAATATTGGGCTCCATTCACCAGAAGAGGGTATGATTACCCTAGCCTTCAAATAATATGTATTCAAGTGTCCTTTTCATGAGGATTCTCATTCAGAAGTTTAATCTTGTCATTTTCATTAGCAAAACAACATTTGAATATCTTGGGAAAAGAGAGAAATGAAAGTGTTTTTCTTTTCCATGCTATTTTAAGTGAAATAATTTAAATGATTATCTTCCATTTATAATTTGAAAATTTGAAAAATCTCTAGTTAATAGATTTTGGGAGAGTGCGGTATGGGATTAACATTTATAAAGAAGCTTATTTGAAACATGAATGTGTAGCTAGTATTTGAGAGTTTATTTTTATTCAGAGTAAAAAACAATAAGGAGAAACATAGGTCCTCTTTTACTGCCTAAGTTATCCACTTATATTTTTCTTCTCATCATGCCCATGGGATTGTCTTACATACTGAAGAATATACATTGGTAAGAACTATTTCCAATTCATCAGTAATAATATCTCACTGGTCAAGCATGAATATAAGTAGTTATAAATAGTCATCTGTTCTCAAATTGACTGTGTTACTTGTTTTTTCCCCTTAGGGAGGGAGAATTGAATTAAGAAATGTGAGTTTTAGCCAGATTCTCATGATCTCAAAATTCTGCATGTCTCTGCTTCTGAAGGTTTTTGTGGATATAATCTCATTTACATAAGTGAACGACTGAAGGAAAGAAAAATAATCCTTAAAAATAGAAAGCAGAACATGTGGTAAAAAAAAGATCAATGAGTGGAAAATAATAAATACTAAGGTAAATTCTAATTTTAAAATGTTAGATATAACAGTGTCACTGTTCTGTTGTGAGTGGTTATAACTATACTGATAATACATATCTTAAGCGAGGCTTCACTCACATTCTCTGACATAAGATGAGTTAATTTATTTATTTCAAAACTAAATTTGGTTTTCTTTGGGTAAATATCCAGTAGTGCAATTATTGGATCGTATGATAATTCTATTTTTAATTTTTTGAAGAACCTGCATAGTATTTTCCACAGTGGCTGCACCAATTTGCATTCCCATCAAGAGTGCACAAAGATTCCTTTTTTCCACACTCTCACCAACATTTGTTATTTCTTGTGTTTTTTATTTTAGCCATTCTCACAGGTGAAAGGTGATATCTCATAGTGGTTTTAATTTACAGTTACCTGAGTATCAGTGATGTTGAGAATTTTCTTATGTGTCTGTTGACTATCTGTATCTCTTCTTTGGAAAAATGTCTATTCATGATGCTGCCCATTGTTTAACTGGATTATTTGGAAATTTTTGGTGTTGAGTTGTATAAGTTCTTCATATATTTTGGATATTAATTCCTTATCAGATATATCATTTGCAAATACCTTCTCCCTTACACTAGACTGCATTTTTCATTTTGTTTATGGTTTCTTTCTGTGTGCAAAAGCTTTTTATTTTTGTGTAGTCTCAATCATTTAAATTACTTTTGTTCCCATTGCCAAAGGAGATATATCTAGAAAAATGTTTCTATGACGAATGTCAAATAGATTACTGTCTATGTTTTCTTCTAGGTGTATTTAATTTGCAAACATATAAATGGATATTGAGCACATACTAAGCAAGATACGCCAGACAGGGAAAGACATTTAGTCTTTTACATTTAGAATGAGTACTGAAATATATGAATTTAGTGCCCTTGTATTGCCTGTAGAGTTTGTACTTCTGGTGATGTTCTTTGGTTCTTCCTAGTCTTTGTTGCTTTTGTTCCTTTTTGTTTTGTTTGTCTTTTCTCCACTCAAATATTCTTTCTTAAAATTTCTTGCAGGGCTGGTTTAGTGGTCATGAAGTGTCATAGACTCTAAGTCTAAAGTTCTCTCCTGTCTAGCAAGAGAGCAGGATGCAGGATTAAAATGTGAGAGATGGCTAATGTCTGGGAAAAGACAAGAGCCCTGAATAAGGGTCACTGCCCAGTTTTTATTAGGATCAGAAGGTTTACAAACATGGTGATGGATGTGCACAAGGAGACAATGAAATTGTGAACATTAACTTGGGGACGTGAGGGAAAGGGGATCTTGAAGATATTCAGGGTTAAGGGTTTGAGTTAATATAAAACAAATTCCTGGCACCAGGCAGTGGGGCAGAAGTTTGTTTACAGCAGACATGAGGCACCACCTCTGTTTATCTTAGCTAGCCTAGGGGGTGAGACAGGTAGGACACATGACCTCAGGGTAAACAAGGCACCTTTTCCTTTGTTAATCATCTCTGCTCTGGGCAGCTTCACCTGCTGCATAGCAGTCTATAGCCCTATATACCTGTTTACCTAACTTGGTCCTTCCCTTCTGTGAAAGCAGCTTTCTGCTATAGTACTAAATTGGGGGGGGGGGCTCTTCTTCCCTGAGCACTTAATCTTGTTTACCTTATATACTTTTGTATTGGGGGCCTTAGACCCCCCTCTCTATTCTGAGGCTCTGGCCCCTCCTTATTTTACTCTAGGGGTCTTATCTTGTTTACCCAAACTTGGGTAAGAGCACCCTATGTCTTTGTAATTCTTTATGCCTTGTTAACCCATTTGTGTGAGCCCAGGGAATTTCTAAGCTTATTCCCCACAATGAACTCCTTTTGTTTTTATTTGGGAAACTATCTCTCCTATTTTGAACGAGTGTCTTGCTGGATAAAAAATTTTTGGCTGCATATTTTTCTGATTCACCACAATGAATATATCCTGCCTCTCCTTCCTGGCTGACCAAGTTTCTGTGGATAGGTCTGCTGCAAAACTGATGTGTCTTCCCTTATAGGTTAAGGACATTGTTTTTTTCATTTCTGCTTTAGTAATTATTTCCTTGTCTGTGTATTTTGGTGAATTTGATTATGATATACTTTGGAGATTATCGGGGTTTTTTTGATCCAATAGGAGTTCTTTGTGATTATTGGATTTTGATGTCTGTGCATTTCCTCAGATTAAGAAAGTTTTCCACTATAATTTGCTCACACAACCCTTCTGCCCTTCTTTCTCTCTCTTCATCTTCTGAGACTCACATGATTCAGATGTTACTCCTTTTTAAAAGCCACTGAGTTCTCTAAGTCTCATGATCTTTTGCCTTTTATTCCCTGTATCTACTTTATTATTCTCCATAATTTTATCTTCTTTTTTTTTTTTTTTAAATTTTTTTTTCAACGTTTTTTTATTTATTTTTGGGACAGAGAGAGACAGAGCATGAACGGGGGAGGGGCAGAGAGAGAGGGAGACACAGAATCGGAAACAGGCTCCAGGCTCCAAGCCATCAGCCCAGAGCCTGACGCGGGGCTCGAACTCACGGACCGTGAGATCGTGACCTGGCTGAAGTCGGACGCTCAACCGACTGCGCCACCCAGGCGCCCCCATAATTTTATCTTCTATATCAATGATTTGCTCTCATGCTTCATCCATCCTTGCTGTGATGGCATCCATTTGAGATTGCATCTCTGTTATAGCATTTTTAATATCAACCTGACAAGATTTGTTTCTTTTATCTCCACAGAAAGAGATTCTCTTGTGTTTTCTATGCTTATTTCAACCCTAGCTAGCATTACGATTGTGGTTCTAAATTCTATTTGACATCTTACTTATATCTGTGTTTATTAAGTTCCTGGGGTCATTTCTTCCTGTTCTTTCTTTAGGGGTGAATCCTTCATTTTGTCATCTTAGTGGAAGAAAATATTTAATAAAATAAACATTAAAATTAAAAAATGAATAACAAAAGAAAAAATCAAGTAAAGGAAGTTAGATCCTAGGTGTGTTTTGGTCTGCGTTTTGAAAGAAGCTTGATAGAATAGAGAAAAAAAGGGTAAGAAAAGAAAAAAATGGTAAGAAAACAATTTAATATATATATATATATATAGTTAGAAAAAAAGAAAATAAAGAAAATGAAATAGAATAAAAAATAAATTATAAGAGTAAAAAATGATTTCTTCTCTTTCTGTATCCAAGAAAGAGAAAGAAAAGAAAGAAAAAAATAAAGTGATTTAAGCAAAAAATAGAAGCAATGAAAATGAACAAATAAATGAACCAGCAAAGAGAATGAAACCTGAATGAAGTTACATCCAGTTTCCCCTAGAACTGAAACTATGAAGCACTCTATAGTTCGTATACTAAAAGTTAAAATTAAAAAAATCAAATACAGGGGCGCCTGGGTGACTCAGTCAGTTAAGCATCTGACTTCAGTCATGATCTCATGATTTGTAAATTTGAGCCCAGCTTCAGGCTCTGTGATGACAGCATAGAGTCTGGAGCTGCTTTGGATTCTGTGCCTCCCTCTCTCTCTGCTCCTCCCTCGCTGATGCTCTATCTCTCTCTGTCTCTCAAAAATAAATGAGCATTAAATTAAAAGAAAATCAAATACAATTCATCAAATTAATAGATGAAAAAAGAAAAAAAAAGGTATATGATCAGAAAAAATCATTTGACAAAATTAAACCCCCATTCATGACAAAAGTTCTCAGCAACTAGAATTAGAAAGGCATTTTTTCAACCTGATAAGGTCATCCATGAAAAAATCTACAACTAAAATTATATTACATTATGAAAGAATACATATTTTCACCCTAAAATCAAGAACAAGACACAAAAGTCATATCTCTCTACTTTTATTTCATATTGTCCTGGAGGTCATAGCCAGTGTAATAGAAAAGAAACACAAATAAAGGACATAAATATTAGAAAAGATTAAAACTATTTTAAATATAATGCATGGCTGTCTATGTAAAGAACTCATCAGGACTCCAGAAAAGCTACTAGAATTATGTGAGCTTTGCAAGAGTTCAGGATATATGGTCAATATGCAAAAATCAATTCAAGTATGTTTCATATACTAGCAACATACAATTAAAAATTAAAAAAATATTGCTTTCAGTAGTTTTAAAAATATGAAATGCTCAAGGTTAAAATTTGTTGAAAGATATACATGACTGATATAATGATAACAAGAAAACATTGCTGAGAGAAATTTAGAAAACCTTAAATAAATAGAAATAGAAATCTGTGGTCATGGATCAGACAACTTAATGTTGTGAGGAAATTTATTCTCCACAAATTGATCTATAGAGTCAATGTGATCACAATTACAATATCAGAAGGCTATTTTTGTAGAAATCACCCAGCTGGATTTAAATTGTATATGAAAATGCAAAGACATCTAACACCTAAGAAATTCTGAAAATAAAGAGAACAAAGTCAGAGAGCTTTGACTGCCTAACTAATATCAAGGCTTATTATAAAACTACAGTAATCAAGAATAGTACTTTAATGGTATAAGGTTAGACATATAGATCAATTCAACAGAGAAGAGAATCTCTTAACAGACACAAATATATATGGTGAATTGATTTTCAATGAAGGTGCTAAAGCAATTCAAAGGCAAAGGGTAATCTGTCAAGAAATAGTGATTGAGGGGAACCTGGGTAGCTCAGTTGGTTAAGCATTCAGCTTTGAATGTGGCTCAGGTTATGATCTCACGGTTTGTGAGTTCAATTCCCACATCAGGCTCTGCGTTGACAGTGTGGAGCCTGCTTGAGATTCTCTCTCTCTCTTTGTTTCTGTCTCTCTGTCCCTCCCCTGCTTGTGCTCTATTTCTCTCTGTCTCTCTGTCTGTCTCTCTCTGGATGGTGCTGTTTTCATAACTAAAGTTGGTCTTTGCTGATGGGTGAGGGAGAAATGGCATGGCCTCTTTCTCTTGTCCCTAGAGTGGGACATTCACACGTCACCCCTCTTCAGGAAGCCTTCACAGAAGAGTATACTATCACGTATTTTGTGTCCTTGGTTTCTACCCAATTCATAACTTTACCCTGTTTTATCTCAAATGCATGGCTAGGTTTCAAAACTCCAAATTTTAGAGATCCATGGGGTGCAAACCCACACTGATCATCTGTGGGCAGGTCTCATTGCACTGTGGGCAGTGCCAGTTTCTCCCAGAAATTTTTTTTGTATGGCTGCACAGTTGTTTGGAGTTTATGGGTAAAGTGCAGAAAAAAGGTGGCAGCAATCCTTGGTGCACCTTTTTTTCTGCACTTTACTACTGCCTTCATCTGGTGTCTTTGTTCTTATGCTAGGGATCAGGAAAGCATGTTGTCCCTGCTGGTTCTTTTGTCTCTGGAGAGGCTGTGCCACCACTCCCAAATACACTCCAAGCAGGGGAACTCTTTTTCCCCTTACAACCCAGGGGATCCTCAGACCACGCTGCCCACTCCTGAGTTTCTGCCCTCCTTCCCATTAGTTCACCATTAAGCCCACCAGACATGGCCCTGGTGATGGCCATGGTGATGGCACAGACCTCCAAATTTCATAATTTGCACTCCAGTGCTTATAGCAACTTGAGGTATTCAGCCCTACTCCTTTCCCTTGTCAATTATTTTGGGGAAGAGTTTTTCTTGTGCAATCCCCTGTACACACTTTCATTCTCTCTCTTGCACCTCTCTCTATGATCATATCTCCCTCACCTTTGTAGCTCCTGCAAATCTTTTCTCCCCCTAATAAATTCTCTGCAGCTCCTACCTGCCACAATGGCCATTTTTCTACCTCTAGTTGCATAGTTGTGCTCTCCCAGTCCTCAGATAGATTTCTTTTGGTTTTACTCTCTCAGTCATCAGATCGATTTCTTGAGTGTTCCTATGCTAAGTGATTTGACACTTATCTAGCTGTGTTCAAGGGACAATACATGGTTAGGCTACCCGTACTCCTTTGCCATCTTAACTCTTGTATTATTGATTTTAGTCATCTGACAGATGTGAGTTGATGTCTCATTGTAGTTTTTACTTGCATTTCCCTGATGATCGGTGACACTGAACATCTTTTCATGTCTCTGCTGGCCATCTGTATGTTTTCGTTGAAAAAAAAAAAGTATGTTCATGTTTTCATGTTTTCTTCCCAGTTTTTATTGGATTATTCATTTGTGTGGTGTGGAGTTTCATAAATTCTTCATATATAGTGGATACTATCCCTTTATCATAAATATCTTCTCTAATTCAATTGACTTTTCCTTCACTGTGCAGAACCTTTTTATTTTGATGAAGTCCCAATAGTTTATTTTTGCTTTTTCTTTCCCCCTTGCCTCAGGGCACATATATAGTAAGAAGAAGTTGTTATGGCCAATGTCAAAGAGGATGCTCTCTGTGTTCTTCTCTAGGATTTTTATGGTTTCAAGTCTCACATTTAGGACTTTAATCAATTTCGAATTTATTTTTGTGTATGGCATAAGAAAGTGGTCCAGTTTCATTCTTTTGCATGTTGCTGTCAAATTTTCCCAGCACCATTTGTTGAAGAGATTGTCTTTTCCCATTGAATATTCTTTCCTGATTTGTCAAAGATTGATTGACCATCTAGTTTTTGGTTCATTTATGTGTTTTCTATTTTGTTCCATTGATCTATGTGTTTAGTTTTTTGCCAGGACCATACTGTCTTGATTACTAAAGCTTTGTAATGTAACCTGAGTCTGGAATTTTGATGCCTCCAGCTTTCATTTTCTTTTTCAAAGTTGCTTTGGCTATCAGGGTCTTTTATGATTCCATGCAAAATTTAGGATTGCTTGTATGAGCTCTGTGAAAATGCTTTTGGTATTATGATAGATATTGCATAAAATGTGGAGATTGTGTCACATAATATAGATATCTTAATATTTGTTCTTCCAATCCATGAGCATGGAATGTCTTTTCATTTCTTTGTGACTTCTTCCATTCCTTTCATTATTGCTTTCATGTTTTCAGAGAAAACTTCTTTCACCTCTTTGGACAGGTTTATTCCTAGGTATTTAATGGGTTTTTGTGCAATTATAAATGGTATTCATTCTGTACTTTCTCTTTCTGGTGCAACATTATTGATGTATAGAAATGCAACAGATTTCTCAATGCTGATTTTGTATACTGCAATTACACTGAATTTATTTATCTTTCTAGTAGATTATTGGTGAAGTCTTTTGGGTCTGTGAATATATATATATATATATGATGTATATGTATATGATGTATATGTGGTTGTATATATTATATATACAACACCTAGACCTAGGTGTGTGTGTGTGTGTGTGTGTGTGTATATATATATATATATATATATATATATATATATAATATATTATATATTATATATACCTACACCTAGAGAGAGAGAGACACACACACATAGTCATGTCATGTGCAATGAAAATAGGAAAATTTTACTTCTCTCTTGCTGATTTGGATGCCTTGTATTTCTTTTTGTTGTCTTATTGCTGTGGCCATTACTATGTCAAATAGAAGTGATGAAAATGGACAACCCTGCTTTGTTGACTATAAAGGAAAAGCCCTCAGTTTCTCCCCCACTGATTATGGTATTAGCTGTGGATTTTTCATATATAATCTGTATTACATTGAGGTATGTTCCTTCTAACCCTACTTTGTTGAGGGTTTTTAACATGAATTGATGTTTTACTTTGTCAAATTATTTTTGTACATCTACTGAAAGGATCATAAGGATCTTATCCTTTCATTTCATAATGTGGTGTATCACATTCATTGATTTTCAAATATTGAAACACCCTTGCCACCCATGAACAAGTCCTACTTGATCATGGTGAATGACTGTTTTAATTTATAGCTGGATTTGATTTGGTAGTATTATGTTAAGAATATTTGCATCCATGTTCATCACGGATATTCATCTGTAGTTCTCTTTTTTAGAGAGTGGCCTAGAGTGGCCTCATAGAATTAATTTGGAGTTTCTTCTTCCCTTTTTAGTTTTTGGAATACTTTGACAAGTGTAGGTATGAACACTTCTTTAAAGGTTTGGGTGGAATTTGCCTGTGAATACATCTGGTCTTGGATTTTTTATTTTGTTTTTGGGAATTTTTTATTACTGATGCAAGTTCATTAATGGCTATTGGTATATTACACTTTTCTTTAACTTTATGTTTCAAATTTAATAATTTATTTCTTTCTAGGAAGTTATCCATTTCTTCTAGGTTGTCCCGGTTGGAACATACAGTTTTTCATATTATTCTTTTGTTATTGTTTGTATTTCTGTGGTGTAGTATGTTATTTTTTCCTCACATTTCTGATTTCATTTATTTGATTCTTTCCACTTTTCTTTTTGATACATTTGACCAAAAGTTCATCAATTTTGTTATTATTTTCAAAGAACCAGTTACTGGTTTCATTTATCTGTTCTATTGCATTTTAGTCTCTATAACATTAGTTCTGCTTTTATTTGTATCATATCCTTCCTTCTGCTGGCTTTGGGCTTCGTTTGTTGTTTTTTTTGCTAGCTCCTTTAGGTGTAAGATTAAATTGTTTATTTGAGACTGTCTTGCTTCTTGTAGTAGGTTTATATTACTCTTAGGATCGCTTTTCTTGCATCACATAAGTTTTGGAGTATTGTGTTTTCATTTTCATTTGTTTGCATGCATTTTATTTATTCTTTGATTTCCTGGTTGACTCATTCATTGTTTAGTAGGATGTGGTTTAACCTCTATGTATTTGTGGTCTTTACAGATTTTGTCTTGTGGTTGAATTCTAGTTTCATAACACAGTGGTCAGAAAAATTGCATGGATGATTTCAATCTTTTTGTATTTGTTGATTCTTGTTTTGTGGACTAATATGTGATATATTTTGGAGAATGTTAAATGTGCACTTGAATGGAATGTATATTTTGCCATTTTAAGATGGAATGTTCTTAATGTATCTGTTACATCCATCTGGTCAAGTGTGGCATTCAAAGCCATTGTTTCCTTGTTGATTTTCTGTTTAGATGATCTGTCCATTGGTGTAAACATCCTTTACTATGTTTGTATTATTATTTATTAAATTACT
The DNA here is from genome assembly GCF_022079265.1 of Lynx rufus. Classification (NCBI taxonomy): domain Eukaryota; kingdom Metazoa; phylum Chordata; class Mammalia; order Carnivora; family Felidae; genus Lynx; species Lynx rufus. The sequence goes on along the minus strand of NW_025814828.1, from coordinate 51,780,016 downwards.
TCATGTTTGTTATTGTTATATATATTTTGGTGCTCCCATGTTAATTGCATAGATATTTACAATTGTTAGGTATTTTGTTGGACTGTGCCCCTTGTTATTATATTGTGTCCTTTTTGTCTCTTGTTACAGCCCTTGTTTTAAAGTTTAAGTATTTCTACTTAGACTTTCATTTGATACTCATTTGTGTGATAAAAGTTTCTCCATCCTCTCACTTTCAATCTTCAGATGACTTTAGGTCTAAAATGAATCACCTGTGGGCAGAAAATAGATAAGTCATGCTTTTTTCTTTTAACCATTCTGACACCCTATGTCTTTTGATTGGAATATTTACTCCATTCACATTCAAACTAATTATTGATAAATATGTGTTTATTGATATTTTATTACTTACTTGTTTTGTCATTGTTTCTGGGCATTTTCTCTTATATTTTCGTGTGTTTGTTAATTTTGGTCTCTGCGTTACACTCAAGAAGTCCTCTTTATTATTTCTTCAGGGCTGTATTAGTGGTCTCAAATTCCTTTAATTTGTGTGGTTGGGGGAGGGTACTCTATTTCTCCTTCTATTCTGAATGATAGCCTTGCTAGATACAGTATTGTTGGCTGCAGATTTTTCCCATTCAACACATTGAATATATCATGCCACTCCCTTTAGGCTTGCCCTGTTTATGTTGAGAAACCTCTAGCTAGCTTCATGGGTCTTAACTTGTAATTAAGGACATATTTTGTTTTCTTGCTTTCAACATTGTTTCTTTATCACTATATTTTGTTAATTTAATTACAATATGTTTTGATGCTTTTTATGATTTTGATGGGATTTCTCTGTGCTTCCTGAATCTGGATGTATCTGTCCTCAGATTAGGGAGGTTTTCAGCTATTATTTATTCAAATAAATTTTCTGCTTGGTTTTCTCTTTCTTCTTTTTCTGGGACTTTAATAATATGAATTTTGTTATGCTTTATAGGGTCACTTTTTTCCCTCAGTCTATTCTCATCTTGCATAATTCTTTCTTTCTTTTGTTCTGCTTCATGACTTTCCATTACTTTGTCTTCTAGGTCATTAATTAGTTCCTTTGCTTCTTCTAGCCTGCTGTTCATTGCATCAAGCATTTTCTGATTTCATTTACTGCCCTCTTCACCTTTGATTGATTTTTTCAAAGTCTTTATCTTTGTTGTACATGTCTCACTGATGTCTTCTATTCTTTTCTCAAGCCCAGCATGTACCTTTATGATTGTGGCTTTATATTCTCCATCATACATGTTCCTTATGTCAGTTTTGCTTAAAACTCTGGCCATGGCCTTATTTATTCTTTCCTTTGGGATAAACTCCTCCATCTTTGCATTTTGTCTAAATCTCTGCCTTCCTCTCTGTGTGAGAAAAGCCAGTTATATCCCCTGCTCTTGGAAATAATTGCCTTAAGAAGGGTCATGAAGTGCCCAGACCCTGTCACTTCATCGTGTGTCCTCTGGTGTGTGCTGGGTTATATCTGATGTTTTACTTTGTCTGCTCTATCCTTCAGGACAGTTATCTGTAGTCTCTTCTTGCCTGCTGTGGGCATTGTCGTTTCTTGGCCTAAATGTGATGAGTTTTATTATGTTTTTTTAAAATATTTTTTGTTTATGTATTTTTGAGAGAGAGAGAGCAGGGGAAAGGCAAACAGAGAGAGAAAAGGAAAGAGAATCTCAAGCAGGCTCCACACTGCCATCATGGAGTCCAACATGGGGCTTAAACCCATAAACAGCAAGGTCGTTACCTGAGCCAAAATGAAGAGTCAGACGCTTAACCAACTGAGCCTCCGAAGCACCCCTGAATGTGATTAGTTTTAACTAGTTGTGCTCTGGTCTGCTTGTGAAATTACAGATGACACCACCTCCACCATAACTGAACTCCTTTAGAACTCTCTGGTCTGAAGTTGTGGTGTGTACAGGGGTTTGTGCTGGTCTTCCTGAGGCAGGGGTGGGGGTTGGTTCTACCACTCTGTGACTGATACAAGGGTGAATATAAAGGGCTATCCCAAAAGAGTGCACTGGGGTGGGGCTTGGTTATGCCAGTTAGGTAGCCACTGTTGACACTGCATTGCTTTCTCAAGTTAGTTTTGTGTTTATGCTGAGGGGAAGGGGAGGTAAATGGCATGAAGAAGTTATTTTTTTTTTCTCCTGGATGGGTGTCTTCGTGAAGGCTGCCTCTCAAGGACATGCTCTGAAAAGTGCAAATAATCTCCTTACTGTGTGCTGCAGGTGTTCTGCAGATGAGTGTTCTGAGTCCCCAAGTTATTTGTCTGCCTTCTCTCCAGGGGCAGTACAGAGCCCTCTGGGCTCTATCCCAGCCAAGCCTGCTGACCTTTGAAATTCTAGACTTTAAGCCCTGCTGGCTGCAAGAACTCAACAAATGTAGCCACTCTCATTTTCATGCCAATGGCTTTGAGGAAACTTTCTCCTTGTGCATTTATCTGTGTGCTCCTCCCTCTCCCACCCTTCTCTGTACCACAGCTCCCTCCCCTCCACAGCATCTGTCATCTTTTTCACCCTAAACCACATCTCTGCCTTTCCTGCCTTCTTTGATGTGGCCTCTTCTTTTTTTTTATTTTCAACTTTTCAACTATAATTTGATGACTTTTTTCCTATTTTCCTTTTTTTTCAATATATGAAATTTATTGTCAAATTGGTTTCCATACAACACCCAGTGTTCATCCCAAAAGGTGCCCTCCTCAATACCCATCACCCACCCTACCCTCACTCCCACCCCCCATCAACCCTCAGCTTGTTCTCAGTTTTTAAGAGTCTCTTATGCTTTGGCTCTCTCCCACTCTAACTTCTTTTTTTTCCCTTCCTCCTTCCCATGGGTTTCTGTTAAGTTTCTCAGGATACACATAAGAGTGAAACCATATGGTATCTGTCTTTCTCTGCATGACTTATTTCACTTAGCATCACACTCTCCAGTTCCATCCACGTTGCTACAAAGGGCCATATTTCATTCTTTCTCATTGCCACGTAGTACTCCATTGTGTATATAAACCACAATTTCTTTATCCATTCATCAGGTGATGGACATTTAGGCTCTTTCCATAATTTGGCTATTGTTGACAGTGCTGCTATAAACATTGGGGTACAAGTGCCCCTATGCATCAGTACTCCTGTATCCCTTGGGTAAATTCCTAGCAGTGCTATTGCTGGGTCATAGGGTAGGTCTATTTTTAATTTTTTGAGGAACCTCCACATGATGTGGCCTCTTCTATCCTTTTCATTTTGGAGTTTGTTCTGTCGGTCTTTAGGTCAATTTCTGTGTATTTTGATTGATTTGATAATTATCTAGTTGTGTTTGTGGGACAAGGTGAGCCTAGGGTTCTCCTATTCCAACAACATTTTCCAAAGCCCTGCTTCTTATTTGTGATCTTATAGCTGAAGTGAGTCTCTTATAGGCAGTGTAATTGGGTCTTATTTTTTTTTTATTGTGGTATAACTGACATACAATGTTATCTGAATTTTAGGTATACACATGGTGATTCAAAATTTGTGTACATTGAAAAATGATAAACACATTAAGTCTGGTAGTGATTTGTCAAGATACAAATGTAATACAATGTTATTTACTATAATTCGCCATGACGTATATTACATCACCATGACTTATTTATTTTATAACTGAAAGTTTACACTTCTTGATCCACGTCACTCATATCACCCCTCCCAACCCATCTCCCCACTGGCAACCATCAGTTTGTTCTGTGTCTATGCACTTGAGTTTGTTTTATTTATTTTTTTAGATTCCAATATAAGTGAAATTGTGTGATATTTGCCTTCAACATCTTATTAATTTAATTTAACATAGTACCCTTTAGTTCCATCCATGTTGTAACAAATGGCAGGATTTCAATCTCTTTTATAACTAAGTAATAGTCTACTGTATATGTATACCACATCTTATTTTTTTATTCTTTAATACATTATGAACACTTGGGATAGTTCCATATCTCAGCTATTGTAAATATTGCTGCATTCAATATAGGGGTTTTTATATCTCATTGAGTTAGTGTTTTAATTTTCTTTGGCTAAATTCTCAATAGTGAAATTGCTGCATCATATGGTAGTACTATTTTAAGATTTTTGAGAAACTTCCATAATATTTTTCATAGTGGCTGCAAAAATTTACATCCCACCCACAGTTCGAAATGTACTCTTGTCTCCACATTTTCACCAACACTTGTTATTTCTTGTTTTTTCTATAATAACCATCAGAACAAGTATAATCTGATATCTCATAGTGGTTTTAATTTGCATTTTCCTTATGATTTGTGATATTATGTATCTTTTTATGTGACTATTGGTCACCTTTATGTTTTCTTTTAAAAAAAAATGCCTGCTCAGATACTCTGTTAATTTTTAAATCACATTGTTTTGATGTTGTTATTGTTGTTGACTTGTATGAATTTTTTATTGTATTTTGATTGTTAACCCCTTATTGAATATATGATTTGCAAATATTTTATCCCATTTACTCAGTTACATTTTTGTTTTCTTGATGGTTACCTTTGCTGTGCCAAAGCTTTATAATTTAATGTAACCCCATTTATATATTTTTGCTTTTGTTTCTCTTGACTTTGGAGTCAGATTAAAATAATAATAATAATAATAATAATACTAAAGAGCTTACTGCCTGCTTTCTTTTTTCAGTTTTAAGTTTGCTGGTCTTATATTCAAGTCTTTAATTAATTTTGTGTTAATTTTTACATATATTGTAAGGTAGTTGTCCATTCTGATTCATTTACGTGTATCTGCCCAGTTTTCCCAATACCATCTATTGGAGAAACCATTTTTCCCATTGTATATTTCTGCTACTTTCTCATAAAATAATTGCCCATGTATATGTGGCTTTTTAAATGAACGGTTTATTTAGTTCCACTTATATGTGTGTGGGTTTTATGTTTATATTCTTTTGGTAATTATCACTATTAGTATAATCTAGAATCAAGGATCCTGGTATATACATCTTTGTTATTCTTCAACACTATTTAGACTATTCTGAATATTCTATAATTCCACATATTTTAGAATCATTTGTTCTACTTCTATAAAACATACCATTGGAATTTTGATAGAGATTTCATTGAAACTATAGATTGTTATAGGTAATATGGACATTTTTACAATATTATTTCCCTCAATCCATGAGTGTCACAGACTTTGAGTCTGGAGTTCTTTCTTGTCCAGCAAGACAGTGGATGCAGAATTAAATATGAGAGAGGCTAATGTCTGGAAGGAGACAAGAGCCCCAAGTAAGGGTCCTTGCTCCATATTTATTAGGATCAGAAGCTTACAAACGTGATGGATGTACAGAAAGAAACAATGAACCAGTGATCATTATCATGTGTGAGAGAGAAAGGAGGTTTTGAAGATATGTGGTGTTAGGGCTTTGGGTCAATAAAAAAAATCTTGGCACTGAGCAGATGGCTGTTTACAGCAGGAACCAGGCACTGTGTCTGTTTGTCTTAACTTACCTAGGGGATAAGACAGGTAGGACATGCTACCTCAGGGTCAACAAGGCACCTTTCTTTTGCTAATCAGCTTCAGGCAATTTCACCCAGCTGCGGGGGGGGGGGGGTCTATCACCCTGTTTACCTATTCTGGAGGCTTTCATCCTGTGGAAGTAGCTTCTGATCCTAATGATCCTATGCTTGTGTTCTATGCTGGGGGGTCTTTTGCCCTGTGTACCTATTCTGGATGCTTTTGTCTTAAGCCTTGTTAACCCACTGGTGTAAGCTCAGAAAATTCCTAAACTTATTTCCTCACATATGAGCATGTAATATCTTTGTCTTTATTCATGTATTCAATTTGCATTTATTCATGTCTTCAACTTCTTTCATCAATGTCATAATTTTCAGTGTATAAGTCTTTGACTTCCTTTGTTAAATCTGTTTCTACATACTTTATTCTTTATGATGCAAATTTGAATGGTTTGCTTTCTTGACTTATCTTTCTTTTTTAATGTTTAGTTACATTAGAGAGAGTGTGTGTCAGGGAGGGAGAGCGGGTGAGGGGCAGAGAGACGGAGACAGAATCTGAAGTAGGCTCCAGGCTCTGAGCTATCAGCACAGAGCCTGATGTGAAGCTCAAACTCAATAGCTGTGAGATCATGACCTGAGCCAAAGTTGGATGCTTAAGCGACTAAGCCACCCAGGCACTCCTTGATTTATGTTTCAGATAGTTGCTTATTAGTATACAAAAATGCACCCAACATTTGTGTATTAAAATTTTACCCTGCAAATCTACCAAATGTATTTATTGGATCTAACAGTTTTTAAGTGAAGTCTTTAGGGTTTTTTATACATATTATCATATCATATACAAATAGTGACAAGTTTATTTCTTCCTTTTTGATTTGTATGGCTTTTATTTCTTTTTCTTGCCTAATTGCTATGACTTGGTTTTCCAATACTATGTTGAATGACAGTGGGAGACTGAGCATCTTTGTCTTGTTCCTGATCTTAGAGAAAATCTTTCAGTTTTTCTTGGATGAGTACCATATTATGTTCATGTTTGTCATATATGGCTTTCATTATGTTGAGGTACCTTCCCTTTATACCCAGCTGGCCTCTATTTTTATCACAAATGGATGTTGAATTTTGTTGAATGTTATTTATAAATTTATTGAGATGGTAATATAATTAAAAATTTTTAATGTTTTATTCATTATTGAGAGAGAGAGAGAGAGAGAGAGAGAGCATGAGTGGGAGAGTGGTAGAGAGAGAAGGAGATACAGACTCTGAAGCAGGCTCCAGGCTCTGAGCTATCAGCACAGAGCCCAATGCAGGGCTCCATCTCATGGACTGTGAGATCATGACCTGAGACTAAGTTGGACGCTTAACCAACTGAGCCATCCAGGTGCCCAATTGAGATGATAATATAATTTTTATTTTCATTTCACTGATGTGATATATCTTTGAATGATTTGCAGATGCTGTATCATTCTTGCATCATGGGAATAAATCCCAGTTGATCATGGTGTATGATTCTTTTAATGTTTTGTTAAATTTAGTTTTCTAACATTTTGTTGAGAATTTTTGCATCTATATTCATTGGGGATATTGACTTATACTTTTATATTTTTGTGTTGTCCTTGTCTGGTTTAGTATCAGTGTAATACAGGTATCATAAAGTAGTTTGGAAGCATCCCCTTCTCTTCAAATTTTTGGAAGGGTTTGAAAGGATAGGAATTAAATCTTTAAATGTTTGGTAAAATTCACTAATGATGCCATCTCATCCTGGACTTTTCCTCATTGGGAGGCTTTTGACAACGGATTCAATCTCCTTACTAGTAACTGTTATCAAATTTTTCTATTTCTTGGGGTCATCTGGGTGACTCAGTCAGTTGAGCGTCCAACTTGGGCTCAGATCATAATCTCCCAGTTCGTGGTTTCAAGCCCGCATTGGGCTCTGTGCTCAGGGCTCAGAGCCTGGAGATTGCTTCAGATTCTGTGTCTCCCTCTCTTTCTCTAACCCACCCCCACTTGTGCTCTGTCTCTCTCTCTCTCTCAAAAACAAATAAACATTGAAAAAAATAGTTTTATATTTCTTTCTGACTCCATCTTGAAAGAATGTAAGTTTCTAGGAATTATCCATTTCTTCTAGATTACCCAATTTGTTGACATATAATTTTTATAGCAGCTTCTTGTGTTCTTGTGTATTTTTGTGATATCAATCATTTGTAACTTCTGTTTAATTTCTGATTTTATTTGAGTCCTCTCTTTTTTTCTTGGTGAGTCAAGCTACAGATTTGTACATTTTTGTTTATCTTTTCAAAGAATCAACTCTTAATTTCATTGATCTTTTTTATTGTCCTGTTAGTCTGTATTTTATTTATTTGTGCTCTGTTATTTATTATTTTCTTCCTTCTACTAACTTTGGGCTTTGCATTTCTTTCTCCATTTACTTTAGGTACAAATTCAAATTCTTTATTTGATACTTCCCTTGTTTCTTGAGGTGGTCTTATATTACAATAAACTTTTCACTGAGACCCACTTTTGCTGTAACACATAGATTTTGGTATGTTGTATTTCTGTTTTCATTTGCCTCTAGGTATTTTTTATTTCTCTTTTGCTGTCTTCTATGCCATAGCATTTGTTCAGTAACATGTTGTTTAACCTCTATGTGTTTGTATTTTTCTTTCAATTTTCTTCTTGAAATTGATTTCTAGTTTTGTACAGTTGAGGTTTGAAAAGACACCTGATATGATTTCAAGATTCTTGGATTTATTGAAATGTATTTTGTGAGTGAACATGTGATCTATCCAGAAGAATGTTTTATGTGCATTTGAGAAGAATGTGTGTCCTGATTATTTTGGATGGAACGTTTTATATATACATCTATTAAGTCTATCTCATCTAATGTGTCATTTAGGGTCAAGAGTTATTGATTTTCCATCTGGATTATCTATATATGTAAGTGGGTGTTCAATTTCCCTATTATTGTATTGCTGTAAAATTTTCTCTTTAATCTATTATCATTTGCTTTATTATGTTTATTGTAGTTTCCTTTTTAATTTTATTTTGTGAACTTACAATAAATTTTTACGTTGTGGTTACCATGAGGTTCACACATATCATTTTATGTATAAAATGGGCTACCGTAAATTGATAGCAACTTAAATTAGAACACATTCCAAAACTACATTTTTACTCCACCATATGTTTGGCTTTCAATGTAACTTTTTATGTCTTTTTACTTTATGTACTTTTCAGCTAATTATTGTAGCTTTAATTAATTTTTCCATTTCTGTCTTTTAATCTTTATAGAAACTTTTATAAGAGACTAATCCAATATTTCTAATATATATTTATCTTTGTTAGTGAGATCTTTAATATCTTCTCTTGTTATTAATTTGTGTTATTTCTTTTCAGCCAAGGAAATCCTCTTTCATGTTTAGTAACTCTTTTAGCTTTTGCTTACTTGGAAAAAAAATCCTTCTTTCAGTTCTTAATAATAAATTTGCTGTGTAAAACATTTTTGTTTGGAGGTTTTAATCCTTTCAACACTTTGAATATGTCATGCCACTCATTTTTAGCCTGCAAAATTTCTCCTGAGAAATGTGGTAGTTTTATGTGGTTTTCCTTATTCATATCTGTTTACTCTTTCTTGCTGTTTCTTGATTCTCTATTTTAAATTTTAACATTTTAATAAGAATATGTGTTGGTGGGGCTATCTTTGGACTCATCTTATTTGAAACTCTATGCACTTCCTCAACTTAGATGCTTATTTCTCTCTCTAGGTTTGGGAAGTTTTCAGACATTATTTCTTCAAAGATTTGTTTTCCCACTTTCTGTCTTCTGTTTCTGGGATCCCTATAATGTGAATGTTATCCCACTTGATGTTTTCCCAAGATCCCTTAATTATATTCAGTGTGTAATTTGTTTTTATTTTTACCACTCTGTCTGGACGAGTTTTATTGCTTTATTCTTCCATCTCACTGATACATTATTGTGCTACATCCAGTCTCCTGTTGAACCACTCTAGTCTATTTTTCAGTTCATTTATTGTATTCTTCAGTTCTGTGTCCACTCTTTGATTTTTTTTTATGTTTCCTTTTTTTTTTTTTGAAGTTCTCACCTTGTTCCTCCATTCTTCCAAATCTTGGGACCATCCTTAGGACCTTTACTTTGAACACTTTTCTGAAAAATTACTTATCTTTGTATCATTAAGATCTTTAGCTGAGATTTTGTTATTTTGTTGTTACTGTTGTTTGGAAAATATTTATCTTTCCTCATATTGTTTGACTCTGATTCTATGTATTAGGTGAAACATCTGCATTTCTCAGCTTTGAAGTTGCAGTTTATGTAGGTGATGAACCTCCTCACATAATATTACCCTAGCTATTCATTATCCCTAAAACTCTTTTGATTATACAAACAACATGATTGTTCTTGATATGTCCTTCCTGTTGAGGGTGTTCCAAGTGTTTTCAGTTTTCCAAGAGTAATAATCTCATTCAACCCTGAGTCTCAGGCTTTTTGGAAACCAGACACTCATGCAAGCAGCTTTTAAAGTATGAAAATATATACTATCCTGTCAGAATGAAATTATATTCTCTTATTTCCCCCACACCAGGAGATGTGGAGGTGTCACCTGGGTGACAATTGCAAAAGTTGGGGCTCCGGAGGAGTGTATAAGCTACATTCTGACAGACCTTATCAATCTGTAGCTAGGCCAAGGGGGTGCACAAAAATGGTGTCTCAGCCCCTAGATGTGTAGGAAACATAAAGCCTGTCCTTCAGGCTGAATCTCCAGGCCAAACAAATAAACAATTTTTTAATAGGAAAATGGGGGTTATATATCAGTGTGCTACCTGGGAAGTGCACTGGGGGTGTAGCTTGCCAATAACTGTCTTCCTGCTCCTTACGATTTCATGGAGCTCAGGAATGCCAGCCTCCTTGGCCACAAGTGTTAGACAATCATGTTACCTATGTTCATTGCATGCATCTGGTGCATTTAGCTGGAGAACTGGAGACCGTAGGGGGCAGAACATACTCCCTGGCCTCAGAAAAAAAGGTGGGGAAATATCTTGACTGCATGCACCTGTGTTCTTCAGTAAGGCAACAGGAGAGTGTCTTGTATTTGTACATGCATCAGCTTTAGGGTTGGAATAGTGGAATGTCTTGATGATTTGGCTTATGCTTGCCAGCCCCAGCCATGGAGCAGGGAAATGTTACAACTATCCATGTTCTCCAGTCAGAAATATAGTGGGCTAGTGCCATGACGGCTATCCCTTGAGTACCTAAGCAAGTTGGCATCAAGTTTCTGTGTCTGTTTGGCAACCTGTGTTAGCAAGCTATGTGAAGAATATAAAAGTTATATCTGTTACAGCTTCATATCCAAAGATAGTTTCAACTGGTCCCTACTTCTCCAGAAGATGCTTTTAAATCAGCAATTAAATTCACTTACCTATAGTCTAGGTGCTTTCAAACTAGTGGGTTTTTGGTTTGGTTTGGTTTTTGTTTATTCTGGCTTTGGGGCAAGTGAGACCACATGAAGCTCTTTAATAGGGAAATCTGTTTCCTATAGCAGTTTCAGTGCCTCGTTTGTCAAAATTACTGATTTTCTAAGTCACACATTTATTGGCTCACCTATCTACTTCACATCCCAGGAATTGGGGAGCCCAATGTGGAGCAGAAGTCCCTCAATTCTCTAAGAGAAAGGCTGGGTCAGTGAGCTACCTCCCTATAGTGTGATGACATAGTGGGTGTGGAATTGGGACAAGTTGATGTTTCTACCTCTCCTACCTATCTAATATCATCTTTTAATCCTTTGTTTCAGAGATTTGATGTGGTCTTTTAATCCCTTGTGGATTAGTTTTCAGAACTTTTTCAGAGGGAAATGATTCATATGCAGCTCTAGATTTGGTGTGTCCATGAGAGTGGTAAATTCAGGATATTCCTGTAATGTCATGTTGTGGAAATCCCTAGGTCTTATTCATTCTTCTCTAATACATTCTGACATAATATGTCTACAGATTGCAGAATTTCATCCATTTATATTTGAAGTAATTATTAATAGGTAAATATTTACTAATGCCATATTCTTGTTTTCTAGCTTTCTTATTTTTACTTTGTTCCTTCCTTAATATTTTTCTTTCTTCATTTGTGAAATGGTGATTTCCTGGAGTGGTTTATTTAAAGCCACTTCTCTTCATTAAATGCTTCATTAAAGCCTTCTCTTTTTGTTTATACACTGTAGATTTTCTCCTTGTGGTTACCATGTGGCTATCACAAAACATTTTGTAAATATAAGTCTATTTTAAACTCCTAACAACATAATTCAAACAAATACAAAAACTACACTTTTGTTTTTTTTAATGTTTATTTATTTTTGAGACAGAGAGAGACAGCATGAATGGGGGAGGGTCAGAGAGAGAGGGAGACATGGAATCCAAAGCAGGCTCTGGGCTTTAAGCTGTCAGCACAGAACCCGATGCGGGGCTTCAACTCACAGACTGTGAGATCATGACCTGTGCCGAAATCGGAAGCTTAACTGACTAAGCCACCCAGGTGCCCCAAAAACTACACTTCACTTCCCGCATACATTTTATGTTTTTGATGACAAAATTTACTTCTTTTATATTGTATATCCATTAAATTTTTTAATAGTTATGGTTATCTTTAATATCTTGACCTTTAACATTTTTACTAAAGTTAAGTGATCTTTTTTAATGTTTATATATTTTTTAAGTTTTTTAAGTTTTTAATCATTTGTTTTGAAAGAGAGAGTGCATGCATGAGCAAGTGGGGAGGGGCAGAGAGAGAAGGAGAGAGAGAGAGAATCCCAAGCAGTCTCCGCACTGTCAGCACAGAGCCTGATGCAGGGCTCAAACTCTTGAACGATGAGATCATGACCTGAGCTGAAACCAAGAGTTGGTTGCTTAACTGAGCCAAGCAGGCGCCCCTTAATGTTTTTATTTAAATTCCAGTTAGCATTCAGTGTAACGTTAGTTTCAGGTATATAATTTAGTCATTCAACACTTCTATACAACACCTGCTGCTCATTACAAGTGCAGTCCTTAATTTCCATCACCTTCTTAACCCATCCCCCCACCCACCTCTCTTCTGGTAACCATCAGTTCTCTAGAGTTAAGTTTTTGTTTTTTGGTTTTGCTCTCTTTTTTAACCTGTTTGCTTGTTTTGTTTCTTAAATTCCACAGGAGTGAAATCATATAGTATTTGTCTTTCTCTGACTTATTTCACTTATCATAATACTAAGTCCATCCATGCAATTGCAAATGGAAAGGTTTCTTCGTTTTTTTATGTCTGAGTAATATTCCATTGTTTATATATACCACATCTTCTTTATCCTTTCATCAGTTTATGTACCCTTGGGCTGTTTCCACAATTTGGCTATTGTAGATAATGCTGCTACAAACATCAGGGTGCATGTATCCCTTTGAATTAGTATTTTTGTATTCTTTGCATAAATACCTACTAGTGAAGTTGTGGATCATAAGATAGTTCTATTTTTAACTTCTTGAGGAACTTTATACTGTTTTCCAGAGTGGCTGCACCATAAAGTTAAGTTGGCAACACACCAACGTTTTTAGTATGAGATTTTCTGAATTTTAGTATATACTTACTCTGACCATCTTGTTTTATATTTTGTGTGTTTTCATGCACTGATTAACATCCTTTTATTTCAGCTGAAAGATTAAATTTAGAATTTATTTTAAAGCAGGTGTAATGATTATGAATTCCCTTGGCTTTTGTTTATATTTGATGGTGTTTTTCCTTTTTTGAAGGACAGCTTTACTAGGAAATTTATTCTTTAGTGACAGTTTTGTTTTTCTTTCACTACTTTGAATATGTCATTTTACTCTATCCTGGTTTGAAACATGCTTGCTGAATAATATGCTAACGATTTTATGGTGGTTCCCCTAATGCAAATAATGTTTGTCTCTTGACACTTTAAAATTATCCATTAGGTTTTTTTTTAGACAGGTTTATTATAATGTGTTGTAAAGAAGATCTCTTTGAATTGAATGCTTTGGGGAACCTATGAATTTCATGAGCTTGGACGTCTCAACCTCTACCCAAATTTAAGAAGTTTTGTTGTTATTTGTTAAAATTATCTTTCTGCCCATTTCTCTTTCTGATACTCCAATAATGTAAAAACTGTTTATTTTAATGTTCTCTGAAAATTTATGTAGGTATTCTTTATTCTTTTTCATTATATTTATTTTATTCTCTTTAACAGCATGATTTCAAATGATCTGTCTTCAACTTCATATTATTTTTACTGCTTGATTAAATTTGCTATTGTTGCTCTCTATAGCATATATCATTTTATTCATTGTACACTTCATCTCTAGATGTTTTCTTTATAATTATGTGATTCATATATTTCATCATATTATTTCAAGCTCTCTGTTAAACTTCTCAACTTTTTTGTAAATTTCTTATGATTTTGGTGAATCTTTTTGTGTTTCCTGAAGCTCTTTGAGCTTCCTTAAAACAAATACTTTGAATTCTTTGTTAAGCAAACTGTAGATCTTCAGTTCTTTGCAATCAGTTACAATAAAATTATTGGGTCCCTTTGGTGGTGTCATGTGTCCTTGATTTTTCTTGTTCCTTTCAAGTTTTGTTTTTGGATTTAAAGAAGCAGTCAGCTCATTTTTATCAACTGACTTAGGAGAAAAAACATCTTTTGTCAATTCTAGGTAATCTGAGGATTTTTCAGTCATTTTCAATGGATAATTCTGGTCTACACATTCTGTTCTCTCATGGACACTAATTCTTAATATCACATATGTCATCTTTCCATCTTGCAGAGGCTTTTTGTGTGCTGCAAGCCCCTTGTCTGCTTTCCTGAAGGCACTACTGAATGCTAATGCTTGTGGCTTTCTTCTATTTTTTGAAATTTGGGTTGGCTTTATGCACATGTTTATTAGCTTACTGTTAAGTCTTGCCACTATTGGGATTATTCACAGGGAACCAGCCATGTTGTAAAGGAATATGTGTGAAGGACACAGTGCATTGGATGTGCCTTTGGGCAAGTTGGAGGAATTTGCAAGTGAGATGTCCCCAGTAGCTCATGGGCTAGATTGTTGACTGAAGTCTCAACATAATTAGTAGGATCCAAATCCTTTTGTTACATCCTGAAGTCTGGATGATGTTCTCCCAACCCCTCCCTGCTCCTCAATCATGCAGGCAGGATAAACACTCTTGAAAGGCATGCAGATATAAGAAATCATAGTAGTGAAAGGGAAGTTATCACAAAGAAACAAAGTTACACTATTAAATTTAAAAAAATATCCAAAACAAAAAGTTGATTGGAGGGACTCAATTACAAAATGAAGATGGTAGATGAAAGAGTTAATTAATTTGAGGATCAATAGAGATTATATAATCTGTAAGATGGATGAGTAGTATGGAGATCCTGAACTTGTGTCATCCCCGAGACACAGCTATGTCAACATCAAATTATTTTTAACATGTAGGAAATTGATCTTAGAATTAACATAATAATCTGCATAATTTGTGAGGCAAATCTTAGCAGGTACACTGTGCAGAGAGGTAAATTGGGAGAGAAAGGAGAGAAAAGCTGCAGTGCCATGGAAGGTAGAGACCTCTTTACATAGAGAGAGGACAGAGAAAGAGAAAGGGAGCGAGAGTACAGAATGTCAGGATCATGCAAGGAAAGCACTCTTGCTGAATTTAGGTGGAGAGAAAGAGAGAGAGAAAGACTGAAAATCCTTGCATGGGCTGGACAAGAAATGTGTTCTCCAAAGCCACTGACAGGGGAAAAAGAGAGGGTTTCAATAACACCAGCTTTTTATAAACAGCAGAATGCAGAGTCTAAAGATTCAGAGCTCAGTGTCTGGTGGTACCCCAGTGAGGAAACAGAGTGAATACCTGGTAACAAGCAGCACAGCCTTAGAGGCCCCTGTGACACACAGGGAGAAGCAGTTCTCCTGCTTGGGGTACATTTGGTAGAGACAATACGGCCATTCCCAGGGCAAAAAGTCTCAGCGGGGTCCCAGAGAGCTGCCACATTTGCTGGTATAGGAACAAAGACACTGGTTGAGGGCAGCAAAGAGTGGCTCTCACTTTAAACTGCGATTTAACATAAACTGAGCAGCTGCTACTGCACTCGTGAGAAACTTTTCTGGACAAATCAGTACCTGGCCATTGCTCAGTGAGACCCTCTCCCAGAGGATCAACATGGGTCTGAGCCATGGGGGTCACTGAAGTGGGGGTTTTGAAACAGCCCCAGCTGAGATAATACTCTGGAGGGAGTTGACATCTGGGAGGCAGACAGCTTGTACACAAGGTAAAGGCAGGGAGTGGATGGGAGCCTGAGACAAAAGAAGGGTGATTGCATGCCTGTGAGCCTGCAAAATTCCTTCTCCAGAGACTAGAGAGCAGGGTAAAGCAATATTCACCTCTAACCCTCCAGCACCAATGAACCTCAGTGAGCTAAGCAGCACCACCAAGTGGAGAATAGAATCCTTATACCAAGCCCTGCCCATCTGCACCCTTCAGGCACATCTCCAGTAGGGCAAGTCAACCTGAGAATCAGAGCTGCAGGCTCCTCCCCCAGAAGACCAGAACAAATCACTTCCACAACCTTAGTGTAGGGATCATAGTGTGCTGAAAGTTTCAGTTCTAGGAGAAACTGGATCTAGCTTCATTTGAATTTCTTTTTGTTTGTTCATTTGTTCATTTCTTTGCTTCTGTTTTTGTTTATGTTGTTGTTTTTCTTTCTTTCTTTTCTTTTTCTTTCCTGGATACAGAGGGAGCAAATTTCTTATTCTATTTATTTTATTTCTCTTTTATTATTTAATTTTTTTAATTTTTATTCTTTTTCTTTTTTCTCTTTTTTTCCCTCTTTTCTATCAATCTTCTCTTAATAAGCAGGCCAAACGACACCTGGGATCTAATTTCCTTTATTTGATATTTTTGTTTTGTTTTTAAATTTTTAACTTTTAATTTTAATTTAATTTATTTTTTTTCTTCCTCCAAAATAACAAAGTGAAGGAATTAGCCCCAAAAGAGAGAACAGGAAGAAATAATGGCCAAGAAAACAGGTATAGGTAAGATGTCTGACTTAGAATTTAAAATCATAAATATAGGAATATCAGCTGGGGTTGAAAAAAAGTATGGAAGATAACAGATAATCCTCTTTTGCAGAGATAAAAGAACTAAAATCTAGTCAGGCCAAAATTAAAAATGCTATCACGAGGATGGGCTAGGCAGAACAGCAAATCAGTGATGGAGAATATAAAATTATGGGGGCATCCGGGTGAATCATTTGGTTCAAAACTGAATGTTGATTTCAGCTGTGATGATCTTGCAGTTCATGTGTAGAATCCCGTTTTGGGCTCTGTGCTAATAGTGCAGAAATTGCTTGGGATTCTCTCTCTCTCCCTTGCTCTCTGCTGCTCCTCCACTCTTTCTCTTCTCTCTCAAAAGGAATAAACATTTTTTTTAAAAAAGAGGCAAATTTATGGAAATAATGAATCTGTAAAGAAGAGGGAAACAAAGGCAAAAGATCACAATACAAGACATAAAGAACAAACCACTTATTAAAAAAGAATAACATTCATATAGGAATCCCAGAAGATGGTGACAGGAAAAGAGGCAGAAGATTTATGTGAGCAAATTATAGCTGAAAACCTCCTTAATCTAGGGAAGCACACAGACACCAAAATCCATAGGCACAGAGAACTCCCATTAAATTCAACAGAAACCATCACCAAGGCATATCATAGTGAAATTCATAAAATGCACACACAGGGAAAAAATCATGAAAGCAGGAAGGGGAAAAGAGTCCTTAACCTATAAGAGAAGACACATAAGGTTCACTGAAGATCTGTCCACAGAAGCTTGGCAGACCAGAAAAGAGTGGCAGGATATAGTTAACATGCTGAATGGAAAGATAGGCAGCTAAGAATTCTTTATACAGCAAGGCTGTCATTCAGAATAGACGGAGAGATAAAGAGTTTCTTAGACAAACAAAAACTAAAGGAGTGATGACCATTAAACCAGCCCCACAAGTAAACTTAAGGGGGATGCTCTGAGTGGAGAGAACAAAAGAAAACAAAATAAAAGCAACAAATACTAGAAAGAACCAGAGAACATCATCAGAAACACCAACTCTACAGGCGACATAATGACACTAAATTCATATCTTTCAAAATCACTCTGAATGAAAATGGACTAAATGCTCAAATCAAAAGATAGTAGGTATCAGAATGGACAAAAAATAAGATCTATCCATATTATGCCCAGAAGAAATTCATGTTAAACCTGAAGACACCTGCAGATTGAAAGTGAAGCATTATCATGCTAATGGACATCAAAAGAAAGCCAGGGTAGATTGCTTAACAGATATATTCAAGCTTAACAGATATATCCAGAAAATTTCATCCTAAAGCAGCATAATACACTTCTTCTCGAGTGTACATGGAACATTCCCCAGAATAGATCACATGCTGGGTCACAAATCAGCCCTCAACAAGTAAGAACAAGATCGAAATCATACCATTCATATTTTCAGACCATAAC
Organism: Lynx rufus; assembly: GCF_022079265.1. Lineage (NCBI taxonomy): Eukaryota > Metazoa > Chordata > Mammalia > Carnivora > Felidae > Lynx > Lynx rufus. The sequence goes on along the minus strand of NW_025814828.1, from coordinate 51,761,979 downwards.
ACTATGAAACTTGAAATCAACCACAAGAAAAAAATTGGAATTTTTTTGGAATAAGTGGAAGTTAAAGAACTTTCCTACTAAAGAATGATAGGTTAACCAAGAAATTAAAGAGTAAATAAAAACTCACCTGGAAACCATTGAAAATGAAAACACAACAATCCAAAAATTTTGGGATACAGCAAAGGCATTCCTAAAAGAAAGTATCTAGCAATCCAGGCTTTCCTAAAGAATGAAGAAATGTCTCAAATACACAAAATAACCTTACATCTAAAGAAGCTGGAAAAATAACATCAAATAAAACCCAAAAGTAGCAGAAAAAATGAAATAAAAAAATATTAGAGAAGAACCAGTGATATCAAAATCAAAAAAAGAGTAGAGCAGATCAAGGAGGACTTATCAAAAAGGAAATAAAAAGGACCAAGTAAATAAAGTCACAAATTAGACAAGGGAGACCACACCAGCACCACAGAAATACAAAAAAAAATGATAAGAAAATGTAATGAAAAATTATATTCCAACAAACTGGCCAATGTGGAAGGAATGGACAAATTTCTAGAAATTAACAAACTAACAACTCTGAAAGAGGAATAAATAGAAAATTTGAACATATGCATAACCAGTAAAGAAATTGAAACAGTAATAAAAAATCTCCCAATGAAGAAGAGTCCAAGGCCAGATGGCTTCCCAGGGGAATTATACCAAACATTTAAAGATGAGTTAATCCCTATTTTTCTGAAACTGTTCTAAAAATAAAAAGAGAAAGAGAACTTCCAAACTCATTCTATGAAGCCAGCATTGCCTTGATTCCAAAAGCAGACAAAAACACCACTAAGAAGAATTACAGACAAATTTTCTTGATGAATCAGGATTCAAAAACTCTCAACAAGATATTAGCAAATCAAATCCAATAATACACTAAAACAATTATTTACCACGATCAAGTGGGATTTATTCCTGGGCTGCAGGGCTGGTTCAATATCCACAAATCAATCAATGTAATACACCACGTTAATACTTAAAAAAAGAGTAATACCTGTATGATCCCCTCAATTGATGCAGAAAAAGCATTTGACAAAATACATCATCTTTTCTTAATAAAATCCCTCAAGAAAGTAGGGTTGAAGGAACATACATTAAAATCCATATACGAAAAATCTACAGCTAATATGATCCCCAATGTGAAATAATTGATAGCATTCCCTCTAAGATCAGGAACAATACAAGCATGTAGACTCTCACTCCTTGTGTTCAAAATAGTGCTGAAAGTCCTAGTTTCACTCATAATATAACAAAAAGAAATGAAAGGCATAGAAATTGGAAAGAAAGATGTCAAACTTTGACTCTTCACAGATGACATGATACTCTATGTGGAAAACCCAAAAGGCTCCACCAAAAAATTGCTAGAACTGATACATGAATTCAACCAAGTTGCAGGATTCAAAATCAATGTACATAAATCTTTTGCATTTTTATACACAAATAATGAAGCACCAGAATGTGAAATAAAGGAATCAATCTCACTTACAGTTGCACCAAAAACTTAAGATATCTCGGAGTAAACCTAACCCAAAAGGTAAAATATATGTACTCTGAAAACTACAGAATCCTTATGAAAGAAATTGAAGAAGACACAAAGAAATGGAAAACCATTTCATGCTTATGGATTGGAAGAACAAATATTGTTAAAATTTCTATAATAACCAAAGGAATCTACACTTTCAATTTAATCCCTATCAAAACAGCCCCAGCATTCTTCGCAGAGATAGAAAAACAATTCTAAAATTTGTATACAACTAGGAGAGAACCCAAATTACCAAAGTAATGTTGAAAAATAAAACCAAACCTGAAGGCACCAGAATTCTGAAATTTAAGCTGTATTAAAAACTTGTAATCAAGACAGTATGGTCCTGGCACAAAAACGGACACATAGATCAATGGAATACAATAAAGAACGCAGAAATGGACCCACAAATACATGGCCAACTAATCTTTGACAAAGCAGGAAAGAATATCCAATGGAAAAATGAGAGTCTCTTCAGCAAATAGTGCTCGGAAAATTGGACAGTGACATGCAGAAGAATGAAACTGAACCACTTTCTTACACCATAAGCAAAAGTAAATTCAAAATGGATGAATGTTCTAAATGTAATACAGGAAACCATCAAAATCCTAGAGCAAAAAATAGACAGCTACCACTTTGACCAATGCCACAGGAACTTCTTACTGGACATATCCCAGGGGCAAGGGAAACAAAAGCAAAAATGAACTATTTGAAACTCATCAAGATAAAAAGTCTCTGCACAGTGAAGGAAACAATCAACGAAACTAAAAGAGAATTGACATAATGGGAGAAGATATTTGCAAATGATATATCGGATAAAAGATTAATATCCAAAATTTATAAAGAATTTATCAAATTCAACAGCACCCCCAAAATAATCCAATGAAGAAACGTTCAGAAGATATGAATAGACATTTTTAAAAGGAAGACATCCAGGTGGCTAACAGACACATGAAAGGATGCTCAACATCACTCATCTTCGGGGAAATGCAAATCAAAACCACAATGAGATATCACCTCACACTTGTCAGAATGGCTAAAATTAACAACACAGGAAACAATACGTGTTGGTGAGGTTGCAGAGAATACTTTTGCATTCTTGGTGGGAAGGAAAACTGGTGCAGCCCCTCTGGAAAACAGTATGAAGTTTTCTCAAAAAGCTAAAAATATAGCTACCCTATGATTCAGCAATCACACTACTAGGAATTTATCCAAAAGATACAAAAATGTTGACTTGATGGGGCACATGCACTCTAATATTTATATCAGTACTATCAACAATAGCCAAATCAGGGAAAGAGCCCAAATGTCCATTGACTGATGAATGAATGAAGAAGATGTGGTAGTATGTACAATGGAGTATTTCTTTAGTGATCAAAAGAATGAAATCTTGGGGTGCCTGGGTGGCTCAGTTGGTTAAGTGTCCGACTTTGGCTCAGGTGATAATCTCACAGTTCGTTGGTACAAGCCCCACGACAGGCTCTGTGCTGACAGCTCAGAGCCTGGAGCCTGCTTCAGATTCTGTCTCCCTTTCTCTCTCTACCCCTCCCCCACTAGCAGTCTCTTTGTCTCTCTCTTAAAAATAAATAAACATTAAAAAAATTAGAAAAAAAAAGAATGAAATCTTGCAATTTGCAACAACGTAGCTGGAACTAGGGTGTATTAGGCTGTCAAAATAAGTCAGTCAAGAAACACAAATATCCTTTGATTTCATTCACATGTGTAATTTAAGAAACAAAACAGATGAACATAGAAGAATGGAAGGAAATATAAAATAAGATTAAAACAGAGAGGGAGGCAAAACATAAGAATATATTAAATAAAGAAAATAAACTGATGACTGCTAGAGGTGAGGTGTGGGAGGGATGGGCTAAATGGGTGTGATGAGCATTAAGGAGGGCACTTGCTGGGATGAGCATTGAGTGTTATATGTAAATGATGAATCACTGAATTCTACTCCTGAAACCAATACTACACTAAATGTTAAGCAAATTGAATTTAAATTAAAAATGCATGCCACCCCCCCAATAAACCTATAGATTTAAATGAAAAGAAAATCCTTGTCTGAATGCCAATGCCATTTATAAAAACTTTTCGTTAGCACTTATTTCTGTTATTAAATCAGCCCAGAACATAGTAGTTCAGGAACTGATTGCCTGTAATTATCACTGGGAAATAACAAGTAGTATTGAATTTTGAATTAGTGGTGTTTAGAATTGTGTGAGAGGTCTTTAAACCCCGTGATGAATTCATTCTGCCCCCAACCACCTTCTTATCACTAACTCTGTGAAGACTCTGGTAGTTTTGGGAAGTGGAAGAATAAATGGTATCTCAGGAATATTGGGGCACATAAAAGACTAAGAATGGTATTCTCAATGCATATACATGTACGTAAATGACTTTCTGAGATGAAGGATTGGATGGTGAATATGTGGACCCTTATATATATATGTATATATATATATACACATATTATACATATATATACACATTATATACATTTATGTATGTATTATGATATACATATGGTATTATACATATGTATTATATACATACATATATATGTATATATGTATGTATACATATATACATATATATGTATGTATATATGTATATGTATGTATATATTATATACATATATATGTATACATACATATATACATTATATACATAAAATTGTGTATATATACATTATATACATTATATATATAATATTAAGTTTTATATATATTTATACATATATAAATATATATATAAATTAAATCCCTCAAAGTATATAATCTGAACAATAGGAAAAATAGATTAAAAATAATAATCAGTGATTTCTTTTTTTTTTTTTTTTTTTTTTTTTTGAAGTTTATTGACAAATTGGTTTCCATACAACACCCAGTGCTCATCCCAAAAGGTGCCCTCCTCAATACCCATCACCCACCCGCCCCTCCCTCCCACCCCCCATCAACCCTCAGTTTGTTCTCAGTTTTTAACAGTCTCTTATGCTTTGGCTCTCTCCCACTCTAACGTCTTTTTTTTTTTTTCTCCCTTCCCCTCCCCCATGGGTTCCTGTTGAGTTTCTCAGGATCCACATAAGAGTGAAACCATATGGTATCTGTCTTTCTCTGTATGGCTTATTTCACTTAGCATCACACTCTCCAGTTCCATCCACGTTGCTACAAAAGGCCATATTTCATTTTTTCTCATTGCCACGTAGTATTCCATTGTGTATATAAACCACAATTTCTTTATCCATTCATCAGTTGATGGACATTTAGGCTCTTTCCATAATTTGGCTATTGTTGAGAGTGCTGCTATGAACATTGGGGTACAAGTGCCCCTATGCATCAGTACTCCTGTATCCCTTGGGTAGATTCCTAGCAGTGCTATTGCTGGGTCATAGGGTAGGTCTATTTTTAATTTTCTGAGGAACCTCCACACTGCTTTCCAGAGCGGCTGCACCAATTTGCATTCCCACCAACAGTGCAAGAGGGTTCCCGTTTCTCCACATCCTCTCCAGCATCTATAGTCTCCTGATTTGTTCATTTTGGCCACTCTGACTGGCGTGAGGTGATACCTGAGTGTGGTTTTGATTTGTATTTCCCTGATAAGGAGCGACGCTGAACATCTTTTCATGTGCCTGTTGGCCATCTGGATGTCTTCTTTAGAGAAGTGTCTATTCATGTTTTCTGCCCATTTCTTCACTGGGTTATTTGTTTTTCGGGTGTGGAGTTTGGTGAGCTCTTTATAGATTTTAGATACTAGCCCTTTGTCCGATATGTCATTTGCAAATATCTTTTCCCATTCCGTTGGTTGTCTTTTAGTTTTGTTGGTTGTTTCCTTTGCTGTGCAGAAGCTTTTGATCTTCATAAGGTCCCAGTAATTCACTTTTGCTTTTAATTCCCTTGCCTTTGGGGATGTGTCGAGTAAGAGATTGCTACGGCTGAGGTCAGAGAGGTCTTTTCCTGCTTTCTCCTCTAAGGTTCTGATGGTTTCCTGTCTCACATTTAGGTCCTTTATCCATTTTGAGTTTATTTTTGTAAATGGTGTGAGAAAGTGGTCTAGTTTCAACCTTCTGCATGTTGCTGTCCAGTTCTCCCAGCACCATTTGTTAAAGAGGCTGTCTTTTTTCCATTGGATGTTCTTTCCTGCTTTGTCAAAGATGAGTTGGCCATATGTTTGTGGGTCTAGTTCTGGGGTTTCTATTCTATTCCATTGGTCTGTGTGTCTGTTTTTGTGCCAATACCATGCTGTCTTGATGATGACAGCTTTGTAGTAGAGGCTGAAGTCTGGGATTGTGATGCCTCCTGCTTTGGTCTTCTTCTTCAAAATTCCTTTGGCTATTCGGGGCCTTTTGTGGTTCCATATGAATTTTAGGATTGCTTGTTCTAGTTTCGAGAAGAATGCTGGTGCAATTTTGATTGGGATTGCATTGAATGTGTAGATAGCTTTGGGTAGTATTGACATTTTGACAATATTTATTTTTCCAATCCATGAGCAGGGAATGTCTTTCCATTTCTTTAAATCTTCTTCAATTACCTTCATAAGCTTTCTATAGTTTTCAGCATACAGATCCTTTACATCTTTGGTTAGATTTATTCCTAGGTATTTTATGCTTCTTGGTGCAATTGTGAATGGGATCAGTTTCTTTATTTGTCTTTCTGTTGCTTCATTGTTAGTGTATAAGAATGCAACTGATTTCTGTACATTGATTTTGTATCCTGCAACTTTGCTGAATTCATGTATCAGTTCTAGCAGACTTTTGGTGGAGTCTATCGGATTTTCCATGTATAATATCATGTCATCTGCAAAAAGCGAAAGCTTGACTTCATCTTTGCCAATTTTGATGCCTTTGATTTCCTTTTGTTGTCTGATTGCTGATGCTAGAACTTCCAGCACTATGTTAAATAACAACGGTGAGAGTGGGCATCCCTGTCGTGTTCCTGATCTCAGGGAAAAAGCTCTCAGTTTTTCCCCGTTGAGGATGATGTTAGCTGTGGGCTTTTCATAAATGGCTTTTATGATCTTTAAGTATGTTCCTTCTATCCCGACTTTCTCAAGGGTTTTTATTAAGAAAGGGTGCTGGATTTTATCAAAGGCCTTTTCTGCATCGATTGACAGGATCATATGGTTCTTCTCTTTTTTTTTGTTAATGTGATGTATCACGTTGATTGATTTGCGAATGTTGAACCAGCCCTGCATCCCAGGAATGAATCCCACTTGATCATGGTGAATAATTCTTTTTATATGCTGTTGAATTCGATTTGCTAGTATCTTATTGAGAATTTTGGCATCCATATTCATCAGGGATATTGGCCTGTAGTTCTCTTTTTTTACTGGGTCTCTGTCTGGTTTAGGAATCAAAGTAATACTGGCTTCATAGAATGAGTCTGGAAGTTTTCCTTCCCTTTCTATTTCTTGGAATAGCTTGAGAAGGATAGGTATTATCTCTGCTTTAAACGTCTGGTAGAACTCCCCTGGGAAGCCATCTGGTCCTGGACTCTTATTTGTTGGGAGATTTTTGATAACCGATTCAATTTCTTCGCTGGTTATGGGTCTGTTCAAGCTTTCTATTTCCTCCTGATTGAGTTTTGGAAGAGTGTGGGTGTTCAGGAATTTGTCCATTTCTTCCAGGTTGTCCAATTTGTTGGCATATAATTTTTCATAGTATTCCCTGATAGTTGTTTGTATCTCTGAGGGATTGGTTGTAATAATTCCATTTTCATTCATGATTTTATCTATTTGGGTCATCTCCCTTTTCTTTTTGAGAAGCCTGGCTAGCGGTTTGTCAATTTTGTTTATTTTTTCAAAAAACCAACTCTTGGTTTCGTTGATCTGCTCTACAGTTTTTTTAGATTCTATATTGTTTATTTCTGCTCTGATCTTTATTATTTCTCTTCTTCTGCTGGGTTTAGGCTGCCTTTGCTGTTCTGCTTCTATTTCCTTTAGGTGTGCTGTTAGATTTTGTATTTGGGATTTTTCTTGTTTCTTGAGATAGGCCTGGATTGCGATGTATTTTCCTCTCAGGACTGCCTTCGCTGCGTCCCAAAGCGTTTGGATTGTTGTATTTTCATTTTCGTTTGTTTCCATATATTTTTTGATTTCTTCTCTAATTGCCTGGTTGACCCACTCATTCGTGAGTAGGGTGTTCTTTAACCTCCATGCTTTTGGAGGTTTTCCAGACTTTTTCCTGTGGTTGACTTCAAGCTTCATAGCATTGTGGTCTGAAAGTATGCATGGTATAATTTCAATTCTTGTAAACTTATGAAGGGCTGATTTGTGACCCAGTATATGATCTATCTTGGAGAATGTTCCATGTGCACTCGAGAAGAAAGTATATTCTGTTGCTTTGGGATGCAGAGTTCTAAATATATCTGTCAAGTCCATCTGATCCAGTGTCTCATTCAGGGCCCTTGTTTCTTTATTGACCGTGTGTCTAGATGATCTATCCATTTCTGTAAGTGGGGTGTTAAAGTCCCCAGCAATTACCACATTCTTATCAATAAGGTTGCTTCTGTTTATGAGTAATTGTTTTATATATTTGGGGGCTCCGGTATTCGGCGCATAGACATTTATAATTGTTAGCTCTTCCTGATGGATAGACCCTGTAACTATTATATAATGTCCTTCTTCATCTCTTGTTACAGCCTTTAATTTAAAGTCTAGTTTGTCTGATATAAGTATGGCTACTCCAGCTTTCTTCTGGCTTCCAGTAGCATGATAAATAGTTCTCCATCCCCTCACTCTCAATCTAAAGGTGTCCTCAGGTCTAAAATGAGTCTCTTGTAGACAGCAAATAGATGGGTCTTGTTTTTTTATCCATTCGGATACCCTATGTCTTTTGGTTGGCGCATTTAATCCATTTACATTCAGTGTTATTATAGAAACATACGGGTTTAGAGTCATTGTGATGTCTGTATGTTTTATGCTTGTAGTGATGTCTCTGGTACTTTGTCTCACAGGGTCCCCCTTAGGATCTCTTGTAGGGCTGGTTTAGTGGTGACAAATTCCTTCAGTTTTTGTTTGTTTGGGAAGACCTTTATCTCTCCTTCTATTCTAAATGACAGACTTGCTGGATAAAGGATTCTTGGCTGCATATTTTTGCTGTCTAGCACCCTGAAAATCTCGTGCCAATTCTTTCTGGCCTGCCAAGTTTCAAAAGAGAGATCAGTCACGAGTCTTATAGGTCTCCCTTTATATGTGAGGGCACGTTTACCCCTTGCTGCTTTCAGAATTTTCTCTTTATCCTTGTATTTTGCCAGTTTCACTATGATATGTCGTGCAGAAGATCGATTCAAGTTACGTCTGAAGGGAGTTCTCTGTGCCTCTTGGATTTCAATGCCTTTTTCCTTCCCCAGTTCAGGGAAGTTCTCAGCTATGATTTCTTCAAGTACCCCTTCAGCACCTTTCCCTCTCTCTTCCTCCTCTGGGATACCAATTATGCGTAAATTATTTCTTTTTAGTGTATCACTTAGTTCTCTAATTTTCCCCTCATACTCCTGGATTTTTTTATCTCTCTTTTTCTCAGCTTCCTCTTTTTCCATAACTTTATCTTCTAGTTCACCTATTCTCTCCTCTGCCTCTTCCATCCGAGCTGTGGCGGTTTGCATTTTGTTTTCCATTTCCTTTAAAGCGTTTTTCAGCTCCTCGTGACTGTTCATTAGTCCCCTGATGTCTGTAGCAAGAGATTCTCTGCTGTCCTGTATGCTGTTTTCCAGCCCAGCGATTAATTTTATGACTATTATTCTAAATTCACTTTCTGTTATATTATTTAAATCCTTTTTGATCAGCTCATTAGCTGTTGTTATTTCCTGGAGATTCTTCTGGGGGGAATTCTTCCGCTTGGTCATTTTGGATAGTCCCTGGTGTGGTGAGGGCCTGCAGGGCACTTCCCCTGTGCTGTGGTGTATAACTGGAGTTGGTGGGCGGGGCCGCAGTCAGTCCTGATGTCTGCCCCCAGCCCACCGCTGGGGCCACAGTCAGACTGGTGTGTGCCTTCTCTTCCCCTCTCCTAGGGGCGGGATTCACTGTGGGGTGGCGTGGCCCGTCTGGGCTACTTGCACACTGCCAGGCTTGTGATGCTGGGGATCTGGCGTATTAGCTGGGGTGGGAAGGCAAGGTGCACGGCGGCAGGGGGGGCAGGCTTAGCTCGCTTCTCCTTAGGTGATCCACTTCAGGAGGGGCCCTGTGCAGCCGGAGGGAGTCAGATCGCTGCCGGAGGTTTGGCTCCGCAGAAGCACAGAGTTGGGTGTTCGCGCGGAGCGAGCAATTTCCCTGGCCGGAGCCGGTTCCCTTTGGGATTTTGGCTGGGGGATGGGCGGGGGAGATGGCGCTGGAGAGCGCCTTTGTTCCCCGCCAAACTGAGCTCTGTCGTCCGGGGGCTCCGCAGCTCACCCTCCCTTTGTCCTCCAGCCTTCCCGCTTTCTGAGCAGAGCTGTTAACTTATGACCTCCCAGACGCTAAGTCGCGCTTGCTGTCGGAACACAGTCCGTCAGGCCCCTCCGCTTTTGCAAGCCGGACTCGGGGGCTCTGCTTGGCCGGCGAGCCGCCCCTCCGCCCCGGCTCCCTCCCGCCAGTCCGTGGAGCGCGCACCGCCTCGCCGCCCTTCCTACCCTCTTCCGTGGGCCTCTCGTCTGCACTTGGGTCCGGTGACTCTGTTCTGCTAATCCTCTGGCGGTTTTCTGGGTTATTTAGGCAGGTGTAGGTGGAATCTAAGTGATCAGCAGGACGCGCGGTGAGCCCAGCGTCCTCCTACGCCGCCATCTTCCTAGTATCTCCCAATAATCAGTGATTTCTAAGGCAAATTCGACAAAACTAACATTTTTGCCATTAGATCCAGAGAATAAAAGTAAAAAAAGTGTCTTGCAAATATATATTTATATCTTTAAATATATATTTATATATTATACATATATAATAACTGTTGAAAACTTTTCAAATTTGGAGCAAATAAAGTATATATTTTAATTCCTGGAAGAGTTACAAAAAAACTCTACATAAAGATACTTAAAACTTCAGTAGATAAACTAAAAGGGCAGACTAAAATAATTCATATAATACAGAAAAAAGCAAAAAAAAAAATGGAGGGAGGGAAGCAAAGAAACAAAGAATAAAACAAAGGTAAAACAACTGAAAACAATACAATTAAAGAACTGTATCCAAGATTTAAACAATTACTTTATTTTCTTCTGCCTTTATTGAGATACAATTGGCATATAACATTTTTTAAGGTTAAGGTATACAATGTGTCTATTTGATACACTTATATGTTGAAAATCAATCACTACCATATAATTGGGTAACATCACAATCCAAGTTACAGAAGTCTCATTTTTCTTTTGTGGTGAGAACACATAAAATTTACTCCCTTAGAAACTTTTAAATATATGTTAACTCTACTCACCATTCTGTACATTAAATCATCAGAAATTCTTCATCTTGTAAATGGAAGTTTGTACCCTTTGACCAACAATTCCCCACTTCTTCTCCTTCCTTGATCCTGGTAACCACACTTCAATTTTCTGTTTGTACAATGTCACTGTTTTTCAGGTTCCATATAAGTGATATGATGTAGTATATGTCTTTAATTCATTCACATAATATAGTGCCTTCAAAATTCATCCATATTGTTACAAATGGCAGGGTTACCTTCTTTTTCAAGGCAGAATAATTATTTATGTATATCACATCTTCTTTACCAATTCATCCCTTGCTACACACTTCACTTGTTTCTGTATCTTAGCAGTTATGGATAATGCTGCAATGAACTTGAGAGTTCAGATATCTTTTCAAGATCTTGTTTTCATTTCATGGGATGTGTACACGGAAATGCGATTGATAAATCACATGGTATTTCTATTTTCAATTTTTTGAGGAAATTCCAAAATGTTTTCTATAGTTTCTATACCTATTTACATTCCCTTCAGTAGTGCATAAGTATTCTCTTTTCTTCATATCCTAGCCAATACTTGTTATCTTTTGTCTTTTTGTTGATAGTAATTTTAACAGTTTGAGGTTATAGTTTATTGTGGTTTTCATTTCCGTTTCTCTGATGATTTGTGATGCTAGGGAGCTTTTCATGTACCTGTTGGAAATTTGTATGTGTTTCTGGAAAAGTGTCTTTTCACTTTCTCTGTCCTTTTTTAATTTGTACTGTTCATTATGTTATTGAATTATATACATTGTTACCTATTTTGGAATTTAACTTCTTTTCAGATATATCATTTGCAAATATTTTCTCCCATTTCATAGGTTGACTTTTCATTTTGTTGATTGCTTCTGTACAGAAGCTTTTAATTTGATGTAGTCCCATTTACTAATTTTTACTTTAGTTGCTCATGTGTTATGTATTATACCCAAAGAATCATTGCCAAACCAATGTAAAGAAGCATTTTCCTATTTTTTTTCTAGGAGATTTATGTTTTCTTTTCTTGTATTTAAATTTTTAATCAATTTTTAATTATTGTAAGTTGTGTATGATAGGGATCTAATTTCATTCTTTTACATGTTTTATTCAGTTTTTTCTAGTATAACTTATTGAAGAGACTACAATTTCCTTATTGAGCATTCCTGGGTCCTTTGTCAAATATTAGTTGATCTTATATGTAAGGGTTTATTTCTGGGTTCTCATCCTGTGCATTGGTCTATGCATCTATGTTTAAGCCATTGCTATATTATTTGATTATTATAGCTTTTTAGCATAATTTTAAATATGCACCTACAGCTTTGTTCTTATCTTTCAGGATTGTATTGGTTATTCAGGGTCTTATGTGGTTCAGTAGAAATATTTTTTTGTAACTGTGAAAAATGGCATCGAAATTTTGACAGGAATTGCATTAAATCTATAGAAACCTTTGGTTAGTATGGATATTTTAATTATACTAATTACCTTATTTCAAAGTAGTATCATTTTATTTTTATTTTATTATGTATTTAATATGAAATTTATTGTCAAATTGGTTTCCATACAATTCCCAGTGCTCATCCCAACAGGTGCCCTCCTCAATGCCCATCACCCACTTTCCCCTCCCTCCCAACCCCCATCAACCCTCAGTTTATTCTCAGTTTTTAAGAGTCTCTAAAGGTTTGGCTCTCTCCCTCTGTAACTTTTTTTCCTTCCACTCCCCCATGATCTTCTGTTAAGTTTCTCAGGATCCACATAAGAGTGTAAACATGTGGTATCTGTCTTTCTCTGCCTCACTTATTTCACTTAGCAGAATATCCTCCAGTTCCATCCACCTTGCTGCAAATGGTCAGATTTCATTCCATCTCATTGCCAAGTAGTATTCCATGGTATATATAAACCACATCTTCTTTATCCATTCATCAGTTGATGGACATTTAGGCTCTTCCCATAATTTGAAGATTGTTGGGGTACATGTGCCCCTATGCATCAGCACTCCTGTGTCCCTTGGATAGATGCCTACCAGTGCTATTGCTGGGTCATAGGGTAGTTCTATTTTTAATTTCTTGAGGAACCTCTACACTGTTTTCCAGAGCAGCAGAACCAGTTTGCATTTCCACCAGCAGTGCAAGAGTGTTCCCATTTCTCCACATCTTCACCATTATCTATAGCCTCCTGATTTGTTCATTTTAGCCATTCTGACTGGCATGAGGTGTACCTCAGTGTGGTTTTGATTTGTATTTCTCTGATGATGAATGATGTTGAGCATCTTTTCATGTCTCTATTGGCTATCTGAATGCCTTCTTTGGAAAAGTGTCCAATCATGTCTTCTGCCCATTTCTTCACTGGATTATTTGTTTTTTGGGTGTGGGGTTTGGTGAGTTCTTTACAGATTTTGGATACTAGCCCTTTATCCAATAAGTCATTTGCAAATACCTTTCCCCATTCTAACGGTTGCCTTTTAGTTTTGTTTATTGTTTCCTTTGCAGTGCAGAAGGCTTTTATCTTCATGAGGTCCCAATAGTTCATTTTTGCTTTTAATTCCCTTGCCTTTGGAGATGTTTTGAGTAAGAAATTGCTGCACCTTGGGTGAAAGAGGCTTATTCCTGCTTCTTCTCTAGGTTTTTGATGGTTTTCTGTCTCACATTCAGGTCTTTTATCTATTTTGAGTTTATTTTTGTGTATGGTATAAGAAAGTGGTCTGGTTTCATTCTTCTTTATGTTGCTTTCCAGTTCTCCCATAACCATTTGTTAAAGAGACTGTCTTTTTTTTCCATTGGATACTCTTTCCTGCTTTGTCAAAGATTAGTTGGTCATACTTTTGTGGGTCCAATTCTGGGTTCTCTATTCTATTCCATTGGTCTATGTGTCTGTTTTTGTGCCAATACCATACTCTCTTGATGATTACAGCTTTGTAATAGAGGCTAAAGGCTGGGATTGTGATGCCTCCCTCTGTGTTTTTCTTCTTCAATACTGTTTTGGTTATTCATGGTCTTTTGTGGTTCCATACAAATTTTAGGATTGTTTGCTCTAGCTTTGAGAAGAATGTAGGTACAATTTTGATTGGAATTGCATTCAATGTGTAGATTGCTTTGGGTAGTATTGATATTTTAACAATATTTATTCTTCTTTAGTGGTTCCATACAAACTTTAGGATTGTGGTTTCATACAAATTTTAGGATTTTTTATTCTAACTTTGAGAAGAATGCTGATGAAATATTGATTGGGACTGTAATGAAGGTGTAGATTTTTTTGGGTAGTAGTGACATTTTAACAATATTTATCCTTCCAATCCATGACTACGGAATGTTTTTCCATTTCTTTGTATATTCTTCAATTTCCTTCATAGGCTTTCTATAATTTTCAGCACACAGATCTTTTACATCTTTGGTTAGGTTTATTCCTGGGTATTTTATGATTCATGGTGCAATTGTGAAAGGGATCAGTTTCTTTATTTCTCTTTCTATTGCTACATTATTGGTGCATAAAAATGCAACTGGATTCTGTACATTGATTTTGTACCCTGCACCTTTCTGAATTCATGTATCAGTTCTAGCAGAGTTTTTATGGATCCTGTCGGGTTTTCCATGTAGAGTATCATGTCATCTGCGAAAAGCTAACGTTTGACTTCATCTTTGCCAATTTTGATGCCTTTGATTTCATTTTGTTTTCTGATTGCTGATGCTAGCACTTCAAACACTATGTTAAACAACAGTGGTGAGACTTGACATCCCTGTCATGTTCCTGATCTCAGGGGCAGAGTTCTCAGGTTTTCCCCATTGAGGATGATATTAGCTGTGGGCTTTACATAAATGGTTTTTATGATGTTTAAGTATGTTGCTTCTACCCTGAGTTTCTTGAGGGTTTTCATCAAGAAAGAATGCTATATTTTGTCAAATGCTTTTTTTGCATCTATTGACAGGATCATATGGTTCTTAATCTTTCTCTTATTAATGTGGTGTATCACATTGATTGATTTGCAAATATTGAACCAGCCCTGCAGCCCAGGAATAAATCCCACTTGATCCTGGTGAGTAATTCTTTTTATATGCTGTCGAATTTGATTTGCTAGTATCTTGTTGAGAATTTTTGCACCCATATTCATTAGGGATATTCACCTGTAGTTGTCTCTTATTGCTGGGTGTCTGTCTTCTTTGGGAATCAAAGTAATGCTGGCTTTATAGAATGAATCTGGAAGTTTTCCTTCCATTTCTACTTCGTGGAACATCTTGAGAAGGATAGGTATTAACTCTACTTTAAATATCCGGTAGAATTCCCCAGGGAAATCATCTGTTCCAAGACTCTTATTTGCTGGGAGATTTTTGATGATACAATTTCTTTATTAGTTATGGGTCTGTTGAAATTTTATATTTCTTACCACTTGAGTTTTGGTAATGTGTCGTGTTTAGGAATTTGTCCATTTCTTCCAAGCTGTCCAGTTTGTTGGAATATAACTTTTCATAGTATTCCCTCATAATTTCTTGTATTTCTGAGGGATTGGTTGTGATAAATCCATTTTAATTCATGATTTTATCTATTTGGGTCCTCTCTCTTTTTGTTTTGAGAAGCATGGCTAGAGGTTTGTCAATTTTGTTTACTTTTTCAAAAAAAATAAAACAACTCTTGGTTTCATTGATCTGTTCTAGTGTTTTTTCTTGGATTCTATATTGTTTGTTTATGCTTTGGTCTTTATTATTTCTCTTCTTCTTCTGGGTTTGGGGTGACTTTGCTGTTCTGCTTCTAGTTCCTTTGGGTGTGCTGTTAGGTTTTTGTATTTGGGATTTTTCTTGTTTCTTGAGATAAGCCTGGATTCCAATATATTTTCCTCCTACGGCTGCCTTTGCTGCATCCCAAAGGGCTTGGATTATTGTGTTTTCATTTTAATTCGTTTCCCTATATCTTTTAATTTATTCTCTAATTGCCTGGTTGACCCATTTCTTCTTTAGTAGGATGTTCTTTAACCTCCATGCTCTTGGAGGTTTTCCAGACTTTTTCTTATGGTTGACTTCAAGGTTCATAGCTTTGTGATTTGAAGGTGTGCATAGTATGATCTCAATACTTTTATATTTTGGGTGGGTTGTTTTGTGACCAAGTATGTGATCTATCATGGAGAACATTCCATGTGCACTGAAGAAGAAAATATGTTCTGCTGCTTTGTGATGTAGAGTTCTAAATATATCTCTCAAGTCCATCTTGTCCAATGTATCATTCAGGCATTATTTCTTTACTGATTCTGTGTCTAGGTGATCTTCCCATTGTTGTAAGTGGAGTATTAAAGTCCCCTGCATTTACCACAGTCTTACCCATAAGATTGCGTATGTTTGAAATGAATTGTGTTGCGTATTTGGTTGCTTCTGAATTTGTGCATAGACATCTATAATTGTTAGTTCTTCCTGGTGGATAGACCTGTCATTGTTATATAATGCCTTTCTTCATCTCTTGTTCCAGCCTTTAATTGAAAGTCTAGTTTGTCTGATATAAGTATGGCTACTCCAGCTTTCTTTTGGATTCTAATAGCATGATAGATAGTTCTCCATCCCCTCACTTTCAATCTGAAAGTGTCCTCAGGTCTGAAATGAGTCTCTTGTAGACAGTCTCTTTATCCATTCTGATACCCTATGAATTTTGACTGGAGCATTTAGTCCATTTACACTCAGTGTTATTGTTGAAAGATATGGATTTAGAGTCATTGTGTTATCTGTAGGTTTCATGCTTATAGTCATGTCTCTTGTACTTTGTGGTCTTTGAAACATTTCACTCACAGAGTCCCCCTTAGGATCTTTTTTAGGGCTGGTTTAGTGGTGATGAAGTCTTTCAGGTTTTTTGGGAACACATTTACCTCTCCTTCTATTCCAAATGGCATACTTTCTGGGTAAAGGATTCTTGGCTGCATATTTTTCCTGTTCATCACATTGAAGATTTCCTGCCATTTCTTTCTGGCCTGCCAAGTTTCACTACACAGGCCTGCTACAATCCTTATGCTTCTACCTTTGTGTGTTAAGGCCCATTTATCCCTAGCTGATTTCAGAATTCTCTCTATCCTTGTGTTTTGCCAGTTTCTACTATGATATGTTGTGCAGAATATCAATTCAAGTTACATCTGAAGGGAGTCCTCTGTGCCTCTTGGATTTCAGTGCATGCTTCCTTCCCCATATCAGTGAAGTTCTCAGCTATGATTTGTTCAGGTACACCTTCAGTCCCTTTTTCTCTCTTCTTCTGGAATTTCTATGATATGAATATTGTTCCATTTGATTGAATCACTTAGTTCTCTAATTCTCCCCTTGTGATCGTGCAATTTTTTATCTCACTTTTTCTCAGCTTCCTCTTTTTCCATAATTTTGTCTTCTAATTCACCTATTCTCCCATCTGCCTCTTCAAACCACTCTGTGGCCACCTCCATTTTATTTGCACCTCTTTTGTAGCATTTTTAAATTCATCATGACAATGTTTAGTCCTTTGATCTCTGTAGCAATAGATTCTCTGCTGTATTCCAAGCTTTCAAGCCTAGTGATTTATTTTATGACCATTATTATAAATGTTTCAGTTATGTTCTTATATATTTTTTGATAATTTCTTTAGCTGTCACATTTTTCTGAATTTCATTTTGTGGAGAATCCTTCCGTTTCATCTTTTTGGCTATCTTTCTGTCCCTTATGAGTTTTAAAATCTTGTTAAGTACTCTGCATTAACAGTGCAAGCACTGCTATATTAAAGGGGGTCATACAGTGTCCAGGGCCTGGCCCTTCAGGAGGTGTTTTATGGAGAATGTTACTTAATCTCTGTTGCTGTGTCTTTGGTTATTTTATTTCCCTACTTGTAGTGATGTTTTGGACTCCACCAGGTGTGCTTTGTTTTGTTCCTTGAAGCAGCCCTGGAAAAGAGAGCAAACAGACAAACAGGAAAGAAAAACATGCAAACACACAAATAAAACAAACAAAAAAACAAAAACAAAAACCAAAAACTCAAAAGAAACTTAAAGCAAAAACCCTGAAACACCAGTTACAAGTATACAACAGGGTAGAGGTGGTGCTGATGGAAGAGCACCTTAAAAGAGAGAAATGACGGTGGTGGGAAAAAAGAAAAAAAAATAAACATTAACCAGGCAGATAGACTACAAGGCTTAACCCAGAGAGACAGAAAGTAAAATAAGGAAGGAAGTGGGGAAAAAGAAACAAAGATAAAGTTACCCAGACAAAGACACTGTGTGGTTTTATTAGTTCATAGAGAGAGAAAGGAATATTAAGAAGGAGGTGTAGAACATGTATCAAGAGAATGGATTAAATATGTCTGTTTAAACAAACCAGTAACCTGAGTAACCAGCCTAGAGGAGGGTAGAGATAAGAAGGGGAAATGGAAAGGAGAATATATCTATATAACAAGAATTGTCCTAGAATTAAGCTGGCAATGCAGCAGCACTGGTCTGGAGGAGCGATCCATCTGGCTCCACAGCCTCTATCCCACTCCAGTAGGTACATGGTTACCAGGCATGGAGGGATGTGGTTTGGTGTCGGCTGGTCCCGCCTCCACTGTGGGCCAGGCGGACTGATCCCTGAGGCCCTGCCTTAGTGGTGGTGGGGAGAAAAATGGTGACACCCATCTCTTCTGGGACACCAGGACCCAGTGTCCCAAATCACTCCTTTGGAGCCATCCTCACTGTGCCACAGGGAACAGATGAGGCAGTTTGCCACATTCCACCAAATCATTTGCCCCAGCGCTTGGCTGGCATTTAAACTCCCGCTCAGTGCACCCCAGTACTGGGGAAGCACCTCACGATATGTGTTCTCAGCTGGTTTTGTCCTGTGCCTCAGCGCTTCAGGGGAGGAGACTGGTTTCTCCTGCTGCACCCCTGATCTACCACTGAACCCAGAGGTGGCTCCCCTTCTCCCCAGGTGAGCGAACAGGGCACCTGGCCCCAGTCTGAAGATGGGATCAGCAGTTAGATATTCTGTAACCTACAGTTAGAGACAGGATCCCTCTCTGTCCAGGTCTGAGGTTTTTCTCTCTTGTACAGATACAGTCTTATGCTTCCCAGCTGCTCTTTCTCTTCACTTTGTCTCTCTGCAGAAGGGGATCCTTCCCCTCCATGCCTAACCAGCTCATTTTATCTCCCCCAGTTTGCAATAACCTACCTATGGCTCCTCAGGTTGTGCCGGTTTCTCCCTGGTAAACTCAGTCTCTTTTCCTCCTAGACTCTTGGGGTTCAAAGTCCTTTGGCTTCAACTCTTCTTTCTTTGAGACACATGGGAAGTATGGATCCCCTACTTCTCTGTCATGTTTGCCCCTCCATTTCCCCTCCATACTGTTTTCCAGAGTGGCTGCACCAGTTTGCATTCCCAACAACAGTGCAGTAAGGTTCCCCTTTCTCCACATCCTCGCCAATACCTGTTGTTTCCTGAATTGTTAATCTTAGCCATTATGACCGGTGTGAGATGGTATCATATTGTGGGTTTGATTTGTATTTCCCTGATGATGAGCGATGTTGAGCATCTTTTCATGTGTCTGTTTGCCATCTGAGTGTCTTCTTTGAAAAAAGTTTCTATTAATGTTTTCTGCCCATTTCCTCACTGGATTATTTGTTTTTTGGTTGTTGAGTTTGCCAACTTCTTTATAGATTTGGGATACTAACCCTTTATCTGACATATCTTCTCCCATTCTGTCGCTTGCTTTTAGTTTTGTTTTGTTTTAGTTTTGTTAGATTAGTTTAGTTAGTTTGTTGATTGTTTGCTGCGCAGAAACTTTTCATCTTGATGAGGTCACAATAGTTCATTTTTGCTTATATTTCCCTAGTCTCTGGAGACATGTCTTGTAAGAAGTTGCTGAAGATGAGATCAAAGAGGTTTCTGCCTGTTTTCTCATCTAGGGTTCTGATGGTTTCCTGTCTCACATTTAGGTCTTTTATCCATTTTGAATTTATTTTTTGTGTATGGTGTAAGAAGGTGGTCCAGTTTCTTTATTCTGCATTTTGTTGTCCAGCTCTCCCAGCACCATTTGCTAAAGAGACTTTGTTCTTTTCAACATTACTTTGACTATTCGGGGTCTTTTGTGGTTCCATACAAATTTTAAGATAGAATTTTCTAGCTCTGTGAAGAATGCTGGTGCTATTTGGATAAGGATTACATTGAATGTGTAGTTTGCTTTGAGTAGTGTCAACATTTTAATATTTATTCTATTACGGCCATCCTAGTGGATGTGAAGTAGTATCTTTTTGTGGTATTGAATTGTGTTTCCCTAATGACATGATGTTGGGCATCTTTTATGTGCTTCTTAAACATTTGTAGATTTTGTTTAGAAAAATGTCTGTTGAGAAACTTCATGTTTAAATTATGCTGTCCTTTTATCACCGAGGAAGAGCTTGTTATATATTTTGTATACTAGACTATTATCAGATATATGATTTACAATTTTTTTCATCTGTGGGTTAGCTTCACTTTAACAAAATATACTTTTTAAGCAAAAACATATCTAAATTTATGTAGATCTATTGATCTATTTCTTCCTGTATGTCATGAACTTTTGTTGTCACATCTAAGAAATGTTTGAATAACCCAATGTCACAAATAATTATGCCAATGATTTATTCCAAGAGTTTTATAGTTTTCTTATATATTTCAGTATTTTGTTGCTTTTATAAATGGAATTGTTTTTTTAATTTTATATTGTTAATTATAACTGTATACAAATACAGTTGCTTCTTTTATTTTGATCTTATATTCTGAATTCTTATTGAAATACTTTAGCTCTAATAGTGTTTCTTGTGGATTCCTTAGTGTTTTCTAAACACAGGATCATGTCATCTGTAAATAAAGATAGTTGTACTATTTATTTATTTATTTATTTAAGTTTATTTATTTTGAGAGAGAGAGAATGAGAATGAGCAGGAGAGGGTCAAAGAAAGAGGGAGAGAGAGGTTCCCAAGCAGGCTCCCTGCTATCAGAGCAGAGTCTTATGTGGGGCTTGAACTCACAAACCATGAGATCATGACCTGAGCAGAAACTGAGTTGTAAGCTCATCCGACTGAGCCAACCTGATGCCCCAAATATAGTTGTACCTTTTTATGTACTTTCTGGATGCCTTTTTGTTTGTTTGTTTATCTAATATCCCTGACTAGAATCTCCAGTATAATATTAGATAAAACTAACAAGACAGTACATACATGCCTTTTCCTAATCTTACAGTAAAAATTTTCGCTCTTTCACATTAAGTATTATGTTAGGTATGGCATTCATGTAGATGCCTTTTAGCAAATTTGGGAAATTTCCTTCTATTTCTAGTGTGGTGAGTATTTATCTCAAAAACTGTCAGATTTTGTCAAATGCATTTTGTGTGTCTACTGAAATTATCATGTGGCTTTTATATTTTATTCTATGAATTTTGTGTATTATATTGGTTGATTTTCATATATTTATTCAATAATGCATCCCTTTTATGAACCCCATCTTGTTATGCTATATGTTTTGTTTCTATGTTGCTGGATTTGATACTTTAGTATTCTGCTGAGGATTTTTTTAATCTATATTTATAAGAGAGCTTGTTCTCTAGGTTTTTTTTTTTCCCCCTTATGATGTCTTTGGTTTTAGTGTCAGGGTAATATTGTGCTTATGTAATGAGTTGGGAAGTATTCCCTCTCTTTATAGTTTTTGGAAGAGTTTGTAAAGGATTGTTGTTGTCTTTAAATGTTTGGTAGAATTCATTAGTGAATCATATGCTCCTGGTAATTTTTAATGGAAAGTTTATTATTATTAGTAGTAGTAGTAGTATTACTTCTATGACTTCCATTTATTTTGGATACATTCCAATTTTAATTTCTTTTTAGATCAGTTTCAGTAGTTGTGTCTTCTTGGAAATTTTTCCATTGCCTATTGTTTATTTAACTTTTGACACTCCATTGTTATTTCCCCCTTTTTTTAAAGTTTAGTAGTAGTGTCTTCCATTTCATTTGTGATTGTAGACACTTGATTCTTTTGTATTTTTTTCTTGGTCAGCTACGCAAAATTTCTGTTAATTTTATTGATTTTGTCAAAATAACGAATTTTTGGTTTCATGAATTTCATCTACTGTTTTTCTGTTATCTATTTTACTTACTCCAACTCTAATTTTATTATTTTTTTCCCTCTGCTATATTTAGGCAATAGTTTGCTATTATTTTTCTATGTTCTTGAAATGTGTGGCTAGATTTTTTTTTATTTGAGAACCTTCTTTTTAAATGTAAAAATCTAAAGCTATAAATTCATCCCTGATTTTATTGAATCCTGTAATTTTGGTATATAATGTTTTCATTTCATCCATCTCAAAGTATTTTCTGAAGTTTTTCTGAAGTTATTTTTAGACCCATTGAATATTTAGGAATGTGTTTTTAATTCTACATATTTCTAAGTGTTATAGTTTTTGTTCTGGTATTGAATTTTAATTTTATTCCGTTGTATGTGAAGAACATCTTTTGTATGATTGCAATCATTTTCATTTATTGTAACTTGTTTTATGATCTAACAAATAGTTTATTAAAAAAATATTACATTATACTTGAGAAGAATGTGTATTCTGCTATTGTTAGGTAAAATATTATTTAGTTATATTTTAGGTCTATTTGGCTTATACTGTTGTTCAATCAACTATTTCTTTATTGATATTCTATTTTGTCATTCTATCCATTATTCAAGTTGGGGTGTTAAAGTCTGTAATGATGATTGTTGAATTGTCTATTTCTCCCTTTAATTATGTTAGCATTTGTTTGTTCATTATGGGGTTCTGTTATTAGGTATATATATGTATATAATCGTTATCTTCTTCATAGATTCAGCATTTTATCATTTTATTTTATTTTATTTTTTTATGTATATGAAATTTATTGACATATTGGTTTCCATACAACACCCAGTGCTCATCCCAAAAGGTGCCCTCCTCAAAACCCATCACCCACCCTCCCCCCCTTCCCACCCCCCATCAACCCTCAGTTTGTTCTCAGTTTTTAACAGTCTCTTAGGCTTTGGCTCTCTCCCACTCTAACGTCTTTTTTTTTTTTTTCTTCCCCTCCCCCATGGGTTCCTGTTGAGTTTCTCAGGATCCACATAAGAGTGAAACCATATGGTATCTGTCTTTCTCTGTATGGCTTATTTCACTTAGCATTACACTCTCCAGTTCCATCCACTTTGCTACAAAAGGCCATATTTCATTTTTTCTCATTGCCACGTAGTATTCCATTGTGTATATAAACCACAATTTCTTTATCCATTCATCAGTTGATGGACATTTAGGCTCTTTCCATAATTTGGCTATTGTTGAGAGTGCTACTATGAACATTGGGGTACAAGTGCTCCTATGCATCAGTACTCCTGTATCCCTTGAGTAAATTCCTAGTAGTGCTATTGCTGGGTCATAGGGTAGGTCTATTTTTAATTTTCTGAGGAACCTCCACACTGCTTTCCAGAGCGGCTGCGCCAATTTGCATTTCCACCAACAGTGCTAGAGGGTTCCCGTTTCTCCACATCCTCTCCAGCATCTATAGTCTCCTGATTTGTTCATTTTGGCCACTCTGACTGGCGTGAGGTGATACCTGAGTGTGGTTTTGATTTGTATTTCCCTGATAAGGAGTGACGCTGAACATCTTTTCATGTGCCTGTTGGCCATCCGGATGTCTTCTTTAGAGAAGTGTCTATTCATGTTTTCTGCCCATTTCTTCACTGAGTTATTTGTTTTTCGGGTGTGGAGTTTGGTGAGCTCTTTATAGATTTTAGATACTAGCCCTTTGTCCGATATGTCACTTGCAAATATCTTTTCCCATTCCGTTGGTTGCCTTTTAGTTTTGTTGGTTGTTTCCTTTGCTGTGCAGAAGCTTTTTATCTTCATAAGGTCCCAGTAATTCACTTTTGCTTTTAATTCCCTTGCCTTGGGGGATGTGTCGAGTAAGAGATTGCTAAGGCTAAGGTCAGAGAGGTCTTTTCCTGCTTTCTCCTCTAAGGTTTTGATGGTTTCCTGTCTCACATTCAGGTCCTTTATCCATTTTGAGTTTATTTTTGTGAATGGTGTGAGAAAGTGATCTAGTTTCAACCTTCTGCATGTTGCTGTCCAGTTCTCCCAGCACCATTTGTTAAAGAGACTGTCTTTTTCCATTGGATGTTCTTTCCTGCTTTGTCAAAGATGAGTTGGCCATACGTTTGTGGGTCTAGTTCTGGGGTTTCTATTCTATTCCATTGGTCTATGTGTCTGTTTTTGTGCCAATACCATGCTGTCTTGATGATTACAGCTTTGTAGTAGAGGCTAAACTCTGGGATTGTGATGCCTCCTGCTTTGGTCTTCTTCTTCAAAATTCCTTTGGCTATTCGGGGCCTTTTGTGGTTCCATATGAATTTTAGGATTGCTTGTTCTAGTTTTGAAAAGAATGCTGGTGCAATTTTGATTGGGATTGCATTGAATGTGTAGATAGCTTTGGGTAGTATTGACATTTTGACAATATTTATTCTTCCAATCCATGAACAGGGAATGTCTTTCCATTTCTTTAAATCTTCTTCAATTACCTTCATAAGCTTTCTATAGTTTTCAGCATACAGATCCTTTACATCTTTGATTAGAATTATTCCTAGGTATTTTATGCTTCTTGGTGCAATTGTGAATGGGATCAGTTTCTTTATTTGTCTTTCTGTTGCTTCATTGTTAGTGTATAAGAATGCAACTGATTTCTGTACATTGATTTTGTATCCTGCACCTTTGCTGAATTCATGTATCAGTTCTAGCAGACTTTTGGTGGAGTCTATCGGATTTTCCATGTATAATATCATGTCATCTGCAAACAGCGAAAGCTTGACTTCATCTTTGCCAATTTTGATGCCTTTGATTTCCTTTTGTTGTCTGATTGCTGATGCTAGAACTTCCAGCACTATGTTAAACAACAGCGGTGAGAGTGGGCATCCCTCTCGTGTTCCTGATCTCAGGGAAAAAGCTCTCAGTTTTTCCCCGTTGAGGATGATGTTAGCTGTGGGCTTTTCATAAATGGCTTTGATGATCTTTAAGTATGTTCCTTCTGTCCCGACTTTCTCAAGGGTTTTTATTAAGAAAGGGTGCTGGATTTTGTCAAAGGCCTTTTCTGCATCGATTGACAGGATCATATGGTTCTTCTCTTTTTTTTTGTTAATGTGATGTATCACGTTGATTGATTTGTGAATGTTGAACCAGCCCTGCATCCCAGGAATGAATCCCACTTGATCATGGTGAATCATTCTTTTTATATGCCATTGAATTCGATTTGCTAGTATCTTATTGAGAATTTTTGCATCCATATTCATCAGGGATATTGGCCTGTAGTTCTCTTTTTTTACTGGGTCTCTGTCTGGTTTAGGAATCAAAGTAATACTGGCTTCATAGAATGAGTCTGGAAGTTTTCCTTCCCTTTCTATTTCTTGGAATAGCTTGAGAAGGATAGGTATTATCTCTGCTTTAAACGTCTGGTAGAACTCCCCTGGGAAGCCATCTGGTCCTGGACTCTTATTTGTTGGGAGATTTTTGAGAACCGATTCAATTTCTTCGCTGGTTATGGGTCTGTTCAAGCTTTCTATTTCCTCCTGATTGAGTTTTGGAAGAGTGTGGGTGTTCAGGAATTTGTCCATTTCTTCCAGGTTGTCCAATTTGTTGGCATATAATTTTTCATAGTATTCCCTGATAATTGTTTGTATCTCTGAGGGATTGGTTGTAATAATTCCATTTTCATTCATGATTTTATCTATTTGGGTCATCTCCCTTTTCTTTTTGAGAAGCCTGGTTAGAGGTTTGTCCATTTTGTTTATTTTTTCAAAAAACCAACTCTTGGTTTCGTTGATCTGCTCTACAGTTTTTTAGATTCTATATTGTTTATTTCTGCTCTGATCTTTATTATTTCTCTTCTTCTGCTGGGTTTAGGCTGCCTTTGCTGTTCTGCTTCTATTTCCTTTAGGTGTGCTGTTAGATTTTGTATTTGGGATTTTTCTTGTTTCTTGAGATAGGCCTGGATTGCAATGTATTTTCCTCTCAGGACTGCCTTCGCTGCGTCCCAAAGCGTTTGGATTGTTGTATTTTCATTTTCGTTTGTTTCCATATATTTTTTATTTCTTCTCTAATTGCCTGGTTGACCCACTCATTCGTGAGTAGGGTGTTCTTTAACCTCCATGCTTTTGGAGGTTTTCCAGACTTTTTCCTGTGGTTGATTTCAAGCTTCATAGCATTGTGGTCTGAAAGTATGCATGGTATAATTTCAATTCTTGTAAACTTATGAAGGGCTGTTTTGTGACCCAGTATATGATCTATCTTGGAGAATGTTCCATGTGCACTCGAGAAGAAAGTATATTCTGTTGCTTTGGGAGGCAGAGTTCTAAATATATCTGTCAAGTCCATCTGATCCAATGTCTCATTCAGGGCCCTTGTTTCTTTATTGACCGTGTGTCTAGATGATCTATCCATTTCTATAAGTGGGGTGTTAAAGTCCCCAGCAATTACCACATTCTTATCAATAAGGTTGCTTATGTTTATGAGTAATTGTTTTATATATTTGGGGGCTCCGGTATTCGGCGCATAGACATTTATAATTGTTAGCTCTTCCTGATGGATAGACCCTTTAACTATTATATAATGTCCTTCTTCATCTCTTGTTACAGCCTTTAATTTAAAGTCTAGTTTGTCTGATATAAGTATGGCTACTCCAGCTTTCTTTTGGCTTCCAGTAGCATGATAAATAGTTCTCCATCCCCTCACTCTGAATCTAAAGGTGTCCTCAGGTCTAAAATGAGTCTCTTGTAGACAGCAAATAGATGGGTCTTGTTTTTTTATCCATTCGGATACCCTATGTCTTTTGGTTGGCGCATTTAATCCATTTACATTCAGTGTTATTATAGAAACATACGGGTTTAGAGTCATTGTGATGTCTGTATGTTTTATGCTTGTAGTGATGTCTCTGGTACTTTGTCTCACAGGGTCCCCCTTAGGATCTCTTGTAGGGCTGGTTTAGTGGTGACAAATTCCTTCAGTTTTTGTTTGTTTGGGAAGACCTTTATCTCTCTTTCTATTCTAAATGACAGACTTGCTCGATAAAGGATTCTCGGCTACATATTTTTTCTGTCTAGCACACTGAAAATCTCGTGCCAATTCTTTCTGGCCTGCCAAGTTTCAAAAGAGAGATCAGTCATGAGTCTTATAGGTCTCCCTTTATATGAGAGGGCACGTTTACCCCTTGCTCCTTTCAGAATTTTCTCTTTATCCTTGTATTTTGCCAGTTTCACTATGATATGTCGTGCAGAAGATCGATTCAAGTTACGTCTGAAGGGAGTTCTCTGTGCCTCTTGGATTTCAATGCCTTTTTCCTTCCCCAGTTCAGGGAAGTTCTCAGCTATGATTTCTTCAAGTACCCCTTCAGCACCTTTCCCTCTCTCTTCCTCCTCTGGGATACCAATTATGCATATATTATTTCTTTTTAGTGTATCACTTATTTCTCTGATTTTCCCCTCATACTCCTGGATTTTTTTATCTCTCTTTTTCTCAGCTTCCTCTTTTTCCATAACTTTAACTTCTAGTTCACCTATTCTCTCCTCTGCCTCTTCCATCCGAGCCGTGGTGGTTTGCATTTTGTTTTGCATTTCCTTTAAAGCGTTTTTCAGCTCCTCGTGACTGTTCCTTAGTCCCTTGATCTCTGTAGCAAGAGATTCTCTGCTGTCCTGTATACTGTTTTCCAGCCCAGCGATTAATTTTATGACTATTATTCTCAATTCACTTTCTGTTATATTATTTAAATCCTTTTTGATCAGCTCATTAGCTGTTGTTATTTCCTGGAGATTCTTCTGAGGGGAATTCTTCCGCTTGGTCATTTTGGATAGTCCCTGGTGTGGTGAGGGCCTGCAGGGCACTTCCCCTGTGCTGTGGTGTATAACTGGAGTTGGTGGGCGGGGCCGCAGTCAGTCTTGATGTCTGCCCCCAGCCCACCGCTAGGGCCACAGTCAGACTGGTGTGTGCCTCCTCTTCCCCTCTCCTAGGGGCGGGATTCACTGTGGGGTGGCGTGGCCCGTCTGGGCTACTTGCACACTGCCAGGCTTGTGATGCTGGGGATCTGGCATATTAGCTGGGGTGGGTAGGTAAGGTGCACGGCGGCAGGGGGGCAGGCTTAGCTCGCTTCTCCTTAGGTGATCCACTTCAAGAGGGGCCCTGTGGCAGCGGGAGGGAGTCAGGTCCGCTGCCGGAGGTTTGGCTCCGCAGAAGCACAGAGTTGGGTGTTCGAGCTGAGCGAGCAATTTCCCTGGCAGGAACCGGTTCCCTTTGGGATTTTGGCTGGGGGATGGGCGGGGGAGATGGCGCTGGCGAGCGCCTTTGTTCCCCGCCAAACTGAGCTCTGTCGTCCAGGGGCTCCGCAGCTCACCCTCCCTTTGTCCTCCAGCCTTCCCGCTTTCTGAGCAGAGCTGTTAACTTATGACCTCCCAGAGGCTAAGTCGGGCTTGCTGTTGGAACACAGTCCGTCTGGCCCCTCCGCTTTTGCCAGCCAGACTAGGGGGCTCTGCTTGGCCGGCGAGCCGCCCCTCAGCCCCGGCTCCCTCCCGCCAGTCCGTGGAGCACGCACTGCCTCGCAGCCCTTCCTACCCTCTTCCGTGGGCCTCTCGTCTGCGCTTGGGTCTGGCGACTCCGTTCTGCTAATCCTCTGGCTGTTTTCTGGGTTATTTAGGCAGGTGTAGGTGGAATCTAAGTGATCAGCAGGACGCGTGGTGAGCCCAGCGTCCTCCTACGCCGCCATCTTCCGGGAATTCCCATTTTATCATTTTAAAATACTCTTCATCTCTGGTAACAACTTTTGTCTTATTTAACAGAATATTTTCTTGAAGTAATTATAGATTCACATATAATGGTAATACACAATACAAGGAGATACCAAATACCCTTTACACATTTTCCCCAATGGTAACATCTTGCAAAACTATGGAAGATTATCACAACCAAGACATTGACATTGATACAATCTACAGATATTGCTTCAATTTTCCATTTTAATTTTTAAAGTATAATTTACTTTTCTTTAGTACTTTAAAAATAACTTTTTTTTGAGACATCTTTGACATATAAAAATTGTATTTATTTAAGGTGTACAACTTGTTTTTGATATGTGTATACATTGTGAAAAAAGTCACTATTATCAATCTAAATAGCTATCACCTTTATGTAGTTACATGTGTGTGCGTGTGTGTAAGCTCACTTGTGTGGTGAGAAATTTTAAGATTTATTCTCAGTAAATTTCAAGTTTGTATTATAGTACTGTTAATTTTCATCACTGTGCTAAGTAAAAAAAAAAAAAAGCAGATACAAATAGACTACTCCATAATCTTAATTATATGTGGAATCTAAAAACGTCAAATTCGTAGGAGAGAGTAGAATGATGGTTGCCAGAGTTAGGGAGGGGAGGAAATTACAATATATTGATCAAAGCGTACAAAGTTTCAGTTATGCGAGATGAATATGCTCTGGAGACCTAATGTTTATATATAAGTTTTTTTCTTTAACATGTATTCATTTTTGAGAGAGAGAGATACAGAGTGTGAGCGGGGAGGGGCAGAGAGAGAAGGAGACACAGAATCCAAAGCAGGCTCCAGGTTGTGAGCTGTCAGCACAGAACCTGATGTGGGGCTTGAACCCACAAACTGTGAGATCATGACCTCAGATGAAGTCAGACCCTTAACCAATTGAGCCACCCAGAAGCCCCATAAATTTTTATTTTTTTAATTTTATTTTTTATTTTTTAAACTTTACATCCAAATTAGCATATAACGCAACAATGATTTCAGGAGTATATTCCTAGTGCTCCTTACCCATTTAGCCCATTCCCCATCCCACAACCCCTCCCGTAACCCTGATTGTTCTCCATATTTATGAGTCTCATCTGTTATTCCCCCTCCCTGGTTTTATATTATTTTTGTTTCCCTTCTCTTATGTTCATCTGTTTTGTCTCTTAAAGTCTTCATATGAGTGAAGTCATATGATTTTTGTCTTTCTCTGACTGACTAATTTCACTTAGCATAATTCCCTCCAGTTCCATCCATGTAGTTGCAAATGGCAAGATTTCACTGTTTTTGATTGCCAAGTAATACTCCATTATATATATACACCACATCTTCTTTATCCATGCATCCATCAATGGACATTTGGGCTCATTCCATACTTTGGCTATTGTTGATAGTCCTGCAATAAATATGAGGGTGCATGTGTCCCTTTAAAACACCATACCTGTATCCCGTGGATAAATGCCTAGTAGTGCCATTGGTGGGTTGTAGGGTAGTTCTATTTTTAGTTTTTTGAAGAACCTCCATACTGTTTTCCAGAGTGGCTGCACCAGCTTGCATTCCCACCAACAATGCAAAAGAGATCCTCTTTTTTCCACATAATCACCAACATCTGTTGTTGCCTGATTTGTTAATGTCAGCCATTCTGACAGGTGTAATGTGGTATCTCATTGTGGTTTTGATATGTATTTCCCTGATGATGAGTGATGTTGAGCACTTTTTCATGTGTCGGTTGGCCAACTGGATGACTTCTTTGGAGAAGTGTCTATTCATGTATTTTGCCCATTTCTTCACTTGATTATTTATTTCTTGGGTGTTGAGTTTGATAAGTTCGTTACAGATTTTGGATACTAACCCTTTATCTGATATGTCGTTTGCAAACATCTTCTCCCATTCTGTCGGTGTTTTTTTAGTTTTGCTGATTGTTTCCTTCACTGTGCAGAAGCTTTTATTTTGATGAGGTCCCAGTAATTCATTTTTTATTTTGTTTCTCTTGCCTCCAGGGACGTGTTAAGAATTTGCTGCGGGAAAGATCAAAGAGGTTTTGCCTGCTTTCTCCTCCAGGATTTTGATGACTTCCTATCTTACATTGAGGTCTTTCATCCATTTTGAGTTTATTTTTGTGTATGGTGTAAGAAAGTGGTCCAGGTTCGTTCTTCTGCATGTCGCTGTCCAGTTTTCCCATCACAACTTGCTGAAGAGAGTGTCTTTATTCCATTGGATATTCTTTCCTGCTTTGTCAAAGTTTAGTTGGCCATACGTTTGTGGGTCCATTTCTGGGTTCTCTATTCTGTTCCATTGATCTGAGTGTCTGTTCTTGTGCCAGTACCATACTGTCTTGATGGAAAGGAAGAAGAAACATTGTTAAAATATCGATACTATCCAAAGAAATCTACATATTCAATGCAATCCTTATCAAAATAACACCAGCATTCTTCACAGAGCTAGAACAAATAATCCTAAAATTTTTATGGAACCAGAAAAGACCCAGAATAGCCAAAGCAATCTTGAAAAAGAAAACCAAAGCAGGAGTCATTACAATCCCAGACTTCAAGCTATACTACAAAGCTGTAAACCATAAGTTTTTAAGTAGAAGTAGACCAAGAGAAACTCATAGGAGTTTTATAGTAAGTACTCAAATGAAACTTTCAAAGAAATTGAGATTTGTAAACAATTTTTGTTACAAAGCTTCAGTTGGTGTATCACCAAAAATATGCCTAAGAATTTTTAAAGTATCTTCCACCTCACCTTAAAATATGATAGCATGATCTTGTTACAAACATGTTCAGTTGATTAAGAGAGAGAGCTAGATAGAAAAAATAAACATGTTGAGGGTTGGATGTGGTGTGAACATCATAAAATAAAATTAGCTACATAGAACTCAAATTAAAGGTGGACTAGATACCAGTAAAACTTGGTAACAACTAAAGAAAAACTTTGTAAAAACTAAAGAAAAACTTGAGTCATTATTTCAAGTTTCAGAGGAAAAACTTCAGGAAGTCCATATGTGGAAACAACTGCTGGCCACTGGAACTGGCACCTGGTGAAATACCGGGCATGTGGAAATCTAACGGAGTTTTCTGCCAAGATATTCTGTATTGAATACTTCTGACAAAAGTTAAACTCCAATTCCTCTTGATGAAAACCACATGAGGTTCCTTAGAGAAGTATGGGGAAGTTGAATGTGAAATATTTACTGGGGTTAAAAGATCTACATATTATGTTTATTCATACAGTATTCTTTTAAAAACCAAAACTTTTATTTATTTTTAATTATAGTATAATTAACATCATGTTGCATTCGTTGCAGGTGTACAATACAGTGTATCAACAATTCTATACATTACTCAATGCTTATCATGATGAATGTACTCCTCATCACCTTCACCTATTTTACTCATCACCTCAGCCACCTCTCCTCTAGCAACTACCAATATTTAAGAGTCTGTGTTTTTTTTGTCTCTTTTTCCCTTTTTCTTTTTCTTTTTTTCTTAAATTCCATATATGAGTTTCATCAAATTATAATTGTCTTTCTATGACTGATTTATTTCACTTAGCATGATACCTTCTAGATACAACCAGGTTGTTGCAAATGGCAAGATTGCTTTTTAAGGTTGAGTAATATTCCATTGTAAATATATACCACATTTTCTTTATCCCTTCATCTATGGATGGGCACTTGGGTGGTTTCTGTACCTTGGCCATTGTAAATAAATATATATGTATGTATATATATATATATACAATTTTATAAACTTTATAAATATAAATTATATATAAATATAAATTTTATAAATATAAATTTAATACAATTTATCTATTATTAATTATATAAAATATAAATTTATAAATATAAATTTTATAAATTGTATAAGTTATATATATGTAATATGTAATTATAATTGTATAATTGTATAATTTTAATATGCATAATTGTACATATTGTACATATAATATGTATAATATGCATACTTATAAAATGTATAACTGTATAATTATAATATGTAAATATATAAATATTTATGTATATAATATTTAATATGAATACATAATATTTAATATAAATATATATGTAAATATGTAAATGTATATCTATATCTTTTTGAATTAGTGTTTTTTATTTGGGTAAAAACCCTGTAGTGGAATTACTAGATAATATGGAAATTCTATTTTTAACTTTTTGAGGAACTTCCATGCTGCTTTCCACAATGGTTCTACTAGTTTGCATTCTTACCCAGAACCCACAAGTGTTCTTTTTTCTCCACATCCTTCCCCACACTTGTTTTTTATTTTAGCCATTCTGACAGATGTGAGGTGATATCCCATGGTGGTTTAGATTTGCATATTTCTGATGACTAGGGATGTTGAGCACCTTTTTGTGTGTATGTTGGCTATCTGTATGTCTTCTCTGGGGAAATGTCTGTTCATGTCTTCTGCCCCTTTTTAATTTGATTACTGTTTTTTCTTGATGTTAAGTTATATAAATTCTTTATATATTTTGGATATTAACCCCTTATCAGATATATAATTTTCACATATCTTCTCCCCATTCAGTAAGTTGTACTTATGTTTGTTGATGATTTCCTTTGATGTACAAAAGCTTTTTAATTTTGGTGCAGTCCCAATAGTTTATTTTTGCTTTTGTTTCCCTTGCCTCAGTAGACATATCTAGAAAAAAGTTCCTACAGGGGATGTCAAAGAGATTACTGCTTATGTTTTCTTTTCAGAATTTTATGGTTAGAAGCATTTAGGCCATTAATCCATTTTGAGTTTATTTTTATGTATGGTGTAAGAAATTGTGGCCGTTTCATTGTTTTACATGTAGCTATTTAATTTTCCCAAAACCATTTGTTGTCTTTTTCCCATTGCATATTCTTGGCTCCTCTGTTGTATATTAGTTGACTATAAAATCATGGGTTTATTTCCAGGCTTTATGTGGTTCATTGAGCTACATGTAAATTTTTGTGCAAGCACCATACTATTTTGATTACTACATCTTTGTAGTATATCTTGAAATCTGGGATTGTGATACCTTCAGTTTTGTTCTCCTTCCTCGAGATTGCTTTGGCTATCCAAAGTCTATTGTGGTTCCATATAAATTTTAGAATTACTTGATCTAGATCTTTGAATAATGTTGTTGATATTTTTATAGTGATTACATAAAATCTGTACAGTACTTTTGGTAGAATGGACCTCTAAAGTCAGAAAGAAGACAAGGATGCCCACTCATCACTTTTATTCAACATAGTGCTGGAAATCATTGCCACAGCAATCAGAAAATTAAAAAAATAGGTATTCAAATTGTTAAGGAAGAAGCGTGACTTTATTTGCAGATGACATGGTATTATATATAAAAACCCTAAAGTCTTCATAAAAGAAAAAAAACTACTAGAACTGATAAATGAATTCAGTAAAATCACAGATACAAAATCAATACACAGAAATCTGTTGCATTTCCATGCACTAATAACGAAGTACCAGAAGGAGAAATTAAGATAATATTCTTATTTACAGTTGCACCATAAAGAATAAAATAAATAGAAATAAACTTAATCAAGGAGGGGAGAAAACTGTACTCTGAAAACTATAAAGCATTGGTGAAAGTAACTGAAGATGACAAATAAATGGAAAGACGTTCCATGCTCATGGATTGGGAAAATAAATATTGTCAAAATGCCCATACTACTCAAATATATTTTTGGGTGTGAGTGTTCCAGGGTGAAAAAAAGCCAACAGATAGTTCCTTGCTGGAAGAGTTAGGTACACTTGTGAAAGAAAAGGATAAAGATATTATTATTAATGCCATCATTCCTTCAACTATTTTCCCTCACCTTTTTGGCCAGCTAACTTATTTAATGGTATCTAGCATTTGTAGAATAAATATTCTGTGAAATAAATTAATTTGGGATTGGGATATTTCTTAATCTCTGAAGAGATATACATTTATTCTAAAAAAACATAAAAATTTTAAACTGAATAACCTTAAGTAGAAGTATTATACTATAATGCTTAGTGTAACAGGAAGACTAGAATATCATGCGCCCCACATAGAATGACGTTTCTAGTAAGTAAATGCATAAAAACTAGTGCCATTATCAATAATGTGATACTATTCAGTCATCAAAAGGAATGCAATCTTGCCATTTGCAACAACATGGATGAGCCAGAAAGTGTTATGCTAAGTAAAATAAGTCAGAGAAAGACAAATACCATATTATTTCACTTATTTGTCAAATTTAATAAACAAAGCAGATGAACATATGAGAAGGGGAAGAAGAGAAGAGAGGGAAACAAATCACAAGAGACACTTTACTATAGAGAAAACACTTAATTGAAAATTGATGGAGGGATGTTGATGGGATATGGGCAAGATTGGTGACAGGTATTAAAAAGGGCACTTGCTGTCATGAGCACTGTATGTTTTATGTAAGTGATGAATCACTGAATTTTACTCCTGAAACCAATATTGCGTGTATGTTAACTAATTAGAATTTAACTAAAAATAATTTTTTTTTTCTTTGGAAGATGGAGGCGTAGGAAGACGCCGGGCTCACCGCGCATCCTGCTGATCACTTAGATTCCACCCACACCTGCCTAAATAACCCAGAAAACCACCAGAAGACTAGCAGAACGGAGTCTCTGGAGCCAAGGGCAGACGAGAGGCCCACGGAGGAGGGTAGGAAGGGCGGCGAGGCAGTGCGTGCTCCACAAACTGGTGGGAGGGAGCCTGGGTGGAGAGGCGGCCTGCCAGCCAAGCAGAGCCACCGAGTCTGGTTGGCAAAAGCGGAGGGGCCGGACGGAGTGTGTTCTGACAGCAAGCTGGACTTGACATCTGGAAGGTTATAAGCTAACAGCTCTGCTTGGAGAACGGGAGGGCTGGAGGACAATGGGAGGGAGAGTTGTTGAGCCCTGGATGACAGAGATCAGCTTGGCGGGGAACAAAGGCTCCAGCCAGCACCATCTCCCTCGCCCATCCCCCAGCCAAAATCCCAAAGGGAACCGGTTCCTGTCACCGAACTTGCTTGCACCGCACAAACACCCAACGCTGTGCTTCTGCGGAGCCAAACCTCCTGCAGCGACCTGACTCCCTCCTGCTGCCACAGGGACCCTCCTGAAGTGAATCACCTAAGGAGTAGTGAGCTAAGCCTGCCCCTCCTGCCCCATGCACCTTGCCTACCCACCCCAGCTAATACACCAGATCCCCAGCATCACAAGCCTGACATTGTGCAAGTAGCCCAGAGGGACCACGCCACCCCACAGTGAATCCCGCCCCTAGGAGAGGGGAAGAGAAGGCACACACCAGCCTGACTGTGGCCCCAGCGGTGGGCTGGGGGCAGATATCAGGTCTGACTGTGGCCTCGCCCACCAACTCCAGCTATACACCACAGCACAGGGGAAGTGCCCTGCAGGCCCTCACCACACCAGGGACTATCCAAAATGACCAAGCGGAAGAATTCCCCTCAGAAGAATCTCCAGGAAATAACAACAGCTAATGAGCTGATCAAAAAGGATTTAAATAATATAACAGAAAGTGAATTTAGAATAATAGGCATAAAATTAATCGCTGGGCTGGAAAACAGCATACAAGACAGCAGAGAATCTCTTGCTACAGAGATCAAGGGACTAAGGAATAGTGAGGAGGAGATGAAAAACGCTTTAAACGAGATGCAAAATAAAATGGAAACGACGACGGCTCGGATTGAAGAGGCAGAGGAGAGAATAGGTGAAAAAGAATATAAAATTACGGAAAAAGAGGAAGCTGAGAAAAAGATAAAAAAATCCAGGAGTATGAGGGGAAAATTAGAGAACTAAGTGATACACTAAAATGAATAACATACGCATAATTGGTATCCCAGAGGAGGAAGAGAGAGAGAAGGTGGTGAAGGTGTACTTGAAGAAATAATAGCTGAGAACTTCCCTGAACTGGGGAAGGAAAAAGGCATTGAAATCCAAGAGGCACAGAGAACTCCCTTCAGACGTAACTTGAATCGATCTTCTGCACGACATATCATAGTGAAACTGGCAAAATACAAGGATAAAGAGAAAATTCTGAAAGCAGCAAGGGATAAACGTGCCCTAACATATAAAAAGAGACCTATAAGACTCGTGACTGATCTCTCTTTTGAAACTTGGCAAGCAAGAAAGGATTGGCAGGAGATCTTCAATGTGTTGAATAGAAAAAAATGTGCAGCCGAGAATCCTTTATCCAGCAAGTCTGCCATTTAGAATAGAAGGAGAGATAAAGGTCTTCCCAAACAAACAAAAACTGAAGGAATTTGTCACCACTAAACCAGCCCTACAAGAGATCCTAAGGGGGATCCTGTGAGACAAAGTACCAGAGACATCACTACAAGCATAAAACATACAGACATCACAATGACTCTAAACCCGTATGTTTCTATAATAACATTGAATGTAAATGGATTAAATGTGCCAACCAAAAGACATAGGGTATCAGAATGAATAAAAAAACAAGACCCATCTATTTTCTCTCTACAAGAGACTCATTTTAGACCTGAGGATACCTTTAGATTGAGAGTGAGGGGATGGAGAACTATTTATCATGCTACTGGAAGCCAAAAGAAAGCTGCAGTAGCCATACTTATATCAGACAAACTAGACGTTAAATTAAAGGCTGTAACAAGAGATGAAGAAGGGCATTATATAATAGTTACAGGGTCTATCCATCAGGAAGAGCTAACAATTATAAATGTCTATGCGCCGAACACCGGAGCCCCATAATATATAAAACAATTACTCATAAACATAAGCAACCTTATTGATAAGAATGTGGTAATTGCAAGGGACTTTAACACTCCACTTACAGAAATGGATAGATCATCTAGACACACTGTCAGTAAAGAAGCAAGGGCCCTGAATGATACATTGAATCAGATGGAATTGACAGATATATTTAGAACTCTGCATCCCAAAGCAACAGAATATAGTTTCTTCTTGAGTGCACATGGACCATTCTCCAAGATACATCATATACTGGGTCACAAAACACCCCTTCATAAGTATACAAGAATTGAAATTTTACCATGCATACTTTCAGACCACAATGCTATGAAGCTTGAAATCAACCACAGGAAAAAGTCTGGAAAACCTCCAAAAGCATGGAGGTTAAAGAACACCCTACTAACGAATCAGTGGGTCAACCAGGCAATTAGAGAAGAAATTAAAAAATATATGGAAACAAACGAAAATGAAAATACAACAATCCAAACGCTTTGGGATCCAGTGAAGGCAGTCCTGAGAGGAAAATACATTGCATTCCAGGCCTATCTCAAGAAACAAGAAAAATCCCAAATACAAAATCTAACAGCACACCTAAAGGAAATAGAAGCAGAACAGCAAAGGCAGCCTAAACCCAGCAGAAGAAGAGAAATAATAAAGATCAGAGCAGAAATAAAAAATATAGAATCTAAAAATCTGTAGAGCAGATCAACGAAACCAAGATTGGTTTTTTGAAAAAATAAACAAAATTGACAAACCTCTAGCCAGGCTTCTCAAAAGGAAAAGGGAGATGACCCAAATAGATAAAATCATGAATGAAAGTGGAATTATTACAACCAATCCCTCAGAGATACAAAGAATTATCAGGGAATACTGTGAAAAATTATATGCCAACAAATTGGACAACCTGGAAGAAATGGACAAATTCCTGAACACCCACACTCTTCCAAAACTCAATCAGGAGGAAATAGAAAGCTTGAACAGACCCAAAACCAGCGAAGAAATTGAATCGGTTATCAAAAATCTCCCAACAAATAAGGGTCCAGGACCAGATGGCTTCCCAGGGGAGTTCTACCAGACGTTTAAAGCAGAGATAATACCTATCCTTCTCAAGCTATTCCAAGAAGTAGAAAGGGAAGGAAAACTTCCAGACTCATTCTATGAAGCCAGTATTACTTTGATTCCTAAACCAGACAGAGACCCAGTAAAAAAGAGAACTACAGGCCAATATCCCTGATGAATAATGATGCAAAAATTCTCAAGATACTAGCAAATCGAATTCAACAGCATATAAAATAATTATTCACCATGATCAAGTGGGATTCATTCCTGGGATGCAGGGCTGGTTCAACATTCACAAATCAAACAACGTGATACATCCCATTAATAAAAGAAAAGATAAGATATATTTGATCCTGTCAATCAATGCAGAAAAGGCCTTTGACAAAATTCAGCACCCTTTCTTAATAAAAACCCTTGAGAAGGTCAAGATAGAAGGAACATATTAAACATCATAAAAGCCATTCATGAAAAGCCCATAGCTAACATCATACTCAATGGGGAAAAACTGAGAGCTTTTTCCCTGAGATCAGGAACACGACAGGGATGCCCACTTTCACCTCTGTTGTTTAACATAGTGTTGGAAGTTCTAGCGTCATCAGAAAACAAAAGGAAATCAAAGGCATCAAAATTGGCAAAGATGAAGTCAAGCTTTCGCTTTTTGCAGATGACATGATACTATACATGGAAAATCCGATAGACTCCACCAAAAGTCTGCTAGAACTGATACATGAATTCAGCAAAGTTGGAGGATTCAAAATCAATCTACAGAAATCAGTTGCATTCTTATACACTAACAATGAAGCAACAGAAAGACAAATAAAGAAACTGATCCCATTCACAATTGCACCAAGAAGCATAAAACACCTAGGAATAAAGCTAACCAAAGATGTAAAAGATCTGTATGCTGAAAACTATAGAAAGCTTATGAAAGTAATTGAAGAAGATATAAAGAAATGGAAAGATATTCCCTGTTCATGGATTGGAAGAATAAATACTGTCAAAATGTCAATACTACCCAAAGCTATCTACGCATTCAATGCAATCCCAATCAAAATTGCACCAGCATTCTTCTCGAAAGTAGAACAAGCAATCCTAAAATTCATATGGAACCACAAAAGGCCCCGAATAGCCAAAGGAATTTTGAAGAAGAAGACCAAAGCAGGAGGCATCACAATCCCAGACTTTATCCTTTACTACAAAGCTGTCATCATCAAGACAGCATGGTATTGGCACAAAAACAAACAAATAGCCCAACTGAATAGAATAGAAACCCCAGAACTAGACCCACAAACATATGGCCAACTCATCTTTGACAAAGCAGGAAAGAACATCCAATGGAAAAAAGACAGCCTCTTTAACAAATGGTGCTGGGAGAACTGGACAGCAACATGCAGAAGGTTGAAACTAGACCACTTTCTCACACCATTCACAAAAATAAACTCAAAATGGATAAAGGAC
The DNA here is from genome assembly GCF_022079265.1 of Lynx rufus. NCBI lineage: Eukaryota > Metazoa > Chordata > Mammalia > Carnivora > Felidae > Lynx > Lynx rufus. The sequence goes on along the minus strand of NW_025814828.1, from coordinate 51,721,994 downwards.
CTGAATGTGAGACAGGAAACCATCCAAACCCTAGAGGAGAAAGCAGGAAATGACCTCTCTCACCTCAGCCACAGCAATCTCTTACTTGACACATCCCCAAAGGCAAGGGAATTAAAAGCAAAAATGAATTACTGGGACCTTATGAAGATCAAAAGCTTCTGCACAGCAAAGGAAACAACCAACAAAACTAAAAGGCAACTAACGGAATGGGAAAAGATATTTGCAAATGACATATTGAACAAAGGGTTAGCATCCAAAATCTGCAAAGAGCTCACCAAACTCCACACCCGAAAAACAAATAACCCAGTGAAGAAATGGGCAGAAAACATGAATAGACACTTCTCTAAAGAAGACATCCAGATGGCCAACAGGCACATGAAAAAATGCTCAATGTCGCTCCTCATCAGGGAAATACAAATCAAAACCACACTCAGATATCACCTCACACCAGTCAGAGTGACCAAAGTTAACAAATCAGAAGATTATAGATGCTGGAGAGGATGTGGAGAAACGGGAACCCTCTTGCACTCTTGGTGGGAATACAAATTGGTGCAGCCACTCTGGAAAACAGTGTGGAGGTTCCTCAAAAAATTAAAAATAGACCAACCTTATGACCCAGCAATAGCACTACTAGGAATTTACCCAAGGGATACAGGAGTGCTGATGCATAGGGGCACTTGTACCCCAATGTTTATAGCAGCACTCTCAACAATAGCCAAATTATGGAAAGAGCCTGAATGTCCATCAACTGATGAATGGATAAAGAAATTGTGGTTTATATACACAATGGAATACTACGTGGCAATGAGAAAGAACGAAATATGGCCCTTTGTAGCAAGGTGGATGGAACTGGAGAGTGTGATGCTAAGTGAAATAAGCCATACAGAGAAAGACAGATACCATATGTTTTCAATCTTATGTTGCTCCTGAGAAACTTAACAGAAACCCATGGGGAGGGGAAGAAAAAAAAAAGAGGTTAGAGCGGGAGAGAGCCAAAGCACAAGAGACTCTTAAAAACTGAGAACAAGCTGAGGGTTGATGGGGGGTGGGAGGGAAGGGAGGGTGGGTGATGGGTATTGAGGAGGGCACCTTTTGGGATGAGCACTGGGTGTTGTATGGAAACAAATTTGACAATAATTTGCATATATTGAAAAAAATAAAAAATAAAGTTGGAGGGAAAAAAAGTAATAAATAAATAAATAAATAAATAAAAATAAGTTTAATAAAAAAAGTTTACAAAGAGAGAGAAAGAAAAGAAGGGAAAAAAAGTAGATTATTAGAGACAATCAGATTACATGAATTTCTGAGTAATTGCAAGCTCTTTAATAGCAGAAGAATTTCTTCTCCAAAGTTTTTCTTCAAAGTTTATAGCCCTAAATTTAATGGTAAATGGTTTGTTTCATTTCATTACAAGTAGAATTTTGTCAGTGCTGATGATAGTGCATTCTTAGAGGAGAGTTTTGCAGCTTAAATATAACTAAAGAGAGGCCATATATTAAAGATGAGTATCAGGCAAATCTGTCCTTGAATGATTGCTTCAATTCTTACTAATTGTGAATGCAAGTTATATAAATCCACTGCTCTGCTTTATCAATTGTCAACTGGTGTAAATAATAAATATAAATTATATTATTAGATTAGATATTATGGTAAAATGCCTATTGTAGTGTTTGGCACATAATAAGTACTAAATAAATAATAGCTATATGTGTTTGGAATAATAATCTAATCCAATGTAACAAGGAATCCAAACATCTCAAAATTTTGAGAGGTCTTAGCAATCATGTAGCATGGTGCTTGCAGATTTATCAATTTCGCAGAGGAATAAAAATAAAAAATTAAAATTTTGAGAACAAGTGTGTAGTTTTCCAAAATTTTATGTTGCCAAGTAAAATCACACCAATTTTTATAATGTATTGTTATTGTAATTCCATAAAATAAAACTCGTTTCATTTACAAAAATTTAAAAAACCCATAATATTCAAATAAAAAAAGTTTGAAATATAATTAATTTAGTTGTGTCAGAAAACGATATATCTATTCTTAAGTTTTTCCTGAAGGAAAACTCCCCTTGGGATAATTAACTCCACTAATACTATGTTTGACCACTGTAGATATACAACATAATTGTAGTTCCTATTTCAACATATTCTATAAATTCAGAAAATAGAACTATTTCTACATTTGTTTTCTGAATAATTTGATTTTTTCCTTACAGTGCTATCAATTTATTTTCCAAAAAATGTTTGTGTAGGAAAAGATTCTCAACATTAATCATCAGCAAGGAAATACAATTCAAAATTACAGTGAAATACCATCTCACACATGTCAGAATAGCTAAGTTTATAAACTAAAAATACAACAGATGGAGGTTCTTCAGAAATTTTAAAATAGGAGCACAGTATAATCCAGCAATTGTAATGCTAGGTATTTACCCATTGGATACAAAAATACTGATGTGAAGAGGCACATGCACCTTGATGTTTGAAGCAGCATTACCAACAGTAGCCAAATTAGGAAAAGAGCCCAAATGCCCATTGACTGATGAATGGACAAAGAAGAGTTGGTATATATATGTCATAGACTCTGGGTATGGAGTTCTGTCTTGTCCAGCAAGAAAGCAATATGCAGGATTAAAAATGTGAGAGAGGCTAAAGTCCAGGAGGAGACAAGAGCTCTAAGTGTCCTTGCTCTGTTTTTATTAGGATCAGAAGGCTTGCAAGCATGATGGATGTGCACAAAGAGACAATGAAATCTTGATCATTAACTCATGGGCATGGGGAGAAGGGAGTTTTGGAGATATGCAGTGTTAGGGGTTCGGGCCAATACAAAATAAGATTCTGGTGCTGTGTGGGAGGTTGTTTACAGCAAACATGAGGCACCACCTCTGTTTACCTAAACTGGTCTAGTGGACAAGATAGAGCATGCTACCTCAGGGTCAACAAGACACGTTTATTTGGCTAATGAGCACCACTCTGGGCAACTTTGCCCTGCTGCCATCTATAGCCCTATTTACCTGTTTACCTAATTTGGTCCTTCGTTCCTGTAGCAGCAGTTTGCAGGTATTGTACTAAGTTGGGGGCATTTGTGCCCTGAATACCTAATCTTGTTTACCTCATCTTGGATGTTTTCATCCTGAGATTCCCTATTCCTATACCTTTGTTCTATACTGGGGACCTTTGCCCTGCTTGTCCTACACTGGGCAACTTTTCCCTGTTTTTATGTAATCTCATTAACCTAATCTTCTTTACTCAAACTTGGGTGTGTACATCCTATGGCTTTCTAATTCTTTATGCCTTCTTAACCCATCAGTGCAAGGTAGGGAGATATATATATATTGGAATATTACTCAGTCATCAAAAAGAATGTAATCTTGCCATTTTCAGTGACATGGGTGGAGCTAGAGTGTATTACACTAAGCAAAATAACTCAATCAGAGAAAGATAAATACCATATACTTTCACTCATATGTGGAATTTAAGAAACAAGACAGATGAACATAAGGGAAAGAAGAAAGAGAAGGAGTCAAACCTTAAGAAACTCTTAAATATAGAGACAAACTGAGGATTGCTAGAGGGCCAATGGTTTGGGAGGTGGGCTAAATTGGTGATAAATATTAATGAGGTCACTTGTTGTGATGACCGTTGGGTGTTATATATAAGTGATGAATCACTAAATTCTACTCCTGAAACTAATATCATACTATATGTTAACTGACTAGAATTAAAATAAAAACTTGAAACATTAAAAAAATAAAGTCACAGGAGCACTAAAAAGCAGCAGCAGCAGCAGTAGTAGTAATAGTGATGGGACAACACAGATGTTGACATTCCCTAAACCTCCACATAAATCTTCATGAGGTATTCAGTCATGATCTTATCCCATCCAGAAATCTCAGGGCTGCCTAATAACTCCATGCTTTTTCCTTTTACATGGAATACTAGGTGGGTAAATGAAATACTTCTACCCAAATGGAAGTAATATGTTAGTCAATAACAAAAGGAACACAATCATTTGTTTTTCTCAAAAATCTCAAAATGTGAATTCCGAAGTCACTGCTATTTCTTCATAAGTAAAATGTTCTTGAACTTTTGTTTTGACACCAGAGGCCTCAAATCATTATTGTCATCATTCTGCAGTTAATCTAGACTATAATTCTTGAAATGTGTTTCATTAATTACTTCTTAAAAGATTTCCTAAATTTCATTTTAACTGAGTTATAGTATTTTGTACCAAGGAGGAAGAATTATATTTTATCTGGTTCATAGTGATTTTGTGATCAATGAATCCAATGCTACCATTTTAGAATATATATAGAATACTTGGGTGTCTATAAGGATTGAGGATTGGGAACTTCAGGTTCCTATAGGAAAACTAACTGTGATTTATTTCTTTAAGCTTTATATCTGTGACCTTAAAAAATTCCCTAACTTCTTTAAACCCTAGTAATTTATATGCAAAGTAAGTATAACAATAACATTGTCTTCTTTGGATTGTTGAAATAAGATTATTCTTATAACTTCATTGACATATTGTCTGGCATTCAGCAAATGCATTATAAGTTGTAATTTTTCAATCCTATGTGTTTAGCAGTCTCTAAGGTAAACTCTGATGGTCCATGCCTCTTGGCATTCATACCTTATATAATCCCCCCCATGAATGTATGTTGAATCTACTAAATTTCTTTTTTAACAATAGAATATGGTACCATTGGTGCATCTTTTCTATGATTAGGTTACACTAAAATGGTGACTTCTATCTTGCTACCACACTGTATCTTTTGCTGGCTTTGATGATGTAAGCTGCCATATTGGAAAAACCCACATGGCAATAAATGTAAAGTGGTCTATGGCTAACAAACAGCAAATAATTGAGGACCTGAAGGAATTGAATCCTGCCAAAACTTACATAAATTAGTTTAGAAGAGCGTTTTTCTCTAGTAAAAATGAAGTAAAACCATACCTTTGGCCAGTATCTTGCAACCTTGTAAGAGACCATGAAGTAGAGTATCTAGCAAAACCATGTCCAGATTCTTGCTACACAGATACTTGGAGATGGTAAATGTGCATGGTAATCTGCTAAGTTTTAGGTATAATTTGTTATGCAGCAGAAGGAAATATTTGAGTGCCAATAATGTGTCAAGAATTGTGCTAAGTATTTTCTTTTTTTTTTTATATATGAAATTTATTGACAAATTGGTTTCCATACAACACCCAGTGCTCATCCCAAAAGGTGCCCTCCTCAATACCCATCACCCACCCTCCCCTCCCTCCCACCCCCCATCAACCCTCAGTTTGTTCTCAGTTTCTAACAGTCTCTTATGCTTTGGCTCTCTCCCACTCTAACCTCTTTTTTTTTTCCTTCCCCTCCCCCATGGGTTCCTGTTAAGTTTCTCAGGATCCACATAAGAGTGAAACCATATGGTATCTGTCTTTCTCTGTATGGCTTATTTCACTTAGCATCACACTCTCCAGTTCCATCCATGTTGCTACAAAAGGCCATATTTCATTTTTTCTCATTGCCACATAGTATTCCATTGTGTATATATACCACAATTTCTTTATCCATTCATCAGTTGATGGACATTTAGGCTCTTTCCATAATTTGGCTGTTGTTGAGAGTGCTGCTATAAACATTGGGGTACAAGTGCCCCTATGCATCAGTACTCCTGTATCCCTTGGATAAATTCCTAGCAGTGCTATTGCTGGGTCATAGGGTAGGTCTATTTTTAATTTTCTGAGGAACCTCCACACTGCTTTCCAGAGCGGCTGCACCAATTTGCATTCCCACCAACAGTGCAAGAGGGTTCCCGTTTCTCCACATCCTCTCCAGCATCTATAGTCTCCTGATTTGTTCATTTTGGCCACTCTGACTGGCGTGAGGTGATACCTGAGTGTGGTTTTGATTTGTATTTCCCTGATAAGGAGCGACGCTGAACATCTTTTCATGTGCCTGTTGGCCATCTGGATGTCTTCTACCCAAAGCTATCTACACATTCAATGCAATCCCAATCAAAATTGCACCAGCATTCTTCTCGAAACTAGAACAAGCAATCCTAAAATTCATATGGAACCACAAAAGGCCCCGAATAGCCAAAGGAATTTTGAAGAAGAAGACCAAAGCAGGAGGCATCACAATCCCAGACTTTAGCCTCTACTACAAAGCTGTCATCATCAAGACAGCATGGTATTGGCACAAAAACAGACACACAGACCAATGGAATAGAATAGAAACCCCAGAACTAGACCCACAAACGTATGGCCAACTCATCTTTGACAAAGCAGGAAAGAACATCCAATGGAAAAAAGACAGCCTCTTTAACAAATGGTGCTGGGAGAACTGGACAGCAACATGCAGAAGGTTGAAACTAGACCACTTTCTCACACCATTCACAAAAATAAACTCAAAATGGATAAAGGACCTAAATGTGAGACAGGAAACCATCAGAACCTTAGAGGAGAAAGCAGGAAAAGACCTCTCTGACCTCAGCCGTAGCAATCTCTTACTCGACACATCCCCAAAGGCAAGGGAATTAAAAGCAAAAGTGAATTACTGGGACCTTATGAAGATAAAAAGCTTCTGCACAGCCAAGGAAACAACCAACAAAACTAAAAGGCAACCAACGGAATGGGAAAAGATATTTGCAAATGACATATCGGACAAAGGGCTAGTATCTAAAATCTATAAAGAGCTCACCAAACTCCACACCCGAAAAACAAATAACCCAGTGAAGAAATGGGCAGAAAACATGAATAGACACTTCTCTAAAGAAGACATCCAGATGGCCAACAGGCACATGAAAAGAGATTCTTAAAAACTGAGAATAAACGGAGGTTTAATGGGGGGTGGAAGGGAACGGAGGGTAGTGATGGGCATTGAGGGCACCTGTTGGGATGAGCACTGGGTGTTGTATGGAAACCAATTTGACAATAAATTCCATATTAAAAAATAAAATAACAAAAAAAAAAAATAACTGAATACATTAAAACAAATAATAAAATAAAAATTAAAAAATTAAAAAAATTAAAAATAAGAAATAAACATAACCAAATAGGTGAAAAACCTGTATTCAGAAAACTAGAAAAAATTGATGAATGAAATTGAGGATGACACAAAGAAATGGAAACATATCCATTCCATGCTTATACATTGGAAGAACAAATATTTAAAATGTGTATATTAGCAAAAGCAATTTACACATTTAATGTAATTCCTATCAAAACACTAACAGTATTTTCCACAGAGTTACAACAGAGAATTCTAAAATTTGTACAAAAGCACATAGAACCCTGAATACCTAAAGCCACTTTGAGAAAAAAGAAAAGAGAGAAATGTGGAGACATAAAAATTCCTGGCTTCAACTTATATTACAAAGCTGTAGTGATCAAGACACTATGTCACTTGCAATACCATACAAAATATATAACAATTTATTGTACAAAAAATAGAAACACAGATCAATAGAACAAAATAGAAAACCCAGAAGTGAACCCACCAGTGTATGGCCAGTTAATCTTTCCTTCTTTTATTATTTGTGGGGAATAGGCTTAGAAATTCCCTGAGCCTGCCCTTTGGGGTATCAAGACATAAAGAATTACAAAGCTATAGGATGCTCACACCCATGTTTGGGTAAACAAGATTAGGTAAATAAGTATAGAGAGGGTGGGGCAAAGGCCCCAATACAAAAGTATATGAGTTAAATAGGATTAAGTATTCAGGGCGGATATTCCCCCAATTTAGTACTATAGCAGAAAGCTGCTTTCACAAGAAAGAAGAACCAATTAGGCAAACAGGTAAATAGGGCTATAGACCACTGAACTGTCAGGTGATGTTGCCCAGAGAGGAGCTAATTAGTGAAAGAAAGGTGCCTTGTTGACACTGAGGTAGCATGCTTGATCTGTCTTATCCCCTAGGCTAGCTAAGATATACAGATACAATACTTCATGTCTGCCATTAACAACCATCTGCCCGGTGCCAGGATTTTGTTTTATATTGACCCAAACCACTAACATCATATATCTTCAAAATCCCCTTTCCCTCATGGCCATGAGTTAATGTTCACAGATATTGTCTCTTTATACACATCCATCACCATGTTTTTAAGCCTTCTGATCCTAATAAAAATGGAGCAAGGACCCTTAATTGTTGCTCTTGTCTTCTCCCGGACATTAGCCATCTCTCCCATTTTAATCCTGCATCCCACTTTGTTTCTGGACAAGAAAGGACTTTAGACCCAGAGTCTACCACAATTATTTATTTTTTTATGTTTTAGTTTGTTAATATACAGGGCAATATTACTTTCAGAAATAAATTCAGGGATGCTAAAACAAGAAAGAATATCCAATGAGAAAAAAGACAGTGTCTTCAACAAAAGGTGTTGGGAAAACTGGACAGCAACATGCAAAAGAATGAAACTGGACCACTCTTTTACACTGTACACAAAAATAAATTAAAAATGGGTTTAAGACCCATATGTGAGACAGAAAACCATTAAAATCTTAGAGGAGAAAACAGGTAGTTACCTCCTTGACATTGGCCAAAGCAACTTCTTACTAGGTAGGTTTCCTGAGGCAAGAGAAACCAAATCAGAAATAAACTATTGGGCCTTCATCAAAATATAAAATTCTGCACACCAAGTGAAGGAATCAACAAAACTAAACAACACCTAGAGAAAGGGGAAAGTTATTTGCCAATGACACATCTGATAAAGGGTAGGTATACAAAATATATAAGAAACTTATAGGTAGGAAGATGGTGGGAGTAGGAGGATCCTGGGATCCTTTCCTCTCATGAATACAACTAGACAACTATAAAATTATTATTGCTACTCCAGAAAACAACCTTAGGAATAGGAGAAAAACTCTATAATCAAAAGGAGAGAAGAAGCCACATAGAAGAAGGTAGGCCATGAGGCAACATGGTTCCAGGGAGAAACAGATCATGGGTGAGGTGCAGGGGAGGGAGCTGTGGTCACAGTGAAGGTTGAGAGAGAGAAGAGCACATAAGGAAGACACTGGGGAAACACTTCCTCAAAGCCTTTGGAAAAACAAGAAGGTCTGATTTTCATGAGGTTTTGCTACCAGAGAGGCTCAAATCTGGTGTTTTTAATGGTAGTGCACTTGACTTGATAGAGCCGTAGGGACACCATCATACTCATGGAGAAAATGCTGGCAAAAAAACCCAGGGGTGCACAGCATGGAAACATGGATTTGAAGAATTTCTGAGGCACACAAGGGGGAGATTATTGCCTCATCTCAGAGCATCCCCCTGAAAGAATCACTAATGGAGTCACATATCCAGGGAAAAAGAATCTGGTCAGCACCATTTCCCTCCTTTGTCCTGGCTTCCTAATGTGCTTATAACAAACCCCACACCCCTGCACTCTGGTTCAGCTGTCCTTCTCTGTCAAGCTTACCTCAGTCCGAGCATGGTAGTCCCTTCTCCCAGAAGACCAGAACAAGCACCTGCACATACCATGTCCTTAAAGCTTGGAGTTTTAACAGTATGCAGTCTTGGCTGCTGTAAAGCCCAGAGGGCACTGTGCTACTCCTGGAGAGAAAGCAGGCAAACAGTGTGGAAGCAGTCAGTGTGGAAATAGAGACCTAAAAAGCACATGAACACAGAGCAAGGAGATTTTTCACTCTTCTAAGAGGGCTTCATTGAGAGGCAGCATTCACAGAGACATCTCTTTAGGGACAAAAAATCTGGCTCATGTCACTTACCTCCCCTGCCCCTCAGCTTAAACACAGGGCATCTGCAGGAAGCAGTACAGAGCAAACGGTGGCTGCCTAACTTGGTTATGCGAATTCACACACCCCTGCATTCTGGTGGAAATCCCATTTCAATCAAGATTACCTCAGGCCTAGTGCAGTAGGCCCATTCCCCAGAAAACCAGCAGAAATCCTTGTCCACACCACATCTTCTAATCAGAGAGCTCAGCAGGGCCTAGATTCCAGAAATAGTATCAGGTCTCATTTAAGTAGCAGACAAAGGCACAGCGAGTTAAAACTCACAACATTGTGGCCAAGGAACAAACACTGCATACTGCAGGCAAGAAAAGTCTCTATAGATTACTGACCTGAAGGATAGAGCAGTTAAAACACAAGTGCAGATTTCATGCAGCAAACACTAGAGACACTCCTTTAAGCAAAAGTAACTGGAAACTACATAACTTATTCTTTATAAAGAAGAGCAGAGAGAAGGAAACATAACAGCCTTTTCTAAGGCAGAAAAGAAGGCAGAGAATTGGACTAAATGCCAAGATGGTGAATTTGTCACAAATGCAAGAAAAATATAAGGCCATGTCCAGAGATCTAAGCAAAACAGATATAAGTAACATCCTGAGGAAGAATTTAAGGCAAAACCATAAGGATACTCACTGCGCTTGAGAAAGGAATGGAAGACTTCAGAGAGAACCTTACCACAGAGACCAGAGAGTTAGAGAATTATCTGTCAGAAACAAAGGATGCATGGTGCAGCTCAGTGGCTCAGTTAATTAAGCTTCCGACTTTGGCTCAGGTCATGATCTTACAGTTTGTGAGTTTGAGTGCCACGTCAGGCTCTGTGCTGACAGCTCAGAGCCTTGGAGCCTGCTTCAGATTCTGTGTCTCCTCTCTCTGCACCCCCCCCCCGATTTTTGCTCTGTCTCTCTCAAAAATAAATAAATGTAAAAAAAAAGAAATTAAGAATGAAATAACTGGCATTGGAAACAGGATTGATGCAATGAACAGCAGGCTGGAAGGAGAGGAATGAATAAGTGATATATAAGACATAAAAATGTAAAATCATGAAGATAAGCAAAAGAGAAAAAATAAGGAATTATGGAACACGAGAGTAGACTTAGGGAAATCAGTGACTCCATCAAATAATAGCATTCATATTATAGGAGTCCCAGAAGAAAAAGAGAGGAAGATTGTGGCAGAAAAATTATATGAAGAAACAATAGCTCAAAACTTCCTTAAACTGGAGAAAGAAACAGATATCTAGATCCAGGAGGCACAGAGAACACCAATCAAAATTAGTAAGAACAGTTGAACACCAAGATAGATTGTAATTAAATATGCAAAATATAAGTGATAAAGATGGGCCTTCTGGGTGGCTCAGTTGGTTAAGCGTCCAACTTTGGCTCAGGTCATGATCTCGCAGTCCGTGAGTTCGAACCTCGTGTTGGGCTCTGTGCTGACAACTCAGAGCCTGGAGCCTGTTTCAGATTCTGTGTCTCCCTCTCTCTCTGACCCTCCCCTGTTCATGCTCTGTCTCTCACTGTCTCAAAAATAAATAAACACTAAAACAATTTAAAAAGAATATAGTGATGAAGAAAAAAAATCTTAAAAGTAGAAAGACAAGTGAATTCCTCTACTGACAAAGGAAGACCCATAAGACTAGCTGCAGATTTCTCAACAGCATCTTGGCAATACAGAAGGGAGTGTCATGATACATTCAAAGTGCTGAATGAGAAACATGTGCAGCAAGCAATAGTGTATCCAGCAAGGCTACCATTCAGAACTGGAGAGATAAATTGTTTCCCAGACAAACAAAAACTAAAGGAGTTTGTGACCAGTAAGTCATCCCTGCAAAAAATATTAAAGTGGACTCTTCAAGTGGAATGAAAGACCAAAAGCTACAAAGACTGGAAAGGAACAGAGAAAAACTTGAGAAACAACAAAACAAGTAATTAAATGGCACTAAATACATATCTATCAATAATTACTGTGAATGAAAATGAACTAAACACTCCAATCAAAACACATAGTGTGTCATAATGGATAAAAAAATAAGACCCATCTATATGCTGCCTATAAAGAATCATTTCAGACCTAAAAAAACCCCTGCATATTGAAAGTGAGGGGATGGAGAAAAATGTATAACGCAAATGGATGTCATAAAAAGCTTGAATAGGGGCGCCTGGGTGGCTCAGTCAGTTGAGCGCCTGACTTCAGCCCAGGTCGTGACCTCAGGGTTTGTGAGTTTAAGCTCTGCGTCGGGCTCTGTGCTAACACCTCAGAACCTGGAACCTGCCTCGGATTCTGTGTCTCCCTCTCTCTCTGCTCCTTCCCCACTCATGCTCTGTCACTCTGTCTCTCAAATAATGAATAAATGTTAAAAAAATTTAAAAAGCTTGAATAGCAATATTTATACTGTACAAACTAAACTTTAAAGATTGTAATAAGAGATGAAGAATGGCACTGTATCATAATAAAGGGCACAATACAACAACAGATATAATAATGGTAAATATTTATGCCCCCAACATGAAACACCCAAATACATAACAATTAAAAAACAAACATAAAGAAACTAATTGATAAAAACATAATAATATTATGGGACTTTGACAACCCACTTATATCAGTGGAGAGATCATCTCAACAGTTAATCATCAAGGAAACAATGGCTTTGAATGAAACAAGGGGCCACATGGACTTAAATGATATATTCAAAATATTCCATCCAAAAAGAGCAGAATACATATTCTTTTCAAGTGCACATGGAATATACCACAGAATAGATTACATACGGGCCTCAATAAGTCCAAAAAAGATAGAGAGGGTCAATAAGTCCAAAAAGATACAGATCATACAATATATATTTTCTGACAAAAGTGCTGTGAAACGTGAACACACACATGCAGGCACACACTCACACACACACACATACACACAATCTGGAAATACAGCAAATATATGGAGGTAAAACAATATACTACTAAACAATGAGAGTCTCAACCAGGAAATCAATGATGAAATAAAAAAAAATACATAGAAGCAAATGACAGTGAAAACATAATGGCCCAAAACCTTTGGGATGCAGCAAAAGCTGTCCTAAGACAGAATTATATAGAAATAGAAACCTTCCTTAAGAAGCAAGAAAAATCAGAAATAAAGACCTACTGTTTACAACTGAATGATCTAGGAAAGAATAACAAACAAAGCCTACATCCAGCAGAAAGAAGGAAATGATAAAAATTAGAGCAGAAGTAAATGATATAGAGCCAATATTGCAGAACAGCATGGAAGTTTTTTGTGTGTCTTGCATCCATGAAATATAGCCAGACCAACACTAAACCATCCTGCACACTTACAAAACTGTTCTGAGGATTAACACAACAATCTGCATAACCTGAACCACAGATTTCAGCAGGTATGTGGCGCGGAGAGGTGAACTTGGGGAGAGAGAAGCTGCGGAGGTCAGGGAGCCACTTTTGTGGGTAGAGAGAGGATGGAGATGGGGCGGGGGGGGGGAGAATACAGGAAAAGCACCCCTCCCCGAAAGCAGCTGGAGAGAAAGTGGAAAATTGGAAACAGCCGCAGGGACTAAACAAAAAAGGGATAAAGGAGAAAGGAGAAAGTAGAGGGTTTAAATTCCATTAAGACTATAAACAAGTGGAGTGGAGAGTGCAACTCTGCAGCTCGATACCTGGCAGCACTCTGGTGGGAAAGGCGAATCCCCAGGAGCAGAGTGGGGTCAGGGAGGTTCTTGGGCCACATGGGGAAAAGCGGTTCCACTGCTGGAAGGACATTTGGTACAGACTGTTGAGGCCACCTGTTCCCAGCAGACCCCAGAGAACAGTCACATTCGCTGGTGCTGGAACAAGGTCCTTAAGGGTGAAGCCTGGTGCCAGATGTGTGTTGTGATTTTCCATAATCCCTGAAACGCTGCTGCTACACTAACTCACGAACTTTTTCTGGGGCAGGATGGCACCTGACTGCAGTATTGGGGCACCAGCAGCAGCATGGTCCTACAAGCGTTCCTGGGTGCAGCTGACACCTGGCCATTGTTTGGTGAGACCCTCCACACAAGGGCAGAACGGGTCAAAGCCGCAGTCCCTCAGAAGTAAGGGGCCAGGGAAAACAGCCACATCTGAGACAGAACTTGGAACAGAGGTACTACCTGGGGCTTGGTCACAGAGAGCATAAAAGTGGGCAGTGGATGAAAGCTGATGACAAAGGACAGGTACGCGATTGCTGACCAGGGAGAACAGAGTTCCAATACTAGACAATGGGTAGCTAGGTGACATCATTTTCACTGCTCCTGTGCATCTGCATATGCACCTACAAGCCCGACAACAATCCACCCCAGTAGGCTAGCAGCGCCATCTAGTGGAGAACGGAGCCGTTACCATAAGCCCTGCTTGCTGGGTCAACCTCACTCTTGAAGAACACAAGTCCCATCTCCTGCTTAGTTTATGGACTATAAAGCGCTTCATAGTCTGACTTCTAGGGAAAAACGGAGTAATTTCAGTCATATTTCAAACTGTTAGCAGGTCCATCTATTCAATTTTCTTTTTATTCTCTCTTTTCCAATAGTCTATTTTTCTTGAATACAGACAGAGAAAAAATTCATTTTCATATTCAATTTTTGTTAAAATTTTTTCTTTGATTTATTAGTATATTTTTACTTTTGTGTACATTTTTTCAATTTCTATTTTAGTTCCATCATTTTATTTTAGTCTACTTCAGTGTATTCACTTTTTCAAATTTTCAAACAATTTCCATTTTTCTCTTTTTTCTCTTTTTCACTTCTTTTCTTTGAGTACAGAAAGAGAAAAATTCATTTTTTTCAATTTTATTAAATAATTTTTCGTTAATTTTTTACTATATTTTTTACTTTTCTGTGTTTTTTTTCAATTTCTATTTTACGTCCATCATTTTATTTTAGTCCACTTCAGTGTTTACACTTTTTCAAATATTCAAACGATTTATTTCTTTTTTCTCCCCCCTCCTTTTTTTTCTAATCTATCAGGCAACTTTCAACACCCAGACTAAAACACACCTAAGATCTAGCATCATTTATTTGACTTTTTTGTGTGTGAGTTTTTAATTTTTATTTTAATGTTTTCTACCTCATTAATTGTTTTTCTCCTTTCAAAATGAGGAAACGAAGGAATTCACCCCAAAAGAAAGAGCAGGAAGAAACAACAGCCAGGGACTTAACCAACACAGATACAACTAAGATGTCTGAACCAGAATTGAGTCATAATAATAAGAATACTAGATGGAATCGAAAATAGATTAGAATCCCTTTCTGAAGAGATAAAAGAAGTAAAAACTAGTCAGGATGAAATAAAAAATGCTATAACTGAGCTGCAATCACGGATGAATGTCGCAGCAACAAGAATGGATGAGGCAGAACAGAAAATCAGCGATATAGAGGACAAACTTAGAGGAAAATGAAGCAGAAAAAAAGAGGGAGATTAATGCAAAATAGCATGATTTAAGAATTAGAGATATCAGTAACACATTAAAAAGGAACAACATCAGAATCATAGGGGTCCCAGAAGAGGAAACAGAAGAAATAGGTATTGAACGGTTACGTGAGCAAATCATAGTGGAAAACGCTCTTCACCTGGGAAAGACACAGACATCAAAATCCAGGAATCACAGGACTCCATTAAATTCAACAAAAACTGACCATCAACAGAGCATATCATAGTAAAAATCACAAAATACTCAGGCAAGGAGAGAATCATGAAAGCAGCAAGGGAAAAAAAGTCCTCAACTTACAAGGGAAGACAGATGACGTTTGCAGCAGACCTATCCACAGAAACTTGTCAGGTGAGAAAGGAGTGGCAGGACATGTTCAATATGCTGAATCAGAAAATATGCAGCCAAGAATTCTTTATCAAGCAAGGCTGTCATTCAAAATAGAAGGAGAGATAAAAAGTTTCCCAGACAAACGAAAATTAAACGAGTTTGTGACCACTAAACCAGCCCTGCAAGAAATTATAAGGGGGACTCCCTGAGGGGAGACAAGATGAAAATATAAATAAATAAATACATACATACAATCTGCAAGGGAAGATGGCGGCGTAGGAGGACGCTGGGCTCACCGCACGTTCTGCTGATCACTTAGATTCCACCTACACCTGCCTAAATAACCCAGAAAACCGCCAGAGGATTAGCAGAACGGAGTCGCCGGAGCCAAGCGCAGACGAGAGGCCCACGGAAGAGGGTAGGAAGGGCGGGGAGGCAGTGCGCGCTCCACGGACTGGCGGGAGGGAGCCGGGGCAGAGGGGCGGCTCACTGGCCAAGCAGAGTCCCTGAGTCTGGCTGGCAAAAGCGGAGGGGGCTGACGGACTGTGTTCCGACAGCAAGCGTGACTTAGCGTCTGGGAGGTCATAAGTTAACAGCTCTGCTCAGAAAGTGGGAAGGCTGGAGGACAAAGGGAGGGAGAGCTGCGGAGGCCCCGGATGACAGAGCTCAGTTTGGTGGGGAACAAAGGCGCTCGCCAGTGCCATCTCCCCCGCCCATCCCCCAGCCAAAATCCGAAAGGGAACCGGTTCCTGCCAGGGAAATTGCTCGCTCCTCGCAAACACCAACTCTGTGCTTCTGCGGAGCCAAACCTCCGGCAGCGGATCTGACTCCCTCCAGATGCCACAGGGCCCCTCCTGAAGTGGATCACCAAAGGAGAAGTGAGCTAAGCCTGCCCCCCCTGCCGCCGTGCACCTTGCCTACCCATCCCAGCTAATACGCCAGATCCCCAGCATCACAAGCCTGGCAGTGTGCAAGTAGCCCAGACGGGCCACACCACCCCACAGTGAATCCCGCCCCTAGGAGAGGGGAAGAGGAGGCACACACCAGTCTGACTGTGGCCCCAGCGGTGGGCTGGGGGCAGACATCAGGACTGACTGCGGCCCTGCCCACCAACTCCAGTTATACACCACAGCACAGGGGAAGTGCCCTGCAGGTCCTCACCACACCAGGGACTATCCAAAATGACCAAGCGGAAGAATTCCCCTCAGAAGAATCTCCAGGAAATAACAACAGCTAATGAGCTGATCAAAAAGGATTTAAATAATATAACAGAAAGTGAATTGAGAATAATAGTCATAAAATTAATCGCTGGGCTGGAAAACAGTATACAGGACAGCAGAGAATCTCTTGCTACAGAGATCAAGGGACTAAGGAACAGTCACGAGGAGCTGAAAAACGCTTTAAAGGAAATGCAAAACAAAATGCAAACCACCACGGCTCGGATGGAAGAGGCAGAGGAGAGAATAGGTGAACTAGAAGTTAAAGTTATGGAAAAAGAGGAAGCTGAGAAAAAGAGAGATAAAAAAATCCAGGAGTATGAGGGGAAAATTAGAGAACTAAGTGATACACTAAAAAGAAATAATATACGCATAATTGGTATCCCAGAGGAGGAAGAGAGAGGGAAAGGTGCTGAAGGGGTACTTGAAGAAATAATAGCTGAGAACTTCCCTGAACTGGGGAAGGAAAAAGGCATTGAAATCCAAGAGGCACAGAGAACTCCCTTCAGACGTAACTTGAATCGATCTTCTGCATGACATATCATAGTGAAACTGGCAAAATACAAGGATAAAGAGAAAATTCTGAAAGCAGCAAGGGGTAAACGTGCCCTCACATATAAAGGGAGACCTATAAGACTCGTGACTGATCTCTCTATTGAAACTTGGCAGGCCAGAAAGAATTGGCACGAGATTTTCAGTGTGCTAGACAGCAAAAATATGCAGCCGAGAATCCTTTATCCAGCAAGTCTGTCATTTAGAATAGAAGGAGAGGGGCGCCTGGGTGGCGCAGTCGGTTAAGCGTCCGACTTCAGCCAGGTCACGATCTCGCGGTCCGGGAGTTCGAGCCCCGCGTCAGGCTCTGGGCTCATGGCTCGGAGCCTGGAGCCTGTTTCCGATTCTGTGTCTCCCTCTCTCTCTGCCCCTCCCCCGTTCATGCTCTGCCTCTCTCTGTCCCAAAAATAAATAAAAACGTTGAAAAAAGAAAAAAAATTTAGAATAGAAGGAGAGATAAAGGTCTTCCCAAACAAACAAAAACTGAAGGAATTTGTCACCACTAAACCAGCCCTACAAGAGATCCTAAGGGGGACCCTGTGAGACAAAGTACCAGAGACATCACTACAAGCATAAAACATACAGACATCACAATGACTCTAAACCCGTATGTTTCTATAATAACACTGAATGTAAATGGATTAAATGCGCCAACCAAAAGACATAGGGTATCCGAATGGATAAAAAAACAAGACCCATCTATTTGCTGTCTACAAGAGACTCATTTTAGACCTGAGGACACCTTTAGATTCAGAGTGAGGGGATGGAGAACTATTTATCATGCTACTGGAAGCCAAAAGAAAGCTGGAGTAGCCATACTTATATCAGACAAACTAGACTTTAAATTAAAGGCTGTAACAAGAGATGAAGAAGGACATTATATAATAGTTACAGGGTCTATCCATCAGGAAGAGCTAACAATTATAAATGTCTATGCGCCGAATACCGGAGCCCCCAAATATATAAAACAATTACTCATAAACATAAGCAACCTTATTGATAAGAATGTGGTAATTGCAGGGGACTTTAACACCCCAATTACAGAAGTGGATAGATCATCTTGACACACGGTCAATAAAGAAACAAGGGCCATGAATGAGACATTGGATCAGATGGACTTGACAGATATATTTAGAACTCTGCATCCCAAAGCAACAGAATATACTTTCTTCTCGAGTGCACATGGAACATTCTCCAAGATAGATCATATACTGGGTCACAAAATAGCCCTTCATAAGTTTACAAGAATTGAAATTATACCATGCATACTTTCAGACCACAATGCTATGAAGCTTGAAATCAACTACAGGAAAAAGTCTGGAAAACCTCCAAAAGCATGGAGGTTAAAGAACACCCTACTAACGAATGAGTGGGTCAACCAGGCAATTAGAGAAGAAATCAAAAAATACATGGAAACAAACGAAAATGAAAATACAACAATCCAAACGCTTTGGGACGCAGTGAAGGCAGTCCTGAGAGGAAAATACATTGCAATCCAGGCCTATCTCAAGAAACAAGAAAAATCCCAAATACAAAATCTAACAGCACACCTAAAGGAAATAGAAGCAGAACAGCAAAGGCAGCCTAAACCCAGCAGAAGAAGAGAAATAATAATGATCAGAGCAGAAATAAACAATATAGAATCTAAAAAAACTGCAGAGCAGATCAACAAAACCAAGAGTTGGTTTTTTGAAAAAATAAACAAAATTGACAAACCTCTAGCCAGGCTTCTCAAAAAGAAAAGGGAGATGACCCAAATAGATAAAATCATGAATGAAAATGGAATTATTACAACCAATCCCTCAGAGATACAAACAATAATCAGGGAATACTATGAAAAATTATATGCCAACAAATTGGACAACCTGGAAGAAATGGACAAATTCCTGAACACCCACACTCTTCCAAAACTCAATCAGGAGGAAAGAGAAAGCTTGAACAGACCCATAACCAGCGAAGAAATTGAATCGGTTCTCAAAAATCTCCCAACAAATAAGAGTCCAGGACCAGATGGCTTCCCAGGGGAGTTCTACCAGACGTTTCAAGCAGAGATAATACCTATCCTTCTCAAGCTATTCCAAGAAATAGAAAGGGAAGGAAAACTTCCAGACTCATTCTATGAAGCCAGTATTACTTTGATTCCTAAACCAGACAGAGACCCAGTAAAAAAAGAGAACTACAGGCCAATATCCCTGATGAATATGGATGCAAAAATTCTCAATAAGATACTAGCAAATCGAATTCAACGGCATATAAAAAGAATGATTCACCATGATCAAGTGGGATTCATTCCTGGGATGCAGGGCTGGTTCAACATTCGCAAATCAATCAACGTGATACATTACATTAACAAAAAAAAAAGAGAAGAACCATATGATCCTGTCAATCGATGCAGAAAAGGCCTTTGACAAAATCCAGCACCCTTTCTTAATAAAAACCCTTGAGAAAGTCGGGATAGAAGGAACATACTTAAAGATCATCAAAGCCATTTGTGAAAAGCCCACAGCTAACATCATCCTCAACGGGGAAAACCTGAGAGCTTTTTCCCTGAGATCAAGAACGCGACAGAGATGCCCACTCTCACCGCTGTTGTTTAACATAGTGCTGGAAGTTCTACCATGAGCAATCAGACATCAAAAGGAAATCAAAGGCATCAAAATTGGCAAAGATGAAGTCAAGCTTTCGCTTTTTGCAGATGACATGATATTATACATGGAAAATCCGATAGACTCCACCAAAAGTCTGCTAGAACTGATACATGAATTCAGCAAAGTTGCAGGATACTAAATCAATGTACAGAAATCAGTTGCATTCTTATACACTAACAATGAAGCAACAGAAAGACAAATAAAGAAACTGATCCCATTCACAATTGCACCAAGAAGCATAAAATACCCAGGAATAAACCTAACCAAAGATGTAAAGGATCTGTATGCTGAAAACTATAGAAAGCTTATGAAGGTAATTGAAGAAGATTTAACGAAATGGAAAGACATTCCCTGCTCATGGATTGGAAAAATAAATATTGTCAAAATGTCAATACTACCCAAAGCTATCTACACATTCATTGCAGTCCCAATCAAAATTGCACCAGCATTCTTCTCGAAACTAGAACAAGCAATCCTAAAATTCATATGGAACCACAAAAGGCCCCGAATAGCCAAAGGAATTTTGAAGAAGAAGACCAAAGCAGGAGGCATCACAATCCCAGACTTTAGCCTCTACTACAAAGCTGTCATCATCAAGACAGCATGGTATTGGCACAAAAACAGACACACAGACCAATGGAATAGAATAGAAACCCCAGAACTAGACCCACAAACGTATGGCCAACTCATCTTTGACAAAGCAGGAAAGAACATCCAATGGAAAAAAGACAGCCTCTTTAACAAATGGTGCTGGGAGAACTGGACAGCAACATGCAGAAGGTTGAAACTAGACCACTTTCTCACACCATTCACAAAAATAAACTCAAAATGGATAAAAGACCTGAATGTGAGACAGGAAACCATCAAAACCTTAGAGGAGAAAGCAGGAAAAGACCTCTCTGACCTCAGTCGTAGCAATCTCTTACTCGACACATCCCCCAAGGCAAGGGAATTAAAAGCAAAAGTGAATTACTGGGACCTTATGAAGATCAAAAGCTTCTGCACAGCAAAGGAAACAACCAACAAAACTAAAAGGCAACCAACGGAATGGGAAAAGATATTTGCAAATGACATATCGGACAAAGGGCTAGTATCCAAAATCTATAAAGAGCTCACCAAACTCCACACCCGAAAAACAAATAACCCAGTGAAGAAATGGGCAGAAAACATGAATAGACACTTCTCTAAAGAAGACATCCAGATGGCCAACAGGCACATGAAAAGATGTTCAGCGTCGCTCCTTATCAGGGAAATACAAATCAAAACCACACTCAGGTATCACCTCACGCCAGTCATAGTGGCCAAAATAAACAAATCAGGAGACTATAGATGCTGGAGAGGATGTGGAGAAACAGGAACCCTCTTGCACTGTTGGTGGGAATGCAAATTGGTGCAGCTGCTCTGGAAAGCAGTGTGGAGGTTCCTCAGAAAATTAAAAATAGACCTACCCTATGACCCAGCAATAGCACTGCTAGGAATTTATCCAAGGCATACAGGAGTACTGATGCATAGGGGCACTTGTACCCCAATGTTCATAGCAGCACTCTCAACAATAGCCAAATTATGGAAAGAGCCTAAATGTCCATCAACTGATGAATGGATAAAGAAATTGTGGTTTATATATACAATGGAATACTACGTTGCAATGAGAAAAAATGAAATATGGCCTTTTGTAGCAACGTGGATGGAACTGGAGAGTGTGATGCTAAGTGAAATAAGCCATACAGAGAAAGACAGATACCATATGGTTTCACTCTTATGTGGATCCTGAGAAACTTAACAGGAACCCATGGGGGAGGGGAAGGGAAAAAAAAGAGGTTAGAGTGGGAGAGAGCCAAAGCATAAGAGTCTGTTAAAAACTGAGAACAAACTGAGGGTTGATGGGGGGTGGGGGGGGTAGGTGATGGGTATTGAGGAGGGCACCTTTTGGGATGAGCACTGGGTGTTGTATGGAAACCCATTTGTCAATAAATTTCATATATATAACAAAAATAAATAAATACATACATACATACATACCAAAAGCAACAAAGATTATAACGGACCAGAAGACACCACCAGAATCTCCCACTCTACAAGCAACATAATGGCAATAAATTCATATCTTTCAATACTCACTCTAATCATCAATGGACTCAATGCTCCAATAAAAAGAGATAAGGTAACATAATGGGTAAGAAAACAAGATCCATCTATATGCTGTTTACAAGAGACCGACTTTAGACCTAATGATACCTTCAAGTTGAAAGTAAGAGGATGGAGAACAATCTATCATGCTAATGGTTGACAAAAGAAAGCCGGAGTAGCCATACTTATATCAGAAAATCTAGGCTTTAAAATAAAGACAGTATCAAGAGATGTAGAAGGGCATTATGTCATCATCAAGTGGTCTATCCACCAATAAGACCTAACAGTTGTAAACATTTATGCTTCAAATGTTAAAGCACCCAAATATATAAATCAATTAATCACAAACATAAAGAAATCCATTGATGATAATACCAAATAGTAGGAAACTTCAACACCCTACTCACAACAATGGACAGATTATCTAATAAAAAATCCACAAAGAAACAATTGCTTTGAATGACACACTGGACCAGATGGAGTTAACAGGTATATTCAGACCATTTCATTCTAATTTTTTAACGTTTATTTATTATTGAGAGACAGAGAGACACAGAGCATGAGCAGAGGAGGGATAGAGAGAGTGGAGACACAGAATATGAAGTAGGCTTCAGGCTCTGAGCTGTCATCACAGAGCCCGACTTGGGGCTTGAACTCATGAACTGTGAGATCATGACCTGAGCCAAAATCAGTCACCTAACCAACTGAGCCCCATAACATTTCATTCTAACACAGTGGAATACACATTCTTTTCCAGTGCACATGGGACATTCTTCAGAATGCACCACATACTGGGACATAAATCAGCCCTCAGAAAGTACAAAAAGATCGAGATCATACCGTGCATATTTTCAGATCACAATGCTATGAAACTCGAAATCAACCACAAGAAAAAATTTGGAATGGTAACAAATACTTGAAGACTAAAGAACATCCTACTAATTGTCTAGAACAAGAAATTAAAGAGGAAATTAAAAAGTACATGGAAGCCAATGAAAATTATAACACCACAGCCCAAAACCTCTGGGACACAGCAAATGTAGTCATAAGAGGAAAGTATATAGCAATCCAGTCCTTCCTAAAGAAGGAAGAAAAGTCTCAGATACACAACCTAACCTTATACCATAAAGAGTTGGAAAAAGAACAGCAAATAAAGCCCAAAACCAGCAGAAGAGAGGAAATAATAAAGATTGGAGCAGAAATCAATGCTATCAAAACAAACAAACAAACAAACAAAACTAGTAGAACAGATTAATGAAACCAGAAGCTGTTTCCTTGAAAGAATTAAGAAAATTAATAAACCACTAGCCAGTTTGATCAAAAAGAAAAAGGAAAGGACCCAAATGAATAAAATCAATAATGAAAAAGGAGAGACCACACCAACACAGCAGAAATAAAAACAATAATAAGAGAATATTATGAGCAATTATATGCCAAGAAAATGGGCAATCTGGAAGAAATTGGCAAATTCGTAGGAACATATACACTACCAAAAATGAAACAGGAAGAAATAGAAAATTTTAACAGACCCATAACCTCTAAAGAAATTGAATTAGTAATCAAAAATCTCCCACAAAACAAGAGTCCAGGGCCAGATGGCTTTCCAGGGGAATTATACCAAACATTTAAGGAATTGTTAACACCTCTTCCCTTGAAGATGTTACAAAAAATAGAAATGGAAGAAAAACTTCCAAACTCTTTCTTTGAATCCAGCATTACTTGGATTCCAAAACCAGACAGAGACCATACTAAAAGGAGAACTATAGAACAATTTCCCTGATGAACATGGTTGCAAGAATCTTCAAAAAGATATTAGCCAACTGGATACAACAAGACATTAAAAAAATATTCACCATGACCAAGTGGGAATAATACCTGGGATACAGGGCTTGTTCATTATCTGCAAGACAATCAATGTAATTAATCACCTCAATAAAAGAAAGGACAATAACCACATGATCCTTTCCATAGATGCAGAGAAAGCATTTGACAAAATCCAGAATCCTTTCTTGGTAAAAACCTTCAAGAGAGTAGGGATAGAAGGATCATACCTTGAGATCATGAAAGCCATATATGAAAGACCCAATCCTATTATCATCCTCAATGGGGAAAAGCTGAGGGCTTTTCCCCTAAGTTCAGGAACAAGACAGGGATGTCCACTCTCACCACGGTTACTCAACATAGTATTGAAAGTCTTAGCCTCTGCAATCAGACAACACAAAGAAATAAAATGCATCCAAATTGGCCAGGAAAATGTCCAACTTTCACTCTTCACAGGTGACATGATAGTCTATATGGAAAACCTTAAAGATTCCACCAGAAAACTGCTATCACTGATTTATGAATTTGGCCAAGTTGCAGGATATAAAATCTATGCACAGAAATCGAATGCATTCCTATACACCAACAGTGAAGCAACAGGAAGAGAAATCAAGGAATCAATCCCATTTACAATTGCACCAAAAACCATAAAATAGCTAGGAATAAATCTAACCAAAGAGGTGAAAAATCTATACACTGAAAACTATAGAAAGCTTATGAAAGAAACTTGAAGAAGACACAAAAAAAAGGAAAAATATTCCATGCTCCTGGATAAGAAGAATTTTCAAATGTCAATACTACCCAAAGAAATCTACATATTAAATGCAATCCCTATCAAAAAAAAGTCACCATTCTTCACAGAGCTCAAACAAAAAATGTTAAAATTTGCATGGAACCACAAAAAAGCCTGAATAGCCAAAGCAATCTTGAAAAAGAAAACCGAAGCAGAAGGCATCACAATCCCGGACTTCAAGATGTATTACAAAGTTGTAATCATCAAGACAGTATGGTACTGGTGCAAAAACAGACATTCAGATCAATGGAACAGAGTAGAGAACCCAGAAATGGACCCACAAATGTATGGCCAACTAATCTTTGACAAAGCAGGAAAGAATAGCCAATGGAATAAAGAGAGTGTCTTCAGTAAGTGGTGCTGGGGAAACTGGACAGTGACATGCAGAAGAATGAACCTGGACCACTTTCTTACACCAGACATCTCAAAATGGATGAAAGACCTGAATGTGAGACAGGAGACCATCAAAATCCTCTAGGAGAAAGCAAACAAAAATCTCTTTGATCTTGGCCATAGCAACTTCTTATTCAATATGTCTCCAGAGGCAAGGGAAACAAAATCAAAATGAACTATTGGGACCTCATCAAAATAAAAAGCTTTTGCACAGTGAAGGACACAATCAGCAAAACTAAAAGGCCACTGACAGAATGGGAGAATATATTTGCAAATGACATAGCAGATAAAATGTTATTATCCAAAATCTATAAAGAACTTATCAAACTCAACCCCCCCAAAAAAATAATCAAATGAAGAAATCAGCAAAAGACATGAATAGACACTTCTCCAAAGAAGTCATCCAGTTGGCCAACCGACACGTGAAAGAATGCTCAACATTACTCATCATCAGGGAAATACAAATCAAAACCACAATGAGATACCACGTTACACCTGTCAGAATGGCTAACACGAACAACTCAGGCAAAAAAAGATGTTGGCAAGGATGTGGAGAAAGAGGATCTCTTTTGCACTGTTGGTGGGAATGCAAGCTGGTGCAGCCACTCTGGAAAACAGTATGAAACTTCCTCAAAAAACTAAAAGTAGAACTACCCTATGACCCAGCAAGTACACTACTAGGTATTTATCTAAGGGATACAGGTATGCTATTTCGAAGGGGCACGTGCACCCCAATGTTTATGGCAGTGCTATCAACAATAGCCAAAGTATGGAAAGAGCCCAAATGTCCATTGATGGATGAATGGATAAAGAAGATGTGGTGTGTGTGTGTGTGTGTGTGTGTGTGTAATGGAGTATTACTAGGCAATTAAAAAGAATGAAATCTTGCCATTTGCAACTACATGGATGGAACTTAAGGGTATTAATGCTGAGCGAAATTGGTCAGCAAAAGACAAGTATCATATGTCTTCACTCAGTTGAAGACTTTAAGGCACAGAACAGATGAACACGAGGGAAGGAAAGCAAAAATAATATAAAAACAGGGAGGGGGACAAAACATAAGAGACTCTTCAATATGGAGAACAACCAGAGGGTTACTGAAAGGGTTGTGGGAGGGGGTGTGTTAAATGGGCAAGGGGCATTATGGAATCTATTCCTGAAATCATTGTTGAACTATGTGCTAACTAACTTGGATGTAAATTAAAAAAAATAAAATAAAATGAGATGGGGAGATCACAACCCATTCCACAGAAATATAAACAATTATAAGAGAATATTATGGAAAATTATATTCCATGAAATTGGGCAGTCTGGAATAAATGGACAAATTCCTACAAACATACAAACTACAAAAATTGAAGCATGAAGAAATACAAAATTTGAAAAGGCTCATAACAAGCAAAGAAATTGATGTAGTTATCAAAAGCCTCCCAACAAATTAAGAGTCCAGGGCCCATTGGATTCCCAGGGGAATTCTACCAGCTATTTAAAGAAGATTTAATACATATTCTTCTGAAACTGTTACAAAATAATAGAAATAGGAGGAAAACTTCCAAACTCATTATACAAGGCCAGCATTACCTTGATTCCAAAAGAAAGACCCCCTAAAAAGGAAAAGACAAGCCAATGTCCCCAATGAACATGGATGCAAAATTCCACAAGATATTAGCACATCGAATTCAACAATACATTAAAAGATTTATTCACCATGATCAAGTGTGATTTATTCTTGGAGTTCAGGGATAGTTCAAAATTAACAAATCAATGTGATACTCCACATTAATAAAATAAAGGATAAGAACCATATGATAACCCTCAATAGATGCAGAAAAAAAGCATTTGGCAAAATACAGCATCCATTCTTGATAAAATCTATCAACAAAGTAGTTATATGTGAAACATACCTCAACATCATAAAGGCCATATACAAAAGACATATCCTCAAGGGGAAAAATAAATGAGAGATTTTTTCTCTATGATCAGGACCAAGATGGGGATATCCACTGTCACCATTAATATTTAACATAGTACTAGAAGTCTTAACCTCGGCAGTAAGACAAAAAAGAAAAAAGAAAAAGAAAAAAGAAAATGAATACTTGTCATCCAAATTGTCCAGGAAGAAGTAAAAATTCTATTTGCAGAAGACATGATATGCTATGTAGAAAACCTGAAAGACTCCACCAAAAACATTGCTAGAACTAATACATGAATTCAGCAAAGTCATAGTACATAAAATCATCCTACAGAAATCTGTTGCATTTCTATACACTAATAAAGCAGCAGAAAAATATATGAAGGAATCAATCCTATTTACAATTGCACTAAAAATAGTAAGATACCTAGGAATAAACCTTACCAAAGAGGTATAAGATCAGTATGCTGAATGTTATAGAACACTTATGAAGGAAACTAAAGACTACACAAAGAAATGGGAAAGTGTCCCATACTCGTGGATTGGAAGAAGAAATATTATTAAAATGGCTAACCAGAGCAATCTATACAATGATTACAACCCTTATCAAAACCCAACAGCATTTTTCACAGAGCTATAACAAACAATCCTAAAATGTGTATGATACCACAATAGACCCTGAGGAACCAAAAGCAATCCTGAAAAAGAAAAGCAAAGCTGGAGGAATCAAAATTCCCAACTTCAAGCTACATTACAAAGCTGTAGTCATCTAGAAAGTATGATACTGACACATACACAGATACATAAATAAATGGAACCGAATAGAAAATCCAGAAATTAACCCACAACTATATGTTCAGCTAATTTTGAAAAGGCAGGAAAGAATATCAAATGGAAGAAGAGGGTCTCTTCAACAAGTGACGTTGGGAAAAATAGCAACATGCAAAAGAATAAAACTGGACCACTTTCTTACACCATAAACAAAAATAAATTCAAAATGTATCAAAGACCTAAATGTGAAACAGGAAAACATCAAAATCCTAAAGTAAACACAGAAAACAATGTATTTGACCTAGACTGTAGCAATTTCTTACTAGACACATCACTGGAGGTAAGGGAAATAAAAGAAAAATGAGCTACGGAGACATCATCAAGATAAAAATATTGTGCATAGTGTAGGAAATAATCAACAAAACTAAAAGGTAGTAACAAAATGGAAGACAATATTTTCGAATGTTATATCAGATAAAGGGTTATTATCTAAAACCTATACAGAACATATCAAACTCAAAACCCAAAAAGAAATAATCCAGTTAAGAAATGGGCAAAAGACATGAATAGATATTTTTCCAAAGAAAAGATGTAAATGGCTTACAGATACATGAAAAGATGCTCAATCATCATCAAGGATATACAAAACAAACCACAATGCAATATCACCTCATACCTGACTGAATGGCTAAAATTAACAACACAGGAAACAACAGATGTTGGCGAGGATATGGAGAAAGGAGAACACTGTTACATTGCTAATGGGAATGTAAACTGGTTCAGTCACTCTGGAAAATCGCATGTAGGTTCCACAAAAAGTTAAAATTAGAACAAACCTATGATCCAGTAATTGCACTACTAGATATTTACCCAAACAATTAAAAAATATGAATTTGAAGAGGTACATGCACCTTGATATTTGTAGGAGAATAATCAACAATAGCCAAACTATGGAAAGATACCATGTTTCCATCGACTGATGAATGGATTTAGAAGGTGTGGTGTTACTCAGCTATCAAAATAATTAAAATTATAAAATATATTATTTTTATATTTATATAAATTTTTTATTATTTATAAAATATAAATATTTAAAAATATATATAATATATATATTATAGATATATAAATATATAAAATTATATATATAAATATATAAAATATATATTATATATATCATATATATAATATATATAAATAAAAATATAAAAATTTATTATTTATATATTTATAAATATATATATATAAATATATATTTGATTAAAATAAAAATATATTACTCAGCTATCAAAATAATTAAAATCTTGCCATGTGCAACAACAGGGAAGGATATAGAGTGTAGTATATTAAGCAAAATGAGTTAGTCAGAGAAAGAAACATGCCATAGTTCATTCATATGTGGAATGTAAGGAAAAAAAAGATAATTATACGGGAAGGGGGAAAAAGGGAGAGAGCTAAGCAAACATATTAGACTCTTGGGGCGCCTGGGTGGCGCAGTCGGTTAAGCGTCCGACTTCAGCCAGGTCACGATCTCGCGGTCCGTGAGTTCGAGCCCTGCGTCAGGCTCTGGGCTGATGGCTCAGAGCCTGGAGCCTGTTTCCGATTCTGTGTCTCCCTCTCTCTCTGCCCCTCCCCCGTTCATGCTCTGTCTCTCTCTGTCCCAAAAATAAATAAACGTTGAAAAAAAAATTAAAAAAAAACATATTAGACTCTTAAAAATTTATTTGTTGTAATTCAAGTTGGTTTACATACGATGTAGTATTGGTTGTAGGAGCAGAACCTGGTGATTCATCACTTACGTATGACACCCAGTGCTCATACCAACAAGTGCCCTCCTTAATTTCCATTAACCTTTTAGCCCATCACCTCACACACCTCCACTATAGCAACCCTCAGTGTCTTCTCTGTATTCCCACTCTGCTTTTATCTTATTTTACAACCCTTGACCTATGTTCATCTGTTGTTTCTTAAATTCCACATAGGAGTAAAATCACATGATATTTCATTGTGGTTTTGATTTGTATTTCTCTGATAATGAGGGATGTTGAACATCTTTTCATGTGTCAGTCATCTGGATGTCTTCATTGAAAATGTGTCTATTCATTTCTTCTCCCCATTTCTTCACTGGATTATTCGTTTTTTGGGTGTTGAGTTTGATATGGTCTTTATACATTGGGGTACAAATTCTGTATCAGATGCTATTTGAAAATATCTTTTCTCATTCATTCCATCAGTTACCTTTTAGTTTTGCTGATTGTTTCCTTTGTTGTGCCAATTTTTTATCTTGATGAAGTCCCAGTAGTTCATTTTTCTTTTTATTTGCCTTGCCTCCAGAGACATGTCTAGTAAGATGTTGCTGTGGCAGAGGTCAAAGAGGATGCTGCCTGTTTTCTTCACTCAGAATTTAATCATTTCCTGTCACACATTTAGGACGTTCATCCATTTTGTAGTTTATTTTTGTGTATGGTGTAAGAAAGAGGTGTAGTTTCATTCTTCTGCATGTTGCTGTCCAGGTTTCCCAGCATCATTTGCTGAAGAGACTGTCGTTTTTCCATTGGATAGTCTTTCCTGCTTTGTCAAACATTAGATGGCCATATATTTGTAGGTCCATTTCAGGATTCTCTATTCTCTTCAATTGGTCAATGTGTCTATTATTGTGCCAGTACCATATTGTCTTGGTGATTACAGCTTTGTAGTAGAGGCTAAAGTCTGGGATTGTGATGCCTCCTGCTTTGGTCTTCTTCAAAATTACTTTGGCCCTTCAGGGCCTTTTGTGGTTCCATATGAATTTTAGGATTGCTTGTTCTAGTTTCGAGAAGAATGCTGGTGCAATTTTGATTGGGATTGCATGGAATGTGTAGATAGCTTTGGGTAGTATTGTCATTTTAACAATATTTATTCTTCCAACCCATGAGCATGGAATGTTTTTCCATTTCTTTATATCTTCTTCAATTTCTTTCATAAGCTTTCTATACTTTTCAGCATACAGACCTTTGACATCTTTGGTTAGGTTTATTCCTAGGTATTTTATGCTTCTTGGTGCAATTGTGAATGGGATCAGTTTCTTTATTTGTCTTTCTGTTGCTTCATTATTAGTGTATAAGAATGCAACTGATTTCTGTACATTGATTTTCTTTCCTGCGACTTTGCTGAATTCATGTATCAGTTCTAGCTGGCTTTTGGTGGTGTCTCTCGGGTTTTCCATGTATAATATCATGTCATCTGCAAAAAGTGAAAGCTTGACTTCATCTTTTCCAATTTTGATGCCTTTGATTTCCTTTTGTTGTCTGATTGCTGGTGCTAGCACTTCTAACACTATGTTAAACAACAGCGGTGAGAGTGGACATCCCTGTCGTGTTCCTGATCTCAGGGAAAAAGCTCTCAGTTTTTCCCCTTTGAAGATGATGTTACCTGTGGGCTTTTCATAAATGGATTTTATGATGTTTAAGTATGTTCTTTCTATCCCGACTTTCTCGAGGGTTTTTATTAAGAAAGGATGCAGAATTTTGTCAAATGCTTTTTCTGCATTGATTAATAGGATCATATGGTTCTTCTCTTTTCTTTTATTCATGTGATGTATCACGTTGATTGATTTGCGAATGTTGAACCAGCCCTGCATCCCAGGAATGAATCCCACTTGATCATGGTGATAAGTCTTTTTATATGCTGTTGAATTTGATTTGCTAGTATCTTATTGAGAATTTTGGCATCCATATTCATCAGGGATCTTGGCCTGTAGTTCTCCTTCTGTCTGGTTTAGTAATCCAAGTAAGGCTGTCTCCTTCTCTCTGGTTTAGTAACCCAAGTAAGGCTGGATTCATGGAATGTGTCCAGAAGTTTTGCTTCCATTTCTACTTTTTGGGACATCTTGCGAAGGATAGGTATTAACTCTCCTTTAAATGTTTGGTAGAATTCCCCAGGGAAGCCATCTGGTTGGATTCATATTTGTTGGGAGATTTTAATAACTGAATCAATTTCTTTGCTGGTTATGGGTAAGTTTAAGTTTTCTATTTCTTCCTGTTTGAATTTTGGAAGTGTGTGTCTGCTGCTTAGGAATTTGTCCATTTCTTCCAGGTTGTCCAATTTTTTGGCATATATTTTGTCCTAGTATTCCCTGATTATTGCTTGTATTTCTGAGGGATTGGTTGTAATACTTCCATTTTCATTAATGATTTTATCTATTTGGGCCCTCTGTCTTTTCTTTTTGAGAAGCCTGGGTAGAGGTTTATCAATTTTGTTTATTTTTTCAATAAACAAACTCTTGGTTACATTGATCGGCTCTACAGTTTTTTAGATTCTTTATTGTCATTTCTGCTGTGATCTTTATTATTTCTTCTTCTGCTGGATTTGGGGTGTCTTTGCTGCTCTGCTTCTATTTCCTTTAGGTGTTCTGTTAGATTTTGTATTTGCAATTTTTCTTGTTTCTTGAGATAGGCCTGGATTTAATGTATTTTCCTGTCAGGACTGCCTTCCCTGTGTCCCAAAGCGTTTGGATTGTTGTATTTTAATTTTTATTTGTTTCTACATATTTTTAAAATTTCTTCCCGAATTACCTGGTTGACCCATTCATTCTTTAGTAGGGTGTTCTTTAACCTCCATGCTTTTGGAGGTTTTCCAGACTTTTTCCTGTGGTTGATTGCAAGTTTCATAGCATTGTGGTCTGAAAGTGTGCATGGTCTTATCTCAATTCTTGAACACTTATGAAGGGCTGTTTTGTGACTCAGTAGGTGATCTATTTTGGAGAACGTTCTAATGCACTCGAGAAGAAAGTATATTCTGTTGCTTTGTGATGCAGAGTTCTAAATATATCTGTCAAGTCCATCTGATCCAATATATCATTCAGGGCCCTTGTTTCTTTATTGACCGTGTGTCTAGATGATCTATCCATTGCTGTAAGTGGGATAATAAAGTCCCCTGAAATTACCACATTCTTTTCAATAAGGTTGCTTAGGTTTGTGATTGTTTTATATATTTGGGATCTCCCGTATTCAGTGCATAGACGTTTATAATTGTTAGCTCTTCCTGATGGATAGACCGTGTAATTATTATATAATGCCCTTCTTCATTGTTGTTACAGCCTTTAATTTAAAGTCTAGTTTGTCTGATATAAGTATGGCTACTCCAGCTTTCTTTTGACTTCCAGTAGCATGATAGATAGTTCTCCATCCCCTCACTTTCAATCTGAAGGTGTTCTCAGGTCTAAAATGAGTCTCTTGTAGACAGCAAATCAATGGGTCTTTTTTTTTAACCATTCTGATACCCTATGTATTTTGGTTGGAGCATTTAGCTCATTTACATTCAGTGTTATTATAGAAAGATATGGGTTTAGAGTCATTGTGATGTCTGTAGGTTTCATGCTTGTAGTGATGTATCTGATACTTTGTGGTCCTTGCAACATTTTGCTCACAGAATCCCCCTTAGGATCCTTGTAGGGCTGGTTTAGTGGTGATGAATTCTTTCAGTTTTTGTTTGGGAAGACCTTTACCTCTTATTCTATTCTGAATGACAGACTTGGTGGATAAAGGTTTCTCAGCTGCATATTTTTTCTGTTCATCACATTGAAGATTTCCTGCCATTTCTTTCTGGCCTGCCAAGTTTCAGTAGATAGGTCTACCACTACTCTTATGTGTCTCCCTTTGTAACTTAGAGCCTGTTTATCCCTAGCTGCTTTCAGAATTTTCTCTTTATCCTTGTATTTTGCCAGTTTCACTATGATATATCATGCAGATCAATTCAAGTTACATCTGAAGGGAGTTCTCTGTGCCTCTTTGATTTCAATGCCTTTTTCCTTCCCCAGATCAGGGAAGTTCTCAGCTATGATTTTTTCAAGTACACCTTCAGCCCTTTTCTCTCTGTCTTCCTCATCTGGACTCCCTATGATATGGATATTGTTCCATTTGTTTGCATCACTTTGTTCTCTAATTCTTCCCTCATACCCCTGGAGTTTTTTATCTCTCTTTTTCTCAGCTTCCTCTTTTTCCATAATTTTATCTTCTAATTCACCTATTCTCTCCTCTGCCTCTTCAATCGTGCTATGACCCCCTCCATTTTATTTTGCACCTCATTTATAGCATTTTTAGCTCCTCATGACTATTTCTTAGCCCCTTAATCTCTGTAGCAATAGATTCTCTGCTCTCCTCTATACTTTTTTCAAGCCCAGCGATTAATTTTATGACTATTATTCTAAATTCAATGTCTATTATATTGCTTAAATCGTTTTTGATCAATTTGTTAGCTGTCGCTCCTTCCTGGAGTTTCTTTTGAGGAGAATTCTTATGTTTTGTCATTTTGGGTAATCCTTGGAGTGGCGAGGAACTACAGGGCACTTCCCCTGTGCTGTCTGGAATAACTTGTGTTGGTGGGAGGGGCCGCAGTCAGACCCGGTGTCTGCCCCCAGCCCACTGCCATGGCCACAGTCAGACTGGTGTATACCTTATTTTTCCCTCTCCCAGGGGCAGGCCTCACTGTGGCATGGTGTGGCCCCTGTCTGGGCTACTTGAATTCTGCCAGGCTTGTGGTACCACTTTGATGGAATCTGGCCTATTAGCTGGGGTGGATCCGCAAGGTGCACAGGGGCTGGAGGGGCATGCTTAGCTTGCTTTGCTGTCCATGGGCCCCTGAGGGACGGGTCCTGCAGCACTGGGAGGGAGGCAGACCCGTTGGAGAGATGGATCCACAGAAGCACAGCGTTGGGTGTTTGCGAGGTACAAGAAAGTTCAGTTATGGGAACTGGTTCCCTTTGGGATTTTGCTTGAGGGATGGGTGAGGGAGATGGCACTGGTCAGTGCGTTTGTTCCCCACTGAGCTGACCTGTGTCTTCTGAGGCTCAGCAACTCTCCTTCCTGGTGTCCTCTTGCCCTCCCTGCTCTCCAAGGGCAGAGCTGTTGACTTTTTAACATTCCACATGTTAAGTCCTGCTGGTTGTCAGAACTCATGGAGTCCAGCCCCTCTGCTTTTGCAAGCCAGACTTCGGGGGCTCTGCCTTGCCAGGCAGGCTTCCCTTCCACCGCCCTGTGTCCCACCAGTCTGTGTAGTGTACACTGCCTCTCCACCCTTTCTACCCTCTTCCGTGGGCCTCTTGTCTACGCTTGGCTCCGGAGAGTCCCTTCTGCTACTCACTGGCGGTTGTCTGGGTTATTTAGGCAGATGTTGGTGGAATCCAAGTGACCAGGATGCAGTGACCCCAGTGTCCTCCTACACTGCCATCTTATGATATCTATCCAAACTAAGGTTTTCAAATGGTACTTTGAGTTCTTCATTTTTCTCTCCCCATCCATCTGTTACCATTTACTTTTAAGAATCTTCAAGTAGTTTTTCTATGTATTCAAACTAGTTAGCATTGGAGAAAAGTTTAAAGTATTCTTTCCTTATCTTCTCTGGAACCAACACCCTCCAATTTAATGTTTGTTTAGTTGTATGAAAACACTTTAATTTGGGAGTAATTTGAGATTCACAGAAAAGTTGCTATAATAGTACATATAGCTTCTTCATATCCCTCATGTACTTCTTTTTTAGTCATTTTATTTAGGTAATATATATATATAATGTTCATATTCAATGTGTACAAGTTAATAAGATTGGTAAGTACACACTCATGACTCATGAAACTATAATCACAATCTATTCCATAAACACAGATGAAATCCAAACATTTCTTCTTCTTCTTCTTCTTCTTCTTCTTCTTCTTCTTCTTCTTCGTAAGTATTAAGAACACATTACATATGCTATAACTTTTTAGTTAAATTTATGTGAATACAGTATGATTAACTGTAGGCCTTATGCTATACAGCAGATCTCTAGGACTTATTTATTTGGTATAAATAAAATGTACTTTTTGACAAATATCTTCCCATATGCTCCTCTACCCAGTGTCTGGCAAATACCATTCTACTTTCTGATTCTATGGGTTTGGCTATTTTCGACACTTTATATTGTTGGAATTATGTATTCTTTGTCCACTGTATCTGACTTATTTCACATAACATTATTTTCTCCAGGTTCATCAATGGTGTAGAATATTATAGGATTTTCTTATTCTTAAGGCTGAATAATACCCCATTATATGTATATATCACGTTTTTAAAGTCCATCCATTCATTGAGGGCCATTTAAATTCCTTCCAGGTTTTAGCTCTTGTGAATAATGTTACAATGAACGTGGGAGTTCAGATATAACTTTGAGATAATTGTTTCAAAACCTTTGGAAGTATATGAGTAAATGGGATTTCTGGATATATAGTACTTTTATTTTTAACTTTTGAGGAACTTTCTATACTGTTTTTCATAGAGGCTATACCAATTTACAGTACCACGAATAATATACATGGGTTCTCTTTTCTTTACATTCTCAACAACTCTTTTAATCTTTAATTTTTTAAATTTCCTTTTTTAAATGTTTTTATTTATTTTTGAGAGAGAGACAGACAGACAGAACATGAGTGGGGGAAGGACAGAGAGACAGGGAGACACAGAATCTGCAGCGAGCTCCAGACTCTGAGCTGTCAGCACAGAGCCTGATGCAGGCTCGAACTCACAAACTGTGAGAATATGACCTGAGCTGAAGTTGGACACTTAACCAACTGAGCCATCCAGGTGCCCTGTCTTTAATTTTTAAATAAAAGACATTCTAACAGTTGTGAGGTGATAACACATTGTGGTTTTGGTTTGCGTTTAAATAATGATTAGTGGCTTAAACTATTTTTCATATAAATGTTGGTCATTTGTAGGTCTTTTGAGAAATGTCTTTTCATGTATTTTGCCCATTTTTCAATACTTTTATTTCTATTTTGAGTTTTATTTCTATTTATGAGTTATTGAGTTGTATAAGGCTTTCATATGTTTTGGTATTGGCTCTTTATTTGATTCATGTCTTGTGAATATTTTCTCCTTTTCCATAGGTTGCTTTTTTACTCTGTTTATTGTTAATGTGCAGAAAACTTTTAGTTGGATTCAATCTCACTTGTCTATTATTTTATTTTATTTTTTTGCCATCGGTGCTTTGGCTGTCTCATGCAAAATATTGCCAGGACACTGTCAAAGAGATTTTTCCCTAAGTTTTCCTCTAGGAATGTTATAGTTTCAGGACTTATGTTTGAGTCTTTAATCTATTTTGAATTAATTTAGCATGTGGTGCATGGTAAGAGTCGAGTTTCATTTTATTCTTTTGGATATCCAATGTTACTAATACTATTTGTTAAAGTGGCCATCCTTTTTTTCCATTGTGTATTATTGGAAGTCTTATCAAAGACTACTTGATTGTAGAACAATGTCAGCATTATTGTGATGTAACACAGTCCTTCTATTTGTATTCCTTTTAAAACTACCTATTAAGCATTCATCTATAAGCAATAGTGCTTCTGTGGAAACTGTGGGTTCCAGCACTGTCCACATCAAGAGTCTGAGGAAGAGTTTTGCTTGCTTGTGCATCCAGTAATAGACAAAAAGAACTCAGTACCAGCTGCAGAACCAACACAGCCAGTGAACCTGCCCAAATCTTTCTTGGTTGTGGTCAGGGAAAACTCATAAACTGCTCAGCTGGGCAGACACCAACAAATTACAGATAATTTGTATAAGCCAAGCCTTCCAGAGGGGAGATTCTATCACAGCACCACAGGATGAAATATTATTTTGGATGCAATAGACAGTGTAAGAAGAAATTTGCCAATGTCACCATTCCCCAAAGTGACAGTATGTGACACAGAGTGAACTTGCTAGTGGTGACTTCCTGTGGGAAGAAAGGAAAGCAGTGAATTACAAGTTATTCCATCTGTATTGGACACTTTTGGAGAAACTTATTTTTCTCCAGCCTCAACTAGGGTACAGAGGTGGAAACTTCATGACTCAGGGGAAGGAAGAGATTGGTAAAGAGGCATAAAATAATATCAAATGGCATTAAAGGCACAAGGTTCTTACTGATGGAACACAGAACTTGAGCATGTTGTCTTGCCATAAATATCTAGGAGAACTCACAGAAGGATCTTCCTACCAAGTCCATGACACCACTAATGCCCAGAGTGCTAAATTCACACTTCCATCAACTCTGAAGCTGTTTACATGTGTATGTTTCTGAGTACAATGGAAAGACCAAGTCCAGTAAACACAAATAAGCAAACCAAAGCCTGTGGTTAAGGGAGACTACAAATGTGAGCTATAGGAACACTTTCTTGAAAATAAAACAGAAATTCATAGCAGCCAACATAGTGGGTTGCAAGAATCAGAAAAGATATGCAAGCTTAAGAATTCTACCACAAAAGGGACAAATATTTGGAGCAAATTTATCCATCAAGGTCACAGAAAATCCTACATATAACAAGACCAAAGAACAGTAGACCCCATGTGAAAGCAAAAAGTAAATACCTGAGAAGGTGTTTGCTGCTTCAAATATATAAGCACCAATGGAAAACTACAAACATTATGATGAATCAAAAAACAAAACAAAACAAAAATAACGTCATCCAGTATATAAATAAAATGTGGACAAGGGAAGAAAAAGTTGTTTTTTTAGAATTCATTTGATATTAAATGACCATCAACTGAATATTCACTGTTATACTTAGAATGCTATATATGAAGCTTATGATGACCACAATCCAAACCCTAAAATAAGTACATGAAAACTAAGAAAGAAAACCAAAAAAAAAAAAAAAAAACACAGAAACTCATCAATTACAAAGAAAGGGAGCAAGAGAAAAAGAAAAAGGAATATACAGAAACTACAAAAAGAACCACAAATCAAATAACAGAGTCTCAAGTACATACATATCAATAATTATTATAAGTATAAATGACTTAAATGTTCTAATCAAAGACATATGGTGACTGAATGGGTAAAAAGTAATACCTGTGTATATGTTGCCTACAAAAGACTTATCTCAGACCTACACAGAAGCAGTGTGTGTCAGGGTGGGGGGGTGGTGGGGGCTGGGGCATCAGTGCTAGCAAGATAGGTTGTGAGTACTGTAGGTGGTCCTGTGTTTATGCTAGGGAGCAGGGAGAGAAATGACACTTTCCAGTTTCTCTGTTCCTAGAAGAATTCCTCAGAGATTTCTGTCCCTCTGGGACAGGCTCTGAGATGAACAAATAGCTCTCCCTCCAGTATGCCTCAGACACCTGTCAAACTGCTACTTCTATGGCATATCTCTGCAGGTTGTTTGTTGTGCTGTCTCCTTAAGGCCAGCGACTCAGTTTCTTCTTACCCTCCTGGCTGTCCCAGAGCAAAGCTCATTGATCTTTTAAAATCCTGTGTTTTAAGTCCCACTGCTTGTAAGATTTCACAAAATTCAGCCCCTCTGTTTTTCAAAGTCAAATGTTATGAGGATTTGTCTTCCCTGTGAAGGCTCCCCAGTGTGGCAGAGGGGCAAGGTTTCTCCCTTATTTGTGCCCATGGCTTCCACCCAGATGCATACAGTCCTGGGATGGGAGTCAGCTTACTTCCTGACTTTAGCCCCCTAGCAGTGGGCTAAAGATAGACAACTGGTCTAACTGCAGGACTCATCCAGTAATGGAAACCACTTGGGGGACAGCACAAGGAAACCACCCTGCGGTTTGCTGCTACTGCATTTATGGCAAAGACCTGTTCTGACCAGGGCAACCTCAGACTTGCCCACTACCACCACAAGGACAAAATACTATCTATAACAGACAGCCATTGTGGACGACTGGACTAAAGAAAAAGCAACTTAAGCAAGACAGCAAGCCACACACATCACACATAGGAGATATCTCTGAAGCACAAGGTTCTAGTGAACAGGAAGCAATGCACAGCAGGGCACTACAAGACCTCTTCTTTATAAGGCCATTACCTTCAAATCCAGGAGACATAGCTGACTTTCCTAACACACAGAAATAGACACAGAGAATTAGATAAAATGAGGCTACAGAAGAATATGACACAAAGGAAAGAACAAGGCAAAATCACCAAAAGACATAAGTGAAACAAAGATAAGTAATATATCAGAAAGAAAATTTGAGTTGGTGATCTGAAAGATACTCATTGAACTTGAGAAAAGAGTGGAAGACATCAGTGAGATGCTTAAAAGTGAGATTAAAAAAAAAGAACCAATATGGTGAAAAACACAATAAATAAAATTAAAAGTAAACTAGATGGAGTACACCCACTCTCATAAATGACTTAACAATATTGGAATTAAAATTTTAAAGCTTAATAAAAGAAAAGAAAAGAAAAGAAAAGAAAAGAAAAGAAAAGAAATAAACTAGATGGAATAAACAGTAGATTAGACAAAGCAGAAGAACAAATAAGTCACCTGGAAATGGAAAGTAATCAAGCACAGAAAGTGAGACCAAAAATGTATATGAAAAATGAGAATACACTTAGGGAATCCAGCAACACCCTAAGTTACACGGATCCCAGATTACAGGGATCCCAAAAAGAAAAGAGAAAGAAAAAGGGGAAGAAATTTTGTTTGAAGAAATAATAGCTGAAGCCTTCTCAAATCTATGGAATAAAACAGAAATCCAGATCCAAGAGGCACAGAGAAACACAAACAAAATCACCCAAGAAGGTCAACACCAAGACAGAAAGTAATTAGGATAGCAAAGAGTACTGCTAAAGACAGAATTTTTTTTTTAATTTTTTTTTCAACGTTTATTTATTTTTGGGACAGAGAGAGACAGAGCATGAACGGGGGAGGGGCAGAGAGAGAGGGAGACACAGAATCCGAAGCAGGCTCCAGGGTCCGAGCCATCAGCCCAGAGCCCGACGCAGGGCTCGAACTCACGGACCGTGAGATCGTGACCTGGCCGAAGTCGGACGCCCAACCGACTGCGCCACCCAGGCGCCCCAAGACAGAATTTTTAAAGCAGCAAAAGAAAAGGAGATCATTACATACAAGGGAAAATGAATAGCATATCAGAAAATTTTTCAGCAAAAACTTTGCAGGCAAGAAGGGAGTGCAATACTATATTCAATGTGCTGAATGGAAAATATTTGCAACCAGGAATACTACATCCAGCTAGACTATTTTTTTCCAGAATAGAACAAAAAATAGAGAATTTCACAAACAAAAAGTTAAAAGAATTCATGACCACTAAACCAGCACCACAAGAAATATTAAAGAGGACTCCATGAGTGGAAAAGAAAGACCATAAGCAGCAGTAAGAAAAGTAGAAAGCACAAAAGCAGTAAAAATAAGGATATCTGTAAAATCAGTAGAGGGACTCACAAAATAAAAGGATGTAAAATATGACACTATATACCTAACTCATGGGGAGGAGAAGAGTAAAGAATGAGTATAAATTTAAACAACCATAAACTTCATGTAGACTGCTATATGCAGAAGATGTTATGTACAAACCAAACAATAATCACAAATCAAAACCAAGTAATAGATATGCAAAAAATATGGAGAAAGGAATCCTAGTATATCAGTCAAGAAAGCCTCCACCAAAAAAGCCAACTAAAGTGAGAGAAGAGAGCAAAAAAATAAAGAAATGGAGAAAAACTACTAAACAACTAACAAGTAACAAAATGACAATAAATTCATATCTTTCAATAATAACTCTGAATATAAATGGACTAAGCAGTCCAATCAAAATACATAGGATGACAGAATGGATAAAAAAACAAAATTGATGTATATGATGCCTACAAGAAACTCACTTCAGACCTAAAAACACAAGGAGATCGAAAGTAAAGTGATGGAGAACCGTTTTTCATGCACATTGATATTAAAAGAAAAATGGGGTAGGAATACTTAAATTAGATAAAATAAACTTTAAAACAAACACTGTAGTGGTGTCTGAGTGGTTCAGTTGGTTAAGCATTTGGCTCTTGATTCCGGTTCAGGTCATAGTCTCATAGTTAGTGAGATCAAGCCCCACGTCAGGCTCCCCACTGACAGTGCAGAGGCTGCTTTGCATTCTCTATCCTCCTCCCTCTCTCTCTGTCTCTCTCTCTCAAAATAATTAAATAAACATTTAAAAAACAAACACTGTTACAAGTGGAGAAAAAAGATTCTGTATAATCATTAATGGGGATATCCAACAAGAAGATATAACAGTTGTAAATACTCATGGAACCAACATGAAAGCACCCAAATACTTAAAGCCATTAATAACAAACATAAACAACAAATTTATAGTGATACAATAATAGTAGGTAACTTTAAAACCCCACTTTTATCAATGGAATATTATCCAACAGAAAGTCAACAAGAAAACAATGGTTTGAATGACACATTAAGCCAGATGAATGTAACAGATAGATTTAGACCATTACATTCTAAAACAACAGAATACACTTTGTTGTTAAGTGCACATGGAACATTCTCTATAACAGATAACATATTACCACACAAAACAAGTCATAAAAAATTCCCAAAATCAAAGTCATTCCATGCATGTTTTCTGATTACAATGCTATGAAACTAGAAATCAACCATAAGAAAAAGTCTGAAAAGACCACAAATACATTAAGGTTAAATAACATGCTATTAACCAATGAATGGGCCAACCAGTAAATAGGGGAAGAAATTTAAAAATGCATGGAAACACATTAAAATGAAAACACAGTTTTCCAATATGTTTGGGATGCAGCAAAAGCTGTTCTAACAGGGAAGTTCATAGCAATACAGGATTACCTCAAGAAGCAAGAAAAATCTCAAATAAAAACCTTTACCCAAAATACCAGTAGAAGGAAAGAAATAATAGACTAGAGCGGAAATAAACGAAATAAAAACTTAAGAAAAAAAAAAAGATCAGATCAACGAAACTAGGATCTGGTTCTTTGAAAACATCAACAAAATTGATAAACTCATAGCCAGACTCATAAAAACTGAGAGAACTCAAAAAAATCAGAAATGAAGCAAGAGAAATAACAATTGACACCACAGAAATAAAAATGATTATAAGAGAATACAATGAAAAATTAAATTCCCACATATTGGACAACCTAGAAGAAATGTGTAAATTCGTAGAAATACATAGTATCCCAAAATTGAATCAGGAGGAAATATAAAATTTGAACAGGCCAATAACTAGCAATGAAATTGAATTAGTAATTTTAAAACTTACAACAAACAAAAGTCAAGGACCAAATGGATTCACAAGTAAATTCTACTAAACATTTAAAGAAGAGATAATATTTATTTTCAAAATATTCTGAAAATTAGAAGAGGGAGAACTTCCAAATTAATTCTATGAAATTTGCATTACCAGTTAACAAAACCAGATAAAAACTCCACAAAAAAAGAGAATACTAACCAATATCTCTGAGGAACATAGATGGAAATTTTTTAGTAAAATACTAGAAAACCAAATCTGATAATACATTAAAAATTATTCAAAAAATATTCACCAGATTCAAGTGTGATTTATTCCAGGAATGCAAGTGTAGTTCAATATTCACAAAACAATATGATACATGATGGCAATAAGAGAAAGTACAAAAAACATGCAATCATTTTAATAGATGCAGAAAAAGCATTTGACAAAGCACAACGTGCATTCATGATAAAAAAAAAACCCTCAACAAAGTAGATTTAGAGAAAATATACCTCAACATAATA
Source organism: Lynx rufus (assembly GCF_022079265.1). Lineage (NCBI taxonomy): Eukaryota > Metazoa > Chordata > Mammalia > Carnivora > Felidae > Lynx > Lynx rufus. The sequence continues at coordinate 51,678,704 of NW_025814828.1, read as the reverse complement.
AAAGGCTTAAATTATAAACACACAGCTAATACACACTGGTGCAGCCCCCTCTGGAAAACAGTATGAAGAGTCCTCAAAAAGTGAAAAATTGAACTGTTCTATGATCCAGCAATTGCACTACTATTTACCCACAGGATACAAAAATACACATTCAAAGGGTACATGCACCCTGACGTTTATAGCAGCATTATCAACAATAGCCAAACTATGGAAAGACCCCAAGTGTCCATCGACTGATGAATGGATAAATATTATATATATATATATATATATATGCAATGGAGTATTGCTCAACCATCAAAAAGAATGAAATCTTGCCATTAGCAATGACATGGATGGAGCTGGAGTGTATTTACTAAACTAAAGAAATCATAGAAAGAAAAAAAATAGAAAGAAAATTACTTCATTCATCTGTAGAATTTAAGAAACAAAACAGATGAACATATGGGAAGGGGGGGAAGAGAGAGGGAAACAAACCATAAGAGACTCATTATTAGAGAGAACAAGCTGAGGATTGATAGAAAGAGGTGGGTCGGGAATGGGCTAGATGGGTGATGGGTATTAAGGAGACAACTTGTTATGATGAGCATTGGGTGTTGTATGTAAGTGATGAATCACTGAATTCTACCCCTGAAACCAATATTGTAATGTATGTTAACTAACTACAATTTAAATAAGAATTAAAAAAAGCACTTAACATCTTCCTCAAAGGGGGAAAACTTACAGCTTTCCCTATAAGATCAGGAACAGTATGAAGACTTCCATTCTCATCATTTTTACCTAACATAGTGTTGGAATTCCTGACCACAGAAATGAAGCATGAAAGAAGAATTTAACATATCCAAATTGGTAAGCAGATGTAAAACATTCACTATTTGCAGATGACATGATATTGTATAAAGGAAACCCTAAAGATTCCAACAAAAACTACTAAAACTGAGAAAGCCTTTCAATGAGGTGTCAAAACTCAAAATTGGTGTACAGAAATCATTTATATACATTAATAATGAAGCAAAGACAGAGAAATTAAGAAAGCAATCCCATTTACAAATGCACCAAAATTAACAAAATTTGTAGGAATAAACATAACCAAACAGGTGAAATACCTGTACTCTTTAAACTATAAACATTGATGAAGGAAATTGAAGATGACAACAAATCGAAAGATATTCTATGCACAATAATTAAAGGAAAAAATATTGCTAAAATGTTCATACTACCCAAGCAATCTACAGATTTAATGCAATAGCTGTCAAAATACCAACAGCCTCTTTTTACAGCAGTACAAAAAATAACTCTAAATTTTGTATGGTATGAAAAAAGACCCCAAAGAGCCAAAATAATATTTAAAAAGAAAAAAAAAAAGAATTGGAGGTATTAAAATTCCAGATTTCAAGTTATACTATAAAGGTGTAGTAAACAAATCAGTAGAGAATTGGCACAAAAATAGACACATAGATCATTGAACCAGGATGGAAAGCCCAGAAACAAACCCAAAATTCTATAGTCAATTACCTGTTTGACAAAAGAGGCATTAATATGCACAGGGAAAAAGAAAAAGAAAAGAAAGAAACTGGACCACTTTCTTACACTATCTACAAAAATAAACTCAAAATGGATTAAAGACCTAAATGGGAGACACAAAACCATAAAAATTCTAGCAGAGAGTGCAGATAATAATTTCTCTGAAATCAGTCACAGAAACATTTTTCTAGGTATGTCACCTAGACAGAAGAAATGAAAGCAATAGTAAATTATTTGGATTCTATCAAAATCAAAACTTGTACACAGGAAACAATAAACAAACTAAAAGACAGTCTACGGAATGGGAGAATGTATTTACAAATGATATACCCAATAAACGGTTAATATGTAAAATATTTAAAGAATATACAACTCAACACCACAAAACCAAACAATCCAATGAAAATATAGGTAGGAGAAATGAACAGAGTTTTCTCTAAATAAGAGATACTGATGGCCAACAGAAACATGAAAAGCTGCTCAACCTCACTCTTCATCAAGGAAATGTAAGTCAAACTACAAGATATCACCTAACAAATGTCAGAATGGATAAAATCAACAACTGAGGAAACAGCAGGTGTTGGTGAGGATTTGACAAAAAGGAAACCCACTTGCATTCTTTATAGTTTTAAAAATATATTTTCTTTTTTTTTATATGAAGTTTATTGACAAATTGGTTTCCATAAAACACCCAGTGCTCATCCCAAAAGGTGCCCTCCTCAATACCCATCACCCACCCGCCCCTCCCTCCCACCCCCCATCAACCCTCAGTTTGTTCTCAGTTTTTAACAGTCTCTTATGCTTTGGCTCTCTCCCACTCTAACGTCCTTTTTTTTTTTTTTTTCCTTCCCCTCCCCCATGGGTTCCTGTTAAGTTTCTCAGGATCCACATAAGAGTGAAACCATATGGTATCTGTCTTTCTCTGTATGGCTTATTTCACTTAGCATCACACTCTCCAGTTCCATCCACGTTGCTACAAAAGGCCATATTTCATTTTTTCTCATTGCCACGTAGTATTCCATTGTGTATATAAACCACAATTTCTTTATCCATTCATCAGTTGATGGACATTTAGGCTCATTCCATAATTTGGCTATTGTTGAGAGTGCTGCTATGAACATTGGGGTACAAGTGCCCCTATGCATCAGTACTCCTGTATCCCTTGGGTAAATTCCTAGCAGTGCTATTGCTGGGTCATAGGGTAGGTCTATTTTTAATTTTCTGAGGAACCTCCACACTGCTTTCCAGAGCGGCTGCACCAATTTGCATTCCCACCAACAGTGCAAGAGGGTTCCCGTTTCTCCACATCCTCTCCAGCATCTATAGTCTCCTGATTTGTTCATTTTGGCCACTCTGACTGGCGTGAGGTGATACCTGGGTGTGGTTTTGATTTGTATTTCCCTGATAAGGAGCAACGCTGAACATCTTTTCATGTGCCTGTTGGCCATCTGGATGTCTTCTTTAGAGAAGTGTCTATTCATGTTTTCTGCCCATTTCTTCACTGGGTTATTTGTTTTTCGGGTGTGGAGTTTGGTGAACTCTTTATAGATTTTAGATACTAGCCCTTTGTCCGATATGTCATTTGCAAATATCTTTCCCCATTCCGTTGGTTGCCTTTTAGATTTGTTGGTTGTTTCCTTTGCTGTGCAGAAGCTTTTTATCTTCATAAGGTCCCAGTAATTCACTTTTGCTTTTAATTCCCTTGCCTTGGGGGATGTGTCGAGTAAGAGATTGCTACGACTGAGGTCAGAGAGGTCTTTTCCTGCTTTCTCCTCTAAGGTTCTGATGGTTTCCTGTCTCACATTTAGGTCCTTTATCCATTTTGAGTTTATTTTTGTAAATGGTGTGAGAAAGTGGTCTAGTTTCAACCTTCTGCATGTTGCTGTCCAGTTCTCCCAGCACCATTTGTTAAAGAGGCTGTCTTTTTTCCATTGGATGTTCTTTCCTGCTTTGTCAAAGATGAGTTGGCCATATGTTTGTGGGTCTAGTTCTGGGGTTTCTATTCTATTCCATTGGTCTGTGTGTCTGTTTTTGTGCCAATACCATGCTGTCTTGATGATGACAGCTTTGTAGTAGAGGCTGAAGTCTGGGATTGTGATGCCTCCTGCTTTGGTCTTCTTCTTCAAAATTCCTTTGGCTATTCGGGGCCTTTTGTGGTTCCATATGAATTTTAGGATTGCTTGTTCTAGTTTCGAGAAGAATGCTGGTGCAATTTTGATTGGGATTGCATTGAATGTGTAGATAGCTTTGGGTAGTATTGACATTTTGACAATATTTATTTTTCCAATCCATGAGCAGGGAATGTCTTTCCATTTCTTTAAATCTTCTTCAATTACCTTCATAAGCTTTCTATACTTTTCAGCATACAGATCCTTTACATCTTTGGTTAGGTTTATTCCTAGGTATTTTATGCTTCTTGGTGCAATTGTGAATGGGATCAGTTTCTTTATTTGTCTTTCTGTTGCTTCATTGTTAGTGTATAAGAATGCAACTGATTTCTGTACATTGATTTTGTATCCTGCAACTTTGCTGAATTCATGTATCAGTTCTAGCAGACTTTTGGTGGAGTCTATCGGATTTTCCATGTATAATATCATGTCATCTGCAAAAAGCGAAAGCTTGACTTCATCTTTGCCAATTTTGATGCCTTTGATTTCCTTTTGTTGTGTAATTGCTGATGCTAGAACTTCCAGCACTATGTTAAACAACAACGGTGAGAGTGGGCATCCCTGTCGTGTTCCTGATCTCAGGGAAAAAGCTCTCAGTTTGTCCCCGTTGAGGATGATGTTAGCTGTGGGCTTTTCATAAATGGCTTTGATGATCTTTAAGTATGTTCCTTCTGTCCCGACTTTCTCAAGGGTTTTTATTAAGAAAGGGTGCTGGATTTTGTCAAAGGCCTTTTCTGCATCGATTGACAGGATCATATGGTTCTTCTCTTTTTTTTTTGTTAATGTGATGTATCACGTTGATTGATTTGTGAATGTTGAACCAGCCCTGCATCCCAGGAATGAATCCCACTTGATCATGGTGAATCATTCTTTTTATATGCCGTTGAATTCGATTTGCTAGTATCTTATTGAGAATTTTTGCATCCATATTCATCAGGGATATTGGCCTGTAGTTCTCTTTTTTTACTGGGTCTCTGTCTGGTTTAGGAATCAAAGTAATACTGGCTTCATAGAATGAGTCTGGAAGTTTTCCTTCCCTTTCTATTTCTTGGAATAGCTTGAGAAGGATAGGTATTATCTCTGCTTGAAACGTCTGGTAGAACTCCCCTGGGAAGCCATCTGGTCCTGGACTCTTATTTGTTGGGAGATTTTTGATAACCGATTCAATTTCTTCTCTGGTTATGGGTCTGTTCAAGCTTTCTATTTCCTCCTGATTGAGTTTTGGAAAAGTGTGGGTGTTCAGGAATTTGTCCATTTCTTCCAGGTTGTCCAATTTGTTGGCATATAATTTTTCATAGTATTCCCTGATAATTGTTTGTATCTCTGAGGGATTGGTTGTAATAATTCCATTTTCATTCATGATTTTATCTATTTGGGTCATCTCCCTTTTCTTTTTGAGAAGCCTGGCTAGAGGTTTGTCAATTTTGTTTATTTTTTCAAAAAACCAACTTTTGGTTTCGTTGATCTGCTCTACAGTTTTTTTAGATTCTATATTGTTTATTTCTGCTCTGATCTTTATTATTTCTCTTCTTCTGCTGGGTTTAGGCTGCCTTTGCTGTTCTGCTTCTAGTTCCTTTAGGTGTGCTGTTAGATTTTGTATTTGGGATTTTTCTTGTTGCTTGAGATAGGCCTGGATTGCAATGTATTTTCCTCTCAGGACTGCCTTCGCTGCGTCCCAAAGCGTTTGGATTGTTGTATTTTCATTTTCGTTTGTTTCCATATATTTTTTGATTTCTTCTCTAATTGCCTGGTTGACCCACTCATTCCTTAGTAGGGTGTTCTTTAACCTCCATGCTTTTGGAGGTTTTCCAGACTTTTTCCTGTGGTTGATTTCAAGCTTCATAGCATTGTGGTCTGAAAGTATGCATGGTATAATTTCAATTCTTGTAAACTTATGAAGGGCTGTTTTGTGACCCAGTATATGATCTATCTTGGAGAATGTTCCATGTGCACTCGAGAAGAAAGTATATTCTGTTGCTTTAGGATGCAGAGTTCTAAATAGATCTGTCAAGTCCATCTGATCCAGCGTCTCATTCAGGGCCCTTGTTTCTTTATTGACCGTGTGTCTAGATGATCTATCCATTTCTGTAAGTGGGGTGTTAAAGTCCCCAGCAATTACCACATTCTTATCAATAAGGTTGCTTCTGTTTATGAGTAATTGTTTTATATATTTGGGGGCTCCGGTATTCGGCGCATAGACATTTATAATTGTTAGCTCTTCCTGATGGATAGACCCTGTAACTATTATATAATGTCCTTCTTCATCTCTTGTTACAGCCTTTAATTTAAAGTCTAGTTTGTCTGATATAAGTATGGCTACTCCAGCTTTCTTCTGGCTTCCAGTAGCATGATAAATAGTTCTCCATCCCCTCACTCTGAATCTAAAGGTGTCCTCAGGTCTAAAATGAGTCTCTTGTAGGCAGCAAATAGATGGGACTTGTTTTTTTATCCATTCTGATACCCTATGTCTTTTGGTTGGCGCATTTAATCCATTTACATTCAGTGTTATTATAGAAAGATACGGGTTTAGAGTCATTGTGATGTCTGTATGTTTTATGCTTGCAGTGATGTCTCTGGTACTTTGTCTCACAGGGTCCCCCTTAGGATCTCTTGTAGGGCTGGTTTAGTGGTGACAAATTCCTTCAGTTTTTGTTTGTTTGGGAAGACCTTTATCTCTCCTTCTATTCTAAATGACAGACTTGCTGGATAAAGGATTCTTGGCTGCATATTTTTGCTGTCTAGCACCCTGAAAATCTCGTGCCAATTCTTTCTGGCCTGCCAAGTTTCAAAAGAGAGATCAGTCACGAGTCTTATAGGTCTCCCTTTATATGTGAGGGCACGTTTACCCCTTGCTGCTTTCAGAATTTTCTCTTTATCCTTGTATTTTGCCAGTTTCACTATGATATGGCGTGCAGAAGATCGATTCAAGTTATGTCTGAAGGGAGTTCTCTGTGCCTCTTGGATTTCAATGCCTTTTTCCTTCCCCAGTTCAGGGAAGTTCTCAGCTCTGATTTCTTCAAGTACCCCTTCAGCACCTTTCCCTCTCTCTTCCTCCTCTGGGATACCAATTATGCGTATATTATTTCTTTTTAGTGTATCACTTAGTTCTCTAATTTTCCCCTCATACTCCTGGATTTTTTTATCTCTCTTTTTCTCAGCTTCCTCTTTTTCCATAACTTTATCTTCTAGTTCACCTATTCTCTCCTCTGCCTCTTCCATCCGAGCCGTGGTGGTTTGCATTTTGTTTTGCATTTCCTTTAAAGCGTTTTTCAGCTCCTCGTGACTGTTCCTTAGTCCCCTGATGTCTGTAGCAAGAGATTCTCTGCTGTCCTGTATGCTGTTTTCCAGCCCAGCGATTAATTTTATGACTATTATTCTCAATTCACTTTCTGTTATATTATTTAAATCCTTTTTGATCAGCTCATTAGCTGTTGTTATTTCCTGGAGATTCTTCTGAGGGGAATTCTTCCGCTTGGTCATTTTGGATAGTCCCTGGTGTGGTGAGGACCTGCAGGGCACTTCCCCTGTGCTGTGGTGTATAACTGGAGTTGGTGGGCGGGGCCGCAGTCCGACCTGATGTCTGCCCCCAGCCCACCGCTGGGGCCACAGTCAGACTGGTGTGTGCCTTCTCTTCCCCTCTCCTAGGGGCGGGATTCACTGTGGGGTGGCGTGGCCCGTCTGGGCTACTTGCACACTGCCAGGCTTGTGGTGCTGGGGATCTGGCGTATTAGCTGGGGTGGGAAGGCAAGGTGCACGGCGGCAGGGGGGGCAGGCTTAGCTAGCTTCTCCTTAGGTGATCCACTTCAGGAGGGGCCCTGTGGCAGCCGGAGGGAGTCAGATCGCTGCCGGAGGTTTGGCTCCGCAGAAGCACAGAGTTGGGTGTTAGCGCGGAGCGAGCAATTTCCCTGGCAGGAGCCGGTTCCCTTTGGGATTTTGGCTGGGGGATGGGCGGGGGAGATGGCGCTGGCTAGCGCCTTTGTTCCCCGCCAAACTGAGCTCTGTCGTCTGGGGGCTCCGCAGCTCACCCTCCCTTTGTCCTCCAGCCTTCCCGCTTTCCGAGCAGAGCTGTTAACTTATGACCTCCCAGACGCTAAGTCGCGCTTGCTGTGGGAACACAGTCCGTCAGGCCCCTCCGCTTTTGCAAGCCGGACTCGGGGGCTCTGCTTAGCCGGCGAGCCGCCCCTCCGCCCCGGCTCCCTCCCGCCAGTCCGTGGAGCGCGCACCGCCTCGTCGCCCTTCCTACCCTCTTCCATGGGCCTCTCGTCTGCACTTGGGTCCGTTGACTCTGTTCTGCTAATCCTCTGGCGGTTTTCTGGGTTATTTAGGCAGGTGTAGGTGGAATCTAAGTGATCAGCAGGACACGCGGTGAGCCCAGCGTCCTCCTACGCCGCCATCTTCCCAGAATCCCTAAAAATATATTTTCAATTATGAAAGAATACAGCATACATTTTCCAATACCAGTGAAGATGTTACAATATAAGTAATTTATTTTCCCAAGCTTTAATTTAAATTCCAGTTAATTAATATACAATATAATATTAGTTTCCAATGTAGAACTTAAGGATTCATCACTTACATACAATACCTGGTGCTCATGATAAGTGCCCTCCTTAATATCCATAACCTATTTAACCCATCCTCCTGTCTACCTTCCATCTAGTAAACATCAGTTTATTCTCTGTAGTTAAGAGTCTGTTTCTTGGTTTGCCCTTCTTTCCCCCACCATGTTCATTTGTTTTGTTTCTTTATTTTAAAATATGAGTGAAATCATATGGCATTTTTCTTGCTCTCCTTCTTGATATTTTATGGGAATGCAGACTAGTACAGCCACTGTGGAACACTGTATGGAAGTTCTTCAAAACATTAAAGTCAGAAACACCTTACAATCTAGGGATCACACAACTAAGTATTTACTGAAGGAATATGAAACCACAAATTCAAAAGGATATATGCACCCCTACATTTATTGTATCATTTTTTAAAAAAATATTTATTTAGTTCAAATTAGTTAACATACAGTTTCAGAGGTAAACCAATGATCATCAGTTACATATAACACACATTGTTCATCCCAACAAGTGCCCTACTTAATCCCCATGACCAATTTAGCCCATTCCCCCATCTTCCTCCCCTCCAGCAACCTTTAGTTTGTTCTCTGTATTTAAGAATCTCTCATGGTTTACCTTCTTCTCTGTTTTTATCATATTTTTCCTTCTATTCACCTATGTTCATTTGTTCTGTTTCTTAAATTCCATGTATGTGTGAAATCATATATTTGACTTTCCCTAACTGACTTATTTTGCTTAACATAATACACTCAAGTTTGATCCACACAGTTGTAAATGGCAAGATTTCATTCTTTTTCATTACTGAGTAGTATTCCATTGTATGTGTGTGTATATGTATATATATATATATATATATATATATATATATATAATGTCTTTAAAATTTTTTTCAATGTTTATGTATTTTTGAGAAAGAGAGAGAGACAGAGCATGAGTGTGGGAGAGGCAGAGAGAGGGAGACACAGAGTCTGAGGCAGGCTCCAGGCTCTGAGCTGTCAGCACAGGGCCTAATGCAGGGCTCGAACTCATGAGCTGCGAGATCATGACCTGAGCCGAAGTCAGATGCTTAACTGACTAAGCCACCCAGGTGCCCCTACAATATCTTCTTTATCCATTCATCCATTGATGTACATTTGGGCTCTTGCCATAATTTGGTTATTGTTGATAGTGCTGCTATAAACTTTGGGTTGCATTTGCCCCTACAAATCAACATTTTTGTATCCTTTGGATGAATACCTAGTAGTGCAATTGTTGGGTCATAGGTTAGTTCTATTTTTAATTTTTTGAGGAACCTCCATACTGTTTTCCAGAGTGGCTGCACCAGTTTGCATTCCCACCACACGTGCAAAAGTTTTGCCGTTTCTCCACATTCTGGCCAACATACGTTTTTGTTTGTTTGTTTGTTTGTTTTCCTGAGTTGTTAATTTTAGCCCTTCTGACAGATGTGAGATGGTATCTTAATGTGGTTTTGATTTGTATTTCTGTGATGGTGAGTAATGTTGAGCATCTTTTCATGTGTCTGTTAGCTATCTGGATGTCTTATTTGGAAAAGTATCTATTCATGTCTTCTCATTTCTTCACTATATTACTCATTTCTTGGGTGTTAAGTTTGATAAGTTCTGTATAGAATTTGGATACTAACCCTTTTTCTGATATATCATATGCAAATGCCTTCTATTCCATCGATTGCCTTTTAGTTTTCTTGATTGTTTCTTTTGCTATGTAGAAGTTTTTTTCTTGATGATGTCTTAGCAGTTCATTTTTGCTTTTGTTTTCCTTACTTCTGGAGATGTATCTAGTGAGAAGTTGCTGCAGCCAAGGCAAAAGAGGTTTTTTCCTGCTTTCTCCTCTAGGATTTTGATGGCTTTCTGTCTTACGTTTAGTTCTTTCATCCATTTCAGTATTTATTTTTGTGTATGGTGTAAGAAAATGGTCTAGTTTCATTCTTCTGCATGTCACTGTCCTGTCTTCCTAGCACCATTTGTTGAAGAGATTGTCTTTTTCCATTGGATATTCTTTACTGCTTCATCAAAGGTTAGTTGGTCATACATCTGAGGGTCTATTTCTGGTTTCTCTATTCTGTTCCATTGATGTATGTGTCTGTTCTTGTGCCAGTACCATACTGTCTTGATGATTACAGCTTTGTGGTACAGCTTAAGGTCCATAATTGTGATGCCTCCAGCTTTAGTTTTCTTTTTCAACATTACTTTGGCTATTCAGGGTCTTTTTCTGGCTCCATACAATGTTTAGGATTGTTTGTTCCAGCTCTGTGAAAATGTTGGTGTTATTTTGGTAGGGGTTGTATTGAATGTGAGGATTGATTTGGGTAGTATAGACATTTTAACAATATTTGTTCTTCCAATTCGTGAGCATGGAATGGTTTTCCATATATTTTTATCTTCTTCAATTTCTTTCATAAGTTTTCTATAGTTTTCAGCATAGATGTATTTTACCTCTTTGGTTAGGTATATTCCCAGGTATCTTATGAAGTTTGGTGCTATTATAAATGAGATAGGTTCCATGAAAATCTCTTTATCTGCTTCATTATTGGTGTATACAAATGCAACCAATTTCTCTATGTTGATATTTGTATCTTGCAATTTTTCTGAATCCCTTATGAGTTCTAACAGTTTTTTGATACAGTCTTTTGGGTTTTTGGTGTAGAGTATCATGTCATATGCAAAGAGTGAAAGTTTGACTTTTTCTCTGCCAATTTGTATGCCTTTTATTTCTTTTTGTTTTCTGATTGCTGAGGCCAAGACTTCCAGTACTATGTTGAACAACAGTGGTGAGAGTGTACATCCCTGTAGTGTTGCATTATTGTTTACAATAGTCTAATTATGGTAGTAGCCCACATGTCCATCAGTAGATTAAATGGCAAAGATGATGTTATATATATAATATTATTCAGCCATAAAATAATGAATTATCGCCATTTGCAATAACATGGATGTAGCTAGATAATATATGCTAACAAAGTAAGTCGATCAGATTAAGACAAATACTACATGATTTCACTCATGTGTGGAACTTAGGAAACAAAGAAAATGAACAAAGGGGCAAATGATAGAGAGAGAAACCAAGAAACAGTCTTTTAACTATGGAGAACAATCTGATGGTTACTAGAGGGAAGGTGGTGAAGGGATGAGTGAAATAGGTGACACAGATTAAAGAGTATGTTTATCATGATTAGCACTGAATAATATATAGAATAATTGAATCACTATATTGTACACCTGAAAGTAACATAATAGTGTATGTTAACTATACTGGAATTAAAATAGGAAATGTAAAAGAGTAAACAACAGAAACAAAAGACAAATAAATATATTACAAGATGATAAAGAGATCAATCAAAAAATGAGATATAAGAATTGTAAATACCTATACACCCAACACTGGAGAACCTAAATACATAAAGAAAATATTAAGGGACATATAGAGAGAAATAAATAATAATTAAATAATATTAGGGGACTTTAACTATCTACTTAAAGCAATGGATAGATAATCTAAGACAATCCATAAGGAAACAGTGGCTTTGAATGACACATTAGACCAGTTGGACAAGATTTTTTTTTTTATATATGAAATTTATTGACAAATTGGTTTCCATACAACACCCAGTGCTCATCCCAAAAGGTGCCCTCCTCAATACCCATCACCCACCCGCCCCTCCCTCCCACCCCCCATCAACCCTCAGTTTGTTCTCAGTTTTTAACAGTCTCTTATGCTTTGGCTCTCTCCCACTCTAACGTCCTTTTTTTTTTTTTTTTTCCTTCCCCTCCCCCATGGGTTCCTGTTAAGTTTCTCAGGATCCACATAAGAGTGAAACCATATGATATCTGTCTTTCTCTGTATGGCTTATTTCACTTAGCATCACACTCTCCAGTTTCATCCACGTTGCTACAAAGGGCCATATTTCTTTCTTTCTCATTGCCCCATAGTACTCCATTGTGTATATAAGCCACAATTTCTTTATCCATTCATCAGTTGATGGACATTTAGGCTCTTTCCATAATTTGGCTGTTGTTGAGAGTGCTGCTATAAACATTGGGGTACAAGTGCCCCTATGCATCAGTACTCCTGTATCCCTTGGGTAAATTCCTAGCAGTGCTATTGCTGGGTCATAGGGTAGGTCTATTTTTAATTTTCTGAGGAAACTCCACACTGTTTTCCAGAGTGGCTGTACCAGTTTGCATTCCCACCAACAGTGCAAGAGGGTTCCAATTTCTCCACATCCTCTCCAGCATCTACAGTCTCCTGATTTGTTCATTTTGGCCACTCTGGTGTGAGGTGATATCTGAGTGTGGTTTTGATTTGTCTTTCCCTGATGAGCGATGTTGAGCATCTTTTCATGTGCCTGTTGGCCATCCAGAGATCTTCTTTAGAGAAGTGTCTATTCATGTTTTCTGCCCATTTCTTCACTGGATTATTTGTTTTTCGGGTGTGGAGTTTGGTGAGCTCTTTATAGATTTTGGATACTAGCCCTTTGTCTGATATGTCATTTGCAAATATATTTTCCCATTCCGTTGGTTGCCTTTTAGTTTTAAGTTTATTTCTAAGTATTTTATGCTTGTAGTGCAATTGTAAGTGGAGTTATTTTCTTAAATTTCTCTTTCTGCTACTTCGTTATTAGTGTATAGAAGTAATATTATTTTGGGGTATTAATTTTGTATCCTGCGTCTTTACTGCAGTTTTTTTTTGTGAAGTGTTTAGAATTTTTTAAATATAATATCACATCATATGAAAATAGTGAAATTTTAACTTTTTATTTAGACAACTGAATGTTTCTTATTTTTGTTTCTTGTCTGATTGCTGTGGCTAGGGCTTCCAGTACTACACTGAATAAAAGTGGTGAGTGTGCTGGGCGCCTGGGTGGTGCAGTCGGTTAAGCATCCAACATCAGCCAGGTCATGATCTCGCGGTCCGTGAGTTCGAGCCCCGCGTCAGGCTCTGGGCTGATGGCTCAGAGCCTGGAGCCTGTTTCCGATTCTGTGTCTCCCTCTCTCTCTGCCCCTCCCCCGTTCATGCTCTGTCTCTCTCTGTCCCAAAAATAAATAAACGTTGAAAAAAAAAAGTGGTGAGTGTGGATATCCAAGTCTTCTTCCTGATCTTAGGAGAAAACTTCTCAACTTTTCAAAATTGAGCATGATGTCAACTGTATTTTTTTTCTTGTATGGCCACTATATGAAATTTTCACACTAAGGCCAATTTGTTGAGAGATTTTTAAAATCTATAGTCATGAAAACAGTATGTTATTGGCACAAAAATAGACACATGGATCACTGAAACAGAATAGACACTGTAGAAATAAATCTACAGTTATATGGTCAATTAATCTCGCAAAGGAGGCAAGAATATAGAATGGTAAAAATAAAGTATTTTCAATGAAAATATGTTGGGAAAACAGAACAACTACATATATGTAATTGGATAGAAGTAGGATGGAATTTGATTACTTTCTAACACCATACACAAAAATAAATTCAAGATGGATTAAAGACCTAAATGTGACACCTGAAACTATAGAAATTCTAAAAATGAACACAAGCAGTAGTTTCTTTGACATTAGCCATGGCAACATTTTTTAAGATATGTTTCCTAAGACAAGAGAAACAAAAGCAAAATTAAATTATTGGAACTATATAAAAATAAAAAGCTTTTCACAGCAAAGGAAACCATCAACAAAACAAAAAGACAAGTTACTGAATGGGAGAAGGTATGTGCAAATGATATATCCAATAAGGGGTCAGTATCCAAAATATATAAAGAACTTATGCAATGCAACACCACAAACTTAAACAATCTGATTAAAACCTGGGAAGAAATTCTGAATAGACCTTTTCCCAAAGAAGACATACAGATGGGTAACTGACAAATGAAATGATTGTCAACATCAGTCATCCTCATCAGGGAAGGGCAAGTCAAAACCACACAGAGGGGCACCTAGGGGTCTCAGTTGGTTAAGTGTCCAACTTTGGCTCTGGTCGTGATCTCTCAGTTTGTGAGTTTGAGCCCCGCATCAGGCTCTCTGCTGTCAGCACAGAGCTTGCTTCAGATCCTGTCTCCCTCTCTCTCTGCCCCTCCCCTGTGTGTTCTCTCTCTTTCTCTAAAAAAATAAACATTTAGAAAACACAATGAGATATCACCTCATGTGAGTTAGAATGGCTAAAGTGAAAATGACAAGAAATAACAAGTGTTGGTTTGGATGTGGAGAAAAAAGAACCCTTGTGCACTGTCTGTGGGAATGCAAATTGGTAGAGTCATTGTGGAAAACAGTATGAAGATTCCTCAAAAATTAAAACTAAAAATACTGTATATTCCAATAATTCCACTATTGGGTATTTGCCAAAAAGAACTCATGAAAAGTTAATTCTAAAAGATACATGTAACCCTATGTTTATTGTAGCATTACTTATAATAGTCATGATATGGAAACAAGCTAAGTGTCCATCCATAGTTGAAAGGGTAAAAGAAAAGCAGTATAGAGCCCAACTTCATGAAGGCTCTCAGCACCCCGTTGACCCTCAGGCACCCAGCACACACCAGCTACTTTGCCATGATACCTAAAAGAAAGTTCATCTCCACTGAGGGGGTGGCAAAGCAGGAGCCCAAGACGAGATTGGGGACGTTGTCAGACAAACCCGCTCCTGAAAAGTGGAAACAAAGCCAAAACAAGTGGCAGGAAGGAATAAATCTTCAGACAAAAAAAGTGGAAACAAAGTGGAAAGGGGCACCAAAGGGAGAACAGGTTGAAGTGGCTAACCAAGAAATGAAAGAAGACTTACATGCAGAAAATGGAGAAACTAAAAATGAGGAGAGTCCAGCCTCTGATGAAGCAGGAGAGAAAGAAGCCAAGTTTGATTAATATCACATACCATGTCTTATCAGTGCTCCCTGTCTCCTTTCTTGTACAATCCAGAGGAATATTTTTTATCAACTATTTTGTAAATGCAAGTTTTTTAGTAGCTCTATAAACATTTTTAAGAAGGAAGAAATCTCATTCATACTACTTTTTAAGTGTAAATGTTCTTTTTTTTTTTTTAAGAAGTGAAATAATTGTATGGTTGTTTACTTTTTGGTACAACAAGAAAATAGCGGTATATTGAATATGGGAGGTTTTGATTATCTTGGGTGACAGCTTAACATTCCATACATGGGATAGGTTTTTCTTAAAGGTTTATTTATTTATTTTTGACAGAGACAGAGCATGAACAACAGAGTGGCAGATCCACACTGTCAGCACAGAGCCAGATGTGGGGCTCGAACCCATGAACTGTGAGATCACAACCTGAACTACAACCAAGAGTCAGGCACTCAACTTGATAGTTGTTATATCCTGGAAAAAGCATCCCTGGATGGGGTAGTTTTTATATCCTATAATACAAAGCATACTAAATGGAAATCTGGAGTCAGTCATGCATTTAATATGTCTTGAACATTTTAAATTACTACTATTCCCATTTGTTCCTTGTAGGATTGTTTCCTGAAGAAAACCACTCCTTGATCTCGGCTCTCCCTGACAGAATTTTGTGCACTCCATAACATCTTTGTAGTGGTAGTCCAGTTTATCTAGTAACTTTGTCAATGTGCTATATAAGATTGAAAATTTGGATATGTAATGTATATTTTATTAATTGTGAAATAATGGGACTTAACAATGTTACAGTGTATCAACATTTAAGATATTGGTAATTTATATACTGTTAAGAAAGATTTGCCTCCAAATTTTAAGCAGGATTGCCACTGGAATAACTTTCACAAAACAATTGCAGCTACGTGACCTTTTTGGGTTTTCAGTATATATGTTAAGAATTGTGTACAAATTGAAATTTGTGTAGTGATCCTTAGAACAACCAATAAAATATCAATTATAAAAAAGTGGTATATATACACAATTGAATATTAATCAGCCTTAAAAATGAAATCTTGCTTTTGCAACAACATGGATGCCTCTACAGAATATTATACTAAGTGATACAGGTTAAATCTGAGGCTGTGATGCCTCCAGCTTTGGTTTTCTTTTTCGATATTACTTTGGCTATTCAGTGTGTTTTCTGGTTCCAAACAAATTTTAAGATTGTTTGTTCTACCTTTTTGAATGCTGGTAGTATTTTGATTGGGATTGCATTGAATGTGTAGATTGCTTTGGGTGGTATCAACATTTTAACAATATTTGTTCCTCCAACCCATGAACATGGAATGGTTTTTTTTTTCATTTCTTTGTGGCTTCTTCACTTTCTTTCAATAAGCTTTCTATAGTTTTCAGTATACAAATCTTTTACCTCTTTGGTTAGGTTTATTACTAAGCATTTTATGGTTCTTGGTGCAATTATAAAAGGGATTAATTCCTTGATATCTCTTTCTATTGCTTCATTATTAGCGTATAGAAATGCAACTGATTTCTGTACATTTATTTTATATCCTGAGACTAGCTGAATTCATGTGTCAGTTCTAGCCGGTTTTTTGGTGGAGTTTTTCAGGTTTTCCATGTAGAGCATTATGTCATCTGTGATGGTACTGGCACAAAAACAGACACATGTACCAATGGAATAAAATAGAGAACCCATAATTAGACACACAAATTTATGGCCATTTAATCTTCGACAAAGCAGGAAAGAACATCCAATGGAAAAATGACAGTCTCTTTAGCAAATAGTGCTGGGAAAACTGGACAGCAACATGCGGAAGAATGAAACTGGACCACTTTCTTACACTATACATAAAAATAAATTCCAAAATGGATGAAAGACCCAAATGTGTGACAGGAAACCACCAAAAACCTAGAAGAGAAAACAGGCAACAACCTCTTTGACATCAGCCACAGCAACTTCTTACTTGACACGTCTCCAAAGGCAAGGGAACTAAAAGAAAAAAATAAACTATTGGGACCTAATCAAGATAAAAAGCTTCTGCACAGCAAAGGAAACAATCAACAAAACTAAAAGGCAACCAAAGAATTGGAGAAGATATTTGCAAATGACATATCAGATAAAGGGCTACTATCCAAAATCTATAAAGAAAATACCAAACTTAACATCTGGAAAACAAATAATCCAATGAAGATATGGGTAGAAGACAGGAATAGAAAAAGACATTCAAATGGCTACCAGACACATTAAAAGATGTTCAACATCACTAAAAATCAGAGAAATACAAATCAAAACCACATTGAGATACCAGCTCACACAGGTCAGAGTGGCTAAAATTAACAACTCAGGAGACAATAGATGTTGGTGAGGATGTGGAGAAAGGGGAACCCTCTTGCATTGTTGATGGAAATGACAACTGGTTGGAAAACAGTATGGGGTTCCTCAACACAGTAGATATAGAGCAACCCTACAACCCATCAACTGCACTACTAGGTATTTATTAAAGGATACAAGGAGCTGATTCATAGAGGTACTTGTACCCCAATGTTTATATCAGCACTATCAACAATAGCCAAATCATAGAAAGAGCCCAAATGTATATCAGCTGAGAAATGGATAAAGAAAATGTTACACACACACACACACACACACACACACATGTATGTATACACACACACACACACACGGGAATACTACTCACTACTTGGCAATGAAAAGAATGAAATCTTGCCATTTGCAACTACGTGTATGGAACTGGAGGGTATTATGCTAAGTGAAATTAGTCAGAGAAAGAAAAATATCATATGACTTCACTCATATGAGGACTTTAAGAGACAAAACAGATGAACATAAGGGAAGGGAAGCAAAAATAATATAAAAACAGGGAGAGGGACAAAACACAAGAGATTCTTAACTACGGAGAACAAACAGAGGGTTACTGGAGGGGTTATGGGAAGGGAGATGAGCTAAATGGGTAAGGGACACTAAAGAATCTACTCCTGAAATCATTGTTGCACTATATGCTAACTAACTTGGATGTATATTTTAAAAAATAAAAAAAATTAAAAAAAAAAGAATAGAAGCAGCTCTAGGATCTACTATTTCAAATTCCCTAAGAATCCAGTTGGTTCTGGTTTCTTATGGCATATCTCCTCCAGCATAAATGGTCTCTTATTTTATTTCCATCCGAATCAACTAATCCTGCTTCTGCTTATTATCTGTCCATACCTAACTTCATCTTACATATGGCTCATCATGGCCACTGCTGTTTATTTCTTCCTCCATTATCATTCCACCCCCCCCTTCTTACTGGTAACTGGAAAATTCTTTCCAAATGTATTAATATAAATTACTGAGAAAAAGAAAATCAGATTTTGGTCCAGTTTTTCTTTTTGTGGCAGGCCAAATAACATACAGGTTCGTAGCCAGATTAGGTCCTCTATTGTATAATTAATGCCTAATCATTATCCAAACATGTAAGCTCTGGTGGGGGAGGAAGGAGGGAAATAGAACCACGTGACACAAAATAAAGTGGCTACAGGATGGACAACGTCCTCTTAAAATTGACATGTGTGAAAATAAGGCAACTAAAGGTTTTTTTGGGGGGGTGGAGGGATGCCTGAGTAGATCAGTTGGTTAAAGTTCCTACCCTTGATTTCGGCTCAGGTCATGATCTCACAGTTTGTGGGATTGAGCCCTGCATCAGGATTCTCATTGACAGCACAGAGCCTGCTTGTGATTCTCTCTTTTCTCTCTCTCTGCCCCTCTCCATCACCCACGCACACACACTCTAAATAAATAAATAAATAAATAAATAAACATTTTTTAAAAATAATTTTTTTAATTCAGTGAAATAGAGGGGCGCCTGGGTGGCTCAGTCGGTTGAGCGGCCAGCTTCGGCTCAGGTCATGATCTCGCGGTCCGTGGGTTCGAGCCCCGCGTCGGGCTCTGTGCTGACAGCTCAGAGCCTGGAGCCTGTTTTAGATTCTGTGTCTCCCTCTCTCTGACCCTCCCCCGTTCATGCTCTATCTCTCTCTGTCTCAAAAATAAATAAACGTTAAAAAAATTAAAAAAAATTCAGTGAAATAGAGTAGAAAATATAACTGGAAAGTCGATACCAAATTTTAATGATTCTTAAATTCTAATCTAAAAAATATAGACTTTTTCTCTGTATATCAGGGAAGTTTTCAAACATTTTTGTGCAATGGAATAATAATAATAGCTAATATTCATACAGCATATAAATAACTATACTACAGCGACCATTCTAAGTGCTTTATGAGCAGTAATTCATCAAATATAATTAAGCCTGTACTAAAAGAAGTTAGCTCTGGTTGCAACAAGACAAAGTTTGGAAGAAATGATTGAAGATAAGAATGGGAAATTTGCAGATTAGAAAACTGTTACAGTAGTTTGAATCACTAAGAAACATGGATACCCAAACCAGGGCACTAACAAAACAGTAATTGGATGAATACAAGAGACTTTCATAGTTAAACCTGATAGGATTGTTTATCAACTTTATGTGAAGAGATAATTGAAGATGTCACTAAAGTATTGATCTTAAGAGCTTCAACTGTAGAAGATCATGATATTCCTAAGGAAACGAGGAGGTAAAGGAGGAAGAATACATATTTGCAAAGGTGAGTTTTTTGAGGTGGCTAGGGGACATCAGGTGGAATGGTTTGTATAAAGAGGTCTGGTATTTGGGACAAAAGATGACAGAGAAAGATTTGAAAGTCATCCCTCATTTCCAAATGAGTGCTTACAGTGTGAGTGAGATAAGAAAGCCCGGCAGTAAATGCTGATTTAAGGTTGGGGAAAATTACCACTGTAGATAATTATAGAATCATGACTCTCTAGAACTGGAAAAGACATTGAAGATCATGCACTCCATCACTGAGTTTTGAAGAAATTCAATTCAGAGATAAATGACTTGTTCAAGGTCACAGAATAATGAGTTATTGACAAAGCTGAGGCTGGTGACCAGATACACTGATAAAGAAGAGCCAGAAAAGTCCCATATCACAAAAAAATAGGAAGGACAGGATTAATTACAAGGATATTGAGAAAAGTTCAAAAGCACTTCAGCTTGATGAAGTCTCAGAAGGAGCCATTGAATTAAACAAATAAGAGTATACTATTGTAAAGTTTTCATTATCAAATATTCTTTCTTAAACAAAAGCCACCCTCCACCCAGTAACTTCAAACCACTAATCTCAGGTTTTCCTTCTTGAGCCAATATTATTCCTTTTTTTTCTCTCCTCACTTTGTATTTCTGTTACCTTCATCTACTCTCCCCTGTTTCCAACCTGTATCTTTCATTCTCTTTATCTTTTTCACAATATGAAACTGGACTGCAGTTTCATATTTTTCAATAACTTGTGCTTTTAAAAAATTGTGATTAACATACTATTTTTCTTGTTAGTTCATCCAGTGCCCAAAGTTCTAAAATCAGTGCCCCCTTTGATTTCTGTTGATGATGTCACACATAGTTTTTCTATATCTAAAGTTTTTCCTTTTCATTTTTGCCATTTTATATAATTTGCCTTTTTAAAATTTTATTGATTATTTTTCTCTATTAGGCAGCATGAATTAAATGCCAAAAGCACAGAATACTTATACTGAATTCTCCCTTATTAACTATATCTCTGTGAGGCCTTGGCAGGTCGCTTGACTACTCTATATCTTAGGTTTCAAATCTGTAACTTGTGGATATTGTCTTCTGTCTCTGTTTTTAGGAAGCAATTGTTGAGAATGTTGTGGGGAAGGGTGCACATAATATTATTTATTATAAAAGTATACACACATGGTTTGGTAAATAAAATGATACTGTGCAAAAACAAATTGTTACATTTATACAGAATTGAATAGTTGGAAAAGTATTATCTTCTGAATCACATGTATCTTACTCTGAATCCTAACTTTAGCTGTATGATGTAGTGCAAATTACATAACTTTTGTAGATTTTACTTTCCTCATTTGCATAAAGGAGATAATAATAGTATTTACCTCCTACAGTTTTTATAAGGATTAAAAATGTATATAAAGTGAAGTACCAGGTACATAGTAATGGTTTCATAAGTATATTATCGATTTTTTTCACACCAAAGTGTTTTGCTTATACATAATAGCTTTATGCCAAACCCACTACCAATGATCCCTCTTGGAAAGTAACATAATCAAAGGAAATGATATATACTGGACTCTAATAAATGGTCTATTAAATAGGTTAAATACAGCTATTTGACTTGTAAAAGTTAAGATTAAAGCTGTTTCAAATGTATTTAATCTCCAGAGGGTAGACACTGACCTTTCTGAAGCATTTTATGACTTTATATCTGCAAATCCTCAGATTCAACACATCTTCCTCTACAGTAAAGTAAATACAGCACAGCACATACTATCAGAAAGCCTTTATTTGAATCTTTATTTTACCAGTGAAATGTTGGGCTACCATGAAGTAGCCATGAAGACTTTCTCAGGATTAGCTTCTTAACTGAGAAATTAGGATAGTGCCTCTTTTTCTCTCTACCTATAGAATTTCTGTGCAGAAAGTATAGTGAAATATATGTGGATGTGCCTTTATAAACTGCAAAATGTCACAATATGAAATGATGTTATGGTGTCAGCTGAAGTTATTGTCTTCATGCTGGCTAGAACATGAAGTTCTGAGGCTCAAGCAATGTTTGATTCCAAATAGAACCATTTGAAGCAATAAGCCACATATGAACACATTAAGTATTGCTTTCACATACAAACAACTCAAAATTGAACTGTTTTTCATACTTCTGTTTTGAAAAATAAGAAATTGTGGATTCTGCTAAGATCTTTGAATTCAAGATTAATCTTGATTTTCAAGTTATTGAAATTTTTAGTAAATAATATGGATATGTATTTTTCAGGTTAAGAATTTTGTCTATAAAATCCTGATTAACATTGGCAGGGTTTTTTCATTGGTTCTTTAATGGTCCTTCTTTTAATGGTGACTGTATTAAGATATCATATACAGTAATTAATTGAAGCTCATTATGATATCTTCCATATGAAAAATGGTAGATAATTTCCTGTCCAATTGATTTGAATGAAATACAGGCTCCTAATGATGAAAATTATATTTTTATTAAATATTAATTTTTCACTCACTGCTCATAAATCTGTAGTGAGGAAGACCTTCTCTAAAACCACTTTCTAAAATACATTAAAACAAAATTATCCTCTTCTTCCCTTGCTTGCACTACTTTAACTGAAAATAATTTTAGTTCTTTTTTTTCCCACAGGGGAGGGGAAGAGGGAGAGGGAGAGGAAGAACCTTAAGCAGGCTCCATGTCCTGCACAGAGCCCAGTGTGGGGCTCAGTCTCACGACTGTGAGATTATGACCTGGGCTGAAATCAAGAATCAGACACTTAACCAATGAGCCACCCAGGTGCCCCTGAAAATACTTTTATATTTCACAGAACTCAGAGTGTATTTCTTTATGACATTTACAAAGATAGTTTTTTTTAATAGCCTAACTCCAAGAGGAAACATTATGTCAGGACAGTCCCATTATCTATTTGCTTAATGTGTAGGCTCATAGAGTCTTTGAGTTACAAGGCAAACTGAAATATGAGTGGAAGATATTTTTTGTCATATAGCCTAGCTTATATTTATATCTCAATCCTGTGCACGAGCCACTCTTTCTTAATATTTGAAAAGAAATTTCACATTCCCTTATGCAATATAGGTACAGATATTTTTCAAAATTTTAAATTCTAGTTATTTAACATATATAGTGTAATATTGGTTTCAAGAGTACAATTTAGTGATTCATCACTTACATATAACTCCCAGTGCTCAACACAAGTGCTTTCCTTAATACCCGTCACCTGGTTAGCCCAACCCCCTCCCACTCATCAATCCTCAGTTTGTTATTTATAGTTAAGAGTCTCTTATGGTTTGTTTCTCTCTCTCTCTCTTCTTCTCCCCTTCCCATATGCTCATCTGTTTTGTTTCTTATATTCCATATGAGTGAAATCACATGGTATTTGTCTTTCTCTGACTGACTTATTTTGTTTAGCATAATCCACTTTAGTTCTACCCATGTCATTGCAAATGGAAAGATTTCATTCTTTCTGATGACTGAATAATATTCCAGTGTGTGTGTGCGCGCACGTGTACACGTGTGTGTGTGAACACCACATATTCTTTATCCATTCGTGAGTCAGTGGACATTTAGGCTCTTTCCATGATTTGGCTATTATTGATAATGCTGCTGTAAACATCGAGGTGCCCTTTCAAATCAGTATTTTTGTATTCTTTGGGTAAATACTTAGTACTGCAGTTGCTGTGCCATAGGGTAGTTCTATTTTCCCTTTTAAAGAAGCTCTATACAGTTTTCCACAGCAGCTGAGGTGGTTTGCATTCCCACCAACAGTGTAAAAGGGTTCCCCTTTCTCTGCATCCTCTCCAACATCTGATGTTTCCTGTGTTGTTAATTTTAGCCATTCTGAAAAGTGTGAGGTGGTATCTCATGGTTTTTATTTGTATTTCTCTGATAATGTGTGATGTTGAGCATCTTTTCATGTGTTTGTTGGTCATGTGTACATTTTATTTGGAAAAAAAGTCTATTCATATATTCTGCCTATTTCTTTACTGGATTATTTGTTTTTTGGGTGTTGAGTTTGATACATTCATTATAGATTTTGGATTTTTTAATGAATTCCAGTTACCTATCTCTGGTTGCCTCAGTTTATTAACACCCTTTTTAAAATGTGGTACAACATATTAGATTTGATCTGACTTTTATTTATGCAGCTTAAGATAGCATGGACTTTGTGGGAAGCCATGATATGCTGTTGGGTCATATTGAGATTTTGTCAACTAAACACCCTAATGCTTTTACGATAGGTCTTCTCAATTCTGTTTGTGTGAAATTAATCTTTTTAACATAAATGCATGAATTTCCATTTAATTCAATTAAGCTTCATATTTTTAGTGTTAACCCTGTATTTATTATAAAGCATAATAATAGCTCTCTTGAAAAAAGAATCAGTAAATTTGTTCTTGACACAGAAAGTGAATATTTTCATTTTGCCACCTGTAGTATCTGTGTTGCAACTACTCAACTCTTACATCACAGTGCAAAAGTAGCCATATGCAATTCATAAACTAATGGTTGTGATTGTGTCCCAATAACATTTCATTTACAAAAACAAACAATGAGGAAGATTTGGCTCGTGAGCTGTAGTTTGTTACCGCCTTGCTTAAATACTGTGTATATAACCCTGTCTTGAGTCTTCTTTGAAGTGAGTCTATAGATTTACTCAGATTCTTAAAAGAGTTCAGGACTCCAAGATGATAAACATGTACTCTAGGGACTCTGAATATGTTTTTGCTAGATTTATATTAGTTTACATGTAGAATGGCAGTCCTAGTCCTAGACCTACTGTCTCAGTGTTCAGTCTGGTTAGTGCCTTCTTTCTTCCTCAAAAGTCTCCTACTTTGGTTAAGAACTATATTGTTACTCTGCTAATATGCTATATGAATATGGACTCTCTTAGATTCTGAGAAGTTTATAACATTTGGAATTAATTCCAGATCTACAGTCTAACTTTTCAGGCAAGTAATCTTGCAAAGACAAATACCTTGCTATTTTTTATCTTCTCTTTGCAGTTAAAAAATGGCAGATTAAAGGAATAAGAGACAAAGGGCTATTTTGAAGAACAAAAGATGGTTTAAATTAGCTCTATGTTAAGAGGAATTTGGGGGTAAACAATGGCACCATAAAGAAAAAACAGGGACTGTGGTAAAAAAAAATATATAATATGTTATAATATTATATATATATTATATATATAATATTATTATATTATATATTATTATATTATAATTATAATTATATTATATATTATAATAATATAATATATTATAATAATATAATATATTATAATATAATATAAGATATATAATATACAATATATTATGTATATTATATATATATATATACACACACACACATATATATACTACTGAGGCTAGAATAAAGGGGATCTTACACACATGGTCTCTCTTTGGGAACACTACCACAGAATTCATGGCTTTTCAGTCTCCGAGTTCAGTTGAAGAAAAAAAATGCTTAGCATTTTTGAGACTTTCCTGAGGACCACAGAAATTAAAAACAGAAGATTGCCAAGACTTTGAGGTTCCCTTGTGGGGGAATAGGAAACTTGGGCCTTTGCACTTTTTCAACACTAAAACTTCATAACTCCTCTAGAAATCTGTTTTCAAAATAGAAGTTGAGATAAATCTGCTTTTAAGGTGTATAGATTCTATATATGTTATTCCATTAGCTAGTTGTGTTGATTTTGGCAAGACTTTTTCCCTCTCTGAGCTTTAGCACTATCTCATTTTAAGTGGGATAATACTTTGTGTTCTTCAAGTAGAGATTTTAGGAAAAACAAATACACAGTGGCTTTGGTAATGCTGACAAAAAGTGGGTATGTATGTGTGTGTATTACTTTAACATCTATTTACCTGAGTATTTTGAGACTAACCTTAGAGCTATGTCCTTAACTGCATATCTGATGTTATTCTTTTTTACAGGTATCCCCACAGAGTATGTTCAGTATAATCTATTTTATGATCCTTCCCTTTACTTCATATTGTAAGACAGTCTAACCTGCAACCTCAAAAAGTCATTTAAGATTTTGCATATTTCTCCTTTTGTTCCATACACATTTTAAGGGCTGCTCCACTGTCCTCTACAAAAGAAAATAAGTACATGTGCACATGGGATTATAAAATGTGTATGGACAATTCCTTATCCTCTACCAGGTACTTGTAACTTCAAACTCAATATTAGGAACCATTTTCACATGATGATTAGGTGCATATGTTTGGTGCTCTTGCTATTGTTGTTTTTGTTGTTGTTTTAGCAAAGATACAGGTCCTTTCATTCAAATACAACTATTCTTTGTCTGATGTAAGTATGAACTTTAAAAACTAGATTATTTCCCTAAAGAGTTTTAATATAAAAGTTGGAATATTAGAGATGTGTTTTAATGAAGCAATAATGTTCATCACTTCAGAGTGTACTATGCTTCATCATGTACAAGGCCCTCTGAGTAAAGCAGGGCAGGTGGTAGCATTCTCTCTTTACAGGTGGAGAAAATGAGGATCTAAAATGTAAGAAAAACATGTCTATACTCGAATTAAGGGAATCTGGACCACTAAAACCCAGGTGAGTTGAAGGCATTTTTCATGACTTTTATTTCTCCTGCCTGATTCAGATAAACCTTACACTCGTGTCAACTTGGTGACCCAAATAATAATAATTTAAAGATAAAGCTGCCAATTAATGCTATAATTAAAAATAGATACAGGAGCCCCTGGGTGGCACAGTCGGTTAGGCATCCAACTTCAGCTTGGGTCATGATCTCACGGTTCAGTTTCATTCATCAGTTTGAGCCCTGCATCTGGCTCTGTGTTGACAGCTCAGTGCCTGGAGCTTGCTTCAGATTCTGTGTCTCCCTCTCTCTGCCCTTCCCCCACTTGTGCTCTCTCTCTCTCAAAAATAAATAAACATTAAAAAATAGATACCTACATTTTATATTATATTCTGAAAAAGTGGAATTTTTACCTTAAAAACATACTTGCCAAAATATCCAAATCTAAGCGTTATTGATAAATATCCTAATCTACTCAATACCTCATGACTGCTCAGTGGGGAAACCACAGTTTAAGACCCCAAACTCAATAAACTACAAACCCTCACATTAGTACACCATGGTTGAAAAAAAGTATTTAGGTATTAGCATTTACTTTATGGCAATTGATTCCACAGATATAGTTCCATGGAGATCTTTAAAAGAAGTATTTTACCCATAGAACAGAACATAGTTATGACAGTTTGTTTTCTGACATAAGTTTCTATCAACAATAGTTACTGAAAGTCAACATAGTGCTAGTATCTGTAGGATACAGAAAAGAAGTATAAGGCACAATACCTGACATAAAGGAGCATATACTCTAGTTGGGAAAATTAGATAATGCCAAGGTGCAAAATAAAATGCTACAAAGCAGAATATTATTACTCTTTAGATTATGTACTGTAAAGAACATCATTTTTGGATGGCACAGCCATTGTCCCGGTTTTCACTGAGTAACATGAATTTCAAAAGGAAGGAATGAACAATGTGTTGCATTAAAGTCCAAAGAGAATATACACCATTAGGGTTTTAGAAGTATATAATGGTCAAAAGTGGAGGTTCTGGTAATATTACCTGGGTCCCAATCCTGTCTCAGTCACTTGCCAACACAGGTTTAAGTTCTCTGAGCCTCAGTTCCTCATTGATAAAACATGGGAATCAATAGGACCTAAATCAATTAGTGGTTGTAAGAATAAAATGAGATACCCTATAAAAATACCTTAACATATAGCCTGAGACTTAGTAAATGTGCAAAGTGTTATTATTACTTCTTACATGTTATGAATTGATTTGCCATGTTTCTTTCAATTCCTTCCCAAAATTTAGCTTCCTTAAAAATCTATATGTTGAAGTTCTAAGTCCCAATATTGCAGAATATGACTTAAATTTGAAATAAAGTAATTGCAGATATAATTAGGTAAGATGAGGTCATACTGGAGTAGAATGGGCCCCTAATTTATTATGACTGGTGTCCTCACAAAACGAGGGTTGGAGTTATATTTCCATAATCCAAAACACTACCAGAAGGTAGTAGAGAGGCCTGAATTAGAACTTTCCCTAGTGTCTTTAGAAAAAGCATGGCCTTGACAACATTTTGTTCTTGTAATACTAGCTTCCAGAAGTGTGACAAAATACATGTATATTGTTAAGTCACTCATTTTATGGTACTTTGTTATAGCAGCCCTAGAAAATGAATACATTACCCTCTACTGATGGAACGCCCATTTATCAGGTTTGACACATACAATAAATATCAATACCTCAACTGTGGATGGCAGGAATGGGATGGAGGAAAGAAATAAGTACTCTTTCTATAGTGGGTACTTTATGTTGACTCACTCTTGGGACGTAAATTCTCAATAAAACTGAAAATAATTTTGAAATATATTTTCTTATTATATTTATTATATTCATTACTTTTTTATGCTTGGGATTTTACATGGTCTCTTAACTAAAATCTTAGGACTTATTTCCATGAGCATTAATAGTAAAAATCTTCAAAACTTTAAGCACATAAAAAATTGAAAGCCCACTAAATCCAGAGGAGATAAATCATGTTTTGTAAGTGACATACAGAGTGTATTTGGCTTTAGTGTTACTACTTTTTAACATTAATTTTTTTTCTTCAATATATGAAATTTATTGTCAAATTGGTTTCCATACAACACCTAGTCCTCATCCCAAAAGGTGCCCTCCTCAATACCCATCACCCACCCTCCCCTCACTCCCACCCCCCATCAACCCTCAGCTTGTTCTCAGTTTTTAACAGCCTCTTATGCTTTGGCTCTCTCCCACTCTAACCTCTTTTTTTTTTCCTTCCCCTCCCCCATGGGTTTCTGTTAAGTTTCTCAGGATCCACATAAGAGTGAGACCATGTGGTATCTGTCTTTCTCTGTATGGCTTATTTCACTTAGCATCACACTCTCCAGTTTCATCCATGTTGCTACAAAGGGCCATATTTCATTCTTTCTCATTGCCACGTAGTACTCCATTGTGTATATAAACCACAATTTCTTTATCCATTCATCAGTTGATGGACATTTAGGCTCTTTCCATAATTTGGCTATTGTTGAGAGTGCTGCTATAAACATTGGGGTACAAGTGCCCCTATGCATCAGTACTCCTGTATCCCTTGGGTAAATTCCTAGCAGTGCTATTGCTGGGTCATAGGGTAGGTCTATTTTTAATTTTTTGAGGAACCTCCACACTGTTTTCCAGAGTGGCTGTACCAGTTTCCATTCCCACCAACAGTGCAAGAGGGTTCTCGTTTCTCCACATCCTCTCCAGCATCTATAGTCTCCTGATTTGTTCATTTTGGCCACTCTGACTGGCATGAGGTGATATCTGAGTGTGGTTTTGATTTGTATTTCCCTGATAGGAAGCGACGTTGAGCATCTTTTCATGTGCCTGTTGGCCATCCGGATGTCTTCTTTAGAGAAGTGTCTATTCATGTTTTCTGCCCATTTCTTTACTGCTGTAATCATCAAGACAGCATGGCATTGGCACAAAAACAGACACATAGACCAATGGAATAGAACAGAAACCCCAGAACTAGACCCACAAACGTATGGCCAACTCATCTTTGACAAAGCAGGAAAGAACATCCAATGGAAAAAAGACAGTCTCTTTAACAAATGGTGCTGGGAGAACTGGACAGCAACATGCAGAAGGTTGAAACTAGACCACTTTCTCACACCATTCACAAAAATAAACTCAAAATGGATAAAGGACCTGAATGTGAGACAGGAAACCATCAAAACCCTAGAGGAGAAAGCAGGAAATGACCTCTCTGACCTCAGCCGTAGCAATCTCTTACTGGGCACATCCCCAAAGGCAAGGGAATTAAAAGCAAAAATGAACTACTGGGACCTTATGAAGATAAAAAGCTTCTGCACAGCAAAATTAACATTAATTTAACATCAACGCAGTGTCAACTTCTATATAAATTCGACCACACAGTGTCAAATTTACCAGGTAAATCACTGGGAAATGAAATGAGAAAATAGAAAATTGGTGTTAAATTCACACATCCAAAATAAATAGTTGTCAAAAAATTTTACTTTATAACAAATAGATGACAAATTGTGTAGCAAAAATATTGTGAGCTGCTGATTGCGTTCTGAAACTAATGCTCAGACACCATGTGGGTTTCTTATAATTTAATTCAATTCTGACACTATCTGTCAGATCCCACAAGATAAAGGACAAGATCCCCAACAAGACTATTTTTATTTCAGATGACAGCCCTAAGTGTGGTTCCTAGGTCTCCGTCACTTTTCCCAGCTGGCTAATTTGGGGTTTCCAACAACCTCCTTAATTTTGATAATTCACTAAAATGACTCAGATAACTCAGAATAGCACTATACTTATGATTACCATTTATTATAAACATTGAAAATGAGTAATGAGATGAAGAGATACATGCGACAAGGTTTAGGAGGGGTCCAAGTACAGAAGTTTCTGCTTCTCTGGAGTCAAATCATGTCACCTTTCCAGTACAGCAATATATTTACTAACCAGAAAATTCCCCTGAGCTTCATTGTCCATAATTATTATATGAGTTTTCATTACATAAGCATTATTGATTAAATAACTGGTCATGTGAATAAACTCAATATCCAGCCCCCATCTCCTTGCTGTAAGTTGGGCAATGAAAAATTCCAACCCATTAATCATGCATTCAGCCTGTGTGATGACCAGCTCCCATTCTGTAACTTTCTAGGGGCTGCCATGGGTCATCTAATTAGGATAACAATTATAATCCTATCACTTAAGAAATTGCAAGGTTTTTGAAGTTCTATGCCAAGAATCAAGGACAAACATGTTATATACTTTTACTACATAACACTAATCTTTTAGGACCCAAAAGAAGACATAATGGAAGCTTCTTTTCAACACCAAACCTTATGTACTGCTTCCTCTTGATTATAACCCCTCAACCAACTCAGGCCTATTTGTTTTTTTCTTTTTCCTGTCCCTAAATTGTCTACACACTCCTACATCTTGAAGTGGATATAACTGAAATCAGCTTCAATTTTGATAATCACCTTGGTGTTTATTGATTCATTTGTTTATTCAAAAAGTAATTATTGAAAATGTGACATATACACAATGGAATATTACCTAACCAAAAAGAAGAATAAAACGAAGAAGAAGAAGAAGAAGAAGAAGAAGAAGAAGAAGAAATAGAAATAAAGGAAGAAAGAAAGAAAGGGAAAAAAAGGAAAGAAAAGAAAAGAGAAAAGAAACAAAATCCTGCCATTGGTGACATGGATAAGCTTTTAGGACTTTACATGAAGTGAAATGGGACAGACAGAGAAACACAGATACTATATGACCCATTTTCCTATGGAATCTAAAAAGCTGAACTCATAGAAACAAACAGGATAGTTTGTTGTGGCTGGGATGTGGGACAAATGGGGAGGTGTTTGTAAAAGCGTACAAATTTCCAGTTAGAAAATGAATAAATTTGGGAACCTGGTTGGCTCAGTTGGTTGATTGTCCGACCTCAGCTCAGGTTACACTCTCATGGTTCATGAATACAAGGCCCACATCAGGCTCTCTGCTGTCAATGCAGAGCCTACTTTGGATCTTTTAACCACCCCCTCACCCCTCCTCACTCATGTTCTCTATTTCAAAAATTAATAGGTATTTATTTTTTTTTAAGATGAATACATTTTGATCATCTAATGTACACTATGACTACAGTTAATAATACTGTATTGTATACTTGCAAATTGCTAAGAGAGTAAATCTTAAATATTTTCACCAAACGTAGAAGTAACTACATGAAGTGATGGATGTGTTAACTAACCTTATTATGGTATGTATTCATTTAACAATACGTACATATACGAAATCAGCACATTTTACACTTTACACTTACACAAAGTTATAAGTCAATTGGATCTTAATAAAGTTTAAAAAATAATTAATCAGTACCTATTATATACCAGGAATTTTATTTCTGTGTGTGCCTCCCTCAAAGGACTGATTATATTCTGTCTTAGAGAATAAATGTTTATGCATACCTTAATCTAACTTTGTATACTCCTTTAAAATGGAGCTAAGTGATTATTTGTTGTGGAATGTTCCCATTCTTCCTATTTGGTTAATTAATCCATTTATTCAAAAAATATTTAATGGATATCTATGACATACTCTGGAATATGGCAGTGAATAAAGTATATGATCTTGGAGATTATAATATTTAAGATATACAGACAAAATTAACAAATGAATATAAAACATGGTTAAAATAAAAGAGAATGAACAGGTGAGGGGTCACAGAAATACAAAGAATTATAAAAGACTATTATGAAAAATTATATGCCAAAAACTTAACAACATAAAAAATGGATATTTCCTAGAAACAAACTCTTCAAAAACTACATCAAGAAAAACTAGAAAATTTGAACAGATAGATTATAAATAATGAAATTGGTTGGTAATCAAAAAAACTACCAAGAAACAAAAGTCCAGGACCAGATGAATTTGCAAGTGATTTCTACCAAATATATAAATACCTATTCTCCTCAAATTATCGCAAAAAATAGAAGAGGAAGAAAAGCTTCCAAAAAAGTTCCATGAGGACAGCATTACTCTGACACCAAAACCAAAGGTGCTACAAAAACAAAAACAAAAACAAAAGCAAAACTGCAGGGCAATATCCCTGAAAAACATAAATACAAAAATCCTCAACAATATATTAGCAAGCCAAATCCAAAAAATATACTCAAAAGATCATTCACCAGAGAGAGGACAATGGTGGTGGAGTAAGAGGATCCTATGCTCTCCTCATTCCATGAATATAACTAGATAATTATCAAATCATCATAAATACCCCAGAAATCAGCCTGAAGACTGGCAGAATAAACTCTACAACTAAAAGTAGAGAAGAGGTCACATGGAAGAAAATAGGAAGTCTGGAAATTCAGTTTGGGACAGAAACAGATCCTGGATGTTGTGGTGGGGAGGAAGCCAAGGCCATGGAAAGAGACAATTATACATACAGAGAAGTACGTGAGGAAAACAAATCCCCATAGCAATTGGACTGGAAAGCAAGAGGAGTCTAATTTCCTGAGTTCTTTCAACCAGTGGGACTTAAAGTCTGGGGTTTTAAAGATCAGTGACCTTGGCTTATACAGAGACTGGAAGTCATTGGGGCTGTTTTTGGAGAGAAGGCAAGGCAAACAGGCCACAGACATACAGCATAGAAACAATCATTTGAAGAGTGCCTGAGGCACACAATGGGAAGGTTATTTGTTCATCTTGGAGTGTGCCCCAGAGAGGCAGCATTCAATGAGAGATCCCTCTAGGAACTAAGAAACTTACAGGCACCATTTATATTCCCTGTACCTCAGCATAAGCACAGGGCCATCTGTGGGAACCAGCACAGCACTGATACTCTGCACCTAACTTGCTTACACCAAGCCCTGCCCCCTGTGCTCAAGTGTAATGGCCATTCCCAATCCTGCTTGCCTCAGTCCCAGAACACAGGCCCCCTACCCCAGAAGACTGGCCCAAACCCCTTCCAAATCCAAGTCTCCTGGCCTGAGAGTTTTGTAGAGACTTGGTTCTGGAAGCATTGATTACAGGTCTCATTTCACAAGAAGATTAGAGCATACCTATTTAAAAAGAATCATATTGAGTCCAGGGACACAATGAGCAAAGAAAGCCTCTGCAGATGACTGACATGAAAGACGAAGTGACCAGGAAGAAACAACAGAGTGCACACAACACATATTGGAAAAAATCCCTCAAGCATCAGGCCCCAACAAACAGGGTACACTACACATCAGGGAATTACAGGAACGCTTCTTCATAAGGCCATTGTGCTCAAGAACAGGAGATATAGCTGACTTTCCTGACACAGAGAAACAGTCACAAAGATGTAGACAAGATGAGAATACACAGAAATTGTACTAAATGAAAGAACAAGACAAGCCCACAGCTAGAAATATAAGCAAAACAGGTATGAGTAACATACTTGATGCAATATTTAAAATAATGATCATAATGATACTCTCTGGACTTGAGAAAACTGTGGAGGACATCAGGGAGACCATTAACACAGAGATAAAAAAAGAATCAATAAGAGATGAAGAGTGTAATAAATGAGATTAAAAACACACTTGATGGAATTAAAAGCAGGATGGAAGAAGCAGAAGAACAAATTAATGACCTAGAAGAGAGATTAAAAGAAAGTAATCCAACTTAACAAAAGATAGAAAAAAAGAATCATGCTAAACAAGGATAGACTTAGGGAACTCAGTGATTCCACAAAATATGATAACATAATAAGAGTATTATAGGGGTCTCAGATGAAGAGAGAGAAAAGAGGTCAGAAATTTTGTTTGAAGAAATAATAGCTAAAAACTTCCCTAATCTGGAGAAGGAAACAGATATCCAGATTCAGGAGGCACAGAGAAGCCTCAACAAAATCAACAAAAGCAGATCCACACTAAGACAAAAACAATTAAAATGTCAAAAGGTAGGAATAAAGAAAAAAATAAAAGCAGCAAGACAAAAGAAGTTATTCACTTACAAGGGAAACCCATAATGCTAGCAGGGGATATTTCAGCAGAAACTTTGTAAGCCAGAAGGGAATGACATGATCTATTCAAAGTGCTCAATGGAAAAATATGCTAAGAATACTAAAATCAGCAAGAATATCATTCAGAATAGAAGGAGAGATAGAGAGTTTCCCAGGCAAACAAAAACTAAAGGCGTTTATGACCACTATACCAGACCAGGGAGAAATATTAAAAGGGACACTGTGAGTGTAAAGGCGAGACTAGAAGTGACAGTATGAAGGTAGGAAACACAAAAGCGGTAAAATGTACATTTCTGAAAAAAAATCAGTCAAGGAACTCATAAAATAAAAGGATGTAAAATTTTGACACCATATACCTAAAACGTAGGGAGGAGAGGAGTAAAGAATGGGTTCAAAGTTAAATGACCATAAACTTAATATACATTGCTATATGCGGAAGAGACCTTATACAAACCTAATTATAACACAAATTAAAAAAAAAACTAATATATATGCAAAAATTAAACAAAAAGAATTTCAAATATATCACTAAAGAAAATGAGCAAACCATGAAAGAGAGAAAGATAAGAAAAGATCTGAGAAAGTCCTCAGAAAACACCATGAAACAAGTAATAAAATGGCAATAAATACATATCTATCAACAATGACCTTGAATGTAAATGGACCAAAGGCTGCAATCAAGACTTAGGGTATCAGAATAGATTTTTAAAAAATAACCATCTCTATGTTGCCTAAAATAGACTCATTGTAGACCTAGAGATACCTGTAGATTGAAAGTGTAGGAATAAAGAAATATCAGTCATGAAAATGGATGTAAAAGAGCTCGAGTAGTATTATGTATATTGGACAAAATAGAGTTTAAAACAATGACTAACAAAATACAAAGAAGGACACAATATAATAATAAAAGTTACAAAGGAATAAGAAATTGTAACAATTGTAAGTATTTGTGCACTCAACATGGAGTAATCAAATATATAAAAATAGTTAATAACAAACATACAGGAACTAATAGATAATAATATAATAGTAGTAGGGGTCTTTAATACCACCTTACACCAATATATCACCTAAAGAGAAAATCAACAAGGAAAAAATGTCTTTGAATGACACACTGGACAAAATAGATTTAACGGATATATTCAGAAAATTCCATTCTAAAAGAGAACAATACACATTCTTCTCAAGGTCCCATGTAACATTCTCCAGAATAGATAACATATGAGGCCACACAAAAAAAGCTTCAACAAATTCAATAAGATTGAAGTAATACTATGCATCTTTGCTGACCACAACACTATGAAATTAGAAGTCAAACACAAATACCACAGATACATCGAGGATACATGCCATGCTACTAAAAAAATGAATGGGTCAACCATGAAATATAAGATGAAATAAAAAAGTACAAAGATACAAATAAAAGTGAGAATATGATGATCCAAAACCTTTGGGATGCACCAAATGCAGTTTTAAGAGTAAAATATATAACAATACCGGCCTATCAAAAGAATCAAGGGGATTCTCAAATATATAATCTAACTTTACACTTAAAGGAGCTAGAAAAAGAACAACAAATAAAATCCAAAACCAGATGAAGGAAGGAAATAATAAATATTACAGCAGAAATAAATAATACGGAAACAACAACAACACCAAAAACAAAAACAACAAAATGATATAGAATAGATCAATTTAAACCAGGAGCTGGTTCTTTGGGAAAAAAATCATTAAAATTGATAAACCTCTAGGGACTTATCAAGAAAAAAAGAGAAAGTACTCAAATAAATAAAATCACAAATGAGAAAGGAGAAATAACAACCAGCACCACATAACTACAAAAAAAAAGTATAAGTGAAAATTATGAATACTACATGACAACAAATTAGACAACATTGAAGAAATGGATAAATTCCTATAAATATATAAATGACCAAAACTGAAACAGGAATAAAGAGAAAATGTTAATAGTCCAATAACCAAAACTGAAATTGAATCAGTAATCAAAACACAGCAACAAACAAAATTCCATGACCATATGGTTTCACAGGTTAATTCTTCAAAACATATAAGAAGAGTTAAAACCTATTCTCAAAATATTTTTTTAAAAAGATAGAAAATGAAGGAAAACTTCTAAATTCATTCTGTGATGTCAGAGTTAATATGATACAAAAATCAGAAACAGATAACACAAAAAAAGATAGCTATAGGTCAATATCTCTGATGAACATAGATGTAAAAATCTTCAACAAAATACGAGCAAATTGAACCTAACAATACATTGAAGAAATCATTCACCATAATCAAGTGGAATTTCTTCCTGGGTTACAATGGTGGTTCAATATTTACAAATCAGTCAACATGTTATATTACATCAATACCAGAAAGAATAAGAACCACATGATCATTTAAAAAGATATGGAAATAACCTTTGAAAAAATAAATCCACTCATGATAAAAAACCTTCAACAAAGTAGGTTTAGAGGGAACATATCTCAACATAATAAGGGCCTTTTATGAAAATATCACATATAACATCATCCTTAAATGAGAAAAAGTGAAAGATTTTCCCTGAGGTTAGGAACAAGACAAAGATGTTCACTCACGCCACTTCTATTCAACATAGTACTGGAAGTCCCAGCCTGAGCAATAAGATAAGAAAAACAAATAAAATCATCCAAAATGTTAAGGAAGAAGTAAAACTTTCACTATTTGCAGATGACATGATACTATGTATAGTAAACCTGAAAGATTTCGTCAAAAAAAATTGCTAGAACTGATAAACAAATTCAGTAAAGATGCAGGGTACAAAATAAATGTGTGGAAATCTGTAGCGTCTCTATACACTAATAATGAAAAAGCATAAAAATAAATTAAGAAAACAATCCCATTTACAATTGCACCCAACATATAATGATATCCAGGAGTAAACCTAACGAAAGAGCTGAAAGACCTGCATTCTGAAAACTGTAAAACACTGATAAAAGAAATTGAAGATGACACAAAGAAATAGTAGACCATTCCATGCTCCTGGATTTGAAGAACAAATATTGTTAAAATATAAATACAACCCAAAACCATATACACACTTGATACAATCAGTATCATAATACAAACAGAATATTTCATAGAACTAGAACAAATCTAAGATTTACATGTAACTGGAAAAGATCCTGAATAGCCCAATCAGTCTTGAAAAGCAAAGCAAAGTGGGATGCATCACAATTCCGGAATTCTAGTTATATTATTAAGCTGTAGTGATTAAAATAGTATGCTTGTGGCACAAAAATAGAAACTTACATCAATGGAACAGAGTAGAAAAACCAGAAATGTTCCCACAACTATATGGTTAGTTAATCTTTGACAAAGCAGGAAAGTATATGCAGTGGAAAAAAGACAATCTCTTCAATAAATGGTGTTGGGAGAACTGGACAGCAACATGCAAAAAATGAAAGTGGACCACTTTGTTATGCCATGCACAAAAATTAATTCAAAATGTATTGAAGATCTAAATGTGAGACTGAACCCATAAAAATACTAGAGGAGAACACAGGTAGTAACTTCTCTGACATTGGCCATAGCAACTTTTTTCTAGACAAGTCTCCTGAGGCAAGGGAAACAAAAGTAAGAATTAAGTACTGAGATGACATAAAAATAAATATATTCTGAATGGTGAAGGAAACAATCAACAAAACTAAAAGGCAACCTGTGGAGAGAGGGAAGATATTTACAAATGAAATATGAAGAGATATTATTCCAAAAGTCATCCAGATGGTCAAGAGACCCATGAAAAGGTGTTCATCAACACTTATCATCAAGTACACGGAAATGAAAATACACTGAGATATCACCTCACATCTGTCAGAATGGCTAAAATCAACAACACAAGAAACAGCAGCTGTTAACGAGGATGTGGAGTAAAAGAAACACTTCTCCACTGTTGATCGGAAAGCAAACTGGTGTAGCCAATGTAGAAAACATTATGGAGATTGTGCAAAAAAACTAAAAATAGAGCTACCCTATGATACAGCAATCATACTACTATTTATCCCAAAATTACAAAAGCACTAATTCAAAGTGATATATCCACCCCTGTGTTTATGCAGTATTATTTATCATAGGTAACCTATGAAAGCAGCCCATGTCTCTCTCTCTCTCTCTCTCTCTCTCTCTATATATATATATATATATATATAATATATATTATATATCACACCAGTAAGAATACCTAGTATCAAAAAGACAAGAGTTAACACGTGTTGGTGAGGGTGTGTAGAAAACAGAATCCCATGAACTGTTAATGGGAATGAAAATTGGTGAAACCACTATAGGAAACAGGAAACATTATGGAGATACATCAAAAAAATAAAAATAGGAATATTACATGATCCAGAAATTCAACTACTGGGTATTTGCTTGAGGAAAATTAAAACACTAATTCAAAAAGATGCATGCAACCATATGTTTATTACAGCTGTATTTACAATAGCCAAGTTTTGGAAACAATCTAAGCATTCATCTGTAGATGAAAACATAAAGCAATTGTAGTATATATACACACAATTAAATATTACACAGCCATAAAAAATAATTAAATCTTGCCTTTTGCAATATGTATGGATCTAGGTGAAATAAATGATAAGTTAAATAAATCAGATTGTATTTACAAATACTATATGATTCACTTGTATGTGGAATATGAAAGAGAATTCAAGTGAACAAACAACACAGTCTTTCAAATACAGAAACAAACTGGTGGTTGCCAGAGGGAAGGTGAGTGGATATATGGTTAAAATAGATAAAGGATACTGAGAAGTACAAAGTTCCAGTTGTAAAATAAATAAGTCATGGAGATGAAAAGTATTATATGGGGAATATAGTCAATAACGTTGTTATAACACTGCATGTTCACAGATGACAACTACATTATCAAGGTGAGTATTGTGGAATGTATAAAATTGTTGAATCACTATACTGAACACCAGAACCTAACATAATATTTTAAATTAATTATACTTTACTGAAAATAATGGACTTGTTAAAAACAAGTTTATTGTTTAAGCAAGTAACATTGTCAATCACATTAAATTAATATTGTTAATTTTATGTAATTTATCCAATTCCTTTGCAATTACTTTTTAAATTTGTTTTGAAATTTTTACAATATTCATATAAAAGTGATAAACTTATACTTTTCATGTATTCATTTTAGTACTAAAGGAATATGAAAAATCACTTAGACATTGTCAGTAAAATTTGCTTTTGAAAGGGACCATTTCTGAAGTCTGAGAAGACTTGGCATGACCGTTGTGTTGTGAAGTCACAGTGTTGTGAGTTATAATCAGTTTTACCTCTTCCTAGTTGTGTGACCTTGGACAAGTTTACTTAACCTTTCTAACTCTCAGTTTTCCCATTTGTAAAATGGGAATAATTAATACTGATCACACAGATTGTTGAAAATAATAAATATTATTTTTTATCTAAATTCAAGTTAATTAACATACAGTCTAGTCTTGGTTTCAGTAGAACCCAGTGATTCATCTCTCACATATGACACCCAGTGCTCATTCCAACAAGTGCCCTCCTTAACGTAAAGATTAAATACTATAAAGTATGTAAAGCAATTTTCACAGAACTGGCACATTGTAAACATTCTAAAATGTTAATAGTTAATAGCTGTTATTCTTAAAAATAACAATACTTATCACAGTAAACCTAAATTTAGCCTCACAATCCCTGTCCACTCTCCACAAACACTACAAGTCTCTTGGGAATGGTTTCTCATTTGAAACCTACTTGCCACTTCCAAATTAGTTGTCATATCTACATTAAATAAGTGATACTCAGAGCCAGTGATCAATAAAATCTTATTGTGTACGATTCTGGCAGTTATATGTGATAATTTTTATGCCTGTTCTATACTGTTATACTTTGACAATTCCTTGGATTAAAATTTTGTTATAAACACTCTTCTCATTTTTGCAAGATTGTTTATATTTAAATAATAAGCCTATAGTTATTTTTCAAGCAAAATAAATAAATAACTTGAAAATGTCCCTTCTACCACACATTTAGAAATGAGGATATAATATATAAATTTCCACATAAGAACTCAAGGCAATAAATAAATGCACATAAGTCTAATTTTTTTTATATATATGAAATTTATTGACAAATTGGTTTCCATACAACACCCAGTGCTCATCCCAAAAGGTGCCCTCCTCAATACCCATCACTCACCCTCCCCTCCCTCCCACCCCCCATCAACCCTCAGTTTGTTCTCAGTTTTTAACAGTCTCTTATGCTTTGGCTCTCTCCCACTCTAACCTCTTTTTTTTTTTTTTCTTCCCCTCCCCCATGGGTTCCTGTTGAGTTTCTCAGGATCCACATAAGAGTGAAACCATATGGTATCTGTCTTTCTCTGTATGGCTTATTTCACTTAGCATTACACTCTCCAGTTCCATCCACGTTGCTACAAAAGGCCATATTTCATTTTTTCTCATTGCCACATAGTATTCCATTGTGTATATAAACCACAATTTCTTTATCCATTCATCAGTTGATGGACATTTAGGCTCTTTCCATAATTTGGCTATTGTTGAGAGTGCTGCTATGAACATTGGGGTACAAGTGCCCCTATGCATCAGTACTCCTGTATCCCTTGGATAAATTCCTAGCAGTG
Source organism: Lynx rufus (assembly GCF_022079265.1). Classification (NCBI taxonomy): domain Eukaryota; kingdom Metazoa; phylum Chordata; class Mammalia; order Carnivora; family Felidae; genus Lynx; species Lynx rufus. The sequence continues at coordinate 51,637,641 of NW_025814828.1, read as the reverse complement.
CTATTGCTGGGTCATAGGGTAGGTCTATTTTTAATTTTCTGAGGAACCTCCACACTGCTTTCCAGAGCGGCTGCACCAATTTGCATTCCCACCAACAGTGCAAGAGGTTTCCCGTTTCTCCACATCCTCTCCAGCATCTATAGTCTCCTGATTTGTTCATTTTGGCCACTCTGACTGGCGTGAGGTGATACCTGAGTGTGGTTTTGATTTGTATTTCCCTGATAAGGAGCGACGCTGAACATCTTTTCATGTGCCTGTTGGCCATCTGGATGTCTTCTTTAGAGAAGTGTCTATTCATGTTTTCTGCCCATTTCTTCACTGGGTTATTTGTTTTTCGGGTGTGGAGTTTGGTGAGCTCTTTATAGATTTTAGATACTAGCCCTTTGTCCGATATGTCATTTGCAAACATCTTTTCCCATTCCGTTGGTTGCCTTTTAGTTTTGTTGGTTGTTTCCTTTGCTGTGCAGAAGCTTTTTATCTTCATAAGGTCCCAGTAATTCACTTTTGCTTCTAATTCCCTTGCCTTTGGGGATGTGTCGAGTAAGAGATTGCTACGGCTGAGGTCAGAGAGGTCTTTTCCTGCTTTCTCCACATAAGTCTAATTTTAAAGGAACCCCAAAACCAACACAATAACTAAGATGTAAAGCCACAGTTGCTTTGCTGGGGGGAATTTGTTGGTGTCAGGCATTAAGGGGTATGAATTTTAGTGGCCTTGGATTCACATCAGATGGATAATTGGAGTGAACACTCTCACCTAAAGCAGGAATCATATAGGACCTCAAGTTCAGTAAAAGCAGACTCTAAAAATCCTATTTACCAGAATAAGAAATGATAAAGAGGAAAATTTTTGCTTTATTCTCTTCCTTGAGTCACAAATAAAGTCAGCAGCTTTAGGGATTTGAATTTAGATAATTTGCAAAGTCATGTCAATTAATTAACATAACAGTGTTTGTTTTTATTGTTTATTTATTTATTAAGAGAGACAGAACGTGAGTCGGGGAGGGGCATAGGGAGGGAGACACAGAATTTGAAGCAGGCTGCAGGCTCTGAGCACTCAGCACAGAGCCTGATGTGGGTCTTGAACTCATGAACGGTGAGATCATGACCTAAGCTGAAGTCAGACACTTAACTGACTGAGCCACCCAGGCGCCCCAACATAGAAGTGTTCTTAGGTTGATAATGCCCATGCATTATTTGGCCAAAGAAATGTAAATTTTAGTAAAACGCTTTCCCAGCTGGACAAGAAGATTTCTAGAGAGCCATTGGTTGTCCAAGTTTGTTTCAAGGATCAGCAGTATTAGCATCACTTGGAACTTGTTATAAATGCTCATTCTGGTACCCCACCAAAACTTACTAAATCAAATTCTGAGTTGGTGTCTAATAGTGTGTTTTATGAAGCCCTCTAGATGATTTTTATGCATATTCACATTTGAGAACCACTGCTCTAGAACCTCCAATTCCAAGTCATTTTTTTTTTTTTAGAAAACAGTATCATAAACAGTTCAACTCCATCTGACCTACACCAAGATATTTGGGACAAACTTAAAGTCACACTGCATGAGTTAAGGAATATGCTTTATTAAGGGAAATTTTACAAGCCAAGGAAACTTATATATACAAGAGGAGAAAAAAAAAACATGAATCCCTCTTGATCCTAGAAATGCATGGGTTCTTATGACCTAGCATGACCTATAAAGGTTTACCAGGAGCTGGGTATATTATTCCACACTGTGGGTCTATCACCCAATAAAAAACATAGTGCTTCTGTGATTCAATCTTTCTATAGGGCCAATATGAGAAAGCCGTGGTGTCAATGGAGAACTGCATGGACTGCTAGACATTAGGCAATCTGGATTTAGAAGGTCAGATGTATACAAAAACTGAGTTGTAATGCTCGTTGTGCAGAATCTGGGAAAACTGGGATCAAAGGGGTCACTGTTTGGTGGAGGAAAGCACAAGTACAGGGATGAGCTGGGCTTCATTGCAAACTCTCTTCCTGGGTAGAGGGAGAACCTCTAGTCCCCATGAGCTATTTGTCAAACCAACTCAGAGTGAAATTCCAGAGTCATTTTTACACAATCCTGGCTCCTCTTTTTTCAGGAAAATTGAAATTCAAATCTTTTGAATTCTGACAACTGACAAAAACATGATGCCAAGTTTTCCATCCAAACTGATGTTTATTTTGTTAAATCAATAACTGTTAAAAATTTTAAAAAAGGGGGGGAGGAGGAGAAACAGGAAGAGGAGGAAGGTAAAAAAAGAAATCAAAATAAAATCATGAAACAATGAGAGTTCTAAGAAATATTTTATAATAGAAGCCTCTATTGTATTGTTAAGGGAGTTTTTATATTAGAAACCCCTGCCACACAATCATGTTTCTTGTATCACAATCACTGAAAAGAAAATTAATGATCTCGACAGAAAATCAAAGAAACTTAGCCATAGCACAGCACAGAGAACTAAAGAGAAAAAAAATATGAAAGAGAAGTTCAGATACATAAAACATTGAATTGGAAAGTTCAACATACAGGGGCACTAAGTTACAGAGGATAGACTAGAGAAAATAGAAAAGAAGCAAAATTCAAAGAAACTCATATTAAGCTATAATAGTTTATAGTTATATTAAACCATAGTTATATAAACTATAAAGCCTTATAGTTTTCCAGAATTAATGAAAAACACAAATTCTCAAAAACATAAATTATATTTTAAACTGAGAAAAATAAATAGAACTAAATCAAAGCTTATACACACCACAGAGAAACTGCACATCAAATAGAAAAAGATATTAAATCAGAAAGAAAAGACAGTACCTACAAATAAGAAATAGGAGATTTTTCTATAGCAGTAATATAGAAAGAAGCCAATGAAACATTATCAGTTTTGAAAGAAAATAACTGCCTACTTAGAACATTTTTATTGAAGTATAATTGGCATACAGTATCTTACCAGGCTTGGGTATATATCATAGTATTTAATATTTTATATACTATGAAATGATCTCTATGATAAGTCTAATTACCATCTGTCACCATACAAAGTTATTACAATATTAGTGACTTATATTCTCTATGCTGTCCAAGAGATTACTGCCTGTGCTTTATTCTAGAAACTTTATGGTTTCACATCTCACATTTATACTTTTAATCCATTTTAAGTTTATTTTTGTGTATGATGTAAGAAAGTTGTCCAATTTTATTTTTTTCCATTTTTCTGTCCAATTTTCAAAACAATTTATTGGAAAGACGTTTTCCCATCATATATTTTTGCCTCTTTTTGTCATAGATTCATTGACCATATAGGTGTGGGTTTATTTCTGGGCTGTCTATCCTCTTCCATTGACCTATGTATCTATTCAACCAGTCCATTATTTTGATGAGTCAATTTATTAACACCTTAAGATACAATATTAAAACCTATGGAAATAATATTTTAAAAACATTATTTATGGAGTAAATGCAACTTATTATTTACTAGTAATGAAGAATTGCTGGTTGGTATGTGCAAAGATTAATATGTACTTGGAATACGTTAAATATTAAATAATGTTTAGGATTATTTAAATTTAGCATTCCTAAATTACTGTATGCTGTGAGATTATTCATTCTTCCAATATATTTTCTATAATTGGACTACAGTAAAACCTACATTCACCATGCATGAAGTTGTTGATATTCACTTGTGTAAATACACCATGTATGTGTGAAGTTCTCTCTCTGTTATTAATCTCATCACCTGCTGAGAAGTACAGTTGTTACCCTATTAGTTCATTTTCATGACATTGAATCAACGTCTTATTTTATTAGCAACTAAAACTGAAGCTCATGCTTTATGAAAATGGCCCTAAGTAGTGACATATTACACCATATGGAGAGGGTTTATTTAGGCAATAATTAAAACAAAACCTCAAATTCTCTTGGAAATTTAAGCATGCCAGTGATCTTAGGACTTCATTAGAAGTTAACTGAAGTAGCCACATAAACAAAATGGCAGAGTAGAAGAGACAACCTTCATCTCCAAGCCAAAAATAAAATAACTATCAATGAAGAAAAATGCAGTAAGAGGACACAAGAGTCAAATTAAGAACTTATAGCAACATGGTGAAACAAAAAATGGAGAATAACTACCAAAAAAAATGAAGAAAGCATCTTTGAGGAGATCAGTTTAGCTAAGACCTCTGGAAGTGACTAGAAACAAAGAACAAGAGTGGAAGTTATCAGTATCAGACATACAGCAGGTGTCACCATGGTCTCCAGTAGCCTTTTCTATGGAGGACTTGGACAATATTTACCACTGAGGATATTTGCCACTCAGAGCCACAGACTCCCTGCAGCTTCTGCAGTAGAGTATCCTGCAGTTTTAATCAGCATAGGACCAGCAGTTTGTTCCACAGAGGACATCAGTAATTATTACCACTGGCATAACCACCAGGCAACACCCCCGTGGACCTGCTAGAGAAGGAGATATTACTTAAGGAGCTATTTTTCTGCTTCCCTGGGACCAAGGCTGCCAACCACCCTCTTCCCTGTAAACTTATGCATATTTCAAATCCCAGGGCCTCAGTTTCTCTGTGTGCACTCAGATACCAGAGGAACTGCTACTGCAGGCTAGCCAATACCCAAGGTTCTGGAGCCACTACTTCTCCATGAGTGCATGTGCTCCTGTACCTGGTTCTATGGCTATTCCTCAGGCATTTTCACATCGAGACATCTGTGTAACCACTACTGTGAAGTCATGAACAAGTGGGACCTGGTGCAAATAGAATCCCCTCATACATGACACTTCCCATATGAGAATAGACCAAAATGTCCCCAGTAGCTTTGACCACTGAAAACTTCAATAGACCTCTATACTTCTGCAGAATCTTGCAGCTTTTGCCATTAGGACTCCTGAAATGTAGTAGATGCTGACCTCAGTTCACATAGCTATATGGAGACCACACTACTGGACCTTCCTGGAAATGAAACCCTACTCACTTGACATGTTTACGCCCACCCATAGGTGAAAGTCTTTCACCACCAAAGCCAGTTTGTAAAGTCTGGAGAGGTGGCTGTTCCATCAAATACTCAGACATGAATTTAAGGCTGCACAAAACATGACAATCAAGGAAACATGATATCAATATCACCACAGAAAAACTATACTTTGCCAGTATCCAACCTCAAAAAGATGTAGGTCTACAAGTGGTCATAGAATTCAAAATAATTGTTATAAGGGAGTTCAGTGAGTTACAAGAGAACACAGATAGACAAATCAATAAAAATAGAAAGCAATATACAAACAAAACTTGAAGTTTAAGAGAGAGGTAGGAATCATAAAAAATAAAATAAATGAAAATTCTGGAGCTGAGGAATACAATGAACAAAATTAAAAATGCAATAGAGAGTATCAATATGAGACTTAATCAAGCAGAAGAAAGAATCAGTGATCTCAAAGGCAGGCCATTGTAAATTACCCAGTCCAAGAAGAAAAGAAAAGAAAAAAAGTAATGAAAACAGTGAGGAAAGCCTAATTTAATTATGTGCCACCATCAGTCAAAATAATATTAGTATTATGGAAGTCCCAAAAGAAGACAGAGAAGAGGGACAAAAATAATGTCTGACATCTTCCTGAATCTGAGAGGAGATATGGACATCCAGACACATGAAACTCACAGGTCCCAATATAGTTCATCCTAAAGAGGACTTCACCAGGACATAATAAATCTGTCAAAGATCAAATATGAATAATTTTGAAAGTAGGAACAGAAAAACAAAAACTTGTCCTATACAAGGGAACTGTTATATAGCTATCAGTAAACTCAGCAGAAACCTAGAAAACCAGGAGAGACTGGGAAGATATATTCTAATAGGAAAAAATAAACAAATACAAGAACAAGAATAAGTTTATTCAGCAAAGCTGTCTTTCAGATATGAAGGAGAGGTAAAGACTAACCTGCACAAATAACAGTTGAGGGAGTTCATCAAAATCATAAAACTAGACCTACCTTACAGTAAAAGCTGAAATAGGTCATGCATGTTAAAATGAAAGGACACTAATTAGAAACATGGAAATATATGAAAAGATAAAAGTCACTGCCAAAGTTTAGTATATGTTCAAATACAGATACTCCAATACTGTGATGGTAATGCATAATTTATTAATTCTGGTATAAAGGTTAAAAGACAAAAGTATTAAAAATAACTATGGCTACAGTATTTTTCATGGATATAAAAAGATGCAATAGTGACATAAAAACATAAAATGTGGGAAGGTATAAAAGTGTACAGATTGCACATGTGATCAAAGTTCAGTTGTTATCAGCTTAAAATAGACTTGTAATTCATCTCAAAACCCAAACAACAAATAATCCAGTGAAGAAATGGGCAGACGGCATGAACAGACCCTTTTCCAAAGAAGACATTCAGATGGCAAGCAGACACATGAAAAGATGCTCAATATCAATTATCATCAGAGTAATACATACCAAAACCACAATGAGGGACTCCTGGGTGGCTCAGTTGGTTAAGCATCTGAGTTTGGCTCAGGTCATGATCATATAGCTCATGAGTTTGATCCACACATCAGGCCATCATGATGGCTATTCATTAAACTACTAAAATAATCAATAAATTAGAGCCTCTGCAAACCTGCACCCATTCATTCTTCATGATAGGACTAAAATTTGCTTTTTTTGCAAATGTTCTCAAGTTAAAGTGGCTTAAAATTTTACTCCCAAGCATGTTTGGTGCTATTTCTGATTATTGTCATTATTGGTGATGATTTGCTTTAGAATCAGAAAATACTATTGGTTCTAAACGTATTCCCTTTGATCTTTTATATTTGCTTTTAGGAATAATAGCATTATCAGGGCGCCTGGCTGGCTTACTCAGTTGAGTATCTACCCCTTGATTTCTGCTCAGGTCATGATCCCAGCGTTATGGGATCAAGCTCTGCACGCTGAATTTGGAGCCTGCTTATGATTCTTTCTCTCTCCCCTTCAGCCCCTCTCCCCTGTTCATGCACTCTCTGTATCTCTCTAAAATAAAAAATTTAAAAAAATCAGTAGGGAAATACAAATAAAAACCATGGTGAGATACCACCTCACACCTGTCAGAATGGCTAAAATTAACAACACAAGAAACAACAAGTATTGGTGAGGATGTGATGAAAAAGGAACTATCTTGCACTAAGTGGGAATGCAAACTGATGCAGTCACTCTGCAAAACAGTGTGGAGGTTCCTCAAAAAACTGAAAATAGAACTAAGCTACAACCCAGCAATTGCACTACTAGGAATTTACCCAAATGATACAAAAATACAGATTCAAAGGGATACATGAATCCCAATGTTTATAGCAGCATTGTCAATAATAGCTAAACTATGGAGAGAGCCCAAATGTCCATCGACAGATGAATGAATAAAGAAGATGTGGTATATATCTATATCTACATCTATATATCTATCCATCTATAATGGAATATTATTCAGTCATAAAAAATAATGAAATCTTACCATTTGCAATGATGTGGATGGAGCAAAAATTCATTATGCTAAGCAAGATAAGTCAGTCATAAAAAGATAAATACCATATAATTTCACTCATGTGAAATTTAAGAAACAAAACACATGAACATATGGGAAGCAGGGAAGAGAAGAGAGGGAAACAATCCACAAGATATTTTTAATGATAGAGAACAAACTATGAGTTGACAGAGGGAGGTGGGTAGGAGAAGGGCTAGAGGGGTGACGGGCATTAAGGAGGACATCAGTTGTGATGAGCACTGGATGCTGTATATAAGTGATGAATCACTAAATTCTACCAAAATCAATATTGTGCTGTATGTTAACTAACTAAAATTTAAATTTGACAAATGAGAGAGGGGAGGAGTTAAGATGACAGAGAACTAGGGGGACCATGGGTTTTCCTAGTTCCTCAAACACAGCTTTATTGAGGTCAAATCACTTGGAATAACCAGGAAATTCATCTGTGGGGTAACAGAAGGATCTCCATAGTTGGAGTGAGATACTGTGGTAGGTGCAACGTGCATGGAGGTGAATTGGAGAGAAAAATGTAAGTGCTGTAGAGGGTAGGGAACCCTTTCCATGGAGAGAAAAAAGGGAGGGAAAGAGAGAGGTGTTGAGAAAGCGTATCATCAAGTTCGCTCAATGGTCCTCTTGTGACCACAGACTGGGGAGCAAAAAGTACTGGGTGTTGCAGGGTTTGTTTTTTTTTAACATTTGAAGCTCAAACTCTGCGGTTTGGGAAGTTCTCTGGAGTGTAGCTGTGCCACGTGCTCCTGGGAAGGAGGGGGCTGGCCCCAGAGTGCATACTATAGTGTAGGGAACTCAAGGGTGCAGTGAAAGAGAACATTCCCCTTCCTGGAGTAGTTTTGGAAAAGGTATATTGCCTCCCCAAGAACAAAGGACCCTGCAGGAACCAGCCAAAGGCCTTTCATCGTCAAGAACGTGAGGTGCACCCAGAGGGAATATAACATTTGCTGTTTTTTGTGATGCTATATCATAGATTCTGCACATTGTGCAGGTGTGTTAATGTTTCTCAGGGCCGAAGGACTCCAGGCACAGTGTGGAGAGGCTCTATTTCAGAGGAGGGGAGAAGATCCACACAGTGTTTTGTACATTAGGACTTAGGGTTTTGTATCCCAGCCATGATCCAAAGAAAAAAATGCAGGAGAACTCTGGCACAAGGCAAGTTGTCTAACCTCACTACTCTGTAAGATTGCCTGAACAGCAGAGGATGTGAGATCTGTCTGGGCCAAGAGATTGGGGTGGTGCCATTTCCCCCCCCCCCCAGCACCAACTCAGTGGGACTTCAGAGAGCAGCAGAGAGGCCTCCAATGGAGGTGGGACCCACTTACACCAAACTTCAGCACCATGCATCCACCATGTGTACTGAAAATAAAGTGCTCCAAAGCACCACCTGCAGCTCTGGTGGATATAAGACCAGGTTACTCTTTTGTTTTCTTTAGTTTTCTTTCTTTCTTTCCTTCTTTCTTTCTTTCTTTCTTTCTTTCTTTCTTTCTTTCTTTCTTTCTTTCTTTTCTATTGAAATTAGCCTCATAGTTTCTTGTTTTTTCTTAATTTTCCCTTTCTCTGTATTTTGGATCAGGCTTTTTTATTCTTTCCTTTTCTTTTTCTTTCTCTTTTTATTTTATTATTTTTATTACATTCTTTTTCTTTGGAATCATCCTTGTAGTTTTTATTTCCTTTGTTTGTGTTTTCCCTGTCATTTTCTCTATTTTTTGCGGGGGGAGGGGAGATCAGGCTTTTTCTTCCTCCCTTTGTCAAGGATTACTTCAACAAAGAACTCAAAGCACACCTATTTAAAGGTCCAAACACTCCCCATTGCAAGGAAGGAGGAGCTCTGCAGAGGAATGACCAGTGGGTAAGAGCAGCCAAACTGTAAGAGCAGAATGCACACAGCATACACAAGAGATACTTCCTGAAGTGCCTGGCCCTGGATTGTGTATGACCCCTTTTCAAAAAAATGTTTGTTTATTTGTTTGTGTGTTTGTTTGTTTATTTTTTAGAGAGAGAGAGAGAGAGAGAGAGAGAGAATCCCAAGCAGTCTGCGCTGTCAGCACAAAACCCAAAGTTGGGCTTGAACTCACAAACCATGAGATTATGACCTAAGCCAAAGCCAACAGTTGGGATCTCAATACACTGAGCCACCCAGGTGCCCTGACCCTTTTTTCTTAACATTGTTAAAGCTCATTTGTTGATTTTGAGAGAGACAGAGCAAATGAGGGAAGGGGAGAGAGAGAGAGGGAGACAGAGTATCCCAAGCAGGTCCCATTCTGCCAGCACAGAGCCCAGTGCGGAGTGCGAAACCATGAAACCATGAGATCATGAACTGAGCTGAAACCAAAAGTCAGAAGCTTAACCCACTGAACCACCCAGGCGCCCTGTGACCCCTTTTTAATATAGCTTTACTCTCTTGGGGCACCTGGGTGGCGCAGTCGGTTAAGCGTCCGACTTCAGCCAGGTCACGATCTCGCGGTCCGTGAGTTTGAGCCCTGCGTCGGGCTCTGGGCTGATGATGGCCCAGAGCCTGGAGCCTGCTTCCGATTCTGTGTCTCCCTCTCTCTTTGCCCCTCCCCCGTTCATGCTCTGTCTCTCTCTATCCCAAAAATAAATAAACATTGAAAAAAAAATTTAATATAGCTTTACTCTCAGGTGCAGGAAACATAATAAGCTTCTAAAATGCATAGACAGAAATTTAGCCAAAATGGCATGATTGAGGAATTTTCCCCAAAAGAAAGGTCAAGAAGAAGTCACAGCCAGGGCCTTGCTCAAAACAGATATAAGCACTATATCTGAACAAGAATTTAGAACGACAGTCACAAGACTACTAGCTGGGCTTTAAAAACGTATAAAAGATATGAGAGAGACACTTGCTGTAGACATGAAAGACCTAAAAACTAGTCAGACTGAAAATAAAATGCTATAACTGAGACATAAAACCAACTGGATACAGTGACAATGAGAATTAAAGAAGCGTAGGAGAGAGTAGGTAATATAGAAGATAAAATTATGGAAAATAATGAAACTGAAAAATAGAGGGAAAGGAAATTACTAGAGCATGAGGGGAGACTTAGAGAATGAAGTGATTCCATGGAACAAAAGAATATCTGTATCAAAGGAATTCAAGAAGAAGAGTGAGAAAAGTGGGCAGAATATTATTTCAACAAATTATAGCTGAGAACTTCCCTAATCTGGGGAAGAAAACAATAATCCAAGTCAAAGAGGCACAGAGAACCTCCTTCAAAATCAACAAAAACAGGCCACCGCCATGACATAACATAGTGAAACTGGCAAAATACAAAGATAAAGAGAGAATTTTGAAATGACCTAGAAACAAAAGGTATTTAACCTACAAGGGTAGACACATAAGGTTAGCAGCAGACATGTCCACTGAAACTTGGCAGGCAAGAAGGGAGTGGCAGAAAATATTCAATGTGTAGCCAATAATTCTTTATCCAGCAAGACTGTCATTCAGAATAGAAGGAGAAGGAGAGATAAGAGTTTCCCAGAAAACCAAACACTAAAGAGATCATGGCCACTAAACCAGCCCCGCAGAAAATTTAAGGGGGACTCTCTGAGTGGAGACAAAAAAGGACCAAAGCAAAAAAAAAAATTTCAAAGGAACAGAGAACATCATCAGAAACACCAACTGTACAGGTGATGCAATGACACTAAATTCATCTTTCATAATCACTCTGAATGTAAATGGACTATCAGAATGGATTAAAAAAAAGATCTATCTATATGCTGCCTATAAAGGACTCATTTGATACTTAATACCTGGCAGAATGAAAGTGAGGGGATGGAGAAACACCTATTATGCTAATGGTTGTCAAAAGAAAGCTGGAGATTTCTCCCGTCACTGAAACACAGCTGTATTGAGGTCAGGACAGTTGGAACACCCAGGAAACCAATCCCCACAGTGACAGAAAAATCTCTACAGGAGGAGGGAGAAGCTTGGCAGGACAGAGGTGCATGTACAAGAATTGGGGGAGATCAGACAGCTTAGGCATGATGGGGAGGGATCTCCTTCTGTGGAGAGAAAAAAAGGGAGAGAAAGAGAAGCTGTGGATTGTGGGATTGTGTTAGGACAAGGGAAAAACCTCTCCAGACCATGGACTGGGAGCAAGAAATATGGACACTACCACTCTCTACTTTATAAGCAGCCTTAGGAGCTGAAGATCAGAGTTTTCAAAATGGTGCAACTTTGCCTTATCTTTATTTTTTTTAATTTTTTTTCAACGTTTTTTATTTATTTTTGGGACAGAGAGAGACAGAGCATGAACGGGGGAGGGGCATAGAGAGAGGGAGACACAGAATCGGAAACAGGCTCCAGGCTCTGAGCCATCAGCCCAGAGCCCGATGCGGGGCTCGAACCCACGGACCGCGAGATCGTGACCTGGCTGAAGTCGGACGCTTAACCGACTGCGCCACCCAGGCGCCCCTCAATGTTCTTAATAAGAAAAATAAACAGCCAAGAATCCTTTATCCAGCAAGGCTGTCATTCAGAATAGAAAGAGAGATAAAGGATTTCATAGACAAACAAAACCTAAAGGAGTTCATGACCATTAAACCAGCCCTGCAGAAGACTCTATGGGGGACTTTTTGAGTTAAAGCAGTAAAGATTACAAAGGACCAGAGACATCACCACAAGCATGAAACCTGAAAAATAACACAATGATGTTAAATGCATATATTTCAATAAACACTCTGAATGTAAATGGATTCAATGCCCCAATCAAAATACATAGGGTATCATAATGGATAAAAAAAAAAAAAACAAGATCCATCCATATGCTGCTTATAAGAGATACATTTTAGACCTGAAGTCACCTGCAGATTGAAAGTAAGGGGATGAAGAACCATCTATCATGCTACTGGACTTCAAAAGAAAGCTGGAGTAGCTCTACTTAAATCAGACAAACTAGATTTTAAAACAAAGACATAACAAGAGATGGAGAATTGCATTATATCATAATTAAGAGTACTATTCACCAAGATCTAACAATTGTGAATATTTATGTCTCCAAAGTAGAACACCCAAATATATAAATAAATTAATAATAAACATAAATGTATAGATAATAATATATTTATTCTAGGGGACTTTAATACTCCACTTAAACATTGGACAGATCATATAGGCAGAAAATCATTAAGGAAACAATGGCTCGAAATGACAGCCTCATTGGACCAGATGGACTTAACACATATATTCAGAACTTTTCATCCAAAAGCAGTAGAATACACAGTCTTCTCAAGTGCCCATGGAACATTCTCCAAAGTAGATCACATACTGGTTCACAAATCAGCCCTCAACAAGTATAAAAGGATTGAGATCATATCATGCATATTTTCAAATCACAACACTATGAAAATTGAAATCAATCACAAGAAAATTTTGGAAAGTCCCCAAATACGTGGAGGGTAAAGGACATCCTACTAAAGAATGAATGGGGGGCGCCTGGGTGGTGCAGTCGGTTAAGCGTCCGACTTCAGCCAGGTCACGATCTCGCGGTCCGGGATTTCGATCCCCGCGTCGGGCTCTGGGCTGATGGCTCAGAGCCTGGAGCCTGTTTCCGATTCTGTGTCTCCCTCTCTCTCTGCCCCTCCCCCGTTCATGCTCTGTCTCTCTCTGTCCCAAAAATAAATAAATGTTGAAAAAAAAAAAAAAGAATGAATGGATCAACCAGGAAATTAAAGAAGAAATTAAAAAATATATATGGAAGCAAATGAAAATGAAAACACAACAATAAAAACCCTTTGAGATGAAGCAAAGGCAGTCCTGAGAGGAAAATATATTACAATTCAGGCCTATCTCAAGAATCAAGAAAGGTACCAAACACAACCTAACCTCACACCTAAAGGAACTAGAAAGACAGCATCAAAGAAAGCCCAAAGCCAGCAGAAGAAAATAATAAAACTTAGGTGAGAAATAAACAATACAGAATCCACAAAACAGTAGAGCAAATCAATGAATCTAAAAGCTGATTTTTTGAAAGAATAAACAAAATTTATAAACCCTTAACCATACTTCTCAAAAAGAAAACAGAGATGAGCCCAATAGATAAAATCACAAATGAAAGAGGAGAAATCACAACTAACACCCAAGAAATGCAGTTATTAGAGAATTCTGTGAAAAATTATATGCCAAAAAATTGAGCAATCTGGAAAAAATAGACAAATTCCTAGACATTCACACACTACCAAAACTCAAACAGGAAGAAATAGAAAATTTGAACAGACCCATAAGCAGCAAAGAAATGCAATCAGTTATAAAAATCTCCCAACAAATAAGAGTCCTGAGCCAGATGGCTTTCCAGGGTAATTCTACCAGACATTTAAAGCAGAGATAATACATATTATTCTCAAGCTGTTCCAAAAAAATAGAAATGGAAGGAAAACTTCCAAACTCATTCCATGAAGCCAGCATTACCTTTATCAAACTCAACACACACACACACACACACACACACACACACACACACACACAAATAATCCAGTGAAGAAACAGGCAGAAGATATGAATAGACATCCAGATGGCTGAAAGACCCATAAAAAAAAAAAGTTGAACATCACTCATCATCAGGGAAATACAAATCAAGATATGGAATTAGGGCAAGTGTCCATTACATCATGAATGGATAAAGAAGATGTATATACATGAAATGGAAAATTATTCAGCCATAAAACAATGAAATCTTGCCAGTTGTAATGATGTGAATGGAACAAGAAAATATCCTGCTAAGCAAAATAAGTCAGTCAGAATAAGAAAAATACCATATGACTTCACTCATATGTTAAATTCAAGAAACAAAACAATTGAGCAAATGGGAACAAAAGGCAGAGAGAGAGAGAAATCCATAAATAACCTCCTAGTTATAGAGAACAAAGTAATGGTTACCAGAGGGGAAGGGGATACAGGATGGGTTAAATAGGTGATGGAAATTAATAAGTGAACTTGTCCTGATGGGCAGTGGGTAATATATGGAATTTTTGAGTCACTACATTGTACACCTGAAACTAATATAATAAATCCTGTATGCTAAGTAACTGAATTTTTTAAAACTTAACAATAATAAATAAATACATAAATAAATAAATACATTTTAAAATAATGATACCATAAAATTATCTTCACATACCACCATAAAATGAAGCTATGGAAAATAACAGAGAGAAAACAAACAAAACAAAATGTATGCAAATTGAACAGCACACAAGTAAATATCCAATGGGTTAGAGAAGAAATTAGTTGGTAATTTAGAACATAGTTTGTTTGACATTAATGAAAATAAAAGTAAAGCATACCAAAATTTGCAATGCAATGAAGACAGCACTCAGAAGAAAGTTTATAGCAGTAAATATCTGCAGTATAAAAGAGATGAAATCTCAAATCAAAAATCCAAATTTACACTTGAAAGAATTAGAAAAAGCAAAGCATGGGGGTATGGACGAAATGTACTCTTGTGCACTCAGGATGGGAATGAAAACTGGTGAAGCCACTTTGGAAAACAGTATAGAGACTCCCAAAAACTTAGAAACACAATTACCATATTATCTAGCAATTTCACTATTAAGTATTTATCAAAGAAAATGAAAACAGTAATTTAAAAATATATGCACATCTATATTTATTGTACCATTATCCAGATATGGAAGAAACTCAAGTGTCCATCCATAAATGAATATGTAAACAAGACATTTGTATATAATGAAATATTATTCATGAAAAAGAATAATATCTTGCCATTTGAAACAACATGGATGGACCTACAGGGTACAATGCTAAGTGAAAGAAGTCAGACAGAGAATGACAATTCCATATGATTCTACTCATGTAAAATTTATGAAACAAAACAAACAAGAAAAAGGATAAACCAAAAAACAGAATCTTAAATGCAGAGAATAAACTGATTGTTGCCAGAGCGCAGTGAGTGGGGGAATGAGTGAAACAGATGAAGTGGATTAAGGGTACATTTATCTTGATGAGCACTGAGTAATATATAGAATGGTTGAATCATTATATTGTGCACTTGAAACTAATATAACAATGTATGTTAACTATACTACCGTTCAAAAAAAGAAAAAAAGAAAAAAAATAAAATATAAAACATTCTTAGAACTGACATCAAACTTAATGATGAAAGATGAAAACATTTCTCTATACAATCAGGAATAATTCAAGAATGCCCACTTTCACTAGTTATTCAACATTGTACTAAAAGTCCTAACCAGAGCAATGAAGCAAGTAAAAGAAATAAAAGATATTTAAATAAGAAATTAAGTATTACTGCCTGTATTTTCTTCTAAGATTTTTATGGTTGCAGGTCTCGCATTTAGGTATTTAATCCACTTTACATTTAGTTTTGTGTATGATGTAAGAAAGTGGTCCTGTTTCATTCTTTTGTATGCTGCTGTTCAGTTTTCCCAACACCATTTGTTGAAGAGACAGTCTATTTCACATTGGATGTTCTTTCCTGTTTTGGTGAAGATTAATTTACTATATAGTTGTGGGTTTCTTGCTGAGTTTTCTCTTCTGTTCCATTGATCTATATGACTACATTTCTGCTGGTACCATATTGTTTTGATCACTACGGCTTTGTAATATAACTTGATGTCTGGATTTGTGACGCCTCCAGCCTTGTTTTTCGTCTTCAGGATCGCTTTCGCTATTCTGGATCTTTTGTGTTTTTATACAATATTTAGGATTGTTTCTTAATGTTCTGGGGAAAATGCTGTTGGTGTTTTGATAAGAATTCCATTTTGTAGAGTGCTTTGGGTAGTATAGACTTTTTACAGTATTTAATCTTCCAATTTACAAGCATGGGATATCGTTCCATTATTGTGTTTCCTTCATTTTCTTTCATCAGTATTTTATAGTTTTTAGAGTACAGGTCTTTCACCTTTTTGGTTAGGTTTCTTCTTGGTATCTTAATGTTTTTTGGTGCAATTGTAAATTGGATTCATTCTTTAATATCTCTTTATGCTGCTTCATTACATGGTTTAGAAATGCAACCAATTTCTGTATGTTGATTTGGTATCCTGCAACTTTACTGAATTTGGGTATGAGTTCTGGCAGGGTTTTGGTGGAGTCTTTCATGTTTTATATGTTAAATATTTAAATATTAAATATATATATCAAAAAGTACTCATTTGAAAATAGTGAAACTTTTACTTTTTGCTTGCTGATTTGGATGGCTTTTATTTGTTTTTGTTGTCTGGTTGCTGTGGCTAGGATTCCAAAACTATTTCAAGTAACAGTGGTGACAATGGACATCCTTGTTTTGTTCCTGACTAGAAGAAAAGATCTTAATTGTTCCCCACTGAAGATGATATTAATTGTGGGGTTTTCATATATAGCCTTTATTATGTTGAGATATGTTCCCTTTAACCCTACTTCATTAAGGGTTTTTATTATTAATGGATGTTATAATTTGTGAGGTGTTTTTTCTGTATGTATTGAGGTGATCCAATGGTTTGCATTCTTTCCTTTATTAATGTGATTATCATGTTGATTTACTTGCAAATATTAAGTCAGCTTTGCAACTCTGGAATAAATCACAGTCGATCATACTGAATGATTTTTTAAATGTATTGTTTAATTAAGTTTACTGGTATTTTCTTCAGAAGTTTTGCATGTGTGTTCATCAGGGATACTGGCTTATAGTCCCCTTTTTTAGTGGTGTCTTTATCTGCTTGTGGTTTCAGGGTAATGTTGGTCTCATTGAATACATTTGAAAGTTTTCCTTTTTTTTGTATATTTTGCAATAGGTTGCAAATAGGTATTAACTTTTCATTAAATATTTGGTAGAATTCTCCTGTGAAGCCACCTGGCCCTGGAGTTTTGTTTGTTGAGAGTTTTTTGAATACTGATTCAATTTATTTCCTCATTTTGGGTATGTTCAAATTTTCTATTTATTTCCATTTCAGTTGTGGTAGTTTATATATTTCTTGGAATTTATCCATTTATTCCAAGTTGTCATGGCTAACATCAACAACACAAGAAAGAACAGGTGTTGGTGAGACTGTGGAGAAAGGGGAACCCTCTTGGACCATTGTTAGGAATGCAAACTGGTGCAGCCACCTTGGAAAACCTTATGGGGGGGTCCTCAAAAAGCTAATAATAGAACTACCCTGAAATCCAGAAATTGCAGTACTAGGTATTTACCCAAGTAGTGCAAAAATTCTCATTGAAATAGGTGCACCCTGATGTTTTAGCAGAATTATCTTCAATAGCCAAATTATGGAAACATCCTAAATGTCCACTGAGTGATGAATGGATAAAGAAGATGTGGTATATATATACACAATGGATTATTACTCAACCATAAAAAAAGAATGAAATCTTGCCATTTGCAACTACCTGGATGGAGTTAGACAGCATTATGCTAAGTGAAATAAGTCTGTCAGGGAAAGACAAATTCCATATTATTTCACTAATATGTGGAACTTAAGAAACAAAAGAAAATGAGCACAAGGAAGAAGAAGATGAAGTAGAGAGAGAGAGAGAGAGAGAGAGAGAGAGAGAGAGAAACCACAAAACAGACTCTTAAATACAGAGAACAAAGTAGTGGTTACTAGGCTGAATGTGGCCAGGGGGATGGTTTAAATAGGTGATGGGGATTAAGGAGTGCACTTTAAATGATGCAGAGTGTTGTATGTTAGTGCTGAATTTTACACAAATATATTGTGCACGTTTAATTAATATTACACTGCCTGTTAACTAACTGAAATTTAAATAAAAATTAAAAAACTGAACTGAAAAAAAGAAATGAAGAAATCAATATTCATATATGACATGATCCTGTATATAGAAAATTCCAAGGAACTTACAAATAAGCTACTAAAGTTAACAAAAATATCCAGTAATTTTGAAGATTAGAGGAACAATACACAAAAATCAACTATGCTCTTTTTAATGAGCAATAAATTAAGAAAATTAATATATATAATATAATAATAGAATATAATAATATAATTAGAATAGAATAGAATAGAGTACAATAGAATAGAATATCTAGGGATACATTTGACTAAGAAAGTTTGTCTTCTATACTGAAAACTATAAAATATTGCTGAAAGAAATTAAAGATATGAACAAATGGGTATACATTCTCATTCATGAGTTGGAAAACACAATATTGCTAATAGATCAATACTACCCAAAGCAATCCAGACATAATTGAAGTAAAATTCAATGAAATTTTATCAAAATTTCATTAGCCTTTTATGTAAAAAAATTTTTTTAACATGATCATCAATATAACATGGAATTCTGAGGGGCCCTACATCAGCAAAACAATAATTAAAATGACAGAAAATTTGAAGGGCTCACTCTTCAAGTACAGGAATACGAACAGTGTGGACTGACATAAATTCAAATGGAATGTGGTTGAGAGTTCAGAAATAACACATACATCAGTGACCAAGTATTTTGTTTGGATTTTCAACAAGGGTGCCAATTCTATTCAAGTGAGAAAGAATACTTTCTTTGACAAAGGGTACTGGGATAAGTGTATTTCCACATTGAAAATAATGAAGTTGGATGCCTAATTCACATTACATATAAAAACATGATCAATGGCTTAATGACCTAAATATAAAAGCTAAAAGTTAAATTTTCTTTTTTTTAAAAATTTTAGTGTTTATTTACTTTTGAGAAAGAGTACAAGTTAGGGAGGGACAGAGAGAGAGGAAGACACAGAATCTAAAGGGGGATCCAGAGCATGACAGGGGACTCAAACCCATGAACTGCAAGATTATGACTTGGGCTGAAGTTGGACACTTAACCAACTGAACTACCTAGGTGTCCCTAAAAGTTAAATTAAGAAAATAAAGGTAAAGTGTTATAGCTTTTGATTTGGCAATGAATTCTCAGATATGACACCCAAAGCAGAGGCAACAACACCAAAAGATAAATTGTACTTCATCAAAATTAAACACATTTATATTAAAACACATTATCAAGAAAGTGAAAAGATAACCTAAAGAAGAGTATTTACATTAATGTATTTGGTAAGGAGTTGTTAATATATAGAAATATAAAAACTCCTAAATTTCAATAATAACAAAAATATAAAAAAAATGTGCAAAGGAATTCGAATGAACATTTCTCAAAAAAAATATGTAAAATGAACAATAAGCACATGAGAAGGACTTTAACATTAGCTACTAGGAAAATGCAAGTCAAAACCAGAATTGGATACCACTTTACACCAATTAGGATGGCTATAACAAATGTAAATTGAAAATAATGGGGAAATGTGGAGAAGCTCAAACCCTTATACATTATTGGTGTGAATGTAAAATGGTGAATCTGCTACAGAAACAGTTTTATGGTTTCCCAAAAAGTTACACAGAATATTATATGAAACAACTCCACTCCTAGAGATATAACCAAAGGTAGTGAAAACATGGAATCAGACAGAGATATACATATATATGCCTGTTTTTGTTTGTTTCTTTGTTTTGTTTTTTTAGACACAGAGCATGAGCAAGCAGGGGAGGGGCAGAGCGAGAGGGAGAGAATCTTAAGGAGACTCCATGCTCAGTGCAGAGCCTGAAGTGGGGCTCAGTCTCACAACCCTGAGGTCATGAACTGAGCTGAAATCGAGGGTCATTTAGCCAACTGAGCCATGCAGGCACCCCTCAAACAGATATTTATATGCCAATTTTTATGGTAGTCTTTCTGACAACAGTCAACAACCTAGTATCTATCATTAGATAAATGGGTAAACAAAATTAGATATTTACACTCTGCAGAATATTCTTCAGTAATAAGAAGGAATGAAGTTCTAATAATGCTACAATATGGGCAACATTGAATACATTATGCTAAATGAAATAAACCAGCCATTAAAGATGACTATTGCATGTTTCCACTTACATGAAATATCTGAAATACATATATTTATTAAGTAAAAATATAGAGTTAACCAGAGACAACAGAGAATGGACAATAGGGAGCTATTGTTTAATTGTGTGGAGTGTCTGCTTGGAATGATGAAAAAGTGTTGGAACCGGGTAGTGGTGATGGTTGTAGAATATTTAAAATGTAATTAATGCCACGTAACTGTATATTTAAAATCATTAAAATACAAAATTTTAAATTATATATTAAAAATCATTAAAATAGGAAATTTTAAGTTATATATTATATTACTGCAAAAACTATAAAAATCAATTGGTTTTGGGGCACCTGGGTGGCTCAGTTGGTTAAGTGTCCAACTTTGACTCAGGTCATGATCTCATGACTCATGGGTTTGAGCTTCATGTCAGGCTCTGTGCTGACAGCTCAGAGGCTGGAGCCTGCTTCAGATTCTGTGTCTCCCTCTCTCTCTGCCCCTCCCCCGCTCATTCCCTGTCTCTCTCTCCTTCAAAAATAAATAAACACTAAAGAAAGCTTTTAAAAAATCAGTTGGTTCAGCTCTAGGAAATCTGGAGAGTAATAGGAAACTGAGTCCCTACCCTTTAAAAGAGAGTATAACAATCAACCTCATGAAGATAAAGCATATAAGCAGCAGTTTGAAAAGCACCTAGAGAATATTTTTGATTATTTACTCATTTCAGAAAGTATATTGGCGGGATTGGGTATTCTAGAAGACGTCTCCAAGAACAAAATAGCTGGAAGGCACCATTTCTCTCCTCCTTCAGCCTAGATAGCTGGACACTTGCAGAAAGGAATATGAACATTCTCCAACTACCTTGCTCACACCATGTGCTCTGTCCCTAGCAGGTCTCTGGAAGAGCCCCTCCATCTAACCCATCCCACTCCATAGGAGCCCCTCCAGTGCAGTTCCTGATGCATCACATACTGTAAGCAGCCCTGCCAAAGACATGCCACACTCCAAATTAACACCTTCCCTGGGGAGAGGGGAAGATAACCACACACTTCAGTTAGATTACAGCCTCAGCAGACTGACATCTGATCTGACTGCTGGCCCACCCAACAATAAAATCTCTCAGGGGGCAGCACAAAGACAGAGTGTGGTAGCCCTGGCAGATGGATTGGGGGCAGGCACCTGGTCTGACTGCTGGCTCTGCCCACCAATAAAACCTCTCAGAGGACAAAGCACAGAAAGCACCCTGCAGAATCATGCAAATGCTGCCCCAAAAGATGGGCTAAAAGTAGGCATCTGGTCAGATTGCTGACACTGCACAACTACAAGTTCACAGCAGCCCTAATTGGCCTTTTGTCAGCAAAAGGACCAAACCTTGCCCACGATAGGCAAAGTGGGCTGTTGCAGACATTTGGACTGAAGGCAAATGCAGCTCAGCCACAACAGCAGGGCACATGAAGCACATGTAAGAGATACTCCTGAAGCACCTACTTCTGATGAACAGGGAACACTGAGGTATAGGGAATCACAGGACCTTTTCTTCATGAACCCACTACTTTCAAAATCTGGAGGGAGGAGGAGCCAAGATGGAGGAACAGCATGGAAGTTTTTTTGTGTCTCACATCCATGAAATATAGCCAGACCAACACCGAACCATGCTGTACACCTAGAAAACCAATCTGAGGATTAACACAACGATCTGCACAATCTGAACCACAGAATTCAGCAGGTAGGCAGCACAGAGAGGTGAACTGAGGGAGTGAAAAGCTGCAGGGGCAGGGAGCCGCTTTTGCATGCAGATAGAGGATGGAGATGGGGGGGGGAGGGGAGAATATGGGAAAAGCATCTGCTCAAAAGCAGCTGGAGAGAAAGTGGAAAAGTGGAAACAGCCACAGGGACTGAACTAAAGAGGGAGAAAGGAGAAAGGAGAGGGTTTAAATTCCATTAAGACTCTATAAACAGTGGGAGTGCAGAGTCTGAAACTCCACAGCTCAATACCTAGAGGTGCTCTGGTGAGAAGAGCAAATCCCCAGGAGCACAGTGAAGTCCGGAGGTCTTTGGGCCACACAGGGAGAGCTGGTTCCCCTGCTGGGAGGACACCTGGTAGAGCCTGTGTGACTCCCCCAAAGGCAAAGGCTTCAGTGGAACCAGGAGAACAACCACATTCACTGGTACTGGAACAAGGTCACTGGGGATGGAGCCTGGTGCCAGATGCATTATGTGATTTTCCATAATCCCTGAAATGCGGCTGCTACATGATCATGTGAACATTTTCTGGGGCGGGCTGGGTGTAGGCAGCAGCACAGTCCCGGGAACATTCCTGGATGTGGCTGACACCTGGCCATTGCTGGGTGAGACTCTCCTGCAGAGGGGCAGAACACGTCAAAGCTTCAGTCCCTGAGAAGTAAGGGGTTGGGAAACATAGTCGCAACTGAGATAAAACTCAGAAGAGAGAGTCTGCCTGGGGATTGGTCATGGACGGTGTAAAATCAGGGAGTAGACGGAAGCCCAGAACAAAGGATGTGTGTGAATGCTGATCGGGAAGAACAGAATTCTAATACTAGACACGGGGTAGCTGGGTGACTCCATTTCACCACTCTTGTGCATGCTCACACACACCTACAGATGCCACAACAATCCACCCCAGTAAACTAAGCAGTGCCATCTGGTGGAGAATGTAGCCATTACACAAAGCCCCGCCCAACTGGGCCAACCTTGCTCTTCAGGCACATAAGTCTCTCCTCCTGCTTAGTTTATGAACTATAAAGCGCTTCATAGTTTGCCTTCTAGGGGAAACCAAAGTAATTTCAATTGTATTTCAATCTGCTCACTGGTCCATCTATTTAATTTTCTTTTGTTTTTCTTTTTTCTTTTTCCTCTTTTCTGTTTCTTTCTTTTCCTTGAATACAGAAAGAGAAAAAAATCATTTTTATTTTCAATTTTTATTAAAAATAGTTTTCTTTAATTTTTTTCTACTATATTTTTACTTTTGTGTAAATTTTTTCAAATTCTATTTTACTTCCACCATTTCATTTTAGTCTACTTCAGTGTATTCATTTGTTCAAATATTCAAATGATTTTCTTTTTTTTTATTTCCCCGTTTATCTCTAATCTATCAAGCCCATTTGAACACCCAGACCAAAACACACCTAGGATCTAGCATCATTTTTTTCTATTTTTTTTGTGTGTGTCTTTGTATATAAGTTGTAAATTTTAATATTTTTAAACTTTAATTTTGTTTTTAATTTTATTTTTTACCTCATTAATTCCTTTTCTCCCTTCAAAATGATGAAACGAAGGAATTCAACCCAAAAGAAAGAGCAGCAAGAAACAACAACCAAGAACTTAACTTAACAAAGATACAAACAAGATATCTCAACCAGAATTTAGAGTCACGGTAATAAGAATACTAGCTGGAGTCGAAAATAGATTAGAATCCCTTTCTGCAGAGATAAAAGAAGTAAAAGCTAGTCAGGATGAAATAAAAAAAATGCTATAACTGAGCTGCAATCTCGAATAGATAACACAGTGGCAAGGATGGATGAAGGAAGAACAGAGAATCAGCAATATAGAGAACAAACTTATGGAGAATAATGAAGCAGAAAACAAGAGGGAGATTAAGGAAAAAGAGCACAACTTAAGAATTAGAGAAATCAGTGAGTCATTAAAAAGGAACAACGTGAAAAGCATAGGGGTTCCAGAAAAGGAAGAGAGAGAAATAAGAGTAGAAGGTTATGTGAGCAAATCATAGTGGAAAACTTTCCTAACCTAGGGAAAGACACAGACATCAAAATCCAGGAAGCACAGAGGACTCCCATTAGATTCAACAAAAACCGACCATCAACAAGGCATATCATAGTCAAATTCACAAAATACTCAGGCAAGGATAGAATCATGAAAGCAGCAAGGGAAAAAAATGTCCCTAACATACATGAGAAGACAAATCAGGTTTGCAGCAGACCTATCACAGAAACATGGCAGGCCAGAAATGAGTGGCAGGATATATTCATTGTGCTGAATCAGAAAAGTATGCATCCAAGAATTCTTTATCCAGCAAGGCTGTCATTGAAAATAGAAGGAGAGGGGCGCCTGGGTGGCGCAGTCGGTTAAGCGTCCGACTTCAGCCAGGTCACGATCTCGCGGTCCGTGAGTTCGAGCCCCGCGTCGGGCTCTGGGCTGATGGCTCAGAGCCTGGAGCCTGCTTCCGATTCTGTGTCTCCCTCTCTCTCTGCGCCTCCCCCGTTCATGCTCTGTCTCTCTCTGTCCCAAAAATAAAAATAAACGTTGAAAAAAAAAATTAAAAAAAGAAAATAGAAGGAGAGATAAAAAGTTTCCCAGACTAACAAAAATTAGGGGTGTTTGTGACCAATAAACCGGCTCTGCAAGAAATTTTAAGGGGGACTCTCTGAAAGGAGAAAAGAAGAAAAAAAATACAAAAAGACCAAAAGCAGCAAAGACTAGAAATGACCAAAGAATCCCACCAGAAATTCCAACTCTACAGTAAACATAATACAATAAATTCATATCTTTCAGTATTCATTCCTGATGTGAATGGACTAAACGCTCCAATCAAAAGACAAAGGGTAACAGAGTGGATAAGAAAAAAAAAGATCCATCTATATGCTGTTTACAAGAGACCTACTTTAGAACTAAAGACAACTTCAGATTGAAAGTAAGGGGATGGAGAACTGTCTATTATGATAATGGTCAACAAAAGAAAGATGGAGTAGTCATACTTATATCAGCCAATCTAGACTTTAAAATAAAGACTGTATCAAGAGATGAAGAAGGGAATTATATCATAACTAAGGGGTCTATCCACGAATAATAACTAACAATTGTAAACATTTATGCACCAAATGTGAAAGAACCCAAATATATAAATCAATTAATCACAAACAAGAGAAACTCATTGATTGTAATACCATAATAGTAGGGCACTTCAACATCCCACTTACAGCAATGGACAGATCGTCTAATCAAAAACTCCACAAGGAAGCAATGGCTTTGAATGACACACTGGACCAGATGGACTTAACAGATATAATCAGAACATTTCATCCGAAAGCAGCATAATATATATTCTTCTCCAGTGCACATGGAACATTCTCCAGAATAGACCACACACTTGGACACAAATCAGCTGTCAACAAATACAAAAAGATCAAGATCATACCGTGCATATTTTCACACAACAGCACTATGAAACTCAAAATCAACCAAAAGAAAAAATCTGGAATGGTAACAAATACTTGGAAACTGAAGAATATCCTACTAAAGAATGAATGAGCTAACCAAGAAGTTAAAGAGTAATTAAAAAGTTCATGGAAGCCAATGAAAATGATGACATCACAACCCCAAACCTCTGGGACACAGCAAAGGCGCTCATAAGGGGAAAGTGTATAGCAATCCAGGCCTTCCTAAAAAAGGAAGAATGATCTCAGATACACAACCTAAACTTACACCTTAAAGAGCTGGAAAAAGAACATCAAATAAAACCCCAAACCAGCACAAGACAGAAAGTAATAAAGATTAGAGCAGACACTAATGCTATCAAAACCAAAAAAAAGAAAAAAAAATGGAACAGATCAATGAAACCAGAAGTTGGATCTTTAAATTAACAAAGTTGATAAACCCCTAGCCAGTTTGATCAATAAGAAAAATGAAAGACAAATAAATAAAATCAAGGGTGAAAGAGGGGAGATCACAACCAACACAACAGAAATAGAAGCAACAATAAGAGAATATTATGAGCAATTATACACCAATAAAATGGGCAATGTGGAAGAAATGGACAAATTCCTAGAAACAGATACACTACCAAAACTGAAACAGGAAGAAATAGAAAATTTGAACAGACCCATAACCCATAAAGAAATTGAATTAGTAAGCAAAAATCTCCCAAAAAAACAAGAGTCCAGGGCCAGGTGGCTTTCCAGGGGAATTCTACCAAACATTTAAGGAAGAGTTAACACCTATTCTCCTGAAGCTGTTCTAAAAAATAGAAATGGAAGGAAAACGTCAAAACTCTTCATATGAAGCCAGCATTACCTTGATTTCAAAACCAGAACGATACCCCACTTAAAAGGAGAACTATAGACCAATTTCCCTGATGAACATGGATACAAAAATCCTCAAGAAGATATCAGTCAACCGCATCCAACAATACATTAAAAAAATTATTCACCACGACGAAGTCCGGTTTATACCTGGGATGCAGGGTTGTTTCAATATCTGCAAAACAATCACTGTCATTCATCACATCAATAAAAGAAAAGGCAAGAACCATATGATCCTCTCAATAGATGCAGGGAAAGAATTTGACAAAATGCAGCATCCTTTCTTGATACAAACCCTCAAGAAAGTAGGGATAGAAGGATCATAACTCAGGATCATAAAAGCCATATATGAAAGACGCAACACTAATATCATCCTCAATGGGGAAAATTGAGCACTTTCCCCCTCAGGTCAGGAACAAGACAGGGATGTCCACTCTCGCCACCGTTATTCAACACAGTATTGAAAGTCTTAACCTCTGCAATCAGACAACACAAAGAAATAAAAGGCATCCTGATTTCAGATCCCAATGGAACAGAATAGAGAACCCAGAAATGGACCCACAAACGTATGGCAAACTTTGACGTATTTGACATCTTTGACAATGCAGGAAAGAATACCCAAGGGAATAAAGACAGTCTCTTAGCAAATGGTGCTGGGAAAACTGGACAGCGACATGCAGAAGAATAAACCTTGACAACTTTTTTACACCATACACAAAAATAAATCTAACTGGATGAAAGACCTCAATATAAGATAGGAAGCCATCAAAATCCTCTAGGAAAAGCAGGAAAAAACCTCTTTGTTCTTGGCTTCAGTAACTTCTTACTCAACAAGTCTCCAGTGGCAAGGAAAATAAAAGCAAAAATGACCTGATGGGACCTCATTAAAAAAAAAAAAAAACAAACTTCTGAACAGTGAAGGAAACAACCAACAAAACTAAAAGGCAACCAATGGAATGAGAAAAGATATTTGAAAATGACATATTAGATAAATGGTTAGTATCAAAACTGTATAAATAAGTTATCAAACTCAACACCCAATAAACAAATAATCCAGTGAAGAAATGTGCAAAAGACATGAATAGACACTTCTCCAAAGAAGACATCCAGATGGCCAACTGACACATGAAAAAATGCTCAACTTCACTCATCATCAGGGAAATAAAAATCAAAACCACAATAAGATACCACCTTACATCTGTCAGAATGGCTAACATGAACAACTCAGGCAAAAACAGATGCTGGCGAGGATGTGGAGAAAGAACTCTTTTGCATTGCTTGTGGGAATGCAAACTGGTGCAGCCACGCTGGAAACAGTATGGAGGTTCCTCAAAAAATTAAAAATAGAGCTACCCTACGACCCAGCAATTGCACTACTAAGTATTTATCTAAGGGATACAGGTATGCTGTTTCAAAATGGCACATGTACCCCAATGTTTTTTAGCAACATTATCAACAATATGCAAAGTATCGAAATAGCCCAAATGTCCATTGATGGATGAATGGATAAAGATGTGATACACACACACACACACACACACACACACACACACACACACACACAAAATGGAGTATTACTTGGCAATCAAAAAGAATGAAATCTTGCCATTTGCAACTATGTGGATGGAACTGGAGGGTATTATGCTAAGTGAAATTAGTCAGAGAAACACAAAAATCATATGCCTTCACTCATATGAGGACTTTAAGGCACAGAACAGATGAACATAAGAGAAGGAAAGCAAAAATACAAAAACAGGGAGAGGGACAAAATATAAGAAACTCTTAAATATGGAGAGCAAACAAAGGATTTCTTGAGGAGTTATAGGAAGGGGGATGGGCTAAATGGGTAAGAAGCATTAAGGAATCTGCCTCTGAAATCATTGTCGCACTATATGCTAACGAATTTGGATGTAAATTCAAAAAATAAAATAAAACAAAAAATCCGGAGGCATATCTGACTTTGCTAATACATAGAAACAAACATAGAGATTTAGGCAAAATGTGGAGACAGATAAATATGTCCTGAATAAAGGAACAGGGAAAAACCATGTCAAAGAGATAATTGAAATGGATATAAGCATACATTTGATAAAGAATTCAAAGTAATGGCTATAACGATACTCACTGTACTTAAGAAAAGAGTGGGTGATCTCTTTGAGACCTTCAATAAATATATAGAAAATAAGAAAAGAAAAAAATCAGAGATGAATAAGTCAATAGCTGAAATTTAATATGCACTAGGGGAAATCAAGGGCAGGTTAGAGGATGCAGAAGAAGGAATCAGTGGTCTAGAAGACAGAGTAATGGAAAGCAAACAAGCTGAATAACAAAAAGAAAAAGGAAAAATAAAAATAATAACAGATTAAGGGAATTCAGTTACATCATCAGGTGTAATAATATTAACATTATAGGGATTTCAGAAGGAGAGGGCAGAAAAAGGGAGAAATTTTAACTCAAGAAATAATAACTGAAAACTTCTCTATCTTGGGGAGGAAAACAGAAATCCAGATCCGGGAGTCATAAAGAGCCACCACAAAATCAACCAAAAGAGGTACACATAACAATTAAGATGGCAAAGAGTAGCGATAAGGAGAGCATTTTAATAGCAACAAGAGAAAGAAAAATTACACATACAAATGAAAACACATAAGGCTATCAGCTGATTTTTCTGCAGAAACTTTTCTGGCTACAAGGGAGTGGGATGATATATTTAAAGTACTGAAAGGAAAAAAAAATCTGAAATCAAGTAAACTCTACACAGCAAAGCTATCATGCGAAACAAGAGATGAAATAAATAATTTCTCAGACAAAGAATAGTTAAAGGGATCTACCACTACTAAATCAACCTTACAATAAACATTGATGGGAATACTTTGACTTGAAAGGAAATACTATAATCATCAGTATGAAAATTATTAAAGTAAAACATTTTCCTTAAACACAAATATAATAAAAGTATTAGGTTGATCACTTGCAAACCTGTATAGAGATAAAAGTACAAAAGCAGTAAAATCAATTATATGTGTAAAAGTCAAGTTATTCACAAAATAAAATATGCAAAATATGACATCATATACATCAAACATAGGAGGAGTAAAAATTTAGTGCTTTTAAAATAGGCTCCAACTTAATTGGCCATCAATTTAATATAGACTACTATATTCATAAGACATTATATATAAGCATAATGGTAAGCACAAATCAAGAACATGCAATAGATATGCAAAAAAGAAAAATAATCCAAGCATATCCTTAAAAAAAGTTATCAAATAACAAGGGAAAGAGCAATAGAAGAAAGGAACAGAAGAACTATGGAAACAACCATAAAACTAGTGTCAAAATTGCAATAAGTACATACCTATCAATAATTACTTTGAATTTAAATGGACCTTTTTAATCAAAAGGTATATGGTGACTAAATAAATAAAAACATCAAGACTCATCTATATGATGCATACAAGAGACTCATTTTAGACCTAAAACACCCACTGATTGAAAATGAAAGATGGAAAAATACTATGGAAATGGAAATGAAAAGAAAGATGAGGTTGCAATATTTATATTAGTCAAAATACACTTTAAAACAAAGACTATAAAAACGGACAAAGAACACTACATAATGATAATGGGAACAATCCAACAGAAGGATATAACAAGTGCAGCTATCTATGCACCCAACATGGAACACCTAAATACATAAAGCAACTATTAACAAATATAAAGGAGAAAACTGAAAATAATACAATAATAGTAGGGGACATTAACACCCCAGTTGCATCAATGATAAATCATCCAGCTGGAAAATCAGCAAGTAAGTGATGGCTTTGAATGACACACTGGACCAGATGGACCTGACAGATACATTCAGAATGTTCCATCCCCAAACACTGGAATATGCATTCTCTTTGAGTGTACATGAAACATCTCCAGAATAGATCACATGTTAGGCCAAAGAACAAAACAAATTAAAAAAGAGTGAAATCAAATCACACATCATTTCTGACCACACCAGTATGAAACTAGAAATCAAACGAATAAAAAATATCTGTAAAAACACAAATACATGGAGGGTAAATAACATGCTACTAAACAATGAATGGGTCAACCAAGAAATCAATGAGGAAATTTTTAAAAAATCCATGAAGACAAAGGCAAATGAAAACACAATCCAAAATCTTTGAGATTCAGCAAAATGTGTTCTAAGGGGGAAGTATATAGCAATACAGGTCTACCTCAAGAACCAGAAAAATCACAAATGAACACCTAACCTTACACCTAAAGGAGAGAAAAGAAGAAAAAACAAAGTGAAAAGCCAATGGAAGCAAGGAAATAATAAAGACTAGAGCAGAAATTAATGAAATAAATACTAAAACACACACACACACACACACACACACACACACACACACAAATGAACAGATCAATTAAGCCAGGAGCTAATTCTTAGAAAAGATGAACAAAATTGATTAACCTTCAACTAGACTCATTAAGAAAGAGAGCTAGAGAGACAGAGAAAGGGAGAAATATCTCAAATAAACAAAATCATAAGGGAAAAGAAATAACTATTGATACCACAGAAATACAAAGAATTTTGAGAATATTATGAACAAAGTATATGCCAACAAATTGGACAACCTAGAAGAAATGGATAATTCCCAGAAACATATAACCTTCAAAAACTGAATCAGGAAGAAATAGAAAATTTGAACAGACTGATTACAGGCAATAAAATTGAATAAGTAATCAAAATACTTCCCTCCAAAAAAAGTCCAGGATTAGATAGGTTTAGAAATAAATCCTACCAAACATTTAAGAAAGAGTTAATATCTAGCTTTCTCTAACTATTCTAAAAATATAAGAGAAATTAAATATTCCAAATTTATTGTGTGAGACTAGAATTACTCTGCTACAAAAACCAGATAAGGGCACTACAAATAAAGAGAATTACAGGTCAATATGGCTGATGAATTTAGATGCAAAATCCTCAACAAAATATTATCAAATCAATTTGAAAACGCTGAAAACTATAAAACATTGATGAAAAAAATGACGATGACACAAACAAATTGACAGACATACCATGCTCCTGGGTTGGAAGAATCAATATTGGTAAAATGCCCATACAACCCAAAGTAATCTACAGATTCAATGCAATCCCTGTCAAAATACCAACAACATTTTTTACAGAACGAGTACAAATAATATTAACATTTGTATGGAGCCACAAAAGACCCCAAGTAGACAAAGCAATTTTGAGAAAGAAGTACAAAGCTGGAGGTATCATGATTCCATATTTCAATATATACTGCAAGTCTGTAGTAATCAAAACAATATTCTACTGGCACAAAAATAGACACATCGATCAATAGAACAGAATAGAAAACAATTCTCACAATTGTTTAATAAACTCACAATTATATGGTCAATTTATCTTTAACAAAGCAAGAAAGAATACCCAATGGTAACATGACAGTCTCTTCAACAAGTGGTGTTGGGAAAACTGGACAGCTGCTTTCAAAAGAATGAACATTGACCACTTTCTTACATGATACACAAAAATAAACTCAAAATGGATTAAAGACTTAAATGTGAGACCTGAAACCATAACATTCATAGAAAAAATGTAACAAGTAATTTCTTTGACATGGATCAGAGAAACATTTTTTATAGATATGACTCCTCTGCTAAAGGAATAAAAAACAAAATTAAACTATTGGGACTAAACAAAATAAAAAAGTTTTTGTACAGCAAAGGAAACCATCAAAACTAAAAGGCAACCTACTGAATGGGAGAAGACATTTGCAAATGATATACCCTGAGAGGAGTTAATATCCAAAAACACATAAAGAACTTATATGATTCAACTCCAGAAACACCCCCAAAATAATCCAATTAAGAATGGGAAGGAGGTCTAAATATTTTTTTTTCCAAAGAAGACATGCAGATGACCAACAAACACATGAAAGATGATCAACATCACTAATTATCAGGGAAGTGCAAATTCATACCACAATGAGATACCACTTTATATCTTCAGAATGAGTAAAAAAAAAAACACAAATAAGTATTGGTCAGTATGTGGAGAAAAATCTGCCCTTGTGCATTTGTGGGTGGGAATGAAAATTGGTACAGCCACTGTCAATAAAATATTAAGGCTTCTCAAAAAGTTAAAAATAGAGTTACCATATTATCTAGTAATTCCACTACTGGGTATTTACCAGGGAAAACACTAATTCAAAAAGTTTTATGTATCCCTTTGTTTATTGAAACATTATTTATAACAGCTAAAATGTGGAAGCAAAATGTGGAAGTGTCTATCTATACATGAATGGATAAAAAAAAAGATGTGGCATACACCCCCCCCACACACACACACACTGAAATATTACTCAGACATACACAAGAAAAGATGTTCATCATCACTTACTATGAGGGAAATGCAAATCCAAACTACAATGAGATATCACCTCACACCTGTAATAATGGCTCAAATCAACAACCCAAGAAACAACAGGTGCTGACTATTGTGAAGAAAGGGGAACCCTCCTGCACTGTTGATGGGAATGCAAACAGGTGTAGCCTCTCTAGAAAGTTAGTATGGAGGCTCTTCAAAAAGTTAAAAATAGAACTAACCTACAATCCAGGAACTGCACTACTGGGTATTTACCCAAAGAATACAAGAACACTAATTCAAAGGGATACATGCATCCTGATGTTCACAGTAACATTATATACAATAGCCAAGATATGGAAGCAGTTTAAGGGTACATTAATTGATGAATGCATAAATATGTGGTATATATACATGTATACAATGGAATATTATTCTGCCACAAAAATAATAAAATATTGACATTTTCAATGACATGGATGGAGCCAGAGAGTATAATGCTAAGTGAAACAAGTTAGTCAGAAAAAGACAAATAGCATATGATTTCATTCATATGTGGAATTCAAGAAACAAAATAAATGAACAGAGGGAAAAATAGAGAGAGAGAGAGAGAGAGAGAGAGAAACAGACTCTTAATTATAGAGAATATACTGATGTTTACCAGGGAGGAGGTGGGTTAAACAGGTAATGAAGATGAATGAGTGCACTTGTTGTGAGGAGCACTGGGTGATGTACACTATATTGTACACCTGAAAATAATATAACACTGTAGGTTAACTAACTGGAATTAAAAAAAGAAAACTTAAAAAGTGAAAAAAAATGTTTATGAAAAAAATCAACCTTATTTAGTATTTTTCAGTCAATTGAAAATTTTAATTGAAAACAAACAATAATACCTTGCTGTATGCAACAACATAGATGGATCTAGAAAACATAATGCTAAGTGAAATCAGTCAAGGAATGATAAATACCATATGGTTTTGCTTATATGTAGAAAGTAAGAAAAATAACAAATGAAGAAACAAAGAAAAAAGGACAAACCAGAAAAAAGACTTAAATACAGAGAAAAACTAGTAGTTGCCAGAAGGAAGGTGGGAGAGAATATGAGTGAAATAAAGGGGATGAACAGTACTTTTATCTTGATGAGCATTGATAACTAGCATTATTGAATCATTGCATTGTACACCTGAACTAATGTAACACTGTGTGCTAATTGTACTTGAATTTTAAAAAAATGAAAGAAAGTGGGAAAAAGGGATTAACAGATATTTCAATGTTGAAGACATACAAAAAACAATACTTAATCACTTTATCTTAGAACTATGTTTTTCTAAGCACAGTCTAACGGGACAATGGACCATGTTTGTGAGCAAAAGAAATATGCATGATATGTGTGTCTTCTGTGTCTTGCCCCTCTTTTTGCATATAGCTTGGTGATGGCTCATGAATATAGAATTCTGGTGGACTTACACTGTGTGGGAAATCAAAAAGATTCAAAGCAAGTTCAAGGTAAGTGGAATGAGTAAGCCTAGCCATGGATAGTCTGTGAGGGCCACACTTTACTTTCACACCAGAACTTCCTGTAAACACAGAAATAAGGTAATTATAAGAACAACAAAGGAACCTAATATTCTTTCTTACTCATTTGGTTACTTGTATTAGTTTCTCAAGAGGTAAAATCAAATCAATTGAATTAGTTTTGTACAGTATTACCACTGCTGTGGTAGAACAAAATACATATGTCTGTGTGAACAATAAAATAAGAATTGAGTAATGCATGTGATTTTGCATATGATTTATATTTACATTTAAAATTCAATTACACACTACTAAATTAATGGTAAAATTCATGCTAATTATTTAGATTTTAATTTTTTTGTTACGCATAACAACAATAGGAAATGAAAAATACCATGACAAGTCCAGAGAAAGACTTTTCTTTTTATGTTTTAGGACAATTTTTTCTTTCTTACTGATCCTTGCAAATTATGTAGCCAGAGAAAATGCTCTTTGTTTTGTGGTTACATAGTTAAAACTACTATTTGATTAATCTGCACTTTATATTTACAGGCAACTCAATTTTTTTTTCTTAGAAAGAAAGCCTAATTATCTAATTCTGTGTCTTCCAGCTTTCTCCCATACTGAAGTGATATTTGAAGCTGGATCTGATCTTTTCCCATCATTTCAACTCTGACCTGCCCCATATAAGGTAGCTCATGGCAATCATTTCTGCAGACAGTAGTGAGTACAAACTTAAATAGTTAATAGTACAAATTTTGCAATCAACTGGATCTGGAATTTAATTGTCACCACTCCCCATTTGTTGGAACATCCTGAGAAAATCACCTACCCTTTAAACCTATTAAGCCCCACACTCAGAGATTATTATTCAATTAGTCTGGTACAGGGGACTAGGAATCTGACTTTGTAACTAATTATTCCATGTGACTCTGATGTGTTAGTCCATATACTAGTGTTTGGGAATCCCTGGATTCGATAATTTTTATGAAGTATACAGGCTTCTTAAGTCACTGCATGTGCCTTAGAATAATATATTTTTTATCCTCTTAAACAGAAGTCAAATGCTTTATTATAAAATAATCCTCGATAGATTCCTGTGCAGGAAGAAGCAAGTCTTTCTTACACTGACTCAAAAGCCAAAACAATGATCTTATTATAAGGTTACAGAATTTTCCAGTGGTAGCAAGTAATACTACATAGTTTTGGTACACAGCCCTACACACACATGCACACATGCAAAAGATGAGTATATGACATAAGGAAATGACTGATTACATACTTTTAAGTTAGTGGGGGTTAGGGATAGCGTAAGTCTCTAAGGAATTTGAAAGCAAGGCTTTCAGGACCTTGAGGGGCTAGCTACTGTTAAGATAAGGTTACTTTTAGTCTTTAACAAAACAAAAACATCAAGGAAGTAAGGCAGCCATGAGTTGCTTGAGGAAGGTCACACTCTGCGTGTTTCAGGTGTCTATCAGTGGGCTGCAACCTGTAAAGAGATTTAATTTACATTACCTTTCTCTTGCCTTTGTTTCTCTCATCAAGTTACACTTTAAAATGGAAAAACATTCTGGGGCGCCTGGGTGGCGCAGTCGGTTAAGCGTCCGACTTCAGCCAGGTCACGATCTCGCGGTCCGTGAGTTCGAGCCCCGCGTCGGGCTCTGTGCTGATGGCTCAGAGCCTGGAGCCTGTTTCCGGTTCTGTGTCTCCCTCTCTCTCTGCCCCTCCCCCATTCGTGCTCTGTCTCTCTCTGTCCCAAAAATAAATAAACGTTGAAAAAAAAATGGAAAAACATTCTAATAAAAATTAATCAAATTTTCATTCCTCTGGAAAATCAGCCTTGCAAGGAGCAAAAGAGGCTTTGGGAGTGGGGATGGAGGGAAAGAATGAGGTATATTTTTGAAACAGGGCTGAGTTGTATGTGCGTAAAAGAAGATATTAGGGTAAATTGGTGTTGATGAGGAAAGAATTCAAATAGCCAAAGAATAATCTGAGGAGAACTGAAGTGAGAAAGGGACACAAAAATTAAAGTGGTGCTGTCCCACTGTAATTTTAGCAAAAACCCTTGCAACAGAAAGCTTGTGAGTGCCCCTTCTCGTGCTTCTTCCATGACTTACTGCTACCTAGTTGTGATTACTGCACTATTTAAAGAACATTAAAAGAATACATAGTACTTAGTTGTGCCTGTTACCACTCTTTAATATTTCTATGTTTATTATTTTTCCCAGTTTATTATTCATGATTAATATTTAGTTCATTCTTTCTAATTGAAACTGGTGTCACAGGGGTGGTAAGGTTGAGTTTTAGTATTAAATTATTTTGCTAATTCGTCCTGTTTGCTGCTCTGTTGGTTTCCCAGTTATTTCATATCTCCTGAGGCTCTACCTTCTATGGTGGAGGTATCACAGCAGCTCAAAAATTAGTAGTCCAGCATCTGAAGTAAGTAGAAATCCATGGCCTTGTTGCATGACTACACATTTCCTGTATGGAAGAGCAAGAGATATAATGTTTGTTTTCCCATGATATACTTCTGTCTCAAACACAAATGGCTTGGTTAGATATATAAAAGGGAGCTGCCATTTGGATATTGACTTTTTCTTTTTTTTTCTTTTCTTTTTTTTAAAATTTATTGTCAAATTGGTTTCCATACAACACCCAGTGCTCATCCCAAAAGGTGCCCTCCTCAATACCCATCACCCACCCTCTCCTCCCTCCCACCCCCCATCAACCCTCAGTTTTTTCTCAGTTTTTAAGAGTCTCTTATGCTTTTATTGCCTCTTTTTCATGTCCTATTTTATACCAAAAACATTTTTCTTTTCTTTTTTTGATTTTAGAAAGAGAGAGAGTGTGAGCAGGGGAAAGAGTCAGAGGGAGACAGAGAATCTTAAGCAAACTCCATGCTGAGCCTGGGGCAGGGCTTGATCCCATGACCCTGGGGTCCCATGACCTGACCTAAAATCAAGAGTTGGATGCTCACCCCACTGAGCCACCCAGGCAAACCTCTACCAAAAACTTTTTAATTATGTTTTTCTTTCTCATAATGTAATTATAACCCTTATCTTTATTTTTTTTAATTTTTTTTCAACGTTTTTTATTTATTTTTGGGACAGAGAGAGACAGAGCATGAACGGGGGAGGGGCAGAGAGAGAGGGAGACACAGAATCGGAAACAGGCTCCAGGCTCTGAGCCATCAGCCCAGAGCCTGACGCGGGGCTCGAACTCACGGACCGGGAGATCGTGACCTGGCTGAAGTCGGACGCTTAACCGACTGCGCCACCCAGGCGCCCCAAACCCTTATCTTTAAAATATCATATGATAGTAAGTCATTATGGCAGTATTTTTAAGAAAACAATTCAGAACCACTGATGCTAACCTCTGTCCAAGTTTATAATGAAGAAGCTATAATGGGGGTAGAAAGAAATGTCCTATCTTATAAATTGATAGACTGGGTCTCAGATTTCCTAAGGACAAATGTAAAAGCTAAATATGTGAAGTGGACATTTTTAGATTTTGTATTAATGTAGTGATTTAAAGGAATTTTTTAAAAGTTTTTAATTTAAATTCCAGTTAGATAACATACTGTGTAATATTAGTTTCAGGTGTAGAATTTAGTAATTTAACACTTGCATACAAGAGGAATTCTTGATTTCTTGAATTATTTTGTTATTTCTCTGAGAGACTTGTGGTCATAAAAACCTGAAGGACTTTGAAATGTGATAGAGTAATATGAGCACATGATTTTCTTTATGGGTTTAAAGATTTGAAGACGAGGGGCAGATAACTCTGGAAAGTCATAGTATATTTATATCTTAGAGATAGGGAAAATGAGTAAAGCTAGTATTTGGTTTCAGCTTTGTGTCCTTATCTCCATTACCACTTTTTCACCTACACCACTTTCCTGGATACAAGTAAAGAAAAGGAGATGCAAGGTAATTTATGGGTGCCTGACATTATTTTAGGATCTTTACTAATGTTTGGTCATTTAGCTACTTTTTCCTCCCTGTCAGATTCTTTCACAGATATTTGGCCTATCTGTGTTGCAAAGTCAGGAAAATTTTTAATATTTTTTGAGGGGCACCTGGGTGGCTCACTCAGTTAAATGTCTGACTTGAGCCCAGGTCATGATCTCACAGTTTGTGGGTTAGAGCCCCACATGGGGCTCTGTGCTGATAGCTCAGAGCCTGGAGCCTGCTTCGGATTCTGTGTCTCCCTCTCTCCCTGCCCCTCCCTCACTCATTTATTCTCTCTCTCTCTCTGTATGTCTCTCTGTCTCTATCTCTCAAAAATAAATAAACATATAAAAAATATTGTTTTGAGTGGCAAGTTGGGAGTGATGATTTTCTCTTGTGTTATTTTCTTGAGGGTTGGGAGTAATTGGTTTCATTATAAAATGTACTGCACAGAAAAAAAAAACATTGTCTTCCTCATTTGCCTTTCTTTCTTTCGCATTTTCCTTCTTTCTTTCCTCTCTTTCTATTGTTCCTTATTTTTTCATTTTCCTGAAGTTGCTTCTATATGACACCAACACGTGACAATCATTAAGGAAAATAGGTAAGAAACAGAAAGTGGCTTTACATTAACTGTGTTCCTCTTAAACATTATGCCCTATTTTCCTATAAGACTGCCATTTCTAATCATTTAGTCCATTTTTCTTCATTTTTGTATTTTTCTTGATATAACTTTGTCAACTACAATATTATTAGAGGCAGACAGGGGATAGAATGTGATACTGAAAAGTTTCAGATTTCTAGTGTGGGGAAAAGACACCTTGAAAATTTCCCCTTTTACTTGGCAGGAAGAAGGATTTAGAAACTTCTGTCATTGTGGTTTTCCATTTTAAATAGACTTTCTAGCTTCTCTCTCATTTAAATTCTCTTCTTGATACTTATTTCCAAACTATCTTTTTTTCCCCCTACTGTGTTGTTTATTTCCATTGTAATGATAAAAAGAGGGAGGAAAACAAGGATTCTCCCTCTTAGTTATTACTCCCTTGGCTTCCAGATGCCTTGGTTTTCAGAGGAATATGTAATCCATCTTTTTCCTTGATGTAGATCTGAGTAAGACGATAGCAACTGGCAATTTCTCACCAGAACTATTTCTCTGAGGAAAAAAAAAACTAATTCATATTAAAAGGTATCTTAATTTTTTTTTCAAATGTATGCTTTTTGTATAATTTGATATGAAAATATCTCTTTCTTGGTCTTCAGAAAACTGTCTTTTTGCAAATGAGTAGCATGAACTTTTCATGATGATTTTGCCAGGGTCTCCATTATAGATTTTGGATACTAATCCTTTATCAGATATATTGTTTGCAAATATCATTTCCCATTCCATAGGATGCCTTTTGGTTTTGTTGATTATTTACTTCACTGTGCAGAAGCTTTTTATCTTGATAAAATCCCAATAGCTCATGTTTGCTTTTGCTTCCCTTTCCTTTGATGATGTGTCTACTAAGAAGTTTCTCTGGCCAAGGTCAAAGAAGTTACTGCTTGTTCTCTCCTTTAGGATTTTGGTGGTTTCCCACCTTGCATTTAGGTCTTTAATCAATTTTGAATTTATTTTTGTGTATGGTGTAAGAAAGTGGTCCATCCTCATTTTGCTGTATGTCACCTTGCAGTTTTCCCAACCCCATTTGATGAAGAGACTGTCTTTTTTTTTCTTGGATATTTTTTCCTCCTATCTATATGGAAGATTAGTTGGTCATATAGTTGTGGGTCCATTTCTGGGTTCTCTATTCTGTTCCATTGATCTATGTGTCTGTATTCGTGCCAGTGCCATACTGTGTTGATGAGTACACCTTTGTAATGTAGTGTGAAATTCAGAATCGTGATGCTTCCAGTTTTGTTTTTCTATTTCAAAATTGCTTTTGTTATGCGGGGTCTTTTGTGGTTCTATAAAAAAATTTTAGGATTGTTAGTTCTAGCTCTGCAAAAAGTGTTGGTGGTATTTTGATTGAGATTGCATTAATGTGTAGATTTCTTGGGATAATATAGACATTTTAACAATTTTTGCAATCCATGAGCATGGAATACTTTTCCATTTCTTTGTGTGCTCTTCAATTTCTTTCATAAGTCTTTTACAGTTTTCAGAGTACAGATATTTTACCACTTTAGTTAGGTTTATCACTATGTATCTTATTTTTTTGGTACAATTGCAAATGGGATTGATTTCTTGATTTCTTTTTCTGCTGCTTCATTATTTGGATATAGAAATGCAACAGATTTCTGTACATTGATTTTAATCCTGTGGCTTTGCACAACTCATGTATTAGTTCTAGCAATTTTTTGGTGGAGTCTTTCAGGTTTTCTACAGAGAGTATCATGTCATCTGCAAATAATGAAAGTTTGACTTCTTCCTTCCCAATTTAGATGCCTTACATTTCTTTTTGTTGTCTGATAGCTGAGGCAAGACTTCCAATACTATGTTAAATAGTAACGATGAGAGTGGACAACTTTGTCTTGTTCCTGACCTTATGGGAAAAGCTCTCACTTTTCCCCATTGAGGATATTAGGTGTGAGATTTTTGTATATGGATGAGGTATGTTCCATATATCCCTACTTTGCTGAGGGTTTTATCAAGAATGGATGCAATATTTTGTCACATGCTTTTACTGCATTTGTTGGAAGAATCATATGGTTCTTATCGTTTCTTTTATTAATGTGGTATATCACGTGGTTTGATTTGTGAATATTCCCGTGGTTCAGGGTTAAATTCCATTTGATCATGGTGAATAATTATTTTAATGTAATGTTGAATTTGATTTGCTAGAATTTAATTGAGAACTTCTGCATTCATTTCCATCAGGGGTATTTGCAAGTAATTCTTTTTAGTGGGGTCTGATTTTTGAATTAAGGTAATGGTGGCTTCATAGAATGAGTTTGGAAGTTTTCTTTCCATTTCTATTTTTTGGAACAGTTTGAGAAGAACAGATATAACTCTTTAAATGTTTGGTAGAATTCCACTGGAAAGTCATCTGGCCCAGGACTCTTGTTTGTTGGGTGATTTTTTTATTACTGATTCAATTTCCTTGCTGGTTATGGGCCTATTCAAATTTTCTATTTCTTCCTGTTTCAGTTTTGGTAGTTTGTATGTTTCTAGGAATTTGCCCATTTCTTCCAGATTGCCCAGTTACTTGATAAGAATAATTTTTCATAGTATTCTCTTATATTTTTTTTTGTATTTTTGTGGTGTTGCTTGTGATGTCTTCCCTTTCATTCATGATTTTATCTATTTGGGTACATTATCTTTTCTTTTTGGCACGTCTAGCTAGAGGTCTATCAATTTTGTTAATTTTTTGAAAGAACAAGATCTTAGTTTCATTGATCTGTTCTACTGTTTTTTTAATATATATAATTTACTTCTCCCCCCAATCTTTATTAGTTTCCTTCTTCTGCTGGCTTTACACTTTTTTTGCTGTTCCTTCCTAGCTCCACCTGTGTAAGGTTAGGTTGTGTATCTGGGAATTGCAATATATTCCTTTCTTAGGACTGTCTTTGCTGCATCCCAAAGGGTTTTGACTGTGGGTTTTAATTTTCATTTGCTTCCAAGTACTTTTTTTAAATCTTTTCTTTAATTTCATGGCTAATCATTCATTCTTTAGTAGGATGTTCTTTAACGTCCACTATACGGCGGCTTTCCAAATTTTTTTCTTGTGGTTGACTTCAAGTTTCATGATGCTGTGATCCAAAATTATGCACCATATGATCTCAATCTTTTTGTATTTTTTGAGTGCCTATTTGTGACCCAGTATGTGATACATTCTGGAGAATGTTCCGTGTGCATTCCAAAAGAATGTGTAGTCTGCTGCTTTAGGATGAAATGTTCTTTATATATCTGTTAAGTCCATCCAGTCCAGTGTGTCGTTCAAAGCTGTTATTTCCTTGTTGATTTTCTGCTTAGATGACCTCCCCCTTGCTGTAAGTGGGGTGTTAAATCACCTACTATTATTGTATCATTATCAATGAGTTTCTTTATCTTTGTTATTAATTGATCTATATATTTGTGTGCTCCCAAGTTGGAAGCATGAATATTAAAATTTGCTATATTGTCTTGCTGTATAGACCTTTAATTATGGCATAATGTCCTTCTCCACCTCTTGTTACAGTCTTTGTTTTAAAATCTAGTTTGTCTAGGTATGGCTACTCTTGCTTTTTTTTGTTGTCCACTAGCATGATAAATGGTTCTCCATACCCTCACTTTCAATTGGCATGTGTCCTTAGGTCTAAAATGAGTCTCTTGTAGGCAGCATATAGATGGATCTTGTTGTTATTGTTGCTGTTGTTGTTGTTGTTTTTATCCATTCTGATACCCTCTGTCTTTTGATTGGAGCATTTACTTCATTTATGTTCAGAGTGATTCTTGAAAGATATGAGTTTGGGGGTGCCTAGGTGGTTCAGTCGGTTAAGTGCTCAACTCTTGATTTCAACTCAGGTCATTTCATGGTTTTAGTTTGAACCCCAAATCAGGATCTTTGACTTTTCTCTCCTTCTGTCTCTGTCCCTCTCCCACTTGTGCTCTCTCCCTTTCTTTATCTCTCCATCTCTCTCTCTCTCTCTCTGTCTCTGTCTCTGTCTCTCCCTCACAAAATAAATAAACTTAAAGATAAGAAAGATATTTATTTAGTGCCATTGCTGGTAGAGTTGGTGTTTCTGGTGATGCTCTCTGATCTTTTCTAATATTTGTTGCTTCCCCCCCCACTTATAAAGCTTCTTAAAATTTCTTTCAGTGCTGGTTTAGTGGTAAAGAACTCCTTTAGTTTTTGTTTGGGAAACTCTTTATCTCTCCTTCTATTGTGAATGACAGTCTATCTGGATAAAGAATTCTTGGCTGCATGTCTTCCCCCATTCAGTTCATTGAATATATCTTGCCACTCCTTTCTGGGCTGTCATGTTTCTGTGGATAGATCTGCTGTGAACCCAATCTTTCTTCCCCTGTAAGTTAAAGATTTTTTCCTTTGCTGCTTTTAGGATTCTTTCCTTGTCTGTGTATTTTGTAAATTGGACCTATGATATGCCTTGGCAATGGTTAGTTTTTGTTGAATTTAATGAGGGTTCTCTGTGCTTCTTGGATTTTGATGTCAGGTCCTTCCCCTGATCAGGCAAGTTTTGAGAAAGAATTTGTTTGAATAAACCTTCTGCCCCCTTTTCTATCTCTTCATCTTCTGGGACTTCTATGATATGAATGTTATTATATCTTAATCA
The DNA here is from genome assembly GCF_022079265.1 of Lynx rufus. NCBI lineage: Eukaryota > Metazoa > Chordata > Mammalia > Carnivora > Felidae > Lynx > Lynx rufus. Next base: position 51,594,108 of record NW_025814828.1, on the reverse strand, counting down.
GTTGCTGAGTTCCCTAAGTCTGCCTTCATGATCCATGATTTTTGTTTCCTTCTTTGCAGTTTCATTATTTTCCATACCTTTATCTTCTATATTCCTAATTTGCTCCTCTGACTTGTCCACCCTCAGTGTCATGGCATCCATTAGGGTTTGTTTCTCAGTGATAGCATTTTTCATTTAGGCCTGACTAGATTTTAGTTCTTTTATCTCTACAGAAAAGTATGCTATGGTATCTTCTATGCTTTTTTCAAACCATCCTTATCATCATGGTTTTAAATTCTAGTTCAGACATCTACTCATATCCATCTTGATTAAATTCCTGGCTGTGAGTTCTACTTCCCATTCTTTTTTTTGGAGGGGAATATTTCTGTCTTGTCATTTTATCCAGAGAAGAAAAGAAGAAAAAACAAAAAACATAAAACAAAAATACAAACAAACCAAAAATTAAAAAAAAACAAAAAACATTTAAAAATGTAAATAAAATAATAATAATAAATAAATAAAAGAATAGAGGGATGCCTGGGTGGCTCAGTCAGTTGAGCATCCTACTCGATTTTGGCTCACGTCATGATTTCAAGGTCAGGAGATGGAGCCTTATGTCAGGCTTTGCATTGAGCACGGAGCCTGCTTGGGATGATCTCACCCTCTCTCTCTGCCCTTCCCCTGCTTGCTCGCTCTCTCTCAAAAAAAAAGAAAGAAAGAAGTTGAAAAAATAAGAAAATAATTTTTAAAAATGAAAAAAATAAGAATAAAATAAACAGGAAGCTAGATCCATTTTCCCCTAGAGCTGAAGCTTTGTAGCACTTTTTAGTCAGTAGACTTGGTGTGAGCTAGGATTTTGTGCTAGTCTTCTGGGGAACAGGACTGCTGCATTGATTATTAGGGTGACTTGTTGCAGTGGAAATGTGCCTCAAGGGCGCAGGGTGATGGGGCTTGGTGTAAGTGGCTCTGGCTTCCACTAGTTGGTGCTGTTTTACTCTCTGAAAGCATTCAGCACTGTTGAGCAGGATGAATATGGCAGAGACCTGATCTCTAGCCCTGGAACTGAAAGGTCACACCCTCCCACACTCTTCAGGGAACCCTCATAAAACAGCAATCAATCACCCCTCTTGTGTTCCTGGTTTCTGTCAGAACGCTGCATTCACCCTGCCTGTATCCAGATTTTTTTTTCTTTAATCTCAGGCACACAATTCAATTTCAAAACTCCAAATTTTAGGGACTCCTGCAGTGCTGACCTGTTCTGTTCCTCTGGGGAAGGATCTCACTGAGCTTTTGTCAGTTCATTCTAGGAAAGTGGTTGCAGGACCATGCAGCAGTTCAGAGTTTGTGTCAAACCAGAGCAGAAAGCTGGAACCCCTCCTTTCTGCCCTCAGCCCCTGAAACCACTGCTATTCCTGGAAACAGTGCAGCACATTGGCACCACCTGTCCTTGCAACTCAGGAGATCCTCAGACCACACTGTCACTCCTGGGATTCCTCCCCACACTGCCACCTGAGCACCTTTAAGCCAGGCATATATTCCACTGCAGGGGACTTCTAAAAGTTCAGATTTTTCACTTCATTGCTTACAATATTCTGTAGTAGCCTCCACTACCCACTACCCTACCCACTGCCTTTCCCGCAGCTTTGTCTCTCACAAATCAATCCTAAGCACCTCCTACCTTCCAGAAGGTAGTTGTTTTTTGACTGTAGACTTGCAGTTTTTATTGAATCAGACCTCTGATTGATTTCTTGGGTGTTTAGAATGATTTGATAACTACCTAGCTGTGTTTGAGGGGTGAGACAAGCTTAACATGTCCCTACTCCTCTGCCATCTTAATGCCCTTTGCAAACAACAATTATTTATAAACTCTTCTTTGCATAGAGTTCCAAAGTTTATATACAAATGCCCAGATATTTCTACATTTCTTCCCTTTTCCCCAAGTTAAAAACAAACGTTATTGAAATTCTTTTTTTTAACATATTCGAAACTACTTTAATGCAAACCCAGTATAAACTGACAAAGGCCATTACGATGTTGTTTTGACCACTACAGCTTTGTGATATAACTTGAAATCCAGAATTATGATACTTCTAGCTTTGGTTTTCTTTCTCGAGGTTGCTTTGGCTATTTGGTGTCTTTTGTGGTTCCATACAAATTTTATAATTGTATGTTTTAGGTCTGTAAAAAATTCTCTTGGTATTTTGATTGGGATTGCATTGAATGTGTAGATTGACTTGGGAAGTATAAACATTTTAACAATATTTGTTCTTCCAATCCATGAGCATGGAAGTCCTTCCATTTGTGTTATCTTCAATTTCTTTCATCAATGTTTTGTAATTTTCAGGGTACAGTTCTTTCACTTTTTGGTTACGTTTATTCTTAGATATATTTTTTTTAATGTTTATTTATTTTTGACAGAGAGAGAGAGAGAGAGAGAGCATGAGCGGGGGAGGGGCAGAGAGAGATGGAGACACAGAATCCGAAGCAGGCTCCAGGTTCTGAGTTTTCAGCACACAGCCCGACCGCGTGGGGCTCAAACCCACAGACTGAGAGACCTGAGCCAAAGTCGGACGCTCAACTGACTGAGCTACCCAGGCGCCCCTAGTCCTAGATATATTCTTATGTTTTTGGTATGATTGTAAATGGGATTGATTCCTTGATTTTTCATTCTGCTACTTCTTTATTGGTGTAAGTAAATGCAACTTGACTGAATTCGTGTCCACCAATTTTTTACAAACCTGTAGTGATCAAAACGTATTGTACTGGGACAAAATAGACACATAGATCAATAGAACAGAATAGAAAACCCAGAAGTGGACCCACAACTGTATATGGTCAATTAATCTTCAGCAAAGCAGGAAAGACTATCCAATAGGAAAAAGACAGCAAGTGGTGTTGAGAAAACTGGATAGCAACATGAAGAAAAATGAAAATGGACCAATTTCTTACACAATGCACAAAAATAAATTCAAAATGGTTGAAAGACCTAAATGTGAGACAGCAAATATTCAACATCCTAGAGAAGAACCCAGAAAATAACCTCTTTGACATGGTCCATAGCAACCTCTTTCTAGATATGTCTCCAAAGGCAAGTGAAACAAAACAAAAATAATCTGTTGGGTCTTTATCAAAATAAAAAGCTTTGAACAGTGAAGGAAACAATGAACAAAACTAAAGCTAGTCTACCAAATGGGAGAAGATGTTTGCAAATGACATATCTGGTAAAAGACTAGTATCCAAAATATATGAAGATTTTATAAAACTAAACACCTAAAAAACAAATAATGCAATTACAAAATGGGCAGAAGACATGAATAGATATTTTTCCAAAGAAGACATCCAAATGGCCAAAGGATACATGAAAAGATGCTGAACATCAAACATCTTTGGAAAAATGCAAATAAAAGGTACAATGAGATATCACCTCATGCCTGTCAGAATGGCAAAAATGAAAAACACAAGAAACAACAGGTATTGGTGGAGACATGGAGAAAGGGGACCCTCTTGCACGTTTGGTGGTAATGCAAACTGATGCAGCTCCTCTGGAAAGCAATATGGAGGTTCATCATAAAGTTAAAAATAGAAGTACCATAAGATCCAGCAAGAGAGAGTGACAGAGACAGAGTGTGAGTGGGGAGAGGGACACAGAGAGAGGAAGGCACAGAATCTGAAGCAGGCTCCAGGCTCTGAGCTGTCAGCACAGAGCCCTACATGGGGCTGAAACCCAGGAGCTGCGAGATCATGACCTGGGCCAAAGTTGGATGCTTAACCGACTGAGCCACCCAGGTGCCCCTTAAAAACTATTGGCCTTGCTTCTTAACAGAAAAATATTTTTTCATCTAAATTAAAACCCTTCAATAGGAGAACATAAAAAACAGTTTGGCTGTCTTATACTTAGGCTGTCTTATACAATGCTTGAGTCTAATTTTAATCACAGGTGAATTGATTAATTTAAAGTAATTTCATACACACACAATGCCCTGAGATAACTCTTAAAATTCTAATTTTATCTTTTAATTGTGTTTTGTTATATGAAGTGCAAAGAGATAGTGGAACATGTGACAAGTTTGGAGCATGGCCTCACGTGTAATCTGTTTTCTCACTGCCTCCCCAAGATGAGTTGTTAGTGCCCATAGACCACTGCTTTTCTCCATGCCTGGGAAGGTTTGAGGCCCCTGTGAGTCTTGGACTGAGACATGGTGGTGGCCATCTTTGCCCTGGGCTGACAGTGTTGTGGCTTGGGCAAGATTGAGCCTTTTGCCCATCCACCATTCCCAACCCAGGAATAACTCCTAGTGTTCAGTCATTTTGGGGAGGTCCTTCATCCAATGTGGGTGGGGTTTTGGGAAAGATAAATACCTTACTTGAATTCCCACCTCCTTTCAGAAGGCATGACATGTAAATTCAGGGGCTGGTGGGATAGAAAATCAAACAGTCAATGGGTATGCACCAATTAGTGCAGCAGACCTTTGGCTTGTCCTTGCCCCAGAAGTATTTGCACTCCTGAGGAATTGCAACATCAGAAATCAAACAAAAACACTATTAGAGTTAAAGAAAGGTACCACAAGAGAAAGAAAAAAAGCTTAACATGTTTCCTGCTTTTAGAACAAGGGACCTCACATTTTAATGTTGTACGGGGACATACAAATTAATTTTGTAGTGGGACCCACAAATTATGCAACCAGTCCTGAAGGATAAGTAGTCAAACAACCAATTTTAGGTAGTATTAAAGGGGCCCACTGGCAAGCTATGAGCATGTTAATAGGATTTCCTAATTTGAGCATGCTATGGTGGCTCAAACCCTAAAGAGGGGTTAGAAAATCTGGATACAGGACAATTCTGTCAATTACTTCACTCTGTGATTGTGAAGAAGTCTCCTTATTCTCTGACCTTCAAATTATTCATTACTAAAATAAGAGGGTTATTTTTCTGTTTTTTTAAGGCTCTTCCAATGTTAAAATTCTATGCTTCCTGTGAACATTTTGTTAGAAATAGTTTTTTCTATAAAATCCAGAGTACATTATGCTAATTATATGTTTTCTAAATCAGTGGTTCTCATCAGGGACAATTTTGCCCCCCAGGGAATGTTTAGAAATATCCAGAGACATTTTTGATTGTCACAACTGGTGGGTGTTATTGGAATTTAGTGGATAGAGGCCAGAAGTGCTGCTAAATATTCTACAAAATACAGGGCAACCCCCAAAACAAAGAAATTTCAAGCCCAAGATAGTCAGTAGTGACAGGGTTGTGAATTTCGGGTCTATATGAAAGAGATGTTTTCACATCGATTTCTCATTTTTTCTAACCATGGATTAAGTGTTGATAATATTAGAATTAAGACTTAATGACAAAATCAAAACACAGAAGATGTTGACTAAAGTTGCTATTGAATTATGATGTCTGGAAATGGGAACATCTGTCTCCTATAATCTTTCATTTGGCAAGATGGGAAGAGAATGATTACGTGTAGTTATAAAAGTTTCTCTTGCATAAAGTACATAGAAGCATAAAATGTTAGGACTATAACTGAGTAATTTTTCTACTGGTGAACTGTATTGTGTTGGAGGAATACTGAAGGTGATGATTTCTTTGCCACTATATTTTTACCTAGGAAGTAAGCAGAAAGCCATTTAAGAAAACTAGACAGGGGTGCCTGGGTGGTTCAGTCAGTTAAGCGTCCGACCTCAGCTCAGGTTATGATCTCACAGTTCATTAGTTCAAGCCCCATGTCAGGCTCTGTGCTGACAGTTCAGAGCCTGGAGCCTGCTTCAGATTCTGTGTATCCTTCTCTCTCTGCTCCTCCCCTGCTCATACTGTGTCTTTCTCTCAAAAATAAAGATAAAAAAGTTTTTTTAAAGACACCATATCACTAATAACATGAAGAAGTATAAAAGCATACTACTAGCTATCTCCAAGACTTATTTATTTATTAATTGATTAATGCTTTCACTTATTCAATAATTTTTAGTAAAATCTTACCATTTGCCATGCTTGCAGAGAATGTAGTAATTAGTAATATAATAATAATAATAACAACCCTACATTCTAATAGTTGTAGTGAGACATACACAAATAACTGAAACAAATTTGTCACTAATATGGTAGTTACAAAAAAAATATGGAGTGTCATAGGTTGTAAAACAAAAGAGAGAGAGAGAGCTCTTTAAGAGTTCAAGAAAGAGATTGTTTTTGACTGGGGTGGTCAGAAAGTTTTTGTGTAATTGGTGATTAATGATCTGGAATTTATTCACATGCTAGAATTCTGGTAGTTATTAATGAATACACAAGTGGGGAAGGTAATTCATTCTTGGAATGAGATTTCTATAATATGATGGTGTATACACAGAGATTTTTTGATTGAAAGTATCAGAAACCCAGCTGAAACTAACTTAAGCCAAGGAGCTTAAATTAGGATCTAGGGATATATCATAGAAACTGAGGACACAAAGAAAGATAAATGAGGCATGTGTGCAGAAAAAAGCAGAGACTGGAGGAGAAGTGTCAATTGAATTTCAGACTATCATCCCAGTGATTCCTGAGACCCAACTGCATTTCCTCTGAATCCCAAAAACTGACTGCAGCCTTATTTGGTTTTGTTGTTCACCATAGATTAATTAACTATGGTTCAAGGTGGCAATATACATTGTACTCACAAGTCAGCACTCTCAGCTGCATGAATGGGGTTGGAGTGGAATGACAATTTCCAGAAGGAAAGCATACTGTAGGAATAGAAGAAATATATACTATAAAAAAGTGCCTAGCATACCTAGTTTTAGGCTATTCCCAAATTCTCACCCAATCCCTTTTCTAATTAAATGATATACCCTACATTTAAAAAATGATATATGCCACCTATTTTATGTACATAAATTGTTTCACTTAAATTTCAACAGAGTCTTATCAGGAATGTACTTATATTATTATAATACTTCTGAGTAAACCCAGTCTTTAAGAGGTAAAAATAACTTATCAAACTAATATGTATATCTGATAAGTTAGGTAACCAAGATTCAAACACAGATGCTTGGACTCAATGAACTACACAATACTGTTTCAGACTTTTTTGTGAAATAATTGCAGGGCCAGCTTCGAAAGCATATGGCCAGGTCAATCACACAAGGCCACACACTCAAAAGGTCCCTATGCTTGGGGTTTAATGCTCCATGGTCACTCTCTTGAAATTTGTAATACTTTTATCTTTGAATTTATGTTTTGTAAGTGATGCACAATAGGACAAGAGAGCATATGCTAAGAGTTTGGAGACTGGTTCAAGTGTGATCCATATTTCTCACATTTACCTACTTCCCTAAAAATATCCCTGTGCCTGAGGGACCATGACATTCAATAGCAAATTTAAAATGACATGGCAGGTTGAGAGACTGCAGAAGAAAATTAAAAGTTATATATTTTAGAATATTTAACAGCATTTCCCCCATGCTTTTTGAATAAGAGGCCCTGCATTTTGATCTTGCATTGAGCACTAAAAAGTATATATAGCCATCTTTGAATAGTTATTAGGAATGTGGTCTATGGCCAAGTATAGTTTTGTGTACCTCCTAACAAAGGTAGAAAAAGACTGTCTGTATTCTACCCATCTCAGATTACTATCCAGGAAAAAAGTAATTAATTCCATCAGATAGGATTAAAGCAGGTATATTAGTCTCCATTACCAATCTAGAAGCATTGGAGCAGAGTGATATTGAGTGCAGATTCTAGAACCAGTTGTCTCAGTTCACATCCTATCCTTTCTTGATTTGTAACTTTGATCAAGTTAGGTAACATCACTGTGTTTTCACTTCCTTATCTGTGAGATGGATAGTGATTATAATGATACCTATTTATAAGAATATTATGAGGATATCATAAATTGGTGTATATAAATGCATGTAATATATGTAAAATCTGCAATGAACTTTGCCTGGCACTTAATACATTCTCAGTAAATGTTGTTATTCCAAATAATTATGGGCCCAACATATGAGGAAAATTTTATAGCATAATTAATTAACGTTATCACAGATCTTGTGTCCAAAAAACACTATTTATCTCAACTTTGAACCTTAAATATCTCAAATCTACAAAGCTTACTAATAGTGTTGGTTTCCCAGCAAATGTTTCCAATGCTTACTAAGTCATGGAATGCATGGTTCTAGGTAATACAATTTCATTCCACGAAGAAAATATAATGAGGTCACTATGTGGAACATGTTCAATTTTGAATGTATTTGCACTTCATAGTAAAATATTCTAAATAAGTTTGAACTACAGTAGTAAGTTCAGCACACAAAGATTTTTTTAGTTGTATATTTAATTCTTCCAGCCCAAGAGGCCATGAATGTTAATGTACACAGAAGTTATTATTGTTTAACTGAAACTACATATCTAAAGCATGTGGAATAGTTTCTGGCATAAAATAGATGCTCAAAAAATAATAGCTACTATCATTAATGTTGAAATCTATTGAAACCTCTAGGACTAGGATGTAATTCAGTTCTCTGACCACTAGATCATCTCTTGGGGGTGATTGAAACCAAAACTATTTTTGTTTATTTTGTTTATGTTTTTATTTTATTTTTGAGAGAGAGAAAGAGTGTGAGCAGAGGAGGGGCAGAGAGAGAGAGAAAGGGAGACACAGAATCAGAAACAGGCTCCAGGCTCTGAGCTGTCAGCAAGAGCCTGACACAGGGCTCAAATTCACAGACTGGGAGATCATGACCTGAGCCAAAGTTGGTCGCTCAACCAACTGAGCCACCCAGTCACCCCAAAACTGAATCTCTTTTAAAGGATTTCAGACCATCCATTATGATGCTACATTGTATGACTGAATTAATTAATCTGTGGCTATTACCTTTTGGGGAACAAAGTGAAGAATAGCATGTTATAAGAAAGGTCATAGATGTGAAATTTTTGGGCAGTTTTATGAGAAAGCCATTAGATGGCAATAGTAGTTCACAAAGTTGTTTTGCTATTTAGTACTTGTACCTACAGGTGCTAACTGACAATGTAGAACCACAGAAACATATACTTCCAAAAATCCAAGAGCCTATGAAAGCATACAGCACAAGGTCAGGTACATAGGACATATTCAAATGCTAGCAGTCTTGCCCCCTTCCTTTGAGACTGTACAGTTCAAACTCCCAGTTCTACAAATGAGGAGATGAGAGAGAATAAGCAGCCAAGATTTTACAGGTAATTTTTTGGTTAAATAGGTACAAGAATGTTTATAAAATGTCTCAGAAGAATAGAGGTTCTTTTCTATTTTTTATTTTTTTTTAATTTTTTGTTTAACTTCAAGTTAATAAACATATACTGTAATATTAGATTCAGGTATACAATATGGTGATACAACACCCAGTGCTCATCACAGCTACTGCACTCCTTAATCCTCACCACCTGTTTTACCCATACCTTTACCCACTTCCCCTCTGGTAACCACTAGTTTCTTCTCCATAGTTAAGAGTGTGTTTCTTGGTTTACCTATCTCTCTTTCCCCCCCTTTGTTTCTTTCTTTTGGATATTAAATTCCACATAGTAGTGAAATTATATGGTACCTGTCTTTCTCTGACTCATTTCTCTTCACATGATACTCTCTTGCACATGACAAGATCTTATTCTTTCTTTGGCTAAGCAATACTCCAGTAAACTCACAGAAAAAAAATCAATGTACTGAAATATGTTGCATTTATATGCACCAACAATGAAGCAGCAGAAAGAGAAATCAAAGAATCAGTCCCATTTACAATTTCACCAAAAACCGTCAGATACTTAGGAATATACCTAACTAAAGAGGTGAGACATGTATTCTGAAAACTACAGAACACTGATGAAAGAAATTGAAGATGACACAAAGAAGTGGGAAAAAATTCCAAGCTCATGGATGGGAAGAAGAAATACTGTTAAAATGCTTATACTACCCAAAGCAATTTACACTTTGAATGCAATCCCTATAAAAATACCAACAGCATTTTTCACAGAGCTGGAACACACAATCCTAAAATTTGTATGGAACCACAAAAGACCCCAAGTAGCCAAAACAACCTTGAAAAAGAAAAGCAAAGCTGGAGGCATCACAGTTCCGGACTTCAAGTTATATTGCAAAGCTGTGGTGGTCAAGACATTATGGTAGTGGCACAAAAATAGACACATTGATCAATGGAACACAATAGGAAACACAGAAATGAACCCACAATTATATGGTCGATTAATCTTTGACCAAGCAGAAAAAAAATATCCACTGGGGTGGAAAAACATTCTCTTCAACAAATGATGTTGGGAAAACAGGACAGCCACATGCAAAAGAATGTGCACCACTTTCTTACACCGCACATAAAAATAAATTCAGAATGGAAGAAAGACCTAAATGTGAGACCTAAAGCCATAAAAATACTAGAAAATACAGGAAGTAACCTCTTTGACATGGGCCATAGCAACTTCTTTTTATTTTTATTTTTTTTCAACGTTTTTTTATTTATTTTTGGGACAGAGAGAGACAGAGCATGAACGGGGGAGGGGCAGAGAGAGAGGGAGACACAGAATCAGAAACAGGCTCCAGGCTCCGAGCCATCAGCCCAGAGCCTGACGCGGGGCTCGAACTCACGGACCGCGAGATCGTGACCTGGCTGAAGTCGGATGCTTAACCGACTGCGCCACCCAGGCGCCCCACAACTTCTTTTTAGATATGCCTCCAGAGGCAAGGAAAACAAAAGCAAAATAAACTATTGGGACTTCATCAAAGTAAAAAGCTCCTGCACAGTGAAAGGAACAATGAACAAAACTAAAGGCAATGTATGGAATGGAAGAAGTTGTTTGCAAATGGCACACCTGATAAATGGTTAGTATCCAGAATATTAAAATAACTGATATAACTCAACACCCCCAAAATGAATAATCCACTTATAAAATGGGAAGAAAACATGAAGAGACATTTTCCCAAAGAAGACGTCGAGATGGCCAACAGATGCATGAAAAGATGCTCAACATCACTCATCACCAGGGAAATGTAAATCAAAACTGCAAGGAGATATCACATCATGTTAATCACAATGGCTAAAATTAAAAACACAAGAAACAAGGTGTTGGCAAGGATGTGGACAATGGGGAACCCTTCTTACACTGTTGGTGTAAATGCAAACTGGTGCAGCCACTCTGGAGAAAAGGATGGAAGTTACTCAAAAAGTTAAAAATTGAACTACCTACAACCCAGCAATTACAGTAGTAGGTATTTACGCAAAGGTTAAAAAAGTACTAATTCAGTGAAATACAAGCACCCTGACTTTTATTGCAACATTATCAACAATAACCAAATTATGGAAAGAGCCCAGATGTTCATCGACTGGTGAATGGGTAAAGAATAAGTGATATATAATAGAATACTACTTAACTATAGAAAAATAATGAAATCTTGTCATTTGAAATGACACAGATGGAGCTAGAGAGTATTATGCTAAGGTAAATCAGTCAGAGAGAGAGAAAGTCAAATACCATATGATATCACTCATATGTGCAATTCAAGAAAGAAAACAAGAAGAGAGGAAAAACCAAGAAACACACTCTTCACTATAGAGAACAAACTGATGGTCACCAGATGGGAGGTGGGAGGGAGATGGGTTGAATAGATGATCTGGATTAAGGAGTGTACTTGTGATGAACACGGGTGTTGTAGGTAAGTGTTGAATCACTGAATTCTAGATCTGGATCTAATATTACACTATGTTAACTACGTGTAATTTAAATAGAAACTTGAAGAAAAAAATTCTATACACTTCTCAGTGCTCATCAAGATAAGTGTACTCTTGGGGCGCCTGGGTCTCAGGCGGTTTAGCATCCGACTTTGGCTCAGGTCATGATATCACAGTTGGTGTGTTTGAACCCCATGTTGGGCTCTGTGCTGGCAGCTCAGAGAGTGGAGCCACGTCAGATTCTGTCTCTCACTCTCTTTCTGCGCCTCCTCTCTCTCTCAAAAAAAATAAATAAATAAACATTAAAAAATTAAAAAAAAAGAGAGAAGTGTACTCTTAATCCCCTTTGTCTATTTCACCGACCCCTACTCACCTCCCCTCTGGCAAGCAGGGGTTTGTTGTCTATATTTAAGAGTCTCGGGGTTTTTTTTAATCTCTTTTTTTTTGTTTGTATGTCCATGTGTTTTGTTTAAGTTCCAATTATGAGTGAAATCATATGGTTTTTGTCTTTCTCTGACTGACTTTTTCACTAGCATCGAAACATCTAATTATCACTTCCATTGAATTGTGTAGGTACATCCATGTTGTTGCAAATGACAAGATTTAATTTTTTCTTATGGCTGAGTAATATTCAATTGAGTATATATATTACTTCTTTACCCATTTATTTATCTATCTATACTACTTCTTTATCCATTTATCTATCTATAGACACTTGGGCTCTTATTCTTCTCAAACTATTCCAAAAAATATAACAGAAAATCTTCTAAATTCATTCTACAAGGCAATCATTACCCTGATACCAAATTCAGATAAAGATACTACAAAAAAAAAAACCCTACAGACCAATATCCCTGATGAACATCTATGCAGAAATTCTGGACAAAATATTAGGAAACTCAATGGAACAATACATTTGAAAATATCATTTACTACAATCAAGTAGGATTGATTCCAGGTATGCAAAGCTGGTTTTACACTTGCAAATAAATCAATGTAACCCTTCACATTAGCAAAAGAAAAAATAAAAACCATATAGTCATCCCCTCTCCCTGCATTTCCCCTGATCATGTTCTGTCTCTCTCTCTGTCTCTCAAAAAATAAATAAATGTTAAAAAATTAAAAAAAATATATAGTCATCTTAATACATGCAGCAAAAGCATTTTATAAAGTGTAACATTAATTCATGATAAAAATTATCAACAAAAGAGGTTTAGAAGGAACAGGTCACAAGATGTTTAAATGGTATGGGCATGATTTGACTTATCCTTTTGCCTACCTGTGATCTGTCATGAGATGCACATGCCCTGAGCAGCTACTGGACTACAAACAAATATTTGGAAAGTGCAGAACGGAATTAAGTTTAATTCCAAGCCAAATTAGCCAAAAGTTTCAGATCCATGAATAAACTTGGTAAATGTTGGTAAATGAGTCACAGATCCATGAGTGATATAAAACCTGTGTTGAAATTTGCTAAGTTTGGGAGTGTTTTTTTTTTTACATAGTGTCATTTAGACAGTAGTCAACTAAGACTCCCCATGGTTGACTAATAAGTGTATCCAAAGTTGTCCAGATTCTAAGCATGGTGTAGGCAAGTAAATTTCTCAATTCCTTTTACTGAAAGCTTATTTTACAGAAGTCTCTCTCAATATCTGATGGCCTTTAGTTTTATATGTTTCCCTTTCATATAGAGGTATGATTGACATACAAAAAAGCTGCACATAATTAATGCATACATTTTGTGTTAGATGAGTTTGAAGATAAGTATCCATATTGTAGCAAATGGCAGGATTTCCTTCTTTTAAAGATGGATAATGTTCTATTGCATGTATATACCAATTTTTTTATCTATTCATCTGTTAAGGTATATTTAAGTTGTTTACATATCTTTGCTATTCAAAATAATGCTTCAATGAACACAAGTGTAAGAATTTCTCTGAGGTATTGATTTCAATGACTCTGTAGATATATGTCCTGAATTGCTAGATCATATAGAATTTCTATTCTTTTACTTTTTTTATAATTCAAGTATAATTAAAATACAGTGTTATATTAATTTCATGTGTACAATATAGTGAATCAACAATTCTATACATTATTCAGTGCTCATCACAATAACTCCTTCACCTATTTCACCCATACCTCCATCTCCCCTCTGGAAACAACCAGCATGTACTTTATATTTGAGTCTGTTTTTTGGTCTCTTTTTTCTTTGTTTGTTTCTTAAATTCCACACATGAGTGATATTATATGGTACTTGTCTTTCTCTGACTAATTTCATTTAGCATTATACCTTCTAGATCCAACCATGTTACTGGTTCAACATTCGCAAATCAATCAAAGTGATACATCACATTAATAAAAGAAAAGATAAGAACCATATGATCCTGTCAATCGATGCAGAAAAGGCCTTTGACAAAATTCAGCACCTTTCTTAATAAAAACCCTTCAGAAAGTCTGGATAGAAGGAACATACTTAAACATCATCAAAGCCATTTATGAAAAGCCCACAGTTAACATTATCCACAATGGGGAAAAACTGAGAGCTTTTTCCCTGAGATCAGGAACACGACAGGGATGTCCACTCTCACCGCTGTTGTTTAACATAGTGTTGAAAGTTCTAGCATCAGCAATCAGACAACAAAAGGAAATCAAAGGCATCAAAATTGGCAAAGATGAAGTCAAGCTTTCACTTTTTGCAGATGACATGATACTATATATGGATAATCCAATAGATTCCACCAAAAGTCGGCTAAAACTGATACATGAATTCAGCAAAGTCTCAGGATACAAAATCAATGTACAGAAATCAGTTGCATTCTTATACACTAACAATGAAGCAACAGAAAGACAAATAAAGAAACTGATCCCATTCACAATTGCACCAAGAAGCATAAAATACCTAGGAATAAATCTAACCAAGATGTAAAAGATCTGTATGCTGAAAACTACAGAAAGCTTATAAAGGAAATTGAAGAAGATATAAAGAAATGGAAAAACATTCCCTGCTCATGGATTGGAAGAATAAATATTGTCAAAATGTCAATACTACCCAATGGTATTTACACATTCAATGCAATCCCAATCAAAATTGCACCAGCATTCTTCTCGAAACTAGAACAACCAATCCTAAAATTCATATGGAACCACAAAAGGCCTTGAATAGCCAAAGGAATTTTGAAGAAGAAGACCAAAGCAGGAGGCATCACAATCCCAGACTTTAGCCTCTACTCCAAAGCTGTAATCATCAAGACAGCAGGGTATTGGCACAAAAACAGACACATAGACCAATGGAATAGAATAGAAACCCCAGAATTAGACCCACAAACGTATGGCCAACTAATCTTTGACAAAGCAGGAAAGAACATCCAATGGAAAAAAGACAGTCTCTTTAACAAATGGTGCTGGGAGAACTGGACAGCAACATGCAGAAGATTGAAACTAGACCACTTTCTCACACCATTCACAAAAATAAACTCAAAATGGATAAAGGACCTGAATGTGAGACAGGAAACCATCAAAACCCTAGAGGAGAAAGCAGGAAAAGACCTCCCTGACCTCAGCCGTAGCAATCTCTTACTCGACACATCCCCAAAGGCAAGGGAATTAAAAGCAAAAATGAATTACTGGGACCTTATGAAGATAAAAAGCTTCTGCACAGCAAAGGAAACAACCAACAAAACTAAAAGGCAACCAACGGAATGGGAAAAGATATTTGCAAATGACATATCAGACAAAGGGCTAGTATCCAAAATCTATAAAGAGCTCACCAAACTCCACACACGAAAAACAAATAACCCAGTGAAGAAATGGGCAGAAAACATGAATAAACACTTCTCTAAAGAAGACATCCAGATGGCCAACAGGCACATGAAAAGATGCTCAACGTTGCTTCCTATCAGGGAAATACAAATCAAAACCACACTCAGATATCACCTCATGCCTGTCAGAGTGGCCAAAATGAACAAATCAGGAGACTATAGATGCTGGAGAGGATGTGGAGAAACGAGAACCCTCTTGCACTGTTGGTGGGAATGCAAATTGGTGCAGCCGCTCTGGAAAGCAGTGTGGAGGTTCCTCAGAAAATTAAAAATAGACCTACCCTATGACCCAGCAATAGCACTGCTAGGAATTTACCCAAGGGATACAGGAGTACTGATGCATAGGGGCACTTGTACCCCAATGTTTATAGCAGCACTCTGAACAATAGCCAAATTATGGAAAGAGCCTAAATGTCCATCAACTGATGAATGGATAAAGAAATTGTGGTTTATATACACAATGGAGTACTACGTGGCAATGAGAAAGAATGAAATATGGCCCTTTGTAGCAACGTGGATGGAACTGGAGAGTGTGATGCTAAGTGAAATAAGCCATACAGAGAAAGACAGATATCATATGTGTTCACTCTTATGTGGATCCTGAGAAACTTAACAGAAACCCATGGGGGAGGGGAAGGAAAAAAAAGAGGTTAGAGTGGGAGAGAGCCGAAGCATAAGAGACTCTTAAAAACTGAGAACAAACTGAGGGTTGAAGGGGGGTGGGAGGGAGGGGAGGGTGAGTGATGGGTATTGAGGAGGGCACCTTTTGGGATGAGCACTGGGTGTTGTGGGAAACCAATTTGACAATAAATTTCATATATTGAAGAAAAAATAATAGATCCATCCATGTTATTGCACATGGCAAGATTTCATTTTTTATAGCTGAGTAATGTTCCACTGTATATGTATACCACATATTCTTTATCAATACATCTATGGATGAACACTTTGGTTGTTTCCATATTTTGGCTACTGTAAATGTTGTAATCATAGGAGTACATATAACTTTTTGAGTTAGTGTTTTTGTATTTTGGGGCAATCAAGAAAACAAAAAGACAACCTACTAAATGAGATAAGATATTTGCAAATGATATATCTGATAAGGAGGTAAGCAAAGTTAACATATAAACAATTTATACAACTCAACACCGAAAATTAATACAATTAAAAATGGGCAGAGGATATGGGGAACATACATTTCTTCAAAGGCAACATACAAATGGTCAACAGACACACAAAAAGATGCTCAACATCATCAATATCAATATAAATATCACCAATCATCAGGAAAATGCAAATCAAAATTACAATGGCTAAAATAAAAAACACAAGAAACAAGTGTTCCTTGATGGCTCAATCAGTAGATCATGCAAATATTGATCTTGGAATCATGAGTTCAAGCCCCATGTTGGATGTAGATCTTACTTAAAAAACAAAACAAAAACAAAAACACAAGAAACAAGTGTTGGAATGGATATAGAGAAAAATGAACTTTGTGCACTGGTGGCAGGAATACAAGCTGGTACAGCAACTGTGGAAAACAGTATGGAGGTTTCTCAAAAATTATAAATAGAAAAACCATATAATCCAGTAATTCCACTATTTTTATTTTTTTGAGGAACTATTGTTGATGGCACTGCTCTAAACATTGGAGTGCATTTGCCCCTTTGAGTCACCATTTTTGTATCCTTAGGTCATTGGAGGGTAGGTTATCAAGTAATCTGGAGTCTTCCCTGTAATTCTGACCTTAATAGTACCAGGAGACTCTCTTGGAAATGCAAGAATTTCATCCATTTTCCCAACTCATTTGCTCTTCGTTTGAAATGGAAATAGGCCAGGGAACAGAAGTATTTTTTAAAAAGTCTTAGCTTTTAGACAAGTATTTGTTGAACTGCTACTACTTACAAGTCATTGTTGTGGAAAAGAAGAAATGAAATTCAGATTTCAAGCCTTCTGTATACTTAACACAGTGCTGTCATTAATGTATTTAGCCTGAATTACTATATTAATATGGCCAAACATTATTCTCAGGTTAGAGTATCCCCCAAATTTTGATTAAGGAGGGCATGAGTGAAAAATAAATTGAGGGAAAATAAATCTGAGGAAAGAAAGCCTGGAAAAGAATTTGGGATAGCTAGAGGTGAGTATATGAGACTGGAAGATGATGGAAGAATAATGGTCAAGGGGCACCTGGGTGGTTCAGTCGGTTAAGTGTCCCACTCTTGATTTTGGTTCAAGTCATGATCTCAAGGCTTGTGAGATTGAGCCCTGTGTATAGTTCTGGGATGACAGCATGAAGTCTGCTTGGGATTCTCTCTCTCCTCTCTCTCTCTCTCTCTCTCTCTCTCTCTCAAAATAAATACATAAATAAACATTAAAAAAGAGTAATAGTATACAGTGGGAAGTAAGAGAGAGGGAAAGGAAGATGTTAAGGGGAGACTTTTGAATACTATTTTAGCAAGGCTTCTGTGTCTCCTAGACCATAAACTGTGCAAGGACATATCTGTTTGTCTTGTTTGTGTATCTCCTCCAAAAGATTATGAGGGCAGATTACATTTGTGAAACATTTGTTGATGGAAAAGGTTGCAGACACCCATTCAAATGATAGATAACTGCTATTTTTGTATCAATTTCTGCTTATATTTAAGTAATTGGGGGCCAGAGTCTTACACTGCACACACACTTTGGCAAGTCCAACCCATAAACACAATTTATTTAGCCAATATCTAGTTTTAATTTTCTTTTACATAAAGGCTTTGAGAAGGAGCATTGCACTCTCTGGTTCACCTCAGTCTTTGCTACTCCCTACTGTCTAACACTCAGCCTGAATCACTCCTTTAAAATACTTGTGTTGACCTAAAGACATCGTGAGCCTGTCAGATACATTCTGTCCTCATTTCAGCTCTTTGCTCCAGGAATGTTCTTATTTGTCTTGCCTCTTCTCTTTATTCCTCCCAATTACCTTATTCCACTTATTCTACATCATTTTTGACCACTTACTATAGACCAGACCCTGTGGTAGACAATACTATGATAAATAAAAGACACTTTCCCTATTCTGGGAGAGTTCACAGTACAATTGGAGAGATGGACAAGTAAGTAATCTACTATATATAGAATGAATAGACTTATAGATAGCATACCATAGAAATATATAGCTACCAATTCCCTTTATCTGTTTTATTTTCTTCTTTTTTAATGTTTATTTATTTTTGAGAGAGAGACAGAACATGAGCAAGGGAGGGGCAGAGAGAGATGGAGACCCAGAATCCAAAACAGGTTCCAGACTCTGAGCAGCCAGCACAGAGCCCTACATGGAGCTCGAACTCACAAGCCATGAGACCATGACCTGACCCGAAGTCAGATGTTTAACCGAGTCACCAGGCGCCCTGTTTTATTTTCTTCTTTTTCTCTTTTTTCTCCTTTCATCTTTCTTATTTATTTATAGCTAAGCAGTATTTTTTGAGGTTTTTTAATTTTTTTTTTATTTTATAGAAGGGGGAGGAGCAGAAAGAAAAAAAGTATCAAGCAGGCTCAGCACTATCAGCACAGAGCCCATCGTGAGCTCACGATGTGAACTTGAACTCACAAACTGTGAGATCATGACCTGAGCCAAGACTCAAGAATGGGATGCATAACCAACTGAGCCACCCAGGTGTCCCAGAGTTAAGAAGTATTTTGAACTCAGAATTGAGATAAAAATCTGAGTGAAAATTTCTGCTCAGCCAATATGGAGGAAAGTTGACCATCTAACCATTCACTCATTCTTGCACAATAATGTCATGAGAGACTCATAGACATTGGGATATAACATAGGTTTGAATGACGATTCTGTCAATTAATAATTTGTACATATGGGTTAAACTCTATGGACTTGAATTTTCTAATTTTAAAATGAGGATAATGATACCTACCTTATATTTGGGTTGTTAAAGGATGCAATATAAAATATCTAAAGCATGTTGCACAATGCCTAATACTTGGTAAGTAATCATTACTAATAGTTCTTGTTATCCACTTATTCAATGTATTATTGAATATTTATTATGTGTATCTATTATGTGAATCTATTATGACTCAGTCATGCTTCTAAGTTCTGAGCAAGTAAGGTACAGCCCTGACATCTGTTTCTAATGGACACTATTTACTTTAGGACAGATAACTAAAAGTACTATTTTAGGATTTGATCATAAGATGAAAATAATTCTGTAAGAAAATAAAATTAGATTATATTTACTTAATCATTACTATAGTGATAAAAATAATTTATTAACTGTTGTAAGGTTTGTATTTTCCAAATCTAAAAATTTAAATTCTTAATGTTTATTTATTTTTGAGAGAGAGAGAGAGAGAGCAGAGAAAGAAGAGAGAGAGATGGAGACTCAGAATCTGAAGCAGGCTCAGGCTCTGAGCCATCAGCACAGAGCCCAGCGTGGGGATTGAACCCACAAACTGCGAGATCATGACCTGAGCTGAAGTTGGACGCTTTACCGACTGAGTCACCCAGGTGCCCCCAAATCTAAAAATTTAAATGGAAGCTTTGAATTTGTTAAATTAAAGATGTAACACAAATAGATTTTAGGAAATCCCAAACTTTCAGGCTTTGACTATCACTATAGGGAGGCAGGCTAGTACAGTGGTTAAGAGCACAGACTCTAGAGCCAGATGTCCAAGTTTGAAGCTTACTCTGGCATTTTTTAAGTTATATGACCTTAGGCAATTTCCACAACCTCTCTTATCTAATTTTTATCATCTGTAAAATGATTATAGAAATAATACCTATATTTTAGGATTATTATGAGAATTAAATAAGTTAATATATGTAAAGTACTTAGAATAATGGTATATAAGTGCTATACAAGCATTAGCTGCTATTGTTGGATTTATAAGAAATAGAAGTGTGAACTGCATGAAAGCCACATCTCTGTGATAAACATCTCATATAGAAGTGGAGAAAATAGGAACCTTTCCTATGATGATTTTTTTTTCTATGATCATTCCTTATTAGAGAGCAAGTAGACTTCTGGAGCAGGGGCAGAAAGATACAGGTAATCCTCTTTTAAAATAGGAAAAAATACTAAGAGGGTATCTGATCCAAACATGGTGACTAGTTCCAAAGAAGGGATGGTCTTCTAATGGACTAGGGAGGAGAAAAGAAGAAATGTTTAGGTGAT
Organism: Lynx rufus; assembly: GCF_022079265.1. Classification (NCBI taxonomy): domain Eukaryota; kingdom Metazoa; phylum Chordata; class Mammalia; order Carnivora; family Felidae; genus Lynx; species Lynx rufus. The sequence goes on along the minus strand of NW_025814828.1, from coordinate 51,573,456 downwards.
AGCTAAGCCTTGACAGGGTTTTATAGGATTTGGACAGCCGAAAGAAACTGTGCAACACACCCAGAGATAAGTGTCTAAGATGAATTTTACTCTCTTCAAAAATTTTTCAGGGAAACTAAAGGCCCTCAGTATGAAAATTTTGTCATTCATTCATTCAATATACTAAATATCATTTATTAGAACGAAGGCTCTAGACTTAAAAGGGTTCTTGAAAATCACTGTGTGTTAAAATTAGGTTATTATGATAGACACAAATTCATTTTTATTTTTCTTTCCAACTTATATTTTGACTTGAGTGGTTGTTTACTACAAAACTGCTAGAAACTGAAAAAGATGACTTATATAATCTAAAAGCAGTTTAGAATGCTACTTTTCAAATGAAAATATATATTAATCACAAGACATAAAATTGTATTAGATGCTCAGTACTTAATTTTTTTCACAATTGAAAGAAGATAGAAAAGGTAGCAAAGATTCTCCAAATTATATAATTTATATGTCATATTGTCAAACTGCTAACATATTTTTCATTAGGTTTATATGATAGAAATCATGGTTCCAGAGAACTTAAAATGTCCCTTCATTCCTCTTTGGCAAGAAAAACTTACGTGTAACAACATTGCCCTATTGATGTTTTACCAGGATTTCTAGTAATATTGGTAAATCATACTGAATTCATTTTCAAAACAAAAGAGATGTATTAATATATTTTAACCAAGGCCATTACAACTGCAGCTGACATCTAGCAGTCTATATGACTTACATCAAGATATTTTAGTTTTTCTTGAAGAAAAAAATCTAAATACAGTTAATTTGGATGAGGATAATATATAGAAGGATATTTTTTGTACTTATAATAAATGCTAGTATCTGACCTAATGATCAGACAAAACAGCAACTCTTTATATAGCATATAATTATGCTATGAAACTCTCGATGCTTCAAGATATACCCAGGCAAATAACAATATGTTTTAAATATAAAACAGACATGCAAATAATAGCACATGCAGCTACATTGGTTAACTAACAAATGAAATACACATCAGTTGTTAGGCTTTGGCTAGAAAGGTAATAAAGAAGTCAGTTGGCTCATGGTTATGCATTTATGGAAGTTCAAAATTTCCTTACCTTTCTCCAGAGGATCAAAAGTGAATTGTGACTCTAAGAACTAGATTTTTTTGAGTTTCTTATACTTCCTTAATAATTCCTGTCTCCACGATAATCCTTGTTTAAGTTTGTACTGTTTTTCATTTTGTTTATAGTTATTGTCATGGTAACAAATTGATACAAATTATGCCTTTTGTGATCACATCACAAATTTTGCCTGAAGAATGAAATTTTTTTAGTATTAACTATATTCCCTATGCTATATTTTTTATATCCATGACTTATTTTATTACTGGAAGTTGGCACCTCTTAATCTCTTTAGCCTATTTTGCCCATCTCCCCCCCCCACCGACCTCCCCTCTGGCAACCACCAGTTTGTTATCTGTATTTAAGAAAGACCTCTATTTTATTTTATTTTATTTTATTTTATTTTATTTTATTTTTATTTTGTTTTATTTTTTTCATTCATTCATTATTTTAAATTCCAGTTTAGTTAGCATAGTGTCATATTGGTTTTAGGTGTACAATATTATTCAACAATTCCATGCATCATCCAGTGCTAATCTCCACAAGTGCACTGCTTGATCCCTATCACCTATTTTGCCCATCCCCTTGCTCTTCTACCTTCTGGTAGCTATCAATTTGTCTTCTGTAGTTGAGAATCTGCTTCTTGGTTTCTCTCTCTCTGTCTCTCTTCCTTTTTATTCGCTCATTTGTTTTGTTTCTTGGATGACACATGTGGGTGAAACTGTATGGTATTTGTCTTTCTCTGACTTATTTGTCTTTCTCTGAGAGTATTTAGCATTATACTCTCTAGCTCTCCTCAATATTAATGGTCCTGTAAACTTGACTTCCACTCCAATTTATTTGCCATGCCCATCGTCACTCCTGGATGTTGTACTTTCTTAGAACTGGTCCACCTCTGTTATGCTTTTTTTTATTATAACCTCTGTAGTTCTGTGAATTTTTGCTTCATATGTTTTTATGGCTATGTTATCAGTAAACATAAGTTAACATTTTTATTTTTTTTAACATTTATTTATTATTGAGAGACAGAGTGCAAGCAGGGGAGGAGCAGAGAGAGAAAGGGAGACACAGAATGTGAAGCAGGCTCCAGGCTCTGAGTTGTCAGCACAGAGTCCGACGTGGGGCTCGAACCCACAAACTGAGATCATGACCTGAGCTGAAGTTGGAATTTCAACTGACCGAGCCACCCAGGCACCCACATAAGTTCAGATTTTTTAAATGTTTGATAAATGTTCTTTTATGATGGCATAGTGGCCTTCTTTATTCCAAATAATGCTTATGGTATTCAGGTATATTTTGCCTGATATTAATACAAATACACCAAGAGAAAAAAGAATGAAATTGTTTTTGTCCACTTCTTTCATGTTGCAGTGTTTATTATCAGAATGAGACAGAATAAATGTAATGCCCAGTGCAGTTTCTTAAAGACTATGAACATTCAATAAACTCATAAACATAGACTTTAAGCTTTCCAGTATTTTGCAGTTTTGTTGCCCATTCTGCTTCATCCGTACAATTTACCAAGACTGTAAACAGAAAGCATAGGAATGGAAGGTAAATCAAACTTCACAAATTCTGAAAAGGTATTCACAAATATATTCATCCAGAATATATATGGTTTCACAATTTCAGGGAAACCTTCTTGGATTTTTAGAAATGTGTTTAGAAATAAGATAATATGAATCTTTTTTTAAAAGTGATGGTGAACACAAAGGAGATATTTAACCCTCTTTTCTAAGAAATTTTACATTATTATAGTTGAGTTACTTTTGAATTCTATTCCTTAATGAGAATAAGACATATTGATTGTTAAAATGTTTAAGCCAAGAGAATAGCAGTATTATTTGCCTATGCTTTAGGTTAGGAAATTCATTGACTTCCCTGTGTACTAGCAATTTTCAGTTGGTGTGACAACACACATTTCAATGTGTTGTGAGGTGTGTCACAAAGAATGTGTTACTAATTGTATTTGTATTATCAATGTGTGTGAACTATTTGCCTTTTCAAGAAAAATAAAAACAAATTAAAGGTTGTCAAGATGATATCACTCTCAAGTTAATGTCCAGGGAATTGCACACAATCCTGGGAAATATGTCATATGTATTGCAGTGTGAGTTAGGGGGATATGAAATCTTGCAGTAGTCAATACTAAAAGGGAATTTCTTTTTAAGTTTGTTTAGATAAATTTCAACCCTATTGCAGTGTTACTTACAATCTAGAATATAGAAAATGAAGAGAAATGTATTGGGCAATATAAAGTTAATATCAAATGAGTACTTACTATGTGTCAGACACTAAGATATGCATTCTGCATGACTTATATTTTTAATTTTCATGACCATGTTAGGTGCAATTATTATTATTCCCATTTTACAGATGAGAAAATTAGACACAGAAGTTAAAGAACTTGGTCAATGTCCCACAGGTAGTTAAGCTGCACACCTGTTATTTAAAACCACGTCAAAATCCAGAGTACACAAAATAAATCTCCTAAACTGTACTGATTTTTAAATTCTGGGGTGTGGCAAAATTTCAATTAATGATTTTGTTGAATTAGTTAATTGCTTTTGAATCATTAAAATTATATTTCCCCAAGAAGTCCATACATAGGTTTGAGAAATTATCCCTTGGGCACCCATTTAACTATGTTGCCTTTCCCTGGGTTGAAGCTGGGACTGGTTTTATAGGCAGTCATCTCAGCTTGGAGCAGCCTATAAACCAACCAGACAACATCTGAAGTGAATAACCAGGGTTTCCAGATTCAGAGTATGGGTTTGGATGCTCTATAAGCAACAGAGATAGAAGATTACTTATAGTTCAAGAAGTCGAAACAGGCTGGTTTTATTCAGACACTGCTTCCCGCAACACCTCCCTCTCCTTGCAGAAAAGAAAAACCTAGAAAAATGAAAGGTAAACATTTAGAGTTATGAAAATTACTGAATCACAGGAAAATAATCAGTAGCAGCTCTTTTTTTAAATGTTAAAATTGTGCCTTAATTTTTGAAATGAATAGTTTTATGGAGATTAATATAGATATACACAAAGTTGCAAGGAATAATATGGAAATACTTGTGTACTTTTACCATTTTGCACCGAATGATAACATCTTGCAAAACTATACTATAATATCACAGCCAAGATATTGACACAGATACATCTGGGATGACTTTGACAAACTCAAAATACACTCAGCATTTACTCAGTCAATAAGGGTCCCATTTGAGCACTGTTTGTTATTGTATTTATGTGACTCTACCCAATGTTTACCTCCATTTCCTGAAAGCATGATTGACAGCAATGAGTTTGTCCTAGAAGGCTTACCTAGGGAGACAGCAGAGTGATGAGATTGTCCACTATCTAGTTCTTTCCTCTAAGATAAGCTTGCTCCTGCCTCCCATTACACTGTGCTTATTTAAGACCCCAAATGCGAATGGGGAGAGGGAAGATGGCAGTGTAGGAGGACGCTGAGCTCACTGCGCGTCCTGCTGATCACTTAGATTCCACCTACACCTGCCTAACTAACCCAGAAAACCACCAGAAGACTAGCAGAATGGAGTCTCCTAGCCAAGCACAGTCGAGACGCCCACAGAAGCGGGTAGGAAGGGCGGAGAGGTGGAACGCGCTCCACCCACTGGTGGGAGGGAACTGAGGCGGAGGGGCGGCCAGCAGGCAAGCAGAGCCCCCGAGTCTGGCTTGCAAAAGCGGAGGAGCCAGACGGAGTGTGTTCAGACAGCAAGCGGGACTTAATATCTGGGAGGTCATAAGTTAACAGCTCTGCTCCAAAAGCAGGAAAGCTGGAGGACAAAGAGAGGGAGAGTTGCTGAGCTCCCAGACGACAGAGCTCAGATTGTTGGGGGGAAAAGGCAATCACCAGCGCCATTTCCCTAACACATCCCCCAGCCAAAATCCCAAAGGGAACCAGTTGCTGCCAGGGAACTTGCTTGCTCTGCGCAAACACCCAACGCTGTGCTTCTGCGGGGCCAACCCTCCAGCAGCAGTTCTGACTCCCTCCCGCTGCCACAGGGCCCCTCCTGAAGTGGATCACTGAAGGAGAAGCAAGCTAAGCCTGCCCCTCCTGCCCCCGTGCACCTTGCCTGCCCACCCCAGCTAATATGCCAGATCCCCAGCACCACAAGCCTGGCAGTGTGCAAATAGCCCAGATGGGCCACGCCACCCCACAGTGAATCCTGCCCCTAGGAGAAGGGAAGAGAAGGCACACACCAATCTGACTGTGGCCCCAGCGGTGGGCTGGGGGCAGACATCAGGTCTGACTGTGGCCCCGCCCACCAACTCCAGTTATACACCACAGCACAGGGGAAGTGCCCTGCAGGTCTGCAGCACCCCAGGGACTATCCAAAATGCCCAAACGGAAGAATTCCCCTCAAAAGAATCTCCAGGAAATAACAACAGCTAAAGAACTGATCAAAAAGGATTTAAATAATATAACAGAAAGTGAATTGAGAATAATAGTCATAAAATTAATTGCTGGGCTTGAAAAGAGTATAGAGGACAGCAGAGAATCTCTTGCTACAGAGATCAAGGGACTAAGGAACAGTCACGAGGAGATGAAAAACGCTTTAAACGAAATGCAAAACAAAATGGAAACCACGACGGCTTGGGTTGAAGAGGCAGAGGAGAGAATAGGTGAACTAGAAGATAAAGTTATGGAAAAAGAGGAAGCTGAGAGAAAGAGAGATAAAAAAATCCAGGAGTATGAGGGGAAAATTAGAGAACTAAGTGATACACTAAAAAGAAATAGTATATGCATAATTGGTATCCCAGAGGAGGAAGAGAGAGGGAAAGGTGCTGAAGGGGTACTTGAAGAAATTATAGCTGAGAACTTCCCTGAACTGGGGAAGGAAAAAGGCATTGAAATCCAAGAGGCACAGAGAACTCCCTTCAGACATAACTCGAATCGATCTTCTGCACGACATATCATAGTGAAACTGGCAAAATACAAGGATAAAGAGAAAATTCTGAAAGCACCAAGGGATAAACATGCCCTCACATATAAAGGGAGACCTATAAGACTCATGACTGATCTCTCTTTTGAAATTTGGCTGGCCAGAAAGGATTGGCACGAGATCTTCAATGTGTTGAACAGGAAAAATATGCAGCCAAGAATCCTTTATCCAGCAAGTCTGTCATTTAGAATAGAAGGAGAGATAAAGGTCTTCCCAAAAAAACGAAAACTGAAGGAATTTGTCACCACTAAACCAGCCGTACAAGAGATCCTAAGGGGGACCCTGTGAGACAAAGTACCAGAGACATCACTACAAGCATAAAACATACAGACCTCACAATGACTCTAAATCCATAACTTTCTATAATAACACTGAATGTAAATGGATTAAATGTGCAAACCAAAAGACATAGGGTATCAGAATGGATAAAAAAACAAGAGCCATCTATTTGCTGTCTACAAGAGACTCATTTTAGATCTGAGGACACCTTTAGATTGAAAGTGAGGGGATGGAGAACTATTTATCATGCTACTGGAAGCCATAGAAAGCTGGAGTAGCCATACTTATATCAGACAAACTAGACTTTAAATTAAAGGCTGTAACAAGAGATGAAGAAGGGCATTATATAATAATTACAGGGTCTATCCATCAGGAAGAGCTAACAATTATAAATGTCTATGCACCAAATCCGGAGCCCCCAAATATATAAAACAATTACTCTAAACATAAACAACCTTATTGATAAGAATGTGGTAATTGCAAGGGACTTTAACACTCCACTTACAGAAATGGATAGATCACCCAGACACACGGTCAATAAAGACACAAGGGCCCTAAATGATACACTGGATCAGATGGACTTGACAGATATATTTAGAACTCTGCATCCCAAAGCAACAGAAAATACTTTCCTTTCGAGTGCACGTGGAACATTCTCCAAGATAGATCATATACTGGGTCACAAAAGAGCCCTTCATAAGTATACAAGAATTGAAATTATACCATGCATACTTTCAGACCACAATGCTATGAAGCTTGAAATCAACCACAGGAAAAAGTCTGGAAAACCTCCAAAAGCATAGAGGTTAAAGAACACCCTACTAAAGAATGAGTGGGTCAACCAGGCAATTAGAGAAGAAATTAAAAAATATATGGAAACAAACGAAAATGAAAATACAACAATCCAAACGCTTTGGGACACAGCGAAGGCAGTCCTGAGAGGAAAATACATTGCAATCCAGGCCTATCTCAAGAAACAAGAAAAATCCCAAATACAAAATCCAGTAGTACACCTGAAGGAAATAGAAGCAGAACAGCAAAGGCAGCCTAAACCCAGCAGAAGAAGAGAAATAATAAAGATCATAGCAGAAATAAACAATATAGAATCTAAAAACAACTGTAGAGCAGATCAACGAAACCAAGAGTTGGTTTTTTGAAAAAATTAACAAAATTGACAAACCTCGAGCCACGCTTCTCAAAAAGAAAAGGGAGATGACCCAAATAGATAAAATCATGAATGAAAATGGAATTATGACAACCAATCCCTCAGAGATACAAACAATTATCAGGGAATACTATGAAAAATTATATGCCAACAAATTGGACAACCTGGAAGAAATGGACAAATTCCTGAACACCCACATGCTTCCAAAACTCAATCAGGAGGAAATAGAAAGCTTGAACAGACCCATAACCAGAGAAGAAATTGAATCGGTTATCAAAAATCTCCCAACAAATAAGAGTCCAGGACGAGATGGCTTCCCAGGGGAGTTCTACCAGACGTTTAAAGCAGAGATAATACCTATCCTTCTCAAGCTATTCCAAGAAATAGAAAGGGAAGGAAAACTTCCAGACTCATTCTAGGAAGCCAGTATTACTTTGATTCTTAAACCAGACAGAGACCCAGTAAAAAAAGAGAACTACAGGCCAATATCTCTGATGAATATGGATGCAAAAATTCTCAATAAGATACTCGCAAATCGAATTCAATGGCATATAAAAAGAATTATTCACCATGATCAAGTGGGATTCATTCCCGGGATGCAGGGCTGGTTCAACATTTGCAAATCAATCAACGTGATACATCACATTAACAAAAAAAAAAGAGAGGAACCATATGATCCTGTCAATCGATGCAGAAAAGGCCTTTGACAAAATCCAGCACCCTTTCTTAATTAAAAACCCTTGAGAAAGTCGGGATAGAAGGAACATACTTAAAGATCATCAAAGCCATTTATGAAAAGCCCACAGCTAACATCATCCTCAATGGGGAAAAACTGAGAGCTTTTTCCCTGAGATCAGGAACACGACAGGGATGCCCACTCTCACTGCTGTTGTTTAACAGTATTGCAAGTTCTCGCATCAGCGATCAGACAACAAAAGGAAATCAAAGGCATCCAAATTGGCAAAGATGAAGTCAAGCTTTCGCTTTTTGCAGATGACATGATACTATACATGGAAAATCCGATAGACTCCACCAAAAGTCTGCTAGAACTGATACATGAATTCAGCAAAGTTGCAGGATACAAAATCAATGTACAGAAATCAGTTGCATTCTTATACACTAACAAGGAAGCAACAGAAAGACAAATAAAGAAACTGATCCCATTCACAATTGCACCAAGAAGCATAAAATACCTAGGAATAAATGTAACCAAACGTGTAAAAGATCTGTATGCTGAAAACTATAGAAAGCTTATGAAGGTAATTGAAGAAGATATAAAGAAATGGAAAGACATTCCCTGCTCATGGACTGGAAGAATAAATATTGTCAAAATGTCAATACTACCCAAAGATATCTACACATTCACTGCAATCCCAATCAAAATTGCACCAGCATTCTTCTCGAAACTAGAACAAGCTATTCTAAAATTCTTTTGGAACCACAAAAGGCCCCGAATAGCCAAAGTAATTTTGAAGAAGACCAAAGCAGGAGGCATCACAATCCCAGACTTTAGCCTCTACTACAAAGCTGTCATCATGAAGACAGCATGGTATTGGCACAAAAACAGACACATAGACCAATGGAATAGAATAGAAACCCCAGAACTAGACCCACAAACGTATGGCCAACTCATCTTTGACAAAGCAGGAAAGAATATCCAATGGAAAAAAGTCTCTTTAACAAATGGTGCTGGGAGAACTGGACAGCAACATGCAGAAGATTGAAACTAGACCACTTTCTCACACCATTCACAAAAATAAACTCAAAATGGATAAAGGACCTGAATGTGAGACAGGAAACCATCAAAACCCTAGAGGAGAAAGCAGGAAAAGACCTCCCTGACCTCAGCCGTAGCAATCTCTTACTCGACACATCCCCAAAGGCAAGGGAATTAAAAGCAAAAATGAATTACTGGGACCTTATGAAGATAAAAACTTCTGCACAGCGAAGGAAACAACCAACAAAACTAAAAGGCAACCAACGGAATGGGAAAAGATATTTGCAAATGACATATCGGACAAAGGGCTAGTATCCAAAATCTATAAAGAGCTCACCAAACTCCACACCCGAAAAACAAATAACCCAGTGAAGAAATGGGCAGAAAACATGAATAGACACTTCTCTAAAGAAGACATCCGGGGGGCACCTGGGTGGCTTGGTCCGTTAAGCGTCCGACTTCGGCTCAGGTCATGATCTCACGGTCCGTGAGTTCGAGCCCCGCATCGGGCTCTGTGCTGACCACTCAGAGCCTGGAGTCTGTTTCAGATTCTGTATCTTCCTCTCTCTCTGCCCCTCCCCTGTTCATGCTCTGTCTCTCTCTCTCAAAAATAAATAAATGTTTAAGAAAAAAAAAAAAAAAAAGAAGACATCCGGATGGCCAACAGGCACATGAAAAGATGCTCAACGTCGCTCCTCATCAGGGAAATACAAATCAAAACCACACTCAGATATCACCTGACGCCAGTCAGAGTGGCCAAAATGAACAAATCAGGAGACTATAGATGCTGGAGAGGATGTGGAGAAACGAGAACCCTCTTGCACTCTTGGTGGGAATGCAAATTGGTGCAGCCACTCTGAAAAGCAGTGTGGAGGTTCCTCAGAAAATTAAAAATAGACCTACCCTATGACCCAGCAATAGCACTGCTAGGAATTTACCCAAGGGATACAGGAGTACTGATGCATAGGGGCACTTGTACCCCAATGTTTATAGCAGCACTCTGAACAATAGCCAAATTATGGAAAGAGCCTAAATGTCCATCAACTGATGAATGGATAAAGAAATTGTGGTTTATATACACAATGGAGTACTACATGGCAATGAGAGAGAATGAAATATGGCCCCTTGTAGCAACGCGGATGGAACTGCAGAGTGTGATGCTAAGTGAAATAAGCCATACAGAGAAAGAAAGATATCATATGTTTTCACTCTTATGTGGATCCTGAGAAACTTAACAGAAACCCATGGGGGAGGGGAAGAAAAAAAAAAGAGGTTAGAGTGGGAGAGAGCCAAAGCATAAGAGACTCTTAAAAACTGAGAACAAACTGAGGGTTGAAGGGGGGTGGGAGGGAGGTGAGGGTGGGTGATGAGTATTGAGGAGGGCACCTTTTGGGATGAGTAGTGGTGTTGTATGGAAACCAATTTGACAATAAATTTCATATATTGAAAAAAAAGAGAAAAAAAGAGAAAAAAAAATAAGATCCCAAATGCAGACTCATGGAGAATGATTTTCTTATTCTTCTTCTTATTTCTTTTATCAGTGTTAAGGAACATATTTCACACTGACTGTAGTTCCCACAAAATAATTGGAAATTTTGAAATAGTGTTACAAACCTCCCTTTGTTGAATGCATTTGTAAGAGGAAAAGTACATAAAGAAAAGAAAAAAAAAAACAAGACAGAATGCATTATGCATTTACTGAGTTTTTGTTAGAGAATCGGGTTTCTTCAAACTCTGAAAACTATCCTCAGAATTCAACTAAACAATCACGCTTTCAACATCACTACCATTTCTCCCACAGATTTCTGAATTCATAGAAATTATTTCATCTATTGCTAGCCAGCAGAAACACACTACAAAAAATTTCAGTAAGCTTGCCTTTTAGCCGAGAATAATTTGATTTTTAAAAAAGGGAATTCCCAGGCTATATTTTTTTCCCTTTTCTTGTTTCAGTCACAATACCCTTAAATTTTGCAACAAGAATTTCTCATCCACAAGTGTATTTTTTCATGCTCTTCTTTGTCTTGTGTTTTTACCATGTTATAACGCTCATGCAATGAAATCCATAGTGGGAGCAGAACAATCACACAGAATCTTGTTGATTTGGAGTATGATTCTTAGCACCTGCTGGTAAATTTTCTACTCCTATTTAACTCAAACACAAATTACTTCTTGAAGAACTGTGGGATAGACTAATCTCCAAAGGATAAGCAGATGGAAATAAGGGGAGAGAAACATTTCATATTGCTCATGTCACCTGATATTTTTCCTAAGTTTTCAAAATTTAGAGAAGAGAAACAAAAGTGAGTTTTAGAAGTTTGCAATGTGTTTATCTTTCTATACCTTACCCCTTTTTAAATATTTCCTTACAGGGGACCTGGGTGGCTCAGGCGGCTAGGCATCCGACTTCAGCTCAGGTCATGATCTCATGGTTTGTGAGTTTGGGCCCTGGGTTAGGCTCTGTGCTGACAGCTCAGAGCCTGAAGCCTGTTTTGGATTCTGAGTCTCCCTCTCTCTGCCCCTCCCCCATTTGTTCTCTGTCTCTCAAAAATAAACATTAATTTAAAAAATAAATAAATAAAAATTTCCTTACAATCATAATTCAATCTCATCAGAACTAGATACATTTTTAGGAATTTGCAAATAATACGATGACTTTCAGTGTCTATATATATGTCAACTAACATATCTACCAGGGGTTCAACAAAGATGCACAATACTATCAAAGTAGCATACACAAATGTGTTTAAATATGAGAGTGTGTTATTAAAAAGTAACAGCAAAAATACAGAACAGTGACACCTAATTCGGTAATAACATTGCCAACACTCTCCAACTTTCATTTAATTAACAGTTGTGCACATTTCTATCTTATTTCTGTTTTCTCCAGGGATTGTTAGTTCCTCAAAGCAAGCTCCACACCTTACTACACACCTTTCACACTGAAGGCTAATAATGCCTCGCAAATAGTATGCACTTAATAAATATACTTGCTAAATTAAATGTTGTAGCTATTTTTATTCTACCAACTTACATGTAAAATATGAATATATTTATTTGGCAAAAAAATACTGGGTTTTGAAATTCATGTTTGTATGTAGAAAGGTGAAGAATAGCTTTAAGCTATTATTATGCTGCCCCATTCTTGTCACTTTTTAATTTGACATTGAGCTTTGAGTAGGGACTGCACAATTCGGACACCCCAGAGGCATGGAATAGGGTCAGGGCAGGCACAAAGAGATTAGATCAACAAATATTTTCCAGTAAATACCCAAGTTCATTGGAGGTAGGTTGATTTTTTTATGTGTTTTCGAGAATTTTTTTAAAGTGCTTGCATACTATCAGGAGGTAATGATAGTATAGTTTGCACTGCTTTCACTGAAGAGAAGCTGCCATTTGTATCACATATCCCATGATCAAAAGGGTTAAAAGTGAATAGGAAAATAAAGTATTAAGGGTCCCTGTACTGAAAGGCCCTTTACCTTAATACATTAAAAATATACCAAATCCACCCCCTTCAACTGAACAGCTTGTTCATTTTCACAAAAATATAAACTGGGTGGTGTTACTGGGGTTTGGGAGAGTTACTTGCATGGTCATTATTAGCTTAAGAACAGTTTCAGTGGTTACTTTTAAAACAATTAGTCCAGAGTATGTGCTGTCTGTATGTGTGTTTATGTGTGTATGTAATTAGAAACAGCCAAGAGACTGTAAGTTAAATGTTTTCCATTTAAGTGCTTTTTGTTCTACAGATGTTTGTAACAATTTTAATTTAAAATCTTAAGTACAATTACTTTTGAGTATCACTGATTTTTCAGTTACCGAATAATGTTTTTCTCCAAAAGGCTCAAAAATAAATTTAACCAACTGTTATCTCATGTATATGAATTCCTTTTTCTTTTGTATTTTTTTCTTCTTATATGACACAAGTTTAAAATGTAAGACTTTATTCCTTTGCAATTAGAGACCATGCACTTTCATATTTTCACACAGCAATGAATGAGACCCATAGCATATACTGACTGCCTTTCAACTGTGCACAGAACTCCTATTTATATTAATGAGTTTCTGCCTCGACTGAGTGTGGTCATTTTATGTGGCCTGAAGTGGTCATTTTGTTGTGATTTTCATATTAGTTGTTGCAGAGTATATTGTATACATCATTTCTAAAGTGCCTAGGGATCTTTAAGGAGGAAAGGGAGTGCATAAAGTGAAAATATTATTCTCTTTATTTAAATTATTCTATGTACAAGTTCTCTAAATCATGCATAAATACAGTACAAAGTACAAATCAGATGCACAAAGCTCCAAAAATAAAATTATTTTAAATCAGCAATTTAAAAATTATCCACTTTTGACATACTTGTCATCCACTGAAAACAAATTGCTTAGTTTTCTAATTCAGCAGAAAACATCAAACCAGTGCATGCAGAAGTAAAGCACTAAGAGGGTAGAAGAGAATATAGAACTTGAACTTCCACTGTAGTTAATAGACTGGAGCTCTCAGTGTGGGCAGTAGACCCTTTGTCCTGCCACTGCTTCCATACCAGCTTCCTTAGATGTGTCCTTAAGGAGGCCAGTGGAGAACATCCATAGAGTCAACACGGTCTTTATCCATGGGCAGTGATAGAGGGAAGACTCTGGTTGGATGAAAGAGCTACTTTGAAATATTACTTTAGTTTTAACTTTAATATAAAATCTAGAGAAGTTTGGGTTTTTTTCTGACAGGGCATAACATAAAACATGAAGGTGAATAAGGAAAATATGTTCTCTAGAATTTCAACCATTCTCACTCCAAAAGCTCAGAATTCAGAATTTTAGGTTTAAACATACTCAGCTCCTCTTTTTATGATAAAATAATTCATTTGTAGAAAATCACTGTTCACTCCTGAGCAAGTCAATCCCTATCCCTTAACAGTGGCTATAGTACATTGTTTTCAACAGACACAGTCTCTGATTATGCCAATAAATCTCACAAATCTGACTTTTTCTGTTATTTTTTTATGCTCCACAAGTTCAAGACAGACTTCTGTTTTTGATTCTGACCTTTCTACATATGTATATATTTGTGTTCCTGTGGCAATAAAGAATAAAAAAATGGATGTTAATAAAACATGAATACTACCAACACCTCTGCAAGTACAATGTGAATTTGTAAAATATTAAGAAAGATTATATTCTTCTGTGCAGTGAATCCACTCAACTTTTTTCTGCAGTTTGGGATCATGTGCCACTTGAAGCCCGATTAAGAACCACCCCTGGTCCATAGCCTTCTATTTTCTGTGCTTTAAAAATATGATATCAAGCGGTGATCTTAGCAGGTGGTGTGTGTGGTTTTCTGTGTTCAGATTGCAAGTATTATGGAAGAGAAAATCTTTCACCAAATATAAATTCTATGGAGCAAACCACTCTTTTATATTGGTCTGGGGGGATACCAACACTTACTTTACAAGGAGACTTTTATAGAAGGCTTTTCCATATCTGCGAAAGGGGAACAGAGCAAAGGCTTGTCTCCAGTCTGGTCAAATCAGCCATATTATAATGCAGATTCCCCAGTATGTGAAAAATAATTGGAGAAGATGAGAAGCAAGCAATATGAAAAATGTTTACATGGCCTCCCTTCCTCCCCAGGAATCAATGCTGATATAACAGACATTGTTTAGAAGATGTCAATGCAAGCAGTCAATACAGTGTATGTGTGTCAGAATTTGGGAGAGGATCACTCAAACTAGATTTTTTGACATATAGATAATGTTATGCCCAGAATTCGTGATCCCCAAAGACCACCATGGAGCCAAGTCCGATGCAAAAGCAAAAGAGCCTTTATTCGAGCTAGCTCGAGCTCAATCCCCTACCTGCACCGACGCAGCGGTGAGATACCGGGGGAGAGAGAGCGAGTTTCAAAAGCACAAAGGTTTTATTGGGGTCTAGGGGCAGTTGGTGAGGTAATGGCTGTGGCCTCAGCCGATTGGCTGGGGGAGGGTCGTGGTCCTGTTATGCTGGTCGCCTGGCTTGTTTTGATCGGGAAGTTTGAAGGGTGAGCGGGAGGTTACTCAAGGGGAGGAGGCGTGGTCAAGGTGAAGGACACAGAACAAGATGGAGTTGGCCGGCGTAGGCCTGCCCTTTCAGATAAAACAAGAGGTTGATAGGATGACTTTTTTGTCTTTTCGACTAGCTATGCCAGAATAGTGTGGAAACAGTTTGAGTAGCTAGAGAGATGAAAAGAAAAGACATACCTAATGAATTGGTCAATGAGTTCATTGCTTTCTTGCCTTTGAGGACAGCCTGCTTTCTGTTACATCATCCTATCTGTATGCAAGTGTGAGTGTAGAAGGAGGGGAAGGTGGAGGGAGCAAGTTTACAGTTGTGAGTATGTCTATATACATATATTAAATACTGTAGAGTTTTACCCAAAACCCAGCTGTCCTAGGATTTTCTCCCTTAAAGAGTTAAGCCACCTGGTAATAAGGCTCTTTTGATAGTTGAGCAAACAAGCCCCCTTGGAAGACATCCAAAATGAACCCATCTTATACTAAATACTCCTTGATAACAATTACTGTTGTTAAGGGAATCCAGTGTTCTAGCTAGTTATATAATGTTTGAATATGTATAAGTTTTATTCTCATATTTATGAAATAAAGCATAGTGATCTATGTATTTTTTAACTGGAATGCACAAAGGTTTAATTTTGTGGATTCTGTTTATAGAAACAATAATCCAGGTTCATGCATATAATCCTCCCTACCCCCACCTTCTTAGAGATAGCAGAAGTTAACTGGATTTTGTTTGCATGACTTTATTCTCTTAAATGATCCCCTAATTTTAGAAATGTTCTACGAGCAGTGTTCTTTTTTTTTTTTCAACGTTTATTTATTTTTGGGACAGAGAGAGACAGAGCATGCACGGGGGAGGGGCAGAGAGAGAGGGAGACACAGAATGGGAAGCAGGCTCCAGGCTCTGAGCCATCAGCCCAGAGCCTGACGCGGGGCTCGAACTCACGGACCGCGAGATCGTGACCTGGCTGAAGTCGGACGCTTAACCGACTGCGCCACCCAGGCGCCCCAACGAGCAGTGTTCTTAAGAAAAGGTACTTTTGGGGCGCCTGGGTGGTTCAGTCAGCTAAGCGTCTGACTACAGGTCAGGTCATGATCTAGCAGTCCATGAGATCGAGCCCCGCATAGGGTTTTGTCCTGACAGCTCAGAGCCTGGAGCCTTTTTCACATTCTGTGTCTCCCTCTCTCTCTGCTCCTCACCCACTTGTGCTCTGTCTCTCAATCTCTCTCTCAAAAATAAATAAAAATTTAAAAAATTCAAAAAGAAAGGGTACTTTTATTTCATCTTATTAAAAAAAACCCTTAATTGATTTCAAATATATTTTATATTCACTTTTCTTAATGCTTTAAAAATTAACATCTGTAAATGAGTAAGTTGGAGGCTATTACTATTTTTAAAATTACTATTTGGTGGCAAGTGTAAAAAACGTTCTATCCTTTTATTTTATAGAATGGATGAGTGCAAGTGATACCAATTTACACTGTAGTGTTTTGCATCATTACTTTTCCTTCATTTGAAAACTTTCTGAAAGAGCCACATTTTTGGATTTTTAAATGTCAATTCATAGAAATAATTTCCACAATTCTTAGGTTCCATATGTCTTTAAAAATATGACAGGTGAAAAAATACATTATTTTTGGGGGAAACTACGTTCTAACTTCTAATTATTTCCCACTAATCCATTTTCCCCTATTCTTTACCTCCCTCCTTACTAAAACAGATATTTTAAGTAAAAACAGAAATTTATGTTTCTATTTAAAGCCTGCAAGCAATTTGGGGCACCTGGGTGGCTCAGTCAGTTAAGCATCTGACTTTGGCTCAGGTCATGATCTCGAGGTTTATGAGTTCAAGCCCCGCATCAGGCTCTGTGCTGACAGCTTAGAGCCTGGAGCCTGCTTAGAATTCTGTGTTTTCCTCTCTCTCTGCTCCTCCCCCGCTCATGCTCTGTCTCTCTCTCTCCTTCAAAAATAAATAAAAACATTAACTTTTTTTAAAAAGCCTACAAGCAATTAAAACAACAGTAGCATCCTGACTTGGGAACAAGGAGAATATCTGAATGCTAAATATTTCCAAGGAAACAGTGTTTGATTTTATTGAAGACAAACAAAGCTCATGTACTAATGCGGGCAATAATTTCCCTTACCCTTTTCTTTTCAAAGATAAGAAATCTATTCCCAGGATTAATATTTCTCTTCTTTTATTCTTGGGAAGATATATGCTGGAGGATAGTAATCTATTTACCTTTTGTTATGCATACAAAGAGCCACGCCCATATATACAATCAATGTCTACCTACAAACATACACTTGATTCACATATTCGACTTTGTTTAAATATCTGTAGCATCTAAATACTTGCTCTTTTCACATCCCATGCCCTCCACACTCACCCTCTCCACAATCTATTCATTTTCTATTGTTCTGATCAGGTGATAGGGATGAAACTTTTACATTTACTTATTAAATATTATTCTTTTTGAACACACCAATTAAAGTTGGAGAGAAAGCCACTGCTATGAAGGCCTAAGAGAAACTAAGGCCAAAGCTGCTTTCCCTACAAAGGCTTTGGTTGGGAATGGGATGGTAGCAACTTCAATACAAAGAAAGTCCCAGGCAGAGGCACCAACATCCCCTGAATTTTAATGAAAATGTTATGTAAATGCTCTAACAAGGTTAATAAAGAGGTCATCATAAAAGCCAAATAAACCTTAGTTATATTTTAAGAGAAAGAAAAGAGGCGGTAAAGGAAACAAATCTCTCAAATATGTATAAAATATATTTATCAATAATACATAGTAAAAATATTGATAGTACAGGTGTCTAGATCTATAAACTTATATAAGTATCTTCTAAAACATCTGTTTATGGCCCTATCAAAAACTTTAGCGTACATTGCTAGTTGGTTTCTGTGTACTTTAATGAGAAAAGCTATAACATTTTAATCAATTCAAAATTCATATAGGATATTGAAATAGAAAGAGGTTAGTTGGTATGAACAGAAAGAGAACCAACAAGTTTAAGACTATATGTTTTGTGATTGTAGGTACATCTCTATGAAATCAGTATTATTTATGGAGATATGCCAATGGGCATACAAAGAACATGTAGTATATTTCATACACAACACTGGCATGTGCATTGTGCACGGTGCAGCTGTAAATAATCAGGCAATCGAAAAAATGCAGGATATTACATGTGATAATTATTACTTATTAAAGTGATTAAATAATTTTTCTTTGCCTAACAAGAAACATTTCAGAACATGAGTTGAGAATGGTTTTGCTGTTGGAGAGTTGTAGTTAAACGTCTTGCCTATTGCTTGATAAAAAATCTACGAAAACAAAAAGTTGGATAAGTCTTGGATATAAGACTGTTGTCTTGTAGACAAAAGTTGGATACGTACAAAATCGTAAAACACAACTGCTTCTGATTTAGTAAATTACTCCTCGGCCATTACTCTGCTACAGATAATTGTCCCTTATTTTATGGAGGGCCTTGTGGCAAAATAATAGAGGTGAAGTGGTATATGGGAGTGGGAAGAAGAGTAATAAATTGAACTTTTCTTCCAAATGTCTCTGTGTAATGATTTTTTCTTTTCCCAAAGTCATATAGGAATGAATAGAATTCATCATTAGCAGGCAACACTAAGTGGACAACAGTTTACCAGAGTTTCTGAGCCCAAAGGGAACCTTAAGAAGGAGAGCACTTCTTACATTTAGTCATCTTTTCATCCTTCATCAGGTGAATGAGAGATCATGTACCAGAAGGTAATGGTCCCTGACCAGAAGAGGGGTGGTTGCATGGAAGCAAGATGAAAGCCTCAGCAAAGGTCTGGGTCCAGTTTCAGAAGGGGCTGTTTTAGAGAAAGGTCTGTCCGCTGGACTAGAGACAGATACTCCATTCAGAGAACATTAACAATATTGCAAGTCCTGAAATAACCCCCCTATCCCGCTGGGTTTCCCCAGGCCATTTCCCACCATTTGGGGTGTGTTTTGCTTGAGCATGGGCATGT
The DNA here is from genome assembly GCF_022079265.1 of Lynx rufus. NCBI lineage: Eukaryota > Metazoa > Chordata > Mammalia > Carnivora > Felidae > Lynx > Lynx rufus. The sequence goes on along the minus strand of NW_025814828.1, from coordinate 51,554,130 downwards.
GCAAGATAACAGGCCACGCTGTGAGTGTATGAAAGGCCAAAAGTCAGAGTGAGAGAATCAAGAATCAAAACAATGACTAATGATTTCTAACCTTAAGCAGAGCAGATGCGGTGCTCACCAGAAATGTGTCTCTATTTAAATGCTTCACTTCACACACCACACAATAAAGAAAGGAAGAAAGAAAGAAAAAAACAACAATTTTTTTTTGGAAAAATGTTTTATTTCAATGTTTTATTTTAAATCTTTTACGACAATAAAATATTGCGTCAATATAAACCCCTCGACTAAAACTGTTCACATCAAACATTACAGCGAATTGTTTTCTTTTTGACACCCGACTCATCTTTGAGTTTTCTTTTAAACATAACGCAGAATTTATTGAAAATAAATAATTGCTGGCAACTGCAATAGGCAATTTGAATAAAATAGTTGAAAAAGCAACTCTTAATGAAAATAGTGTTTATTATACATCAGTCACTAAATGAATAAACTAAATGATCTTTCTTTAAATTAATCACTTCAAAAACGTTTAATATACAAAACTGTACAGTTATAAAGTCGGCAGAAATATTTGGGTTAACTCAGGTTTGAACCAGAGCGCTTAACTGCGAAGAAAAAAAAAAAAATTCAAACCAAAAAACCCTAACAGTTGTAAAACACGAACTCAGTGAGGGAAAACAAAACAAACAAAAAAAATTCCAGAACGAAAACCCATCTACCAACAGAATGCAGAGGCTTCACAAAAAAGAAAATGTGTCCGGGATTTGAATTAACACATGTTCTTCAACCTGCAGCTGAGGGAGACACAGTGCGGTGGACCAGAGGCCTGGAAGCCCATACTAGCGCATCCTCCACAAGGAGTCCTGGGCTTTTTGGTCTTTAGGTAGTTTGAGGCTTTGTCTGCCAAAGCTGCACCTGAAGGCCAGGCCAGGCAGGCAGCCTAGGCATGCGGAGCCCCCAGCCAGGTCCCGCGGACTGTGTCTGGGTGTTGGGTGCTTGGCCGGCCCTGCACATGTGTGCTCATTAAGAATGAGGTGCCCTGTGGACCTGGCGTGTAGACAGGAGAGCTAGCAATAAAGCCAGAACAACTGTATATTTTTTGGATTTCTACACAGCCTAGAGAGATTTTATGTAGTTTTTGTTTTTGTAAATAGTAATAGGATACACGCATCTATCTACTCACACATTTCCACGCGCAGTCATGCACACAGATTAAAAAACAGAAACAAACAACCAAACAAACAAAAACCCAGAAACCGAGCCGCCAGGGCGCTCGCTATCTAGCTTAATCATCGCTGTGGGCTTCTACCAGCTGTGCTTGTCTGGGACGCGGAGACAGCTTCCCGTGAAACCACTCTGAGACAGCGGTATGTATACACCGGAGAGGAGGTGGTACGAAGCTAGACCAGAATCCCTATGACCTTTGCCAATCATTTCATTGTCGTTCTGCACGGAGCAGAGAGCACCTGTCCACCACCCCACTTGCCACCCCTCCCCGATGGTTTCTCACTTGGAGAGCAGGCAGTGAACTGAAGGTGAACCGAATTGGGAGGCACTCAGTGAGTCTGTCGTCGCCAGCGTCTCGGGATAGTCGTCTCCAGCGAAAGCAAATGTGTGTGAATACAAAGTCCTTCGCCTACGAAGGCCAAGGTGGAGTCGCACTAGTGGTCCTGGTGAGGCATGGGGCCCTTAGGGAGTTCTGAGTGAAGGCATTCCGGACTTCAGTAGGTGCGGAGGTCTCTTAGCACCGCAGGCTGATCTCTTTTGCCGGGTGCCACAGCCAAATCCTTTTATGGCACCCGGATCTGCGCTGTAGAAGCCTGCGAGGGCTCCACAGATCCGAGAGGGAGGGCAGAAAGCTTCAACATCGCCTCTTCTACTTCGCTGTGGTTTGCAAACCCAATAGGCTTGCCTATTCTGCCTATCCCAGGCACTGTGCCCTCCGAAAAAATTACATATATATCTCCAATACCATCATCAACAACTCTCTCCATTGTACCTCTTCTCTCCATGCAGATTTAGGATAGGGGGTGAATGGACGGGTGGACATCTCTTCCCCTCCTCCTTCCAGTCCCCCTGCCTTTTTTAAGCAATTAGAAAACCATCACCTCAATGAAGGAATAATAATAATAGGAACAATAATGTGGAGTGGCCGATTAGATACAAATTATCTCACAAATATTGTGTACAGCTTGTAGTAAAACACCGCAGACATTTAGAAACGCTATAGAAGTTTTAAAAAATGCAAAACTAGTCTATTGTAAAACAGATTTCACCTGAAATACAGCTGCTATAACCAAGGCGCTGAAAGGTTATTCAGAGGCACACATCTGTTTTCCCACCCCCCCTTCCCCAGCCCTACCCCACCCCCACGTTACCCCACTCCTTGTTCATTAAAGAGAGGAGCAACCAAACAAACCTTACTCAAAGTAAACAATATGTTTTGATCAGCAGAAAAGGTTGGAGGAAACAGTCGCCCTGGCGGCAGGGTATGTGAGGTCCCCTCCTGAACTGCTTAACACTACTGTATATCAGCCTTGAGAAGCTAGAATGCGTGTGTGAGTGTGTTTCCTTTCTTAGTATAAGTTAGAATCCCCTATTGAAAAAAAAAAGGAAGAAAAAAGATGAGAGACTGAAGAGCCCTATCTTTATATCTAGCTATTGCTATCTCTCTAGATAGCAATAATAAAGCTGAAGTGAAAGGAAGAGAGTGGGAGAGAAAGAGAAATGCGCGCTGCTCCCAGTGCGGCCGGCCGCTTCCTTGCTTCCTGCAGTCAGAGATCGTGGCAGGACGTGTCTGTTTTCACGGTGTGTGAATAAACCTCATGTGGCTGCTGATCCCCTGGTGGAGTCATTCTTTTCTCTTTCTGTCTTCGATTACAGAACCAGACACGCACCACTTCTTTCTCCAACTGGAGGCTGTCTGCCAGCGAGGAAATCTCCTGCGCGGCAGGCTTGGGACACTTGAGGAAATGCGTTTCCAGTACGCCCTTGACACTCACCTCGATGGAGGTTCGCTTCTTGCGCTTGCGGCCCTGAGCAGCGATTTTGTCAATGCTGGTCGGGCTCCCAGTGGACGAATCAGCCTCCTCCAGCCACTTGTTCAGCAGCGGCTTCAGCTTGCACATGTTCTTGAAGCTCAGCTGCAAGGCCTCGAACCTGCAGATAGTGGTCTGTGAGAAAACGTTGCCGTACAGTGTGCCTAGCGCCAGCCCCACGTCGGCCTGCGTGAAGCCCAATTTGATTCTTCTTTGTTTGAACTGTTTGGCGAACTGTTCTAACTCATCCGAGGTTGGTGTCTCCTCGTCCGAGTGGTCCTGGCAGTGGTGCGAGCCTAGATCGCTGTGGTCTGGGGGATCCCGGAGCACCGGGTGTAGGCTCTGTGCGGAGGCGGAGGCCGGCGGTGGAGTGAGCCCTCCGTGCTCCAGCATGCCGCTCACGGTGAAGCCCGACTGGGAGTACACGTTAAGGGGTTGGCCGCTTGACGTGATGGACGGGTTCGGAGCCGGATTAGCCCCCCAGGCATTCGGATGGTTAGTGTGCGGAGAGTGGTGGGCGACGTGCGGTGAGCGGTGATGGATGATCGCACCCAGCTGTAGGTCTTCGCGTCCGGGCTTCACGTCCTGCTGGTCCAGAGGGTTGGCGGCCAGTGTGGAAGACCATGGGCCTCCATCGCCCAGACTGGTCACCCAGTGATGCCCAAGAGGATGCCCATTGCTAGGAACTCCCTGCAAGTAATCACTTTGGACAAGTTTCTGAGGGTTTCGGAAAGGACTCCCCTGCTGCATCCCCGCAGAGTCCGCGTGGACTAGGGAGCTAGAACTGAGAATGCTGTAGGGATTCGAGGCAGCTGTGGCCATGGTCGGTGAGGATCCCCTACTAGTTATAATGTGGCAAAGGGAGCAGCTTCAGCCTTTGACATCTATAGTTGGGGGGGAGCCAAAGCCGCAAGAGCGAGTTACCGGCACATGTGGTGACCAATTGCAGCACATCTCGGCCTGGCCAGCCACGGGCTTGGCCAATGGCCGCACGGGAGGCTGGGCTAACTTTCCAAATTAGGCTGGCGAAGCTTTAGAGTTTCAGTGAGATCTGAGCAGGAAGTAAATCAATCTTTGGGCTCCATTGGTTGCCTGGCGCTGAGTGGCAGCAGCTCATTTGATTAACCCTTTCCCCCTCCCTCCCACCTCGGACTTCATGGACATTTGTAGGAGAGGGGGAAGTATCAAAGGGGAGTGTGTTTGTGCGTGTTTGGGGGGTTGTGGGAGATGGATAGGGGGTGAAGTAGAAAACTGGTTTTAGAATTCCTTTTGTATTATTTAGATTAATAGAAATCGTGAGAAAAATATTATATATATATACATATATAGTAAAATAGTATATATATATGTAAATATTAGTATTTATATATATACTAAGAAAGCAATATAATCAGGTGAAATGTCATCTAGATTTTAATAGATTATTATTTTTTTTTAATCAAATTCATTTAACATCCTGGGTTAGTTGTGTGCAGGGGACTGCAAACCAAAATCTTCCTACAAACTTTGAGCAAAGGGAATTAAGAACTACTTTGACTTGTTTTATTTATTTCACTTTATCATTTATGAGAAACTTGATACCAAGTTCAGAAAGCATCTAAGAAAGAGATGCCCAGCTTCTTCTGAAAATTTTGTTTTAAGGCATGAAGAACTGGAAGATTTTGGGAAAATCTAATGTGATAAAAGTAAAATCTAATGTGATACTGGCAAAATTCATTTATTTTGAGGTTGGTCAATTGGATGACTTGCTTTTTATTACTACTCCATGTCAGCTCCCAACAGGGATCCCACAACTTCTTTCAGAGGCATTGCTTGCTGAAATGGGCAGCCATCCCTCACACTCACCTCAAACACTCATGGGACCAACTTTCATTAGGTACATAGGGAAATGTTCTTGACTAAGGCACCTGATGTTCCCTAGTAAAATTGTTGTTAACAGGCACTGCTCCCCCTCCCACTCCTGCTCCCAAACAAGCTGAAGTAAATAGGAATCCTTTAGTGTACCCTGAAAATTCAGAGAGAGAGAGAGAGAGAGAGAGAGAGAGAGAGAAGAGTGATATCAGGCTGTTTGGCATTAAGTACCACTCCCCCAACACACATCCCTATCAGCTTGAATGTGCTTTCAGCTTGGGAGGACAGGACTGTTTTCACATTTTGGTTAGAGGAAACGACGACAAGAAAGACTTGTACTCCTATGCATTTTATAAGTTAGGGGAAGGCAAGTCCCACTACTCCACAGCCTTGCTCAAAGGCGTTGCTTGTAAGCTGAATGCAAAGATTTTAGATTTGCTCTAGGTGAGAAAAGGCAACACGGGATACCCAGCTGGATTTCTGAATTAAAAAAAAATGACCTTCCATTGCATAATTTTGAAGGTAACCTAGCTGCATAATTATATTTGAACTTACAGAAGACAGCATCAGAGTTCCTTTATTGGTTTGAAATTCCATTAAATATATTGCAAGAGCTACTAGGTTTAGTTTGATTTAAATTTGCATACATTTTCATATATTTAGCAGAAATAAAAGGAGGCTTGCAGCTACCAGAAAGTCATTAAGGCATTAGTGTCTCTAAGAAGACAGATCTGAAGAAAATGCAAGAAAATGAGAAAAAAAAAATAAAAACAAGGTGAGCTATTCTGCCATTACTTTATATAGATAAACAGCATCTATTTCCTGTGAAATGAGTAATTTCTTATGAGAGCAGATAGCGACAGGAGTTTATATTGGTAAATGTAAATTGTGTCTATTAAGCAGGAAAACCTGGGGTCTGGTTGAGATCTATTTCTTTCTTTCTCTCTCTTTAAAAAAAAAGGATAACCACTTAGCAGTTATTGGTAGAGATGATAATTTGCCATCTTCTCCCCCTCTTCCTTCTCACTGAAATTGTGGTTTCCTTTACTGGTGTCCTGTTGTAAACGTTTATCTGCTTTTAATCTACAAATTTATTTTTCCTTTCCCTCTCTTCCTCTGCCCCCCTCTTCTCTTCTCTTCTCTTCTCTCCTCTTCTTTTCTCTTCTCCTCCCCTCTTCTCTTCAATAACCTCTTTTCTTTACTACCAACTAACTGTGTGTATCTTCCTTTGTAAGAATACAATCTCATTTGTACCTGAACTTTTGCTTTTTGAAGAAAAAAGTACTTGTTAAAATCAAACAAAAATAAAAGTTTTCAGGTAATCTGTTAGGCTGTCTGTTTAAGGATCCATTGACTACTTTACGTTATGTCAGTTTAGAGGTCAGAGGGAAACGCAACGAAAAAAACCATACAAGAAAAAGATAATGATCATTGTCATGTTGTTGTAATGGTGGGTTCCCCACCCCCACCATCACAGCTGCATTTGGGTGAAGACTTACTAATCTTAGTCTGGTCATTCAGGGGGTTAAGGTAATTATCAATTTAGAAGGCTTTTGCATGGACAAAAAAGGGGTTCCCTTTCCAATTCTGACTTGCATGAATTCATATAATCAACGTTGCTCTAGCCCTTGCCCTCTACTCTGGGCAACCAATTTTTCCAGGCAAGCAAAAGGGGTTCAGACCATGCCCAGAGGCTGGGGAGGGGACCGCTGTCACGGGAGAGGTAACTGTGCCCGGTGATAGGTTTCTCACACTTTTGTGCTGTGGTCTTTTAATGTAAGAATGGCTTCTGACAGGAGCAAAAACCAACATAGTCATCTTCCTTTTTTCTTTCTTTACCTTGTCATTTTTTTCTTCTTTCCCTCCTTCCTTCCTTCCTTCCTTCCTTCCTTCCTTCCTTCCTTTCTTCGTTGTTAAAAATTAGTTCCCATGAATATGGATACTGCCTAATTCAGGTGCAGTCCCATCCTCTAGCAGCTGTGATAGAATTTTCTCTTGCATGTAAGATGTTTTGTTTTCTGAGAAAAATATCTGCATATAGTAAAATCTTCTTGTTGCTCTGACTAATCTACTGGAGAGGTTTTCTTCGCCCTGTCCTGTCAGTCTAACTTCCCAAGTGTAACAGATGCCGCTCTCAAGCGCTCCTTTCTGTGGCTTCTCTTTATTCGGCCTTGCATATTTCTCCCCATGATCTGGGTTTCCATAGAGAGAGGAATAAAAGGGGGGACCATGGTCACAAATCCCCTGCCCCATGCAAAATAAAAGAGCCTCATTCAATAGACGACCCTGTCTGGACATGGGAGAGAAATAAGTACATGTGAAGCTACTGTTGCAAACAGCTGGTAACTTATTTTTCATAGATTTATTTTACCTTAAACTCAAAGTTACCACTGGTAACCTGGTCTCTTGGGTGGTTGGGCTAAATACACAGCTTGGAATTCTTTTCATCCTGATCTTGTCCATTAACAGGTCCTCAGATCTAATTTACCCCACTCCCTCTATGGCTATGGTTTGAAAATAATAATAGTTGCCCCAACCCTAGCAGGTTGGGATAGCTAAAACTCATCTTGGAGAGGAACCCAAGTTAGAAGTGGAGGAATTGTAATTTTATGGAGTCCACACACCTGCCTCCAGCAAGGTAGAACAGGTTTCAATATCTTGCTAGAGCAGCACACAGCACAACCTTCATTCCTTCTTAGGTTACCTTCATATCCAAATTTGCCACTCCACCATACCAATCACTTTGCTTGTTTTATAAGAGGGAAATTTCATTAATTGCTGAAAACATGTCAGATTGGTTTGATTTATTTGTATGTTTATTCATTTATTTGTAACCTGGGGTTTCACTGTGACTCTCATTCCTCACAATTTTAAAGATACATAACGACTCCTGAGTGTTTCCCCAGACATTCCCAGCCCCTTTGAAAGCAAGGAAGCACTCACAAAAGAAATTAAGCAGATTAATGTGGTTCAAATTGCACTTCTATGGAAGCATAGGAGTTTGGTTGCAGCTGGGCAGTCTGTGTCTAGGTTCGTTCAGAAATGGAGATTATGCCTCTTGTAGATTTCATATATGAGTATAGATTATAAAACATTCTCATTATCTATACAAATTGGAGGAGGGAAGGTGGTCTGTGGCTGATGAGAGTTGGGATGGGTGTCAGGAAAGAAGTTCAAAAGATCAGATTTGAATGTGTATAATATAGCATGAAGTTCTAGAGAGTAGGATGTGGTACATAGATATGACTTCAAGATTGAAAACCATCTTCAACACAAGTCCACTTTGGAAATAGGACTACTTAGATTGGGCTTGGTAGGAACAAGTACATATTTTTATCACCTTGGAACTCATAAGGGAAGGGAAACAAATGGACAGCTTCTGAAAACAACAGAAAAATAGGGACTTTTTCTTGGTGTCTGTACTTTGGGCTCCTCTTACAGTAGTTGTTCCTCCTGTTCCTCTTCTTCTTCTTCTTCTTCTTCTTCTTCTTCTTCTTCTTCTTCATAAACTATGTGGTGGAAGGTAAAGGGGCTCATAATATTCTGGGAGAGAACCTTTAAAAAATTAGACAACATTAGCAGATATTAGCCAATACCAATTCAAGCTCAATTAGTTAATTTTTTAGAACTCTGTTGGCTTTCCTTGAACATGAGGAAAAAGATATTTAGAGTAAAGGGGAGGGGGAGGAGAGATAGCATACAGTGAATGTTGCAGCAGACACAGGGTAATTTAAAAATTAAAATATCCATCATGAAAAAATTTAATACATATACCTCAATCTTCGAGAGCACAAGACATTTACTAGCAAAATCTATTGTCAGTTGGGAAGTGCTGAGGAATTGTGTAGTTGGGGCTGCGGATAGGATGGTTAAAGGAAAGACAGGGACAATAGAGACCCTCAGGGACAAGTGGAAAGGGTGCTGGCTCCCACAGCTGTGTTGTCAAGGTCGCATTGATTCAGTCTCAGTTTCTCTTCTGAGGTCAATTCTTCCCTTGCCATTGCCATTGTCAGTGGGTGAACCCTGATCTTACAGGGTCCCAGGGAAAGAGCTCTACAGAGACAGAACTATTGTGCAGTACTCTGTATGGTTCTCATATTCCCGGCACCAGGATTTGGGGTATCTAGGAATCATTGTGGGTATTTTGCTGTTGTTTGTTTTGCACTTTAGACAGAGACTAGTTTTGAAGAGTCCAGTTGATGATTTTACAAAACACAGATCCCATGTGAAATTAGCTTTGTTTTTTTTTAATGGAGTAGTGGAATATTTCCAAATTTAAACTGCAGTAGTGGTTTTTATCTTTATTTCTATTTTTTCTTAAAGTCAGAAATTGTGGGAGTATTAAAGAGGAGAATATTATAGTTCCAGCTGTATGATCGATCAGAGGGGGTGTAGAGATAATCTATTATCTTAAACTCTGTATTCAGTATTCAAGATATCAATAAATTATGTAATTTTACATTAGACAGCTTTTATAAGTCACTTTTGTAGTTAAGAGAGATGCCCCAAATTGCAATACACTTCCTTCTTCATGGATGGATTAAAGTTTTAACATGCTCAGATTTCATACATAACTGAGATCCTATTTTCCTTGCACGCTTGCCACCACCACCCCCCCCCTTTTCTTACTAAATACTATTTATCTGAAATGGCTAGCATTCTGTATCCCTGTGAGGTGAAAGGACTACGGGAAACTTGATTACAGATCAAAATATGGGCTCGTTCTAGGAAGAGACTTTTATTAAGTAATCTGCTGAGTATTCTGGGCTCACATTACTATTTCCAGGCCCCCAAGTGAGCAAGACCCTATTATATTTGAAAATAAGCAAGCAACCAGATTTAACTTGCTATCTTAATTCAGAAATTTTGTCTTGGTTTGTTTTCCTGGAGGGATTCAGTAGGGAAGGAGGTTTATGATTGTTAGAAAAAATGTATATATACATATTCATATATGTATTACATATATGTATATGTATATATATATGTAAGAGAGAGAGAATGAGGTCTAGGGAAAGAGAAACATGTTTGAGGAAAAGTTCACTTTGCAAGGACATTTTTGACTCTCAATTTTTACAAGAATATTAGTACTTTCTCTGTTGTGATTTTTGTTGTGTTCATTATTGAGGAAATAGTGTAGGTTTCCTGAGTGCTATTAAAATCTCCATCTTCAGTAACTTTTTTTGAGCACTCTCTGGCCGTTTACCTTACTTTCAACTGGGGGAATCAGTTTGGCTCCCCTGCTTAAAAACTAGATCTACTTGATCTAGTATTTTGGTTTCCAGCTGCTTATGAACACATGCCATCACATGTGTGCATTTTATATGCAAGAATTTTTTTGGAGTCTCTTTTCAATGTTCAAGCACTCAGGCATCCAACAAAAGAACCCAGCCCCTCAAGAGGTCTTTCTCCTTGGTGGGTCTGCTCCTCCCCTATGACCCTGTGGCTAGCCTGCTCTAAATTCTGGTGTTGCCAAGAAGCCAAGTTTGTTTACTCCAATCTGCAGAAAATCAAGTTCAGAGAGAATCAAGGAGCTGTGCCCAAAGCTCCGCACATGGCCTCAGCAGGACAGGGAGAAATCTGGGCAGCAACAGGATGCCTCACCTTCAAGGTAACCTGGGTAAGATGCTCAAATGAAGCCCAAAGGTTGGAACTGACTTTAGCCTCTCAGATACATCTGCATAAAGGTGCCTGAGCCACAACAGGAGTGGGGGTGTTAAACTGAGAATTCCCATCTTAAGATAATTTGGTGAATGACAATCTTTTAAGCCAAATTGGTCCCATCCCAAAACTTAGGCAGCTAGCAAGAGGGGCTTATTTTGCCAGCTTCCTCCCTCCCATTGCTCTACCTTCCAGAGGCTCTTGTCCTCTATTTGAAGCAGGATCCCAGGGATAGAGGCAAGGCCTAATCAAGCTGGTTGGGAGTGGAAGGAGGGAACAAGAATCTAGAAGAGCCAGCATCACGGCAGCTGTGTGAGCTTGGTAGCCTGCAGTAGTTTGTCTCTCAGGATTCCCTGGACCTGGCTAGCCTTGCTGAGCATCTTTGTCCCTGGGAAGCCTCTGCCCTTTATGTATGGGCCCCCTTGAACAATCCTAAGACAATGCTCCCCTCTGTAGTCCTGCACAAAGGTAATGTGCTGAAGGTAACCCTTTCTCAGGAGGCAAGTCCAGCCCTTTCACTGACAGATGTTACCACAACTCTGATTCAGTGACACTCCCTCGGAAGGGTGTGTATGACAGCATCATCTCCATGAATCTTCTTGAGTGTGTGTGGGAAGATGAGAGTGGTGAAAGTCACCCTAAAATATTTTGTCCAGGCACTAAAATATTAACTCAGATCACTTTAAGGCCAGCAGGATTTAAACCTGCCTAAACCTCCTTAAAAATACCAAATTTCAAAAAAAAAGAAAAGCAAATTTCCTTTTTTTTAACAATTGACAGGGGCCAGAGAAACCTTAGGTTTCTAAGGAAACATGATTAGGACAATCTAAATATCAAAATTCAAATTTCTTTTATATATCCTAAATATTCATTTTAGCTTATTAAAATGATAATGAGAATGAGACTGTCTCCTTTCTTCTACCTATTCTCTTCTTACTACCTCTACTTTTGGAAAGAGACTGAGGTTCCTGTTTGCAGTAAAACTATAATTTAATTACTTCTGCACTCATTTTTATTTTTATTTATTTATTTTAAAAATAAGTTTATTTTTAATGTTTATTTATTTTGAGAGAGAGAAAGTGCACATTTGAGCAAGTGGGGGAGAGGAGAGACAGAAAGAGACAGAGAATCCTAAGAAGGCTCCTTGCTCTCATCACAGAGCCCCATGTGGGGCCCCCTGACACTTAACTGACTGAGCCACACGGGCGCCCCTCATTTTTATTTTTAAATAAATATTTCCCCAGGTGTGTGACATAAACATTAGATCCCCCTCTAAACAAATGGATCACACACATATTGTGTGTGTGTGTGTGTGTGTGTGTGTGTGTGTGTGTGAGAGAGAGAGAGAGAGAGAGTGAGAGAGAGAGAGAGAGATAGTTTGCATGGATGAACATTTACAGATTGAAGAACACACCTATCTGAGTGTAAATTGCCTTCACAAACTATCTGAGCGCTGAGCATGGATCTCAAATCTGCAGAAGCTGAGTGTTAGAACTGTGGAATTTTGGTTTTCTTTTAATATCTTGTTGAAAGCTTTGTAAAAAACTGAGATTTGCCCTATAGAAATACTCATATTAGTGATGGAGACAAACATTTGAGTTCTACCCCCTTTTTGTTCCCTGCAATGTAGAATAACCGTTTTTCAAATATATTCTGTATGTTTTCAATTTTCTTGAGGAGTCTGAAAAGTTTTCTAAAGAGGAGGAAAATAAGTCACAACACGAAAACAGAAACACTTCAGTAAAGATAGAATTTTTTTTGAGATTTTACTGCTAGAAATTGAGAGACCAAGCTTTCTCAAAACACTTCTAGTGAGATGATGACTTGCATTATAAAATACTTATTCTTCTCTTTCATTTTCTTAGAACAAGTCTTTTCCCAGACAATTAGATTTAAGGCTCTGTTTAATAATCCATTCTACTGTATTTTAAAAGGTGTGATATCCAATCTTGCTATGAAAGAAAATAAGAATATAGTTGTTGGAAAGCTTGGGAGTGTTGAGGAACAATACAATGAAGTTGAGAGTAAAAAAAAAAGTGCAGTTAACTTTCACTAGCCTTTAAGCATCCTTTATAAACTCTTTATAATACTTGTTTGTAAGTAAAAATCATCTATGACACACATAACATATTGGAGATAATTTTATCTTCGTGGCATGATGCTTACTTTTGGACGCGATTGCTCAAAGTAAGTAATGATCATGAAATAAGTTAGCTCGGATGAATGATGGAGGTTTGTTGATAAAGCTATTTTAAAGTGCTCATAGCTTACATACTCTTAGCTAGACACTCTGTTTTAAGATGTATTGGAGTATTTCTGATATGGTGGATCTGCAAACTGCTTTGAAATGACTAGTAGTGTAGAAGTACATTGCAAGTAAACCTAGTGAATTGAGATTATTCTCTATCAGTTTAATTTATGTTTTATAGTTAGTTTAGCATTCTGATTTGATTGCCTTAGTAATGTGAATTGCCTACAGCTGCTGATGCTACAGCTTTAATTCTGTTTTAAAGGTCATGTAAACATGTGCCTGTAGCCTAAGGAATGCAAATTCAATTCCCTTTTAATGTTTCCTTACATTCACTTAACAGCCTTCACCTAGAAAATTAGCAGGGTTTAATATAAAACTATTTTAATGTTATGATTTCATTAAAATCGTTTTACAATGTTTTACTTTTCCTTTTGCAGGGTAAAGAAGTCTTCCTCTACTTTGCAGTGCATAGTACATGCAACACACATCACTCATACTGGAAGGCAGAAAAACATTTCTGTTAAGATCTATTTGTTTTTCCAATGCTTTTTACTAATAAAGAGCTAAGAATTTCATTTCAATCTCTCTGTAGTTGCAGGTAAAAAGGACACAAAGTAGATAATCTAACTACATTTTAGATTGTAGTGTACTCAGAATAATGAATATGTGTATAAGAGTTTCTAGTCACAAGAAGTTTTACAGTATGAACACATGATTGGAAATGAACTGGGGAAAGGATATGTCAAGAGATAAAAAAAACATTTAAAATAGAATTGGCATAGAGAAGAATGCTTTAGTTGTCCCAAATTAATATAAAAAGTATACAAATTATGGCTTCAAGTTTCTACAACTTAAATATTGGTGTCTATGTAGTCATTTTTAAGATTGCTTTCTAAAATATATTATGACCTTGAAAGTAGAGTAAATTTGTGTCACTAAATTATATTAAAACTTCATCTAATGTGCTTTAACTAATTGAATAAATCTTTACAAAATACGCAATTCTTAGTGGAAGAGACAGTCATGTGGGGGTGAGGGAAGTAGGGATGTAAACATACAGGCTAAAATAAAATGGAAAACTTAACCTAATATTTGTGGTGATATCATTGTGCTGTTTTAGTTTATATCTCTGCTGTGCATATATATCTAAACTAAAAGTTGATATGTATCTGGAGATAATGTTTTCAAATACATTTCTCCTTAAGTTAGATTGTCCAAGTAATGGAAGATTTAAAAATGTATAAATAAAATTATATAAATAGATTTGTTAGCATATTGTTATTATAACAAACATTAAAATAAAATACAAACACACATAAATGAAGTCTGAATGTGATGAGTCTTAAATGCAGTTTCATTTGGTTTTAAGGAAAAATAATTCAAAAGCTTGGACTTTAATTCTGGAAGACTGCTTCAGTTCCAGTTTAGGAAATACGTTTTGTTCTGTGTTTGTGTTTTAAAATTCACAACTCATGAATAATCATGAGTGTTCATAGAGTAAAAGAGTTATGGCCATGATAATCTTAAGTGCTAATCTAAGTGGTTGAATTGAATTTTTTGTTTTATTTTGTCTTAATTTTGCCTCTGAGTTGCTGCTATACACTTTTCAAGCACTTCTTTATTTTTATTTTCCATTTCTCTTAGTAGCAGAGAACTCAACATACAAAGTTTGTATTTAAAGCTTGGAAAAAAATTGCTACATTTTGATTAACACTTTGGACTCTAGCAATGTAATACAGAAGAGATAGCTGACTAGAGATAAAATCAGTATGAAAGTAGACCCTTGCTTTCTGTGAATTGGGTCCCCCTGCTTTAGGTTAGTATTAGAATTTAAATTGCATGGAGATGAATTTGTTTTTTGTTGTTAGTTTTACATAATCTTAGTGTTGGTGTATATGTGTTCCTAGAATTAAAACCACAACTGGGAAAGATATATTACACATCAAATTGTAAAAATTCCCAGTGTGTTTTCTTTTTCATAGAAGACCTTTAGTTACATGACTATTTTCTCCCTTAAAAGAATTTAAATTGTGCAATGATGCAAGCCCTACTTTTTTTTTCTTTTTTTTTTTTTTTGGAACTTGCATTGAGCAATAAATTCTAAAGAGCAAATTTCTAGTTTTTCATCCTTATTTAAAAGTTTAAGGACTCTCTTCACAAAAGTGTTCTTTTAAATAGAAATGGACCATAATTAAAATAGAACTCCAAACCCAAATCTCTGCATGGAGGCCTGTGTATTATGTCTGATAGTGATCATCACTCACTCATTTGGTTGTGGGCATTTGATGTCACTTTAGTCAGATGATACTGCATCCACAGGTGTCAGTTTCAATATAGGTACACATTTTCCTTTGATGGTGCTTTCAGTGCCATTTTTCTGTCAGAAAGTTACAAAGATACTTCTCACAGCTGAAAATTAGCTATTTCATGACTGCATTCTAGTGCACCAAAAGGAAGATTTTTGTTCACGTGCAAGCGGAATGTATCTCAGAAAAGTGCTTTGTCTGAAGTAGCTGCACTAACAATATTTAAAATAGGAAAAAAAAAAAACAAAAAACAAACAAACCTTGGCATTTACATCTAATCCAGGCATGCTGCAATTCACTTACTAGTTAATGATTATGCTTCTTTAAATTGCATGCATATAAACACATACCCTGAAAAAAAACAGGCTGCTTTTTAATGCAGCTAATCTTACTGTCATACATTTTCATATTTGTCTCAACTGCAGCCTATTTCCAGAATTTTCCAATATCCTCTATCTTCCCCTTTGAACAATGGTAACTTCTGTTTGTGCTCTGAGAATGAGTGATTTGATCACAAATAGATTATATAGAAGCAGTTTGTTGCTGATTCTGTTAAAGTCCTTATCAGTAAGTAGCTTGAAATATGAAGAGATTTAAATGACTTTATTAAATTAAATATGACATTGTAAAACACCTGTCTCTTGTCAAGTCACCGTATAATAATACAGATGGAAATTCTTTGTTATACCTATTCAGAGAAAATTTATACATATACTTAAAATAAACTTCATTAGAACTGAGCAAAATACAATGTACTTGACACAATAAATCACAATTCAACATTTCCTAATAATGTATGTTCTTATATGTTCTACTATGTGTTTTTCTTCGTTATCTTCTTATATCTGAAGTTCTATTACCACCCCCTACCCCCCACCCCATGTATTTGATCATTTCTCTAAGTCCCTTGGCTGAACCAATCTCTTTTCATGCAGAGGATAAAAAGAGAAAAACTTCAAAGTAGGTTCAGGTAATTAACAGCTGAGGGGAATATAATCTAAACCATAGGCCCTGCTTTGCACCCAGGCTGGATCGCTGAGCCAGCCGGCAAGGGAGTGCCTATTCCCTATAGCATCTAAATCTGCTTCCTCTGAACAGCACTGCCAGGCCTACAGTTATCACATCTGCATTTCAAACACCATGGCTCTGGCATTAATTATTAATTAGCCTACAGTCACCCCAGAGGATTCAAGTTCCAGTCTGCACATACTTATTCATTGACCTTTATCTTAGTTTTTGTTTGGGAGAAAAAACTCAGTAGAATGCTTAATAATTTCCTTTCTCTCAGACCTTCTGTTCTAGTTTCAGGAGGGGAAACTGTATATTTTCCAAGTGGGAATAATCACACAGTGGTCCCAAAATTTGTTTATGGTAAAATGTTTTATCAAATGATTAGGGGCCCAGAAGGAGTGGAATGATTTATAGATGGTATGGAGTGACGAAATGTACTTTTTAATGTTCAACACATTGACTGGAATTGCCTCAAATTGAGAGATAAGGTCATGGGACAAAGCCAAATATTGCTTAGTTCTCAGTGAGGACAATTGCAGAATTTGTGAAGTGACCTGGATTTCATCCTTGGAAAATATATATGTGGATGATAAATGAGACTAGTGATAGCTGCATCTGATGCTGGAATGTCCAACAAAATTATAAACACAAAAATGATTTTTTTAAAAAAGATAAATCTCCCAATTATCATTTATTTCAAATAGAAATCTAAATATGCTCCTTTATAACCAGTAAATATTTTAATGTGTAAATTAAATTATTAAGGTATTTGTGACAACATTTTGGGCCAAAACATTGAAGCATTTACATAATAGAAGAGTGATTATTTGAGTTGAGCTGGGTTACTTGGACCTGAGTTTGTATCTCAGCCCCACCTGTTAATAAGTGAACTTAAATCCATATCATTTTTTAAACTGACTTCCCTTTAGAAAAATGAGGTTAGCATTAGAACCTGCCTCATGGAGTTGTTATAAGAATTACAAAAATGAGGTTAGTATTAGAACCTGCCTCATGGAGTTATTGTAAGAATTAAATGGCATGATGCATATAAATTGTTCATCATATTTACCATAGTGCTTGACATATAATAATGTTCAATAATGGTTCATTATTTAAATAATATTTGTTCCATTATTCTATTGTGAGATTTCTATAGTTTGTATTAATTTGGTTTCATTTAGATGTCAATTCCTCACTGCATGTATTTCCCAATACAGGAGCTTTTAACAACCATGTATGAGCATGGCTCTTGCTTTCCTATTCAGAAAC
Source organism: Lynx rufus (assembly GCF_022079265.1). Lineage (NCBI taxonomy): Eukaryota > Metazoa > Chordata > Mammalia > Carnivora > Felidae > Lynx > Lynx rufus. The sequence goes on along the minus strand of NW_025814828.1, from coordinate 51,536,746 downwards.
TACTATCACTTGTTCTCCTAGTACCACTCAATTGCAATGGTAATTGCCCTCTTCTTCACCCCCACTCTTGTTTTCTTCTTTTGTACCCTGGCATGTCTTCTGGAATCTATTCATCACTGCTGAAAATCTCTCTCCTTAATACAAGAGACCCTGTGGGGCTTTCTCAAACATTTCAACTTTATCACTGGCATGTGGAGCATCCTCTGGAAACAGAGTCCTTTTAAACTGTTTCTATCCCCGAAATCCATCCATGAAATCTTCACAGGGAAAAATGTTACAGGAGTAGGATTGAGGCACACGTCTATCTACCTCTGCCAAGACTGGGAGTCTGGTTCTAATACTGAAGTGGAAGGAGATGATATTCTGTTGTCTTGAGTTTAAATTCAGAAATACTCTCCCATGCAAATAAAGCTATAAATAGTAGTTAAGGCCTAGTACCATAAATATTCAATTTTTTGATTTTTTTTTGCTTTTTGTGTAGGAAAATTAAGTTTCTCTCAAAGATTTATACATTTTAAAGTTATTATTTTACCAGTTTTCATTGTCACCATTCACATTGGAGGGAAATTAGGTTAATCAAATAAATGGACCAACACAGGTGAGAATGTTAATTTTTATTAGAAGATAATTATGTCAAAGTAGATTTTAAATAAATAATGCAGGTACAGGTATAGAGAACCTGTAAAAATAGTTACTTAAAACATAGCTGTATTATGGAAAGGTTAATGGCCAGTGAATCAGAGTTCTCTAGGAGCATGTGGTAGGCCTCTATATGAGGTTTTGCTTCATTCCTAATGTTTTAAGGAAAGACTGAAATAAAAGTATAGAAACCATACTGATATAATTTCAGGGATAATTAATATATTATAGGACAATTAATTTCTACAGTGTGGAATGTTATAATAAAACCCGGAGACAGAGAAAGTTGTAGTTAGATGGAACTTCAAAAGTCATCAAAATTAATGCAGAAATCTCTTCTACAACATTCTTAACCAATAGTCCTCTAGTTTTTACTGGAATATGTCACCTGGTAAGGAGCTTACCACATCCAAAAGAATCTTATTCCATTTCCACACAGCTTTGTTGGAAATCTATTTCTTGTATTGAACTCAAGTCTTTTAACCTTATAGTTTGGTGAGACAATTTCTGTTTCTATATGCCATCTCTTTAAATATCTGAAAACAATTTCTGTGCCTCACCTTCTTCCTTTTTTTTTCTATTCTTAATGTCCTCAGTTCCTTTATGCATTCATTGCTGAAGTGGTTTTAAGATCACTCACTGTATAAGTCTGTGTAAGCTGCCATAAAATATACCATAGACTAGATGGCTTAAACAAGAGACATTTATTTCTCACAGTTGTGAGCTGGAAGGCCAAGATCAGGGTGCCTGCATGGTTGGGTCTGGTGCTGTTGAAGTCTATCTTCCTTACTTGCAGATGGCTTTCTTCTTGCTGTGTCCTCACGTGTGTGTGTGTGTGTGTGTGTGTGTGTGTGTGTGAGAGAAAGAGAGAGAGAGAGAATCTTCCTCAAAAATTCTATCCGATTAGGATCCCACTCTTATGACCTTATTTAACCTTAATTACCCTCTAAAGGCCATATCTCCAGACATAGTCATCATAAGGGATTAGTCTTCAACATACGAATTTGGAAGGGGTACACAATTTAGCCCATAGCACTCACTATCCTAGATTCCATACACTTAGCACCTTAACATTCTGGTATAGTCAAAATGACTTTTACAATGTAATGAACTAAAGTAATGTGGGTGAAACTTAACAGAAACCCATGGGGGAGGGGAAGAAAAAAAAAAGGTTAGAGTGGGAGAGAGCCAAAGCATAAGAGACTCTTAAAAACTGAGAACAAACTGAGGGATGATGGGGGGTGGGAGGGAGGGGAGGGTGGGTGATGGGTATTGAGGAGGGCACCTTTTGGGATGAGCACTGGGTGTTGTATGGAAACCAATTTGACAATAAACTTCACATATTGAAAAAAAATAAAGTAATGTGGGTGATATTTGAGCAGTGCAAATCACAAAGGGACTATTGCTTCTTTTAACAATAAACTATAATTTTGTTATTATGACTTAAGACTGTATTCAGCTTTTCAGTAGCTTTTTTTGGAGAATTTATAAATATCTAATAAAAAAACAATCCCATCACTCACATTTCATATTTTGGTGGCATTTTTCCATTTTTTCTTGCTTTTAAATATCTATACATATAATTGTGGTTAAGACTTTAAGAAATTTTATACACTGATGTTTTCAACTTAACATTATATTATATAAATTCTGTTATTATAAACTCTTCCTAAATACTTTTAGAGGTTGAATGCTATTTCCTCTTTTTTTAAGGGCATTTTGAAGTTTATTTATTTATTTATTTATTTATTTACTAATCTCTACACCCAATGGGGAGCTTGAACTTATGACCCCAAGATCCAGAGTCACATACTCTTTAGGCTGAACCAGCTAGGTGCCCCACATACTATCTCCCCTTAAGGATATACCATAATTTGCAAATACATATTTATTTGTTTTCAAATGTATATATAGTATTATTTGTATTTAAATCCAAACTTATTTGTAAAATGTTTTATGATTTTTAATTTAATTTAATTTAATTTTTATATTAAATATACTTTTTCAAGACATCCAGATGGCAAACAGACACATGTTTTATGATTTTTTGTTCTTAGTTTCAGTCTATGGTTGCACAAGTATGCACTTGCACATCAAATAATGGATAGATTTCTTCCAATAAGAATTCATTTGTATCTACTAGTTGAAACACATGGGATTTATTTTATTTATTTATTTTTAATTTTTTTAGTTTATTTGTTTATTTTGAGAGAGACAGAGACAGCATGAGCAGGGGAAGGGGGGAAGAGAGAGAGAGAGAGAGAGACAGAGAGAGAGAGAGAATCTCAAGCAAGCTCCACACTGTCAACAAAGAGCCTGATATGGGGCTCAAACTCAAAAAACCATGAGATCATGACCTGAGTCAAAACCAAGACTTGAACACTTAACCAACTGAGCCACCCAGGCGCCCTAAACACATGGGATTTAAAAGTGAGAAGAGACCTTAGATAATCATATATAGTCCAGGCCCCTGGTGTGAAATGTTTAATGATTTGTTAAAAGGCTACCATTATGTGTGGCAGTTCCATCTAGTAATACTATCAGAAAAAAAAAAATGAAACTTGTTCAACATGAGTTGTTTTGGTGAAAGTATGATGACTCCTATGATTAGCCCTGGAATTTTTAAGTTTTCACAAAAAGTTTTTCATAATCTAATTGAGGCTTTCATTGGGCACCAATAGTAAGCTGACTGGTTTATAGTTTCTAGCACCTATCTGCTCTTTAGTTAAGATTTACTTGTTATCTGCCAGTTGACTGGCTCTTACATAAAACAATAATGTGAGGAAAATACAGAATTATATTTTTATATTACTATTTAGCCACAATGTTTGGAGGACAAAATATTACAGAAATAGCATTAAAAAGTAAGTTTACAAGAATCCCTGTCTCCTGTAGTGAAGAGAAGCTGTAATAGATGTGTGAAGCATGAATAGAAATAGGACAGAGTGGGCTGAGATTAGGTCAGATGTTTTTGAGATCTTCTTCAATGTTCAGGTTCTCTAAAAAATGTTTACTAAAATTATTCTGAGATTAAGACATTTTAATCACCACATTATACTTTGTTGAAAATGAGTTTTAAAGGTTTTTAAATTGGGGCGCCTGGATGGTTCAGTTGGTTTAGTGTCTGACTTTGGCTCTAGTCATGATCTCCTGGTTGTTGAGTTCGATCCCCGAATCAGCTCCTGCTGTCAGTGCAGAGCCCCCTTTGGATCCTCTGTCTCCCTCTTTCTGTCTCTGCTCCTTCTCCACTGATGCCCACTCTCTTTCAAAAATAAAAAACAAAACAATTTTTAAAATAGGGATGTTTATAAGTGACAAATATAAGTTTTGTAAAAAAAATATCCATATCCATTGTTTTAAAGAAACAGTATTTAGGATATACAATTCAAATTGTAAAAAAGTTAAATCATTCAAAGATTCTAATTTTTGAAATGCAGTTAGAAATGTTATCCAATAAAATTTGTAACTATTTTATTAAAAACTAGAAATATGTAAGTGCTGATTGACATATCTTTGGAGATGATTAACTGGGATTCCAAATTGCCTGGAGAAAATATCTTGTGGGGCTCACTAAACTAATGACATACATATCTACAAGTAACAGAAAAAGCAATGATTTAGAAGTGTAGACTGTATTTAAGATGATTAATAAAAATCTTCTGTGATCACATAGCTGTACAAAGTTAAATGAATTAATCTGAGAAAGTACATGGCTTTGTGACTGGACAAAATACGTTTGTTCCACCATGTTTATCTATCCTCATTTATTGCATGTTTTTATTTTTTTATTTCAAGTTTTTATTTAAATTCTAGTCAGTTAACATATATGGGAAAATTGATTACAGGTGTTGAATTCAGTGATTCATCACCTACATATAATACCAGTGTTCATTATATGTAGGTGCCCTTCTTAACAATAGCCATCACCCATTTAGCCCATCCCCCCACTTACTTCCCCTCCAGCAACCCTCAGATTTTTCTCTTTATATAAGAGTCTCTTATGGTTTGCCTCCCTCTGTTTTTATCTTATTTTTACTTCCCTTCCCCTTTGTTCACTGGTTTTGTTTTTTAAATTCCGCATATGAGTGAAACAATAGATATTTGTCTTTCTCTGACTTATTTTGCTTAGCATAAAACACTCTAGTTCCATCAACATTGTTGCAAATGGCAAGATTTCATTCTTTTTAATGGCCAAGTCGTTTTCCATTGTGTGTGTGTGTGTGTGTGTGTGTGTGTGTGTGTATTTAACATCTTTATCCATTCATCGGTCTTTCCATAATTTGACTATTATTGATAATGCTGCTATAAATGTCCACATGCATTTGTCCCTTTGAATCAGTGTTTTGGTACCCTGTGAGTAAATACCTACTAGTGCCATTGCTGGGTCATAAGATAATTCAACTTTTAATTTTTGAAGAACCTTCATACTCTTTTTCAGAGTGGCTGCACCAGTTTGCATTCCCAACAACAGTGTAAGAATGGTACCCTTTCTCCGCATCCTAGCCAACACCTGTTTCCTATGTTGTTCATTTTAGCCATTCTGACTGGTGTGAGGTGGCATCTCATTATGGTTTTGGTTTGTATTATCCTGATGATGAGTGATGTTGAGGATCTTTTCACATGCCTGTTAGCCATCTGGATGTCTTCTTTGGGAAAATATATATTCGTGTCTTCTGCCCACTTCTTAACTGGATTATTTATTTTTTGGGTGTTTAGATTTTTAAGGTCTTTATAGATATTGGATACTAATATTTTATCCGATATGTCATTTGCAAATATCTTCTCCCATTCCATAGGTTATATTTTAGTTTTGTTGATTGTTTATCTTCATGAACTCCTAATAATTTAGTTTTGCTTGTATTTCCCTTGCCTTTGCAGACGGGTCTAGTAAAATGTTGCCATGGCCAAAGTCATATATGTTGCTGCCTGTGTTCTCCCCTAAGAATTTTGATGGTTTCTTGTCCCACATTTAAGTATTTCATCCATTTTGAATTCTTTTTGTGTATGGTGTACAAAAATGGTCCAGTATCACTCTTTTGCATGTTGCTGTCCAGTTTTCCCCAACACCATTTGTTGAAGACACTTTTTTCATTAGATATTCTTTCCTATTTTGTTGATGCCATTGGATATTCTTTCATGTTTTGTTGACAATTAGTTGATAATTACTTGTGGGTTCTTTTCTGAGTTTTCTATTTTGTTCCATTTGACCTATGTGTCTATTTTTTGTGTCAGTACATATTGTCTTGATGACTACAACTTTTTTTATATGTAGTTTGAATTCCAGAATTATGATATCTCCAGCTTTTGTTTATCTCTCTCAAGATTGCTTTGGCCATTTGGGGTCTTTAGTGGCTCCATACACATTTTAGGATTGTTTATTCTAGCACTGTGAAAAATGCTGGTAATATTATGATAGGAAGTTCATGATATTTGTAGATAGCTTTGGGTAATATAGACATTTTAACAGAATTTGTTCTTCCAGTCCATTAGCATGGAATGTTTTTCCATTTCTTTGTGTACTCTTCAATTTCTTTCAGAAGTGTTCTGTACATGTCAGAGTACAGATCTTTTACCTCTTTGATTGCATTGATTCTTAGACATCTTATGATTTTTGGTGCAATTATAAATGGGATCAATTCCTTGATTTCACTTTCTGCTGCTGCAATATCAGTGTATCAAAATGAAACAGATTTCTGTACTTTGATTTTGTGTCCTGAAACTTTGATGAATTAATGTATCAGTTCTAGTAATTTTGTGGTGGAATCTTTTGGATTTCTTACATATAGTATCATGTCATCTGCAAATAGTGAAAATTTGACTTCTTCCTTGATAGTTGTAATGCCTATTATTTCTTCTTGTTGTCTAATTGCTGAGGTTAGAACTTCCAGTACTATGTGAAATAACAATAGTAATAATGGACATTCCTGTCTTTTTCCTGACCATAGATCTAGGAAAAGCTCTCTATTTTTCCTTGTTGAGGATAATATTACCTATGGGTCTTTAGTATATGGGCTTTATGATATTGAGGTACATTCTCTCTGTCCCTAATTTACTGAGGGCATTTTATTCAAGAATGGAAGCTGATTTTATCAAATGTTTTTTTTTTCTGCATCTCTTGAGAGGATCATATGATTCTCATATTTCTTTTATTAATGTGGCGTATCACATTGACTGATTTGAAAATATTGAACCACATATGTACCCCAGTAATAAAACCCACTTGATCATCATGAATAATTCTTTGAATGTGTTATTGGATTCCATTTGGTAGTATCTTGTTGAGCATTTTTACATCCATGTTCATCTGGGATATTGACCTGTAATTCTCCTTTATAATGGGGTCTTTGTCTGATTTTGTAATCAAGGTAATACTGACATCATAGAATGAGTTTGGAAGTTTTCCTTGAATTTCTATATTTTGGAATAATTTGAGAAGAATAAATATTAACTCTTCTTTAAATGTCTGGTAGAATTCTCTCGGGAAGCCATCTAGCCCTGGACTTTTGTTTGTTGTGGGATTTTTGATTACTAATTTACTTTCTTTGCCAGTTATAGAATAGTTCTAATTTTATATTTCTTTCTGTTTTAGTTTTGGTAGTTTATATATTTGTAGGAATTTATCCATTTCTTCTAGAGTGCCCAGTTTGTTTGCCTGTAATTTTTCATAATATTCTCTTATAATTGTTTGTATTTCTGTGGTGTTGGCTGTGATATCTCCTCTATCATATGTAATTTTATTTATTTGTGTCCTTTATTTTTTCTTGTTGATAAGTTTGGCTAGGATTTTATCAATTTTATTAGTTCAAAGAACAAGCTAGTTTTGTTGATCTATTCTTTTTTTTTTTTGCGTCTTTGTTTGTTCATTCCTATACTGTTAATTTCTGCTCTAATCTTTATTATTTCCCTTCTTCTGCTGGCTTTAGGCTTTATTTATGATTCTTTTTCTAGCTCCTTTAGGTGTAATGTTAGGTTGTGTATTTGAGATTTTTCTTGTTTCTTGTTTTAGGCCTGTATTGCAATATACTTCCCTCTTATGACCACCTTTGCTGTTACAAAAGCAAAGGACACAAACCGTAGATCATTGTGTTTTCATTTTCATTTGTTTCCACATATTTTTTCATTTCTTCTTTAATTTCATGGTTAACTGATTCATTCTTTAGTAGGATTTTCTTTAACCTCCATTATTTATGGTCGTTCCAATTTTTTTCTTGTGGTTGACTTTAAGTTTCATAGCATTGTGGTTGGAAAATATGCATTGCAATATACACTTGTTAATTTTAACTTGTTAAAGTTTACTTTGTTGCAGGCTGATTTGTGACTCAGTATGTGATCTATTATGGAGAATATTCCATGTGCTCTTAAAAAGAATGTGTATTCCACAGCTTTAGGATGAAAAGTTCTGAATATGTATGTTAATTTTATCTGGTCCAGTGTGTCATTTAATGGCTTTGTTTCCTTGTTGATTTTCTGCTTAGATGATCTGTCCATTGATGTAAGCGGGGTGTTGGAGTCCCATACTAATAATGTATTATCATTGATGAGTTTCTTTTTCTTTGTTATTAATTGATTTATATATATGGATGTAACCAAGTTAGTTATCATATTGTCATAATTATTGACAATTGTTAGATCTTCTTATTGGGTAGACCCCTTAGCTATGATATAGTTCTCTCTTCATGTGTTGTTATTATCTTTGGTTTAGAATCTAGTTTGTCTGATATAAGTATGGCTACTCTGGCTTTCTTTTATCATCCAATAACATGACAGATGTTTCTCTATCCTCTCACATTCAGGCTGGATGTGTCCTTAGGTCTAAAATGAGTCTCTTGTAAGCAGCATATAGAAAATTCTTGTCTTTTAATTCTTTTTAATACCCTATATCTTTTGATTGGAGCTTTCAGTCCATTTATATTCTGAGTAATTATTGATAGATAAGACTTTAGTGGTATTGCACTGTGTAAAGTTGTTATTTCTGGAGATTTTCTTTGTTCCTTTCTAGTCTTTGCTGCTTTTGATCTTTCCTTCCCACTTAAAGAGTTGTCTCTCATATTTTTTTTGCAGGGATGGTTTAGTGGTCAGAAACTCCTTTAATTTTTGCTGGTTTCTTAAACCCTTTCTCTCCTTCTACTCTGATGACAGCTTTGTTGGACAACATATTCTTTTTTTTTTATTTTTTTTCCACGTTTTTATTTATTTTTGGGACAGAGAGAGACAGAGCATGAACGGGGGAGGGGCAGAGAGAGAGGGAGACACAGAATCGGAAACAGGCTCCAGGCTCCGAGCCATCAGCCCAGAGCCCGACGCGGGGCTCGAACTCACGGACCACGAGATAGTGACCTGGCTGAAGTCGGACGCTTAACCGACTGCGCCACCCAGGCGCCCCTGGACAACATATTCTTGGCTGCATATTTTTCCCCTTAAGCACATTGAATATATCATGCCACTCCCTACTGGTCTGCCAGGTTTCTGTGGAGAAATCTACTGCTAGCCTGTTTTGTCATCCCTTGCAGTTTATTGATTTCTTTTCCCTTGATGCTTTCTGGATTCTTCCCTTATCTTTATGTTTTGAAGATTTTGCTGATATGTCTTAGGGTTGGCCAAATTTGTTGTATTTGATGGAAGTTCTGTGTGGTTCCTGGATTTGGATTACTGTTTCCTTCCCTAGATTATGGATGTTTTCAGTTATAATTTACTCAAATAAACCTTCCGCCCATTTTTCCCTCTCTTCTTCTCCTGAGACTCCTATGATATGCATGCTATTATGCCTTATGGATTTGGTGAGTTCCCTAAGTCTGCATTCATGATCCAATATTTTTCTTTCTCTTTTCTTTTTGGCTTCATTATTTTCAATAATTTTGTCTACAGACTTATTGATCCTTTCCTTGGATTCATCCATCCTTGTTGGCATGGCATCAGTTGGTTTTGTATCTCAGTTATAGCATTTTTTTATTTTGGTCTGACTAGTTTTTAGTTATTTTCTCTCTGCAGAAAGGGATTCTCTAATTTCTTCTATGCTTTTCTAAAACCTAGCTAGTAATGGGGCGCCTGGGTGGCGCAGTTGGTTAAGCGTCCGACTTCAGCCAGGTCATGATCTCGCGGTCTGTGAGTTCGAGCCCCGCGTCGGGCTCTGGGCTGATGGCTCAGAGCCTGGAGCCTGTTTCCGATTCCGTGTCTCCCTCTCTCTCTGCCCCTCGCCCATTCATGCTCTGTCTCTCTCTGTCCCAAAAATAAATAAATGTTGAAAAAAAATTAAAACCTAGCTAGTATTAAGATTGTCTTTTAAACTCTGGTTCAGGTGTATTACTTATATCTGGCATATTATTTTTTGTCTTGATTAGATCTCTGGCCATGACCTCTTCCTGTTCTTTATTTTTAGATGAATTCCTCCATTTTGTCATTTTGTCTACATCACTGTTTTTTGTATGTTAGGAAACTTCTTATTTCATGCTCCTGATAGTAATGGCTATATTAAGAAGAGGTTCTATACTGTCCAGGTCCTGGCACTTCAGGAAGTGTTTCAAAATGTGCACTCTGCTGTTGTGTTTTGGCTTCTGTTTTCCTCAAGTCAGTCCTCTAAAAGTTTCTTCTTGCCTGCATTTGAAGTGTTTGGACCTTGTCCAAAATGTGGCACAATTTAACTAGGTATGTTTTGGTATGCATGTTAATAGGCTAGATCCTATTTCCCTTAGACCTGAAGCTTAGCAGCACTCTATGATCAGCAGACTTGGTGCAAGCAAGGGGTATGTGCTGGTCTTCTGGGAAAGGGGCTCAATGCAATGGTTCTTGGAGTGACTTGTCCTAGTAAAGATTCACCTGCAGGGCTCAGAGGGGTGGGTCTTGGTGTAAGTGGCTCCAGCCCCCTGTGGGAGAACTGTCTTGCTCACTGAACTCTATCAGTGCTGATGGGCATAGGAAAAGTGGCATCGCCCTGTTCTCTCATCCACTGAATGGGGAGTTCACACCCACCAGTTTTCAGGAAGTTCCCACAGCAGAGCAAACAATCTCTCCTTAATTTTTTAAAATGTTTATTTATTTTGAGAGAGAGAGACAGACAGACAGAGAGAGACAGAGAGAGAGACTCTCAAGCAGGCTCTATGCTCAATGCAGAGACTGATGCGGAGCTTGATCCCATGACTGCAAGATCATGGCCTGAGCCAAAGTCGAGTCAGATGATCAACTGAGCCACCCAGGTACCCCAATATTTTTAATTTTTTTGAGGAACCCGCATCCTTACTGGCCTCACCAGATTGTGTTCTTACAAACAGTGCAAGAAGGTTCCTTCTTCTCCACATACTCTCCAATATTTATTTCTTTTTAATTTAGTCATTTTTACAGGTGTCACATGTGTATATAAATGTTTTATTTTATCTTGCTGTTTTAAAAATTCTCTTTATCACTACTCTTTGCCATTTTAAATACGTATCTTGGTGTGGACAACATTGGGTTGATATTGTTGAGGGATTTCTGTTCCTCCTGTATCTTGATGTCCATTTCCTTCTTCTGATTACAGAAGTTTTCAGCTATTATTTCTTCAAATAAATTTTCTGCTCTCCTTTCTCTTCTTCTGGGATCCCTATAGTGCAAATGTTACCACTTCTGATGGTGTTGCTGAGTTACCTTAAACTATTCTCATTTTTTTCTTATTCTTTTTTTAGTTTTTTTTTTTTTTTTCCTTTTCAGCTTGGTCACTTTCCACTATTCTGTCTCCAGGCTTACTGATCCATTTTTTTGCTTCCTCTAATCTACTATAAATTAGTTCTAACAGATTTTTATTTTCATCTATTGGGTTATTTATTTCTGAATCATTCTTTTTTATATTTTTCAATCTCTTTGTTAAAGGTCTCACTGAGGTCCTCTATTCTTTTCTCATATCCAGTTAATATCATTATGACCATTATTTTCTTTTATTTAAAATTTTAATTCCAATATAGTTAAAATAGAGTGTTATATTTGTTTCAGGTGTATAATATAGAGATTAATCAATTCCATACATTACCCAGCGTTCATTATGACAAGTGTGCTCCTTAATACACACTACCTATTCAACTCATCCCCCCACCCACCTCCCTCATGGTAACCATTGGTTTGCTGTCAGTAGTTAAGAATCTGATTCCTGGCTTGTCACTTTCTCTATTTTTTTTTCCTTTGATCATTTCCTATGTTTCTTAAATTCCATATATGAATGAAATGCTATGATATTTGTCTTTCTCTGACTAACATATTTCACCTAACATTATACTCATAAGCTCCATCCATGTATTGCAAATGGCAATATTTCATTCTTTTTATGAATGAGTAATATTTCATTGCATATACCACCACTTATTTTCTTTAAATTTGAGAGAGACACAGAGAGAGATCGGCGGAGGGGAGATAGAGAATCAGTGCAGAGCTTGATGTGGGGCTCAATCCCACAAACTGTGAGATCATGACCTGAGCTGAGATCAAGTGTCAGATGTTGAACCAACTGAGCCACACAGGCACCCTGAGATATATGACTACTTCTTTATCCATTCTTATACTGATGGGCACATGGGCTACTTCCATAATTTGTCTACTATAAATAATGCTTCTATAAACATAGAAGTGCATGTATCCCTTTGGTATAGTGCTGTTGTATTTTTGGGTAAATACCAAGTTGTGTGATTACTGGATTATAGGGTAATTCCATTTTTAACTTTTTGAGGAAACTCCATATTGTTTTCTACAGTGACTGCAGCAATTTGCATTCCCACCAACAGTGCACAAGGATTCCAAAGATTCCTTTCTTCACATTATCCTCAAAACTTGTTTCTTGTGTTTTTCATTTTAGCGATTCTGACAGGTGTGAGGTGATATGTCTTTGTAGTTTTAATTTGCATTTCCCAGATGATGAGTGATGTTGCGTATCTTTTCATGTATCTGTTGGACATCTGTATGTCTCATTTGGAGAAATGTCTGTTCATGTCTACTGCCCATTTTTACTTGGATTATTTGTTTATTTGGGTGTTGAGTTTGATAAGTTCTTTATATATTTTGGATACTAATCCTTCATCAGAAATGTCATTTGCAAATGTCTTCCCAATTACAACAGGTTGGCTTTTAGATTTGTTGATTGTTTCCTTCACTGTGCAGAAGTTTTTTATTTTGATGAAGTCCCAATAGTTTATTTTTGTTCTTATTTCCCTTAATTCAGGAGACATATCTAGAAAAATATTGCTATGGCTAACGTGAGAGACATTACAACCTGATATCTTTAAGATTTTTATGGTTTCAGGTTTCACATTTACGACTTTAACCCATTTTGAATTAATATTTTGTGTACGAAGTAAGAAAGTTGTCCAGTTTCATTCTTTTGCATGTTGCTGTACAGTTCTCCCAATGCCATTTTTAAAGTGACTGTCTTTTTCCTACTGGATATTTATTCCTTATTTGTCAAAGTTTAATTGCCAATACTTGTGGGTTTATTTCTGGGTTTTCTATTTTATTTTATTGATCTATGTGTCTATTACTATGCCAGTACCATACTGTTTTGATCACTACAGATTTTTCGTATAAGTTAAAGTCAACAATTGTGGTACTTCTAGCTTTTCTTTTTCAAAACTACCTTGGATATTCAGGGTATGTTGCAGTTCCATACAAATTTTAGAATTGTTTGTTCTACCTCTGAAAAATGCAGTTGGGATTTGAGGGAGATTGCATTAAATGTGTAGATTGCTTTGGGTAATATAAACATTTTAATAATATTTGTTCTCCCAATCCATGAGCATGGAATGTATTTCCATTTCTTTGTGTCATCTTTAATTTTTTTCATCTGTGTTTTATAGTTTCCAGAGTATATGCCTTTCACCAATTTGGTTAGGTTTATTCTTAGATATCTTTTTTATTTTGGGTGCAATTGCAAATGTAATTGTTTTCTTATTTTCTCTTTCTTCTGTTTCATTATTAGTATATAGAAATGAAACAGAGTTTTGCACATTGATTTTTGTATCCTGCTACGTTATTGAATTCATTTTTCAGTTCTAGTAATTCTTTGGTGGAGTCTTCAGGTTTTCTATATATGGTATCATGCCCTCTGCAAATAGTGAAAGTTTTAACTCTTCATTGCCAATTTGAATGTCTTTATTTGTTTTTGTTGTATGATTGCTGTGGCTAAGACTTCCAGTACTATATTAAATAAAAGTGTTGACCCTGGTCATCCTTGACTTATTCTCAACCTTAAGGGGAAAACTCTCAGTTCTTCCCCATTGAGTATTATGTTTGATGTAGGTTTTTCACATATGGCCTTCATTATGTTTATGTATGCCCCCTCTAAACCTATGTTGTTGAGGGATTTTACTATGAATTGATGTTGTATTTTGTCAAATGTTTTTTTTTTCTGTTCCTATTGTAATGGTCATATGGTTTTTAACCTTCCTCTTAATGACGTCATGTATCATATCAATTGACTTGCAAATATTGAATCACTTTTTCATCCAGAGACTAAATCCCACTTGATCATGTGAATGATTTTTTACATGTGTTTTTGGATTCTGTTTGCTAGTATTTTGTTGAAGATTTTTTCATGTATGCTCATCAACTATATTGGCCTGTAGTTTCTTTTTTTTTTTTTTGTCCACAAATAACCTATGCATTTTGATTGGAGCATTTAGTTATTTAACATTCAAAGTAATTATTGATAGATATGTATTTATTTACTTTTTTTTTCACTTGTAATTGTTTTGTAGCTCTTCTCTGATCCATTTTTATCTTTATCTCTTTCATGGTTTGTTGATTTTCTTCAGTGATTTACTTGAGTTTCTTACTCAATTTTTTGCTTATCTATTACTATTTTTTGATCTGTGGTCACCATTTTGTTTATATGTATCTTCTGCATATAGCAGCCTATATTAAGCGGATGGTGGTTTAATATTGAACTCATTCTTTACTCCTCTCCCTTCCATATTTTAAATATTTGCCATCATGTTTTACATCTTTTTATTTTATGAATTCCTTGACTGATTGTTACAGAAATACATTTTATTGCTTTTATGTTTTATGTTTTACTTTTTGCCTTCTTTTAGTTATGGGGTTTGTCTGCCAGTCTTTGAGTCACTCTTAGGTTTACTCACTTATATATATGTGATATCTAGTTGTAAACATGGAATGGGGTGAAGGGTGAGCTTAGGGTCCTCCTACTCTGCCATCTTGAACCCGCTCCATATATTTTCCACTCTTTATGAGGCATATTGCTAATCTCCATTTCATTTACCTCTTTTGTTGTGATTTTATCCTCTTCTTTAATTTTCGGATATATTTCTCTCTTTCATTTTGTCTAACTTTCTGTGTTTGTTTCTATGTGTTAGGAAAGTCACCCGCATCTCTTAATTTTGAAAATAGTTGTCTCATGAAGAAGAGGTCCTTTAGTGTCCTGTCCCATGTTCACAAGAAACACATGCTCTAGGGGTGTCTCTGATGTGTACTCTATATACCCTATTGTTGTGGCTAACTACGGTTTACTTTCAGTTCAGTCATCTGCAGTGACCCAACTTTGCGTGTTGTGGACAGGGTTTTGTCTTTGTGCTCTTAAAAGGGCCAGTCTGGGGCCACCTTAGACTTGTAGTTGGGTCCAACCAGATGCTTGTCCTCAGCCCATTTGCAATGACTGCTGTAGCAGCAAACTGCAGGGTGCTGTCCCTGCACTGTACTCTGAAAGACTTTCATTTGTAGGCAAGGATTGCAGTTAGACCAGATGTCTGCCCAAAGTCTGTCCATTGGGTTTGCAGTGACCCCAAACTATAAGGTTTTTGCTTTTTGCTGCTCCCTGTGAGGTTTTTGTTGGTGGGTAAGACTGACCATCAAACCAGTTGTCTTCCCCCTATCCAATGTTGGGGTTGCAGTGGAACTGGTTTGTATGGTTATCTTCCCTTCCTCCATGGCAGAAGTGATTTGGGGTGGTGCTTGTCCTTGTCTTGGTTTCTTGCAGAATGATATGAGTTAAGACCCACTTGGAGGAACTCCTGCAAAGTGATGGAGTGGTTGGATGGGATGATTCTGCAGAACATGTGGGAGGGTCATGGTGTTAATAAGGTAGGTAGAGAGCAAATGTAGCACTGGCCCTGTGGGAGTTGCTCACAGGATGACATGTGACAGGCACCATGTTGCAGGGACTCCTGCCAGTGGGGTGAGTTGGATGGGGCATATCTGCAAAAGATCATTGGACGGGGCACAGAGTGTCAGCAACCTAGGTTGAGAATGTTCATGCTGGTTCCTACAGATGTCTAGGTATCTAGGCTGGGAGGATGGATAGAAATGATCCCTAACAGTTTTTAATTCTTAGAAAAGTCTCCTAAAGATCCTTGCCCCTCCAGAGCATGTTGTGAGGTTAGTAAATAAATCTACTTCCTTCCCATATATCCCCAGTCGTTTTCAAACTGCTGCTTTCATGTTGTATATTGGTGGAATTGTAATGCTGGCTGGTTAAGTGTTAGGACTCAGTTTCCTTCAGCTATCACAAAACTAAGCCTTCTGATTTTGAAAGTACTGACAGTTAATCCACACTGGTTGCACAAATTCTTGATGTTACCCCCCACTGTTTTTCACAACTAAATATTATGAAGACTGTCTTCCCAGTGCTGGTACCCATGTCTGTAGTGCCTGTTGTGGGGTTTGCTCCTCCCCTTTCTCCATGTTTGTGGTGTCCCTCACATATGTGTGGTTAGTTCCACCGAAAGTTTGGTTCCAGACCATATCTTTACCACTGCCCCCCTACCATTTAGATGTGACATCCTCTCTAGGATTAACTTTGAAGAGTCTGTTCTGCCACTCTAAGCGTCATGTTACAGATTAATTGTACTGATGAGGCTGCTATCTACATGTGTCCACGGGACAAGGTGGGCTCAGGAGGATTTTCCTATGCTGCCATCTTCCCAAACTCCCTAACTTATTTATCATATGTAAGCCACACAAGAGAGATTTTATGATAGTAGAAGCCCAGGATTTGGAATGAACCATATTTGGGTTCAAATCTCAACTCTGCTCTTCCTTTGATATACAGGAAAACCAATAAAATTCAATCTAAGTCTCAATTCCTTATCTGTAAAATGGAGATAAAAATCTTAGCTTGAAGGATTCTCTTAAGATTTATATAAAACAATATCTGGATAATTTCTAGATCTATGCCTGGTAAGTGGTATAGTATTCAGTAAAATGTAGCTAAATCTTATTTATACAAGTTTTTCTGTACAGGTATATTTACCAGATAACTGTTTTACCTCTAAATTTCAAAAATGTCCATGTTGGATAGAAACATTTATATTACATTTTTTTATTCTTTCAGTAGACTTATTGAACATACCTAACATTTTCCTTTTTAAAAATTTTAATTACAGTATAGTTAACATACAGTGTTATATTACTTTTAGGTGTACACTATATGATTCAACATTTCCATATATCACACAGTGCTCATCACAAGTGCACTCTTTAATCACCATCACCTATTTCATCCCCCCCCACCTACTTGCCCTCTGCTAACCATTAGTTTTTCCTCTGTAGTTAAAAGTATTTCTCTTGATTGACCTCTCTCACTCTCTTTTTCTCCTTTGTTCACTTGTTTTGTTTCTTAAATTCCACATATGAGTGAAATCATATGTTATTTGTCTTTATCTGATTGACTTATTTTGCTTAGTATGATACTCTATAGCTCTATCCATTGCATTGCATATGGCAAGATTTAATTCTTTTTTGTTTATATTCATATCTATATCTATCTATCTATCTATCTAATCTACATATCACTTCTTGATCCATTCATCAATCAGTTGGCACTGAAAATTCTTCCATAACTTGGCTATTGTAAATAATCCTGCAATAAACATAAGGGTGCATTCATCCCTTTGAATTAGTGTTTTTTTTTTAGTAGATACCCAGTAAGGCAACTACTGGATTGTAGGGTAATTCTATTTTTTAAATTTTTGAGAAACCTCCATACTGTTCTTCATAGTGGCTGATCAATATGTATTCCCACCAACAGTGCAAAAGGGTTCCTTTTTTCCACATCCTCATCAACATGTTGTTCCTTTTTTTTTTTAATTTTAGCCATTCTGACAGGTGTAAGGAGATATCTCATTATAGTTTTTATTTGTATTTCCCAGATAATGAGTGATATTGAGCATCTTTTTATGAGTCTATTATCCATCTGTATGTCTTCTTTGGGAAAGTGTCTATCCATGTCCTCTGCCCATTTTTTCCTTGGATTATTTTTTTGGGGGGGGGTTGTTGAACTACATAAGTTCTTTATATATTTTGGACACTAAAATTTTATCAGATATGGCATTTGCAAATATCTTGACCATTCCATAGATTGTCTTTTAGTTTTGATGATAATTTCCATCTCTTTGCAGAAGCTTTTGATTTTCATGCAGTCCCAATAGCTCATTTTTGCTTTTCTTTTCATTGCCTCAGGAGACATATCCTGAAAGATACTGCTATGACTGACATCAGAAAGGTCACAGAAAAATTTCTGATTTTGATTATTTGTGTTCTCTCTCTCTCTCTTTTGATGAGTCTCGCTAAAGTTTTGCCAATTTTGTTGATCTTTTCAAAGAACCAGCTCCTGGTTTCATTGATCTGTCCTATTGTTTTCGTTTCTGTTTTTTATTTTTTAGTTTATATTTTGTTTATTTATGCTGTAAAATTTAGGTTGTTTATTTGAGATTTTTCTTGCTGTTTGAGGTAGCCCTGTATTGCTCAAAACTTTCCTCTTAGAATAGCTTTTGCTGCATCCCCCAAACTTTGGATCATTGTGTTTTTATATTCATTTGTCTCCATGTATTTTTTAATTTCTTCTTTGATTTTTTGTTGACCCATCCAATGTTTGGTAGCATCATGTATATTTGTCATTAACTGATTTAATCAATTTATTAATCAATCTATATTAATTGATTTAATCAATTTTGGAAAAGTCTGAGAAGGATTGCCATTAATTTTTCTTTAAATCTTTGGTATAACTCACCAGTGAAGCAATCTAGTTTTGGGCTTTTCTTTGGGAGATTTTTGATTATTGATTCAATTTCCTTTTTTATTATTAATCTGTTGAAGGAAGTCTTGATAGGTGGCATGTTTCTAGGAATGTATCCATTTCTCTGGGTTATCCAATTTGTTGACACATAATTGTTCATAGTAGACTCATAATCTTTTAAATTTCTATGGCATCAATTGTAACATCTTTCATTTCACATTTTATTTGTGTTTTATCTTTTTTCTTAATCTAGGTAAAGATTTGTCAATTTTATTTTTCAAAAAACAATCTTTGGTTTTGTTAATCTTTTATTGTTTTTATATTCCCTATTTTTTATTTTTAATCTAATCTTGATCATTTTCTTACTTCTGCTAACATTGGACTTATATTTTCCTTCTTATACTTTCTTGAGTTGTAAATTTATATTGTTTATTTGAGGTTTTTTTTTCAAAGTAGGTGTTTAACACTATAAAATTTCCTCTCAGATATTGCTTTTGCTGCATCCCATAAGATTTGTATATTGTGTTTTTATTTTCATTTGTCTCAAAATATTTTCCAATTTTCCTTTGATTTTTCTCTTTGATTTATTAGGTATTAAAAAGTGTATTGTTTAATTTTCACATATTGCTGAGTTTTCCAGTTTTCTTTCAACCTTTAATTTCAGTTTATTTTATCAGAGTCAGAGAAGATACTTGGTATGATATCAATATTAAATTTGTTAAGACTTGATTTGTGGCTTAGCATGATTTATCTTGGACAATGTTTCATGTGTACTTGAGAAGAATGTGTATTTTTTTGTATATTTCTTTTAGATCCATGTAGTATATTGAGTTGTTCAAGTTTTCTCTTTCCTTATTGATCTTCTGTCTGGATGTTCTAACTATTATTGAAAGTGGGATATTGAAAGCCCCTACTATTATTTTTTCATCAGTTCTGTGAATATTTGCTTCATATATTTGGGTGTTCTGATGTTGAGTGCATGTTTATTTATAATTATTATACCTTCTAAGTGAATTGACCCTTTAGTAATTTATATAATGCCTTTCTTTTTGTCTCTTATGACAGTGACTTAAAATCTATTTTGTATGATATAAGCATGGTCATCTTTGTTCCCTTTGATTTTTATTTGCATAAAATATCTTTTCTTATTTCTTTACCTACTGCTTAGGTGTGTTCTTTTTTGTTTGTTTCCTTTACATTTATACACATTTCATGGATTATTACACTTCCTCAAAAACTAATACAAACTGAGAAATACATTGACAATTTAAGTATTTTAATTTTAGAAACAAATTTTCTATGTAAAATAGAAATCAAACAACTTATCTATTTGATTACTAAGAAATTTTACGTCTCTGTTACAATTGTGTCTGCATCAAGCAGAATCTGTAGTCCTTACCATGATTGCCTCTGGCAAAGAACATACAAGTAACTTAGAGCACAGACTGGAAGAAAAAATGGTTGGATGGGCTCCTCATAGTCACCTACCAGTACCACAGGACACATGAGTTTCTATTAACATATTCTCACTTCCAGAATCACAATGAATACCTTGAGGTTTGGGAGTGATTAATTTGGTTTGTGAAGCCTTCAAATGAACTGTGTTTGTATTTTGACTGTTCAAAATAGAAGAATAACTTATAAATGCTCAAAAGCAAATAACTTTGTTTAACTTTAAAACTAAACTGTAAAAATTTTCTCAGTGACACCTTGTTTTGAATCCTAATAGTAATATGGGATTT
Organism: Lynx rufus; assembly: GCF_022079265.1. Lineage (NCBI taxonomy): Eukaryota > Metazoa > Chordata > Mammalia > Carnivora > Felidae > Lynx > Lynx rufus. The sequence goes on along the minus strand of NW_025814828.1, from coordinate 51,516,385 downwards.
TTTTTTCTACCCCCAAACAGATAGATTTTTTGGCAGGCAGCATATCAAAAATATGATTTAGAACTGAAATTGTAGGTATACCTGGGTGGCTCAGATGGTTAAGCGTCCAACTCTTGATTTCAACTCAGGTCATGATTTCACAGTTTGTGGGATTGAGCTTCATGTCATGCTCTGTGCTAACAGCTCAGTGTCTGCTCAAGATTCTCTCTCTCCTTTCTTTGTACCTCTCCTGCTCTCTTTCTCTCTCATAGCATTAGAAAAAGAACTGGAATTACAAAATCATAATAATTTTAAAGAAAACCAGTTATTGATTAGATTTGTCTTTCCATGGAAAACACAATCTAAACTTCTTTATAAACTGGATACACATTTTCAGCCTCTAGTTCTAATAATGAAGACAGCACAATGCTCATTTGTTTTTGCAACATGAATTGATTTAGAATTAAAGATTAGAAACAGCTCACTTCAGATCTTATAGGTGATACATTTCATAGATTATCCAACTAAATATGAAAATTTCAGTCTATATTAAACATTTAAATCCTAATTTCTAATAATTTTTAAATAAATCTAACTAAACTCATGGGCAGAATTTAGCTGTTAATACAGTGGGGAAAAATGAGCCTTTGGGGGCCAAAGTTGTCCCTTCTCTCAAGAAACATACAAGTATTTAGATTTAACAGTAAAATCCACACATATGTATTAATATATAATTAAAGCAAGGGTCACCTAGTTCTTAAAGCAGAAGTGACATGAAGGAAATATCACATTGTAATTTAGGGCACATGCATCACATTTATCCCTGTAAATGTCACTTTAACAGTGAAGTTTAACAGCAACAATTTGCTGGGAATGTTAGGGAAAGAGAAAGCCACACATATCCACTAATTTACAAAGATATAAACTATTTTTTCAAGGGGTTTGGAGATGACTCAGTCTTCATGTTTTCAGGCCATTTTTGGCAAACATCCCACTGGACATGCAAAGGCTACAGCCGTGGTGACACCGAAGGTGCCTGAGATATGTACCAGCTCCTGGGGACCATGGGAGGACATGTGGCTAAGGTGGGACACACCTGACTGAACATTGTGCTCTGTATTTCCTCTTCCTTCTAACAGATGGATAAACCTAAAGTGAAGAAACAGAGCCACTTTTGCTGTAACAGTATTGACCATCTGCTTACTATAAATCACCCAGAACAAAAACTCACAAATATTCTCAACTCTAAAAAGAAAATGCTAAAGTAGTTGCCACTCCCTCCCTAGCTCTCCCAATGTAAGAGTTTGACCACATGCCATAAAAGTGTAAGCACACCTCTCTCTGTGTATTCATCCAGAACAACATACTGGACCAAATTCCCTCACTGGAAACAGGAAACTAAGTAGTACAATAATCTTATGATAAATATTAGGCCAACTACCATACCTCAAGTATTTGAGTTAACATATTTTATCATAAAATTGTTTCCCCACCCTCTTTATATTTAAAAATTATAGCCTCATTTAAAAAGTAACTTAATATCTATAATTATTTTGACTACTCTTTTCTAAGACACACTTATATATAAGTGTGAGACCTCAGACATGGACCATGAGTCTTTAAACAAATCATCTGGTACCACCATGAGATTTTAAACAAGATCATCTGGTACCAACATTAAATGGTTAATAAGGAATGAAAGTGGATATTTAAACATTAAAATCTGCATCTAATTCATGTGCCCAAGTCTTCAATGCATACTAGGTCAGCTATGGAGAAGTGACATGGCTCTCTTCCAAATGGACATACTGAATATCTTACTCTTAAAAAATTAAATGGAAATTTCAGATATCCAATGTAGAATATATTTCTGTCTAATATTAAAGGCAACATTTACACATGCAATTTTAATTCCACTAGCTTTTTGCATGTTTCCTGGTTAATTCAGTTGGCTCGTGTGTAATAAAAGTTCCTAGGACTTTAAGTAATAGGTAGCTGTTAGATCCATAGGGTTCATCATGGTACAAATAACTAAGATATATTCTCTTTCTTTCATACTACAGTATACCTTTTACTTAACTTTCTTTTTTTACAAGGATTTGTTGTCTGTGTCAATAAACTAGAAGCTACCAAATTTGTGCTTTTAAACCCTATTCGGGGCAATTCCCCTCTATTATGTTTGTCTGTAGGGGAATACAGAATTATAGCACCTCATAAATGAAACTACAAAACACAATCTACAAAGCCAAATAACAAGCTACTTGTTTCCTTTAAAATAAAAAAGCAGTTCTGGAATCGGGTAAAGCAGCTTACAGGGTTAAAAGCCAATGTCTGCAGATAAAAAGGAAAGACTCTAATGCTGAGGGGGAACATTCTGTAGTCAGGGTTAAGCTTTAAAATAACAATAAAGTAAAGCAAAGGAAAAATATTTCTATTACAGTGTGGTAACATGATTCATTTGGAATAAGTGTTGTTCTCCCAAATCAGTCAAGCCCACCAGACAGAAGTCTACAGGAAAGTTTCCTTCTGGACACAGAGCCTGTTGGAAAGCCTTGCCAGCAGTGATAGCAGACCCCAAAACCCATGGATCAGAACAGCCTTTGTAAGTCTAATCCTTACCCTGATTTCAGACTATTAAGAAATTACTTGTGGCCAGTTTAATAAACAAACATTAAAAATCTTCCCCCAAAATTTGTTCAAATGTATTTTACACATTAGACAGTTCTTAACAAGGGAGAATACAATTTCTTGACACTTAACATTTAAAGGTTTTATTGGCCATATTAATCTTCCTCACAAAAGTTTTAAGTTATCTACAAGTTCTTTGAATGTCAAAGTAAGAAGAAAAGAAACACTGACAAATTTAGGGGGCCATGTGGGAGCAGAAACTTGGTAACAGTTTCTCAGTCGAAGTGTATTCAGGCATACTTTTTCTCCAGTAAAATTTTTTTGTAACTTTTCTGCAACCTCGCTTATTTCTACCCAAATGAACATGGTAACAGGAATGGTAGCATTCTTCTTATCTGTGGGTGGATTTGGAGCACATACAATAAGTATGTTGCTTTTTCCTGTTCAGGTACATGGCATCTTGAGTGGAATCAGAACAATCAGCAATATGTTGCCTAAATTGGTGTCTGCCCACACTAAAAGATGTATTTTCTGATTTGTTATAGGTTTTAAATGGAAAATATGCACACTTTTTAAATTCATTGTCTTTCCTATAAAACAGTTTACAATTTTTGGAGTAAAAAGCATCTTCTTTTACTTCAGTAACTAGTACTTTGGGCAGCTCATCATTCTCTTCTTCATCTCTGCCTTTGCATTCGTTACTGCCACCTTCAGCTTGTATCTCAGATGTTTTTTGTGGAAAATGAAGAAACTGTTTTATTATGGGTAATATCTTTGCCAAATAAACTGGAGTTTCCAGAAGAAAATGAAAATCCAGTCAGGGGGCTAAAGTTTAATGAGCCCAAGATAGAACTATACATTTTCTTGCCAAAATTAAATGAGGCAATTGTTGCTCTTACTGATGGGTCCATTTTATTTACAGAAACCCTCTCAATCTTCTTTTCAGATGTATCCTGTTTTGTTGCCGTGAAACAAAGATGTTGACTCTTGCTATAATTTTGTTGTCCCAAATAGGGAAGGTGTCTGTCTTGCAACTGACATTTTGTTAGTTTCACTTTCAGAATTCCTGTTGCCACTGCTCCTATGTTGTTGTTCAACACCTGCTGAATACTTCTCATAGTCTTTAGAGATAGGCGTCAGATCATAGAGTGAGTTTGTATTCATGTGCTTCACTATTCAATCCTGAACAGAACAGTTTAAGGCAGCCAACTGCTTGTGATAGGCATTCCTGTGGCAGGCTGTACTACAGTTAAGGCCAGAGGAGGAGGCCTGCTGACTGTAGTTTTGGCATTTAAAATCTTTTTATCGACCAAGGAGATAGAGCCATTTGTAACAACAAATCCAAAGGCTGCCTTGGTCTCAGTTGCTGCCCTTGCAGCACTGAGAGAAGAGCTGCTACCAGTAGACAGTCCTTCCAGAGGCTTCTCTCCAGCACCATTACCAAATCCAGACAACCTTCCTCCTCCAGAAGGTACAAACAAACCCTTAAAATCTTTAAAGGCTTCGCCACTATCAGATTCAAATCCAACATTTCTATGCTTTGCTTTCTTTATGGCTCTAATCTTCAAGACTTCCTCAGTGGCCGCTGAGAATGTTCCCACCTCTTTCTGCTTCGTTTCTTGATCCCAATTCCTATCTGTCAATTCCTTCTAAGCATTTCTTTTGTCCATTATTTCAAACCCCCAGGACAGCCACCGCGGCACTAGCTGGGTTGTGGGAGCGGCAAAAGCCTGGTGCACGACAGCGAGCAGGTGCGAGTTTGCAACGAATGGCCTGGCATCTGAAGCTGTTGCAGTGTGCATAGTCATTTCTGGTGCACTGAAGATTCTCAATGGACTTGGTGGTCACCAAGCCCTGGGTCTCAAACACCATGTCCTCCAGGGGCCTCGTCTCTCTTATGTTCTACAGTGAGGAAGAGATGTCTGCTCAGCCAGAAACTGCTGGGGGAACCTGCCTATGTGTGTTCTTAAATCTGAAATTTGGCTCTTCTAGACAGTTTATAGTTAGATCTTGTTTTCTCATCCATTCAACAACTTTGTCTTTTCATTACAGGGTTTATTTACATTTAAAGTAACTAATGATCCATAAGGATTTAGTATTGCCATTTTGTTGTTTCCTGTCTACCTTATAGTTTATTTCTCCTTTGTCTTCTCTCTTCTGTTTACATGTGTTTGTTGATTTTTTGTTGTTACATGCTTTGACTCCTTTCTGATTTCTTTTATGTATCTTCTACAGGTATTTTTTTCATGGTTACTGTAAGGCTTACATATGACATCTATATGACATCTTATATCATATGACATCATATGGTTATAACAATATGATGTATATGAATGAGTATGAGTGATGTGATATGAATGATATATGAGTATATGAAGCCTCATAATACTTCAGTCACATACAAATATCCTAGAATTGTACTTCTTCTCCACAACACTTTATGTTCTTGATGTCACAAATCACATGCTATAATATTGTGTGTTAACATATTTTAATAGTTGTATTTTTATACTTTTGTATTTTAGCTTCTATATAAGAATTAAAATAATTTATGCATCACTGTTATGATATTATAGTACTTTGATTTATCCATATATTTACCATAACCAGCAAGCTTCATACTTTCACATGCTTTTGTACTGTTGTTCAGCATCTTTTCATTTCAAATGAAGTTACTCCTTTGCATTTCTTTTAAGGCAGTTCTAGTGGTAATAAAATCCCTAAGCTTGTGTTTATCTGGAAAAATCTTTGTCTCTCTTTCATTTTTCAAAAATAGTTTTTCTGAGTATACTATTTTAAGTCAGCAGTTTTGTGCTTTCAGCATTTTTAATTAAATGGTACCAATCTGCTCTAAGTTGCAACATTGTTACTGATGAATTACTGATTCATGTATGTGGGTTCTTTTGTATGTGATGAGTTACTTTTCTCTTGGTACATTCAAAATCATCTCTTTATCTTGGAATTTTGACAATTTGATTAAAGTGTATCTCATTGTGGATTTCTTTGGATTCTTTTTTATTGGTATTATTCTCAAATATGGATGCTTACGTACTTCCTTTCTTAAATTTGGAAATCTCCCAGCCATTGGTTCTTCATGTAAATTTTTTGACCCTTTTAATCTCTTCTTTCCTTCTTCAACTCTTGTAATGCTTATATTGTTCAACTTCATGGTATCCCATAAGCCCTTTGGCTTTTCCTCACTTTTTTTCATTAATTCTTTCTTTCTCTATTTTTAAATTCCTTTGACTGGATAATTGCAAATGCCTTGTTTTCAAGTTCACTAATTCTTTTTTTCTGTTTGATCAAACCTATTTTTGAACTCCTCTAGAGAATTTTTCAGTTCAATTTTAGTCTTTTTCAGCTCCAAATTTATATATATATATATTTTATATATATATATATATATATATTTCTTTGTTGATATTCTCATTTTATTCACATATTGTTTTCTCAAGCTTGTAGAGCATATTTATGACAGGTATTTTGAATTCTGTGTCTGGTAACTTATATTCCTCCATTTCTTTAGGATCATATTGTAGAGATGTTGTTAGTTTTTTGTTTGTTTATTTGTTTTGGGTCATATTTATGTTTTTTTTTTCATGTGTCTTAGAGCTTTGTTCTGATATCAGTGAATATGGAGGGAAAAAGCCATATCTCTAGTTTTTATGGAATAACTTTATACAGGGGAAGACTTTCGCTAATCAGCCTGGCTAGAGGTTCTGGGGGCCTGTGAAACCACTTGGGGGAGAAGCAACTTCTCTGGGTCTCTGTGCAATTTATCAACTAGCAGTCAAACTTTTTTTTTCTTTCAATTTGTATTCTTTTTTTCCTTCTGGTGTCTTTATCCACACCACAATTTTTAAAGGAGCAAGCAGCTCCACTTTCTTTGGATGCCCCAGACACCATGCTTTTTCCCCATCAGCACCTTGATTCAGGCAAGACTTGTACTAGTTTCTTGTACAGTTCTCCATGAATACAGAATGCTGGACACATTCTATTCTCCCCCTCCCTCCTGAGGGATAAGCCTCATGTTGTGCACCTTCTTTCTCTCAATTGTACTAAATCATGCTAGATGTAGCAAGCTTCTCACCATTCTTTTTTGTTAGTGGTCCACAGGCTTCCAACTGTGTCAGCTTAATCAGCAATTTAAATGAGATGAGACAGAAACCTATCCTTTGGGCAGCCCTCTCAAAGCTGGAACATTAAACACATGTTCTACTTTTCTTTTTCTATTTTAAAGTAGAAGTCATAAGCTGAGGCATTATCTCCCAGTACTGACCTATACCGGCTTGGGGTTGACATGGGTAAATTGAAATGGCCTTTCTTACCGATTCCAATGTAACTGTTCTCAGATTTGTGCTTTCCTGGAGTACAGCAACTTCTTATTTGGGTTCTGGAATTCTCAAAAAGGTTACTATTATTATTTTTTGGCCTGTATTTCATTGCTATATTGATGTTTTTTATGGGAGGATTACTGCTGGGACTTTCTATTCTAACATCTTGCTGATGTCATTATGCTCTTTTTTGACATTTATTTTACCAACAATATGGTAACCTCATGTATAAATTTTGAAACATCTTTTTTTTAATCCTTGAAATAGCTTGTGTATGATTGAAGCCAATTCTTTCAGTGTTGAAGTCACCTGGGCATGAATAACTTTAGTGGGAATGTTAGCTTGTGAATTAAATGTCTTTATTAGTTATAAAACTAATCAGTCTTTCTATGATTTTTTGATAACTTGCATTTTTCTAGGAATATGTTCATTTCAAGTAAATTTTCTACTTGGAGTGCCATTCACTGAATCATAATAATTTCTTATTATTTTTATAATTACTGCAGGATTTTGGTTTTGTCCCTTTTTAATTTTTGATCCTAGTTACTTATACTTATTTTTTTTTTCTTTCTCATTTGTAAGAATTGTTTGCATTATAAACCTTTCTGAGAACTAAGTTTTAGCTTTTTCAGTCTTCTTTGTGGTAGGATTATTTCCATGTTAATCTCTTTATTTTATTTTTCCCTTCTACTCTAACTAGGTTCATTTGATATCTCTTAACTCCTTTTTTTTTTTTTTAATTTTTTTTTTCAACGTTTTTATTTATTTTTGGGACAGAGAGAGACAGAGCATGAACGGGGGAGGGGCAGAGAGAGAGGGAGACACAGAATTGGAAACAGGCTCCAGGCTCCGAGCCATCAGCCCAGAGCCTGACGCGGGGCTCGAACTCACGGACCACGAGATCGTGACCTGGCTGAAGTCGGACGCTTAACCGACTGCGCCACCCAGGCGCCCCAATTAACTTCTTAAGATGAGTTGTAAACTAGTTAATTTTATATTTTTCCTAATATAAGATTTTAAAGCTACTCCTTTTCTTTTATGTTTTATACTGAGTCCCCACAAGTTCTGATACTTAGTATTCTCATTATTAGTTAAAATGCTTTCCCATTGTTTCTTTTTTGTCTAATAAATTATTAAAAAGTGTGTTCTTGAGGATTCTGGGAAGATGGCGGCGTAGGAGGACGCTGGGCTCACCGCGCGTCCTGCTGATCACTTAGATTCCACCTACACCTGCCTAAATAACCCAGAAAACCGCCAGAGGATTAGCAGAACGGAGTCACCAGACCCAAGTGCAGACGAGAGGCCCACGGAAGAGGGTAGGAAGGGCGGCGAGGCGGTGCGCGCTCCACGGACTGGCGGGAGGGAGCCGGGGCGGAGGGGCGGCTCGCCAGCCAAGCAGAGCCCCCGAGTCCGGCTTGCAAAAGCGGAGGGGCCTGACAGACTGTGTTCCGACAGCAAGCGCGACTTAGCGTCTGGGAGGTCATAAGTTAACAGCTCTGCTCGGAAAGCGGGAAGGCTGGAGGACAAAGGGAGGGTGAGCTGCGGAGCCCCCCCCCCCCGGACTACAGAGCTCAGTTTGGCGGGGAACAAAGGCGCTCGCCAGCGCCATCTCCCCCGCCCATCCCCCAGCCAAAATCCCAAAGGGAACCGGTTCCGGCCAGGGAAATTGCTCGCTCCGCGCAAACACCCAACTCTGTACTTCTGCGGAGCCAAACCTCCAGCAGTGGATCTGACTCCCTCCGGCTGCCACAGGGCCCCTCCTGAAGTGGATCACTGAAGGAGAAGCAAGCTAAGCCTGCCCCTCCTGCCCCCGTGCACCTTGCCTACCCACCCCAGCTAATATGCCAGATCCCCAGCATCACAAGACTGGCAGTGTGCAAGCAGCCCAGACAGGCCACGCCACCCCACAGTGAATCCCGCCCCTAGGAGAGGGGAAGAGAAGGCACACACCAGTCTGACTGTGGCCCCAGCGGTGGGCTGGGGGCAGACATCAGGTCGGACTGCGGCCCCGCCCACCAACTCCAGTTATACACCACAGCACAGGGGAAGTGCCCTGCAGGTCCTCACCACACCAGGGACTATCCAAATTGACCAAACGGAAGAATTCCCCTCAGAATAATCTTCAGGAAATAACAACAGCTAATGAGCTGATCAAAAAGGATTTAAATAATATAACAGAAAGTGAATTGAGAATAATAGTCATAAAATTAATCGCTGGGCTTGAAAACAGTATACAGGACAGCAGAGAATCTCTTGCTACAGAGATCAAGGGACTAAGGAACAGTCACGAGGAGCTGAAAAACACTTTAAATGAAATGCAAAACAAAATGGAAACGACCACGGCTCGGATTGAAGAGGCAGAGGAGAGAATAGGAGAACTAGAAGATAAAGTTATGGAAAAAGAGGAAGCTGAGAAAAAGAGAGATAAAAAAATCCAGGAGTATGAGGGGAAAATTAGAGAACTAAGTGATACACTAAAAAGAAATAATAGGGCGCCTGGGTGGCGCAGTCCGTTAAGCGTCTGACTTCAGCCAGGTCAAGATCTCACAGTCCGTGAGTTCGAGCGCTGCGTCCGGCTCTGGGCTGATGGCTCAGAGCCTGGAGCCTGTTTCCGGTTGTGTGTCTCCCTCTCTCTCTGCCCCTCCCCCGTTCATGCTCTGTGTCTCTCTGTCCCAAAAATAAATAAACGTTGAAAAAAATTAAAAAAAAAAGAAATAATATACGCATAATTGGTATCCTAGAGGAGGAAGAGAGAGGAAAAGGTGCTGAAGGGGTACTTGAAGAAATTATAGCTGAGAACTTCCCTGAACTGGGGAAGGAAAAAGGCATTGAAATCCAAGAGGCACAGAGAACTCCCTTCAGACGTAACTTGAATCGATCTTCTGCATGACATATCATAGTGAAACTGGCAAAATACAAGGATAAAGAGAAAATTCTGAAAGCAGCAAGGGGTAAACGTGCCCTCACATATAAAGGGAGACCAATAAGACTCGTGACTGATCTCTCTTTTGAAACTTGGCAGGCCAGAAAGATTTGGCACGAGATTTTCAGTGTGCTAGACAGAAAAAAATATGCAGCCGAGAATCCTTTATCCAGCAAGTCTCTCATTTAGAATAGAAGGAGAGATAAAGGTCTTCCCAAACAAACAAAAACTGAAGGAATTTGTCACCACTAAACCAGCCCTACAAGAGATCCTAAGGGGAACCCTGTGAGACAAAGTACCAGAGACATCACTACAAGCATAAAACATACAGACATCACAATGACTCTAAACCCGTATGTTTCTATAATAACACTGAATGTAAATGGATTAAATGCGCCAACCAAAAGACATAGGGTATCAGAATGGATAAAAAAACAAGACCCATCTATTTGTTGTCTACAAGAGACTCATTTTAGACCTGAGGACACCTTTAGATTGAGAGTGAGGGGATGGAGAACTATTTACCATGCTACTGGAAGCCAAAAGAAAGCTGGAGTAGCCATACTTATATCAGACAAACTAGACTTTAAATTAAAGGCTGTAACAAGAGATGAAGAAGGGCATTATATAATAATTACAGGGTCTATCCATCAGGAAGAGCTAACAATTATAAATGTCTATGTGCCGAATACCGGAGCCCCCAAATATATAAAACAATTACTCATAAACATAAGGAACCTTATCGATAAGAATGTGGTAATTGCAAGGGACTTTAACACCCCACTTACAGAAATGGATAGATCATCTAGACACACGGTCAATAAAGAAACAAGGGCCCTGAATGAGACATTGGATCAGATGGACTTGACAGATATATTTAGAACTCTGCATCCCAAAGCAACAGAATATAGTTTCTTCTTGAGTGCACATGGAACATTCTCCAAGATAGATCATATATTGGGTCACAAAACAGCCCTTCATAAGTTTACAAGAATTGAAATTATACCATGCATACTTTCAGACCACAATGCTATGAAGCTTGAAATCAACCACAGAAAAAACTCTGGAAAACCTGGAAAAGCATGGAGGTTAAAGAACACCCTACTAACGAATGAGTGGCTCCACCAGGCAATTAGAGAAGAAATTAAAAAATATATGGAAACAAACGAAAATGAAAACACAACAATCCAAACTCTTTGGGACACAGCGAAGGCAGTCTTGAGAGGAAAATACATTGCAATCCAGGCCTATCTCAAGAAACAAGGAAAATCCCAACAAAAATCTAACAGCACACCTAAAGGAACTAGAAGCAGAACAGCGAAAGCAGCCTAAACCCAGCAGAAGAAAAGAAATAATAAAGATCACAGCAGAAATAAACAATATAGAATCTAAAAAAACTGTAGAGCAGATCAACGAAACCAAGAGTTGGTTTTTTGAAAAAATAAACAAAATTGACAAACCGCTAGCCAGGCTTCTCAAAAAGAAAAGGGAGATGACCCAAATAGATAAAATCATGAATGAAAATGGAATTATTACAACCAATCCCTCAGAGATACAAACAATTACCAGGGAATACTATGAAAAATATATGCCAACAAATTGGACATCCTGGAAGAAATGGACAAATTCCTGAACACCCACACTCTTCCAAAACTCAATCAGGAGGAAATAGAAAGCTTGAACAGACCCATAACCAGCGAAGAAATTGAATCGGTTATCAAAAATCTCCCAACAAATAAGAGTCCAGGACGAGATGGCTTCCCAGGGGAGTTCTACCAGACGTTTAAAACACAGATAATACCTATCCTTCTCAAGCTATTCCAAGAAATAGAAAGGGAAGGGAAACTTCCAGACTCATTCTAGGAAGCCAGTATTACTTTGATTCCTAAACCAGACAGAGACCCAGTAAAAAAAGAGAACTACAGGCCAATATCCCTGATGAATATGGATGCAAAAATTCTCAATAAGATACTAGCAAATCGAATTCAACGGCATATAAAAAGAATGATTCACCATGATCAAGTGGGATTCATTCCTGGGATGCAGGGCTGGTTCAACATTCGCAAATCAATCAACGTGATACATCACATTAACAAAAAAGAAGAGAAGAACCATATGATCCTGTCAATCGATGCAGAAAAGGCCTTTGACAAAATCCAGCACCCTTTCTTAATAAAAACCCTTGAGAAAGTCGGGATAGAAGGAACATACTTAAAGATCATCAAAGCCATTTATGAAAAGCCCACAGCTAACATCATCCTCAACGGGGAAAACCTGAGAGCTTTTTCCCTGAGATCAGGAACACGACAGGGATGCCCACTCTCACCGCTGTTGTTTAACATAGTGCTGGAAGTTCTAGCATCAGCAATCAGACAACAAAAGGAAATCAAAGGCATCAAAATTGGCAAAGATGAAGTCAAGCTTTCGCTTTTTGCAGATGACATGATATTATACATGGAAAATCCGATAGACTCCACCAAAAGTCTGCTAGAACTGATACATGAATTCAGCAAAGTCGCAGGATACCAAATCAATGTACAGAAATCAGTTGCATTCTTATATACTAATAATGAAGCAACAGAAAGACAAATAAAGAAACTGATCCCATTCACAATTGCACCAAGAAGCATAAAATACCTAGGAATAAATCTAACCAAAGATGTAAAGGATCCGTATGCTGAAAACTATAGAAAGCTTATGAAGGAAATTGAAGAAGATTTAAAGAATGGAAAGACATTCCCTGCTCATGGATTGGAAAAATAAATATTGTCAAAATGTCAATACTACCCAAAGCTATCTACACATTCACTGCAATCCCAATCAAAATTGCACCAGCATTCTTCTCGAAACTAGAACAAGCAATCCTAAAATTCATATGGAACCACAAAAGGCCCCGAATAGCCAAAGGAATTTTGAAGAAGAAGACCAAAGCAGGAGGCAACACAATCCCAGACTTTATCCTCTACTACAAAGCTGTCATCATCAAGACAGCATGGTATTGGCACAAAAACAGACACATAGACCAATGGAATAGAATAGAAACCCCAGAACTAGACCCACAAATGTATGGCCAACTCACCTTTGACAAAGCAGGAAAGAACATCCAATGGAAAAAAGACAGTCTCTTTAACAAATGGTGCTGGGGGAACTGGACAGCAACATGCAGAAGGTTGAAACTAGACCACTTTCTCACACCATTCACAAAAATAAACTCAAAATGGATAAAGGACCTAAATGTGAGACAGGAAACCATCAAAACCTTAGAGGAGAAAGCAGGAAAAGACCTCTCTGACATTAGCTGTAGCAATCTCTTACTCGACACATCCCCAAAGGCAAGGGAATTAAAAGCAAAAATGAATTACTGGGTCCTTATGAAGATAAAAAGCTTCTGCACAGCAAAGGAAACAACCAACAAAACTAAAAGGCAACCAACGGAATGGGAAAAGATATTTGCAAATGACATATCGGACAAAGGGCTAGTATCTAAAATCTATAAAGAGCTCACCAAACTCCACACCCGAAAAACAAATAACCCAGTGAAGAAATGGGCAGAAAACATGAATAGACACTTCTCTAAAGAAGACATCCAGATGGCCAACAGGCACATGAAAAGATGTTCAACATCGCTCCTTATCAGGGAAATACAAATCAAAACCACACTCAGATGTCACCTCACGCCAGTCAGAGTGGCCAAAATGAACAAATCAGGAGACTATAGATGCTGGAGAGGATGTGGAGAAACGGGAACCCTCTTGCACTGTTGGTGGGAATGCAAATTGGTGCAGCCGCTCTGGAAAGCAGTGTGGAGGTTCCTCAGAAAATTAAAAATAGACCTACCCTATGACCCAGCAATAGCACTGCTAGGAATTTATCCAAGGGATACAGGAGTACTGATGCATAGGGGCACTTGTACCCCAATGTTCATAGCAGCACTCTCAACAATAGCCAAATTATGGAAAGAGCCTAAATGTCCATCAACTGATGAATGGATAAAGAAATTGTGGTTTATATACACAATGGAATACTACGTGGCAATGAGAAAAAATGAAATATGGCCTTTTGTAGCAACGTGGATGGAACTGGAGAGTGTGATGCTAAGTGAAATAAGCCATACAGAGAAAGACAGATACCATATGGTTTCACTCTTATGTGGATCCTGAGAATCTTAACAGGAACCCATGGAGGAGGGGAAGGGAAAAAAAAAAGAGGTTAGAGTGGGAGAGAGCCAAAGCATAAGAGACTGTTAAAAACTGAGAACAGGGGCGCCTGGTTGGCGCAGTCGGTTAAGCGTCCGACTTCAGCCAGGTCACGGTCTCTCGGCCCGTGAGTTCGAGCCCCACGTCGGGCTCTGTGCTGATGGCTCAGAGCCTGGAGCCTGTTTCCGATTCTGTGTCTCCCTCTCTCTGCCCCTCCCCCGTTCATGCTCTGTCTCTCTCTGTCCCAAAAATAAATAAACGTTGAAAAAAAAATTGAAAAAAAAAACAAACAAAAAACTGAGAACAAACTGAGGGTTAATGGGCGGTGGGAGGGAGGGGAGGGTGGGTGATGGGTATTGAGGAGGGCACCTTTTGGGATGAGCACTGGGTGTTGTATGGAAACCAATTTGTCAATAAATTTCATATATATATAAAAAAAAACAAAATCAGGGAAAATATATCAGATACCCATCTTTTGAAGATCCTGGACTTTGACTTTTTCTGCTTAATAGTAGGAAGCCACTTAGTACTCAGCTTTATCTCTCAACTGCCTTTTTAATTTTTAATTTTATTTATTTCCTTTTTTAGAGAGGGAGAGCACAAGCAGTCGAGGAAGAGAGAATCTTAAGAGGCTCCATGCCCCGTGTGGAGCCCCCTCTCACAACCCTGAAATCATGACCTGAGCCAAAATTAAGAATCAGGTGTTCAACTGACCAAGCCACCCAAGTGCCCCATCTCAGCTGCCTTTTTTAGATCTGAAAATGCTCCAAGGGTAAAAGTGACTTTGGATTGCCGTTCTCACTCCATAACTCACTGCAGTAATCTCTCATTGTCTTCTTAGCGTTTGTATGCTTTTAAGGATATTGAAAAAAAATATTTTCTAGCTTTTTAGTTACAATCACCAAGATCTTGGCGAAATTAGTGTAAATCAACTTATCTGCTATTATAAGGAGTATATGTCTTCAGAGGATATTTTTATTTTACCTTTTTCCTGTGTTTCGGAAAGATGACTCTTAGCAGTTAATTGACTTTCATATAAATACTTTTTTAAAAGAATATTTTGGTTTGCTAATGTGGACATTTTAGTATCAGACACTATAGCTTATTTTTTTTCTTAGCATCAGACATAGAACTGATATTCAATGCATGTTTGTATAATGAATGAATCAATTAATAAATAAAAACAGCATAACATGCAACTTTCAAATAATGAAAATTCTATTATTATTAGAATAATCATATTTTATTTTGTGTTTTGTCTAATATAAATACAGGTAATTCTTCCAAAAAAATCTATAAAATAGAGTGATTCCATAGTGAAAACTAGCATCCACCAGAATATTCTCAGGACTCTAATTATATTTTCAGGGAATGAATCAAGTTCTATTTCAAGTTTCTAGATTAATGATAGTATTTTGTTGTTGTTGTTGTTTAGGAAAACACTTGTTTCAACCAGTTTTGTATACTTTGACATTAATTTGGATTTATGACATTATTATTTTCTCATTCAGAGCAGCTATCTCTCCAAGAGGATTTTGGTGGTTATTATAGGAATTGTGTTAAATAGTGTTTCATATATGAGATAGGATAATCTTTTCAGAAAATACAATAGGTGCTGTGTATAATTGCCAGAGGTAACATTTTGGACAATATATAAGGAGTGGGCATAACAGTGAGAACCCCTAAAAGACCTATACTTCTCGAATGACTTATTCAAAAGGATAGACAAATAAAGCAACACTTACTGATACATAATTGAAGGCAATGTATTAAGCATCTGTGTTTTGTGAGATGCATTTGTAAACCATGTTAATTTTTAGTACATTTTATAGTTAACAATACATTCACAAATGTATGTTTTCACTCACAATTTATATTTTTGCTTTCCCATATGTGCAACTGAGAAGAGGAATTAGTTTTTGTATGTAGGTCTTACCCTTACTTGATCCTTGGACCATAGGTCCAAGTATAGTAGGCCTAGGTAAGGATTTCATGAGAGCCTATTCAAGGTACGGGATAATTGATGCCAGAAAGGAGAGGGATACTGAAATGAAGGAGTAGCTAGATAATTAACACCTGGAACAGGAAGGGTTCTATCATCAAATATACAAGGATAAACAACCCAATCCATGCTCTCTGGTGATTCACTTTCTAATAGGAAGATAAACAGAAACTACATTCAGATATTAACAGAATAGCACTGGTACTGAAGGATCAAAATAAATACATGTCATAGCTAAAACAAGGTTCTAGAGTTCAAGTGTTACTCCTTTAATTACTTGGTCATTGGAGGTTTGAAGGGGATGTCCTAGATCAAGAACTGAGATGGCAGGAGGCTCATGGGATTTGGTCTGAGACACTGGATCTTAACCACCTTTTATATAGTATTTCTATAGTATAACAATTAATAGGGTTATATTGGATCTTACCCAGCTCTGGATACATGAAACACAAAGAATGACAACAATAAGAGTTTGTATATCACAAAATGAGGTCAAAGACATGAAATTATTGAGCTCTACCTGGGGTTAGACTTAAGAAAGAAAGTAACACTTCAATGGGTCTTGAAATATGAATAAGAGTTTACATGGAACTACTAGTCTTAAAGCATTCCAGAAACATGGACTGGCTTGTTTGAATATGGTATAAAATAGTGTGAAATTTTAGGAAGCTTCTAATTGCTCAACTCAACTGAAGTGTAAGTGTCAGTAAGGTATGTGACAGATGATGGTGTTGCAGAAGTAGGTAGAAGAATTGATTTGCCCAAAGCCATACATCTAGTAAGTGGAAAAGTGATTATTTAAAAGTTAGTATTCTCTGGTTCCAAAGGCTATGTTTTTCCCACTAAACTTGTGTTTTATTATGTCTCATTTTTTGAGCTGTAACATTTTTTTTAAATAAGATCTTATGTAGAATGTATATAAAATATAAGATTTAGTGTGCTTTGGTTGAAGTAGGGGCTACAGTTGGCAGCTACTTAGGCACCTTATTGGTGAAATCCATTTATCTACAAGTACTCCTTTTCTCTCTCGTGGACTCCCCATTCCACATATTTCGTGGGTTAAGTTTCATGGGAACTCAGAGGAGAGAATGACTAATTCATTTGGGAGAAATCATAGGAAGATTCATAAGGGAAGTGACATTTGGCCTGGTCCATAAATGACAAAGAGTTACCAGACACAGAAGAGAGGAGTAGGACTGAAGAAGGCATGGGGGATGGAAATAATTGCAGAAAAGTAATTTTGACTTCCTTTTAGCTAAGGATATTGGACATTAACATGTGAACAATGGGGAGTCATTAAAAACTTTTCAGCAGGAGACAGCCACAAGAAAACTGGCATTTTAGAGATGATGCTGATATCAGTGTGTAGAGTAGAATGGGATACCAGAAAAGCCAGAGGAGTTAAGTCATTTAGGAGGTTGTTATTTCAGCAAGAAATGAGGTGGGTCTGAATTTATACCATGGTGACAATGGCTCTCCAATCTTAAATGAGGTAAGATAATGGAAGTAATTTACTGTTATCTGATTATTCAGTATTCAGGTGTGGATACCCTAATTCTCAGAAAGATTATCTGAAGAGGCTTCTCACAAGAAGTTAAACCTTGTTTTGGCATTTTGTCTGATAATTTGGCAGTCCATTCCTGGTTCCCTTTACAAGTATTATTCATAAACTTTGAAAGCTTCTGAGTTGTTTTGTGATTTTTTTCTCCTTTGCCTTGGAATGGGTTTCTTAAAAATAGTAATTCAGCAAAACCATACAGGGGTTCTATGACCCACACGTTTTTTGTATTTCCCAGAAGTGTTCCACAGCTTGACTAGATACAATGTGGACAATTTCTTGTGTGCCAAACCACTCTTTATGTTGTTTCCCATTATGTAGGGAATGTATCTAAGGATCAGTGAAAAAATTCCTTTGATTATATTATTTAATTTATATTTTTCAATATATTTTTTAATTTATATTTTTATAAATAAAATAAAAATGTATATAGTATATATGTCATACTAATTGCATATTAATTTCTTTGAAATCCATGTTGGTTACTGTTATTTTAGGCTATTTTACATCCTATATTGGCAGAAACCTACTTGGCTAAACACATGTTTATAACTATTTTTGAAGTTTTTGGTTTTTATTAATGTCAAAGTGGCTTGTTGCAGAGAGAAGGCATCAAATGTGAAACCTTCTTTGTTTTGATGATGAATGTGGCTTAAAATATTCAACCATAGAGATATTTGTGCCAGACACAAAGCCATGGGTTGTTCCTATTTTCCAAATTCAGTTATGAAGAAAATGGAAGAAATTTAAATATTTTCCAATGAGGCTGAGTTGGTGAAAATAATTCCCGTTATAAGTTATTCTGTCCAAGTCAGTCTTATATGACTGAAACATACGACAGTGATGCATATGAAAACAAAAGGGTTTTCTGGCAAAGAGCCCTTTATAATTTAATACTGTTCTCTCTACACCCTGTAGTGCAAGTTTTGACTGTCCTAGAACCTCTGACCTCATGATTAATGATGCTGTTTCTTCCCTCCCCACTTCCTTTCACCTCATTATGATCTACTTGAGTTTGGACCAACACAATTCAGTTATCACCTCTTATTTCTTGCATTTTCCCCTGAAATGATTTTGGAGGACATTTATTTGGGACAGATAGATTATTGCATTCCTCACTTATATAGGCATGAATAGTTATGCATTCAGTTAATTGGGTTTTCTTTATACTAGTGTAGAGACAGAAAGTTTGGAATGTGGACTTTCCATCTTTGCCAACTTTCACTTTCTTCCCTCA
The DNA here is from genome assembly GCF_022079265.1 of Lynx rufus. Taxonomy (NCBI): domain Eukaryota; kingdom Metazoa; phylum Chordata; class Mammalia; order Carnivora; family Felidae; genus Lynx; species Lynx rufus. Next base: position 51,497,528 of record NW_025814828.1, on the reverse strand, counting down.
TCTATGTTCCTTTCTTTTTTCCATTTACCCTTTTTCAATATTTCTGCTCTCTGTGTTCCAAAGAAACAGGAAATGAATGATGAGCTGAGAGTGGTGTAGAAGTAGGCACATCCAATTTCTTTTCTACACTCAAAGCTTTCATCTATGTGGTATAAACATAAGTGGCTGAGATGTGAAAATGCACAATGAAATATATTTCTGTCAATTAATGGTATAACTAGCTAATAAAAGCCAAGTGTTAAATTTCCAGAAATTTTGTGAGCTGCATGTTAAATCAGTATTATTAAAAATTAAATAATATAAACTTACAATTAAGTAATTTATAAGAAAACCAAAGTTAATAAGTACATCTCAATTCTTAATTATTTTTTACTAAATTTTGCTATTATCTGTGATATTAAGATTACTTACATTTATTGCACCTGCCTAGTGGGAATACTATATAATGGTGTGTCACTGTTCATCACTTCCCAATTCTTCTGTCAGTGTTATCATGTTGCTAGCTTGAAACTGGACATAGTGGGAGTATTTTCACTACGGAAATTAGCAAGTTCTACAAATAAAGATTTGATCCTTTGTTTTGTTGATTTTTTAAACCTAAGAATCAGCAAACTACAATCTATGGGCCAAATATAGCCTGCCATCTAGTTTTTCTCAGTAAAGTTTTATTGAACTATAGCCAGCTCCGGTGCTGCAATGATGGCATTGAATAGTTGCAAATGAGACTCTGTGGCTTGCCAAAAACAAAACATTAACAGTATGTTCCCCTACATAAAATATTTGCCAATTCTTGGTCTAAGTTTAAGAATATGGAAGAAAATGTTAATGATGCAAATAAACCTTACAAGTGTAATGTGTCTGTAGATGTGACACTGTGGGTAGCACAAAAAATTAAATAACCAGCAAACACAACATTTACCAGCAAAGCATAGTATGAAACAATCAGAATATACTGGTTGTATTGAGGAAAAATGTAAATTAAGGTGTCAATTAATAGAGATTTTATTTAGGCCAATCTTTAATATAGCTGGATTATATACACTGAGAGCAGGTATTTTTTATTTAGTCATACAGCATCTAGCAGTGCTGAACAGATGGTAGCCACTCAGGTTATTTCTGTGAATTGCAAATGACTCTTACCTAAAAGGAAGCCTTCAACTTATATTCATATAAAACAAATTCCCAAATATATATTTTGATAATTCCCAACAAACTTTGAAATATATAAGTTTGAAATTATTAGCTATATATGGTCAATAAGGGCAATGAGATCCATAAATGTTAAATATTTTTGCTAGTTAAACTGTGGTTTCTAGATGAGCAGCAGCAAGCATCTCATCACTTTTGACCTTGTTAGAAATGCAAAACACACTATTTCAAGTGTACTCCAGATCTACTCCTCCAGAAACAGCATGTTAACAAAATTCCCAGTTGATTCCTGTGTACGTAAAGCTAGATCAAGAACTTCTAAGAAGAGTGTTCTATCATACTGTCTCCCTTGTATACTATGCTTTCATAATTCAAAATATGAGAACTAAAACAATATGCCAGTTCTTGGATTCAATAAGTAACAAAAAATGTTTATTGATTCCAATATATTTTCCACTTTAGCTATATCATCTGATTTTATTCTAAAAAAATTCTCCTAAGACACAAAGGATGAGAATGGTTATCTTTATTAATAATGAGTTAATAAAGATACAGATAATTACCATTTTAAACCAACTTTAAACAGTATGTTAGTGACAGACTCTCCAGGTGAGCATTTTACATCAGTTTATTTTCCTATCAAAGTAGACAAGAGACAATTGTCTGATAAATTCAGATTCCTCATATAATCTATCTGGATATTTCGGGATACTAAATATCCACTCTCACACACACACACCCATTCCACAAAGTTTATGAAGAAATTAGCAAAATAGGGTTTAAGCCTGAAATGTCTATGTGATTTTGTATAAACCCAGTCTCTGCCTATGTAGACTTTAATCTATACAGGGACCTTTTAACACTTAAATTATTGGATTACAGAAAATGTTTGGGTGCCAACAATAAAAAAGTAACTGAAAATGTCTTATTTTTATTTACAAAATAAATAAATTTTAATAACAAGGTAAACAAGTTGCTTCTTTTTTTCCACATTGTTATTTAAAGTCTAGTTAGTTAAGGGGCACCAAGGTGCTCAATCAGTTAAGTATCCCACTCTTGAGATTGGCTCAGGTCATGATCTCAAGGTTTGTGAGATTGAGCCCCACATTGGTCTCTGAGCTGACAGTGCAGAGCCTGCTTGGGATTCTCTCTTGCCTTTTCTCTCTGCCCCTCCACAGCCTCTCCCCTCTCCCCCTGTCAAAATAAATAAACTTAAAAAAAATAAATTCTAGTTAGTTAACATATAGTGTAATATTGTTTTCAAAAGTAGAATTTAGCGATTCATTATTTACATATAACAAACAGTGCTCATCACAACAAGTGCCCTCCTTAATACCCATCACCAATTTAGCCATCCCCTGTCCACCTCCCTCTAGCAATCCTGTTTGTTTTCTATGCTTAAGAGTCTTTTCTGGTTAGACCTCATCTCTTTTTCTATTGTTCTTACTTTCCCTGTGTTCATATGATATTTATCTTTCTCTGACTTATTTTGCTCAGCATAATACACTCTAATTCCATCCATGTTGTTGCAAAAACCAAGGTATACTTTTTGATGACTAACATTCCATTGTGTGTATGAGTGTGCGTGTGTGTGTGTGTGTGTGTGTGTGTGTGTGTGCATGCTCCTGCACACATAATCACTTCTTTATCCATTCTTCAGTAGAAGGATATTTGGTCTTTTCCCATAATTTGGCTATTGATGATAATGCAGCTATAAACATTGGGGTTCATGTGCCCCTTCGAACCAGTATTATTGTATCCTTTGGATAAATACTTAGTAGTGCAATTTCTGGGTCTCAGTTCTATTTTTAACTTTTTGAGGAATCTCCATACTGTTTTCCAGAGTGGCTGCACCAATTTGCATTCCCACCAACAGTGTAAGAAGGTTCCCCATTCTCCACATCCTTTCCAACATCTGTTGTTCCTGTATTGTTAATGTTAGCCATTGGGTGAGGAATTTCTCATTGTGGTTTTGATTTGTATTTCCCTGTTGATGAGTGATGTTGAACATCCTTTCATGTTTCTTTTAGCCATCTGTATGTATTCTTTGGGAAAAAGTGTCTATTTGTGTCTACTTCCAATTTCTTAAAAGGATTATTTGGTTTTGGGGGTGTTGAGATTGATAAGTTGTATATAGTTTTTTGATATTAACTCTTTATCAGATATGTCATTTGAAAATATCTTCTCCCATTCTGTAGCTGCCTTTTAGTTTTGTTTATTGGTTACTTCACTGTGCAGAAGCTTTTCACCTTGATGAAATCCCAATACTAATTTATGCGTTTGCTTTCCTTGCTTCTGGAAACATGTCTAGTAAAATGTTGCTAAAAAGTTGCCAAACATGTTGCTACCTGTGTTCTCTTCTAATATTTTAATGGTTTTCTTTCTCACAGTTAGGTTGCCATCTGTTTTGAATTTATTTTTGTGTATAGTGTAAGAGAGGGGTCCAGTTTCCTTCTCTATGCTGTTTCCTAGGTTCCCCAAAAATATTTGTTGAAGCGAGTGTCTTTTTCTCCATTGGATATTCTTTCTTGCTTCATTGAACATTAGTTGACCATATAGTTGTGGGTCAATTCCTGGATTTTCTATCCTGTTCCACTGATCTATGTGTCTATTTCTGTGCCAATAACATACTATCTTGACGACTGTACCATTGTAATATAGTTGGAAGTCTGGAATTGTGATGCCTCCACTTTTGCTTGACGTTTTCAAAATTTTTTTGGATGTTTGAGATGTTTTATGATTTCATACAAATTTGAGGACTGTTTTTTCTAGCTCTGGAGTATTGATTAAATGTGTAGATTTCTTTGGGTAGTACAGACATTTTAACTATATTTATTCTTTCACTCCATGAGCATGGATTATTTTTCAATATGTTTGTGTCCTTTTCAGTTTCTTTCATAAGTGGTCTATAGTTTTCAGAACACAGATCTTTTACCTCTTTTGTTAGGTTTATTCCTAGGTATCTTAGGATTTTGGTTGCAATTGTAAATAGGATGAATGGTTTGATTTCTATTTCTGCTGCCTCATTATTGGTGTATAGAAATGCAACAGAATTCTGTACATTGATTTTGTATCCCGTGACTTTGCTGAATTCGTGTATCAGTTCTAGTAATTTGTGATGGGATATTTTGGGTTTTCTACATAGAGAACCATGTTGTCTGAGAATAGCCAAAGTCTGACTTCTTCCTTGCAAGTTTGGATACTTTTGTTTATTTTGTTGCCTGATTGCTGAGGCTAGGACTTCCAGTACTATGTTAAATACCAATGGTGAGAATGGGCATCCCTGTATTTTTCCTGACTATAGAGGAAAAGCTCTTAGTCTTTTCCCATAGATGATGATACTGGTTGTGGTTCTTTCATATATGTCCTTTATGATGTAGAGATACATTCTTTCTGTTCCCAATTTGTTGAGGCGTTTTATCAAGAGACGATGCTGTACTTTGTCAAGTGCTTTTTCTGCATCTATTGAAAAAATCATGTGATTCTTGCCTTTCTTTTATTAATGTCATGTTGATCGATTTGCAAATACTGAACCACGTTTGCAGCACAGAAATAAATCCCCTTTGATTGTGGTGAATAATTCTTTCAATGCGTTGTTGGACTCAATTTGCTAGTAGCTTGTTGAGAGAATTTTTGCATCCATGTTCATTAGTGATACTGGCCTATCATTCTCTTTTTAGTGGGGTCTTTGTCGATATTGGAATCAAGATAGGTCTGGCCTCATTGAATAAGTTGGAAGTTTTCCTTCCATTTCTATTTTTTGGAACAGTTTGAGAAGAATAGGTATTACTTCTGTTGTAAATGTCTGGTAAAATTCCCTTGGGAAGCCATCTGGCCCTGGGATTTTGTTTCCTGAGAGAATTCTATTACTAATTCAATTTCTTTGCTGGTTATATGACTTTTCAAATGTTCTTTTTTGTGTGTGCTTCAGTTTTGGTACTTTGTATGTTTCTAGGTATTTATCCATTTCTTCCAGATTGCCTAGTTTGTTGGCATACAATTTTTCACAATAGTCTCTTATAATTGTTTTTATTTACGTGTTATTGTTTGCGATCTCTCTCCTTTCATTTGTGATTTTGTTTATATGTGTCCTTTTTCTTTTCTGTTTGATAAGTCTGGCTAGTGGTTTATAAATTGTATTAATTCATTCAAAGAACCAGCTCTTAGTTTCCTTGAGATGTTCTAATTTCTTTTGTTTGTTTGTTTGTTTCTGTATCTTTTATTTCTACTCTTCTTCTGCTGGCTTTAGGCTTTATGTGCTGTTCCATTTCTAGATCCTTTTGATGTAGAGTTTGGTTGTGCATTTGAGAATTTTCTTGTTTTTTGAGGTAGGCTTGTATTGCAATATACATTCCTCATAGGATCATTTTTGCTGCATCCCAAATGTTTTGGACTGCTGTGTTTGCATTATCATATGCTTCCTTGATTTTTTTTCCTTCTTTTAATTGCCTGGTTAACCAATTTATTCTTTAGTAAGATATTCTTTAATCTCCATGTATTTGTGGTCTTTCCATTTTTTTTCTTGTGGTTCACTTCACATTTGATAGAATTGTGGTCTAAATATATTCTTGGTATAATTTCAATATTTTTGTGTTTGTTGAGGGCTTATTTGTGACCTAGTATGTGATTTATCCTGAACATTTTCCATGTGCAGTAGAAAAGAATTTGTATTCTGCTGCTTTAAGATTAAATGTTCTGACTATATCTGTTAACTCCATCATGTTTAGTGTGTCATTCAAAGCAACTGTTTCCTTGTTGAACTTCTACTAGATGGTCTGTCCATTGCTATGAGTGGAGTGTTAAAAACCCCCTATTATTCTATTATTATTAATGAGTTTTTTTATATTTATTATTAAATGCTTTACACATCTGTGTGCTCTAAAGTTAGAGGCATAAATATTTACAATTGTTCAACCTCCTTGGTGTATAGACCCTTAAATTGATATAATGACTTTTCTCATTTATTGTTACACTCTTTGGTTTATTTTTTTTTTTAATTTTTTTTTCAACGTTTATTTATTTTTGGGACAGCGAGAGACAGAGCATGAACGGGGGAGGGGCAGAGAGAGAGGGAGACACAGAATCGGAAACAGGCTCCAGGCTCTGAGCCATCAGCCCAGAGCCTGACGCGGGGCTCGAACTCCCGGACCGCGAGATCGTGACCTGGCTGAAGTCGGATGCTCAACCGACTGCGCCACCCAAGCGCCCCAACACTCTTTGGTTTAAAATACACTTTGTTTCATATAAGTATTGCTACTCTAGTTTTCTTTTGGTGCCCATTAGCATGATAGATGGTTCTTTATCTCCTCACTTTCAATCTGCTGATGTGTTTAGGTCTAAAATGAGTCTCTAGTAGGCAGTATATAGATGGGTCTTATTTTTTTTTATTGATTATGATACTTTATGTCTTTTGATTGGAACATTTACTCCATTTACATTCAGAATGGTTACTGATAGATATGAATTTAGTGTCATTAGTGACCTGTATAGTCATCATTTCCAGAGATGTTCTCTGTTACTTTCTAGTCTTGCTGCTTCTGGTCTTTCTTTACCCCACAGACAGTCCCCTTTCATATTTCTTGCAGAGCTGGTTTAATTGTCATGAACTCCTTTAGTTTTAGTTTGGGAAACTATCTCTGTTTCTACTTTGAACAACAGCTTAGCTAGATAAAGTATTCTTGACTGCATTTGTTTTTCCATTCAGCACTTTGAATATATAATTCCAGCCCTTTCTGGACTGTCAAGTTTCTGTGGTGAGGTCTACTGTTGACCTTATTTGTCTTCCCTTGTAAGTTATAGATTTCTTTTCTATTGATGCTCTCAGGATGTTTTCCTTATCTCTGTATTTTGTGAATTTTACTACAATATGTCTTGATGTTGGCCTCCTTTTGAGAGTTCTCTGTGTTCCTGGATTTGGATGTTTGTTTCTTTCCCCAAAGTAGGTAATTTCTCAGCTATAATTCTGTCAAATAAACCTTCTGTCCCTTTTTATTTCTTTTCTTTTTTTGGGACTTCTATGATGCAAATTATCCTTAAAGGAGTCACTGAGTTCCCTAAGTCTACATTTGTGACCCAATACCTTTATTTCCCTCTTCTTTTCAACTTCATAATTTTTCATAATTTTATTCTCTATATCACTGATTTGTTCCTCTGTTTCGTCCATCTTCCATGTCATTGCTTCCATTCAGTTTCACATCTCAATTATAACAGTATTTTAAAATTTCATCCTGACTAGTTTTTAGTTCTTTTATCTCTGCAATGAAGGATTCTATAGTGTGTTTTATGCGTTTTTCAAGCCAAGACAGTGTACTTATGATTATTGTTTTTTAAATTCTGGTCCTGACATATTACTTGTATCTGTTTTCTGAATTTTTTTGTGTTTATTTATTTTTGAGAGAGAGAGAGAGACAGAGCATGAACAGGGGAGGGGGGGGAGAGAGAGAGAGAGAGAGAGAGAGAGAGAGAACCCAAAGCAGGCTCTAGGCTCCAAGCTGTCAGCACAGAGCCTGACATGGGGCTCAAACCCACAAATGGTAAGATCAAGATCTGAGCCGAAGTTGGATGCTTAACTGACTGAGCCGCCCAGGCACCCCACTTGTATCTGTTTTGATTAGATCCCTGACCTTTTCTTGTTTTCTTTTGTGGATGAATTTCTCCATTGTGGTATTTTGCCTCTGTTTCTGTCTTCTGTGTGTTAGGAATACCTGCTATGTTTCCTACTCCTGAATATAATGGCTATATTAAGAAGAGATCATATACTGTCCATGGCCTCATACTTCAGGACATATTTCTGGTTTATGCTGTGTGAACTCTGCAGAGTATCACCTTGCCTACAGTGGGGAGTATTTAGACCTTGTCCAGTGCATCACAGGTTTTAACTATGTGTGTTTTGGTTGGCTTGATAAAAGAGGCTAGATGCAATTTCTACTAGAGGTGAAGTTTTTCATCACTATGTGACCAGTAGATTTGGTGTGATGGGAGGAGGGTTGCCTGGTCTTCTGGGAGAAGGGCCTGCTGCTCCACTGGCTGTGAGGCATGATTGCTCTAGTAGAGGTGCACCTCCAGAGCACAGGGAAGTGGGGTCTGGTGTAAGTAGCTCAAACCTCCACTGTGAGTGCTGTGATGCTAACTGAAGTCCATTAGTGCTGATCAGTGGGGAATAAAAATGGCATCATTCTGGTACCTGGAGAGGGGAGATTGTGCCTTCTGCTTTTCAGGAAGACCTCACAAAAGAGTGAATATTTTCTTCTTGTAAGTCCCATAGATCCCTCAGTTCCCTGCCCTCACCCTACCCTTGTCTGAGTCATGTGCCTAACTGGTGGTACAGTGCTCCTGTGTTTTATATATCAGGCATGTGGGCCGATTTCCAAAACTCCCAATTTAGGGACCTGGTGTGGTGCAGACCCCCATTGATCCTCTGGGGAAGGGTTTCACTGCACTGTGGCTTGTGCTGCATTGTCATTAAAGGTAGTTGCACAAACTTGCAGGGGCTTGAAGTTTATGGTAAAGCACATCAAAAAAATGGGTATCCAGATTAGCTGTCCTCAGCAGTTGCCTCTGTACCTATGCTAATGAATAGAGCAGCTCAATGGCTCCCAATGCTTTTGGTTTTGTCCCCTAAGAAGCAGTGCCACACCTCCCAAATGCACTCCAAAAAGGGGAACTATGTCCCCCTGTGGGGCCAAGGGTATCCACAGACTGCACTATCCACTCCCATGCCTATGTCTTCCTTTTCCACAGTACTATCAATATGCCCACCAGAATCTACCCCACTAATGGAACTGACTTCTAAAAACCTCAGGCTTTGAGCTCTGCTGCTTATAAAAACTTGCAATAATCAGCTCCTCCCATTTTCTGAGTCAACAATTTTGGGGAAACGTTTTTCTTGTGCAATCTACTGTATGCTGCTCTCTCTGTCCTCTCTCTGTGATCAGGTCTCCCTCCCCTCTGCAGCACCTGTGTTTCTTTTCTCCCCCAAATCACATTTCTGTACTTTCTACCTTCCACAATGTGGCTTCTTTTCTCCTTCTAGTTGTGCAGTTTGATCTCTCAGTCCTTAGATTTTAGTCCTAAAATCTGTGTTCTAGGGATGATGTAAGCATAGAGTACCTCTAACATGCCACCATCTTAACTGCCAGGAGTCTGATTATTTTTTTAAATAGCGTGTTGTTTTAGTCTATTAAAGTAATGAAACCAGTGGATCATTAAGCAAATATTTCATATTTATTTGTAGAGCAGTGTAACTGGTTAGATAAATGTATTGGTATCTAATGATCAATACTAACTTATTGTTTATCATATTTTATTATTTTAGTTTGAGTATCATTACAATCAAAAACATATTGTCTCTATTATATTGCATTTTATTTTATTTCTTCGAGTTATCCCTTCCTGTTTATCCATCCCCAGAAAGCTATACAGAGATACTTGTGCTGGGTCTTCATTAATCCTGCATTTGCTAGATGATATCTGAGGCACAGTGGGCTTATACAGAAATTAGTTTGGCCTGACAACTGGCCTAAAGATTGGAGTCCAGGGATCACTTGACAAATTCCCTTAAACCAAGCCCAATATAAAGAACAACAAAAAAATGATAACAGTTATAAAAGACCACATAGAGGAAGAACTAAGAATTGACTTGATGTGTATATATTTGGGAATACCTTTGTTAAACTAGTATTCAGAAGCTTTATGCTTGTTAGAATTTGTACATGCTGAACAAATCAGGAGACTATAGATGCTGGAGAGGATGTGGAGAAACGGGAAACCTCTTGCACTGTTGGTGGGAATGCAAATTGGTGCAGCCGCTCTGGAAAGCAGTGTGGAGGTTCCTCAGAAAATTAAAAATAGACCTACCCTATGACCCAACAATAGCACTGCTAGGAATTTACCCAAGGGATACAGGAGTACTGATGCATAGGGGCACCTGTACCCCAATGTTCATAGCAGCACTCTCAACAATAGCCAAATTATGGAAAGAGCCTAAATGTCCATCAACTGATGAATGGATAAAGAAATTGTGATTTATATACACAATGGAATACTACGTGGCAATGAGAAAAAATGAAATATGACCTTTTGTAGCAACGTGGATGGAACTGGAGAGTGTAATGCTAAGTGAAATAAGCCATACAGAGAAAGACAGATACCATATGGTTTCACTCTTATGTGGATCCTGAGAAACTCAACAGGAACCCATGGGGGAGGGGAAGAAAAAAAAAAAAGAGGTTAGAGTGGGAGAGAGCCAAAGCATAAGAGACTGTTAAAAACTGAGAACAAACTGAGGGTTGATGGGGGGTGGGAGGGAGGGGAGGGTGGGTGATGGGTATTGAGGAGGGCACCTTTTGGGATGAGCACTGGGTGTTGTATGGAAACCAATTTGTCAATAAATTTCATATATAAAAAAAAAAGAATTTGTACATGCTGATTTACGAATGTTTTCATATTACATCATTCAAAAGATACTACAAACTGATATTTCAAACCAATTATTTAGGCATAAATAATAACTTCAGTCAATTCATTAATAAGAGCTCTTTATGGCTATGGAATAAGTTATTAAGTAATTAATTATTCTTCCAAACTTTAATAAAATTCCAGTTAGTTAACATATAGTGTAGTATTGATAACAGAAATGGAATTTAGTGATTCATAACTTACATGTAACACCTATTGCTCATCCAAACAAGTGCCATTTGTAATGCCAGTCACCATTTAGCCTTACCCCACTCAACTCCCCTCCAGGAATCCTCAGTTTGCTCTCTATAGTTAAGAGTCTCTTATGGTTTACCCCTATTTTTATTTTATTATATTTTTTCTTCACTTCTCATATAACCATTTGTTTTGTTTCTTAACTTCTACATATGGGTGAAATCATACGGTATTTGTTTCTCTGACTCATTCATTTCGTTTACTATAATGCAAGCTACTTCCATCCACGTTGGTACAAATGGAAAGATTTGATTCATTTTGATTGCTGAGTAATATTCTTTCTGTATGTGTAAATATATATACATACATATATGTATATACATATGTATATATGTATATATATATATGTATATATATGTATATACATGTGTATATATGTATATACATATATGTATGTATATACATATATGTATGTATATATGTGTGTATATATATGTGTGTGTGTGTATATATATATATATATATATATATATACATACTACTTCCTTTTTATGATAGGTGAAAATAAAATTTATTTGGAATGATTTTGTCTTCTCAGGCATAAATATTTTATTTCCACAAAATTAATAATACACAGTAGTTCATTTTTTATTTTGTTTCCCTTGCATCCGGAGACGTGTTGAATAAGAATTTGCTGTAGGCAAGATCAAAGAGGTTTTTGCCTGCTTTCTCCTTGAGGATTTTGATGGCTTCCAGTCTTACATTTAGCTCTGTTATCTATTTTGACTTTATTTTTGTGTATGGTGTAAGAAAGTGGTCCAGGTTCATTCTTTTGCATGTCGCTCTCCAGTTTTCCCAACAACACTTGCTGAAGAGACTGTCTTTATTCCATTGGATATTCTTTCCTGCTTTGTCAAAGATTATTTGGCTATGTGTTTGTGGGTCCATTTCTGGGTCCTCTATTCTGTTCCATTGATCTGAGTGTCTGTTCTTGTGGCAGTACCATACTGTCTTGATGATTACAGCTTTGTAGTATAGCTTGAAGTCCGGGATTTGATGCCTCCTGCTTTGGTTTTCTTTTTCAAGATTGCTTTGGCTATTTCGGGTCTTTTCTGGTTCCATAAAAATTTTAGGGTTATTTGTTCTAGCTCTGTGAAGAATGCTGGTGTTATTCTGATAGGGATTGCATTGAATGTGTAGACTGCTTTGGGTAGTATTGACATTTTAACAATATTTGTTCTTCCTATACAGGAGCATAGAATAGTTTTCCAATTTTTTGTGTCTTCTTCAACTTATTTCATAAGCTTTCTATACTTTTCAGTGTATAAATTTTTCACCTCTTTGGTTATATTTATTCCTAGGTATTTTATGGGGTTTGGTGCAATTGTAAATCGGATCAATTCCTTGATTTCTCTTTCTGTTGCTTCATTGTTGGTGTATAGGAATGCATTCGATTTCTGTGCATTGATTTTATATCCTGCAACTTTGGTGAGTTCTTGAATCAGTTCTAGCAGTTTTTGGTGGAACCTTTTGGGTTTTGCATATAGAGTATCATGTCATCTGCGAAGAGTGAAAGATTGACCTCTGCCTGGCTGATTTGGATTCCTTTTATTTCTTTGTGTTGTCTTATTGCTGAGGCTAAGACTTCCAATACTACATTGAATAACAGTGGCAAGTGGACATCCCTGTCTTGTTTCTGACATTAGGGGGAAAGCTCTCAGTTTTTTTTTAATTTTTTAACGTTTATTTATTTTTGGGACAGAGAGAGACAGAGCATGAATGGGGGAGGGGCAGAGAGAGAGGGAGACACAGAATCGGAAGCAGGCTCCAGGCTCTGAGCCATCAGCCCAGAGCCTGACGCGGGGCTCGAACTCACGGACCGCGAGATCATGACCTGAGCTGAAGTCGGATGCTTAGCTGACTGAGCCACCCAGGCGCCCCAAGCTCTCAGTTTTAAAGTAGGGATAGAAGGATCATACCTCGAGATCATAAAAGCCATATACGAAAGACCCATACAAGTGTTTGAATTGTTTGTTCTAGCTCTGTGAAAAATGATGGTATTATTTTAATAGAGATTGCATTGAATGTGTAGAGATCTTTGGGTAGTACAGATATTTTAACAATATTTTCTCTTTCAATCCATGTGTATGAAATAGTTTTCAATTTCTTTCATCAGAGTTTTACAGTTTTCCAAGTACAGATCCTTTGCCTCTTTGGTTAGGTTTCTTTCTAGGTATCTTATGCTTTTTGGTGCAATTGTAAATGGGATCAATTCCTTGATGTCTTTCTGCTGCTTTATTATTTTTATATAGGAAAGCAACATATTTCTGTACAATGATTTTATATCCTGCTACTTTGCTGAATTCACATATCAATTCTAGCAGTTTTTTGGTGGAGTCTTTTGGGTTTTCCATGTAGAGTATCATGTCCTTTGTGAAGAGTAAAAAGTTGACTTCTTCCTTGCTAATTTGCATGCCTTTTATTTATTTTTGTTGCCTGATTGCTGAGGCTAGGACTTCCAGTACTATTTTGAACAACAGTGGTAAGAGTGAACATCCCTGTCATGTTCCTGACAGTTCAATTTTTCCCCATTGAGGATGATACATGGGTTTATGATTTGAGGTATGCTTCTTATATCCCTACTTTCTTGACGGTTTTTATCAAGAAAGGATCCTGTATTTTGTAAAATGCTTTTTCTGAATCTATTGAGAGGATCATATGGTTCTTATCCTTTCTTATAGTAATGTGGTGTATCATGTTGATTGATTTATAGATATGTAACCACCCCTTCAGCCCACGAATAAGTCCTACTTGATTATTGTTAATAATTATTTCAATCTATTGTAGGGTTTGGTTTGTTAACATCATGTTAAGAATTTTTGCATCCAGGTTCATCAGGGATATTGGTCTGTAATTCTCCTTTTCAGTGGGGTCTTTGTCTGGTTTTGGAACCAACGTAATGCTGGCTTCACAGAATGAGTTTGAAAGGTTTCCTTCTGTTTCTACTTTTTGCAACAGGTTTAGAAGAATAGGTATTAACTCTTTAAATCTTTGGTAGAACTCTTCTGGGACGCCACCAGGGCCTGGACTCTTGTTTGTTGGGAGATGTTGATTACCAATTCAATTTCTTTGCTGCTTATGGGTCTGTTCACATTTTTTATTTCTTCCTGTTTCAATTTTGGTAGTTTATATGTTTCTAGGAATTTTTCCACTTATTCCAGGTTGCCCAACTTGTTGGCATGTAATTTCTTGTGATCTTCTCTCTTTATTATTTCTATTTATTTGGTGTTTGTTGTGATCTCTCCTCTTTCATTCATTATTTTATTTATTTAGGTTCTTTTCTTTTTCATAAATATGGCTAGGCATTTATCAGTTTTGTAAATTATTTCAAAACACTATCACCTTGTTTCATTGTTTTGTTCTACTGTCATATATATATATATATATATATATATATATATATATAGTAGTCTGCCATAACCTTTATTTTCCTTCTTCTGAGGGTGGGTTTTGGACTCTATTTTCTATTTTCAAGCTCCTTTATGTGTAAGATTAGGTTCTGTTTTGAGACTCTTCTATCCTTTTTTTTAGTTCATTTTTTTGAGACAGAGAGACAGAGAGACAGAGAGTGATTGGGTAAGTGGTAGAATGAGAGTGAGAGTGGGAATCTTAAATAGACTCCATGACCTTCCCAGGACCCCATGAGGGCCTCAATCTCACGACTGTGAGATCATGACCTGAGTCAAAGTAAGGAGTTGGATATTTAACTGACTGAGCCACCCAGGTGCCTTGACACTCCTTCCTTCTTGAGGAAGGCCTGTATCACAGTAGACTTCCCTCTTAGGACTGTCTTTGCTGTATCCCAAACGTTTTGGACAGTCGTGTTTGCATTTTCATTGGCTTCCATGAATTTTGTGTGTGTGTATGTGTGTGTGTGTGTGTGTGTGTGTGTGTGTGAGAGAGAGAGAGAGAGAGAATGGGGGGGGCAGAGGAAGAGGGAGAGAGAGAGAATCCCAAGCAGGTGCCACATCCAGTGAGGAGTCTGACATGGAGTTAGATCTCATAACTGTAAGATCATTTTCTGAGCTGAAATCAAGAGTTGGAAGCTTAACCGATTCAGCCACCCAGGTTCCCCATCTTCCATGCATTTTGTATTTCTTTAATTTCCTGGCTAACCTATTTATTTACTTATTTATTTATTTATTTATTTATTTATTTACTTGGTAGGATGTTCTTATCCTTCCTGTATTTGTGGTCTTTACAATTTTTTCCTCATGGTTGACTTAAAGTTACATAGTGCTGTTTTCTGAAAATATGCATGGTATGATTTCAATCTTTTTGTACTGAGTGAGACCTGTTGTGACCTAGTATGTAATCTGTTCTGGAGAATGTTCCAGGTACAGTTGAAAAGAATGTGCATTCTGCTGCTTTTGGGTGAAATTCTTTGAATATATCTGTTAAGTCCATCTTATCCAGTGTGTTATTCAAAGCCATTGTTTCCTTGTTAATATTCTGCTTAGATGACCTGTCCATTTCTGTAAGTGGGTTTTCCCCCTCTATTTTTATATTATTGTCGATGATTTTCTTTAGGCTTTTTGTTAATTGATTTATATATTTGCCTGCTCCCATGTTGCAGGCAATTATTTACTATTGTTAGAGGTTCTTGTTGGATAGACCCTTTTATTATGATGTAGTGCCTTTCTTCCTCTCTTATTACAGTTTTTGCTGTAAAATCTAGTTTGTCTGATATGTTTGCCTATCTCAAGTTTCTTCTGATGTCCAATAGCATGATAAATACTTCTACACCCTTTCACTTTCAATCTGGAGGTGTCTTTGTGTCTAAAATGGGTCTCTTATAAGCAACGTATTGTTGGGTCTTTTTTTTTTTTATTCCATTCTGATATCCTATGTCTTTTGATTGCAGCATTTAGTCCATTTGCATTCAGAGTAATTAATGATAGATATTAATTTAGTACCATTGTATTACTTGTAAATTCTGCTGTTCCTGTAGATTGTCTCTGTTCATTTCTAGTCTTTGTTGTTTTTGTTCTCTCTTTCCCATTCAAAAGGTCCTTTTTGATAATTTTTGCAAAACTATTTTAATGTTCACAAACTTTATTGGTCTTTGCTTGCCTTGGAAACCATTTCTCCTTCTATTCTGAATGACAGCCATGCTGGGTGCAGCATTCTTGGCTGCACACTTTTCCCATTCAGCATGTTGAATATATCAAGCCGCCCACTTTTGGCCTGCCAAGTTTCTGTGGTCAGATGTGCTGCTAATCTTATGTGTTTACCCTCATAGTTTAAGGATCCTTTTTACTAGTTGGTTTCAGAATTCTCTTTATCTTTGTAGTTTGCAAGTTTAACTATGCAAGTCATGGTGTTGACCTGTTTTTATTGATTTTTAAGGGAGTTCTTTGTGCCTTTTATACTTGAATGCCTGTTTCCTTCCCTAGTTTATGAAAGGTCTGAGCTATATTTTTTTTTAAGAAAACTTCTTCCCCCTTTTCCCACACTTCTTCTGGGACTCTTATGATATAGTTTTTATTTCACTTGAAGGAATTGATGAGCTCCCTAAGTCCATATTCATGATCTAATAGTTTTCTTTCCCACTCCTTTTCAGCTTGATTATTTGCCATAATTTTATCTTCCATATCACTTAATTATTCCTCTGTTTATTCCATCCTCATTTTAATTATATGAAATTGGTTTTGCATCACAATTATAGTGCTTTTTATTTTGGGGTGACTAGATTTTACGTCCTTTATCTCTACATAAAGTGTTTTTCTGATGTGTTCTATGCTTTGTTCAAGCCCAACTAGTATTTTTATGACTGTTTTTCTAAATTCTTGTTCAGATATATTTCTTGTATCTGTTTTGGGAAAATCCTTGGCTTTGGTTTCTTCTTGATTTTCTTTGCAGGAGAATTCCTCTGTCTTGTCATTTTGTCTAAGTTTGTGTCTTTTGAATGTTATGAAAGATTCTTGTGTTTCCTGCATTTGAGTGCATTGCTATATTAAGAAGTGTTTATATACTGTCCAGGTCCTAGTTCTTCAGGAAATGTTTCTGGGGTATGCTGTGTGCACTCTGTTGTTGTGATTTGGCTGCTCTTTTTTTTCTGATAAATCCTCTGCAGAGTTCCTCCTTGCTTACAGTGGGGAAATGTTTGGACCTTCAACTAGGTGTTCTTTGATTTATTTTTTAAAAATAAACCTTATTTAAAAAAAAAAAAACATGATCCAAAAACAGAAAAGGAAAAAGAACAAAAAAAAAAAAATGAACCCAAACAGACAAAAAACTAATCCTGGCTGCAAATAAAAGAAAGCAAGAAACAAGTAAAAGAAAGAAAGAGAGAAAGAGAGAAAGAGAAAGAGAAAGAGAAAGAAAGAAAGAAAGAAAGAAAGAAAGAAAGAAAGAAAGAAAGAAAGAAAAAAATGAGAAAAAAAAAAAAAAAAAAACCTGATCACATTTCTACCAGAACTGAAGCTGATGCTTTGGGGCACTCTTCAATCAGTAGACCTGGTGCATGGGTGGGGGTTGGGGGAAAGCAACCTGATTTGTTCTTCTGGGGAAGAGGCCTGCTTCTCTGGCTCACAATGAGACCTGCACTAGTAACCCTGTCCCTGTAGGGCACAGGGGTGGGGGGAGATGGGGGAGTTTGGTGTAGGAAGCAACACCAGCCTTCAATGGGGGTGTTGTGTTGCTTGCTGAAGTTTGGCTTTTTTGGTGGTCAGAGGGGAAGATGGTTTCACCACCCCGCATCACCCCCCCCCACCCCGTCTCCTCCCCGAGTAGGGGAGATCAAGCTTGTCACTGTTCAGGTAGCCTTCACAGACAAGGGACCAATCTTCCTTCCTGTGTCCCAGGCTTCTGCCAGAACCCTGCCTCAACCCTTCTGTGACTTGGTCCTGAGCATACCTGACACCACAGCTATCCTGTGTTTCATCTCTGGCATGCAACTGGGATTCAAAACTCCAAATCTTAAAGGACCAGTCAAGGCAGAGACCCACTCACTTTCTCTGGAGGAGAGCCTCACAGCACCTAGTACTGTTCTGTCCCAGAAAAGCAATTGCATGGCTGCACAGGTCCCTGCAATTTATGGTGAAGCACAACAAAAATCGGGGATCACTTTAACTCTCCCCTACTGTTGAATCGCTGCTCAAAGGCAGCATCCAAGTCTTTGGCCTTTGGAGATTCAATATACCCTCTTCCAAATGCACTCCAGGAAGGAGAACATACTCTCCTAGTATGGCCCAGGTGATCCCCACCCCTTCTTGTCTGTTGTCCACTCCTGGACCTCCCCTCCTTCTTCCCAAAAACATCTCCACCCCCGCATTGATTCCATTGAATGGCGTGAATTTCCAAAAGCTCAGAATTTGTACTCCACTGTTTGAAAACCTTGCAATAGTCAGTTCCTCCTGATTCTCAAGTCAATGGATTTGGGGGAGTGCTTTTCTTGGATGAACCCTATGTGCTGCTCTCTCTTCCCCTCTCTCCTTCTCCTCTTCACGGAAATTGCTCCCTCCCCTCTGCAGCACTGAGGCTCTTCTCTCCCCCAATCACCTACCCACACCATTTACCAGTGACATTCTCTCCCTCAAACTATGCAGATTGTTCTCTTAATCCTCAGATCAATTTCGTAGGTGTTCAGAATGAATTGATGTTGATCTAGCTGTGTTCAAGGGACAAGACAAGCCCAGGGTCCCCTTACTGCTCTGCTATCTAGACTACTCTCAGTTATTAATTTATTTTTAATATTTAAATCTCTGAAAACAGTTTTTCAATATTCTGTTGTAATTCAAAATTTATAAAATGTATAAAATCTGTTTATTCATAACAGAAAGTTTTAAGGAAAAAATTGATAGATGTAAGTAATGATTCAAAAAGCACTTATAAGTTGTACAGTGTTAGATAGCAATATTTTATACATTCATATACAGTTTTTCATTCAAAAACTGTTTTAAATAACAACTTATTGAACACTGAGTGGAATAAAAGTAGCTTACATAGTAACATTACCATGGTTTTATTCCTACACTGTTTTTCTCATGCTATTAAATGAACATTATTTTTTCTAAGGTTCTTGTTTGTACTTTATTCATACACTAATTTTGTTTGTTTCTGTTCTGTTAATGGCTAACCCTCCATATGAAGGAAAATAAAAGAACATAGTCAAATTGGTAACTAGACATGTTGGAAATGTGAACTTGCCAATATATATAGAAACACTATTCTTTGTATATTAGTGACTTGCAAGAACCCCTTCAGTCTCATGATTTTCTTAATATGTGTAGGAAAATTTACCAGGAACCTTTTTTTTTTTTTACCAAAAACTTTCTTCTTTATCCTGAAGATATATAATAGAGTAAGTAATGAAATTTGAGATATGTAGATGATTATTCAAAACACACAAAAAAATTGAAATTAAAACTTAACTTTTATTTCAGTGACCAGGGATATGTTCTGAGTCAGACTTTTAATGCAAACAAAGAGATATGTGAATCCATTTTCAGAAGCATAGTAGAATGTTTTACAAGCATAAAAATGTATCTAACTGCATGAGTCATATATGATTATCTATACCATCTCAAGTTTTCATTAAATGTTTATTTATTTTTGAGAGAGAGAGAGACAGTGAAATTGGGGAGGGGTAGAGAGAGAGGGAGACAGGATCTGAAGCTGGCTCTGCAATGACAGCAAAAAGCCTGATGCAGGGCTCAAACTTATGAACTGCAAGATCATGACCTGAGCCAAGGTCAGATGCTCAACCTACTAAGCTACCAAGGCACCCCTCAAGCTTTTATTCAGAGTGAATTTTGGCACTGTCCTTTAATACAATTATTGCAAACTTCTCAAAAAATTCATTATCTTTCCTCACACAAACTTTTCAAGGAAAACAATGGTCTTGTGATAAGCAGGAATTAAAGTTGCAAATCTACAGATCCTAGAGAAAAGAGAAACTAAATTAATCCATTCAAACTACCAATGCACAGCAGCAACTCAGAAGGAAGGGTCATGTTGTGAGAGATTTTTTAACACTATATAAAGGTGGGTGGCCATTTGCCAGTATCTCCATAGTTAAGGTGTTGAAAGAGTTGACTCCATCATTTGAGAAACATGATATGTGTGTTTAATTTTAATTTAATTTATACATTTCTGTTTACACATTTCTAGTACAAACATTTTTCCATATGCTGGAAATAATAATGTCTCCAATAAATTTCAAATACTTTTTTTATTTTTATAAATTTCAAATTGCAAGCTTAATACATGTTCTTGGAGAAAAACGCTACTATATTAATGTCTACCAATGAATTGCATGGTAAAGTTAAGTGTATGGTAAAGTTAATATATTTCAATAGATTTATTTTTGGCAAACCATTGAGCTAGTGGAGTTCATATTCATATGTTGATATGTTTATCATATAGGGAACAAGTAAAACAGTTTATGTGCTTCCTGATTAAATCTTCTATTTTTGGTACCAAATCAAATCGGACTGCCATTCCTCTTAATGCATAGTTTTGTAACAGATGATCAACACATAATATAAATTTTGTTATATACAATAAATTCATGCTTTTCAGCACTCAAGATGCTGAATATTTTCAGGTTAGATCAGAAGAGTCAATATATTATTTTTATGTTATTTTTCCAAGCCCACCTACCTGTTTGAATTTCCTTTCTGTATATTAGCTGATAGTCTGAGAGAGGAAAAAATTTTTTTGAGAATTTTTTTCCATTTGAATAAAGGCTCATATATGCCTAACTGCCCTAAAGGCTAATTTCCTTGGAGAGCCATTATCATGCAGCTCACATTGTCATTAACCTACACTGTTGAACTTGCTATCAAATAACCTGTAAAAGAGAACAAGCTATTATGTGTCATAGGGCAGATTTATGTTAAATTAAGTTTGAAACAAGTAATGAATTATTGACATTTATTCTGTCTCTAATAACATGACTGCCAATTCAATCAGATTTAATTTAATTTATTTTAATTTAAATTAATTTAATTTTTATTTATTTTTTAAATATAATTTATTGTCAAATTGGCTAACATACAGTGTATAAAGTGTGCTCTTGGTTTTGGGATAGATTCCCGTGGTTCATCACTTACATACAATACCCAACAAGTGCCCTCCTCAATTCCCATCAGACATTTTCCCCTCTTCCCCACCTCCCCCATCCTCCCTCAATTTGTTTTCTGTATAAGAGTCTTTTATGGTTTTCCTCACTCCCTCTCTGTTTGTAATTATTTTTTCCCCTTCCCTTCTCCCATGGCCTTCCGTTAAGTATCTCAAGATCCACATATGAGTGAAACATATGATATCTGTCCTTCTCTGAGTGACTTATTTCACTCAGCATAATACCTTCCACTTCCATCCATGTTGCTGCAAATGGCATGATTTCATTCTTTCTCATTGCCAAGTAGCATTTCATTGTATATATAAACCACATCGTCTTTATCCATTTATTAGGTGATGGACATTTAGGCTCATTCCATAATTTGACTATTGTTGAAAGCGTTGCTAAAATCATTGGAGTACATGTGCCCTTATGAATCAGTACTCCTGTGTCCCTTGGATAAATTCCTAGTAGTGCTATTTCTGGGTGGTAGTTTTATTTTTAATTTTTTGAGGAACCTCCACACTGTTTTCCAGAGCGACTGCACCATTGCCACCAACAGTACAAGAGGGTTCCTGTTTCTTCACATCCTCTCAATCATCAGTAGTTTCCCGAATTATTCATTTTAGCCACTCTGACCAGTGTGAGGTAGTATCTCATTGTGGTTTTGATTTGTATTTCCCTATTGATAAGTGACGTTGAGCTACTTTTCATGTGTCTGTTGGCAATCTTGATGTCTTCTTTGGAAAAGTGTCTATTCATGTCTTCTGCCCATTTCTTCACTGGATTATTTTTCAGGTGTTGAGTTTGGTAAGTTCTTTATAGATTTTGGATACTAACCCTTTATCCAATATGCTATTTGCAAATTTCTTTTCCCATTCCATTGGTTGCCTTTTAGTTTTGTTGATTGTTTCCTTTGCAGAGCAGAAGCCATTTATCTTCATGAGGTCCCAATAGTTCATTTTATTTCCTTTAAGTCCCTTGGCTTTGGAGACGTGTTGAGCAAGAAATTGCTGCAGCTGAGGTCAAAGAGGTTGTCGCCTGCTTTCTCCTCTAGGGTTTTGATGGTTTTCTGTCGTATATTTAGGCCTTTAATTAATTTTGAGTTATTTTTGTGTATGGTGTAAGAAAGTGGTCTAGTTTCATTCTTCTTCATGTTGCTGTCTAATTCTCCCAGCACCATTTGCTAAAGAGACTGTCTTTTTTCCATTGAGTACTCTTTCTTGTTTTGTCAAAGATTAGTTGGCCATACATTTGTGGGTCTAATTCTGAGTTCTCTATTCTATTTCATTGGTCTATGTGTCTGTTTTTGTTCCAATGCCATGCTGTCTTGATGATTACAGCTTTGTAGTAGAGGCTAAAGTCTGGGATTATGAGGTCTCCAGCTTTGGTTTTCTTCTTCAATAATATTTTGGCTATTCAGGGTCTTTTGTGGTTCCATACAAATTTTAGGATTGTTTGTTTTAGCTTTGAGAAAAATGCCAGTGCAATTCTGATTGAGATTGCATTGAATGTGTAGATTTCTCTGGGCAGTAGTGACATTTTAACAGTATTTATTCTTCCAATCTATGAACATAAAATGGTTTTCCATTTCTTTGTGTTGTCTTCAAATTCTTTCATAATCTTTCTGTAGTTTTAGGCATACAGATATTTTACATCTTTGGTTAGGTTTATTCCTAGGTATTTTATGGTTCTTGGTGCAATTGTAAATGGGATCAACTTCTTGATTTTTCTTTCTTTTGCTTCATTATTGCTGTATAAAAATGCACTTGGTTTCTCTACACTGATTTTGTAACCTGTGACTTTGCTGAATTCCTGTATAAGTTCTAGCAGTCTTTAGGAGTCTTTCGGACTTTCCACGTAGAGTATCATGTTGTCTGTGAAAAGTGAAAGTTTGACTTATTCTTTGAAAACTTGGATGTGTTTTATTTTGTTTTATTGTCTGATTGCTGATGTTGTTAGGACTTCCAACACTGTGTTAAAAACAGTGGTGAGAGTGGACATCCTTGTCGTGTTCCTGATCTCAGGGTGAAATATCTCAGTTTTTCCCCATTTAGGATGATATTAGCTGTGGGTTTTTGACATATGGTGTTTATGATATTTAGGTACGTTCCTTCTATCCCAACTTTCTTGAGGGTTTTTATTAAGAAAGGATGCTGTATTATGTCAAATGCTTTCTCTGCATCCATTTGCAGGATCAAATGGTTCTTATCCTTTGTTTTATTAATGTGATGTATCACATTGATTTATTTGTGAACATTGAACCAGCCCTTCAGTCCAGGAATTAATCTCACTTAATCATCGTGAATAATTCTTTTTATATGCTGTTGAATTTGATGTGCTAGTATCTTGTTGAGAATTTTTGCATCCGTATTCATCAGGGATATTGGCCTGTAATTCTCCTTTTTTTGTGGGGTCTCTGTTTGGGGAATCAAGGTAATGCTGCCTTTATATAATGACTCTGGAAGCTTTCCTTCTGTTTCTTTTTTTTTTGGGAAAAGCCTGAGAATGATAGGTATTCAATCTGCTTTAAATGTCTGGTAACATTCCCCAGGGAAGCCATCTGGTCCTGGACTCTTATTTTTTGGGAGATTTTTGATAACTGACTCAATTTCTTCACTAGTTATGGGTCTGTTCAATTTTTTTATTTCTTCCTATTTGAGTTTTGGTAGTGTGTGGGTGTCTAGGAATTTGTTCATTGCTTCCAGGTTGCCCAGTTTGTTGGCATATAATTTTTCATAATATTCTGTGATAATTGCTTGTATTTCTGAGTGATTAGTTGTGACAAACCCATTTTCATTCGTGATTTTACCTATTTGGGTCCTCTCTCTTTTCTTTTTGAGAACTCTGGCTAGGGGGTTATGAATTTTGTTTTGTTTTTCTTTTTAAAAAATTTTTTTTAAGTTTATTTATTTTTGAGACAGAGAGAGACAGAGCATGAACGGGGGAGGGGCAGAGAGAGAGGGAGACACAGAACCAGAAGCAGGTTCCAGGCTCTGAGCCATCAGCCCAGAGCCCGATGCAGGGCTCGAACCCACGGACCGTGAGATCGTGACCTGAGCCGAAGTCGGACGCTCAACCGACTGAGCCACCCAGGCGCCCCTTGTTTTGTTTTTCAAACAACCAGCTGTTAATATCATTGATCTGTCCTATATTTTTTTGATTCTATATTGTTTATTTCTGCTTTGATTTTTTTTAATACTCTTCTTCTGCTGACTTTTGGGTTTCTTTGTTGTTCTGCTTCCAGTTCCTTTAGGTGTGCTCTTAGATTTTGTATTTAGGATTTTCTTCTTTCTTGAGATAAGCCTGTTCCTCTTAGAACTGCTTTTGCTGCATCTCAAAATGTTTGAAATGTTGTGTTTTCATTTTAATTTGTTTCCATATATTTTTAAAATTTCTTCTTTAGTTGCCTTGTTGGCCCATTCTTTCTTTAGTAGGATGTTCTTTAACCACCACGCATTTGGAGGTTTTCCAAACTTTTTCCTGTTGTTGATTTCAAGTTTCATAGCATCATGATCTGAAAGTGTGCATGGTAAGTTCACAATTCTTTTATATTTATTGAGGGCTGTTTGGTGACCTAGTATGTGATCTGTCTTGGATAATGTTCCATGTGCATTTAAGAAGAATATGTAATCTGTTGCTTTAGGATATAGAGTTCTAAGTATATCTGTCAAGTCCATTTGGTAGTGTATCATTCAGGGCCATTGCTTATTGATTTCCTGCCTAGATGATCTGTCCATTGTTGTAAGTGGAGTATTCATGTCCCCTGCAGTTACCACATTCTTACCAATAAGTTTGCTTATGTTTGTGATTAATTGTTGTATATATTTGTGTGTCCTTAATTTGGTGCATAAACATTTACAATTGTTTATTGATGGATAGACTCTGTAATTATGATACAATACACTTCCTCATCTCTTGTTCCAGCCTTTAGTTTGAAACCTAGTTTGTCTTATATACGTATGGCTACTCCAGCTTACTTTTCACTTCCCTTAGCATGATAGATAGTTCTCCATCCCCTCACTTTCAATCTGAAGGTGTCCT
This sequence comes from Lynx rufus, assembly GCF_022079265.1. NCBI lineage: Eukaryota > Metazoa > Chordata > Mammalia > Carnivora > Felidae > Lynx > Lynx rufus. Next base: position 51,472,558 of record NW_025814828.1, on the reverse strand, counting down.
CAAGTCTAAAATGGGTTTCTTGTAGACATAACATAGATGGGTCTTTTTTTTTAATTCATTATGATACCCTATGTTTTTTGATTGGATAATTTAGTCCATTTGCAATCAGTGTTATTATTGAAAGATATGGGTTTAGAGTCATTGTGTTATCGGTAGGTTTCATGGTTATAGTGATGTCTCTGGCAGTTTGTGGTCTTTGCAACATTCCGCTCACAGAAGCCCCTTTAGGATCTCTTGTAGGGCTAGTTTAGTGGTGATGAATTCCTTCAGTTTTGTTTGGGAAAACCTTTATCTCTCCATCTATTCTGAACGACAGGCTTCCTAGGTAAAAGATTCTTGGCTGCATATTTTTCCTCTTCAGCACATTGAAATTTTCCTGCCACTCTTTTCTGGCCTGCTAAGTTTCAGTATATAGGTCTGCTACTACCCTTATGTGTGTACCCTTGTAAGTTAAGGCCCATTTATCCCTAGATGCTTTCAGAATTCTCTCTTTATCTTTGTATTTTGCCAGTTTCACTATGATATGTCAAGCAGAAGTTACCTCTGAGGAGAGTTCTCTGTGCCTCCTGGATTTCAATGTCTGTTTCTTTCCCCAGATTGGGGAAGTTCTCAGCTATGATTTGTTCAAGTACACCTTTTGCCCCTTTCTCCATATCTTTTTGTTCTGCAACTCCATGATATGGATATTGTTCTTTGTCATTGACTCACTTATTTCTCTAATTCTCCCCTCATGGTCCAGAATTTTTTTACCTCTCATTTTCTCAGCTTCATATTTTCCCATAATTTTATCTTCTATTTCACCTTTTCTCCCCTCTGCCTCTTCAATCCTCGCTGTCAAGCCTCTAGTTTATTTTGCACCACGTTTACAACATTTTTTAATTCACCATGACTATTATTTAGTTCCTTTATCTCTGCAGCAAAAGATTCTCTGCTGCCTTCTTTGCTTTTTTCAAGCCCAGTGATTAATCTTTTGACTCTTAGTCTAAATTCTTCTTCAGTTATAGTGTTTATATCTGGTTTAATCAATTCCTTAGCTGTCATTTCTTAGAATTGATTTTGAGGAAAAGTATCTCATTTCATCATTTCAGCGAGATTTTTGTCCCTTATTGTGTTTTAAAAGATTGTTATGTACCCTGCTCCTGTGAGCACTACTATATTATAGAGGGGTCATACACTGGCCCTCCAGGGCCTGACTCTTCAGGAGGCGGTTTTTTTTAGAGTGTTACTTGCTCTCTGTTCTTGTGATTTTGGTTACTTTATCTCCCTACTTGTAGTGATGTTTTGGATACTCCCCCAGGTATGCTTTGATTTGTTCCTTGAAACAACCCTAAAGGAAAACAAACAAACAAACAAAAAACAGAAAACAAAAACAAGCAAACACACAAAACAAACAAACAAACAAACAAAAACCAGAAACACAAGCTATAGGTAAACAACAGGGTGGAGGCAGTGTTGATGGAGGAAGCTTTATCCCATACAAAGTGACAAATGACAGGGGCAGGGAAAAAGAAAAGATAATAAAAATTGAGCAAAGAGACTATATGGCTTAATCCAGAGAGAAAGAAAGGAATATAAAGAAGGATATATAGAATATATATCAAGATAATAGATTAAATATGTGTGCTTAAACAAACCAACAACCAGATTAACCAAATTAGAGGAGAGAAGAGATAAGGAGAAAAGTAAGGAAGAATATATCTATATAATAAGAACTGTCCACAAATTAAATCAAGCTATGCAACAGCACTGGTTTGGAGGAGGGGCTGTCTGGTTTGTCAGCATCAATCCCACTCCAGTAGATATGAATTTACCAGGAGCAGAGAGATGTGGCTTGGTGTAGGTGGATCCAACCTCCACTGTGGGCCTGCTGTCCCTTCCCTGAAGATCCACTTTGTTGGTGATGGAGAGAAAAATGGTAACACCTCAGTCTCTCCTCCCTGGACCGTGTGTCCCAAAATACTCTGTTCAAGCCATCCTCGTTGTACTGCGGGTGCAACCCAGGTGGTTTGTCTTGCTCTGCCAACTGACACCAGCACCTCCCTGGCATTTGGCTGGGTTTTAAACCCCGAAGTGTTTAAGGTTCCCACTCCATCTGCCCTGGTTTCAGGGAAGTGCTGCTCCTTTGAATATATATCCTCTTCCTACAGCACTCCAGGTGCATGAACAGGGCAACTGGCCCCAGTCCAGAGAAAGCCCCACAGGCAGAGATTAGATCTTTCTCCATTCCAATCTGTGGCTTTTCTCTTGTCCAGATACAGTTCTATGCTTCCCCAGCCTCCCTTTCTCTTCCCTTTGTCTCTCCACAGAAGCAGATCACTCCTCTCCATTCATTTTATCTCTCCCAGTTCTCAACCACACACCTATGGCCAGACTGTCCTGGTGGGTCACTGGAAGCATGTTTGTTACTTTGCCATCCAGATTCTTGGAGTTCAAAGTCCTTTGGCCTCAATACTGCTTTGTTTGAGAGACAAGGTAACTTCAGATCCCCCTACTTCTCTGCCATGTTGACCCTTACTCCAGATTTAATTTAATTTATTTTTATTTTTTTCTTAATGTTTATTTATTTCTGAGACAGAGAGAGACAGAGCATGAGTGGGGGAGGGGCAGAGAGAGAGGGAGTCACAGAATCAGAAGCAGGCTCCAGGTTCTGAGCTGTCAGCAGAGAGCTCGACATGGGGCTCGAACCCACAAACCATGAGATCATGACCTGAGCCGAAGTCGGTCGCTCAACTGACTGAGCCACCCAGACACCCCTCCAGATTTAATTTTAAATAAGGAAGTTACATTTACTCTCTTTATGCTATATAAATCTTTCACACATTCCCTAGTTAAATATGGTTTATGAGTATATGCTTTTCCCTAAAAAAAATAAAAATGAGGATATTTTCCTTTAAGCTACAAAACTGGTTACTAGAGGCCATTGTGACTCTCTATTCAGATTAAACTTTAGAATTCCCTTTAAGTCTGTGCAAATTAAAATAACTATATTTTACCAACTTTCAGGGAAAATAATTTTCTATATAATATGAGATATGTTTTACATTATTGCATAATGTTAATGTTGCCCATTATGTAATTGTACTCTACAATAGTAAAGCTCAACACATTGTAAGCAGAAATAGTGTTTTTAAAATCTTTTGTCTGTTGGACCTGTTCTGGACTTTATTAGAATGGAGTGCATCTGTGTGTGCATACTGGTGGGGGGTTCGGGGAGGGCAGAGAGGGAATATAGAGGGAGTATGGTGGCTTATAGATATAACTTATGTAAAACAATTCTCAGAAGTAGGGGAAATTAATCTTTTAAGTTTGGTCCCTGAGCCCTTTAGATTGCTGCCATAATGAAGGTCCTCCAATATGTGAAACCAGAAACAGGTAAAGAAGTGAGGGTGCAGGGAAAGAAAATTAGTTATTATCAGAATTTAGTTATTCAGCACTTGGAATGGTACCATTCTTTAAAGTCACTTAAAATCCCAGATAACTATAGCACAGTGTATACTTGATTATATATATATATATATATATATATATACACACACATATATATATGTATATATATGTATACATATACATATATATATACATATACATATATATGTATATATATACATATACACATATATATATACACATATATATCTGTATATGTGTATATATATATATATGTATACATATACATATATATACATATACATATATGTGTGTATATATATATATATATATAACCTCCAAAAATTTAGTTTCTTCTTTGTGTATGAGATAAAATCAGTCTGATTATGCTTTGTCATGACTTTGAAGAGAATATAGCAATAGAAAAACCAGTAAGTTGCCATAAAGTTCACAAAGTGTTTTCATTCATTTATCACATATTTATACATTGGCTACTTTATGCCATGTGCTCCACTCTTTGTCAGAAAATACACTAGTATACAAGAAAGCAGGCATTCCCTGCTCTCAAGGAGCTTATTCTTGAGAGGAATAATAGACATTTAAAACAATGACACAAATTGTTAATATAAATAAAAAATAATACCACAAAGAAATACGTGCTTCTTACAAGACTGTGTACTCTGACAGGCTTATGTTGCTTGGAGAGAGGGTGGTTTGGAAAGGCATCCTGTATCTCCTTTAAAATTCACAAACTCTGTGAGGTTGTAAGAGCCAGTATTACCATTTTCTCTATTTGGAACATGTACCAATTGAGGTTTAAGAAAGTGGCAAGATATTCAAATCTAGTTGTTTTTTTTTTTAAAGATTTTTACTGTGCCATGCTCCTTTCCTGACAGCAATAATTTGACAATTGAATAGTATGAAATATTTTCTCTAAAATTACTCCTAAAAGATATGTACACTACCAGAAGCTTTTGTAGTGTTTTTTTTTTCTTTTTGCCTTCTCCAAACCATCTGTATTCACCTTAAAATCTCATGCTGTAAGTAAGCTACCTTATTTTATTTTATTAAATTACTAACAGCAAAAAGTAATGAGTAAGTGGAGTTAAATCTTTTCTTCCTGCCCTTCACCTATCTTATACCCTCTATTAAAATACACTCTATTTCAGAAATCATGTGACTTCACTCATATGAGGACTTTGAGAGAAAAAACAGATGGACATAAGGGAAGGGAAACAAAAATAATATAAAAACAGGGAGGGAGACAAAACAGAAGAGACTCATAAATATGGAGAACAAACTGAGGGTTACTGGAGGGGTTGTGGGAAGGGGGGATGTGCTAAATGGGTAGGGGGCGTTATGGAATCTACTCCTGAAATCATTGTTTCACTATATGCTAACTAATTTGGATGCAAATTTAAAACAAAATAAAAAATAAAATTAAAAATATAAGAACTAAAAATAATACACTCTATTAGGGCCCCTGGGTGGCTCAGCCAGTTGAGTGCCTGACTTCAGTTCAGGTCATGATCTCATGGCTCCTGAGTTCAAGCCCTGCATCAGGCTCTGTACTGACAGCTCAGATCCTGGAGTGTGCCTCTGATTCTGTGTCTCCCTCTCTCTCTCTCTCTGCTCTCCCCCACTTGCATTCTGTCTCTCTCTCTCAAAAATAAATAAACATTAATTTCTTAAATAAATTACATTGTATTGAAAGTAGTACATTCAATGAAACAGAACAAATAAGTGGTATGATCTTGGTATCTTTTCAGAAAGAAGAAGAAAAACAAAGCAAAATAACCAACCCAAAGAAGTGGGATTTATTTTTCTTTCCAGAGCTTAGAGTGGTAGAAAACAGAAGGTAGAATGAAAAAAAGTGGAAAGGCTCTTTCCTTTTATTTTATAGACTGCAAACTCTGCTGAAAAGTTAAAGAGAAATCTACTCAATGTAATAGTTCTCACACCAAAGTGTTCATAGTGAGGAAAATTCGGCAGCAGGCCAAGAGGAAGATAAATGAATATACTATATTGATTAGAGTTAAAAGTTAGAAAGTATTATTCTTTTTCATAGCTAACGTTATAAAATTGATGAAGATGATTTTTTATTTATTTAATTTACTTATTTATTTTTTTTAATATATGAAATTTATTGTCAAATTGGTTTCCATACAACACCCAGCGTTCATCTCAAAAGGTGCCCTCCTCAATACCCATCACCCACCCTCCCCTCCCTCCCACCCCCCATCAACCCTCAGTTTGTTCTCAGTTTTTAACAGTCTCTTATATTTTGGCTCTCTCCCACTCTAACCTCTTTTTTTTTTCCTTCCCTTCCCCCATGGGTTTCTGTTAAGTTTCTTAGGATCCACATAAGAGTGAAACCATATGGTATCTGTCTTTCTCTGTATGGCTTATTTCACTTAGCATCACACTCTCCAGTTCCATCCACGTTGCTACAAAAGGCCATATTTCATTCTTTCTCATTGCCACGTAGTATTCCATTGTGTATATAAACCACAATTTCTTTATCCATTCATCAGTTGATGGACATTTAGGCTCTTTCCACAATTTGGCTATTGTTGAGAGTGCTGCTATAAACATTGGGGTACCAGTGCCCCTATGCATCAGTACTCTTGTATCCCTTGGGTAAATTCCTAGCAGTGCTATTGCTGGGTCATAGGGTAGGTCTATTTTTAATTTTCTGAGGAACCTCCACACTGCTTTCCAGAGCGGCTGCACCAATTTGCATTCCCACCAACAGTGCAAGAGGGTTCCCGTTTCTCCACATCCTCTCCAGCATCTATAGTCTCCTGATTTGTTCATTTTGGCCACTATGACTGGCATGAGGTGATATCTGAGTGTGGTTTTGATTTGTATTTCCCTGATAAGGAGCGATGTTGAACATCTTTTCCTGTGCCTATTGGCCATCTGGATGTCTTCTTTAGAGAAGTGTCTATTCGTGTTTTCTGCCCATTTCTTCACTGGGTTATTTGTTTTTCAGGTGTGGAGTTTGGTGAGCTCTTTATAGATTTTGGACACTAGCCCTTTGTCTGATATGTCATTTGCAAATATCTTTTCCCATTCCGTTGGTTGCCTTTTAGTTTTGTTGGTTGTTTCCTTTGCTGTGCAGAAGCTTTTGATCTTCATAAGGTCCCAGTAATTCATTTTTGCTTTTAATTCCCTTGCCTTTGGGGATGTGTCGAGTAAGAGATTGCTACGGCTGAGGTCAGAGAGGATTTTCCTGCTTTCTCCTCTGGGGTTTTGATGGTTTCCTGTCTCACATTCAGGTCCTTTATCCATTTTGAGTTTATTTTTGTGAATGGTGTGAGAAAGTGGTCTAGTTTCAACCTTCTGCATGTTGCTGTCCAGTTCTCCCAGCACCATTTGTTAAAGAGACTGTCTTTTTTCCATTGGATGTTCTTTCCTGCTTTGTCAAAGATGAGTTGGCCATAGGTTTGTGGGTCTAGTTCTGGGGTTTCTATTCTATTCCATTGGTCTATGTGTCTGTTTTTGTGCCAATACCATGCTGTCTTGATGATGACAGCTTTGTAGTAGAGGCTAAAGTCTGGGATTGTGATGCCTCCTGCTTTGGTCTTCTTCTTCAAAATTCCTTTGGCTATTCGGGGCCTTTTGTGGTTCCATATGAAGTTTAGGATTGCTTGTTCTAGTTTCGAGAAGAATGCTGGTGCAACTTTGATTGGGATTGCATTGAATGTGTAGATAGCTTTGGGTAGTATTGACATTTTGACAATATTTATTTTTCCAATCCATGAGCAGGGAATGTCTTTCCATTTCTTTAAATCTTCTTCAATTATCTTCATAAGCTTTCTATAGTTTTCAGCATATGGATACTTTACATCTTTGGTTAGATTTATTCCTAGATATTTTATGCTTCTTGGTGCAATTGTGAATGGGATCAGTTTCTTTATTTGTCTTTCTGTTGCTTCATTATTAGTATATAAGAATGCAACTGATTTCTGTACATTGATTTTGAATCCTCCAACTTTGCTGAATTCATGTATCAGTTCTAGCAGACTTTTGGTGGAGTCTATTGGATTTTCCATGTATAATATCATGTCATCTGCAAAAAGCGAAAGCTTGACTTCATCTTTGCCAATTTTGATGCCTTTGATTTCCTTTTGTTGTCTGATTGCTGATGCTAGAACTTCCAGCACTATGTTAAACAACAGCGGTGAGAGTGGGCATCCCTGTCGTGTTCCTGATCTCAGGGAAAAAGCTCTCAGTTTTTCCCCATTGAGGATGATGTTAGCTGTGGGCTTTTCATAAATGGCTTTTATGATCTTTAAGTATGTTCCTTCTATCCCGACTTTCTCAAGGGTTTTTATTAAGAAAGGGTGCTGGATTTTGTCAAAGGCCTTTTCTGCATCGATTGACAGGATCATATGGTTCTTCTCTTTTTTTTTGTTAATGTGATGTATCATGTTGATTGATTTGCGAATGTTGAACCAGCCCTGCATCCCAGGAATGAATCCCACTTGATCATGGTGAATCATTCTTTTTATATGCCGTTGAATTCGATTTGCTAGTATCTTATTGAGAATTTTTGCATCCATATTCATCAGGGATATTGGCCTGTAGTTCTCTTTTTTTACTGGGTCTCTGTCTGGTTTAGGAATCAAAGTAATACTGGCTTCATAGAATGAGTCTGGAAGTTTCCCTTCCCTTTCTATTTCTTGGAATAGCTTGAGAAGGATAGGTATTATCTCTGCTTTAAACGTCTGGTAGAACTCCCCTGGGAAGCCATCTGGTCCTGGACTCTTATTTGTTGGGAGATTTTTGATAACCGATTCAATTTCTTCGCTAGTTATGGGTCTGTTCAAGCTTTCTATTTCCTCCTGATTGAGTTTTGGAAGCGTGTGGGTGTTTAGGAATTTGTCCATTTCTTCCAGGTTGTCCAATTTGTTGGCATATAATTTTTCACAGTATTCCCTGATAATTGTTTGTATCTCTGACGGATTGGTTGTAATAATTCCATTTTCATTCATGATTTTATCTATTTGGGTCATCTCCCTTTTCTTTTTGAGAAGCCTGGCTAGAGGTTTGTCAATTTTGTTAATTTTTTCAAAAAACCAACTCTTGGTTTCGTTGATCTGCTCTACAGTTTTTTTAGATTCTATATTGTTTATTTCTGCTCTGATCTTTATTATTTCTCTTCTTGTGCTGGGTTTAGGCTGCCTTCCTTTTTCTGCTTCTATTTCCTTTAGGTGTGCTGTTAGATTTTGTATTTGGGATTTTTCTTGTTTCTTGAGATAGGCCTGGATTGCAATGTATTTTCCTCTCAGGACTGCCTTCGCTGCATCCCAAAGAGTTTGGATTGTTGTGTTTTCATTTTCGTTTGTTTCCATATATTTTTTAATTTCTTCTCTAATTGCCTGGTTGACCCACTCATTCGTTAGTAGGGTGTTCTTTAACCTCCATGCTTTTCCAGGTTTTCCAGACTTTTTTCTGTGGTTGATTTCAAGCTTCATAGCATTGTGGTCTGAAAGTATGCATGGTATAATTTCAATTCTTGTAAATTTATGAAGGGCTGTTTTGTGACCCAGTGTATGATCTATCTTGGAGAATGTTCCATGTGCACTCGAGAAGAAAGTATATTCTGCTGCTTTGGGATGCAGAGTTCTAAATATATCTGTCAAGTCCATCTGATCCAATGTCTCATTCAGGGCCCTTGTTTCTTTATTGACCGTGTGTCTAGATGATCTATCCATTTCTGTAAGTGGGGTGTTAAAGTCCCCTGCAATTACCACATTCTTATCAATAAGGTTGCCTATGTTTATGAGTAATTGTTTTATATATTTGGGAGCTCCTGTATTCGGCGCATAGACATTTATAACTGTTAGCTCTTCCTGATGGATAGACCCTGTAATTATTATATAATGCCCTTCTTCATCTCTTGTTACAGCCTTTAATTTAAAGTTTAGTTTGTCTGCTATAAGTATGGCTACTCCAGCTTTCTTCTGGCTTCCAGTAGCATGGTAAATAGTTCTCCATCCCCTCACTCTCAATCTAAAGGTGTCCTCAGATCTAAAATGAGTCTCTTGTAGACAGCAAATAGATGGGTCTTGTTTTTTTATCCATTCGGATACCCTATGTCTTTTGGTTGGCGCATTTAATCCATTTACTTTCAGTGTTATTATAGAAAGATATGGGTTTAGAGTCATTGTGATGTCTGTATGTTTTATGTTTGTAGTGATGTCTCTGGTACTTTGTCTCACAGGGTCCCCCTTAGGATCTCTTGTAGGGCTGGTTTAGTGGTGACAAATTCCTTCAGTTTTTGTTTGTTTGGGAAGACCTTTATCTCTCCTTCTATTCTAAATGAGAGACTTGCTGGATAAAGGATTCTCGGCTGCATATTTTTCCTGTTTAGCACACTGAAAATCTCGTGTCCATCCTTTCTGGCCTGCCAAGTTTCAAAAGAGAGATCAGCCACGAGTCTTATAGGTCTCCCTTTATATGTGAGGGCACGTTTACCCCTTGCTGCTTTCAGAATTTTCTCTTTATCCTTGTATTTTGCCAGTTTTACTATGATATGTCGTGCAGAAGATCGATTCAAGTGACGTCTGAAGGGAGTTCTCTGTGCCTCTTGGATTTCAATGCCTGTTTCCTTCCCCAGTTCCGGGAAGTTCTCAGCTATAATTTCTTCAAGTACTCCTTCAGCACCTTTCCCTCTCTCTTCCTCCTCTGGGATACCAATTATGCGCATATTATTTCTTTTTAGTGTATCACTTAGTTCTCTAATTTTCCCCTCATACTCCTGGAGTTTTTTTTATCTCTCTTTCTCTCAGCTTCCTCTTTTTCCATAACTTTATCTTCTAGTTCACCTATTCTCTCCTCTGCCTCCTCAATCCCAGCTGTCGTCGTTTCCATTTTGTTTTGCATTTCGTTTAAAGCGTTTTTCAGCTCCTCGTGACTGTTCCTTAGTCCCTTGATCTCTGTAGCAAGAGATTCTCTGCTGTCCTGTATACTGTTTTCAAGCCCAGCAATTAATTTTATGACTATTATTCTCAATTCACTTTCTGTTATATTATTTAAATCCTTTTTCATCAGTTCATTAGCTGTTGTTATTTCCTGAAGATTCTTCTGAGGGGAATTCTTCCGTTTGGTCATTTTGGATAGTCCCTGGTGTGGTGAGGACCTGCAGGGCACTTCCCCTGTGCTGTGGTGTATAACTGGAGTTGGTGGGCGGGGCCGCAGTCAGTCCTGATGTCTGCCCCCAGCCCACCGCTGGGGCCACAGTCAGACTGGTGTGTGCCTTCTCTTCCCCTCTCCTAGGGGCGGGATTCACTGTGATGTGGCATGGCCCGTCTGGGCTACTTGCACACTGCCAGGCTTGTGGTGCTGGGGATCTAGCAGAGTAGCTGGGGTGGGAAGGCAAGGTGCACAGGGGCAGGAGGTTTAGGCTTAGCTTGCTTCTCCTTCAGTGATCCACTTCAGGAGGGGCCCTGTGGCAGCGGGAGGGAGTCAGACCTGCTGCTGTAGGGTTGGCCCCGCAGAAGCACAGTGTTGGGTGTTTGCGAGGAGCAAGCAAGTTCCCTGGCAGGAACTGGTTCCCTTTGGGATTTTGGCTGGGGGATGGGCGGGGGAGATGGCGCTGGTGAGCGACTTTGTTCCCCACCAAACTGAGCTCTGTCGTCCGGGGGCTCAGCAGCTCTCCTTCCCTTTGTGCTCCAGCCTTCCTGCTTTCTGAGCAGAGCTGTTAACTTATGACCTCCCAGACGCTAAGTCGTGCTTGCTGTCAGAACCCACTCCATCCGTCAAGCTCCTCCGCCTTTGCAAGCCAGACTTGGGGGCTCTGCTTGGCCCGCGAGCTGCCCCTCGGCCCCGGCTCCCTCCCGCCAGTCCATGTAGCGTGCACCGCCTCGCCGCCCTTCCTACCCTCTTCCATGGGCCTCTCATCTGTGCTTGGCTCCAGAGACACCATTCTGCTAATCCTCTGGCGGTTTTCTGGGTTATTTAGGCAGGTGTAGGTGGAATCTAAGTGATCAGCAGGACGCGCGGTGAGCCCAGCCTCCTCTTAAGCCGCCATCTTATTCCCCTCTCGAAGATGATTTTTTAAACATGTACAAGGAATGAAACCATAGAGAAGTCTATTACTGTGTCTTAAGTATGTTACAACCAGAAAAGTTGTTGGATTCATTCAAACTACTTAGCAAAGAATTACTGAATTAAGTCATTTTGCTGAGTTTACTATTTTGTTGATTGGATTGGTTACTTAAGGAAAAAAACTTGTGGTTCCTCCTTGTGATCAAGGCCTTGAGATAATAACTATGTTTTTTTCCATGTATGTCAGACTACACCTTGAATACTGGGCTCAGTTCCAGGTGCCACCCTTATGTGCTTAATCTAAATTCCAGCCCTCATCTACTTTTGCGTTATTTTAAAAATTAATATTTTTAGCTTATATTTACTTCTGCTTTATTTTACATGACATTTAGAGGTGCAGAGAAATGAAACCAACCTTCTTGATATGTGGGTCCTCTAAAGATCTAATCCAGGTATTAGTGCCACACTTGAATAGGGTCATTCATAAGCTGAATTCTATTCAGAGGGTATAAATATTCAGTCAATCAGTCAAGTCAGTCATTGTAAAAAAGACTTGAAGTTATAAAGTCTGTGACCAAGATGATGAAGATGAAGCTAGGCCACACACATGAAGAGCAGCTAAAGAAAATGGAAGATATTTAGTTTCATTCATGTAATGAAGGCTTGGGGTGGAGTTGGAGCAAAATTAAGGTCTTCAAATGTGTAAAGAACTATTATATAGATGAAGGATTCAACTTGATTGTTAAGACTACAAGAAGCAGAATTTAAAAAATAGATGGAAGTTAAAAGGAAGCATATTTTGTCTAAATACAAACAAAACCTTTCTAAGAGTCACAGTTGATCAATAATGCAATGGATTATCTCAGGACATAGCAGATTCTTTGTCATGTGAGATGTTCAAATATCTGGGTAAATGCATGTAAGACTATGAAAGAGAAGAGTCAAATGTTGGCATTTTGAGAAAAACAAATAAAATATAAAAAATGTGAATTTTTATGCAGCTAAATTTATTCATTTTTTGCTATTAAAATATCTTTTCCTTTTTGAAATGATGGTGCTAGAAAAAATTTAAAATGTCTTACTTAGCAAAACATGTTGGCAACTCATTTATGAAATAAAAGGAAATTTACTGGTGTGGGGAATTGAAATTTTTGGAAGTACTGGACTAGATGATCCTTAAGATTCTTTCCTATGTTGAGTGTCTATGATTAAAATTTTGAAAGGATGACAAAAAATAATTAGAAGTGTATGTATAATCATTAAGAAATATGCATGAATAAATTTATCAGATTAATTTTTCTACTTCAGACTAGGCTTGATTTGTCCAAAGGCCCTGTATCTGTAGCAAAGGAAGCAGGTATTGCTAAGAGATGCAAAGGATGCAGGTCACATTTGTTAAACACATCCTGCTGCACAGTTTTGCTATTGTTTGTTATAGTCTGTGTTCTTCTCCACTGTCTTACTGTTTCTTTGAACCTCTCTGTGAGTATTTTTCACCTTAATGTCTCTACTAATTTAAATAATTATTGGTTTGGAATTAATTATTCAATTAGAAGGTGCCATTAGAAAATGGGTCAAGGTAACTGGCAAGTGAATAACTTTATGCATATAAAATAATCATATTAGGAATTGTATTTGCATTATGAGAGTCTTACAAATATTATTTCACTCAGTTTTACTTGAAACTTTATGTTCTTTTTTGGCAGTGCATTGTGTTGAATGCATTCTGGTGCTAATCAGATCATAACAATTTCCCAGAAAAGAGCTGTATCTGTGATCTTCATGTAAAAACATTTGAAAATTTCATACCTGGCCAAAGATACTTTACTTCTATTAAATTGTCAGTTTTCACATACAGCAACATGAGGTTTAAAAAATCTCAAATATGGGTGCGTGGGTGGCTCAGTTGGTTAAGCGTCTGACTTCAGCTGAGGTCATGATCTCGTGGTTCATGAGTTCAAGCCCCACATCAGGGTCTGTACTGACACCTCAGAGCCTGTAACCTGATTCAGATTCTGTCTCCCTCTCTCTCTGCCCCTCTCCTGCTTGTTCTCTGTCTCTCTCTCTCTCTCAAAAATAAATATTAAAAAAATTTAAAAAATAAAATAACCAAAAAAAATAAAAATAAAAAGTCTCATATATATGCACTTTTATATGTGTAGATTTGACTGAAGATACAAAAGTAGGAATTTTTGCTGTTTCTGGTACTTGTTGTGAGTAAATGCTACTTATAATGTCAACAAAATTTCATTTTATTAATCAAAATTTATTTAAAAACTCTAAGATTATATGATGTTTGTGACAGTCAGAAAGCTCCATTGTATTTATTTTTATTTTATATGAAATTTGTTGTCCAATTGGTTTCCATACAACACCCACTGCTCATCCCAACCGGTGCCCTCCTCAATGCCAATCACCCACTTTCTCCTCCCTCCCACCCCCCATCAACCCTCAGTTTATTCTCAGTTTTTAAGAGTCTTTTATGGTTAGCCTTCCTCCCTCTCTGTCTTTTTCCCTTCCCCTCCCCCATGGTCTTCTGTTAAGTTTCTCAGGATCCACATAAGAGTGAAAACATATGGTATCTGTCTTTCTCTCTCTGACTTATTTCACTTAGCATAACACTCTCCAGTTCCATACACGTTGCTACAAAAGGCAATATTTCATTCTTTCTCATTGCCAAGTAGTATTCCATTGTATATATAAACCACAATTCCTTTATCCATTCATCAGTTGATGGACATTTAGGCTCTTTCCATTATTTGGCTATTGTTGACCTCAGCCACAGCACTTTCTTACTTGACTCATCTCCAAAGGCAAAGGAATTAAAAGCAAAAATGAACTATTGGGACCTCATGAAGATAAAAAGCTTCTGCACTGCAAAAGAAACAATCAACAAAACTAAAAGGCAACCAATGGAATGGGAAAAGATATTTGCAAATGACATATCAGACAAAGGGCTAGTATCCAAAATCTATAAAGAACTCACCAAACTCCACACCTGAAAAACAAATAATCCAGTGAAGAAATGGGCAGAAAACATTAATAGACCCTTCTCAAAAGAAGACATCCATATGGCCAACAGGCACATGAAAAGATGCTCAACGTCACTTATCATCAGGGAAATACAAATCAAAACCACACTGAGATACCACCTCACACCAGAGTGGCTAAAATGAACAAATCAGGAGACTATAGATGCTGGCGAGGATGTGGAGAAACAGGAACCCTCTTGCACTGTTGGTGGGAATGCAAATTGGTGCAGCCACTCTGGAAAACTGTCTGGAGGTTCCTCAGAAAATTAAAAATAGACCTACCCTATGACCCAGCAGTAGCACTGCTAGGAATTTACCCAAGGGATACAGGAGTACTGATGCATAGGGGCACTTGTACCCCAATGTTTATAGCGGCACTCTCAACAATAGCCAAATTGTGGAAAAAAATAGCCAAATTGTGGAAAAAGCCTAAATGTTCATCAACTGATGAATGGATAAAGAAATTGTGGTTTATATACACAATGGAGTACTACGTGGCAATGAAAAAGAATGAAATATGGCCCTTTGTAGCAACGTGGATGGAACTGGAGAGTGTTATGCTAAGTGAAATAAGTCAGAGAGAGAAAGACAGATACCATATGTTTTCACTCTTATGTGGATCCTGAGAAACTTAACAGAAAACCATGGGGGAGAGGAAGGAAAAAAAAAAGAAAAAAGAGGTCAAAGTGGGAGAGAGAGCCAAAGCGTAAGAGACTGTTAAAAACTGAGAACAAACTGAGGGTTGATGGGGGGTGGGAGGGAGGGTAGGGTAGGTGATGGGCATTGAAGAGGGCATCTTTTGGGATGAGCACTGGATGTTGTATGGAAACTAATTTGACAATAAATTTCATATAATAAAAAAAACGGAAAAAAAAATTAAAAATAGATCAGCCCTATGATCCAGCAACAACACTGCTAGGAGTTTACCCAAGGGATACAGGAGTGCTGCAAGCTCCATTTTTTAAATGTTTATTTTTGAGAGAGAGACAGAGTATGAGTGGGAAAGTGGTAGAGAGAGACACAGAATCCAAAGCAGACTCCAGGTTCTGAGCTGTCAGCACAAAGCCTGACCAGAGCCTCAAACTTGTGAACCACAAGGTCATAACCTGAGCTGTAGTTGGATGCTTAACCGACTGAGCCACCCAGGCACCCCCAAAAGCTCCATTTTTTTATGTCTTTAAATTGCAGTTAGTTACCATACAGTGTAATACTAGTTCCAGTTGTACAATTTAGTGATTTAACACCTACGTATACCACCTGGTGCTCATCACAAGTGCACTTCTTAATTCCTATCACCTATTTAACTCCAGTTTTGAAAGTTCAGGGTTTTCTTTTTTCCCTTAAAGATGGAAGAAAATATTTCAACATTCATATCTTTGAAAATATTATTCTAAAAACAGTTTGAGGAAGAATTATGTAATATATGTTAAATGCTCCAAATATGAAAATTCTTGTCACTTAACTAAAAATTCTAGTTACAAGACTACCTTTATGAAATAATATTTTAAAATATTATACTATCTTTATTAAATAATATTTACAAATGCTATATATTAAGTAAATTCGGTTTGATTCAATACATTTTATTTAATGCAATTATTTGGAAAGATCATCACTAAAAGTTCTATGTGTTGAGTTCACCATAAATAAAACAGAGGGAAATTGGTAACCCAGGATGGAGAGTCTAGATGCATAAAAACTCCACAATTAAATCTACTTCCTTTAGATACTTTGCAAAAGCAAAACCTTTTCAACTATTTTGAAGTTGTACACTTACCCTTTATTCTTCATAAAACAGTGAATAAATGTGTTTAAAAGTTAAAGCAGAAATTTTATTTCACTTATTAAAAATATCTCAATCATATTTTTCGAAAAGTTGACACATTGAATCTTTTATTTATTTTTTAATAAGATTATGTTCCAGCAACTGGAATCACCACAACGTAGTGGTAAAGCTGACCAACTGAATATTAAGACCCATAGTGAATTCTACCCAGTGTCACTGCTGCTTTTCTAAACATGTAATTTTTTTTTAATTAATGCAGTTAAAACCTCATGAGATATCATTCTCATATAATTATACTTTGAGATCTTGCCTGAAAGTATCCAATGCAAAAGTAGAAACTGTATCTATTGTACTTTGGTGAATTCAATATTCTATCAATTTTCCAATAATTATTGAGCACACAGTCTATACTATACTCTGGCCCATGTAGTGGGGAAACAAATGTGAATGGGAAATGGCCCTTCCCTCAGGGAGTTCATAGTTTAATAAGAGACATATTAGGAAACAAGTACTTACAATACATTTAATTTTTTTTTTCATCAACTCTCCTTTAGAATTCTCAGAATTGTAATGGATGGGAATCAGCTGTGTAGGCCAACTAGAGGGTAATTTTTATTTTTTAGACTTCCAGAAATTAATTTTATTTGGTGTTTCTCAGTGACTGTGATGGTCAAACAGAAAAACAAGAGCAGTTTACTTTAATAGCCCTCTTCTTATTTCTTACATATAACTACTTTGTCAAATTTTATTCTGAATTTAAATTATGGGCACCTTATGGCTGCTGAAAGGAAATTTCAACCTGCATTTGGGCAACATTAAGGCATGGAACATGTCTGTTTTGCCTCTGATTGCATCAGTAGTGCTAACCATAATGCCCAGCTCATAATAGCCTTTAAAGGAAAGACACTTAATCTTGTTTATATAGTTAATTTATAATTGTTTGGAAGAAATGGGGGAGCTATTTATTTTTTAAATTTTTTTTTCAACGTTTATTTATTTTTGGGACAGAGAGAGACAGAGCATGAACGGGGGAGGGGCAGAGAGACAGGGAGACACAGAATCGGAAACAGGCTCCAGGCTCTGAGCCATCAGCCCAGAGCCCGACGCGGGGCTCGAACTCACGGACCGCGAGATCGTGACCTGGCTGAAGTCGGACGCTTAACCGACTGCGCCACCCAGGCGCCCCTGGGGGAGCTATTTAAATGCAGGTATCTTCCTGGAGTTCTTTGTTTATACCACCTGTTCCTGCAATGCATAAGAGAAGAACAGAGGTAAGAAATTAGACATCTCACTTCTGAAATATTACTGACCTCTGATTTAGAGCATTAAAATAATTAATATGATCAGATTACTATTACTATTTCAGGTGTGTATATATATGTATATATATATATATATATATATACACATATAATTTCTAATATATTTTATTTCAGAATATTTGTATGGACACCTGAAATCTATCTGAAAAATGATTTATACATAATAATTAGGAATAATTATAATACAAAAGATCAGAAAAATATTAGCAGCAAACCTGAAAAATATTAACTTATTATTTTATTTTTTAAAATTTAGATTCAAGTTAGTTAGCATTCAGTGTAGTATTGGTTTCAGGAGTAGAATTTAGTGATTCATCACTTACATTTAACACCCAGTGCTCATCACAAGTGCCCTCTTCAATGCCCATCACCCATTTAGCCCCTCACACACCTCCCCTTACATCAACCCTCAGTTTGTTCTCTGTATTTAAGAGTTTCTTAAGATTTGACTCCCTCTCTCCTTTTATCATATTTTTCTTTCCCTTCCCCTATGTTCATCTGCTTTGTTTCTTAAAATCTACATATGAGTGAAATCATATGATATTTATCTATCTCTGACTTATTTGGCTTATCCATGTTGTTGCAAATGGCAAGATTTCATTCTTTATGATCACCGAGTAATATTCCATTATGATATATATATATATATATATATGTATATATATAATCTCCATATCTTCTTTATCTATTCATCAGTCGATGGACATTTGGGCTCTTTCCATAATTTAGCTGTTGTTGATGGCACTGCTTTAAACATTGGGATATAAGAGCCTTTTTGTATCCTTTGGATAAATATCTAGTAGTACAATTGCTGGGTGATAGGATAGTTCTATTTCCAATTTTTTGAAGAACCTCCATAGTGTTTTCCAAAGTGGCTGCACCAGTTTGCATTCCCACCAAAAGTGCACAGGGTTCACCTTTCTCCATATCCTTGCCAACATCTACCGTTTCCTGAGTTGCTAATGTTAGCCATTCTGACAGTTGTGAGGTGGTATCCCATTGTGGTTTTGATTTGCATTTCCCTGATGACAAGTGATGTTGAGCATCTTTTCATGTGTGTGTTAGCCATCTGGATGTATTCTTTGCAACAGTGTCTATTCATGTCTTTTGCCCATTTCTTCACTGGATTATTTGGGGTTTTTTTTTTTTTGGTGTTGAGCTTGATAAAAATATTAATTTCTAACAGAATTTATCAGGGATCTTATTCTCCTTGCCTATAGTCCTTTGATAAAAATGTTTCATGTCTTCCTTGACTGTGCAATTTTAAATCCCCATGAAAGGTCCTTTAGAATCTATCTTCCACCTTACTTTCCTTTTTGTCCTCCCTTTCCTTTTTTCCTTTTTTTCTCAAAAGACACTCCTCTTCTCTCATTTAGCTCCCAAATATTTATTTATTTCTTTGTTGACTTTGTCCTTTGATCTTTACATTTGGGGACAAATGGTGTCTTAAATCAACTGATTTCTTTTTTTCTAACTAAACTGCCCATATAGCCCTTCTCTTTTGACTTTTGTTAACATTAGACAACTAAGCTCTGTTTTCTTACTCAGAGGTGTCTTGTAGCTTTGCTTTGTTTACCATTAGATATAGAAATACTGTTGCCTTAATTACTCATATTTCTCATGTTACTCAAAATTCTGCTTGCCCACCAAATAACTCCAACTTTAGAAAGATTTATGCCCGTTTTGTTCTTTCAATTATTTTTGTTTTGTCTGGTTTATGACTAAGTCTCTAAGGAAACTAGTTTAACAAATGTGGTGAGAACCATATATTAATGTTTTGGGAGTTGAGCACTAATATGAAAGAGAATATATTTCAATTATGGAGTAGATGAATGCCTAATGCATGTAATGCTTTTGAACCACTAATGATTTTTCTAAAGAGACATGGTTTTTCTATGTTGACATCCAAAAAGTGAGTTTTTTGTGTGTATTTCTGTTTTCTTCGTGCAAGTCAGATCTTTACAATTTTTTCTCTCATTCCATTTATACATTGTAATTTGATTTATAATAGATGCTGAAATTTTATCTCACTTTAGATAAAGTCCAACAAAATTCTTCAGTAGGCTAGGTACAATATTTTGGGACTTCAGGTTTTCTATTTATTAATACATGCCATTATTATTGTTATCTGAATTAATTAATCATTTTGCTGATGCAACTTGGGCACCCCAGACAAAACTGAATGCATAATGTCTCAATTATAAGCACTACAGTTTAGACAATTTTAACAAGGATATGCTTTGTCCATTTTAAATTAAATTTATTTTATTAACTGATTTATACCACCAGAAAGATAGAATTCAGAGGTGGAATGTGCATTTTCGTTTTTAATGCAGTCATTTTTATTTTATTCATGTGTGTGCCTTTTATTTATTAATTAGTATCCTTTGTTTCTGTAGTCATCAAATTCAAGAAAAAATAATCAGGAATAAAGCAGTCCTTTTAACTGCATACAAGGGGCAGAGAGCAGCATCAAAGAACAAAGGCTTATGAATAGCTCTTGGTTAAACAAACTGTATCATTTCCAGAGAGATCTGAGAATTTGTAAGCAGGCGAAGTATGTATTGCTTTGCCAATATCAGTTACCCCACTAAAGTAGTCGTTCTCAACAGTGGAAAATAGCTTCTTCCTTTTATCACAGTCACCAACTATTTTAGCTTATCTACCATTTTGTTCACAAATTAATTTTACTATAAGAGAAGATAAGGGACTGTGAGTTGGATAGGTGAAATTCACCAGTCTATACTTTGTCAAAGAAGGAAACATATAAAACTGATATCCAGGTAAGTAGTGAAAAGCAGGGTGACTATTTCTCATCCAGTTCCTTTACAAGGACAATATGTAACGTGACTATTTTAGGAAAACCAGGACTATAGTCACCTGAAAATTGAAGAATGTAAACCAACATGCAAGTGTAAAATAGATTTTCGAAAAGAAGTTTCAATAATAAGCAAAAAGGAAAATAATATATTAACATCAAGAGAAGATTATGGTTAATCTGTAAAAATACCACAATTACAAATGTACAATTTAAAAGACACCCTGGCTTTCTAAATATACATTTCATGATCATTGAAAAACAGTAGACAGGCCAAGCCAAAAAATGACTGCCTCAAAGTCATTTAATATTTAAAATTATTAATAGTTTTATATTTCACATAACAATGATAGAATGGCCAAGAACAATGAAATTATTTGCCCATGCCCAATATTCTCTCTTGTTGTATGGCTAACGATCCAGCAGAGGGAGCACATGATAACATACTAAGTGGACTAGACCTCTATGGATATCCACAATGATGTGAGTACATAAATAATAGAGTAAACCTGTGACTTAATTGTTGGCTCATACTTCATGAAGAAATTACTCTGGAGATCATTTGCTTTTTTCAACTTCTGTCTCCTCCACCTTTTTGCTGTAAACTTCTTCCTATTTGTGCATATTGTTTAACTGAATGGAGAGTTTCTAATTTCTCTATTAGAAGTTTCTTTGAAAAGACTCCAGAAGAGGAAATAATGGTTTTATGAGTTTTTCTCTCTCAAGAATGCCAGAATTCTTTCTGGCATAGGTTCGTTTTATAATTTTGAAGATAGTATTTTTAAGAAATATTCTATCCTTTGAGCCTTTCTTTAAAAAAATATTTTAATGTTTATTTCTGAGAGAGAGAGAGAGAGAGAGAGAGAGAGAGAGAGAGAAAGGGACATGGGCAGAGAGAGAGGGAGACACAGAATCTGAAGCAGGCTCTAGGCTCTGAGCTATCTGCACAGAGCCTGACGTGGGCTCAAACACACAAGCCCTGAGATCATGACTTGAGCCAAAGTTGGACACTTAACCAACTGACTGAGCCATCCTGGCACCCCTGATCCTTTCTTTATAGTGGACTAATATAGTAAGTATACTAATGGACTACTGGACTAGTGGACTAATGGACTATACTAATATAGAGGACTAATATACTAAGTTTAGTATACTAACTAATATTCTAAATGCTGAAGACTCTATAGTTTAATCTTGAGGAAGGATGGAAATAATGCAAATATCCATTTTATTTTGGAGGACTCATATTTGGTTTTATGGATTTGGGGTACATATTTATAGTGCAAAAGATGCTCCAAATTGTGAACATCTGACCAAATCAACATCTTGTAGAAACAATTTGTTATTGATTTCTAGTTTCACAAAAATAATGATCACAGTACAAACAGGGTTTTTTTTTTGTAAATATAAGACATCTTTGACATTTAGTTCATTAATGCAAACATATACTGCTTGAAAAAGCAAATACATCACCAATGTCCAAAATATATTTACTTAATGATCTTAGATTTTCAAAACAGAAACAGCTTTCCAGCTAACCTATATAACAGTTACAAATTCATAAAATTATAAAGAAGGCAATAAAATTTTACATATTCCAAAGGCTGATGTGCAGCCTTTTATATTTGGTCTAGCAATAAGTATATATTTATGTATATATTATTTTTTTATGAAAAGTGTCCTATCATACATATTACTTGCAGCCTATGTTTTTTATTATATTAATGTATTTTAAAATAGATTTTGAGACGCCTGAGTTCCTCGGTCAGTTAAGCCTCCAACTTCAGCTCAGGTCATGACCTCACAGTTTGTGAGTTCAAGCCCCACATTAAGCTCTCTGCTGTCAGCACAGAGCCCACTTTGGATCCTCTGTCCATCTCTCCCTCTGCCATTCTCCACTAATTATTTCTCTCTCAAAATAAATAAATAAACTTAAAAAAAGAAAATAATAAATTTTAACATTTGGATCAGTTTTAGTTTCACAGCAAAATTGAGCAAAAGGCACAGGGAATTTCCATATAACACCCTGCTCCAATACATGAATAGCCTTACCAATTATCAACATCTCCCATTAGAGGTACATTTGTTACACTAACAACACCTTGAAACATCATTATAACCTATAGCCTATAGTTAAAATTAACATTCGCTCTTGGTTTTGTACATTCTATGGGTGCAGACAAATGTATAATGACGTCATGTAAACACCATTAGTAAGATACGAAATAGTTTAACTGCCGTAAAAATCCCCTGTGCTCTGTCTATTCATAGCTCCCTCCTCCCTGACCCCTGGCAACCACTGATCTTTTTACCATCTCCAGCTTTGCCTTTTCTAGAATGCCATACATTTGGAATCATACAATATGTAGGCTTTTCAGATTGGCTTTTTTCACTTAGCAATTTGTCTTTTCTTGGTATAACAGTTCAATTTTTAGCATTGAATACTATTCTACTGTTTACGTATACCACAGTTTATTCATTCATCTACTGAAAAGATATCTTGGTTGCTTACAAGTTTGGGTAATTATGAATAAATCTGCTATAAATATCTATGTGTAGATATTTGTGTGGATGTAAGTTTTCTAATCCTTTGAGTAAATATAAGGAAGCACAACTGCTGGATCATATGGAAAAAGTAGATTTAGTTTTATAAGGAACCATCAAGCTGTCTTCCAAATCGGCTGTACCATTTCACATTCTCAAGAATGAATGAGAGTTTCTGTTGCTTAACATCCTTACAAGCATTTGGTATTGGATATGGCCTTTCTAATTAAATATGTATTGGTATCTCATTGTTTTGATTAGCATTTCCCTGATGACAATTTATTGCAACATCTTTTTTTCCATATGTTTAATAATGTTGTATCATATATAATACAAATTTTTATTTGTTTATATTTAAGGTTTTATTTAAATGTCAGCATGCAGTGTAATATTACTTTCAGGTATACAATATAGCGATTCAAAATTTCCATACAACAGACAGTGCTTATCATAGCAAATGTACTCCTTAATCCCCAACCCCTATTTATCCCATTCCCCAGCACCCACCTCACTTCAGATAACCCCTTTGTTTTCTATAGTTATGTGTATGCCTCTTGGTTTGCCTATCTCTCTTTTTTCTTCTCTTTGCTTCCTTGTTTTATATCTTAAATTCCACATATGAATGAAATCATATGATATTTGTCTTTCTTTGACTGACTTTATTTCTCTTAGATAATGCACTCTAGTTCCATCCATGTTGTTGCAAATGGCGAGGTTTCATTCTTTTTTTTTTTTATCACTGAGTAATATTCCATTGTATATATGCCCACTACTTTATCTGTTCATCAATCAATGAACATTTGGGTTGTTTCCATAGTTTGGCTATTTTAGATAATGCTGATGTAAACATTGGGATGCATTTGCCTTTTGGAGTCAGCACTTTTGTATCAATTAGGTAAATACCTACTAGTGCAAATGCTGGGTCATAGGGTAGCTCTATTTGCACTTTTTTAGAGAAACTCCATACTGTTCTCCAGAGTGGATGCCCACAAACAGTGCAAAGGGGTTCCCTTTTCTCTTCATCTTTGCCAACATCTGCTGTTATCTGAGTTGTTGATTTTATCCTTTCTGACAGGTGTGTGGAGGTATCTCAGTGTGATTTTGATTTGTATTTCCCTGCTGATGAGTGATGCTAAACATCTTTTCATGGCTAAGCATCTAGCCATCTGGACGTCTTCTTTGGAAAAGTGTCTGTACATATCTTCTTCCCATTTCTTCCCTGACTTATGTGTGTTTTTTTTGGGGGGGGTAGTGAGTTTGATATTTTATTTATAGATTTTCGATACTAACCCTTTATCCAATATGTCATTTGCAAATATTTTCTCCCATTGCTTCAGTTGCCTTTTACTTTGCTGATTGTTTCCTTCCCTATGCAGAAGGATTTTACCTTGATGAGGTCCCAATAGTTCATTTTTGCTTTTGTTTTCTTGCCATTCAACACATGTCTAATAAGAAGTTGTTGCAGTCAAGGTCAAGGAGGTTTTTGTCTGTTTTTTCCTCTAGGATTTCGATGGTTTTCTGTCTCACATTTAGGTATTAAATACATTTTTCATTTATTTTTCTGTATGGTGTAAGAAAGTGGTGTACATTCATTCTTCTGTATGTCTTTGTCCAGTTTTCCCAGCACCATTTGCTAAAGAGACTGTCTTTTTTAATTGGATGTTTTTTCCTGCTTTGTT
The DNA here is from genome assembly GCF_022079265.1 of Lynx rufus. Taxonomy (NCBI): domain Eukaryota; kingdom Metazoa; phylum Chordata; class Mammalia; order Carnivora; family Felidae; genus Lynx; species Lynx rufus. The sequence goes on along the minus strand of NW_025814828.1, from coordinate 51,447,932 downwards.
GACTACTAACTGGCCATACATTTGTGGATCCATTTCTGGGTTCTCTATTTTTTTCTATTGATCTATGTGTCTATTTTTATGCCAGTACTTTACTCTTTTGATGATTACAGCTTTGTAATACAGCTTGAAGTCTCGAATTGTGATGCCTCCAGCTTTGGTTTTCATTTTCGATGTTACTTTGGCTATTCAAGATCTTTTCTGGTTCCACACAAATTTTAGGATTTTTTATTCCAGCTCTGTGAAGAATTCTGGTGTTATTTTCACAGGGATTGCATTGAATGTGTACATTGCTTTAGGTGATATAGACATTTTAACAATATTTGTTCTTTCTATCCATATGTGTGGAATGGTTTTTCATTTCTTCTTGTCTTCTTCAATTTCTTTCATCAGCCTTTGGTAGTTTTCAGCGTAAAGATCTTTTACCTCTTTTGTTGGGTTTATTCCTAACTTTTTTTTGTTTCTGCGTGCAATTGTAAAGGGGATTGGTTCCTTCATTTCTCTTTATGTTGCTTCATTATCGTGCATATAAATGCAATCAATTTGTGTACATTGAATTTATATCCTGCGACTTTGTTGAATTTATGCATCAGTTCTAGCAGTTTTTTGGCCGTGTTTTTTTGCGTTTTTAATGTAGAGTATTATGTTGTGTGCAAAGAGTGAAATTTTGACTTCTGTTTTGCTGATTTCTATGCATTTTTATTTCTTTTCCTTGTATGATTGCTGATGCTAGGAATTCCAACACTATTTTGAATAACAATAGTGAGAATGGACATCACTGTCATGTTTCTGACTTTAAAGGGAAAGATCTGCTTTTCCTCATTGTGAGGATGATATTACCTGTGTGTCTTTTGTGTATGACCTTTATGATCTTGAGGTATGTTCTTTCAATCTCTACTTTCTTGAGGATTTTTATCAAGAAAGGATGTTGTATTTTGTCAAATACTTTTTCTGCATCTATTGGGAGGGTCATGTGGTTCTTATTCTTTCCTTTAGCAATGTGATATATCACGTTGATTGATTTGCAGATATTGAACCACCCCTGCAGCCCAGGAATAAATCCCACTTGATCATGGTGAATAATTCTTTTAATGTAATGTTGGGTTCAGTTTCCTAGTATCTTGTTGAGAATTTTTGTGTCTGTCTTCATCAGGGAAATTGATCTATATGTCTCATTTTTAGTGGGGTCTTTGTCTGGCTTTGGAATTAAGGTAATGCTGGCCTCATAAAATGAGTTTGGAAGTTTTACTTCCGTTTCTATTTTTTTGAATCTCTTTAAAAGAATAGGTGATATCTCTTTTTTGAATGTTTGCTACAATTCCCCTAGGAAGTTATCTGGCCCTGGACTCTTGTTTGTTGGGAAATTTTTGATTGCTGATTCTTTATTTTTTCTGGTTATGGATCTGTTCAGATTTTCTATTTCTTCCTGTTTCAGTTTTGGTAGTTTATGTTTCCTGGAATTTGTCCATTTCTACGATATTGCCCAACTCATTGCCATATAATTGCTCAGAATATTCTCTTATTATTGTTTGTATTTCTGTAGTGTTGGTTGTGACCTGTCCTGTATGCTTTCATTTGTGATTTAATTTATTTAGGTCCTTTCCTTTTTTTTTTCTTTAATAAATCTGGCTTGGGGTTTATCAATTTTGTTCATTCTTTCAAAGAATCAGTTCCTGGTTTCATTGATCTGTTCTACCATTTTTTTTAAATGCCATTGATTTTTGTTTTGATCTTTATTATTTCCCTTCTTATACTGGTTTTGGGCTTTATTTGCTGTTCTGTTTCTAGCCCTCTTAAGTGTAAGTTTAGGTTTTGTTTTTAAAACATTTCTTCCTTCATTAGGAAAGCCTGGATTCTTCTACACTTCCCTCTTAGGACTGCCTTTGCTGCATCCCAGGGTTTTTGTTGTTTACATTGTCTTCCATATAATGTTTTATTTCCTCTTTAATTTCTTTGTTAACCCATTCATTTTTAGTAGTATATTCTTTAATATCCAAGTATGTGTAGTCTTTATAAAATTTTTCCTGTGGTGGATCCCAAGTTTCATGGTGCTGTGGTCTGAAAATATGGATGGTATGATCTTGATCATTTTGCACTTGCTGATGACTGATTTTTGACACAACATGTGATCTGTTCTGGAGAATGTTCCATGTGCATTTGAGAACAGATATTCTGCTGCTTTAGGATGAAATGTTCTGAATACATCTGTTAAGTACATCTGGTCCAGTGTGTCATTCAAAGCCATTGTTTCCTTATTGATTTTCTGTTAGGTGATCTGTCCATGGCTGTACATGGGGTGTTAAATTTCCCTACTATTATAGTATTATTATCAATGAGTTTCTTTATGTTTGTGATTAGCTGACTTATATATTTCTTTGCTTTCAAATTGGGATCATAAATGTTTAAAATTGCTAGATATTCTTGGTGGAGAGACCCCTTAATTATGGTATAATGCCCTTTTTCATCTCTTATTACAGTCTTTGTTTTAAAATTTTATTTGTTTGATATAATTATGGTTGCTACGGCTTTCTTTTGACTTCCATTAGCATGAGAGATGGTTCTCCATCCCCTTACTTTCAATATGTATGTGATTTTAGGTCTAAAATGGGTCCCTTGTAGGCAGGATATAGATGGGTCTTGTTTTCTTATCCATTCTTATACTCTCTGTCTTCTGATTTGAGCATTTAGTCCATTGACATTTAGAGTGATTATTGAAAGATATGAATTTAATGCCATTGTTGTGCCTGTATTGTCAGTGTTTCTGGTGATATCGTCTGGCCCTTCTAGTCTTTGCTGCTCTTGGTCTTTGTTGTTTTTGCTTTTTTTTTTTTTTTTTTCTCCACTCAGAGATTTCGACTTAAACTTTCTTGCAGGGCTGGTTTAGTGGTCATGAACTCCTTTAGATTTTGTTTGGGAAACATTTTATCTCTCCTTCTATTTTGAATAACAGCCTTGCTGGGTAAAGAATTTTTGGCTGTATATTTTTCTGATTCATCACGCTGAATACATCCTTCCACTCCTTTCAGGCTTGCCAAGTTTCTGTGGACAGATCTGCTGTGAACCTGATCTGTCTTCCCTTGTAGGTTAACAACTTTTTTTTGTCCTTTCTGCTTTCAGAATTCTTTCCTTGTCTGTATATTTTGAGAATTACTATGGTATGCCTTGGTGATGGTTGGTTTTGATTTAATCTAATGGGAGCTCTCTGTGCTTCGTGCATTTTGATGTCTGTATCCTTCCCCAGATTAGGAAATTTTTTTGGCTATAATTTGCTTACATAATCCTTCTTCCCCTTCTCCCTCTTCATCTTCTGGGACTCTTATTCATGTTTAATAAGTCACTGAGTTCTTTAAGTGTTGTGTCATGATCTTTTGCCTTTGTTTCCCTACTTTTTATGCTTCATTATTTTCCATAATTTTATCTTCTATCACTGATTTATTCCTCTGCTTTGTCCATCCCTGCTATCACAGCATCCATTGGCAACTGCATCTCGGCTATAGCATTTTTAATTTCTGCCTGACTAGCATTTAGATATTTTATCTCTGTAGAAAGGGATTATCTGGTGTCTTCTATGTTTTTTTTTTTAACCCCAGCTAGTATTCTTATAATCGTGGTTTTAAATTCCAGTTCAGACATCTTAGCTGTATCTGTGTTGATTGAATCCCTGGATGTCATTTCTTCTTGTTCTTTCTTTTGGGATTAATTCCTCTGATTTGTCATTTCAGAGGAAGCCAAAATTAATAAAATAGAAAATATAAATTAAAAAAATTAAAAACAAAAGAAAACAAAAAAAATAAAGTAAAGGAAAGTAGATCCCAGGGTTTTTAGACTGTTGTGTTTTGTTTACATTGTCTTCCATATAATGTTTTATTTCCTCTTTAATTTCTTTGTTTGTTTAGTTCTGCTTTTTGAGAGACCTTGACAGAAAAGAGAGAATATAGAAAGGGGAAAAAAAGTTAAAAAAATTGAAAATTAAAAAAAATAAACAATAAAATAGAATAAAATAAAAATACAGTAAAAGCTGAATTGTAACTTGTTCTGCAAGTGTTCTGCAAGATGAGCAAACATTTCTAAGGAATTTTAGCTTGATAAACAAGTCATGTCTTGCGATATGAGTATTACATGACACTGAATGTCACATGATCACAACTGAGCCAATGGTTCTTGAAATGCAGTTTGCTATACAAGTGCTTTGGATTACAAGCATGTTTCTGGAATGAATTATGCTTGCAAACCAAGGTTTTACTGTGAATAAAATAGAATAAAAATCTATAAAAATAAAAAAATTGCTCTTTATCAAAGAGACAGAAAAGAAAGCAAAAAGAAAACAAAATAAAAACAAATGCAAAGAAAATGAACCTTTGAACAAGCAAACAGAATGAAACCCAACTGAAGTTACATCCAGTTTCCCCTAGATCTGAAACTTTGCAGCACACTATAGTCCCTAGATTGAGCAGGTGAAAGGGATTTGTGTTGGTCTTCTGGGGGACATACCTGGAAGTCACAGGTTGGGGAGGCTTGGTATAATGTCTCTGTACTGCATTTGGTGTTGCTTCTTACCTCACTGGGGTCAATGTGTGTGTGCTAGTATGCTAGAGGGGAAAATGGCTTCACCCTGCTCTCTAGTGTCTGGTGTGGGAATTTTATGCCCTCACAGACACATGCCTCCTTTGTGTCAGACTTCTGTCTTCTCTCTGCCCTTAGCCTCTCTGTGTCTAAGCAGTGTGCCTGTCTGGTGGACTCCCTCCAGAGTTTTATCTCAGATGGGGCTGTGTTTCAAAGCCACTCACTTTGGATACCCCTGTGGCTTTAACCTATGCTGATTCTCTGGAAGAGGATCTTAGCGAGCAATGGCCGGGTGCCTGCATGTCCCAGAAAATGTTCGCTTGATCATGCATCCACACAGGTGCAGAGTTTATGGTAAACCATAACACACAGCTGGTACCAGGTTTTGCTGTGCTCTGGTGTCTTTGTTCCAAAATCCAAAGAATGTGGCAGCTCTCTGGTGTCCACCGGGACTTTTGCCTGCGTGGAGGCCTTATCACCTACAAATGCACTCCAAGCAGCGGAACCACTTATCCACACCGTGTGGCCTACAGACTTCTCAGACCACGCTGCCTGCTGTTGGGGATTTTCCCTACTTCCTCACTGGATCACCACTAGGCACTGACCTCTAAAACTTCAGACTCTACACTCCAATATTTATAGAACCCTGGTGGTATTGAAATCCTCTACTTTATCCCCTTCAATGGTTGTGGGGGGCAGATTTCTTGTCCAATCCCTGTGAGTGATTTCATTCTATCTCTCCAGTTTCTTTTGGGAGGGGTGCTTTTCTTGCATGGTCCCCATGTGCTGCACTCTCCCCCTTTCTCTTTCTCTCTCTGTCCTCTCTCTGTGAAAATGGCTCCCTACCCAACATGGTTCAGTGGCTTTTCTATCCCCCAATTCACCTCTCCACACTGTGTATCTGCAAACTTCTCTGGCTCAAATTATGTAGATTGTTGCAATAATCCTCAGATTAATATTCTAGGTGTTCAAAATGGTTTGATCCTGATCTAGCTGTATTTCAGGGACAAGACAAGCTCAGGGCCCACACTCTACTCTGCCACATTTTCTCCTTCCTAGTTCAGATTATTCATTTTTTAGGTGCTGCATTTTATAAAATCTTTATATATTTTGGATGGTAACCCTTTGTCATATTTCTCATTTGCAAATATTTTCTCCCATTCTATAGGTTGCCTTTTAATTTTGCTGATTGTTTCTTTTGCTGTGCAAAAGCTTTTTATTTTGAAGTCTCAATAGTCTATTTTTGTTTTTGTTTTTTATGCCTCATGAGACACATTTAGTAAGAAGTTGCTAAGGCTGATGTCAAAGAGATTACTGCCTGTTTTCTCTAGGATTTTTATGGTTTCATGTCTCACATTTAGGTTTTGATCCATTTTGAATTAATCTTCGAGTATGGTGTAAGAAAGTGGTCCAGTTTCATTCTTCTGCATGTTGCTGTCCAGTTTTCCCAACATTTCTTGAGGTGACTATGTTTTACCATTGGATATTCTTTCTTGTTTTGTTGAAACTTAATTGACCATATCATTGTGGGTTCATTTCTGATTCATTCTGTGGTTTTCTATTCTGATCCATTGATCTATGTATCTAATTTTGTGCCAGTACTATACTCTTTTGAGTATTATGCTTTATAATGTAACCTGAAGTCTGAAATTGTGATGCCTCTAGCTTTGCTTTTCTTTTTCAGTGTGGTTTTGACTATTTCGGGTCTTTTGTGATTTCATACAAATTTTAGGATTGTTTGTCCTAGTTCTGTGAAAGATGATGTTGGCATTCTGATAAGGATTTCAATTATAGTGTAGATTGCTTTGGGTAGTTTAGACATTTTAACAATAATTTTCTTCCAATCTTTGAGCATGGAATGTATTTCCATTTCTTTGGACCTGGGCATTCAGAGGCTCCTTACTCTTTCCCCCTGTCATTAGAGTATGGATTACACTTGCCTTTTGTGGTCTTAGAGGCTGTTCCAAGGACAGAGTTTTGAAATTATGCGGTGTTGAGAACAGTTACATGGTATATGTGACTAAACTTAATTAATTGAATGTGGGGATTCACTTGTGTTGCTGTCACATAAAACAAGCCTCATACATAAGTCCCTTTGTTTTTTAAAACTGTTAAGTACCAACCTGGAGTGGCTTGTCTCTTTATTTGGTGTCTCCCTGACCTATATACGTGGAAGTTGATTTCAGATCACACCTGAGAAGCCTCTGAGAGGGTTGTAAAAACAATTGGTGAGCTAGCCAAGAGAATGAAGAAATGGGCCTTGGGAATGAGGTATCTGTGTGGGAAATTCCACGTTAGCCATCAAACTCTATGTGGGGAGTGTTGGCCTGTATGTTAGATGTTTGGAAACCACCACATGAGTACAGGGAAACCCCAAAATGCCAGCTAGTATCATTGAAGAAACTGCATAGCATGTTGTTCCCAAAAAGGGAAACAAATGGCTGCTCCAGTAGGCTGGCCTCTACTGTGAGCAGTTTGGCTGGCCACTGATGCCCAACTAGGGGTTGAAGTTTAATTTAGAAAGTTGGAAAAAAAAGCTGAGATTAGAGAAAGATATGGGAATGTCCCTTACTCTGCTAGCTTCAGGGTTGGCAGACAAGATGGGGGAGCAGGATATTAAGTCAGAGGCCTTAGTGTACTGTTCTGCAAAACTAGGAGGGCCCAAGATATCTCAAATTAAGATCTGGGCAATTGTGACAAAGCCTGATTAAGAAGCTAAAAATTGAAATTTATGAGAAAGTGGTGGGAATGAAGAGGAACATGTGGAAATTGATGGAAAAAAAAACAAATGAAATGCCCCATGCATTCTAAACCCTAATACAAAGGAAAATTTTAAATAATAATTATCCCAAACCTTTTAGGACAAAACTTGCATTCTTTCTCTGTCCCTTGAAATTGCAATTCTTATCATGTCTTTGAAATGTAAACACCCCAAGAGATAACCCAAACATTTCCAGAGAGACTGAAGTAAACAGGGGGATGGGGGGCAGGTTTCTAAACTCCAGACTGCTGTATAAGTTCCTTTGTCAGTTGCATTACAATAGAGTCCCATCAGATATTTAAAAACAGCCAGTTGCAATTGTGTCATTTGCAGATAGTTATTGTTTTACCTGATACTTTTGGGGGAAAACGTTCCTGCAAAAGTCCTTCATCTTCAAGGAGATTCATGGAAAAATACTTTGACAAGTACAGGTTTCTGATAAGATCAATTTGCCTTCATGTGAGAGGGACAATGATAAACTTTTCAAATATTCCCTCAAGGCTACCTGCATGACCCTACAATATGTCATGGGATGGAATCTGGGGATCTGTCCCTGTTCTCCTATCCCACGTCAGTAAAACGGGCCCATAACATTGATGATATAATGTTTTGCTGGACACTTTGCATGCTTTGCTGAAGCATCCGTGAGGGAGAGGATGGGGAATGCACCACAAAATATTTCAGGCTCAAGCACTGCTGAAACGTTTTGGGTGTCATCTGGTTGGGCAAGACTCATGTGTCCCAAAAGTTTGCATTAGTAAGGTGCAAGCTTTTGTAGGGATTTTGTGGTTTTGAGGACTTTTATTCCCTACTTGTCAAAATGCCTCTGTCCCTCACACCACCTGGTAAAGGTAGACTATGTGTGGGACTGGGAATCAGAGCAGCAAGCTGCCTTTGAAAAAGTAAAAATACTAGTAAAATAGATTAAAGCTCTAGGAATTTCCTAAGCAGGGCTACCACTTCAGATAGATGTGTCTGTAACACTGAAAGATATGAATCAGATGCTATAGCAAAGACAATAGTGTGCACAGCCCTGCACCAGGTAGAACCTCTCACACAGCAGCCTGTACAACAGCCTGTGGGCTGAGCTCAGATACAGGTTGGGCTTGTGATTATTCATGAACTTTGGCCATTAACCCTTTGGAATGACAGTGCGCTATTCTAAAGAGATTAACTTTATGGCTTAGCCAAAAGGAAGCCAAAGGGTGGGTAATCAAAAATAAGACTTGTGGGGGGCAGAATATGTGAACAGATATTTGGGTCTGTCTGCAGAATTCTGAGGCACTGTTTTTAATGTTCCAGCTCATAAGATACTGACACTCCCTGGCAGTCAAAAAGCTGATACCCTAGCTCTGGTACAAATTCTATCTACTCACCCTACAGCAGACTGGGCACATAGAAAGCTTGGCCACTGCAGTGCTCAAATAGAATGGTATATTGCCAAGGATGCCAGATTTCCTTTGAAGTACAGTGACTTGGTTAATGCAGTAACAGCATGTCCTTTGTATTCTAAACAACACTCAAGGCAACTTCCAAAAGAATCTAGGGCCATCCACTAGAGTTCCCATCTGGTGAGAGATTGGCAAATTGAATTTATTGGCCCCCTCCCTCTGTTTGAGCGTTATAAATATGCTTTGGTTTGTGTGGACACTGTGTCTGGCCTAACCCAAGCTTCCCCTGTCATCTTGCAAACCAGGCTTCCACCATTATGGGATTAGAGAAACTGAGTACCATGAATAGATACCCTTATTGATTAGACTGTGATTGAACGTCACATTTCAAAGGCCATGATGTGCAAGACTGGGAAAAATAGCACTGAATGGAGGTTCTATCTACCCTATAACCCACAAGCAGAGGGTTTGTTAGAAAGGAAAAATGAGATATTAAAGCAGCAAATTAAATTATAAACAAGGAAAACCACCTTGGCTGGATGGACTAAGGTATTCTTCCAGGATTTAATACATTTGAATGATCAACCAGTAGGGACTGTTTCCCCATGACAGACTAAAGACTGTTGTCAAAGTTATCAATACCATAAATATATGAAATCATGGGAGACAGCCATTGTTCCAATTCTCACCATGGATCAACATGCTATGCTGCTTAAAACACCAAACCCCTTCACACCTGGGACAGGAATTAACTACTAATGCAATTTGCAACGGGACATTCCACCAGGAAAAGTTAATTACTTCATACCTCTGAGAGAGAATACTCAGTCTCCACTGGGATCCCATTATTCTGCTGAAAGCTAGACCTGTTGAATTGCACTACACCTGCATCACACATCAAAGGAGAGGAAAAAGTGGGAGTCCTGGTCTGGCATATTTTGCCCCTCCCTACCCAGTCCATTTCCTCATTCCTGACATTGCTGCCTCCCCGGCCAATATGTATATGTACAATGAGGTCAAGTTTCTAAAGCTGTCTAAAGCTCTCTTCAAGATCAGGTAGATCTGGTATGATCATTTGGCCTCTGTTGGCCATCTTTTTTCCCTCTGTTGGCCTGGAGGACATTATAGCACACACAAAAGCCTTTACAAATGTACCTAACAAGTCTTAAATGATAGTTAACAAAACCTGTCCTTACTGTACACTGAAATTGCTCTAAAGACAAAAGCTATATTCCAAAATAGGATGGCCTTTGACATTATTACTACCTCACAAGAAGGCACTGTAGTGCCATTATCCAAAAATAATGTTGCATGTTCATACCTGATGTTTCTGCTAATGCATCATCTTTATTAAACACACACACACACACACACACACACACGAGAACACAAGTGAATGCCCTGATTCATCTGGCTCTCAGCTTAGGGGACTTGAAAAAGCAATGTCTCAGAACATGGGGGTCTTAGTGATAAAAGATCTCAGTAATTTTGGGAAATATTGTCTTAATCTGTGCTTTCTCTTGCGTGTGTCTGTATTGTTGCTGTGTCATTTGCCCCAGTGCAGCCGGATAGCTGCCAAAGGTGCCACCTCCATACTACTGAAATCTTTTGTTGACTGTTCAGGGCTTGTTGTGGAAAAAAATGAGCATATGGAATTGTAAGAGCTGGTTAGGAGGGGTGGAGGGTTGGGCAAGGTTATCAAAAAGATGTGACTATTGGTTGAACCATGGCCTCTACCAGCGCACTTAGAGGATCCTCACCCTTACTCTGTCCTTGGAATATGGATTCCACTTGCCTTTCCCACTCCCAGAGGCTTCTCCAGGGACATAGTTTTGAGACAATTATGTTGTGTTGCATGATATATGTTACTGAAACTAGTCCAGGCTTCTATATAAACTGTTAAGATTTGGTGGGTGGATGTGGGTATCCACTTATCTTGCTGCCACTTAAGATAAACCTTGTGTATATGTTCCCTTTGTTTATTAAAACTGCCACCTACCAACCTGGAATGGCCTGCCTCTTTCTTTGGTCTCTCCCTGCCTTCTTCACATGGGGGCTCTTTTAAGATCACACCTGGGAAGTTCTGGAGAGGGTTGTAAATCAACAGCTGATGATAATGTCGAGCACCTTTTCATATACCTATTGGACATTTGTTTGTCTTCTTTGAAAAAATGTTCAGGTCCTCTACCTGTTTATTAATTGCATTACTTTCTTGCTATTGAGTTGCATGAGACTTTAAAATATATTTTGGATTGTAATCCAGCATCAAATATATGGTTTGCAAATATTTTCTGCCGTATTATATGTTGCCTTTTCAATTTATTGATTACATTGTTCTGCAGAAGCTCTTCAGTTTGATACAGTCACATTTGTTTAATTTAGTTTTTATTGTACTTTTGGTGTCTTATGAAAAAATAAAGTACAAAACATTGCTAAGACTGATACCAATGATTTTTCCCCTGTTTTCTTCTAGGAGTTTTAAAAATTCAGCACTTATATTTAAGTATTTGATCAATTTCATTTTTTTGTGAGGGGTGTATAGTAAGGGTTCATTTTACTCCTTTGCATGTGGATATCCAATTTCCAAACACCATTTATTGAAGAGACTATCCTTTCCTCATTGTGTGTTTGTGGTGCTCTTGTCAAAACTTAGTTGACTGTATATTTGTGGGTTTATGTCTGGTCTCTATTCTGATCATCTGTTATGGAGATCTGTTTTTATACTGGTACTATACTGTTTTGATTACTATAGTTATGTGATATAACTTGAAAAAAGAAAGCATGATAATTCCAGCTTTGTTCTTTCTCAAGATTACTTTGACTATTTAGGGTCTTTTGTGGTTCCATACAATTTATTTTTTTTCTATTTCTTAGAAAAATATCATCATAATTTTGATTAGAATTGCATTAAATCTGTAGATAACTTGGGTAGTATAGACGTTTTCACAATATTAATTCTTCCAATCCAAGAACACAAAATACCTTTCAATTTATCTGTGTCATCTTCAATCTCCTTCACCACCATCTTATAATTTTCAATGTACAAGTAATTCACTTCCTTGGTTATATTTATTCCTAAGTATTTTATTGTTTTTGATGCTATTGTAAATAGGAATGATTTATTAACTTCTCTTGCAGGTAATTTGTTATTGGTATATAGAAATGCAACAAATTTTGTATGCTTATTTTGTATCCTACAATTTTATTAAATTATTTTATTAGCTCTGTTAACTATTTGGTGGAGTCTTTAAATTATCCTATATTTAACATCAGGTCATCTACAAAAAGAGATAATCTTACATCGTTTTTCTGATTTGGTACATTTATTACTTTTTTTTTTTTTTTTTTTTTTTTTTGCCTAACTGCTAAGGCCAAGACTTCCCATACATACTATGTTGAATAGAGATGACAGGTGTGGACATAATTTTCTTGTTCCTGATCTTTAGAGGAAAGGCTTTTAACTTTTTAGTGTTACATGTGATGCAAGCTATGGGCTTGTCCTATGTGGCCTTTATTGTGCTGGGGTATGTTTCTTTTATATCCACTCTGTTGAGAATTTATATCACGAAATGGTGTTACACTTTGTCAAATGCTTTTTCTGCATGTATTGAAATTATTATATATTTTTATCCTTCCTTCAGTTAATGCGATATATCACATACATGTGTATGATGAACAATCTTTGTATTTCAGGAATGAATGACACAATATCAAATCGTGCTCTTGAATTTGGTTTGTTATTTTTTTTGAGGACATTTGCATCTGTGTTCATTAGGGATATTAGTCAGTAATTTTCTATTCTTTTTAAAATTGAATTATAATTGACATACGATATTAGCTTCAGACATAAAACAGTGATTCAATATTTTTATACATTATGAAATGATCATGTCAGTTATCTGTGTCACTATACAAAATTATAATATTTTTGACTATATTCCCTATGCTAAACTTTATGTCCCTGTGACTTATTTTCTTTACAACTGGAAATTTGTACCTCTTAACTCTCTTCACCTCTTTCACCCACGCCCCACCCTCCAGCAATCATGTTTGTTCTCTGAATTTGTGAGTCTTTCTGCTTTGTTTTGTTTCTTTTTTTGCTCAGATTCCACATGCAGGATGAAATCACATGGTTATTTGTCTTTCTCTGCCTGACTTATTTCATTGAGCATAATATCCTCTAAGTCCATCCATTGTCATGAATGGCAAGACTTCATTCTTTTTATGGCTAAGTAATAATCCATTGTGTATATACCAAATTGTCTTTATTCATTCATCTGTCAATAAACTTTGGTTGCTTTTATATCTTGGATATTGCCACTAATGCTGCAATAAACGTAGGGATGTATATATATATATATATATATATATATATATATATATATAAATTAGTGGATTTTTTTCAGATAAATATACAAAAGTGGAATTGTTGGATTATATAGTACTTCAGTTTTAATGGAATTTCCATACTATTTTTCATAGTGACAGCACCAGTTTACATTCCCACCAAGAGTGCACAAGAGTTCCTTCCCTTTTCTCAACATCCTTGCCAACACTTGATATTTCTTGTATTTTTGATAATATTCTGACAGGTGTGAGGTGGTATCTAATTGTGGTTTTGATTTTTACTTCCCTGGTGATTAGTGATATTGGGCATCATTCAAGCTTGAAGAATTACCTTTAGAATTAGTTGTAAGTCAGATCAAGTGGTGATAAATTCTCTCACATTTTGTGGGATTTTTTTTAGGAAAGTGTTTCTCTTCATTATTTACTTATTTATTTATTTATTTATTTGTTTATTTATTTATTTATTTATTTAAGGCAGAAAGCATGAGCAGGGGAGAGGCAGAGAGAGAGGTAGAGAGAGAATCACAAGTAGGTTCTGCACTGTCAGGGCAGAGCCCGATGCGGGGCTCGAACTCATGAACCATAAGATCATGACAGGTGCCTAAACCAAGAGTCAGATGCTTAACCAACTCAGCCACTTGGCACCCCTCTGCATTATTTTTAATGTACAACTTTGATGCATAAATCATTCTTGGCTGGCAAGTTTTCTTTCCTTTGAGTAATTTGAATATATCATTCCAATGTCTTCTTCCATGCAAGGTTTCTTTTGAGAAATATGTGAATAGCCTTTTTAGAGATCCCTTCTATGTGAGCTCCTTTATTTCCTGCTGCTTTCAAAATTCTGAATTTGCCCTTGATTTTTGAGAGTTTGATTATAATGTGATTTGGTGGAAATGTCTTTGGGTTGAATCTGTGTGTAGGCCTTTTAGCTTTATATATATGTTTCCTCAGATTTTGGAAGTTTTCAATCATTATTTCTTGAAATAATTCTCTGTCCTATTATCTCTCTCTTATCCTTTGGTACTTCTTAATGTGAATATTATGTCACTTGATGTCCCATAATTCATTGTCACCATAATTCACCCTTTTTAGACCATTTCTTTTTTCTCCTCTGCTTGGATAATATTAAGTCATCTTGTTTTAAGTTTGCTGATTCTATCTTATGTTTGTTTGAACTTTCTTTTGAATCTCTATATTGCATTTTTTAAGTTTTATTTACTGTATTTTTCTGTTCTAGAATTTGTTTTGTTCTTTCTGCATGATTTTTCTTTGTTGTACTTCTAATTTTGTTCTTACATTATTTTCTTGAGATTATTTAGTTGTCTACATGTGTTCTCTTAAATCTTACCAAACTTCCTTAAAACAATTCTTTTCAATACTTTTCCAGGATATCAATTTCTTGTGGACAGTTAGTGGAAAATTATTGAGTTACTGTGGGTTTCATGTTTCCTTGTTGTTTTTTTTCCTCATTTTTCTAATGGCTTTGTCTTGATGTCTGTGCATTTAATGAAGTAGCTGTTTTTTCAGCCTTTTGGACTGGCTTTGATGTAGAAAGACATCTGAAGGTGAATTGCTAGGACATTGGCTTGGGTGGATGCAGTATCTCTGGTTCCTAGAAGTACACATTGGAATAGTCACTATACAGTTTGATCACCTGAGATCAATATTGATGAAAACATGATGGGGGTCTTCTGTGGCCAAGACTGCAGAGATCCAATGGGTAGCAGTTGTGGTTAGGGCTTTTGTGGTTCCCAAAGGTGATGACTGATAGGGTCATCCTGCTTTCCTTTTTTGTGTTCATGGGAGAACATTTTAGCCAAGAGGATCCCTTTTGGTGCCTGGTCTGGAACACTGGCCATCAGAGTGGCAGAGTTGCGGGGGTTCAAAGATAGGACACATGAAGAATTCCCACAGTGTCTGGGTTCTAGGGCACCAGTGCACTTTTTGTGTCACTGGAGCTGGTATGTGAGGTGAAAATTTGTGCCAGTCTGCTGTGTAACTGGGTCTAGGACTCACTTCAGTGACTCAAGATGGTTGGGGGTGGAGGTATGCAACAGCGGCATGAGAACAGAGGTGACAGGGTGCAATGGTGGCTTAGGCCAGAGCGCAATAGCAGCATAACCTCAGAATGATTGGTCAAAGTCTCCATTATGATCTTAGGGAAAAGTTTCAGAAAGCAGCAGAACATTTCCAATGAGGCCCTAGTAACACTGCATGATAGGACCCAAGAGGTTAGGTGCAGAGCTTGTCCTTGGCAATGGCAGATCAAAGCCATGACATGGGATCCAGTGATAGGGCTTAGATTAGCAACAACATGTGTTGGTAACATTGAATAAAATCATGATTTGGGACCTGGGATCAGGGCACAGAGCATAGAGCAGGGGCAGCACACATCAGTAATGCAAGGACAAAATGTAGCCTGGGGCCTGGAGGGTAGAGTACAGAACAGTAACATTATGACCTGAGTAATGTTTAGTCAAACCAAGACCTGAGCCACAGAAAGTGCTTGCCTACTCTCTCTTCTTTTATTCAAAATAACATTGGAAAATCTCTCTGGAGCATTTAGGCAATAAAAAGAAATAAAAATAATAGATTTTGGAAAAAAAAGAAGCAAAACTGTCACTATTTGTAGATGACATGCTACTATATATAAAAAAAAAACTCTAAAGACTCCACCAAAAAATTACCAGAACTAATGAATGAATTCAGTGAAATCACAGGATACAAAATTAATATACATAAATCTGTTGCATATGTATACACTAATAATGAATTTGAAGAAAGAGAAATTAAGAAATCAAGTCCATTGACAATTTTACCAAACAGAATAAAATAACTAGGAACAAACTTAACAAAGAAGGAAAGTCCATAGTCCTGCTATGAAAAGTATAAAACATTGATGAAAGAAATTTAAGATGATACAAATTAATGGAAAAATATTCCATGTTCATAGATGGGGAAAACAAATATTGTTAAAATGTCTATGCTACCCAAAGCAATCTACACATCTAATGTAATCCCTATGAAAATCAAAATGTTGAATAGAAGCAGGAAGAGGAGGCATCTTGTCTTGTACCTGACTTTGCGGAAAATCTTTCAGTTTCACCACTGAGTATTATGTTGGCTGTGAGTTTTTTATATGTGATCTCTATTATGTTATGTTCCTACCATACACATTTGTTGAAAATTTTTATCATGAAAGGTTGTTGTTTATAATCAAATTATTTTTTCTGCATCTATTGAGATAATTATATTATTTTTACTTTATATTCTATTAATGTATTATATCACATTTACTTATTTGCATATGTTGAACAATCTTTCCCTCACAGGGATTTATCCCACTTGATCATGGTGAAAAAATAATTGTAATAATCCTTTTAATTTGATATTCTAATGTTTTTGTGAGAATTTTCCCAATTATATTTATCAAGGATATTGGAATGTAATTTTCTTTTTTAGTATTCTTATCTGGCTTTGGTATCAGTGAAATTCTTGCCTTGTAAAATGAGTTTGGGAGTCTTCTATCTTCTCCAACTTTTTGGAAGAGTTTGAGAAGAATTGGCATTAATTCGTCTTTTAGATAGATGGTAAAATTTACCAGTGATACCAGATGGTCCTGAGCTTTTCTTTGTTGGGAGGTTTTTCTAGTATCCTTTCAACACCCTTAATCATTATTATTCTGTTATGATTTTCTGTTTTTTTCATGATTCAGTTTTGGTAGATTTTATATTTCTGAAATATATCTCTTTTTTTTCTCATGATTCCTTGTGCTTTTGTAGTGACAGCTGAAATGACTGCTTTTTATTTCTGATTTTATTGATTTGAGTCTTCTTCATTTCTGAATCTTGCTAAAAGTTGGTCAATGTTCTTTATCTTTTCAAAAAAACATACTATTAGTTAAATTAATCTTTTCTATTGTTTTTCTGATCTCTATTTCCTTTATTTCTGCCCCAATATTTGTTATTTCCTTCATTATGCTAACTTTGAGCTGGGTTTTTTTCTTCTTTTTCTAGTTGCTTTTGGTGTAAATTTAGGTAGTTTATTTACAATCTTTCTTTTTTCTTAATGTAGGCATTTTATTGATAGAAATTTTTCTTAAGCTTTTTTAGTAGCATCTCATAGATATATTTTTAATTCTATTATGTTTTAAACATATATGAATTTAGGTGAACAAGTCAGTGATCTCATGTATTTTAATATTTTGCCTTTCCAATTTAATTTATTTCAATTTATTTTTTAATTTCCCTTTTGATTTCCTCTCTGACCCATTTGTTTTCCAGCAGTATGTTGTGAAATTTCTACATATTCATGAATTTTCCTCTCTCCTTTGTTATTAATTTCTATTTTCATAACATTGTGGTCAGGAAAATTGCCTGATACGATTTAAACTTCTCTAATTTACTAAGACATGTTTTTTGAAACATTACATGATTTATCCTGGAGAATGTCCCATTTAAGCTGAGAAAATTTGTATTTTGTTGCTATTGGATAAAATGTTCTGTAAATGTCTGCTAGGTCCATTTAGTTCAAAATATAATTTAAACTCAACATATATTTGTTGATTTATTTCTTAATGAAATGTTAAAGTGAGTATTGATGTCCCCTAATATTACTATATAGTTGCCTGTTTCTTTCTTCAAATCTGTTTGTATTATTTCACATATTTAAGTATTTCAATATTGGCTACATATATATTTATGATTGTTATAATTTCTTTTTGAATTTATCCATTTTTATTATTTAATAACCCTTTTCTCTTGTTACAGTTTTTGGCTTAAAATCTGTTTTGTCCGAAATAAATATAGCTACCTTGTTCCCTTTGGTTATCCATTTATATGAAATACCTTTTTTGCTAACTTTACTTTTTTATGTAAAGTTTTTTTTTAAATTATAGTTAGTTAACATATAGTGTAATCTTGGTTTTCAGGAAAATAATTTAGTGATTCATAACTTACATATGACAGCCAGTGCTCATTGCAAAAAGTGCCCTCATTAATACCCATCATCCGTTTAGCCCTTCCCCAGCTCACTTCTCCTCCAGCAACACTCAGTTTGTACTTTATAGTTAAGAGTCTCGTATGGCTTGTCTCCCTCTGTTTTTATTTTCCCCTTTCCCTACGTTCATCTGTTTTGTATCTTAAATTCCATGAAAGAAATCATATGGTATTTGTCTTTCCCTGACTTATTTCATTCAGCATAATACACTGTAGCTCCATCCACATCATTGCAAATGGCAAGATTTCAATCTTTTTTTGGTGGCTGAGTAATATTCCATTGAATGTACCCCTTCTTCATGATCCTTTCATAAGTCAATGGACATTTGGGCTCTTTCCATAATTTTACTATTATTGATAATGCTTTTATAAACATTGCAGTGCAAGTGCCCTTTCAAATCAGTATTTTTGTATCCTTTGGGTAAATACCTAGTAGTGAAATTGCTGGGTCATAGGATATTTCTAACTTTTGAGAAACTTCTATACAGTTTTCCAGAGTGCCAACAATTTAAATCACATCAACAATATAAAAGTGTTCCTCCTTATCCTCATACTTGACAACATCTGTTGTTTCCTGTGTTGTTGTTAATGCTACCAATTTTGACAGGCGTGAGGTGGTTTCTCATTGTGGTTTTGACTTGTATGTTCATAATGATAAGTGATGTTGAGCACCGTTTCATAGTTCTGTTAGCCATCTGGATGTCTTCTTTGGAAAAATGTCTATCCGTGTCTTCTGCCCAGTTTTTAACTGAACTATTTGTTTTTTGGGTATGGAATTTGGTACCCTTTATCAGATATGTTAATTGCAAATATATTCTACAAAGATTGTATTTTAGTTTTGTCGAATGTTTACTTAGCTGTGCAGGAAGTTTTTATCTTGATGAGGTGCAAGTACTTTATTTTTGTTTTTATTTCCCTTCCTTTCAGCGACATGTCTAGGAAGAATTCGCTATGACCAATGGAAAAGAGGTTGCTGTATGTGTTATCCTTTAGAATTATTATGGTTTCCTACCTCACATTTAGTTATTTCAATCATTTTGAATTTATTTGTGTGTATGGTGTAAGAAAGTGGTCCAGTTTCATTCTTCTGCATGTTGCTGTCCAATTTTCCCAACACCGTTTGTGGAAGAGACTGTATCTTTCCATTGGATATTCTTTCCTGCTTTGTCTATGATTAGTTGACCATATAGGTTTGGGTCCTTTTCTGGGTTTTCTATTCTGTTCCATTGCTCTATGTGTCTGCATTTGTGTCAGTAGTATACTGTATTAATGACAACATCTTTGTAATATAACTTTCAGTCTGGAACTGTGATGCTTCCAGCTTTGTTTTTCTTTTTCATGATTTCTTAGGCTACTTGGGGTCTTTCGTGGTTCCATACAAATTTTAGGATTGTTTTTTCTAGCTCTATGAAAAATGCTGTTGGTATTTTGATAAGGATTGTATTAAATGTGTAGATTCTTTTGGGTAACAAAACATTTTGACATTATTTGGGTAAAGATTTTCACAGTATTTTTTCTTCCAATCTATAAGCTTGGAAAATGTTCCATTTCTTTGTGTCATCTTCAATTTATTTCATTAGTGCTGTATAGTTTTCGGACTATCGACCTTTTACATCTTTAGTTAGGCTTATTCCTAGGTATCTGATGTTTTTTGCTGTAACTGTAAATGGAATAAATTGATTTATTTCCCTTTCTACTGCTTCATTATTAGTATAGAGAAAGGCAGCAGTACATTGATTTTATATCCTGCAACTTTGCTGAATTCATGTGCCAGTTCTAGCAATTTTTTGGTCGAGTGTTTTGGGTTCTCTACAAAGAGCATCACGTCTTTTGAATATACTGAAACTTTGACTTCTTCCTTGCCTATTTGGGTGCCTTTTATTTCTTTTGTTGTTTGATTGCTGAGGCTAGGACCGCCAGTACTATGTTAAATACTAATGGTGATAGTGGACAGCCCTGTCATTTTTCTGACTATAGAGGAAAAGTGTCAGTTTTTCTCCATCGAAAATGATATTAGTTGTGGGTTTTTCATATATGGCCTTTAGGATATTGAGGTATGTTTCTTCTATCCCTACTTTGTTGAGGGTTTTTGTCAAGAATGGATGCTATATTTTGTCAAATGTTTTTCTGCATCTATTGAAAGAATCATATATTTATCATCACTTCATTCATTATTATGGTATATAACATTGATTGATTTGTGAATATTGAACCGTCTCTGGAGTCCAAAAATAAATCCCACTTGATCATGGTGGACAATTATTTTAATGTGCTGTTGGATTTGATTTGCTAATATCTTGTTGAAAATTTTTGTATGCTTATTCATTAGGTAGATTAGCCTGTAAGTCTTCCATTTAGTGGGGTCTTTGTCTAGTTTTGGAATCAAGATAATGCTGGCCTCATAGAATAAGTTTGGAAGTTTTCCTTCTGATTCCATTTTTTGGAAAATTTTGAGAAAAACAATAGGTATTAACTCCTCTTTAAATGTCTGGTAGAATTTCCCTGGGAAGCCATCTGGCCCTGGACTTTCGTTTGTTGGTCTATTTTTGATTACTGATTCAATTACTTTGCTACTATGGGTCTTCTCAAGTTTTCTATTTATTTCTGTTTCAGTTTTGATAGTTTAAATGTTTCTAGAAATTTATCGATTTCTTCCAGATTTCCCAAATTGTTGACGTGTAATTATTCATAATATTTCATTATAATTTCTTGTATTCTTGTGGTGATGGTTGTGATCTCTCCTCTCTCGTTCATGATTTTATTTCTGTTGATCCTTTCTCTTTTCTTTTTGATAAGTTTGGCTAGAGGTTTATCAATTTGATTAATTCCTTCAAAGAACCAGGTCTTAGTTTCAATGATCTGTTCTACTCTTTTCTTTGTTTCTATATAACATTTAATTCTACTCTAATATTTATTACTTTCCTTTTTCTGCTGTATTTATGCTTTATTTGCTGTTTCTTTTCTAGTGCCTTTAGGTGCAAGGTTAGATTATGTGTTTGAGACTTTTCTTACTTTTTGAGGTAGAGCTGTAGTACTATATACTTCTCTCTGATGACTGCCTTGGCTGCACCTCAGAGATTTTGGACTGTTGTGTTTTCATTTTCAGTTGCTTCCATGTTTTCTATCTTTCTTTAATTTCCTGATTAATCCATTCATTCAGTAGTAGGAGGTTCTTTCAACTCCATGTTTATGGTCTTTCCAATTTTTTTCCTCTCATTTACTTTAAGTTTCACAGCACTGTGGTTGGAAACTATGCATGGTATAACCTTAATCTTTTTGTATTTGTTGATACATTATTTGTGATATAGTATGTGGTCTATCCTGGAGAATATCCATGTGCACTTTAAAAGAATGTATTCTGCTGCTTTTGGATGAAATAGTCTGAACATAACTGTTAAGTCCATCCAGTCCAATGTGTCCCTCAGTCCCATTGTATCCTTGTTGATTTTCTGGTGTTAAAGTTAAAGTTAAAGGAATGTTAAAGTCAACTCCTATTATTGTATTATTATCAATGAGTTTCTTTATGTTTGTTATTAATTTATATATTTGGGTGTTTCATGTTGGGGGCATAAATATTTACCATTGTTAGGTCTTCTTGTTGGATGGACCTCTTTATTATGATACCGTGTCCTTCTTCATCTCTTTTTATAGGCTTGGCTTAAACTCTAGTTTGTCTGATCTAAGTATGGCTACTCCAGCTTTCTTTTGATATCTATTACCATCAAAAGATGGTAGTTTTCCATCCCCTCACTTTCAGTCTGTAGATGTCTTTATGTCTAAGGTGAGTCTCTTGTAAGCAGCATATAGATGGGTAGTTTTGTTTTTTTTTTTTTTTTTCTTAGCCATTCTGATACCCTCTGACTTTTGACTGGAGCATTTAGCGCATTTTAATTCAGAGTGATTATTGATAGATATGAATTTAGTGCCATTTTATTACATGTGTGTTGTTTCTGCAGATTTTTTTCTGTTCCTTTCTACTGTTTGTTGTTTTTAGTGTTTCTTTCCCACTCAAAACGTCCCCTTTAATATTTCTTGCAGGTATGGTTTAGTAGTTACACACTCCTTTAGTCTTTATTTGTATGGGGAATTCTTTATCTCTCCTTTTATTCTTTACTTGCTGGTAAAGTAGTCTTGGTTGCATTTTTTTTTTCTATTCAGCATGTTGAATATATCATGTCACTCCTTTCTGGCCTGCCATGTTTCTGTGAAGAGATCTGCTGGTAAGCTTATTTGTCTCCCTTTGTAGCTTGGTGATTTCTTTTCCCTTGCTGCTTTCAGAATTTTTCCCTCATTTCTGTATTTTGCAAACTTACTACAATATATCTTGGTGTTGGCCTACTTTTGTTGATTTTGGTGGAGTTTTCTGTGTCTTCTGGATTTGAATGTCTGTTTCCTTCCCCAGAGTGGGTAAGTTTTCAGCTATAATTTTCTCAAATAAATCTTCCCGTTTTTTCCTCTCTTTTCCTTGGACTCTTGTAACACAAATCTTATTATGCTTTATGGATATATGTGTTTTATAAGTCGACATTCATGATCCAATATTTTTATTTTCTCCATATCTTCAGCTTCATTATTTTCCATAATTTTATCTTCTATATTACTTATTAATTCCTCTGTTTCTTCCATCCTAGTGGTCAATACATCCAGTCAGTTCTGAATCTCATTTATAGCATTTTTTACTTTGGCCTTTTTAGGTCTTTTGTTTCTGTGTCAAGGGACTCCATGGTGTCTTCTATGCTTTTCTCAAGTCCAGCTAGTATCCTACAATTGTTGTTTTAAATTCTCATTCAGACATATAACTTCTGTGTGTTTTGATTAGATTACTGGCCATGATTTTTTTTTTTCTTATTCTTTCTTTTGGGATGGATTGCTCTCTTTAGGCATGTTGTCTGGGTCTCTGTCTTCTGTGTGATAGGAAAGCCTGTTATGTTTCCTGTTTCTGAGAGTAATGGCTATATTAAGAAAAGTTCATATACTGTCTAGGGTCTGGTGCTTCAGAAAGTTTCTGGTGTATGCTGTGTAAACTCTGCTGTTGTGTTTTGGCTGCTCTTTCTCTCAGTGTTTCTCCTTGCCTATAGTGGAGCATTTGGACATTGTCTAGTGTGTGGCTTATTTTAACTAGGTGTGTTTTGGTCTGCATGTTATGAGGTTCTGTCTAATTTCCACTAGAGTTGAAGCTTTGCACCACTCTATGGTCAGTAGACTTGGTGTGTGTGTGGGTTTTGTGCTGGTCCTCTTGAGGAGATGCCTGCTCTTTCTCTGTTTCTCTGGACACACTTTCCCTAGTAAAAAAGTACTAGTAGAGTGCAGGGGGGCATGGCATGGTGTAATCAGTTCAAGCCTCCACCGTGGGCACTGTGCTGCTCACTGATGTCTGTCCATGCTGATTGGTGGAGGGAAAATTACATCAGTCTGTTCTTTTGTCCCCAGAGTTGGGAGTTTGTGACCACCGCTGTTCAGAAAGCCCTTTAAAAGAGTGAAGAGTCTCCCCTCGTGTGTCCCATGCATCCCTGATGCATGTGTGTCCCATGCCTTCACCCTGTCTGTGTCTGAGCCATCTACCCCCCTGGGTGTGCAGTGTTTCTGTGTTTTATCTCAGGAAACAGGGGCGGATGAGTTTGAAAACTCGAAATTGTAGGGACCTGGCATGGCAGGTATGCATGCTAATCCTCTGGGAGAGTTTCTCACTGTGCTGTTGCTGGTGTTGGTTTGTCCCAGAAAGGCAGTGACAAGGAACACATAGGGGCTTGGAATTTATGTCAATGTGTAGCAATAGCTGACATCCAGTTTAGCTTCCGTTGGCAGGTGTCTGCTTCTATGCTAATGAACTTGGCAGCGTAATAGTGCCTACCAACTCTTTTCTCCCCTGAGAGGCAGCGCCACCTCTTCCAAATGCATTCCAAGAAGGGGCATTGTCTCTCTTGGTGTGACCTAAGGAATCCTTACACCACACTCTGTTCCTGGGCTTCTCCTTCCTTATCCATAAGAGATCTGCTTCACTTGTCAGGCTCTACCCTGGTGATGGTGTGGAGTTATAAAGCTTTAGGCTTTGAGTTTTGCTATTTGTAAAAACTTGTGATAATCAGACCCTCTCATTATTGAGTAAATGATCTTGAAGTGTTTTTCTTGTGCAATCCACTGTGTGCTTCTCTCTTTTTTTTTTCTCTCTCTCTCCCTCTGTCCCTCCCTCCCTCCCCCTCCCTTCTCTCTGTGATCAGGGATCCTTCCTCTCTGCAGCACCTGTGATTCTGTTCTCCTCCAATCATGTGTCCACACTTCCTACCTTCCACAATGTGGCTTTTTTCTCCCTCTAGTTGTGCTGTTTGTTCTCTAACTCATGAGATTGATTTCTTGTGTTTTCAGAATTATTTGATAATTATCTAGCTGTGTTTGAGAAATGAGGCAAGCATAGGTTTCCCTACTACTCTGCCATCTTAACTCCTGATCACTTAACTTTAAATATATGTGTCCTTAAAGCTTAATTGATACATTTGTAGGCAGTATATAATTAAGTCCCTGTCTTTTGATTTGAGAATTCAAATAATTTATATCATTTTATCTTTTGTATCCATTAACAAATTATTGTAGCTCTATCTATTTTTAATATTTTTGTTTTCTAGTCTTTACACTAATGCTTAGTGGTTAAACCCCACCGCATTACTGTATTAGAGTGTTCTGAACCAGAGTGTATGTTTACATTTACGCATTTATGGTATAATTTCATATATTTTAATGTTACTAAATAGCATCATTTTCAGCTTTAGAATCAATTTCAGCATTTCTTTTAAGGCAGGTCTATTCATAATAAACTGCCTCAGCTTTTGTTTGTTAGAGAACACTTATTTTGCTTTCATTGCTAAAGGACAACTTTGCTGGTAAAATATTCATGGATTGCAGTTTTTTTTCTTTCAGCACTTTGAATATAACATTCCATTGTCTCATGGCTTGCAGTTTCTGCTGATAAATCCACTGATGACTTTGTGTGGGTTCCCTCATGTAAAAGTATATATTTTTCTTGCTGCTTTTAAAATATCATCATTATTTTTGCTTTTAGACTGTTTTAGAATAGTGTGTCTTAAAAAAGATCATTTTGCATTAAAATTTTTTCTGACCTATTAACTTCATGATCTTGGATGTCCAAATCTCTCCTTATGGCTGTGAATTTCTTACCCATTATTTCCTTAAATAAGCTTTCTATTGCTGTCTCCATCTCTTCTTCTTCTGGGACTTCAATAATATGTAGATTACTTCTCTTAATAGTGTTCCATAAATCTCATTGATTTTCTTCATTCCCTTAATTCTTTTTTCTGTTCTATTGTATGTATGTATGTATGTATGTATGTATTTGCTTGGATAATTTTGATTGATCTTACAGCACACTGATCTAATTGTTTTGCTTTGTCATTATGGTATTGAAACTCTCTCTTGAATTCTTTAGTTCAATCATTGTATGCCTGAGCTCCAAAATTTTTGATTGATTGATTCATATTTTATATTTCATTTATTTATTTTTTTACATTTATTTATTTTGAGAAAGTGTGTGCACGCAAGTGTGTGTGTGTGGGGGGGCACAGAGAGAGTCAGAGAGAGAATCCCAAGCAGGCTCTGCACCAGCAGCATGTAGTCCAATGCAAGGCTCCAACTCACACACTGTGAGATAATGACTGTTTCTAAAACTAAATTGGATGCTTAATCAACAGCCACCGAGGTGCCCCTATTCGTTTCTTAAATTGAGGTATAATTTACATAACATTATATTAATTTTGGATGTACGATGTAATGATTCAATACTTATATGTGTTGCAATGATCACCACAGTAAGACTAGTTAATATCTATCACTGTCACAGTTACAAGTTTTTCTTGTGATGATGGCTTTTACAATCCACTTTCCTAGCTATTTGTAGATATGTAATGCAGTATTATTAAGTATAATCACCATATTCTATATTACATTCTGTTGAATTATTTATTTTATGAGTGGAAATTTGTATCTTTTGACCCTCTTCACCTATTTCATCATCTCCTTCCCATGCCTTATGCAACCCCCAATTTGTTATTTATATCTATGAGCATGAGCATGATTTGTTTTGTTTTGTTGTTGTTGTTACTGTTACTGTTGAATTTAGATTTCACATAAATATGGTACTTTACTTTTTCTGTGTGAATTATTTCACTTAGCATAATGTCTTTAGATTGATACATGTCACATTATTATTCTTTTCTTAGGATTGAATATGTATATATACATCAAATGTCCTTTATTCATCCATTAATGGACATTTAGTTTTTTCTTATGTCTTAACTATTATAAATTATGCTGCAATAAATACAGAGATTCATATAATTTTTCTTAAGTTTATTTACAGAGAGAGAGAGAGAGAGGCAGAGAAAGGCAGAGAGAAATAATCCAAAACAGGTTCCATAAGGTCAGTGCAGAGCCTGATGTAGGGCTCAAACTCACAAACTGTGAGATCATGACCCATATCAAAATCTGGACTTGAATGGTTAACTGACTGAGCCACTCAGTTGTCAGCATATACCTTTTGAATTAATATTTTCATTTTACCTGGATAAATACCCAGGAATGAAATTGCTGGATTATATGACAGCTTTAGTTATATTTTTTTAAGAACCTCAATACTTTTTGCCACTGTGACTGAACATGTTTGCATTCCACCAACAATGCACACAGGTTTCTTTTCTTTTCATAACCTTGCCAACATTTTTTTCCCTTTTTTATAACAACCACTCTAACGTGTGAGTTGATACCTCACTGTGGTTTTGATTTGCATTTCCCTCATTGTCTGTTGTCTATCTTTATATCTTCTTTAGAAAAAAACTATCAACTCAGATCCTCTGACTAATTTCTATTTGATTATTATTATTATTACTAATTTGCCATTGAGTTGTGCACTTTTTGTCTTGTTTTTATTTTTTTAATGTGAAAATGATTGCCAAATTAGTTTCCATACAACACCCAGTGCTCATCTCAACAGGTGTCCTCCTCAATGCCTATCACCCACCACTGCTCTCACCCATCCCCAAACACCCTCAGTTTATTCTCATTTTTTTTCTTAAATATGAAATTTATTGCCAAATTGATTTCCATACAACACCCATTGCTCATCCCAACAGGTTCCTTCCTCAATACCCATCGCCCACCCTCCCTTCCCTCCCACCACCCATCAACCCTCAGTTTGTTCCCAGTTTTTAAGAGTCTCTTATGTTTGGCTCCCTCCCTTTCTTTTTATTTTCCCTTACCCTCCCCCATGGTCTTCTGTTAAGTTTCTCAGGATCCACATAAGAATGAAAACATATGGAATCTGTCTTTCTCTCTATGGCTTATTTCATTTAGCATAACACTCTCCAGTTCCATCCACGTTGTTACAAAAGGCCATATTTCATTCTTTCTCATTGCCATGTAGTATTCCATTGTGTATATAAACCACAATTTCTTTATCCATTCATCAGTTGATGGACATTTAAGCTCTTTGCATAATTTGGCTATTGTTGAAAGTGCTGCTATAAACATTGGGGTACAAGTGCCCCTCTACATCAGCACTCCTGTATCCTTTGGGTAAAGTCCTAGCAGTGCTATTGCTGGGTCATAGGGTAGATCTATGCTTAATTTTTTGAGGAACCTCCACACTGTTTTCCAGAGCAGCTGCACCAGTTTGCATTCCCACCAACAGTTCAAGAGGGTTCCCATATCTCCACATCCTCTCCAGCATCTATAGTCTCCTGATTTGTTCATTTTGAGCACTCTGACTGGCGTGAGGTGATATCTTAGTGTGGTTTTTATTTGTATTTCTCTGATGAGGAGTGACATTGAGAATCTTTCCATGTGCCTGTTGGCCATCCGGATGTCTTCTTTAGAGAAGTGTTTATTCATGTTTTCTGCCCATTTCTTCACTGGATTATTTGTTTTTCAGGTGTGGAGTTTGGTGAGTTCTTTACATTTTGGATACTAGTCCTTTGTCTGATATATCTTTTGCAAATATCTTTTCCCATTCCGTCATTACCTTTTATTTGTTGTTTCCTTTGCAGTACAGCAGCTTTTTATCTTCATGAGGTCCCAATAGTTCATTTTTGCTTTAATTGCCTTGCATTTGGAGATGCGTCAAGTAAGAAATTGCTGTGGCTGAGGTCAGAGAGATTTTGTTCCTGATTTCTCCTCTAGGGTTTTGATATTTTCCTGTCTGACATTCAAGTCCTTCATCCATTTTGAGTTTATTTTTGTGAATGATGTAAGAAAGTGGTCTAGTTTCAACCTTCTGCATGTTGCTGTCCAGTTCTCCCAGCACCATTTGTTAAAGAGACTGTCTTTTTTTTCCATTGGATATTTTTTCCTGCTTTGTCAAAGATTAGCTGGCCATAATTTTGTGGGTCTAGTTCTGGGGTTTCTATTCTATTCCATTGGTCTATGTGTCTGTTTTTGTGCCAATACCATGCTGTGTTGATGATTACAGCTTTGCAGTAGAGGCTAAAGTCTGGGATTGTAATGCCTCCTGCTTTGGTCTTCCTCTTCAAACTTACTTTGGCTATTCAGGGTCTTTTATGGTTCCATACAAATTTTAGGTTTGCTTGTTCTAGCTTCGAGAAGAATTTTGGTGCAATTTTGATTGGGATTGCATGGAATGTGTAGTTAGCTTTGGGAAGTATTGACATTTTAATAATATTTACTCTTCCAATCCATGAGCCTGGAATGTTTTTCCATTTGTTTGTATCTTCTTCAATTTCCTTCATAAACTTTCCATAGTTTTCAGCATACAGATCTTTTACATCATTCGTTAGGTTTATTCTTAGGTATTTTATGATTCTTGGTGCAATTGTGAATGAGATCAGTTTCTTTATTTGTTTTTCTGTTGCTTCATTTTAGTGTATAAGAATGCAACTGATTTCTGTACATTGATTTTGTATACTGCAACTTTGCTAAATTCATGTATCAGTTTTAGCAGACTTTTTGTGGAGTCTATTGGGTTTTCCGTGTCTAATATTATGTCACCTGCAAAACGTGAAAGCTTAACTTCATCTTTTCCAATTTTGAAGCCTTTGATTTCCTTTTGTTGTCTGATTGCTAATGCTAGCACTTCCAACACTATGTTAAACAACAGCGGTGAGAGTGGACACCGCTGTCATGTTCCTGATCTCAGGGGGAAAACTCTCAGTTTTCCCCATTGAGGATGATATTAGTTGTGGGCTTTTCTTAAATGGCTTTGATGATGTTAAGTTTGTTCCTTCTATCCCGAGTTTCTTGAGGGTTTTTATTAAGAAAGGGTGCTGTATTTTGTCAAATGCTTTTTCTGCATCAATTGAAAGGATCATATGTTTTTTATATTTTCTTTTATTAATATGATGTATCACATTGATTGATTTGTGGATGTTGAACCATCCCTGCAGCCCGGGAAGGAATCACACTGGATCATGGTGAATAAGTCTTTTTATATGCTCTTGAATTCGATTTGCTAGTATCTTATTGATAATTTTTGCATCCATATCCATCAAGGATATTGGCCTGTAGTTGTTTTTTTTTTTGTTTGTTTTGTTTTTGTTTTTGTTTTTTGTTTTTTGTTTTTTGTTTTTTTTTTTTTTTTTTTTTTTTTTGCTGGGTCTCTGTATGGTTTAGGAATCAAAGTAATGCTGGCTTCATAGAACAAGTCTGGAAGTTTTCCTTCCCTTTCTATTTTTTGGAAAAGCTTGAGAAGGATAGGTATTATCTCTGCCTTAAATGTCTGATAGTATTCCCCAGGGAAGCCATTTGGTCCTGGACTCTTATTTGTTGGGGGATTTTTGATAACTGATTCAACTTCTTTGCTGATTATGGGTCTGTTCAAGTTTTCTGTTTCTTCCTATTTAAGTTTTGGAAGTGGGTAGGTGCTTAGGAATTTGTCCATTTTTTCCAGGTTGTGCAGTTTGTTGGCATATAATTTTTCCTAGTATTCCCTGATAATTGCTTGTATTTCTGAGGGACTGGTTGTAATAATTCCATTTTCATTCATGATTTTATCTATTTGGGTCATCTCCCTTTTCTTTTTGAGAAGCCTGGCTACAGGTTTATCAATGTGGTATATTTTTTTTAAAAACTGAGTTGTGTACTTTTTTACCTTTGCAGTATTAACCTTTTTTTTCAGATATGATTTTCTATTAATCTCCCATTAAGTAGATTGATTTTCATTTTGTTGAAGTTTTCCTTTTTTGTGCAGAACCTGTTTAGTTTGATGTATCCCACCAATTTATTTTTTATTATGTTGCATTTGCTTTTGGTGTCAAATCCAAAACTAATTATTAAGACTTATGTAAAGAACATCATTACCAATGTTTTCATCTAGAAATTTTATTACTTAAGATTTCTTACATCCACTTTGGGATCATTTTTGCGTATGATGTAAAACAGTGGGTCAATTTCATCCATTTGCATTTATTGAGGAGAATGTCCTTTTTTCATTGTAAGTTTTCATCTCCTTTGTTGTAAATTAATTAATCATATATAGGTTGGATTCTTTTTAATTTTTGTATCTCTTAATTGCACTTATTTTGTTCTTGTACTATTTTCCTGACATTGTTAAGTTATTTATCTTTGTTTTTGAACATCTTTAGGATAATTATACTGAATTTTTTGTTGGGAAATCTGGATCTTTATTAGTTTGCAGCCACTTACAGAAATTTATTGTATTATTTTGGTGAAGTCATGCCTCTATGGCTCTTTGTGATGTATGTAGGTATTTTCCCTTGACAAAGTAGTCACCTCTTGTAGAGCTTATGAATGACTTTCGTAAGGGAAGATTTTACTTGGAGGGAGCACACTTAGAGTGTGCTGTTGGAGGTAGCACACTGGAGTGTGCTCTTAACCCAGTTCTAGTGATGAAAGTTAACAACTACAGGGGCATTTTGCAGCACTGGGTCCGGGGAGGCGTTATTATCTTCAGCTTAGTCCATTGGAATCCACCTTATTAAAAACTGTTTTGTCCTTGCATTGTACTGTGAGTAGTCTGCAGTTACTGCAAGGCCTGTTTCACCTCCAGTTTTATTGGCTAGGAATCAGGTCAGGTAGTGGAGGTGGCTGGAGCTGGTGTGTGCATACATCTGCTGTGGGGACCAGCTGCAGGTGCCTGTGTAATAGCAGGTACCGTTTTCAGACACACATGTAGTGGTGGGGGCCAGTACAGGCAGCATGGACTGAGGCCAACTACAGGCTCGCTGACAGCTGTAGGGGCCCTAGTTGTTGACATGTTCTCCTATGGCTGCACAGTTTTCCCCTGGGCTTGTGCACTGTGGTGGAGGACTTTGATAGATATCAACCAAGTGGTATGCAAATTCACAGCTGTTGGGACTAGTCTTGTGTGCATGCTTAATATTGGGGGTTAGCCATCAGAGTCTAGGCTGGTATCTTGACTCAGCTCTGCTACAAAGTCATTGGCTGGATGCTACAATAGTTCTTAGTCTCTAGAAGAGGTGGGGGTGGCAGGCTCTGAGGAAGCACTCAAGCAGCTGGCATCAGCACTCAAATATCTTTGGGTTGAAAGCTGGTGAAATCTGTAGGATATCTGTGGTGTCTGTATTGGCCATTAGTTCTTCAGTGATGAAATCATCCAACTGTGACTGCAGAGTAGGTCACTGTGAACAGTGATTGTTCTGGCTTCATGTCAGTTATTGGCAACCACTGCGTTTCTCTTTTATCCCTATCCATCTGTATGTTTCTCAGCTTTGCAGGTTTGTTGGGGTAAAAACTGATGTGATATCTTCATTTGGTAACTGAAAGGCTGTGAAAACTGGTCACTCATCCTGTTCTTTCTTTCCTGGTGAGGAGATCTCTTCCTAGCTAGGGACTTACCTCTTAATGATGAGTAGTGTTGTTTTGGATAATGGGATGATTCAGACAAAATGAAATGGTTCACCTTCCCTTCTTGCGTGGTTATTTTCATGTTTTTTTTTTTTTTCCCAGCATGTTGCTAAAGTTTTAGAATAGACTCCAGAACTCTTTCAGAGCTGTTTTTTGTGGGTTTTTTTGTTTTTTTTCTTTGCAATAGCTATCTATTTGTTGGTCTTTGTAGAGAGATGGAGACTGAGGTTTCTTATGTCACCATTTTGCTGACATTATTCTCATATTTTTGATTATCAAAATTATATGTAAAGATAATCTAGAAAATATGCCTTAGAAGTATTTCAAATTTATAGTATTTTGTAGAGTATTGTAGAAATTATCGTTACATTTCATTAAAGATAAACTATGGGCAAAGCACAGTAGAAATTTGCTTTCCCTTCACAAACAAGTGATATTGGGAGGCAAACCATGAACATTGTGATTCAAGGACATGAGCTCTTTTTATTAACTTAAATTATAATTCACGTGTACTGCAGTACTGATTTCAGAAGTGGAATTCTGTGATTCATCACTTACATCTAACACCCAGTGCTCATCCCAACAAGTGCTCTCATTATAATGCCCATCACCCATTCAGCACATGTCCCTACTACACAGCTCCCCTCCAACAACCTTCAGTTTGTTCTCTGTATTTAAGAGTCTCTTATGGTCTGTTTCCTTCTCTGTTTTGATCTTTTTTTTTTTTTAATTTTTCCTTACCTTTCCCTATGTTCATCTGTTTTGTTTCTTAAATTCTACATACAAGTGAAATCATATGATATTTGTCTTTCTCTGACTGACTTATTTTGCTTAGCATAATACACTCTAGTTCCATCCACATTGTTAAAAATAGCAAGATTTCATTCTTTGTGAACACCAAGTAATATTCATATATATATATATATATATATATATATATATATATATACCACTTCTTTATCCATTCATCAGTCAATGGACATTTGGGTTCTTTGCATAATTTGGCTATTGCTGATAGTGCTGTTTTAAACATTGGGATGCATGTGTTCCTGCAAATCAGCATTTTGTATCCTTTGGATAAATACCTAGCAGTGCAAATGCTGGGTATAGGGTAACTCTATTTTTAATTTTTTGAGGAACCTCCATACTGTTTTCCAAAGTGGTTGCACCAGCTTGCATTCTCACCAGCAGTGCAAACGTGCTGCCCTTTCTCCACATACTCTCCAACATCTCTTGTTTCCTGAGTTGTTAATTTTAGCCATTCTGATAGGCATGAGGCAGTACCTTATTGTGGTTTTGATTTCTATTTTCCTGATGATGAGTGATGTTGAGCATCTTTTCATGTGTTTGTTAGCCACCTGGATGTTTTTCTGGAAAAGTGTCTACTCGTGTTCCCTTTCCACTTTTTCATTGGATCATTTGATTTTTGGGTGTTGAGACTGAGAAGTTCTTTATAGATTTGGGATGCTAACCCTTTATACGATATGTCATTTGCGAATATCCTCTCCCAGTTGCCTTTTAGTTTTCTTGATTATTTACTTCACTGTGCAGAAGCTTTTTTATCTTGATGAGGTCCCCCTAATTCATTTTTGCTTTTGTTTTCCTTGCCTCCACAGACATGTCTAGTAAGAATTTGCTGCGGCCAAAGTCACAGGTTGCTACCTGTTTTTTCCTCTAGGATTTTGATCATTTCCTGTCTTTCATTTAAGTCTTTCATCCATTTTGAATTTATTTTTCTGTACAGTGTTAGAAAGTGGAAGGACATAAGCTCTTTACATTTTGTGGCTCAGCCATTTTAAATACGTTGTTTTGAGACTTCACACAGTAGATGGGGAAAAGGGAAGAAGATTGTGCATAAATGACTTTTTTTCACTTTTTATTTACAAAGTTCTAAATTCAATACAAGTTGCAAAGTAATACATAAATATTCCATATACCCTTCCCTTAGTTTCCCCTAATGGGTACATCTCACATCATTATAATTTAAAAGCCATTAAATTATCATTGTGTATGCGGAGTTTTTGTCATTTTATTACACATACAGATTCATATTGCCATTCCAATGCCATCCCAATCAAGGTACAGAACAATTATTAACCACAAAAATTCCTCATTTTTCTCTTTTATTGTCATATCCACATTCCTCCCCATTCTCCATCCTTAATCCCAGATAATTACTCATCTGTTCTCTATCTGTAAAATGTGGTCATTTCAAAAATGTTATTTAATCAAAATCATGATTTATGTGACTTTTTGAGATTAGCATGAAGATCCATCCAAGTTTGTATAATATGTATTTTTAAAATTTTTTAACGTTTATTTATTTTTGAGAGACAGAGAGGGACAGAGCACAAGTCGGGAAGGGGCAGAGAAAGATCCAAAACACAGATCCAAAACAGGCTCCAGGCTCTGAGCTGTCAGCAGACAGCCCACAAACCCACAAACTGTGAGATCATGACCTGGAGCCAAAGTTAGTCACTTAACTGACTGAGCCACCCAGGCGCCCCTGATCCATCCAAATTTTATATTGATAGTTCATTCCTTTTTTTATTATTTTAAATTTTTTGATGTTTATTTATTTTTGAGAGAGAGAAGGAGACACAGAATCAGAAGCAGACTCCAGGCTTTGAGCTTTCATCACAGGGCCTGTTTCTGGGCTTGAACTCATGAACCATAAGATCATGACCTGGGCCAAAGTCAGACACTTAATCAACTGAGCCACCCAGGTACCCCAGTTTATTCCTTTTTTATTGCTGAGTAGTATACCATGATATGGATGCATGACAGTTTGTTTTTTTTTAACCACTTGCCTGTTAAAAACATATACAGATTGTTTCCAGATTTAGGCTATAACAAATAAAATAGCAATGAATACTCATGTACAAGTTTGGTGTGAACATAAATTATAATTTTCCTGGGTAAATGGACATGAATGCAATTGCTTGATTGAATGCTAGTTTCAAGTTTAGTTTATGAGAATCTGTGCATGAATTTTTTATGGGTCAGGTTTGGAAATGCTGTGCTTTATTTTTCTTCCAACATTGCACTGAATAAAAATGTGATAAATGGCCACTTCCAAGAGGGATTTAAGAAATGCAGTCTATTTGCTTACAAACAAACAAAACAGAAACAATTTTTGATGAATGCATATCAATATCTGCTACCCATACTATAAACTTTTTTTTATTTAGCTTGCTAAATTCTATTTGATTTCTTGGCCGAAATCAGTTTTATATTTGCCATCTGCAAAATTACTAAGTAGAATAGTTGTAGGGGAGAGAAGTTAACTTTTTCCCAGGTAATTTTTGTGTGTTTTGATGTTATTTTTTCTCATATATACATGGCACTAGCAAGCATTGCTTTAGATATAGACACCATTAAGAAATGATACCAAATATTGTTGCACTGTTTAGTGAGGAACTGTTTTGGCATAGCTATAAATTTATTGAGCTTATTGTATCAAAACAGCTCTATATAGCATACGATATTAAAGAAGTTGTTTGACTCTCCTCTACTCCTTTTCACCTTGAAGTAATTGTTTTGCATTATGTATATGCAATCAGAAATTTATTTTGCTCACATATTATTCTTCAAGAAACAAAATAATCTGTTTATACATGCAACTAAAACAGTAGGAATATTAAAAAAAAAACTGGAAGGGAATTTATGTGTAACCTTCACCCCCACATTCTTTAAGACAGAATTTAACCTTAACTCTGGGGGTGGGTAATTTCTGGTAGGGTAATTTGAGTAGTGTTAACCAATTGATCAAAAACTGATATTTTAGTTTTTCCTAAATCAGCAATATTACTTTTTTATTACTTTTTTTCTGCTTGTACTGTAAAGTCATGTTTGATACTGGAAAAAATACTGTGCTCCAAATAAAAATGACAAAAAAATTATATTTACAATGCACTTAGTTTGTTCCGGCTACTTTCCTAAATGTTTTGTGTGTGTTATCTCATATAATTCCTGCTATAAACTATACTAGATTATTATATTATTTCAATATTAGAGAATAAAAAGTTGGGAATTAGAGTTCAAATAATTTGCACTAGGTCATACAGCTCAAAAACTGAAATGTGCAACTTGAACATAGGTCTTTTTAACTTCATATTCCAGCTATTAACCATGATGTAATTCTCCATTTCTCCCACTGTGGGATGTCACTTTGGCAACCTTTGGAAAATTTAGTTATTGCCCAATAAATTGTATAGTAGTGGGGCTTTTTCTACCCTCTGATGATATATTGTCTTCATAACAGTAAAATCTGAATTGTAGGTCTCTGACATGACTAGTTGTTTGCTTCCTTTTCTGGACAATGTGTTTGCTGTTGTTACAATATTTTATGTTCTGAATTTTTCCTTCATTGGAATACTTGCCTGCTGCTTGTTTTATTATAAATATGTCTGCCAATTTTGCTTTCTATTTGTCTCAGATATAGTTGAAATCTCTCTTGCTTTTTCCTATCCTTCAGCAAGAAAATCATGCCCTACTGTATTTACCAAGGTCTGATATTTATATTTAAACACGCTGGAAGGGGAAAAAGATGGGACAAACTTGAGAAAATCAAGGTTTAGTTTTTGTTTTTTTGCACAGGTGAGGATTTAGTCCTGCTACTTTCCAAAAATATGCTTCAAGACCGGTAATACGGACACTTGTTCTTTCTGAATTTCAATTTACCTGATGTAGGGAATTTGTTCTTAAAGAGACCTAGAAAAGTGTTGTGTTACCATACTTTCAATACCCATTTCACACCTTTATAAATAAATCCCACAATAGGCAAGAAACTACTTTTTCTTGTCTCTAGAAATCTGCCTTGCTCTGTGGTTTCAGACTCTTCAGATATTATGCTAATTAACTCATCCTCCGAGATTTGCTTTCCAAGCAGAGCAAATGGAATTTTCTTAAACAGTTTTTGTTTTCTAAAGTGTAATGTGCTTGACTATAGTTACTTGTTTGTGAGATGATTTATTTTGGTCATACATAGAAAATTTTTTTAAATGCATTTGGTGCATTTTAAAGTTATTGGGAAGTCATAGTATATTAAATCCATGATTAAATGAATCTATTGCTTAGAACACTGCTAAAGTAAATAGTGATTTAAAAAACATATTTGAGAATATCAGAATATTGGGAAAAAAACACTAGAAAGTAGTTTATACACATGTGAAAAAATATATCAAATTTACATATGGATGTAGTTTAGATGTTAATGTATTAAGTCTTGAGTTTTGCAAGTTGTAAAATTTAAAAAAATAATAATTATTTAATATTTTAGAAGAAAATATATCTATGTGGCTCAAATATTAAATACAGATAATAAAACATTTTTTTCTGTTGAGTACTGTTCCTATTCTTATCCCTCCACATTTCCTCCCAACATAACAGATTACCAGTATTATTAACCTCTTGTGAGTATATCCTTCCAGATATTTTAATTTTTATGTAAAAACTTATAAAATATTTATTTCTTCATTATATCATTTTTACACAAATGGAAGATTACTATACACACTGTTTTGCATCTTCCTTTTTCAAGTTAACAAATGCGTGGTCCTCTTTTTCATACACAGAGAGTTTCATCATTTTTGTTTGTTTGTTTTCTTATAAATTAATAGACTATTTCTTTTTTTTAAGATTTTATTTTTAAGTGATCTCTCCACCTAATGTGGGGCCTGAACTCACAACTCCAAGATCAAGAGTCACATGCTCCAACTACTCAGCCAGCCAGGTGCTCCTAACATCTTTCTTTCTTTCTTTCTTTCTTTCTTTCTTTCTTTCTTTCGTTCTTTCTTCCTAATTTAAATGTGATTTTATTTACATACAGTGCAATATTGGTTTCAGGAGTAGAATTTAGTGATCTTAGTGATTCATCACACACAACAACTAGTGCTCATTATAACAAGTGCTCTCCTTAATACCCATCACCCATCTAGCCCATCTCCCACCCACCTCCCTCCATCAACCTTGTTGTTCTCTATTGCTAAGAGTCTCTTATGGTTTATTCCTTCTCTAGACTTTATTTCCTTTTTAATGTTTCTTTTATTTTTTGAGAGAGAGAGACAAACAGAGTGTGAGTGGGGGAGGGACAGAGAGAGAGAGAGAGACAGAGAGAGACAGAGAGAGAGAAAGAGAGAATCCAAAGTAGGCTCCAGGGTCTGAGTTATAAGCAAAGAGCCCGACATATGGCTCAAACCCACAAACTGTGAGATCATGACCTGAGCCGAAGTCAGACACTTAACAGACTGAGCCACCCAGGCGCCCCTAGATTTTATTTTTTAAAGCAGTTTTAGGTTTAGAGAAAAATCAAGCAGTAAGTATAGAGTTTCCATATACCTCACAACCCCCCAAATTTCCCTGTTATTAATGTCTTACATTAATGTGGTATATATTTTGCAATTGACACTTTTGTTTTTTACAATTTGATACATGATTACTAACTAAAAGCCATAATTTACAATAAGGTTCACCCTTTGTGTTGTACAATTCTATAGGTTTTGATACATGCATGCTGTCATGTATGCATCATTTCAGTTATTGTTCAGAATAGTTTCACTGTCCTAAATATCTCTGTATTCCATTATTCATCTCTCTTTTCCTCCGCTTTCTAATAGCAGGGAACCACTGAACATTTTACTCTCTATATTGGTTTGCCTTTTACATAATGCCATGTAGTTGGAGTCATACAGTATGGAGCTTTTTACATTAGTTTCTTTCACTCAGCAATATGGTTTTAAGTTTTTCTCTGTCTCTTTGTGGCTTGATAGTTTCTTTTTATTGCTGAATAACATTCCATTGTATTATTATATTATGTTTTATCCACTCACCTATGAGGGAAATCTTGGTTGATTCTATGTTCTTGGTTGATTCTACGAATTATGAATAACATTTCCATAAATATTCATGTGCATGTTTTTGTATGGACATACGTTTTCATTTGGATAAATAACTAGAAGCTTGATTGCAAGATTGTATTGTAAGACTATATTTAGCTTTATAAGGAACTGCCAGGTTTCTTCCAAAGTGGCTATACTATTTTGCATTCTCATCATCAATGAGAGTTCCTTTTCCACATCCTCATTATATTTGGTGTTGTCATGTTTGGGAATTTAGTCATTCTAATAGGTGTGCAGTGGGATCTCATTGCTGTTATTTTTTGTCTGTTTGCTTCAAATTTTTATTTAAATTCCAGTTAGCTAACATATAGTGTAATATTAGGTTTAGGAGTAGAATTTAGTGATTCATAACTTACAACACCCAGTGATCATCACAAGTGCCCTCGTTAATACCATAACCCACTTAACCCATACTCCTACCCACCTCCCTTTCAAGAATCCTGTTTGTTCTCTATAGTTTGACCCTTTTTCCCCCTGTTTATCTGTTTCATTTCTTAAATCCCACAGATGAGTGAAATCATATTGTATTTGTCTTTCTCTGACTGACTTATTTAGCTTCTGGCTCCATCCATGTCATTGCAAATGGCAAGATTTCATTATTTTTCGTGGATAATATTGCATTGTATATGTATACCACAACTACTTTATTCTTTGCTCTTCTAATTTGAAATGTCCTAATGATATATGATACCCAGCATCTTTTCCTATGTTTATTTGCCATCTGTGTATATTATTTGGTGAATTCAAAGTTTAGATCTGATGCTCACATTTAAAAATACATATTATTAATGTTACAGTATTATTTTTGAATAAATTATTATTTATGATATATTCACAGACTAAAAATTGAATATATAAAGATATAAAAATGTTCTTTCTATACACACACACACACATATATATATATATTTATATCTATCATCTATCTATCTATCTAATATCTATCTATTGTTCCAGTGAAGTCACATTGCAAAATTATGGTCTTTGTGAATTTTTTTATCATCTGAAGTATTTTAAGCTGTACAGTTCAGTAGTATTAATTTATATTTACTTTGCTGTGGAACCGATCACCAGAAAGTTTTTTCTTGTAAAACCAAAAGTCTATATCTGTTGAACAGCATCTCCCTATTTCCCACTTCCACCAGCCCCGCAACCACAATCTTATTATCTGTTTTCCTGAGTTTGACTGCTTTAGATACCTCCTACAAGTGGAGTCATAAAACATATTTTTTTGTGATCAGCTTATTTCATTTAGCATAATGTTCTCAGAGATCTTTTATGTTTTAGCATGTGATAAGACTTCTTACTTCTTACATTTTTAAGGAAAAATATTCTGTTATATATTTTTTTTATTTCTTAAAACATTCATCTATCATTGACCATTTGGGTTGTTTCTACATATTAGATATTGTGAACAATGTTGCAATGAACCTGGTAGATTTCCTCAATCTTGTTTTGAGAAGTGGAATTGATGGGTCATATGGTAATTTGACTTTTAATTTTTGCAGTAATTTCCATACTGTTTCCCATAGAATCTGAACCATTTTACATTACTGCCAATAGCGTATAATAATTCTCATTTCTTTACAACCACACCATGACTTGTTTTTTTCTGTTTTTGTTTGCTTCTTTGTTTTCATAGTAGCCATGCTAATGGATGTGAAGAGGTATATCTTTGTAGTCTTGATTTTCTTTTTTCTAATAATTAGTGAAGTTGATCATCTTTTCATGTCCTTATTGGTTATTTATATGTCTTTTTTGAGAAATAACTATTCAAGTCCTTTGCCCATGTTTTTAATCAGGTTGTTTATTTTTTTGTTGTTGTTATTGAGTGGGAATATTTATGTACTCTGGATATTAATCCATCAATAGATACATAATTTCCAAGTACTTTTTCTCATTTCATTTGTTGCCTTTCACTCTGTTGATGATTTTCTTTGATGTACAAAAATTTGTACATTTGAAGTATTCCAATGTATTTACTTGTACTTTTATGCTTTTATTATCATATCCAAGAAACCACTGCCAAATCTAATGTAATGGAGTTTTGCTTCTGTGTTTTTTTTTCTAAGAAGTTTATAAGTTTAGATTTTACAGTTAGGTCTTAATTCATTATGAGTTAACATTTGTATGTGGCTTAAAGTAAGGGTACAAATTTATTCTTTTGAATAGGGGTATCCAGTTTTCCCAACACCATTTACTGAAAAGACTGTCTATCCTCATTGAACTTTCCTGGAGCTATTGTCAAAAAGAATTTGCCCACATATGTGAAGGTTTCTTTCTGTGCTCTGTATTCTATTATTTTGGTTTGTATTTTTATTTTTACGCCAGTAATGCACTGACTGTTTTGTTTTTACTGTAGGTTGTTGTAAGTTTTGAAATGAGGAAGTGCACGAATCTTAATTTTGTTCTTTAGAAAATTAATTAGGTTGTTTGGAGTCTCTTGAGATTCCATATGACATTTAGGATGAATTTTTCTATTTCTACTAAAAAAATTGGAATTTTTATAGGAGTTGTATCACATTTATAGATCACTTTGATTAGTAGTGGTATCATAACAATATTGAGCATTCCAATTCATGAACACTAAATATTGTTCCATTTACTGATGTCATATTAAATTCTCTCAGCCAAGTTTTATAATACTCATTGTACAAATATTTATCTTCCTTGGTTAAGTTTATTCTTATTTTTGATGTTATTAATAATAGAATTTATTTCATGGAAGATGGCAACATAATAAGAGGACTCAAGGCTTACCTCTTCCCATGATTACAACTAGATACCTACCAAAACGTCCTAAATACTCCATAAATTTACCTGAACATTGGCAGAAAAAACTCCACAACTAAAGGTAAAGAAGATGTCACAAGGAAGAAGATAGGAAGTATAGAGATGCAGATTCAAAAAGAAATAAATCATGGCTTCTGTGGTGGGGAGGGAGTTGAAGTCACAGAGAAGGGCAAGAGACAAACACACAGGGGAGTGCACAGGGAAAACAAATCACCATAGCAACTGGCTTGGAAAGTGACTGGAGATGAATTTTGTTATTCCTGGCAACAAGTGGGTTTAAATCCTCGAGTTTTAAAGGTCAGTGTGCTTGGCTGGGATAGATCCCTGTGGACATTGCATTGCTCTTGCTGATATGGCAAGAAAACAACCCACAGACACATAGCCTGGAAAGAGTGATCTGAAAAGTGCCTAGGGCATACAGTGGGGAGGTTATTTGCTTATCGTGGAGAACATCTCAGAAAGACAACAGTTCACAGAGAGACCTCTATGAGAACAAAAACTGCCCTATTCCATTTCCCTTCCCCACTCCTCAGCATAAACACAGGGCAGCCTGAGGGAACTAGTGCAGACAACACTCCCTACCTAACTTGCTTATACCAAACCATAGCATCCCCATCCGTGTGTAAGCTTCCATCCTTGTTACACTTGCCACACTCCCAGCACTGCAGGCCCCTCCTGCAGAAGATCAGCTCAAATGCCTGCTCACACTGCATCTCCTAATGGGGGAGTTTTGCAGAACCTTGGTTCAGGCAGCCATGGTGACAAGTCTCATTTCACAAGCAGACCACAACACGCCAAGTTAAAATGTGCTACTGTCAGGCCAGAGACAAAACACTTCCCACAACAAGCAAAGAGAGCATCTACAGATGACTGGCCTGAAGGAAAGGTGGCCAGGACAAAAAAGTAGAGCATAAGCAGGACACATTGGAGACATTCCTGGAAGCATGAGGCCCTGGGAAACAAGGGATACCACACAGCACCTCTTCTTCATAAGGCCATTACCATAAAAATAAGAGATGTAGCTGACTTTCCTAACATACAGAAATAGGTACCAAGTCTTAGACAGAATGAGAAGATAGAGAAATGTATCCCAAATGAAAGTAAAGAACAAGGCCATTGCCAGAAGTCTAAGTGAAACGGATATAAGTGACATGCCAGATAGAGAACTTAAAGCAATTATCATAAGGATACTCACTAGACTTGATAAAAGAGTGGAAAATATGAATGAGACCCTTAACACAGAGATAATAACATAACATAATAACATAGCAGAGAGAAAGGGTAGAAAAAATGAAACAAGAAACATGCTTTTTGGAATAAGTAGCAGGATGGAAGAATGGGAGGAAGGAATTAGTAAACTAGAATATAGAGTAATCAAGATGGAAAAAAAAGAGAAAAAAAAAGAATTATGC
Source organism: Lynx rufus (assembly GCF_022079265.1). Lineage (NCBI taxonomy): Eukaryota > Metazoa > Chordata > Mammalia > Carnivora > Felidae > Lynx > Lynx rufus. The sequence goes on along the minus strand of NW_025814828.1, from coordinate 51,404,930 downwards.
AAAATGAGAATAGGCTTAGGGAAATCAATGACTCCATTAAATGTAATAACAGTCTTATTATAGGAGTCCCAGAAGATAAAGAGAGAGAAAAGGGGGCAGAAAATTTATTTGAAGAAATAATATCTGAAAACTTCTCTAATCTGGTAAAAGAAACAAATACCGAGATTAAGAAGGTGCAGAGAACTCCCATCAAAATCAACAAAAGCAGACCAATACCAAGACATATCATAATTAAATTGACAGTATATAGTTATATAAAATTAAAACAGCAAGACAAAAGAAGACAGAAACATTCAAGGGAAAAGCATTAGGGTAGTAGAAGCTTTTTCAGCAGAAACTTTGCAAATCAGATTAAGTGGCATGATATTTTCAAAGTTCTGAATGAGGAAAATTTGCAGCCAAGAATACCGTATCCAGCAAGACTATTATTCAGAATAGAAGGAGAGATAAAGAATTTCCAAAACAAACAAAAACTAAAGGAGTTCATGACCACTAACCTAGCCCTGTAAGAAATGTTAAAAGGAACTCTTTGGAAAGGAGGCACCCGAAGTGACAGTATAAAGGTAGGAAACACAAAAGCATTAAAAATGTATATTTGTGTAAAAATCATTCAAGGAAATCACAAGATAAAAAGATGTAAAATATGACAACACATACCTAAAATGTCTGAAGAAAAAGAGGAAAGAATGGGTTCAAATGTAAAACCCAACTTAATAAACTTAAATGCAGAAGATGTTATGTACAAACCTAATGGTAACCATATATCGAAAGCCACTAATAAATATGCAAAGACTAAAGAGAAATAAATCCAAATGTATCATTAAAGAAAATAAGTAAACCACAGAAGAAATAAAAGATGAGAGAAAATCTTCAGAAACACAATCAAATAATAAAATGACAATAAGTACATACATATCAATATTTAATTTGAATGTAAATGGACTAAATACTCCAATCAACAGATATTGGGTGACAGAATGGATTTTAAAAACACTCATCTAGATTCTGCCTACAAGAGACTGATTTTAGACCTAAAGATACCTGCAGATTGAAAGGAAATGGAGAAACATCTATCATGAATAGATGTCAAAAGAAAGCTGAAGTCGCAATACTTATTTCACACAAAGTCGACTTTGAAACAAAGACTGTTACATGGGATAATGAGTAACATTATATAATAATAAAGGGAAATATACAAGAAAATATAACAATTGTAAATATATATGCACACAACACAACATAGGGATATGCAAATACATAACACACTTAAATATAAATGAACTAAATAATAATAATATAATAATAGTAGGGGAATTTAACACCTCACTTACATCAATGGAGAGATAAACAGAAAATCAATAAAGATAGACTGGTTTTGAATGCTGCACAGGAACAGATGAATTTAACAAATATATTCAGAGCATTCCATCTTAAAACATCAGAATACACGTTATTTTCAAGCATACATGGAACATTCTGCAGAATAGATCACATATTAGCCCACAAAGCAAACCGCAACAAATTTAACAAGATTGAAGTCATACCATGCATCTTTTTTTTTTAATTTTTAATGCTTATCTTTGAGAGAGAGGGAGAGACAGAACATGAGCAGGAGAGGGGCAGAGAGAGGGCAACACAGAATCTGAAGCAGTCTCCAGGCTCTGAGATATCAGCACAGAGCCTGAAGCAGGGCTTGAACTCATGAACTGCAAGATCATGACCTGAGCTGAAGTCGCATCCTTAACCTACTGAGACACCCAGGTGCCCCTACCATGCATCTTTTCTGACCACATCACTATGAAAGAAGTCAACTACAAGAAAAAAATATGGAAAAAGCAAATAAATGGAGGTTAAATAACATGCTGCTATACAAAAATAGGTAAACAAGGAAATAAAATAAGAATTAAGAATGTGCACTGAAGCAAATATAAAAACAAAATGGTCCAAAAGCTTTGGGTTCCAGCTACAGTAGTTCTACACGTAAAATTCATAGCAATACAAGCCTTCCTCAAGAAGCAAGAAAAATCTTAAATAAACAACCTAACCTTACACCTAAACGTTTCAGGAAAAGAGCAACAAACAAAACCTAAACGAGTAGAATGAAGGAAATAATAAAATTAGAAGGGAAACAGGAGATAGAGAAACGAGAGAGAGAGAGAAAGAGATAGAGAAACTGTAAATGAAACCAGGAACTGGCTCTTTGAAATATTCAATAAAACTGATAAACCTCTAGACAGATTTATCATGAAAAAAAACAGAAAACATTTCAATAAATAAAATCACAAATGAGAGAGGAGAAATAACAACCGACATCACAGAAATACGATTATAAGGAAACATCATGAAAACCTGCATGTCAACAAATTGGACAAGCTAGAAACAATGGATAAATTTCTAGAAATTCATAAATTACAAAAATTAAAACAATAATAAATAGACAACTTGAACAGACTGATAACCAGCAAGGAAACTGAATCAGTAATCAAAAACTCCCAACATGGGGCGCCTGGGTGGCGCAGTCGGTTAAGCGTCCGACTTCAGCCGGGTCACGATCTCGCGGTCCGTGAGTTCGAGCCCCGCGTCGGGCTCTGAGCCTGGAGCCTGTTTCCGATTCTGTGTCTCCCTCTCTCTCTCTCTGCCCCTCCCCCGTTCATGCTCTGTCTCTCTCTGTCCCAAAAATAAATAAACGTTGAAAAAAAAAATTAAAAAAAAAAAAAAAAAAAACTCCCAACAGAAGCCCGAGACCAAATGGTTTCACAGAAGAATTCTACTAAACATTAAAGAAGAGTTAACTATTTCAAAAAATAGAAAAGTGAGGAAAACTCCAAATTCATTTTATGAGGCCAGCATTACCCCAATACCAAAACCAGATAAAGTCACCACTAAAAAAAAAGAGAACTACAGGGCAATATCTCTGATGAAAATAGATGAAAAATCCTCAACAAAATACTAGCCCATAGAATCCAATAATACATTAAGGCAATCATTCCCCACAGTCAAGTGGAATTTTTTCCCAGGGTTCTGTGTTTCAATATTCACAAATGAGTCATGGTGATGCACCACATCATAAGAGAAAGGATAAGAAGAATATGATCATTTCAATAGACACCAAAGAAAGCACTTGACAAAGTACAACACCCATTCATGTTAAAAAAAAAAAATCTCAACAAAGAAGGTTTAGAGGAAACATACCTCAAAATAGCAAAGCCATCTATGAAACACCTACAGCCAGCATCATCATTAATGAGAAAAACTATGAGCTTTTCAGCTAAGTTCAGGTACAAGAAAATGATGCCCACTCTCACCACTTTTATTCAACATAGTACTGGAAGTTCTAGCCATGGCAATCAGACAACATAAATAAACAAAAGGCATCAAAGTTGGTAAGAATGAAGAAAATCTTTCACTATTTGCCAATGACATGATACTCTATAAAAAAAAATAATTCCACCAAAAAACTACTAGAACAGATTCACAAATTTAGTAAAGTCACAGGGTACAAAATCAATGTGCAGAAATCTGTTGCATTTCTCTACAACAATAATGAAGAAGTAGAAAGAGAAATTAAGGAATCAATCCCACTTACAACTGCAGCCAAAATAATAAGATACTTAGGAATAAAACTAACCAAATTTTTGAAAGGCTTGTACTCTGAAAACTGTAAAACACTGATGAAAGCAATTAAAGATGACAAAAGTAATGGAAAGACATTCCATGCATATGGATTGGAAGAAAAAAATATTTTTTTTAATTTTATTTTTAATTTTTTTAATTTATATCCAAATTAGCATATAGTGTGGCAATGATTTCAGGAGTAGATTCCTTAGTGCCCCCTACCCATGTAGCCCATCCCCTCTCCCACAACCCCTCCAGTAACCCTCAGTTTGTTCTCCATATTTATGAGTCTCTTCTGTTTTGTCCCCTCCCTGTTTTTATATTATTTTTGTTTCCCTTCCCTTATGTTCATCTGTTTTGTCTCTTAAAGTCCTCATATGAGTCATATGAGCGAAGTCAAATGATTTTTGTCTTTCTCTGACTAATTTCACTTAGCATAATACCCTCCAGTTCTATCCACATAGTTGCAAATGGCAAGATTTCATTCTTTTTGATTGTTGAATAATACTCCAAAAATATTTTTTAAATGTCTATACTACCCAAAACAATGTACACATTTATTGCAATCCCTATAAAATTAAAAACGGCATTCTTCACAGAACCACAACAAACAATTCTAAAATTTGTATGGTACCACAAAAGACCCCAAATAACCAAAGCAATCTTGAAAAACAAAAAAACAAATCTGGAGATACCACAATTCTAGACTTCGAGGTATCTTACCAAGCTGTAATAATTAAAAAAAATATGGTACTGGCACAAAAATAGACACATAGATCATTAGAACAGAATATAAAACACAGAAATGAATCCATAACTGTATGGTCAACCAATCATTGAGAAAACAGGAAAAAATATTCAGTGGGGAAAGGTAACTCTTTTCAACAAATCTTATTGGAGAAACTAGACAGCAACATGCAAATGAAATAAACTGACCACTTTCTTATACCATACACAAACATAAATTCAAAATGGATGAAAGATCTAAATGTGAGGTTGGAAACCATAAGAATCCCAGAAGAGATCATAAGCAGTAAGCTCTTTGACTTTGGCTGAAGGAACTTTTTTCTACATACATCTCCAGAAGCAAGAGAAATAAAAGCAAAAATCAGCTATTGGGACTATGTCAATGTATAATGCTTCTGCACAGTGAAGTAAACGATCAACAAAACTAAAAGGCAACCTATATAATGGAATAAGATATGACATATCCAATAAAGGGTTAGTATCCAAATATATATAAAGAACTTAAAAAATTCAACACCTACCAAACAAATAATCCAATTAAAAAATGGGCAGAAGGCATTAATAGACATTTCTCCAAAAGAGAGATAGAAATAGCCAACACACACATGAAAAGACGTTCATCATCACTCATCATCAGGGAATTGCAAATTAAAAGTACAATGAAATATCACCTCACACTTGTCAAAATGGCTAAAATCAAAAACACAAGAAGCAAGTGTTAGCAAGGATGTGGAAAAAAGAGAACACTCCTGCACTGTTGGTGGGAATGCAACCTGGTGCAGCCACTGTGGAAAACAGTATGGAGCTTCCTCAGAAAGTTAAAAATAAAACTACTCTATCATCCTGCAGTTGCACTAGGGGCATTTACCCAAAGAATAAAAAAGTACTAATTCAAATGGATAAATGCACCCCTATGTTTATAGCAGCATTATGTACAGTAGCCAAATCATGAAAGCAGCCCAGATATCCCTTAACTGATGAGTGCATAAAGAAGATGTGGTATGTATCTGTGTGTGTGTGTGTGTGTGTGTATAATGGAATATTACACAATCACAAATAAGACTGAAATGTTGCCATTTTCAATGACAAAGATGGAGCTAGAGAGATTAATGCCAAGCGAAATAAATTAGAGAAAGACAAACACGATGTGATTTCACTCATATGTGGAATTTAAGAGAGGAAACAAATGAACAAAGGGGTACTAAAGAGTGAGAAACAAACCAAGAAACAGACTCAGAGGGGATAGTTGTGGCAGGATGGGTAAATAGGTTATGGGGATTATGGAATGCACTTGTTACGAGCAGGAGGTGATGTATGGAATTGTTTGATCACTATATTGTATACCTGAAAATAGCACTGTATATTAACTAATTAGAAGTAAATCAAAAACTTAAAAAAAGGAATATATGTCCTAATTTCCTTTTTGGATTTTTCATTGCTACTATATAGAAATGTAACTGATTTGTGTGTTTATATTGTATCTTTAAAGTATTCTGTTTGATTGTTCATAACAGTTTGTGCGTGTGTGTGTGTGTGTGTGTGTGTGCATAAGAACTACCTAGTTTTTTGCACATATAAGATTATACCCTTTGTGAACAGAGATAAACTTACTTCTACCTTTCCAATTTTTATGCCATGTGTGTGTGTGTGTGTGTGTGTGTGTGTGTGTAATGGGTTTGGCTAGAACTTCCAGTACAGTGTTGAATAGAGATCCCCAAGGAAGAAATTCTTGTCTTTTCCCTGATATTAGAGGAAAAACAATGATCTTTTACCATTGAGTATAATGTTAGCTGTGAGCTCTTAATTTATAAACTTTATAATGTTAAAATACTTTTATTAAAGAAAAAAGTTTTCTTCAGTTCCAAAATTGTTAACTGTTTTTATCATGAATGTGTGCTGAATTTTGTCTCATGTTTTTTCGCCAAGTATGATAATCATGTATTTTATTTGCCTTTATTTTGTTAATGTATTATATTTATTGATTTTCACATGGTAAACCATTCTTGTATTCCAGGAATAAACCCTATTTGGTCATTGTATATAATACTTTTTATGTGCCGCTGAATTCTGTTTGTATTATTTTGAGGATTTTTGTATCAATAGTTATCACATATACTGGTTTACACTTTTATTTTCCTGTAGTATTTTTGTTTGGCTTTGTTATCAGAATAATTCTGGCTTCATAGAATTCATTTGGTAGTGTTTGCTTATCTTCACGGTTTTCTAAAAATTTGAAGAAGATTGACTAAATCTTTTTTAAACATTTGGTAGAATTGTGCAGTGAAGACATCTGGGTCCTGGGCTTTTATTTGTTATGCTAACTGCATGTTATTCCCAAATGCATATCAGTACCTATTAAAATGTTTACAAAGGAAAGCTTCCAAGATTATTGGAAAGAACCAGGTTGTGTGATCCTGGAGATCTTCCTTCTCTTCTAGCCACCTCCCACAGACTGTGGGATATAGATGAACCACATCACTTTTCTGGGCTTTGGCTTTTCTAATCTGTGAAATGAAAAGTTGGGCTACTGTATCTCAAAATCTGTTTTGATTCTAATGGTTTATGACTCTATGCAGAATGGTTAATATATGATGCTCTGACATAAATGGTTCATCTCATTTACTATTTGTAAAATACTTGTGATGATTGATACACATGTAAAGGATCATATAACTCATGTTTTATTTATGTCATTATGCAGTCTAAAATTGCTTATGTTAGATGGGCATATTTTAACATTGTGTCTATGTTATGCTGTAATGAATAGAAACAAATAATTTAATCAACCAATTGCTTCCCTAATTTTAATTAATAACCAATTTTACACATTTTTACTGATTTGACTTTTTTGGTATGGGGTAGTATCTTAGTCAATTCAGGCTGTATAAAAATTTACAATAGATTGGATGGTTTTAACAACAAACATGTATTTCTCACAGCTCTGGAGGTTAGGAAATCCCTGATCAAAGTGCTGGAAGATTTGGTGTCTGGTGAGGACCCCTCTTGGTTTCCAGATGGACATCTTGTTATATCTTCACATAGCGGAAAGTTTCATCTCTTTATCCCCTTATAGTATCATCAATCCTATCATGGTGGCTTCACTTCTATGACCTCATTAAAATCCAATTTCCTCCCAAAAGCCCTACCTCCAAATACCATCACATCAAAGACTGGGATTTCAATATAAATTTTGAGGGTACACAAACAACAAACATTCATCCCAAAGGAGGAGGTAGATGCTCTCTTAATCTGTTATAAAATATAAATATTATTTATATTCAATAAACATCTACAGAAAATTCATTTTTTCTGGTACTATTTTAGTCACTATAAGAGATATATATTAGCTTGAGAGATTTTCTCTTCCCTCAAGCAACTTCTTGTCTACTAGTGGAGAAAAAGCAAATATACATTTAAGTAAATGTATAAATATATACCAATTTTCAGGGTTATATTTTTACTTAAAATTTAACTTTGGGCATACAAAAAGTTTTTTTTGAAAATAATCTACCAGTTTTAATAATAAACCAAATAAATTTTATTAAGTGACTAGTTTTAGAATTCATTTTAGGTTTCACGTTTGTGGCAATGTTATGAGTCAAGAGATAGTGGTTGTAGTCTTAGCCTCTCAGTATGATAAAGAGCAAGTCATATAACTATGTTTCTCCCTAGTTTATTTTGTTTCAGGCATGTTTATAATTGCCCGTAGAAACAAATTCATGATGGCTGCTTTATAATTCTTTCCAGGTAATTTCAACATTTCTGTCGTTTTTGGTGTTGGCATCTGTTGGTTGCTGTTTTTTCTTTCTCATTCAAGCTGAGATTTTTCTGGTTATTAATATGGTGAAAGATTTTCAGTTGTAACATGAACATTGTGATTAGTCTGAGATTATGTACAGTATTTAAATTGTATATTTGAATGGGACTATTCTCACAGTGCATATGTGGGGAAAGTAGAGTATTCTGTCTCATTATTGCTGAGCGTAGGTAGAAGTCCAGGTTTTCCACTCAGCTTCCACTTACACTTGATATGGGAGAGAACCTTGGTGTCCCCTGGACAAAGGTAGAAGTCTAGACTCACCACTCATCTTCCACTGACAGAGAGGAGCAAGGATGTTTTATTGCCACAGAGTGGTAATGGAAGTTCAGGCACCTCACCTGGTCTCTGCTGACATTGGAGAGAAAAGGAAGGGTGCCTTCTTACTACTAGGTAAAGATGGAGGTCCATACTCACATTTGGCCTCCATTAACACTAAGGGGGAAAATATGTCCTTGTTAAAGTTAAATGGGGGGAGACATTCAAGTTCCCTCTCCTGCCTCTACTGGTTATAAGGAATGTGGAGAGCATTTATTTCTGTGGTATTTGCCTGAAGTAAGACTGGTATTGTCACAAGTATTTTTGGCTTGGTAGGTCACTCTTTCGTACTTCTTTGGGCAGAGAGGGCAGGTGTGTCTTGGAACATTTTTTTCTACCCTTGTTAGTTTTTCTGACTTTTTGAATACTCCTTCACCAAGTATGGAATTTGGGAGGGAAAAGAAAAACCCAGGGAACTTACAGGTGTGTTGTTCATTACATATCAAGATCCTTGGTCTGCATCACTTCTGTTCACCTTTCAGAGTTTTCGTATGTTTATTTTATACATAATACTCAGGGGGGTTAGCCATATTTAATTGGAAGTATTTACTATATCTTTTCTGAAAACACAAGTCCTTATACTTAGCCCCTGAATATGTGAAATGAGGACAATGTAACTGTTGTACAGAACTACCTAATTATTTTAAATCAGATCTCTTAAGATATACTTTAGATACCATGAAAGTCACATTTTTGAGTGTATAGTTGCATAAGTTTTCAAAACTAGTGTAACCATCACCACAATCATGATATAAATTTCCAAATTATTCTTCATCTATTTTGCAATCAACAACCCACCCCCATCTATAGCTTCATACAGACTTTGATATGTTTTTATCATTATAGCCTAGTATTTATTGTCCTAATTTTTATATTTCCTTGTTATTATAAAGTAATATTCCACTGTATGACTATATAACAATTGAGTTATGTGCTCACTGGTTGATAGATATTTGGGAATTTTTGGTGATTATGAACAAAGCTTCTGTGAGTATCACCATACACGTTTTTAAATGAGCTTAAATTGCCAGAACTTTTGGGTAAACACCTAGAGTGAGATTGCTGGAACAATATGGTCAGTATACATTTAACTTTATAAGAAATTGCTCAACATTTTTTTTCTAATACGGTTCTGGAAATATCATTTATTATAACAACATACTATATACATAAACTCTAGTGTTATGCAATTGTAAAGTAGTAATAAACATTGAATTTAAAATTATTTATAAACAACATTTCTCAATAATTTTTTATTTACTGACTAGAATAATTAATTTATTTTTCTAAGCCTCTGCCAAAGCTTCTGGTCAACAGTGTACCAACTAAAGAGGATTTTATTTGAATGACTTTGCTACCTTGTCCGATGATGCATTCTATGTCTACTTAGAAAAACTCTTAGGACAAAATTTTCCTTGTACTGCTTATTTTAAAATATATTATTTATGAAATATTTACTCTTTATAAAATGGCCTACTGGGATCAATGTTGACAAATATAAAAGCTTTCTTACAGTTATTTAATTATTACCTATTTGTATAATGCTATTAGATAGATTTTTCCCCATTTACTTACATATTACCTAATTTCAAAAGGATTTGAGGTGCTTATGAAATTAACAGTAGGGTAACATAGAAAAATAATTATAAAAATAGAAGAAATTTATTTGAGAGAAATTAAGAAATGATAAACTTTGAGAAGTTGAAAAATGCTTTAGCACCTATTTATTTTCAAGAATGTCACCTTAAGTAGCTCCTGTGTATTAGATTGCTATGGTTCCCATAATGAAGTACTACAGATTGAGTAGCTTAAACAGCAACAATTTAGTTTAAAAAGTTTTCTTAAAAGAAAAAAGAAATTGACTTACCTATGGAATCTGGTAATCTGAGATCTAAGGATTTACAGTGTTGATTTCTTCTGAGGCCTCTCTTCTTAGCTTGTAGATAACCTTCATCTCCCTGTGTGTTCACATGGCCTTTCTTTTGTATTCATCTATGTTCTAATTTTCTCTAATATAAAGACACCAGCAATAATGTGTTAGAGCCCACACTAAGGACCTCATTTTAACTTAATTACCCTTTTAAAGATTCTATTTTCAAATACATTCATATTCTGAGGTATTATGTGTTATAATTTGAACATATGGATTTGGTGAGGCATAATTCAGCTCATTAACATCCTGATTTAAAGTCTGTGGATTGAAGAGAGCTAAGATGGTGGCATAGCAGGAAGACCCATAGACTTGTCTCATCCCTTGAATACAATTAGATAACTATCATATCATTTTGAATACCCAAGAAATCTACCTGAGTACTGACAGAACAAACTGCACAACTAAAGGGAGAGAAGAGGCCATATCAAGGAAGGTATGAAGTGTGAAGATGTGTGGGGGAGAAATGGATCACAGGTGCTGTGGAGGGGACAGAGCCCTGATCGTGGAGAAAGGTGAGATAGAGTTGAATGCACGGGGATAAGCACAATAACACTTCCGCAAAACCATGGGCTGGGAAAATGAGAGGGGCTGATTTTCATGAGTTTCTGAAACCAGCGGGGCTCAAAGACAGGAGTTGTTTTTTATTTAATTTTGAGAGAGAGGGGAAGAGAGACAGAGTGTGAGAGGGGAAGGGATAGAGAGGTAGACACAGAATCTAAAGCAGGCTCCAGGCTCTGAGCTGTCAGCACAGAGCCCAATGTAGGTCTTGAACTCACAAGCCATGAGATCATAACCTGAGCTGAAGTCAGACACTTAACTGACTGAGCCACCCAAGCTTCTCACAGACTGTAATTTTAAAGGTTGATGGGCTTAGTTGGGATAGAGACCTGAGAGTGCTGCCCTAATCCTAGAGAGAAGGTAGGCAAATAGCCCCAGGTAGAAGGTGTCATGTGAGAATCCCCTAAACCTCATGGGGAGGAACTGTCCTTTCTTCTTAGAGGGCATTTGTGAGAGGTGGCATTGGCTCTCTGGAGACAAAAGAGCCAGTGGGCACCATTTCACTCTCCTGTGCTTCAACATAGGTATAGAGACACCTGCTTGAAGGCAGCTAACCTCAACACTGGCTGTTTAGCCTTCTTTGTTCCAAATCCCATTCTCCTGCTTTCTGAGAGAACGGCCCTTCTCCGTCAAACCTGCAACAGTCCCAGTGTGATAAGACCCTCACACAAAGAACCAGCCCAGGTCCCCACCACACCAATTCTCTAAATTTTGGAGTTTTAAAAATCAAAATGTTTTGGCTGGGATAGAGCCCAAAATGCACTGGGCTGCTCTGAGCAGGCAAGCAACCCAGAGACAGACAGTGTGAAAACAGTGATCTGAAAAAACATCTGGAACACACGAGGGGAAATTATTCATTCTTCTGGGAGTGCTTCCTTGAAAGGAGGAAGCATTGAGACCCTTCTCAGGGGACAAAGGAGCTGGCTGGCACCATTTCTGTCCCCAGCCCTCCAGCATAGGCCAACTTCAGTGAACAGCACAGTGCCAACACTGGCTGCCTAACCTGCTTACACTAAATCCTGCCCCATTGCACTCTGCTGAAAGTGCTTTTCTGTGGCAAGTGCTCCTAAGGCCCAGCACACAGGCCCCTTCACCAGATGACCAGTGGAAACAACTTAAAACACCACATTTACTGACCAGAGGATTCTGCAAGCCAGTAGAATGGACTCATTTAACAAACAGACCAGAGCACAACTAGTTAAAACTTGCCACACTTTGGCCAAGGTCCCAACACTGTCTACTGTAGGCAAGGAAAATCTCTGCAGATTACTGGCCTTAATGATAGAGCAGCCAAAACTCAGCAGCACGGTGCATGCAGCACACACCAGAGACACTCCATGAATTTCCAGACCCTGGACACTACGTTATCTCTTCTTCATAAAGCCATTATTCTCAGGAGCAAGAAATATATAAAAGGGTTTTCTAACACAGTAAAGAAGACAGAGACTTAGACAAAATGTCAAGACAGAAAACTTCATCCCAAAAGAAAGAATAAGACAAGGTCACAGCCAGAGATCTAATCTAAACAGGTATAAATAAGATGTCTGATGCAGAATTTAAAATAAGAATCATAAGGATACACCCTGGGCTTGAGAAAAGCATGCAAGACATCAGGGACACCCGTACCACAAACATAAAAGAGTTAAAAAATAATCAATGAGAAGTGAAAAATGCAGTAACTGAGATTTGAAAGTCTAGTGGATGACTACAAGGATGGAAGAAGCAGAGGAACGAATAAGTGATTTGGACGATAGAATAATGAAAAAATAATGAAGCTGAACAAAATAGAGAAAGAAAAATTATGGAACACTAGAATAGACTTAGAGAACTCAGTGACTCCAGGTTTTTGTTTGTTTGTTTGTTTGTTTGTTGTTGTTTTCATTTTCAAGTTTGCATTAGCTATTTGGGGTCTTTTGTGTTTTCAGGGGTGTGAACATTTTAAGAATTTTATTTTTTTTTCCAATCCATGAGCACAATATATCTTTCCATTTATTTGTGTTTTGTTTAATTTCCTACAACAATGTCTTTGTAGTTTCCAGTTTACTAATCTTTCACCTCTCGTCTTAAATTATTCCTGATCATTTTATTCTTTTTGATGCTATTGTAAATGGGATTGTTTTTACTTAACTTTCTAATAGTTCACTATTACTGCATTAAAACACAAATGATTTTTGTGTATTTATTTTGTTTCTTGCCAAATTACTGAATTTATTATTTCTGTGTGTGTGTGCAAGTGTGTGTGTATGTGTGAAGTCTTCAGGATATAAGATCATGTCTTTCACAAAGAGACACAACTTTATTATTTTATGTTTTGGATTTTACCCCCCTTTTTCTTGCCTGATTTCTGGTCATGGCGTCAAGTACCATGTTGAATAAGAATGATGTAAGTTGTCAACCTTGTATTATTAATTTTCTTAGATGAAGATCTTTCAGTCTTTCACTGTGGCCTATATTTGCTGTGGGCTTGTATGTATAGCGTTCTGCCCATTTTTCTTTATATATTTTGTATGAGTTGTATAATTTATTTGTGCACTTATGTTATTAACTCCTTATCAGATATCTCATTTGCAAATATATTTTTTCCATTTATAGGTTGCTTTTTTGTTTTGCTGATATTTTTCTTTGCTGAGCACAAGTTTTTTTTATTTTTTTTTATTTTGGTGTAATACCAATAGTTTAATTTTGCTCTTGTTTCCTTTCCTGAGATGACATATCTAGATAAATGTTTCTATGGATAATGCCAAAGAAATTACTGCCTAGGTTTCTTCTAGGAGTTTTATAGTTTCAGGTCTCACATCTAGATTTTTAATCCATTTTGAGTTTATTTTGGTGTATGGTATAAGACAGTGGTCCCTTTTATTTTTTTTCATATTGATGTGCAGTTTTTCCAGCATCATTTTTGAAGACTGTCTTTTCATGGAATGAACATTCTCACCCCCTCTGTCATTGATTAATTGACCATATAAGAGTGGGTTTATTTCAGGGTTCTTTATTCTGTTCAAGTGATCTATGTGTCTATTTTTGTGCCACTACCATTCCATTTTGATTGCTAGAGCGTTGTCTTATATCTTGAAAACTAGGATTATGCATAAGAGACTGTTAAAAACTGAGAACAAACTGAGGGTTGATGGGGGGTGGGAGGGAGGGGCGGGTGGGTGATGGGTATTGAGGAGGGCACCTTTTGGGATGAGCACTGGGTGTTGTATGGAAACCAATTTGTCAATAAACTTCATATAAAAAAAAAAAAAGAAAACTAGGATTATGATACCTCCAAGTGGTGTTGTTCTTTCTCAAGACTGAATTAACTATTCAGGTCTCTCGTGGTTCCATACAAATTTTAGTTTGATTTTACCTAGTTCTGTGAAAAATGCAGATGGTATTTAATAGGGATCATATTAAATGTGTAGATTCTTTTGGGTAGTATGGGAATATTAATGATATTGATTCTTCCAATCCAGGAACATTGGATATCTTTCAATTTGTTTGTGAAAAATGACTTTTTTTATTACAAAACAGTATCTATTCATTATGGAAAATTTGGATCATATTCTACTTAGTATTTTGAAACTCTTTGGGGATAAAGTCATACTTTTCAGTAATATATCAAATTTGAAAGTGCCTCTCCATTTTAATGGAGACAGTGTTTACGTTTTCCTGTCAGTGTTTATATGAGTTATATGTGTTTATATGAATTATATGAATTTCAATTCATAATGATCCAAATAATCTACCTACTATTGTTAGATTTAAAAATAAAAAAAATACAGTTGGATGCAGAGCTAAATTAACTAATTGTTTAGTATAAGTATGCTTCAAATATTGTCTTGGATTTTAACTTTCAAATTTATGACCTGAACTTTAATGTTATTCTCTGCTTTTTATTTTTTTAATGTTTACTTATTTTTGAGACAGAGACAGACAGAGCAGGAACAGGGGAGAGTCAGAGAGAGAGGGAGACACAGAATCTGAATCAGGCTCCAGGCTCTGAGCTGTCAGCACAGAGCCCGATGCAGGGTTCGAACACATGGACCACGAGATCATGACCTGAGCCAAAGTTGGTCGCCTAACCGACTGAGTCACCCAGGCACCCCAAATGTTATTCTCTGCTTTTTAGAGAATAAAAATAATGATTTAGAATAACAAAAAAGTTCAAAAAATTTTATTAAGGAATTAATAAAAAACAAAACCAAACACAGATATATCACAGATCTTAGGACACATGTAGTCTACTCTCCCATACTTACTAGTGTCTCCAGTCCCACATGGTGAGAGGAAGGTCTTTTTATTTTTAAGGTTTACATGTCTATGCTTTATTGTTTGTGTAAGTAATAATATCATTAAAGTTTAGCAAATTCTTCAGATTATGCATTTTATTAATATATCATGTTTTTTTTCTTTTTTTAATATGAAATTTATTGTCAAATTGATTTCCATACAACATCAAGTGCTCATCCCAACAGGTGCGCTCCTCAATACCCATCACCCAACCTCTCCTCCCTTCCACCCCCAATCAACCCTCAATTTTTTCTGTTTTTATGAGTCTCTTATGTTTTGGAAGTCTTTATTAAAGTGGAGATATTCAGAACCAAGTGGGTTTTGTAGTCAGACTTGCCTGCCACCAATTCTCAACTTTCAATTCCTTATCTGTAAAATTCAGTAGTATCTACATAAAATGGATGGTATGAATAAGTAAATGACATAACATGAATAAGGTTTTGGGCATATAGGTCTCTGGTCATTTCTTCAGTCAAGTAAAAGAAAATTAAACTACATTTATTCAACTCTACTAGTGAAAATCTTGAAACAACTATATTTTAGATTTTGCTTTTATTTGCTATGAAAATTTTTAAATATACCCAAAGGTATAAAGAGTATTAACAATGAAATTCCATGTATATAATATTCAACTTTAAGAATTATAAATATTTTGCCATTCTCATTCTCTTTCTTGCTGTTGAATTCTATTTTATATCCCAGATCAAATATACTTTTACCCATGAATAATTCAATATATGTTAGAAAGATTTTAAAAATAAGTATTAAATTCCTTTTCCAAACGTACCTGGAAATTTGAATGACCTCCCACATTCTTTATTTTTATTTTTATTTTTTATTTTTTTTACATTTTTTAATATGGAATTTATTCTGAAATTGGTTTCCATACAACACCCAATGCTCATCCCAACAGGTGTCCTCCGTAATTCCCAACACCCACTCTCCACTACCTCCCACCCCACATAAACACTCAGCTTATTCTCAGTTTTTAAGAGTCTATTATGGTTTGGCTCTCTCCCTCTTTAACCTCTTTTTTTTCTTCACCTCCCCCATAGACTTCTGTTAAGTTTCTCAGGATACACATAAGAGAGAAAACATATGGTATCTGTCTTTCTATGACTCATTTCACTTAGCATAACATTCTCCAGTTCCATCCATGTTGCTCCAAAAGGCCATATTTCATTCTTTCTCATTGCCAAGTAGTATTCCATTCTGTATAAAAACCACAATTTCTTTATCCATTCATCAATTGATAGACATTTAGGCTCTTTCCATAATTTGGCTATTGTTGAAAGTGCTGCTATAAACATTGGGGTACAAGTGCCCTTATGCATCAGTACTCCTGTATCCCTTGGGTAAATTCCTAGCAGTGTTATTGCTGTGTCATAGGGTAGATCTATTTTTAACTTTTTGAGGAACCTCCATGCTGTTTTCCAGAGCAGCTGCACCAGTTTGCATTCCCACCAACAGTGCAAGAGGGATCCCATTTCTCCACATCCTCTCCAGCATCTATAGTCTCCTGATTTGTCCATTTTAGCCACTCTGACTGGTGTGAGATGGTATCTTCAGTGTGGTTTTGTTTTGTATTTTCCTGATGAGGAGTGACGTTGAGCATCTTTTCATGTGCCTGTTGGTCATCTGGATGTCTTCTTTAGAAAAGTGTCTATTCATGTCTTCTTCCCATCTCTTTCCTGGATCTAAAAAAAATGTAGAGCAGATCAACGAAACCAAGGGTTGGTTTTTTTTTTTTAATTTTTTTTCAACATTTATTTATTTTGGGGACAGAGAGAGACAGAGCATGAATGGGGGAGGCACAGAGAGAGAGGGAGACACAGAATCGGAAACAGGCTCCAGGCTCTGAGCCATCAGCCCAGAGCCCGACACGGGGCTCGAACTCACGGACCGCGAGATCGTGACCTGGCTGAAGTCGGACGCTTAACCGACTGCGCCCCCCAGGTGCCCCAGGTTTTTTGAAAAAAAAAATAAACAAAATTGATAAAACTCTAGCCAGGCCTCTCAAAAATAAAAGAGAGATGACCCAAATAGATAAAATCATGAATGAAAATGGAATTATTGCAACCAATGCCTCAGAAATACAAGCAATTATCAAGGAATACTAGGAAAAATTATATGCCAACAAACTGGACAACCTGGAAGAAATGGACAAATTCCTAAGCACCCACCCACTTCCAAAACTCAAACAGGAAGAAATAGAAAACTTTAACAGACCAATAATCATTGAAGAAATTGAATCAGTTATCAAAAATCTTCTAACAACTAAGAGTCCAGGGCCGAGATAATCTCAAAGCAGAGATAATACCTATCCTTCTCAAGGTGTTCCAAAAGGTAGAAAGGGAAGGGAACTTCCAGATTCATTCTATGAAGCCAGCATTACTTTGATTCCTAAACCAGACAGAGACCCAGCAAAAAAAGAGAACCACAGGCCAATATCTCTGATGAATATCGATGCAAAAACTCTCAATATGATGCTAGCAAATCGAATTCAACAGCATTTAATAAGACTTATTCACCATGATCGAGTGTGATTCCTTCCTGGGCTGGAGGGCTGGTTCAACATTTGCAAATCAATCAATGTGATACAGCACATTAATAAAAGAAAAGAAAAGAACCATGTGATCCTGTGAACCAATATAGAAAAAGCATTTGACAAAATTCAGCATCCTTTCTTAATAAAAATCCTCGAGAAAGTGGGGATAGAAGGAACATACTTAACATCATCAAAGCCATTTATGAAAAGCCCACAACTAATATTATCCTCAATGGGGAAAAACTGAGAACTTTCCCCCTGAAATCAGGAACATGACAGGGATGTCCACCCTCACTGCTTAGTGTTGGACTAAGTGTTTAACATAGTGTTGGAAGTGCTAGCATCAACAATCAGACAACAAAAGGAAATCAAAGGCATCAAAATTGGCAAAGGTGAAGTTAAGCTTTGACTTTTTGCAGGTGACATGATATTATACGTGGAAAATCCGATAGACTCCACCAAAAAGTCTGTGAGAACTGATACATGAATTTAGCAAAGTTGCAGGATACAAAATTAATGTACAGAAATCAGTTGCACTCTTATACGCTAATAATGAAGTAACAGAAAAACAAATAAAGAAACTGATCCCATTCACAATTGCACCAAGAATCATAAAATACCTAGGAATAAATCTAAACAAAGATGTAAATGATGTATATGCCAAAAACTTTAGAAAGCTTACGAAGGAAATTGAAGAATATACAAAGAAATGGAAAAACATTCCGTGCTCAATGATTGGAAAAGAAATATTGTCAAAATGTCAATACTACCCAGAGCTATCTACACATTCAATGCAATCTCAATCAAAATTGCACCAGCATTCTTCTCAAAGCTAGAACAAGCAATCCTAAAATTTGTATGGAACCACAAAAGACTCCAAATAGCAAAAGTAATATTGAAGATGAAGACCAAATCGGGAGGCCTCACAATCCCAGACTTTAGCCTCTGCTACATAGTTGCAGTCATCAAGAAGACAGCAAGGTATTGGCACAAAAATAGACACATAGACCAATGGAATAAAATAGACACTCCAGAATTGAACCCAAAAAAGTATCGTCAACTAATCTTTGACAAAGCAGGAAAGAATATCCAATGGAAAAAAGCAGTCTTTTTAACAAATGGTGCTGGGAGAACTGGACAGAAACATGCAGAAGAATGAAACTAGAACACTTTCTTACACCATTCACAAAAAAAAAAACTCAAAATGGATAAAGGGCCTAAATGTGAGAAAGGAAACCATCAAAACACTAGAGAAGAAAGCAGGAAAAAACCTCTCTGACCTCAGCCACACCAATTTCTTACTTGATACATCTCCAAAGGCATAGGAATTAAAAGCAAAAATGAACTATTGGGACCTCATTAAGTTTAAAAAGCTTCTGCACTGCAAAGGAAACAATCAACAAAACTAAAAGGCAACCAATGGAATGTGAAAAGATATTTGCAAATGACATATCAGACAAAGGGCTTGTATCCAACATCTATAAAGAACTCACCAAACTCCACAGCCTCCCACATTCTTTAAATCAAATATCATCATAAAATAAGTCAAATAAATTTTATGTTTCCTAAATGCATATAAAACTTTTCTTTACACTATGCTCTAGTTCATTTAGTGTGCAATAACATTATGTCAAAAATGTACATTAATTAAAAGCTTTTGTTAAAAAAGTGCCAACCAACCTCTGAGGTTTTATTGAGTCATTATCTTTTTATTGAAGGAAGGTCTTGCCTCCATGTTGCTGACTGTGCACTGATTAAGATGGTGGGCTGATGAAGGTTGGTGTTGCTGTTATAATTTCTTTTTTTTTTATATATGAAATTTATTGACAAATTGGTTTCCATACAAAACCCAGTGCTCATCCCAAAAGGTGCCCTCCTCAATACCCATCACCCACCCTCCCCTCCCTCCTACCCCCCATCAACCCTCAGTTTGTTCTCAGTTGTTAACAGTCTCTTATGCTTTGGCTCTCTCCCACTCTAACGTCCTTTTTTTTTTTCCCTTCCCCTCCCCCATGGGTTCCTGCTAAGTTTCTCAGGATCCACATAAGAGTGAAACCATATGGTATCTGTCTTTCTCTGTATGGCTTATTTCACTTAGCATCACACTCTCCAGTTCCATCCACGTTGCTACAAAAGGCCATATTTCTTTTTTTCTCATTGCCACGTAGTATTCCATTGTGTATATAAACCACAATTTCTTTATCCATTCATCAGTTGATGGACATTTAGGCTCTTTCCATAATTTGGCTATTGTTGAGAGTGCTGCTATGAACATTGGGGTACAAGTGCCCCTATGCATCAGTACTCCTGTATCCCTTGGATAAATTCCTAGCAGTGCTATTGCTGGGTCATAGGGTAGGTCTATTTTTAATTTTCTGAGGAACCTCCACACTGCTTTCCAGAGCGGCTGCACCAATTTGCATTCCCACCCACAGTGCAAGAGGGTTCCCGTTTCTCCACATCCTCTCCAGCATCTATAGTCTCCTGATTTGATCATTTTGGCCACTCTGACTGGCGTGAGGTGATACCTGAGTGTGGTTTTGATTTGTATTTCCCTGATAAGGAGCGACGCTGAACATCTTTTCATGTGCCTGTTGGCCATCTGGATGTCTTCTTTAGAGAAGTGTCTATTCATGTTTTCTGCCCATTTCTTCACTGGGTTATTTGTTTTTCGTGTGTGGAGTTTGATGAGCTCTTTATAGATTTTGGATACTAGCCCTTTGTCCGATATGTCATTTGCAAATATCTTTTCCCATTCCGTTGGTTGCCTTTTAGTTTTGTTGGTTGTTTCCTTTGCTGTGCAGAAGCTTTTTATCTTCATAAGGTCCCAGTAATTCATTTTTGCTTTTAATTCCCTTGCCTTTGGGGATGTGTCGAGTAAGAGATTGCTACGGCTAAGGTCAGAGAGGTCTTGTCCTGCTTTCTCCTCTAGGGTTTTGATGTTTTCCTGTCTCACATTTAGGTCCTTTATCCATTTTGAGTTTATTTTTGTGAATGGTGTGAGAAATTGGTCTAGTTTCAACCTTCTGCATGTTGCTGTCCAGTTCTCCCAGCACCATTTGTTAAAGAGGCTGTCTTTTTTCCATTGGATGTTCTTTCCTGCTTTGTCAAAGATGAGTTGGCCATACATTTGTGGGTCTAGTTCTGGGGTTTCTATTCTATTCCATTGGTCTGTGTGTCTGTTTTTGTGCCAATACCATGCTGTCTTGATGATGACAGCTTTGTAGTAGAGGCTAAAGTCTGGGATTGTGATGCCTCCTGCTTTGGTCTTCTTCTTCAAAATTCCTTTGGCTATTCGGGGCCTTTTGTGGTTCCATATGAATTTTAGGATTGCTTGTTCTAGTTTCAAGAAGAATGCTGGTGCAATTTTGATTGGGATTGCATTGAATGTGTAGATAGCTTTGGGTAGTATAGACATTTTGACAATATTTATTTTTCCAATCCATGAGCAGGGAATGTCTTTCCATTTCTTTAAATCTTCTTCAATTACCTTCATAAGCTTTCTATAGTTTTCAGCATACAGATCCTTTACATCTTTGTTTAGATTTATTCCTAGGTATTTTATGCTTCTTGGTGCAATTGTGAATGGGATCAGTTTCTTTATTTGTCTTTCTGTTGCTTCGTTGTTAGTGTATAAGAATGCAACTGATTTCTGTACATTGATTTTGTATCCTGCAACTTTGCTGAATTCATGTATCAGTTCTAGCAGACTTTTGGTGGAGTCTATCGGATTTTCCATGTATAATATCATGTCATTTGCAAAAAGCGAAAGCTTGACTTCATCTTTGCCAATTTTGATGCCTTTGATTTCCTTTTGTTGTCTGATTGCTGATGCTAGAACTTCCAGCACTATGTTAAACAACAACGGTGAGAGTGGGCATCCCTGTCGTGTTCCTGATCTCAGGGAAAAAGCTCTCAGTTTTTCCCTGTTGAGGATGATGTTAGCTGTGGGCTTTTCATAAATGGCTTTGATGATCTTTAAGTATGTTCCTTCTATCCCGACTTTCTCAAGGGTTTTTATTAAGAAAGGGTGCTGGATTGTGTCAAAGGCCTTTTCTGCATCGATTGACAGGATCATATGGTTCTTCTCTTTTTTTTTGTTAATGTGATGTATCACGTTGATTGATTTGCGAATGTTGAACCAGCCCTGCATCCCAGGAATGAATCCCACTTGATCATGGTGAATAATTCTTTTTATATGCTGTTGAATTCGATTTGCTAGTATCTTATTGAGAATTTTGGCATCCATATTCATCAGGGATATTGGCCTGTAGTTCTCTTTTTTTACTGGGTCTCTGGTTTAGGAATCAAAGTAATACTGGCTTCATAGAATGAGTCTGGAAGTTTTCCTTCCTTTTCTATTTCTTGGAATAGCTTGAGAAGGATAGGTATTATCTCTGCTTTAAATGTCTGGTAGAACTCCCCTGGGAAGCCATCTGGTCCTGGACTCTTATTTGTTGGGAGATTTTTGAGAACCGATTCAATTTCTTCGCTGGTTATGGGTCTGTTCAAGCTTTCTCTTTCCTCCTGATTGAGTTTTGGAAGAGTGTGGGTGTTGAGGAATTTGTCCATTTCTTCCAGGTTGTCCAATTTGTTGGCATATAATTTTACATAGTATTCCCTGATCATTGTTTGTATCTCTGAGGGATTGGTTGTAATAATTCCATTTTCATTCATGATTTTATCTATTTGGGTCATCGCCCTTTTCTTTTTGAGAAGCCTGGCTAGAGGTTTGTCAATTTTGTTAATTTTTTCAAAAAACCAACCCTTGGTTTCGTTGATCTGCTCTACAGTTTTTTAAGATTCTATATTGTTTATTTCTGCTCTGATCTTTATTATTTCTCTTCTTCTGCTGGGTTTAGGCTGCCTTTGCTATTCTGCTTCTATTTCCTTTAGGTGTGCTGTTAGATTTTGTATTTGGGATTTTTCTTGTTTCTTGAGATAGGCCTGGATTGCAATGTATTTTCCTCTCAGGACTGCCTTTGCTGTGTCCCAAAGCGTTTGGATTGTTGTGTTTTCATTTTCGTTTGTTTCCATATATTTTTTGATTTCTTCTCTAATTGCCTGGTTGAGCCACTCATTCATTAGTAGGGTGTTCTTTAACCTCCATGCTTTTGGAGGTTTTCCAGACTTTTTCCTGTGGTTGATTTCAAGCTTCATAGCATTGTGGTCTGAAAGTATGCATGGTATAATTTCAATTCTTGTAAACTTATGAAGGGCTGTTTTGTGACCCAGTATATGATCTATCTTGGAGAATGTTCCATGTGCACTTGAGAAGAAAGTATATTCTGTTGCTTTGGGATGCAGAGTTCTAAATATATCTGTCAAGTCCATCTGATCCAATGTCTCATTCAGAGCCCTTGTTTCTTTATTGACCGTGTGTCTAGATGATCTATCCATTTCTGTAAGTGGGGTGTTAAAGTCCCTTGCAATTACCACATTCTTATCAATAAGGTTGCTTATGTTTATGAGTAATTGTTTTATATATTTGGGGGCTCCTGTATTCGGCGCATAGACATTTATAATTGTTAGCTCTTCCTGATGGATAGACCCTGTAACTATTATATAATGTCCTTCTTCATCTCTTGTTACAGCCTTTAATTTAAAGTCTAGTTTGTCTGATATAAGTATGGCTACTCCAGCTTTCTTTTGGCTTCCAGTAGCATGATAAATAGTTCTCCATCCCCTCACTCTCAATCTAAAGGTGTCCTCAGGTCTAAAATGAGTCTCTTGTAGACAGCAAATAGATGGGTCTTGTTTTTTTATCCATTCGGATACCCTATGTCTTTTGGTTGGCGCATTTAATCCATTTACATTCAGTGTTGTTATAGAAAGATACGGGTTTAGAGTCATTGTGATGTCTGTATGTTTTATGCTTGTAGTGATGTCTCTGGTACTTTGTCTCACAGGGTCCCCCTTAGGATCTCTTGTAGGGCTGGTTTAGTGGTGACAAATTCCTTCAGTTTTTGTTTGGGAACACCTTTATCTCTCCTACTATTCTAAATGACAGACTTGCTGGATAAAGGATTCTCGGCTGCATATTTTTTCTGTGTAGCACACTGAAAATCTCGTGCCAATTCTTTCTGGCCTGCCAAGTTTCAAAAGAGAGATCAGTCACGAGTCTTATAGGTCTCCCTTTATATGTGAGGGCACGTGTATCCCTTGCTGCTTTCAGAATTTTCTCTTTATCCTTGTATTTTGCCAGTTTTACTATGATATGTCGTGCAGAAGATCGATTCAAGTTCTGTCTGAAGGGAGTTCTCTGTCCCTCTTGGATTTCAATGCCTTTTTCCTTCCCCAGTTCAGGGAAGTTCTGAGCTATTATTTCTTCAAGTACCCCTTCAGCACCTTTCCCTCTCTCTTCGTCCTCTGGGATACCAATTATGCGTATATTATTTCTTTTTAGTGTATCACTTAGTTCTCCAATTTCCCCCTCATACTCCTGGATTTTTTTATCTCTCTTTTTCTCAGCTTCCTCTTTTTCCATAACTTTATCTTCTAGTTCACCTATTCTCTCCTCTGCCTCTTCCATCCGAGCCGTGGTGGTTTCCATTTTGTTTTGCATTTCATTTAAAGCGTTTTTCAGCTCCTCGTGACTGTTCCTTAGTCCCTTGATCTCTGTAGCAAGAGATTCTCTGCTGTCCTGTATGCTGCTTTCCAGCCCAGCGATTAATTTTATGACTATTATTCTAAATTCACTTTCTGTTATATTATTTAAATCCTTTTTGATCAGCTCATTAGCTGTTGTTATTTCCTGGAGATTCTTCTGAGGGGAATTCTTCCGCTTGGTCATTTTGGATAGTCCCTGGTGTGGTGAGGGCCTGCAGGGCACTTTCCCTGTGCTGTGGTGTATAACTGGAGTTGGTGGGCGGGGCCGCAGTCAGCCCTGATGTCTGCCCCCAGCCCACCGCTGGGGCCACAGTCAGACTGGTGTGTGCCTTCTCTTCCCCTCTCCTAGGGGCAGGATTCACTGTGGGGTGGTGTGGCCCGTCTGGGCTACTTGCACACTGCCAGGCTTGTGATGCTGGGGATCTGGCGTATTAGCTAGGGTGGGTAGGCAAGGTGCACGGCGGCAGGGGGGCAGGCTTAGCTCGCTTCTCCTTAGGTGATCCACTTCAGGAGGGGCCCTGTGGCAGCGGGAGGGAGTCAGATCCGCTGCCGGAGGTTTGGCTCCGCAGAAGCACAGAGTTGGGTGTTTGAGTGGAGCGAGCAATTTCCCTGGCCGGATCCGGTTCCCTTTGGGATTTTGGCTGGGGGATGGGCGGGGGAGATGGCGCTGGCGAGTGCCTTTGTTCCCCACCAAACTGAGCTCTGTTGTCTGGGGGCTCCGCAGCTCTTCCTCCCTTTGTCCTCCAGCCTTCCCGCTTTCTGAGCAGAGCTGTTAACTTATGACCTCCCAGACGCTAAGTCGTGCTTGCTGTCGGAACACAGTCCATCAGGCCTCTCCGCTTTTGCAAGCCAGACTCAGGGACTCTGCTTGGCCTGCGATCCGCCCCTCTGCCCCGGCTCCCTCCTGCCAGTCCGTGGAGCGCGCACCGCCTCGCCGCCCTTCCTACCCTCTTCCGTGGGCCTTTCGTCTGCGCTTGGGTCTGGCGACTCCGTTCTGCTAATCCTCTGGCGGTTTTCTGGGTTATTTAGGCAGGTGTAGGTGGAATCTAAGTGATCAGCAGGACGCGCGGTGAGCCCAGAGTCCTCCTACGCCGCCATCTTCCCTCCCTCCTGTTATAATTTCTTAAAATAAGGCAAAATAGAAGTTTCCCACAAGGGACTTCTCCAGGAAAAAAAGAGCTGGCGGATTCTCCCACCCCTTACCACAGACACATAGACATTTATAGAAAGCAGCACAAAGCTGGTTCACACTACCTAACTTGCTTGCACTGTACCCTGTTCCTGCAGAAAAAATACTCTATCCATCAAGGTTATCATTTAGAATAGGACAAATGAACAGCTTCTTAGACAAACAAAAACTAAGTATCTCAAGACCATTATACCAACCCTAGAAAAAATGTTAAACGGAATTCTTTGAGTGGAAAAGAAAGACCATAAGTTAAAGTATGACACGTAGGAAACAAAAAGCAGTAAAAAGAGGTATTTTTAAAAAAAAAATCAATAGGGTAAGAAAATAAATGGATGTCAAATGACACCATATACCTAAAACTTGGGGGGCAGAAGAGTAAGAATGGATTCAAACTTAAGCAACCATCAACTTAATATGGACTGCTATATGCAGATGTAATATACAAACCTAATGGTAAGCACAAATCAAAAATCAGTAATAGATGTGACAAAATTAAAGACAAAGGAATCTATGTATATCACTAAAGAAAAACAGCAAACCATGGAAGATAGATAAAAAAGGATCAGAGGAAAATTACAAAAGGAACCACAAAACAGTAACAAAATTGCAGCAAATACATATCTATAAATAATTCCTTTGAATGTAAATCGGCCGAATGTTCCAATCAAAAGACATAAGGTGACAGAGTGAATAATAATAAAAAAAATACATCATTTCATTTCAGACCTAAAAACACCTGCAGATTGAAAGTCAGGGAATGGAGAAACATTTATCATGCAAGTGGAATTCAAAAGAAAGCAGGAGCAGCAACAATTTTATCAGAAATATTAGACTTTAAAACAAAGACTATACCAAAAGATGAAAAAAGGACCCTAAATAATAATAAAAAGTACAATGAAACAAGAAGATATAACAATTGTCAATTTTTATGCGAGAACCAAAATACATAACACAATTAACAAATATAAATAAACTAATTGATAAGTATATAATAATACTGGGGGACATTAATACCCCACTTACATTGATGGACAGACCATTAAAACAAAACAAAACAAAACAAAAAGCCAGCTAGCAAACAGTGACTTTGGATTTAAGTTGGTGGAGTAGAATCGGGACTCTGAGATTGTCTTGTCCCTAAAACACAGCTATATCGGCAACAAACCATTTTGGACACCTAGGAAATTGATATGAGGATTAACACAGCAATCTGCATAATTTGAGCCACAGAATATGGCATGTATGTGGTTCAGAGAGGTAAACTTGGTAATAGAAAAGTTAATGTGCCACAGATGGTAAGGAGGTATTTTTGTGGAGAGAGGACAGAAAAATATAGAGAAAAGAGGGAGGGGGAGCACAGCATAGTGGAATCAAGGAGGAAAAGTAATCACCCTGAAATTAGTTGGAGAGAGAGAGAGAGAGAGAGAGAGAGAGAGAGAAAGGGTGAAAACACTCGCAGGAGACTGAACAAGAAATCTGTTCCCTAAAACCATTGACAGGGAAATAGGAGAGGGTTTCAATATTGCAGGTTTCTATAAACATGGAGCACAGAGGCTGAAGTTTCAGAGATCAGTGGCCTTCAAGTGTTTCAGCCGGGAAGTAGGGCTACTCCCCAGAACCAGGCAGCAGAGTCTGAGGGATCCATGTGTCACACATAGAGAAGTGGTTCCTCTGCTTGGAGTGCATTTGGTAGAGGTGATACAGCCTCCATGTGGGCAAAGGTCCTGGTGGACACTGGAGAGCAGCTACGTTTACTGATATTGGAACAAAGATGCCAGATGAGTACAGAAAAACCTGGCACTGGCTTTGTGTTGTGATTTATCATAAACTCTGAGCCTCTGACACTGTGCAATCATGAGAACAATTTCTGGGACAAGATGGTACCCTGCCATTGCTCAGCAAGACCCTTACTGGGATAATCTGTACATGTCCATGCTGCAGGTGTCTCTGGAGTGTTGGGTTTTAAAACACATTGCCATCTGAGATAAATTCTAGAGGGAGGTGCTGCCTGGAAGGCAGATAGCTTGGACACAGACAGGGTAAATGCTGGGAACTGATGGAAGCTTGAGACAAAGGAGTGATTGATTGCACATCTATGAGGGCATGAAATTTTTACACCATGGGTGAAGCCATTTTCATCTCTAGTGCACGTGTGTTGGCACACACACTGATTGACCACAGTGAGATAAGCAGTGCCACCAAGTGCAGAGAAGAGCCTTCACAGAAAGTCCAACCCACCTGTGACTTCCAGGCACAACCCACAGAAGGCAAGCACAAGTCCTTTCCACCCACTTAGTCCATGGACCATAGTGTACTGCAAGGCTTCAGTTCTAGGGGAAACTGGAACTAACTTCATTCAGGTTTCATTCTGTTTGCTTGTGTGTTTGTTTGTTTTCTTTGCTTCTATTTTTGCTTATGTTGTTTTCTGTTTTCTTTATTTCCCTTTTCTTTCATGGATGTAGAAAGCAAATTTTTTATTCTATTTTATTTTCTTTATTTTATGTTATTCTATTTTATTGTTTAAATTTTTAAAAAGTTTTAAGTTTTTAAACCTTTTTTCTCTTTTTTCACTTATCTATCAAGCTTCTCCCAACAAGCAGACAGAAACACACCTAGGATCTAGCTTCCTCTATTTAATTATTTGTTTTGTTTTTAATTTGTTTTTCATTTTTATTTTTTAATTTATTAATTTTTTTCTTCTTCCAAAATGCCAAGACAAGGGAATTCACTCCAAAAAAAGAGCACTAAGAAATTACAGACAGGGTTTTAATCAACACAGGAAAAAAGTAAAATGTACAAGTTAGAATTTGAAACCATGGTTATAAGAATACTCGGGTTGCAAAAGTGCATAGAACACCAGAGAATCTCTTTCTGCAGAAATAAAAGAACTAAAATGTATTCAGGCCAAAGTTAAAAGTGCCATAACCAAGATGCATTCTCGAATGGCTGCTGTTATGGCACAGATGGATGAAGCAGGACAGAGAATCAGTAATATAGAAGATAAAATTATGGAAAACAATGAAACAGAAAAAAGAGGGAAGGAAAGTCAAAAGATAATGATACAAAACTTAGAGAACTCAATTATATATATTAAAGAGGAATAACATTCATATCATAGGAGTCCAAGTAGATGAAGAGAGAGCAAAAAGGGCAGAAGGTTTATGTGAGAAAATTATAAATGAAAACTTCTCTTATCTGAGTAAGGACACAGACAAAAAATCCAGGGAGTGCAGAGAACTCCCATTAGATTCAACAAAAACTGACCATCACCAAGGCATGTCATGTCAAATTCACAAAGTACGCAGACAAGGAAGAAAAGAATCATAAAAGCAAGAAGGGAAAAAAAAAATTAACCTACAAGGGAAGACAGATCAAGCCCATAGCAGATATGTTGACAGAAACTTAGCCAACCAGAATGGAGTGGCAGTAAATATGCAATGTGCTGAATGGGAAAAATATGCAGCCCGGAATTCTTTATCCAGCAAGACTGTCATTCAAAATAGAAGGAGAGATAAAGAGTTTCCCAGAAAAAAAAAAGTAAAGGAGTACATGACCACTAAACCAGCCCTTCCAGAAATTTTAAGTAGTACTCTATTAGTGGAGAAAACAAAACAAAACAAAACAAAACAAAACAAAAGCAACAAAGACTAGAAAGGACCAGAGAACATCACCAGTAACACCAACTCTACAGGCAAAACATTGGAACTAAATTCATATCTTTCAATAAACACTCTGAATGTACATGGACTAAATGCTCTAATTAAAAGATATAGGGTATAAGAATGGATAAAAAACAAACAAACAAGATCCACCTCTATGCTGCTTACAAGACTCATTTTAGACATAAAGACACCTGCAGATTGATACTGAGGGGATGGAGAAACATGTATCATGCTAATGGACATCAAAATAAAGCTAGAGCAACTCCACTTATATCAGACAAACTAGATTTAAAAACAAAGACTGTAACAAGAGATGAATGGCATTATATCACAATTAAGTGGTCTATCCACCAAGAATGATTTTAAGTCATCTATGATTAATGATTTCAAATACCTATGCCCATAACTTAGGGGAACCTAAATATATAAATTAATTAATCATAAACATAAAGAAACTCATTGATAAAAATAGAATAATAGGAGGGGAATTTAACACCCTACTTACAGAAATGGACAGATCATCTAGCAAAAAATCAACAAGAAAACAATGGCTTTGAATGATACACTGGTCTGAATGGAATTAACCAGTATATTCAGAACATTTCATCCCAAAACAGCAGAATACACATTATTTTGACTGCATATGTAATATTCTCCAGAATAGATCACATACTGGTCACAAATCAGCTTTCAACAAGTACAAAAAGCTCAAGATCCTATCATGCAAATTTTCAGACCACAACTTTATGAAACTTCAAATAAAACATAAGAAGAAATTTGGAAATACAATAGGTTATAGAATATACTACTAAAGAAGGAACGGATTAATCAAGAAATTAAAAAAGAAATAAAAAACACATATGGAAACTAATAGAAATGAAAATACAATTGTCCAAAACTTTGGGATGCAACAAAGGCAGTCATAAGAGGGAATTATATAACAATCCAGTCCTTCCTACAAAGGAAGAAATGTCTCAAATACACATCCTAACATTACACCTAAATAATATGGAAACAGAATAGCACAATAAGTCCAAAACCAGCAGAAGAAAGGAAATAAATTTTAGAACAGAAATAAATAATATCTAAACCAAAAAACAGTAGAACAGATCAATGAAACTAAGATCTGGTTCTTTGAAATAATCAACAAAATTGATTATTGCTAGCCAGATTTGTCACAAAGTAAAGAAAAAGACCCAAATAAATAAAACCTCAAATGAAAGAGGAGAGTTCACAAACAACACCACAGAAATACAAACAATAATAAGATATTATTATGAGAAATTTTATGCCAAAAAATTGGCCAATATGGAAGAAATGAGTAAATTCATAGAAACATATAAAATACCCAAACGGAAACAGAAAGAAATAGCAAAATTGAACAGATCCATAACTAGCAAAGAAATGGAATCGGCAATCAAAAATCTCCCAATAGACAAGGGTCCAGGGCCGAATGGCTTGCCAGGGGAATTCTATCATACATTTAATGAAGAGTTAGTACCTATTCTTTTGCAACTGTTCCTAAAATAGAAACAGAAGAAAAACATCCAAACTCATTCTATGAGGCCAACATTTCCTTGATTACAAAACTAAAGACCCCACTAAAACGGAGAATAACAGACCAATTTCCTTCATGAACATGTAAGCAAAAATTCTCAACAAGATACTAGCAAACTGAATCCAACAACACATTAAAGAAATTATTTACCACGATTAAGTGGGATGGATTCCTGGACTACAGGGGTGGTTCAATATATGCAAATTAATGTGATACATCATATAATGAAAGAATAAGAACCGCATGATCCTCTCAATAGATGCAGAAAAAGTATTTGACAAACTACAGCATTCTTTCTTGATAAAAACCCTTAGGAAAGTAGGGACAGGAGTAACATACCTCAACACCATAAAGGCCATATTCAAAAGACCCACAGCTGACAGCATCCTCAATGGGGAAAAACTGAGATCTTTTCCCCTAAGGTCCAGTACATGGCATGGAGGGCCACTCTCACCACTGTTGGTTATCGTAGTACTTGATGTTCTAGCCTCAGTAATAAGACAACAAAAAGAATCAAAGGCAGAGATATCAGCAAGGAAGAAGTCAAACATTCACTCTTCCCAGATGACAAGAAACACTACATGGAAAGTCGAAAAAAATTACACCAAAAAACTGATAGAACCAATACATGAATTCAGCAAAGTCCTAGGATATAAAATGAGTGCACACAAATCAGTTTCTTTTCTATACACCAATAATGAAACATCAGAAAGAGAAACCAAGCAATCTATCCCATTTACAATTGCACCAAAACCATAAGATACTTAGGGATAATGCTAACCAAAAAGGTAAAGGATCTGTACTGAAAACTATATAAAGCTTATGAAGGAAGTTGAAGAATACACAATGAAATGGAAAATCATCCCATACTCATGGATTGGAAGAACGAATATTGTTAAAATGTCTGCATTACCTAAAGCAATCTACAACTTCAATGCAATTCCTATCAAAATAACACCAGCATTCTTCACAGAACTAGAAAAAACAATTCCAAAATTTGTATGGAACCAGAAAAGACCCCAAACAGCCAAAGAAATATTGAAAAAGAAAACCAAATATGGAGGCATCAGGCTTTCAGACTACAAGCTGCAATAATAAAGACAGTATGGAACTGGCACAAGAACAGATACATAGAACAATCAAACAGAATAGAGAACCCAGAAATGGATCATAATTGTATGGCCAATGAATCTTTGATAAGGCAGGAAACGATATCCAATGGAAAAAAAAAGACAGTCTCTTCAGCAAATGGCATTGGGAAAATTGGGTAGCGACACACGAATGAACATGTACCACTTTCTTACACCATACACAAAAATAAATTAAAAATGGATGAAAGACCTAAATATAAGACAGGAAACCATCAAAATATTAGAGAAAACAGGCAACAACCTCTTTGACCTTGGCCACCACAGCAACTTCTTTCTAGGCATGTTTATAGAGGTAAGGGAAACAAAAGCAAAATTGAACTATTGGTACTTCATCAACATAAAAAAAACCTTCTGCATATGGAAGGAAACAATTAACAAAACTAAAAGGCAACTGATGGAATGGAAGAAGATATTTGCAAGTGAATAGTGGATAAAGGGTTAGTATCCAGAATCTATAAAGAACCTATCAAACTCAACACCCCCCCCAAAAAAAACAATTGGCAGAAGACATGAACATACATTTTTCAAAAGAAAATATCCAGTTGGCTAACAGACACATGAAAAGTTGTTTAACATCACTCATCATCAGGGAAATACAAATCAAGTCACAATGAGGTACTACCTCATACCTGTCAGAATAGTTAAAATTAACAACTCAGGAAACAACAGATGTTGGCGGGTATGCAGAGAAAGGGGAACAGTTTTGCAGTTTTTGTGGGGTTGAAAACTGGTGCAGCCACTCCATATGGAGTCGCTCAAAAAATCTGTATGGAGATTCTTCAAAAAATAAACATATAACTACCCTACAACCTGGCAATTTCACTTCCAGGTATTTATCCAAAGGATACAAAAATACTGATTCGAAAGAGCACTTGCACCTCAATGATTATAGCAATAGCCAAATTATGGAAAGAGCCCAAATGTACGTTGACTGATGAATGGATAAAGAAGGTATGGCATATATATATACACACACACACACACACACACACACACACACACACACAATGGAATACTATTCAGCAATTAAAAAAATGAAATCTTGGCATTTGCAACAATGTGGAAGTAGCTAGAGTATATCATGCTAAGCGAAATAAGTTAGACAGAGAAAGACAAATGTATGATTTGCTCATGTGGAATTTAAGAAACAAAACAGATGCACATAGGGGAAGTGAAGGAAAAATAAGAAAGAAAAAACAGAGAGGGAGACAAATGAAAAGAGACTCTTAACTATAGAGAACAAACATAGGGTTGCTGGAGGGTTGGTGGGTTTTGTGAAGGGGTAAATGGTGATGGGCACTTAGGAGGGAACTTGTTAGGATGAGTATTGGGTGTTATATGTAAGTGATGAATCACTAAATTCTATTCCTGAGATGATTATTACACTATATGTTAACTAAGTTGGATTTAAATTTAAAAAATAAAAAATAAAAAAAAGAAACAATGGCTTTCAATGACAAACTGGATCAGATGGATTTTACAGATATATTCAAACACTCCATCTTAAAATAGCAGAATACACATTTTTTATGGGCCTACAGTACATTATTCAGAATAGATCACGTATTAGGCCACAAAGCAATCCTCAACAAATTCAACATTTTAAAAATCATACCATGCATCTTTTCTCACCACAAATGGTATGACATGAGAAAACAACCATAAGAAAAAAAACTAGAAAGACCTTATAGACTTGAAAGTTAAGTAACATGCTATGAAACAATGAATGTGTCAACTGAGAAATAAAAATAAAATAAAAATAAAAAAAGTACATAGAAACAAATACAACTTAAAACTCTGCAATCCAAAACATTTGAGATGCTGAAAAATCAGTTTGAAGACAGAAGTTTATGGCAATATAGGCTTATAAATAAAGAAGCAAGAAAGATCTGAAATAAATAATTTAATCTTACACTGAAAGGAGCTAGAAAAATAGGAACAGACAAAAGCCAAAGCCACTAGTAGGAAGGAAACAATAAAGGTAAGGGCAGAAATAAATGATACCAAATGATACCAAAAAAAAAAAATCAATAGAACACAGTAATGAAATCAGAAGCTGGTTCTTTGAAAAGATCAACAAAATTGATAAATTTCTACACAGATTCATTAAAACACACACACACACACACACACACACACACACACACCATAAAGAACTCAAATAAACAAAATCCCAAATGAAATAGGAGAAATAACCAATGCCAGAGAAATACAAATAATTGTAAGAGAATATTATGAAAAAAATATATGCCAACAAATTAAGCAAATTATAAGAAATGGATAAATTCCTAGAACCATATAAATCACCAAAAGTGAAGCTGGAATAAATAGAAATCTTGAACATACATATTACCAATAAGGAGATTGAATTAGTAATTCAAAAGCTCCCAGGGGGAAAAAAAAAAGTCCAGGACCAGATGACCTCACAGGAGAATTCTACCAAACATTTAAAGAAGAGTTAATAACTATTCTCCTCAAACTCTTGCTACTTGCAATTATGTGGATGAAGCTAGAAAGTATGTTTAAGCAAAATAAGTCAGAGAAAAACAAATGTTTTCACTCATATGTGGAATTTAAGAAAGAAAACAAATATTCAAAGGGAAGAGAAAAAGAATGAAGAGCAAGACAGTCCAAGAAACATATTCAACTACAGAGAACAAACTGATGGTTAACAGAACAAAGTGGTCATGGGATGGGAATCTTGGGCATTAGAGTGCACTTGTGATAAGCACTGGGTGATGTATGGAATTGTTGAATTACTATATTGTACATCTGAAACTGATATAACTGTATGTTAACCATTTTGGAAGTAAAAAACAAAAGTTTCCCACATTGTCTTTTCTGTATGAATGATTTTTCCTTAACTTTTGATGTTATTTGATAGAATTTTACCAATAGATTTTACCTATAGAATTTCTTTCAAAATTAGAGTCCATCTTCTTAAACCCTGTCATTGCTTTATCAATCAAGTTTATGTAATATTCTAAATATTTTGTTGTCCTTTTAACAATCTTCACAGCATCTTCACCAGGAGTTGAGTCCATCTCAACAAACCACTTCATTTGCTCATTCATAAAATTGACTCCTCATTTGTTAAAGTTCTATCTTTAGATTGTAGCAATTCAGTCATATCTCAGGCTCTACTTGTAATTTTACTTCCCTTGCTATTTACACCACGTCTCCAGTTAAGTTTTTTCACTGCACACTTGGACCCATCAAAGTCATCTATAAGGGTTGGAATTAACTTCTTTCTAATTCCTGTTAATGTTGATACTTTTACCTCTTCATGTTCATAATGACATCTAGAATGGTGAATTCTTTCTAGAAGATTTTCAGATTACTTTGCCCCGATCCATCATAAGAATCATGACCTATGACAGATATAGCCATATGAAAATATATTTCTTCTATAAGACTTGAAAGTTGAAATGACTCCTTGATCCATGGGCTACAAAATGGATATTGTGTAAACAGGCATGAAAACAGCATTAATTTTGTTGCACATATCCATCAGAGTTATTGGGTGACCAGGTGCATTGTCAATAAGCAGTAATACTTTAATAGAAATCCTTTTCTCTGAACAGAAATCTTCAACATTGGGCCTATAATATTCAGTAAATTATGTTATAAAGAGATGTGCTGTCATTCATATTTGTGGCTTCATTTATAGAGCACAGGAAGAGTAGCCTTGGGGTATTTCTTAAGGACCCTTGGATTTTCAGAATGGTGGATGAACACTGACATCAATTTAAAGTCATCAGCTGCATTAGCCCCCAACAGGAGTCAGTGTGTCCTTTGAAGCTTTGAACCAGGAACTGACTTCTCTCTAGCTATGCGAGTTCTAGTAGGCATTCTCTTCTATATAATGTAGCTTACAAAACAATTTCATATAAAGTAAAAATCTGTTGCTTTATATAGATATATTTATTAATTATCATGGTTAGATATTCTTGATGACCTGCTGCAGCTTCTACATGAGCACTTCCTACTTCACCCTGCATTTTTAAATTATGGAGATAGCTTCTTTCCTTAAACCTCATGAACCAAACTGCCAGCTTCAAAATTTTCTTTTGCAGCTTCCTCACTTCTCTCAGCTTTCATAGAATTGAAGAGAGTTAGGGCCTTGCTCTGGGTTAGGTTTTGGTCTAAAGGAATATTATGGCCTGTTTAATCTTCTATCCAGACAATTAAACTTTCTCCATATCAACCATAAGCCTGTTTTGTTTTCTTTTCACATGTGTATGTACTGGAGTAGCACTTTTAATTTCCTACAAGAACTTTTCCTTTGTATTGAAAACTTGGCTAATTATTTTGTTTGAGAGGTCTACTTTTGACTTATCTCAGCTTTCCACATGCTTTCCTCACGAAGCTTAATTATTTTTAGCTTTTGATTTAAAGTGAAATACATGCAACTTTTCCTTTATCACTTGAACACTTACTGGCCATTGTAGGGTTATTAATTTACCCAATTTTAATATTGCTATGTCTATTGGCATAAGGAAGTCCAAGAAAAGAGAGAGAAATGGGGGACTAGCTGGTGGGTGGAGCAGTCAAAACACACACAATATTCATCAATTACATTTGCCATTTTATATGGGTCTGATTTGTGACACTCCAAAACAATTACAATAGTAACATCAAAGATCACTAATCACAGATTACCATAAGAAATATAATAATAATTAAAAAGTTTAAAATATTGCAAGAGTAACCAAAATATGACACAGAGATACAAAGTGAGTCAATGTTGAAAAAATGGCTGTAATAGACTTGCTTAAACACAGAGTTTCCATAAACCTTCAATTTGTAGAGTAGAATACCTGTGAAGTGCGATAAAGTGAAGCAAAATAAAATGAATTATGCCTGTACCCTATAAATCAAATGTCTAAAGGAAATTAGTATTGAGATACTCAGAGTATAGTGCTGCAGAAAACAAATACAAACACTGTCACAAGATTATTTTTTGTGTAATTAAGGCAGAAAGAGACAAACTTTCATCACAAGAAACTAAAAGCAGTTTCACAGAAACGGAAAACAAAATTCTCAGGAAATGAAATTTTATTTCCCATTGCAATTGTGTTTTTGCATCAATGGGATAAAATTTTGTGCTTGTAACTAACTGAAGACTTCTATTGGATATATCTTACATTTGAAAGCCTTCAGTTCTTTAAAAAAAATTATTTTCTAATGTTTATTTGTTTTTGAGAGAAAGAAAGAGAGCAAGCAGGGGAGGGGCAGAGAGAGAGTGAGACACAAAATCCAAAGCAGGCTCCAGGCACCAAGCTGTCAGCACAGAGCCCAATGTGGGGCTTGAACTCACAAATCATGAGATCATGACCTGAGCTGACCTCTCAACCAACTGAGCCACCAGGTGTCCTGAAAGCCTTCAGTCCTTGACTTGAAACCTACATGAGCTAAACTCCACTGAAAAGAATTATGTGGGATTATTCTTCTAACAACCTAATTCTTTCATCTTCCGTCTCTGTGTAAACATTAAAGCTAAATTCACTATTAATGGCTTACATAATATTTAAAGCAGTCATTCCCATAAGAATAGAGTAAAAATGAAAAGCCCAAATGAAGAATAGAAAATACTTATGTATATGCCTTCTATTCAAATTAGTATTGACAATTGGAAAAAAAAATGACCAATATCAATTCACTGAAAATCTTATAAACTTCAGTAGGGTTTGAATAGAAAATGGGAAGAGATACAGATTCAACGATCTGGAATACATTCTCAAATTCTACCACTAACCAGCAAGATGATATAAAAAAGAATAGTGTGAGATGAATGTCTTCTACAGTAAAGGAATTATATATAACACACTGTTTTTACTGCTATATGTGTGTATTTTTTTCTATGAGAAACAATCTTATGGCTTTATTAAAATAGCAAAGCTGCCAGGTGAATTGCCAGGTGGTTTGCTGTGGTAAATGTTTCCTACTTAACAGTAGAATACACAAACACAAATATGCATACAAGTTGAAGGTTATCAATGTCTGAGGACAGCATAAAAATCCACTAATTCAGCATCTATTTTCAGGATTTGTGCAGTTTTACTCAAATAGGCTCGTGGTCAAATATTTCCTCTTTTCTCCTCTTTCATCTAAAACCCTGTGCGGCTGTATATCCTTCTGACCCCCAGCAGTGAGGTGATAATGGGGACAGAGGCAGAAAAAGTCTGATGAATTTTCTGAATAGGCCTAACTTAACGACAAAACTAACAACATTTTATCCTTCCTTGTAACATCCATTGAATGAGTGGAGTTAGAGATATTTCTTTTTAAAATCAATGAGCACTTTGTACTTCAACTAGGATCTATTAGCTTCTAAGTTCAGTAAGTTTGAGTCACTAACATGAACCAAACTATTCCAATCTGTTCAAACACTTTTAATTTTGGTATCTAAGTAGAGCTATGTTGAGATGTATGTTCCATATGTTCAGTTATTGTTGAACTGCAAAAACTGGAAGCCAATGCAAATAGGAATGAATGCCTTCTCCACCAGTAGTTTCCAGTTTCAGGTTCAATATCTGGACATGCTAACTGCAATCAGTGTTTTATTTAAATAAGTAAATTTCTTAAATTTATACCAGTGAATTTTTGGAATGCAACCTTTATAAGACCTTTTTTTTTTCTACTTACTTCTCCACTCAATTTAAAAATTACCTCCTGAATTTTTTTTTCCTCCACCACAGTGCTTGGACTTTACAAAGTCATTCATAAATGCAGCTAAAAAGAGAAGCCTTTAATGGCTAATCTGCATTTTTGCTTCAGCACAGTATCAATCTGACACTAACAGTTTTGATACGGTGCACTTTTGCTGGGTGGAACAAAGAATAATAAATTAGATATGAACTTTTGTGATATTGTATTATAAAGAGTCTACAACACACATTATATTTACATCAATTGTCAAAATGAAAAAGGATTAATAACTATTGTACTATATAGTCGTTTTTAACACAACTGTAGCCTGAGGAAGGGCATACTTTAGGATTTACTGCTTTATTTCATTACTATAATTCTGAATAGAAGAAATTTTCCATTATACAAAACCCAACTGCCTAGTGTATAGATTTTTTATAAAATCTATTATAATAGGTATCCAATTTTCCTTGTTATAATTCAGAAATGAAATTGAACAGGCCTGGAGAAGAAAACTATCAAGAATAAGTTTTTATTTGAAGTCAAAGGTCAGTAGTAGCAGAGATGTTTCTTTTTAGGAAATCACACATCAGATTGCATTGTCTTTTTGTTGATTTATCACTGATGGGGAGACTTTTGAATGAAAATCATAAAAATGCCTACAAATGTGTTTTTAAGTTTATTTATTTTGAGAGAGAGAGAGAGAGAGCAGGGGAGGGGCAGAGAGAGAGGAGAGAGAGAATTCTAATTGGCTCCATACTGACTGTGAGCCCAATGCGGGGCTCGAACCCACAAATTGTGAGATCATGACCTGAGCCAAAATCAAGAGTTGAACATTTAAACAACTGAGCCACCTGGGCACCCCCAAAATTCCTACAAATGTTTTAATGTTCAGGGGCCACATGGTTATATGTATGTGGTCCCAGAACCAATACTGCTATTTTCTTTTTTTTTTTAATTTTTTTTAACATTTATTTATTTTTGAGAGAGAGACAGAGCATGAACGGGGGAGGGTCAGAGAGAGGGAGACACAGAATCTGAAACAGGTTCCAGGCTCTGAGCTGTCAGCACAGAGCCCGACGCGGGGCTCGAACCCACAGACCGTGAGATCATGACCTGAGCCGAAGTCGGCCGCTTAACCAACTGAGCCACCCAGGTGCCCCAATACTGCTATTTTCTAGAGAAAGACACTAATCACACAGTGGTTCAGTGACTGCACCAAGATAATTACCCAACCCTGTGGTTCAGTTCTATATTTTACTATCTGAATGGAGAAGAAACTTAGACCTTCAGACTGCTCTGTGAAACTACCATAGATGAGTTGCTTCCTCTTAGTGATTATGGTCCTTTCAGAGGATTTCTAAAATAAATTCTACCTCGGTGTTGCTAAGAATGTTTGCACAATAAAATCAAGAGAGATTTTTTTTTGATGCCAGAGAACACTAGATTATGATTCAGCATAGCAAAGGTAAGGGAGGGTCTTCATTTCAAACTGTTCAAACATACAGCAGCTTGACTGTAAGACAATAATATCTTACAACATGTGAAAATCAGGGTGCTCACTCAAAATGCTTAAGCTTAAAATAATACAATGACAACACAATAGTCTAAGATGGACTGTAAAAACAAATTCAAGAAAAGGATAGAAAACTTTAAGTTAGGGGACTTAAACTTCAGACCCTAAGCAATTCCTTTTAAGCAATTCCCTTCTTCTTGCTGGTCTTAGTTTTCTTATCTTTAATAGGGAGAAATTAGACTAGAATTAGTGACTTTCTGTAGATGAGATACTGATGGTCACAAAAAGTTTGAAACTCTGGTGAAAACTCAGGACCACTCATCAGAAAATGGCAAAAAGTCATAACAGCCACCCTCACCCCACACATATTCACAAAGCATTTTACCAACAATTTGAAGTGACATGTGCCCCCCACTAAAGCTTATACATAGACTCCAGTTAAAAAAAAGAACCTTTTAAATTCTAACAAAATATGATTCTGTATTGCTAATTCAATGATGTGTAATTTATTTATGCACGCTACATACTAACGAAGATAACTGCCCAGTCAAAATACGTAAAACTTGGAATAGGCAGGGATATTCCCCAAGATTAGTTGTTCTATTTGATGGGCTCACATTTTTACGTCCACATTTTATATCCAGCTTTTTAAGAACCTATAAACATTCTCAGAAGCTGAAAAAAATGTATCAGCTCTAAAATGTGCAAGGAAAATGACAATTTAAACACGTGTTTAAAATTTAGATAACATAACACATCAACTAATTGACTATCACTCAATTATTAAATAATTATATATAAATATAATAAAGTTTAAGTCCCAACATATTTTTTCATTTTTTCTCCCAAATTTTAATTTAAATTCTAGTTAGTTAACGTATAGTGTATTATTGGTTTTAGGAGTGGAATTTAGTGATTCCTCACTTACATATAACACCCAGTGCTCATTATAACAAGAGCTGTCCTTAAAACCCATCACCCAATTAGCTCATCCCTCACCCACCTCCCTTCATCAACCCACAGTTTGTTCTCTATCATTGAGTGTCTTATGGTTTGCTTCCCTCTCTCTCTCTTTTTTCCTTCCCATATATTCATCTGTTTTGTTTCTTAAATTAAACATGAGTGAAATCACATGGTATTTGTCTTTCTCTGATGTATTCAACTTAGCATAATACATTCTAGCTCCATCCATATCATTGAAAATGTCAAGATTTCATTCTTTTTTAAATAATTTTTTAATGTTTATTTATTTTGGGGAGATAGAGAGAAAGAGTGGAGGAGGGGCATTGAGAGAGGGAGACACAGAATCTGAAGCAGGCTCCAGGCTCTGAGCTGTCAGCACAGAGCCCAATATGGGACTCGAACCTACAAAGTGCGGGATCATGACCTGGGCCAAAGTTAGACACTCAACCGACTGATCCATCCAGGTGCCCCAAGATTTCATTCTTTTTGATGGGAAAGCAATATTCCATTGTATATAAATACCACTTATTCTTTATTCATTCATCAGTTGATGGGCATTTGGGCTCTTTCCATAGTTTGGCTATTGTTGAAAATGCAGATATAGACATCTAGGTGAATGTGCCCCTTTGAATCTGTATTTTTGTATCTTTTGTGTAAATGCCTAGTAGTACAATTGCCTGATTGTAGGGTAGCTCTATTTTTAACTTTTTTGGGAACCTCCATACAACATATTTTTCTTAACAGAGCTCAAAGTTATAATGTTAATGATATTCTTTGGATGTTTTTCACCAAAAGTGTATTTAATGTACAATGATATATATTTTCATATTTTTGGCATGATGAAGGATAAGCTTTTAAATCTAAAAGTATCTGAGGCCTAAAAGGGTATCAAACGGGTTTGCTCCAAGACCTACCCTCCAATTTTCTGGAAAGAAATAGTAGTTAGTATGCATCAAGACACTAAAGTTTACATATACCA
Organism: Lynx rufus; assembly: GCF_022079265.1. Taxonomy (NCBI): domain Eukaryota; kingdom Metazoa; phylum Chordata; class Mammalia; order Carnivora; family Felidae; genus Lynx; species Lynx rufus. Next base: position 51,362,841 of record NW_025814828.1, on the reverse strand, counting down.
AGAACCTGAGATCCTTTTTTATGAGGAAGTAGAAAGCAGTCACAGGACCAGGGAAACAGTGAATATTGGGCTCTGGATCATAGACTTGTTTGGGGGTGGGCATTGAATGCTACTTAAGATGCAAGTGGAAAGGAGAGAAAACAAGGAACTTGTGCTGTTTTAGAATTTCAAGGTTGGCTGAAGTAGTCTACTTTAAGGTCTTTGGGTGTGTTTTTTTTAACTCTATTATAAAATAATTTAAACATACAGAAAAGCTAAGAGAATCATATAATGAACTCCATATACCCACTATTAAGATTTAATGACCCTTAATATTTTGCCATATTTGCTTCATCTGCTTTTCCATTAACTATTTATTTATTTATTTGTTTGTTTATTTAATTTATTTTTTAAATTTAATGTTTATATATTTTTGAGAGAGAGAGAGAGACAGAGCATGAGTGGGGGAAGGATAGAGAGAGAAGGAGACACAGAATCCAAAGTGGGCTCCAGTCTCTGAGCTGTCAGCACAGAGCCCAGTGAGGGGCTCAAACTCATAAACCATGAGATTATGACCTGAGTTGAAATTGGACGCTTAACTGACTGGGCCACCCAGGTTCCCCTTTCCTTAACTATTTTACAGATTATTGTAAACATCTGAATATTTTACCAATATTCTTCTCTAAAAAAATGAATACATCTTTGTATATCACCAAACTGTCATTATCATGCTTATTAATGAATGATAAATTCCTAGATATAATTTAATTTTTAGTCTGTATTCAACCCCCTATTGTCCACACAATATTTTTTTTTTTAAAAAACGTTTATTTATTTTTGGGACAGAGAGAGACAGAGCATGAATGGGGGAGGGGCAGAGAGAGAGGGAGACACAGAATCGGAAACAGGCTCCAGGCTCTGAGCCATCAGCCCAGAGCCCGACGCGGGGCTCGAACTCCCGGACCGCGAGATCATGACCTAGCTGAAGTCAGACGCTTAACCGACTGCGCCACCCAGGCGCCCCAACACACAATATTTTTTTATAGCTTACACAAATCAGCATCCAATCAAACATCATGAATAAATTTCTAATCTAACAGATCTCTCTCTTTTTTTCTTTACAAACTTGAGCTGTTAAAGAGATGGGGACCATGGTTTTACAGAATGTTTGATCTTCTGAATTTAGATAGTTCCTTTCTTGTGGTATTTAATTTATTTCTCATAACCCCGTTTTTCCTGAAATTGAAAATTAGGTCTAAAGACTGCATAAGATATTGGACAAGTATGTTGCATAGGTACTTCTCCATATATCTTATTACATTTTACAAAAGACATGTATTGTGTGTTGTCCCACTACTAGTGATGGTGAGTGATTGTTGGTTAAGACTGTAACAACTTGGTTTCTCCATTGCAAAGTTTTATTTTCTCTCTTGCAACTAGCAAGTAGACTAATACTTTTTGCTATGCAATTTTAAAAGATGAAAGAAAGGGTAGGGATAACAGGGACATTAGAAAATCACAGGATGTGATTATTTACCTTCTCCATTCTTTTCCAAGGATCTTTTAATTTTTGGTGCTTAAGACTATCCTTTCTCTTTTTCTATATCCTTGCTTTCTCTGAATATTGGCAAGTTCCTGGTGATACATTATTTTAGAAATCAACATAAAGAAAATTCAAATATGTGCTTTCAATTATGACAAAAAAATAGGAAATTGCTTAAAAAAATCCATGTTTTCAAGCAACTGTTTTCATAGAAAACAGTGATTTTTAAGACCATGATGTAGTACAAAAAATATTTTGCAAAATTTTTTAAAAACAAGTTTTTTTTAAAAATCTTCTCATTCACAGTATACTATTCCATCTCAGTTGTAGCAAACCACTTTGTATGATCATAATAATTTCTTTCTCTCCTCATATATTGTTTGTGCTGATTTCACTGACTTAGGAAAAATTGCTAAAATTGCAGAACTACTTAGTTTATGTCCATCCACAGTAAATTTAGTTGCCCTACTAGTTGAATAATCACAACTGGTTGTTATATTTATGTGAAATACTTTTATTTTTGTATTATATTTTATTTTTATGACAAATGTCTGCAAAAATTACAAAAAAACTGCTTCTGAGGATATTTTTAATGACCAACCTTTAAGAAACTCATTTGCTTGACTGAAGAATTTGAATGCAGAAACAAAAGAACCTGAAATTCCTTTAAGAAGTGAGGTCAGGTTAAGGTTAATCAAAGGAAGAGAGAGTGAAATGGCATAAATGGTTTTGGCAGACTCAAGAGTGTGCTTGTGGGCATGCATGCATGCTCACACTTACGACATTTAAACAAAGGCTCCATAGACAAAATTTTGTAAATTAGATGACTGTTTCATTGCATTCTCATGATTTGGCTTTCTGCCTTTATTTCCACTTCAAATTAGAATTTTGAAATTTGAAAAAACAGTAAAGATTTAAGTAGCTATGTGAACTAAGGTATGTAAATTATTTAGGGGGGTAGGGATGGAGATCAATTTTAAGAGAAAATTGAAACAGAAGATTTTATATATTTACAATCTATAAGGAAAAGTATGTGGAATTTTTAAAATCAAATATTTTGGTCCAGAAAAAGATCTGGAAATAGACAGTGACTGTTTTCTAGTCACACTTATCTGGAAATTAAAGATGTTAATAGAACTGCCCTTTATTATGAGGCAGGTTATTATACATCAGAACGTTATACTAAAACAAAAAAACAATATCTTATTAAGAAATCCTTCAAGTAGACTGTTATGTACACTCTCAGCCAATATTGTATTGGATAAAAATGTCTGACTAAGGTGCATATTGGTGGATTGTTCAATTAAGAGTCTGACTCTTTATCTCGGCTCAAGTCATGATCTCATGGTTCATGAGTTTGAGCCCCTCATTGGGCTCTGCACTGATAGTGCAGAGCATGCTTGGGATTTTGTCTTTCCTACTCTCTGCCCTTCACCTGCCTGCGCACTCTGTCTGTCTCTGTCTCAAAATAAATAAATTAACTTACAAACAAAAACCCTTAATTTAAAACATGCCAGATTAAATATTAATTCACTCCCCCTGCATTTTGCTGCTCTTTAGTCTACTTTTTCTAGATAAAAATAAAAATTAAATAAGTAAGCAAACCAAAAACGATGTTTTAAGATTGATGAGTTTCCTTCTTTAAAAATAAATTCTGTTAACTCTATGTAGTTTTTGCAACAATCACTTTAGTACAACTTTGACTTAACAAGATAGAATCAACATTTAGTGACAGTATTAATCCCTAAGACAGCTACCTCAAAGTAAGACAGCATTTTTTAATTGACTATATACAATTAATGTCAAGGATTTTTCCTATTTAACACTAAATATATTGCCTCAAAAAAAGAGACTAAAGTTTTACTTCATTGATAATTTCCAACATGAAAACTGACAAATTTAACTATTTTCTCAATCTCTAAAAGTGTTAGATCATCAACAACTGTCATATTAATGAATGAATTTCATTAGAGAAATTCTGAAGATTTCCTTTGTATATTAATATGGATAACTGCAATGCAATATGTTTGAGGTCACTGGTGGACCTTTGAAAACTTAATCAGAATGGATTACAAAAAAAATTGTACTGAACAGAAAACCTTTCATATAAGATAAAACTGATAAATTTTACATTTTGTTGGATGTACAAATTATGTAAATGAAAAAAGTGGTGTTGATGCTATAATGTATAATGTTGACAAGATTTTCACTTAGCAAAAATCTGTTTTTCTCTTTTGAATTTCCCCCCTTGTTGTAGAAAGTGAAGCTAGAGAGATGTACAGAATAGAGATGACTACTGTATTTTAACATTTCTAAAATCTTAATTTTCCCTACATAAAATCCTTTATTATGTCACCTGCAAGATGTTGCTAAAAATAGATTATTAGGACAGAGTGTAATTTTTAAAAATATTTTGTGAAACACTCAAAACAAAAAAAAAAGAAAATACAAAACAAAAAACCTGGGCATTTTTTATCATAGTCTATGAATTTAGCAACAACAACAACAACAACAACAAATAAATAACCTAGGAAAAACTGTCTAGCTGTTCTGCTTCCAACATGTCTCTGTAACTCATTTTTCTTTTATCTTGGGGTGAGAAAGTAAATATTCTCTTACTGTTAGTTCTGCTTCCAACATGTCTCTGTAACTCATTTTTCTTTTATCTTATGGTGAGAAAGGAAATACTTTCTTAACCTTAGACAAAAAGAAAAGACATTACTTAGAATATCTGTATAGTTAGAACTACAGCAACTACAGAAGGGAAGACTAGTCAAATGGGGGTTAAAAAATTTGAGGGTGGCTCAGTCGGTTAAAAGCCCAACCTTTGGTTTCTACTCAGGTCATGATCTGACGGTTCATGAGTTCAAGCTTCATGTCAGGCTCTAAGCTGATGCTGTGGGGCCTGATTGGGATTCTCTCTCTCTCCTTGTCTCTCTGTCCCTCCTCTGCTCATTCTCTCTCAAAGTAAATAAATACATAATTAAAAAAAAAATTGAAAAATCTGAGAGTACCTTCTGCTTATTTATGGTAATTGCTTGTAATTTAGGTTGGGTCTATGGAATTATGAGTGAGTCAAAGTGGAACTAAAAACAAGACAGGCAGTTCTTATTTGATGGCCAAATTAATGTTGTCTGAAGAGGGTTTTCATTATTTATAGATCTTTGATTGTGTAACTCCTAAATGCAAAGAATTTTGTACCTAAAATGGGTAAGTCACATATTCTCTGAGTCTGCTTCCTTACCTATAAAAATAGAGAAAATATCTACTTCATGGAGTCATTGCAAGTGTTAGAATGGGAATAAATAATTTTTAAGCTTTATCTGATTGAAATCCTTCAATATTGTATATTATGTGTATATGTATGTAATAAAATGGTAAATTGAAGCCATTATTCAGAGAATTCAAATAGAAACCTCACTTCAGATTTAGGTTTTTTGATTATTTTAAAGGAAATATTTATGGTGATCTGAGCCAGCTTTATATTTTCCTTTCTTTTTATGCAAATTCTATAAAAATTAACATTTTACCCCTATTTACAATGTTTCAAAGCTACAAAATTATTTTTATTCCTTTTAGTACTTGAAGCTGTGAAATTTTCTTTTTACTTGTAGGACTTAATAGGGTACATCATAGTCTGCATAAAGTATAATAAATTTTTCCTTCTTTGTAAAATGAAGATAATAACCTCCCTCATAGAACCATTGTGAGGATCAAATAACATAATATATACGAATATGCTTTACAGACAAAAATATGTCACACAAATGTTCTTTTTCTCTTCCTATTTATGTTGGATTTTGTACATGGAGAGTTATCGGGAGAGCCTGCCTCTTGAAAGAAGTTTCCAGGTTATGGGACTGAGTTTGCACTGAGCTAGTCACATTCACCTCGTTTCCTTTGTGACAAAATTAGGTGTTTGCTTTTGTTTCACTAAGTCAATGATTGCAGTTTGTCTTATTGAAAAGAAGTGATGCTGGGGCACCTGGGTGTTCACTACGTTAAGCGTCCGACTTTGGTTCAGGTCATGATCTCACAGCTCATGAGTTGCAGCCCCACTTTGGCCTCTGTGCTGACAGCATAGAACCTGGAGCCTGCTTTGGATTCTGTCTCCCTCTCTCTCTGCCCCTCCCCTTGCTCACTCTCTTTCTTTCTCTCTCTTTCCAAAATAAATAAGCATTAAAATAAGAAAAGAAGTGATGCTAATTGGCCCTCATGAGATAAGACTACTTGCCATGTTTTCATTAATGCCATGATTTAGCCAACAACACTGACTAGTCACATACTAAATAACAGAACAGCTGACTTCCCATTTTTCCACACTTTCTCTTTTTTTGCTTTTTCACATTTACTATATTACTATGTTAACTATACAGTACTATATTAACAACCAGGAATATATTTATGCCCTTAAAGGTTTCTCAGATTCTAAGAAAACTGACTGTGGAAGTCAGTATAGAACATGTTTGAAATTTAACAAAAATGTAACTTTAGAGACTTAGAGTGTTTTAATTATATGAACCTCCCAAGTTTTACCCAAATGGAAGGAGGAAGCCCTAAGGAATTTTTATGGCTTCTGGAGAGCTAATGATATTTGCTGGGGTGCAGATTCTTTTTGGAAATTTCCACAAAGGAACTCTTCTCCTCGAGCTGGCGAAACTTGAAGAACAACTTCAAATAGCAAGACTGTCATCAAAAGAAATAGATGGGACAATATCGGAGGTCATTTCTTACAGTATTTAAAAATAATTTACAGTAAAATACCTACCTAAGGGCTAATTTCTTTTAAGAATTTCTGAACTGGAAAATGAGCTCACCAGCTTCCTCCTTCAAATTTCGTTTTGTAGAAGTGATCAAGTGGAAGGACGGGTATTATATGAAATGTAGATCTGGAAAAAGAACATTAACAATAATGGAATTTCTTCATGGTGCTCATTTAGAAATATGAATCTAGAAAGAGTACAAAGATAGAAGATGCTTTAACTTAAACCCATTTGTCTTCAATGAGGTCATCAGAAGGTCAAATGTTGTGCCACCTTGGACCATTTAGCAAAAACTAAAGCCTTTTCTCCAACTTCTAGGCCTTCTTTCATTTTCTTGGGGATTCATTTCCCCTTGGCAACGGTCCAAAGTGCTAAATCCATGGGTGGAAGCCCTTCAAAATGGGATTTTATTTTTTTTTAATATATGAAATTTATTGTCAAATTGGTTTCCAAACAACACCCAGTGCTCAATCCCAAAAGGTGCCCTCCTCAATACCCATCACCCACGCTCCCCTCCCTCCCACCCCCCATCAATCCTCAGTTTGTTCTCAGTTTTTAACAGTCTCTTGTGCTTTGGCTCTCTCCCACTCTAAACTCTTTTTTTTTCCTTCCCCTCCCCCATGGGTTTCTGTTAAATTTCTCAGGAGCCACATAAGAGTGAAACCATATGGTATCTGTCTTTCTCTGTATGGCTTATTTCACTTAGCATCACACTCTCCAGTTCCATCCACGTTGCTACAAAAGGCCATATTTCATTTTTTCTCATTGCCACGTAGTATTCCATTGTGTATATAAACCACAATTTCTTTATCCATTCATCAGTTGATGGACATTTAGGCTCTTTCCATAATTTGGCTATTGTTGAGAGTGCTGCTATAAACATTGGGGTACCAGTGCCCCTATGCATCAGTACTCCTGTATCTCTTGGATAAATTCCTAGCAGTGCTATTGCTGGGTCAAAGGGCAGGTCTATTTTTAATTTTCTGAGGAACCTCCACACAGCTTTCCAGAGCGGCTGCACCAATTTGCATTCCCACCAACAGTCCAGAGGGTTCCCGTTTCTCCACATCCTCTCCAGCATCTATAGTCTCCTGATTTGTTCATTTTGGCCACTCTGACTGCCGTGAGGTGATACCTGAGTGTGGTTTTGATTCGTATTTCCCTGATAAGGAGTGACGTTGAACATCTTTTCATGTCCCTGTTGGCCATCCGGATGTCTTCTTTAGAGAAGTGTCTATTCATGTTTTCTGCCCATTTCTTCACTGGGTTATTTGTTTTTCGGGTGTGGAGTTTGGTGAGCTCTTTATAGATTTTGGATACTAGCCCTTTGTCCGATATGTCATTTGCAAATATCTTTTCCCATTCCGTTGGTTGCCTTTTAGTTTTGTTGGTTGTTTCCTTTGCGGTGCAGAAGCTTTTTATCTTGATGAGATCCCAATAGTTCATTTTTGCTTTTAATTCCCTTGCCTTTGGGGATGTGTCAAGTAAGAGATTGTTACGGCTGAGGTCAGAGAGGTCTTTTCCTGCTTTCTCCTCTAGGGTTTTGATGGTTTCCTGTCTCACATTCAGGTCCTTTATCCATTTTGAGTTTATTTTTGTGAATGGTGTGAGAAAGTGGTCTAGTTTCAACCTTCTGCATGTTGCTGTCCAGTTCTCCCAGCACCATTTGTTAAAGAGACTGTCTTTTTTCCATTGGATGTTCTTTCCTGCTTTGTCAAAGATGAGTTGGCCATACGTTTGTGGGTCTAGTTCTGGGGTTTCTATTCTATTCCATTGGTCTATGTGTCTTTGTTTTTGTGCCAAGACCATGCTGTCTTGATGATGACAGCTTTGTAGTAGAGGCTAAATTCTGGGATTGTGATGCCTCCTGCTTTGGCCCTCTTCTTCAAAATTCCTTTGGCTATTCGGGGCCTTTTGTGGTTCCATATGAATTTTAGGATTGCTTGTTCTAGTTTCGAGAAGAATGCTGGTGCAATTTTGATTGGGATTGCATGGAATGTGTAGATAGCTTTGGGTAGTATTGACATTTTGACAATATTTATTCTTCCAATCCATGAGCAGGGAATGTCTTTCCATTTCTTTAAATCTTCTTCAATTACCTTCATAAGCTTTCTATAGTTTTCAGCATACGGATCCTTTACATCTTTGGTTAGATTTATTCCTAGGTATTTTATGCTTCTTGGTGCAATTGTGAATGGGATCAGTTTCTTTATTTGTCTTTCTGTTGCTTCATTGTTAGTGTATAAGAATGCAACTGATTTCAGGGGCGCCTGGGTGGCGCAGTCAGTTAAGCCTCAGACTTCAGCCAGGTCACGATCTCGCGGTCTGTGAGTTCGAGCCCCGCGTCGGGCTCTGGGCTGATGGCTCAGAGCCTGGAGCCTGCTTCCGATTCTGTGTCTCCCTCTCTCTCTGCGCCTCCCCCATTCATGCTCTGTCTCTCTCTGTCCCAAAAATAAATAAACGTTGAAAAAAAATTTAAAAAAAAAGAATGCAACTGATTTCTGTACACTGATTTAGTATCCTGCAACTTTGCTGAATTCATGTATCAGTTCTAGCAGACTTCTGGTGGAGTCTATTGGATTTTCCATGTATAATATCATGTCATTGCAAAAAGCGAAAGCTTGACTTCATCTTTGCCAATTTTGATGCCTTTGATTTCCTTTTGTTGTGTGATTGCTGATGCTAGAACTTCCAGCACTATGTTAAACAACAGTGGTGAGAGTGGGCATCGCTGTCGTGTTCCTGATCTCAGGGAAAAAGCTCTCAGTTTTTCCCCATTGAGGATGATGTTAGCTGTGGGCTTTTCATAAAAGCTTTTATGATCTTTAAATATGTTCTTTCTATCCCGACTTTCTCAGGGGTTTTTATTAAGAAAGGGTGCTGGATTTTGTCAAAGGCCTTTTCTGCATCGATTGACAAGATCATTTGGTTCTTCTCTTTTTTTTGTTAATGTGATGTATCACATTGATTGATTTCCGAATGTTGAACCAGCCCTGCATCCCAGGAATGAATCCCACTTCATCATGGTGAATCATTCTTTTTATATGCCGTTGAATTCGATTTGCTAGTATCTTATTGAGAATTTTTGCATCCATATTCATCAGGGATATTGGCCTGTAGTTCTCTTTTTTTACTGGGTCTCTGTCTGGTTTAGGAATCAAAGGAATACTGGCTTCCTAGAATGAGTCTGGAAGTTTTCCTTCCCCTTCTATTTCTTGGAATAGCTTGAGAAGGATAGGTATTATCTCTGCTTGAAACGTCTGGTAGAACTCCCCTGGGAAGCCATCTGGTCCTGGACTCTTATTTGTTGGGTGATATTTGATAACCGATTCAGTTTCTTCACTGGTTATGGGTCTGTTCAAGCTTTCTATTTCCTCCTGATTGAGTTTTGGAAGAGTGTGGGTGTTTAGGAATTTGTCCATTTCTTCCAGGTTGTCCAATTTGTTGGCATATAATTTTACATAGTATTCCCTGATCATTGTTTGTATCTCTGAGGGATTGGTTGTAATAATTCCATTTTCATTCATGATTTTATCTATTTGGGTCATCTCCCTTTTGTTTTTGAGAATCCTGGCTAGAGGTTTGTCTATTTTGTTTATTTTTTCAAAAAACCAACTCTTGGTTTCGTTGATCTGCTCTACAGTTTTTTTAGATTCTATATTGTTTATTTCTGCTCTGATCTTTATTATTTCTCTTCTTCTGCTGGGTTTAGGCTGCCTTTGCTGTTCTGCTTCTATTTCCTTCAGGTGTGCTGTTAGATTTTGTATTTTGTATTTGTATTTTGGGATTTTTCTTGTTTCTTGAGATAGGCCTGGATTGCAATGTATTTTCCTCTCAGGACTGCCTTCGCTGCGTCCCAAAGCGTTTGGATTGTTGTGTTTTCATTTTCGTTTGTTTCCATATATTTTTTAATTTTTCTCTAATTGCCTGGTTGAGCCACTCATTTGTTAGTAGGGTGTTCTTTAACCTCCATGCTTTTCCAGGTTTTCCAGACTTTTTCCTGTGGTTGATTTCAAGATTCATAGCATTGTGGTCTGAAAATATGCATGGTATAATTTCAATTCTTGTAAACTTATGAAGGGCTGTTTTGTGACCCAGTATATGATCTATCTTGGAGAATGTTCCATGTGCACTCGAGAAGAAAGTATATTCTGTTGCTTTGGGATGCAGAGTTCTAAATATATCTGTCAAGTCCATCTGATCCAACGTCTCATTCAGGGCCCTTGTTTCTTTATTGACCGTGTGTCGAGATGATCTATCCATTTCTGTAAGTGGAGTGTTAACGTCCCTTGCAATTACCACATTCTTATCAATAAGATTGCTTCTGTTTATGAGTAATTGTTTTATATATTTGGGGGCTCCTGTATTCGGCGCATAGACATTTATAATTGTTATCTCTTCCTGATGGATAGACCCTGTAATTATTATATAATGCCCTTCTTCATCTCTTGTTACAGCCTTTAATTTAAAGTCTAGTTTGTCTGATATAAGTATGGCTACTCCAGCTTTCTTCTGGCTTCCAGTAGCATGATAAATAGTTCTCCATCCCCTCACTCTGAATCTAAAGGTGTCCTCAGGTCTAAAATGAGTCTCTTGTAGACAGCAAATAGATGGCTCTTGTTTTTTTATCCATTCGGATACCCTATGTCTTTTGGTTGGCGCATTTAATCCATTTACATTCAGTGTTGTTATAGAAAGATATGGGTTTAGAGTCATTGTGATGTCTGTATGTTTTATGCTTGTAGTGATGTCTCTGGTACTTTGTCTCACAGGGTCCCCCTTAGGATCTCTTGTAGGGCTGGTTTAGTGGTGACAAATTCCTTCAGTTTTTGTTTGTTTGGGAAGACCTTTATCTCTCCTTCTATTCTAAATGACAGACTTGCTGGATAAAGGATTCTCGGCTGCATATTTTTGCTGTCTAGCACCCTGAAAATCTCGTGCCAATTCTTTCTGGCCTGCCAAGTTTCAAAAGAGAGATCCGTCACGAGTCTTATAGGTCTCCCTTTATATGTGAGGGCACGTTTACCCCTTGCTGCTTTCAGAATTTTCTCTTTATCCTTGTATTTTGCCAGTTTCACTATGATATGGCGTGCAGAAGATCGATTCAAGTTACGTCTGAAGGGAGTTCTCTGTGCCTCTTGGATTTCAATGCCTTTTTCCTTCCCCAGTTCAGGGAAGTTCTCAGCTATAATTTCTTCAAGTACCCCTTCAGCACCTTTCCCTCTCTCTTCCTCCTCTGGGATACCAATTATGCGTATATTATTTCTTTTTAGTGTATCACTTAGTTCTCTAATTTCCCCCTCATACTCCTGGATTTTTTTATCTCTCTTTCTCTCAGCTTCTTCTTTTTCCATAACTTTATCTTCTAGTTCACCTATTCTCTCCTCTGCCTCTTCAATCCGAGCCGTGGTCGTTTCCATTTTGTTTTGCATTTCATTTAAAGCATTTTTCAGCTCCTTGTGACTGTTCCTTTGTCCCTTGATCTCTGTAGCAAGAGATTCTCTGCTGTTCTCTATACTGTTTTGAAGCCCATCGATTAATTTTATGACTATTATTCTAAATTCACTTTCTGTTATATTATTTAAATCCTTTTTGATCAGTTCATTAGCTGTTGTTATTTCCTGGAGATTCTTCTGAGGGGAATTCTTCCCCTTGGTCATTTTGGATAGTCCCTGGAGTGGTGAGGACCTGCAGGGCACTTCCCCTGTGCTGTAGTGTATAACTGGAGTTGGTGGGCGGGGCCGCAGTCCGACCTGATGTCTGCCCCCAGCCCACTGCTAGGGCCACAGTCAGACTAGTGTGTGCCTTCTCTTCCCCTCTCCTAGGGGCGTGATTCACTGTGGGGTGGCGTGGCCCGTCTGGGCTACCTGCACACTGCCAGGCTTGTGATGTTGGGGATCTAGCGTATTAGCTGGGGTGGGTAGGCAAGGTGCACGGGGGCAGGAGGGGCAGGCTTAGCTTGCTTCTCCTTAGGTGATCCACTTCAGGAGGGGCCCCTCTTCCGTGGGCCTCTCGTCTGCTCTTGGCTCTGGAGACTCCATTCTGCTAATCCTCTGTCTGTTTTCTGGGTTATTTAGGCAGGTGTAGGTGGAATCTAAGTGATCAGCAGGACGCGTGGTGTGCCCAGCGTCCTCCTATGCCGCCGTCTTCCCTCTCTCCTCACCAGAATAATTTCTAAAAGAAAATACGAACTGAGCTTTGGAACATTTCAGGCCTGGCATGGAATGCAGTTTTTACACAAGTGTCTTGTGGTTCAGAAATCCTATTTCACAGCTTATCTTCCGTTAGATGAAAGTGTTTACGGTGTGTCTGGAGCTGGAGTAAGTTCCTGTGGTTGCGCAAGAGCAGGGGCCTCCTCTCTCCTCTCATTAATTTGCTGATGCCTAACTGCACTGACGCAGCGGTGAGATACCGGGGAGAGATCCAAAATGGGATTTTGAAATCTCTCTTGACTCCCAGTGAATTAATTTTCTACTAGACATAGGTGAAGGAAAAGAAAAGTTGCTATTTTTTCCCAAGGAATAAAGGAACAGTGTAGTACCTAGGGCGCAGAACTAATTGTAATTGATACATGTTTCAAGACAGTTGAGAGAGTGAGAGAGAAAGAGAGAGAGAGCTAGAATAAATATGTGCATAGTATGCAATGATGTTCAAGTTTATAATTTATTTTTCTAATACACAATAACATAATTTGTTATGTTTATCATCATACAATTATTTGGCTCATACTACAAACAGTGAAAATATTTGTTTTTCATTCTTGCTTTCTGAAAACCAACAGATGTGTTGTGACTAGGAAGAAGTTACCCCCTCATGCACTAATGGTATATAGTATTATATTAATGCAAACCAAAGTTTTGACAAATATGTGTGACTGGGAGTTTTGGGTAGCACCATTCACTATTAAAATCTCTTCCGCAAAATGTTTGAAAGAAATGGATTCAACACTAGTGAAAGAGATAGCTTAGTGAAAATGCTTAATCAATAGGAATTTTATATGACTACAATGGTGTGAAAGGAAGATAATCAATTTTGACAATTTTTTACTGTTTTGGCTGGCTATCAATGCATAGGTAAATGATGCTCCAAAGAGTAAATAATAGGATGCTATAATAGAGGAAAATACCTTTAAAGAAAATCTAGTCCAACCTGCTTGTTTCTTGGATAGAAAACTGAGACCAAATAAAAGTGGATATCTCATTAAGGATAAAGAGATTATTAATGTATAGTTTCCCCAGTCCTATGTTTTTTCCACTAGACTATACAGATATGTTTAGATCAACCCTCAGTTACATTCAACCATTGTCACCCTCACCCTTTATTGGTTACTTTGATTGATTTTTTTGTGGAGAAACAATAAATTCTTTGTGGAAATGTCAAGTATTTGGAGTTCAAAATAATAGTTTATTTGCCTCATATGAATATAGTCTTTGTTTTATAGAATCAGAAATGTTAGAGTAAAAAAGATCTAGCCTTACCAGCATAAAAATCTATTTTTCAGCATCTTTAATGAGAACTCACTTAGCTTTTGCTTAAGTACCTTCAAAATGAGGAGCTCATTTTTTTTTAAAGGTAGCTTAATTTTCCATCTGAGAAGATTGTTAGAAAATGCTTTCAAGGGGCTCCTAGATGGCTCAGTTGGTTAAGCGTCTAACTTCGGCTTAGGTCCTGATCTCGCAGTCTGTGAGTTCAAGCCCTGCATCAGGCTCTGTTCTGACAGCTTGCTCAGAGCCTGGAGGCTGCTCCAGATTCTGTCTCCCTTTCTCTTTGCCCGCCCCCGCCCCCGCAACTCACACTCTGTCTCTGGATCTTTCAAAAATAAGTAAACTGAAAAAAAAAGAAAATGCTTTCAAATATTAACCTAACATTTATCTCTTTGTTATTTGCATATATAGTTATTTTTATCCCAAATGGGACAATACAGAACAAATTTAATTCCTATTTTATAGGATGACATTTCTTCACTTAACACAACATAATCATGCCCTTCCTGTCTTCAAATCTATTTGAATTTCTTTTTTTTTTTAATTTTTTTTCAAAGTTTTTATTTATTTTTGGGACAGAGAGAGACAGAGCATGAACGGGGGAGGGGCAGAGAGAGAGGGAGACACAGAATTGGAAACAGGCTCCAGGCTCTGAGCCATCAGCCCAGAGCCCGACGCGGGGCTCGAACTCCCGGGACCGCGAGATCGCGACCTGGCTGAAGTCGGACGCTCAACCGACTGCGCCACCCAGGCGCCCCTATTTGAATTTCTTATATGAAAACATTTCCAGATCTTTTAAGATCCAATGAGCTCGGAATTCTGGGAAGATGGCGGCGTAGGAGGACGCTGGGCTCACCGCGCGTCCTGCTGATCACTTAGATTCCACCTACACCTGCCTAAATAACCCAGAAAACCGCCAGAGGATTAGCAGAACAGAGTCACCGGACCCAAGTGCAGACGAGAGGCCCACGGAAGAGGGTAGGAAGGGCGGCGAGGCGGTGCACGCTCCACAGACTGGCGGGAGGGAGCCGGGGCGGAGGGGCGGCTCGCCGGCCAAGCAGAGCCCCCGAGTCCGGCTTGCAAAAGCGGAGGGGCCTGACGGACTGTGTTCCGACAGCAAGCGCGACTTAGCGTCTGGGAGGTCATAAGTTAACAGCTCTGCTCGGAAAGCGGGAAGGCTGGAAGACAAAGGGAGGGTGAGCTGCGGAGCCCCCGGACCACAGAGCTGTTTGGCGGGGAACAAAGGCGCTAGCCAGCGCCATCTCCCCCGCCCATCCCCCAGCCAAAATCCCAAAGGGAACCGGCTCCTGCCAGGGAAATTGCTCGCTCCGTGCGAACACCCAACTCTGTGCTTCTGCGGAGCCAAACCTCCGGCAGCGATCTGACTCCCTCCGGCTGCACAGGGCCCCTCCTGAAGTGGATCACCTAAGGAGAAGCGAGCTAAGCCTGCCCCCCCTGCCGCCATGCACCTTGCCTTCCCACCCCAGCTAATACGCCAGATCCCCAGCATCACAAGCCTGGCAGTGTGCAAGTAGCCCAGACGGGCCACGCCACCCCACAGTGAATCCCGCCCCTAGGAGAGGGGAAGAGAAGGCACACACCAGTCTGACTGTGGCCCCAGCGGTGGGCTGGGGGCAGACATCAGGTCGGACTGCGGCCCCGCCCACCAACTCCAGTTATACACCACAGCACAGGGGAAGTGCCCTGCAGGCCCTCACCACACCAGGGACTATCCAAAATGACCAAGCGGAAGAATTGCCCTCAGAAGAATCTCCAGGAAATAACAACAGCTAATGAGCTGATCAAAAAGGATTTAAATAATATAACAGAAAGTGAATTTAGAATAATAGTCATAAAATTAATCGCTGGGCTGGAAAACAGCATACAGGACAGCAGAGAATCTCTTGCTACAGACATCAGGGGACTAAGGAACAGTCACGAGGAGCTGAAAAACGCTTTAAAGGAAATGGAAAACAAAATGCAAACCACCACGGCTCGGATGGAAGAGGCAGAGGAGAGAATAGGTGAACTAGAAGATAAAGTTATGGAAAAAGAGGAAGCTGAGAAAAAGAGAGATAAAAAAATCCAGGAGTATGAGGGGAAAAATAGAGAACTAAGTGATACACTAAAAAGAAATAATATACGCATAATTGGTATCCCAGAGGAGGAAGAGAGAGGGAAAGGTGCTGAAGGGGTACTTGAAGAAATAATAGCTGAGAACTTCCCTGAACTGGGGAAGGAAAAAGGCATTGAAATCCAAGAGGCACAGAGAACTCCCTTCAGACGTAACTTGAATCGATCTTCTGCACGCCATATCATAGTGAAACTGGCAAAATACAAGGATAAAGAGAAAATTCTGAAAGCAGCAAGGGGTAAACGTGCCCTCACATATAAAGGGAGACCTATAAGACTCGTGACGGATCTCTCTTTTGAAACTTGGCAGGCCAGAAAGAATTGGCACGAGATTTTCAGGGTGCTAGACAGCAAAAATATGCAGCCGAGAATCCTTTATCCAGCAAGTCTGTCATTTAGAATAGAAGGAGAGATAAAGGTCTTCCCAAACAAACAAAAACTGAAGGAATTTGTCACCACTAAACCAGCCCTACAAGAGATCCTAAGGGGGACCCTGTGAGACAAAGTACCAGAGACATCACTACAAGCATAAAACATACAGACATCACAATGACTCTAAACCCATATCTTTCTATAACAACACTGAATGTAAATGGATTAAATGCGCCAACCAAAAGACATAGGGTATCCGAATGGATAAAAAAACAAGAGCCATCTATTTGCTGTCTACAAGAGACTCATTTTAGACCTGAGGACACCTTTAGATTCAGAGTGAGGGGATGGAGAACTATTTATCATGCTACTGGAAGCCAGAAGAAAGCTGGAGTAGCCATACTTATATCAGACAAACTAGACTTTAAATTAAAGGCTGTAACAAGAGATGAAGAAGGACATTATATAATAGTTACAGGGTCTATCCATCAGGAAGAGCTAACAATTATAATGTCTATGCGCCGAATACCGGAGCCCCCAAATATATAAAACAATTACTCATAAACAGAAGCAACCTTATTGATAAGAATGTGGTAATTGCTGGGGACTTTAACACCCCACTTACAGAAATGGATAGATCATCTAGACACACGGTCAATAAAGAAACAAGGGCTCTGAATGAGACGCTGGATCAGATGGACTTGACAGATATATTTAGAACTCTGCATCCCAAAGCAACAGAATATACTTTCTTCTCGAGTGCACATGGAACATTCTCCAAGATAGATCATATACTGGGTCACAAAACAGCCCTTCATAAGTTTACAAGAATTGAAATTATACCATGCATACTTTCAGACCACAATGCTATGAAGCTTGAAATCAACCACAGGAAAAAGTCTGGAAAACCTCCAAAAGCATGGAGGTTAAAGAACACCCTACTAACGAATGAGTGGGTCAACCATGCAATTAGAGAAGAAATAAAAAAATATATGGAAACAAACGAAAATGAAAATACAACAATCCAAACGCTTTGGGACGCAGCGAAGGCAGTCCTGAGAGGAAAATACATTGCAATCCAGGCCTATCTCAAGAAACAAGAAAAATCCCAAATACAAAATCTAACAGCACACCTAAAGGAAATAGAAGCAGAACAACAAAGGCAGCCTAAACCCAGCAGAAGAAGAGAAATAATAAAGATCAGAGCAGAAATAAACAATATAGAATCTAAAAAAACTGTAGAGCAGATCAACGAAACCAAGAGTTGGTTTTTTGAAAAAATAAACAAAATTGACAAACCTCTAGCCAGGCTTCTCAAAAACAAAAGGGAGATGACCCAAACAGATAAAATCATGAATGAAAATGGAATTATTACAACCAATCCCTCAGAGATACAAACAATGATCAGGGAATACTATGTAAAATTATATGCCAACAAATTGGACAACCTGGAAGAAATGGACAAATTCCTAAACACCCACACTCTTCCAAAACTCAATCAGGAGGAAATAGAAAGCTTGAACAGACCCATAACCAGCGAAGAAATTGAATCAGTTATCAAAAATCTCCCAACAGATAAGAGTCCAGGACCAGATGGCTTCCCAGGGGAGTTCTACCAGACGTTTCAAGCAGAGATAATACCTATCCTTCTCAAGCTATTCCAAGAAATAGAAAGGGAAGGTAAACTTCCAGACTCATTCTATGAAGCCAGTATTACTTTGATTCCTAAACCAGACAGAGACCCAGTAAAAAAAGAGAACTACAGGCCAATATCCCTGATGAGTATGGATGCCAAAATTCTCAATAAGATACTAGCAAATCGAATTCAACAGCATATAAAAAGAATTATTCACCATGATGAAGTGGGATTCATTCCTGGGATGCAGGGCTGGTTCAACATTCGCAAATCAATCAACGTGATACATCACATTAACAAAAAAAAAGAGAAGAACCATATGATCCTGTCAATCGATGCAGAAAAGGCCTTTGACAAAATCCAGCACCCTTTCTTAATAAAAACCTTTGAGAAAGTCAGGATAGAAGGAACATACTTAAAGATCATAAAAGCCATTTATGAAAAGCCCACAGCTAACATCATCCTCAACGGGGAAAAACTGAGAGCTTTTTCCCTGAGATCAGGAACACGACAGGGATGCCCACTCTCACCGCTGTTGTTTAACATAGTGCTGGAAGTGCTAGCATCAGCAATCAGACAACAAAAGGAAATCAAAGGCATCAAAATTGGCAAAGATGAAGTCAAGCTTTCGCTTTTTGCAGATGACATGATATTATACATGGAAAACCCGATAGACTCCACCAAAAGTCTGCTAGAACTGATACATGAATTAAGCAAAGTTGCAGGATACAAAATCAATGTGCAGAAATCAGTTGCATTCTTATACACTAACAATGAAGCAACAGAAAGACAAATAAAGAAAGTGATCCCATTCACAATTGCACCAAGAAGCATAAAATACCTAGGAATAAATCTAACCAAAGATGTAAAGGATCTGTATGCTGAAAACTATAGAAAGCTTATGAAGGAAATTGAAGAAGATTTAAAGAAATGGAAAGACATTCCCTGCTCATGGATTGGAAAAATAAATATTGTCAAAATGTCAATACTACCCAAAGCTATCTACACATTCAATGCAATCCCAATCAAAATTGCACCAGCATTCTTCTCGAAACTAGAACAAGCAATCCTAAAATTCATATGGAACCACAAAAGGCCCCGAATAGCCAAAGGAATTTTGAAGAAGAAGACCAAAGCAGGAGGCATCACAATCCCAGACTTCAGCCTCTACTACAAAGCTGTCATCATCAAGACAGCATGGTATTGGCACAAAAACAGACACACAGACCAATGGAATAGAATAGAAACCCCAGAACTAGACCCACAAACATATGGCCAACTCATCTTTGACAAAGCAGGAAAGAACATCCAATGGAAAAAAGACAGCCTCTTTAACAAATGGTGCTGGGAGAACTGGACAGCAACATGCAGAAGGTTGAAACTAGACCACTTTCTCACACCATTCACAAAAATAAACTCAAAATGGATAAAGGACCTAAATGTGAGACAGGAAACCATCAGAACCTTAGAGGAGAAAGCAGGAAAAGACCTCTCTGACCTCAGACGTAGCAATCTCTTACTCGACACATCCCCAAAGGCAAGGGAATTAAAAGCAAAAGTGAATTACTGGGACCTTATGAAGATAAAAAGCTTCTGCACAGCAAAGGAAACAACCAACAAAACTAAAAGGCAACCAACGGAATGGGAAAAGATATTTGCAAATGACATATCGGACAAAGGGCTAGTATCTAAAATCTATAAAGAGCTCACCAAACTCCACACCCGAAAAACAAATAACCCAGTGAAGAAATGGGCAGAAAACATGAATAGACACTTCTCTAAAGAAGACATCCAGATGGCCAACAGGCACATGAAAAGATGTTCAGCGTCGCTCCTTATCAGGGAAATACAAATCAAAACCACACTCAGGTATCACCTCACGCCAGTCAGAGTGGCCAAAATGAACAAATCAGGAGACTATAGATGCTGGAGAGGATGTGGAGAAACGGGAACCCTCTTGCACTGTTGGTGGGAATGCAAATTGGTGCAGCCGCTCTGGAAAGCAGTGTGGAGGTTCCTCAGAAAATTAAAAATAGACCTACCCTATGACCCAGCAATAGCACTGCTAGGAATTTATCCAAGGGATACAGGAGTACTGATGCATAGGGGCACTTGTACCCCAATGTTCATAGCAGCACTCTCAACAATAGCCAAATTATGGAAAGAGCCTAAATGTCCATCAACTGATGAATGGATAAAGAAATTGTGGTTTATATACACAAGGGAATACTACGTGGCAATGAGAAAAAATGAAATATGGCCTTTTGTAGCAACGTGGATGGAACTGGAGAGTGTGATGCTAAGTGAAATAAGCCATACAGAGAAAGACAGATACCATATGGTTTCACTCTTATGTGGATCCTGAGAAACTTAACAGGAACCCATGGGGGAGGGGAAGGAGAAAAAAAAAAAAAAAGGACGTTAGAGTGGGAGAGAGCCAAAGCATAAGAGACTGTTAAAAACTGAGAACAAACTGAGGGTTGATGGGGGGTGGGAGGGAGGGGCGGGTGGGTGATGGGTATTGAGGAGGGCACCTTTTGGGATGAGCACTGGGTGTTGTATGGAAACCAATTTGTCAATAAACTTCATATAAAAAAAAAAACTTAAAAACAAAAAACAAAAATAAATAAATAAATAAAATAAAATAAAATAAAAGACAACAAATAAAAAAAAAACTGAGAACAAACTGAGGGTTGATGGGGGGTGGGAGGGAGGGGCGGGTGGGTGATGGGTATTGAGGAGGGCACCTTTTGGGATGAGCACTGGGTGTTGTATGGAAACCAATTTGTCAATAAACTTCATAAAAAAAAAAAAGATCCAATGAGCTCTTGCTACATCATCTCCAGTGAGCCAAAATTATTCTTAAAAATGAATCACAAATGGGAATATATTATGGTTTTATTAGGAACAGTGCAGATGACAGAAGGATAACTTGTATCCGAAGAAACGTGTTTTTTTTTTTTTTCTGCTATGGGATACCATTATTTTGAGTGTTTAGTATGTGTCAGAAACTCCTTTGTACTTTATATGCATTATCTAATTTAATCTTCCCCACAACCCAACTAGGTAGGTGCTTTTATTATTTCCATTTCATAGATGAAGAAACTGAGAAACACAAATGTTGAGTAAGATGCCCAAGAATTCATAGAAAATAGATTGCAGATTTGAACTCAAATCTTGAGTTGATTAACTTGCTTAACTCCACAAATGGCAGTAAACTTATACTTTATGCTGCCTTCCAAGCCACCTGAGCGACTGATTCATTTATCCTTCTCTTGTTGGCTCATTTTATTCCTGTATATAACCTTGAGGCCTCCTATTTTACACAAATAATAATTAAATTTAGTCTGTACTTGCAGTTTACTTTTAATCAATCCTTAATAGAGAAGTTACATTGTTTTCTTGTCCATTTTCCATCCTTCTAGTTTTCTTCTAATCTAGATTTGTGAATTTTGCCTTATCTCAGAGAATTTTGTCATGTGTTGAGTTGAGCAATCTCTTAGAATTTTGTCATGCATTTAATTGAGCAATAAGCCATTAATATGTTTGTTTGAAGTATCTATAAATGTTGGACAGGAGAGGGAACTTCTTTCAGCTTAATATGCATTCATTAACTCATATTCTTTTATGACTATTAAACCAAACACAATCTAACCTAATAGCACTATTATATAGTTTATGTTTTCCAGAAAAATATCAAGGATTTTACTAAAATAAAGCGACATTATAGTTATAACACCTCATTTGTTGAAAAACCATTTTTATTTATTTAAAAAATTGAAATATAGTTGACATAGAATATTAAATTAATTTTAGGTATACAATTATATACATTACAAAATGCTTACTACGGTAAGTGTAGTTGCGATCTGCCACAATATAAAGTTATTACAATATTATGACTATATTCCCTATGCTGTACTTTTCATCCCTGTACCTTCTTTATTTTATAATAGAAAGTTTGTACCTCTTAATCCTCTTCAGATTTCACCCATCCCCGTTTTCTTTTTGAGAATTTGCTAGATAATAAGTTACAAATATGACTATTGACTTTAAAGCACCCACAGATTAGTTAAAAAAAAGACTATAATATAATTAACTGTAATGTACACTAAGCAGTGTTTAAACAGAGGTTCAGATAATGTACTTTGATGAGTCAATGAAAGGAATAATTGGTTCAAGTTTGTGAAGAGAAAGGGGCTGATTATTAATCTATGAACCGTCAAAAAGGGATATTTGCTTAATTTGGTAGGATTGTCTATTGGTGAACTCATGTTAAATATTTGTGATCACTTCAGCTTGAGTTAGAAAGTGTAGCTCCTTAGATGAACTTCTCTGTCAGAATCACTTTTGGATATTTGGAATTTAACTCAGTTTAAGTCAATTTATCAGCCTTAGTACTTTGAAATTTAGGACACAGCAATTCTATTTCCTGTACAAAAATCTGTTTTTCCTTAAAACTGCAGAGAATTGGCTACTTTAAAACTTTTCTTTCCCAGGAGCCTCAGGGAACACTTCCTTCTCTTTATAGGTAATTTACATCATAGAGGATCTCTTTAACCAAATTCTACATTTTCCAATCTGGCTTTCTCTCAGAACTGTACTGATCCTTACAATGAACTTTGCCCTTTGTTGTTCTGAATATTTTAAACACCTTAAAACAAACAAAACAGAACAATTTTAAAACATAGTTATACAGTGGTTTCTAAAACATGTATAAAATCTTTACAAATAAACCTATGTATATATGGTGCTAAAATATTTGGCCAGTTCAGTCCTATTTGTGTTTGTTTGTTTTTTGTTATATAGATATAGTGACCATATGCCCTGTATTTTCTAAGACAGTTCTAATTTCAAATATTTGACCCCATTGTCCTCATATGTCTTAGTTCAGGGTGAGAAATTATATTGAGTGACTTAATAAAATATTTTGAAGAATGATTGAATTACTTAAATGACGCAAATGTTTTGGTGTTCTCTAAGATAAGCCTAGATGTCTTCAGAATCTAATATATTGCTCTTTTTATTCATATCCATCTCCTTAACCTAACACATGGTTTAAGAACTCATAAACAAATCAAATGCTAAAAAATGTTACTATTGGCAACATTAAAAATTATTTGGCCCAATATAAGCAACAACATTTAGACAAGGATATAAAAAATATCGTATAGAGACTCCTGAAGCTAATATTGCACTGTATGTTAATTAGCTGGAATTTAAATAATAACTTGGGGAAGAAAAGAAAAAAAAAGAAAAAAAAAACAATGGCAAGGATATTGTCACTTTTTAAGCATTTCTTACAGCTCCACAAGGGAGGCTTTCTATATTGGGTCATATAAATAATTATTAATTATTAGAAATGTGTTCTACACTAAAAGTGTAATCACTAATCATTTCTGACCCTCATTTTTCATCTTCCATAAAATGAGTATGACAATAATAGCACTTATTGCATAGTGATATTATACATATTGAGTAAGATCATTGTGAATCATTTAGCAATGACCCTGGTACCTAGTAAGTAGTCCATGAATATTAGCTACTAATATCATTGTAACCAGAAAAGCTGTTTTTGTGTAATTCAATGCAATGGTACATTAAGGTAGAAAAAAGTGTTTAGAGTTGAGCTGATAAATAATAGGCAAAGCTAGTGAGAGGAACAGACCCTAGAAGAGATATGAGAATTAAATAGAAGAAAATATAAATTGGGTGTGTGGGTAAGAAAACAATATGACACATATAAATAGACAAGTTAACTGTTAAGTGAAAACAAAAGCCTAGTTTGTTATAATAAAGCATTGCATGTAGTAATTTGGCACTTTGACAACAAAATGCTGTAATTTAGGCTTCTTCTTGTTTTTCAAGATAGCCTTCTTTAGTCATAAATAGTAATTGTATTCAGAGGTTGAAATGATCAGCCACCTGAATCCACTATTGCTAGGGTAACTCGAATAAGGAAGCTTCATATTCCTCCTTTTTATTTTTTTCCAATTTCTGTCATGTATCAGAATTTTAATTAAGATTGTGGTCTTTGTCATATTTGGACTCTAGTTTGTCTTTACATGTTTTATTGGTGGTTCATCTGGATAAAGGAAATTATGCTAACAAACACATTTTAGCATCTATCATATGACAATTCTTGAGCTGAGTGCTTTACTTCAGTTACCTAATTTAATCCTTACAATACCCCATGGATAGTGATATCATCATCCTCATTCTACAGATGAGAAAACAGAGGCATAGAGAGGACAAGCAACTTACCTAAGACCACATAACTCTATTAAGTGAACTGGATTTTGAACTCAGGCAGTTTTGCACTAGAGTCCATAATACTATAACTGCACTGCTTCTTATTAGAAAGTTCAGTACCTGACACACCAATAAATGCTTGGTAAACATTTATTGCATGAATTAGAGACAATGAATGAATTAATGTATATAGTCAAATTTGTAAGATAATCTGACCATGTTAGTATAGTAATGAAGAAGAAAGCTGGGCACTTACCCATCATAGTTAATCAGTGTAAATTACTAGGCAAGACAAATATCTCACTTTTGATTTAGTAGTACCTTCTTTTCCTGAGGTGTTGTTTTAATTGCCTAAACTTTACACTGAGGATTTCCTAAAACAAAGTGAAAGGAAAAAGGGATAATTTCAGTTTTATCTGATACTTGACTCAAGACCAATATTACACATTTCAAATTATTCTATAAACCAGTGCAATCTAAATTTATTACTAGAGATAGCAGTATAACACTGTCAAGGTAGACAGGGTGGAAAGAAATCTGGGAACTAAACATTTAACTTTTTGGACTAATTCATGATATTGTTGTTTGGAGGCACTGCTCTATAATGCATAATTCAAGCTTTACTTCATACTATGTATGTGTATTTCTATTTGTATTGGGTTTTCTAGGTTGACAGTAGACATTATTCCAATGAGTTGGCTAATTTCCATATCTCTTTCTAAATTTTATAATGGACAGAATTAGCTCTAATTTATATTTCACACTGCCTGTGTATAGATAAAGAAATCATTTCACTAGAGTTAAAAAGGAGATATTACATAGGTATTACGTAGGAATTTATAGAAAGGTTCTCTTAGCTTCTGAGAAAATGCAAGGTTAACAGTAATGTAATTAGAATCTCCATCATAAGGCAGCTGAGTTTAGTCATGGATTTTACTAAATTACTGACACCTGTATCATTTGGATCCAAATGGGATTGCCTCAGACAAGAGATTCATGGGTATTTCTCTCTCTCCTCCTCCTTCTCTGTCTCTCATCTATCTACTCATCATCTACCTACCTAAACTATCATCTATAGTCTATCACTCTATAATTTATTATCTATTTATAAATAGTACTAGATTCTTATCTTTAAAACAAGTGAAGTGAAGAATCTGAAACTTGAGTACTGTATTCCTTTTTTTTTTTAAGACAGCTAGGCTTTACTTAATAAAATCAGTAAAAGACATATAGTTGCATTTTGCTTCCCCTTTTATCAGTCTCTTTTTCAAAAGTAGAGCAAACAACACCCTATTGAGTCAATGTTTATTTGAAAAAAGTGATCATCAGTTTCACTACAGAGAAAAATTAAATAATCTCTTAGTGTACTGATTATGCTCTCAAAAACAAACTAGCAGCAAAACGTTCCATGTCACTGAATTTGTTTTTGCATCAATAAATATTCCTTCAGTATTTGACAATTAATTAATTCATTTATGTACATTTTGAAATAATGACCATTTGAGAGATTTTCAAGTTGTAATATTAGTTATTTTTATTCTTTTCTATATTTGCAACTCTGTGCATAGTGTATGTAAGTTCAGTGGTTTCAAATCTGAAACTTGATTTTTTCCAGTAAAGCTGCATTAGCATTCAGCTGTGAGTATGCAAGATAATAGTATTAAAACCAACCTTCCATTCTGTTGTCATGGATGCAGCACAAACCAATACTAGTGGCACTGTATCACTAGTCTTTCTACAATCTCATTTTAATCTACCAAGTTTAAGTATATTGCATGTAAAATTCTATCACTATATTAAAAAAAACTTGCTATATTTAATATTTGAAACATTAAAATATTAGAATCTATTGAAAATTTTTGAGCATAAGAATGTTTTTTAAACATTCTTTTTAAACAAAATATTTATGTCACTATTTGTTATGAAAATCCAAAACAAAAGATCATGAATTTTACTGCTTTTTTATGACAAAATCATTTTTTTTCCTAACTCAGTCAATTCATACTCTTTCGTGGGTGAGTTGTGTAGACACAGGTAGTAAAAATAATAAAAACAGCATGTTTGTTTTCTGAATTTACAGATAATTTTGCATGTTTAATTCATCTTCTTACAAAATCTATGCCATCAATTATAAAGAACTTATTAAGACAGAATAAGTACACATTTTCTTGGTGTAACTAATCTTGGTAGTGAAAAAAATTGGTCATAGGAATGCTGGCCTCAGACCTGATGGCCATATCTGGGACTTTAAAAACAATACACAACTCTATAGAAGGCAAGAATTTTAGGATTATGAAAAAATTAGATTTTGTTATACAGTAACACAAAGTGTCTCTAGGGACAAAGTCAACTAATTTGCAAACAGCCAAATTCATAGTTGGTTGCCTATAAAGTATAATGCCCAATATGTTTTAAAGTATAATGGCCAATATGTTTTCTCATTATTTGTGAGTATACATTTATTTGTTCTTGTTTAAAAAAAAACACATTATTTTACGGTTTTGTTTAATCAAAGGGGTCTATGTCATTTTTCCCCATAACAGACAATTGGTGTTTTAACTTTAAAATAACAAAGAGATCCCTATGTGCTGAAAATAATATTTGCCTTTCTTTGTTAATTTAATTCTGATAATTTGATTTTTTATGGTATGAAAGCAAATTTTGATAAGATACTTTAAGTCCATAATTTTTGTCAGTGATCTTTTATTAATGAAACTTAAAATGCAGAATTTTAAAGTAGTTTCTGATATTTACTTGTTATATATTAATAATAAAATAATTTGATTCTATGTAATTAAATTTCCTTTCTCTTTTTCAATAATTTGAACTGTACAGGTTGATTTTTTTTATATGATTACATCGAGCATCTATTACCTTATTAATGTAGAGACACCTCAGATTATGTATTGCTTTGGTTGAGGGTAACTTGAAAAGGGGGAGTTTATGGTGTGGGGAAATCTGTCCCCACTCATAGTTAAACAACCATGAAGATACACGCATCAGTCAGCAAAAGCAGGAATCAACATTATGGAATGAAAATTAAAGAGTCAAACACTTAAGCATCTACTGTATCTGCCTGCTGCTAGACACTGAAGCATGGAAAACAGGATACACCTCTATGGATGGATAGCTTTCCTTATTAAAAAAACACAGTGGGAAGCACAGTAGGGGAATGTACTAAAACAAGGCTTTGTAGTAATTTCCTTGAAATAATTTTCCCAAGATAGCAACTTGAAAATCTTTTAATCTTATGACTAGCTATAGAGTGTGATTTGCATTACGTGGTATTTAAAAATTCCATTAGTTTGCAACAGATGTGAAAGTTTCCCAAATTCCTCTCTTGTCCTTTATTTTTTTTCTTATAAAACATTTGATATCTTGACTCATTAAAATGCATACACATTTGTGAGTTTGAATCCCATTGAAAAACTTTCTCAATGATATATTAGTTATTTCCGTTTTTAAGTTATTTCCATTTTGAATGAAAAATGTGACTTAGAAATTTACATAATGATGCCACAAGATAAAATGATGAACTCTCATGCGTGCATTTTCTGCTTAATTCATTTAATGACTCCCACATTTCATCAGGTGAATACTGAATGTAATGTGGCATCCTTTTACTCCTTATAAATTGAATGGAAGGAAAGCTCAAGTGCTGTAAACTTATCTCATTTCTAATGGTTGAAAATAAATATTTCAAATGCCAACTTTAAATATATGTTTACATCTTGAAATACTAGTTTCTGTTGTGGATTTTTTTTTATCCTCAGATGCTACTTGTATTTTTGGAAAATTATTTTTTTTCTTTTGAATTTGAGTATGTCTATTGTTTACATTGCTCGTTAAATGTATCTAAAGAGCAGAGACCTTGAAAATTTACCATCTAAAACTATTGAAAGAGATTTTGTGATTTGTAATCTACTGATGGAGCATGCTTGAGCACCCTGTGGATTCTTAATATGTTTTAATTGGATTTCTGGTAATATGACCAAGGTTTTTTAACAAATTGATTCTATTTATATACATTGTACTTTTAAAAAATCTTAAGGTTTTGATTATGGTAGACAAGGAGTGGAAACATAATTTGGAATAAGCTAACCACAGGTAGGCTTGAAGACTGAAAATAAAAAGACAACATATGTTATCATATTTAATTATTTATTCTATTTTTATTTATTATATTAGGTTTACATAAATTAACCCAAACATCAGCGATACACTCTGAACTTTACATAATTCTTTTAGAAACTTATAAATATAAAACTTAATCTAAGTAATTTGACTAAGTTGTAAAACAATATATGGTAAGCTGTAAATAGTTAACATGTTTTCTTACCAATTTTAACTTGTAAACATTTTTATGTAGCCATTAATAACAATAAAATGAAATTTTCCTTTTGAGTATCATATTTTAAAGATACATACAAACAAATTTTATTGCCAAAGACTTTTATTTACCTTGTTGCTTAGTAATAAAATTAAGATCTGATAATATTTGCGTTTTCCTCATAAAGAAGAGCCACAAGAACATCTCACATTTCACATGTATAAAACTTGAGAGGAAACACAGTGAAAAAATTACTTACATGTTGTCTTCATTTTAACACAAAGATACTCTTAATATGTTGATATTAATTCTGTAATTGGTACATACCAGATATATTTTAATTTTCTTTCCTTAAGAGTAACATTTGTAAAAGTCAATTGCATAATGTTAGTTTCTTTCATTATATTTGATCATTTTTCCAGTTAATTTAACCTTCAAGTTGATTTACCTCCTCCAAGAAAGAGTATCTTAAGTAACAGGGTATGTATCTAAACTGTCTTCATTTTACTTTTTTTTTTTTCTTTGTTTTTCACAGTCGTCTGAAGTTGAATGAAAAAACCTTTCCTTTTTTATTGTGTTCCTCAGTGCCAGGAATAAAAAACTATTTCTAGTTTCAAGCAGAAGGAATTGGTTTTCCAGAAAAGTGAAGGTTTAATGACACTTAAAGTTGAATTGTCAATTTTATTGAGAACTTTATAATATGCCACATTTGAAGATGTATATATTTGAATGGCTACAAGTCATTCTTGCATAATTTTGAAAAATTCTTAATTCAAATGGAAAGAGCTACTGAGATGATTATTTGGTAATGGGATGATTTTGTATTATAAAACTCATACAATCTACCATTTTTAGTAGTTTTATTTACTGTAACCTCAAAATCTTTAACTTTGGTAGTTACAAGATTTAAACTGAATGATATACATTGTTTCTTTAGAAACATATTTTTGGTTGAGTTTTAAGTTAAAAATCTGATGCTCATAAAGTAATTCAAAACAGGTTTCACATCATTATTGTAGTTGCTACTATAACACATGTATTTCATGTTTCTTACAATATTGTGCATAATTAAAGTCTTAGAAATGTGAAATATTTTCATGGTAAGAGAATACTTTTACATTTCTACATTTCCAAAACATCACTGTGGCTGTTAAGGGAAAGTGTATCTCAACTTACATGTGTATGTTACCAAAAATGATTCAATATAATTTTGTTTGTTTTATATATTTTGAGAATTTAAAAATTCCTGCAGGCAAACAGTTATTCTATTTTTAACTAAAGCTTTACTTTTATAATCTATCTAGTGCTTTGAGTTCTGCCATTGATCTATGATTTATGTGATTTAAACCACCTCTTGGCTGTAACACTGGTTTCTGTCCAAGATGCTGAGTTGAATACCAATTACGAGATCAAATTTATGCTGCTGGACTAAGCAGCTGAATGAGTTCACCATAAAGGGCTCCCTTCTCCATCCCTGCCACAGTTGAACCTTAAGGAAGTATTTGTCAGAGAAAAGTATAAAGGGGGAAATAAATGAATCAAAGACAAATGTCTTATTCTGTATATTTAGTATATTAAATAATTGTTTTTGAATCATACATATGCAGTCATGAATACAGATGTGGTCATACAGATAGAAGACATAAACTATATATTTATTAATTGTGTGTGTGTGTGTGTGTGCACGTGTGTGTGTGTGTTCCCATGTCAGGGAACATAGAATAAATACTCAAATTAATATTCGTGACTTTATTTAAAACCCAAATTAAATTAATTGCTAAAATCCACTCCACGGAGTAGCAAAGCTTCCATGCTTTAACTGTACTTCAGAATTTCCAAGCAGCAACCCAGTATTTGATCATAGATAACAAATTTTTCCATTGAAAAGGACGGTGAATTTGTTGAGGGAGTAATATAAGAAATATAGTTAACTGACTAGTTTTTTGTTAAGATCGGTGGTACTCAACTGAGAGTGATATTGTCCTCCAGGGAACATTTGGCAATATCTGGACACATTTTTGGTTATCACAACTGGTAGGGTAAGGTATTTGGTATGTGTTGGGTAGAGGCCACCAACAATGCTAAATAAAGATTTACAACATATAGGACAACATCTCACAGCAAATAATTTTCTGGCCTTATATGTCAAAAGTTACACTCTTGCAAAATCTTGATTTAGAAGTACCATACACTTAGCAGCTACGAAGCATGTTTGTAGATATTGTTGAAAAAGGATAATAATTGGTATTGTTTACTTCACAAAGAAAAGACATGCAAAATAACTTGGCCAAACAAATGTCAATGATAGGATGTGAAGTAGTGGGATATAGCTGGGTCCCAGCACCACAATTATTAAAGAATGCAAAACTATAAAAGCCACTGTCTGAAATATGACTAAAATTCAATGAGGCCTCTGAATTTAGTTTGGTTTGGTTTTTAAAAGATGCTAGCACCTTTTTTCTCCATATATACATGTATGCCAACTTCATTTATTTTTAAATTTTAGCCCACCCAAATTTACATTTATGTATTGTTCACTTTGCATTCACTTTGAAACTGGAGACCCATATTCCTATATGCATATGGATTATATCCTTTTAGGTATTTTGTAATGCATGGCAATTATACATTTGGATCATTTTTGAAACAGTTGTGTTATTTATCCAGGTCTAGTATTGTTTCTCTAGGAATTGAATAAGCCTTAAACTGAACTCACTCAATAAAATGTTAATATAAAAAAGCAATGATGCCCCAATTACCAAACTGTAATAAAAACTGTTTAAGTGTTCTGATTGGTCTTTGAAGAACTCAGAAGAGTAAGTGTGTGTGTGTGTGTGTGTGTGTGTGTGTGTATTTCAGGTTAGAATGCCCATTGATATTAATTTTAGGTTTAACAACTATCGATTACATCTTGTGACAAGATGATGATGCTTCAATTACCACAGTGAATTGGACTAAGTAGAGGAAATGGAATCTGATTGGACTAAGTAGAAGAAATGGAATCTGAAATTAGATGATTTCTTAGTTCTGTGATACCAGCTTGTTAAATTCTGTATTAATATTCTCATATATAATCTCAGAATAAGAGTACATTATCTTGTTTATGAGTTAGATAGGCTATGTATGCATGTCCATAAAAGGGCAATAACTAGGGACACTTAAATGGCTCAGTCAGTTGGACATCCAACTTTTGATTTCAGCTCAGGTTGTGATCTCTCAGTTTGTGAGTTTGAGCCCCACATCAAGCTCTGTGCTGACAGCATGGAGCCTTCTTGAGATTCTCTGGCTCCCTTTCTCTCTGATCTTCCCTGCTCATGCTTTCTCCCTCTCAAAAATAAATACATAAACATTTTAAAACAGAAGGGCAATAAATAAATCAGCTTATTACTATTAGCTTCTGAAACCTTCAACTCTCATTTAGAAGGAACAATTCTCCAAAGAAAAACCAGTCTCCAGGCAAAACTTGTTTAAACAAGGGGAAGAGTCTAATATCACAGTTGGCAACAGGGAGACCTAACATGGAATAACAATTTACCTTGACGGGTCATCTGACCATAGCAGTAAGGAAGTTAGGGACAGGTGACATTTGGAAAGCCAAATAAGCAGGCAAAATCTGTCATCAGGGAAAGCAATCTGTAGGTATTAAGGCCTTGGCCAAGAACTAGTGTTCAGAGGAGAGATTCCATACCCTGAAAAAGAAATGGCAAAATTCATCACTGCCACAATTAGATTTTAGTAAAGCCGTTATTTCAGAGAAATGGGACTGGAAGCAAATAAAGGACATTCTTTAATAGATTTTAGGTAGTACCATTTGAAATCTAGTACTACAGCCCTTTTCTACTGCCTGTATTTTCATAATGTATGTAAAATACAAGAGATTAGGATTAATAGAAGAGATTTACACAGCTGTAATAATACATAAAATTTCCTCTAAGTCTAAGGAAGTTTTAACCAGTCCAATAGGGTAGTAATTTAGTTTAATTTTTTTTGTCTTTAATAAGAATAGAGATATGCTGTCACCTTTAAAGGATTTTAAGGGTAGATATGAATCATAGACTATTCAAAATATTTTTAGTAAGCTCTAAAAATCAAGATTGGTAGTAATAGAAGAGATTATGGACATTTTACTTGTGTCCTGTTTTCTCTTACTTGTTATGTGTATAGCCAGTCTTATCGTTAATATAGATTATAGGAAGGTGGAATTTAAGATCTCCTGCCTCAAATACTTTGAACTGGACATACCATTGTACTTTAAATGTAATTGTTACTGTACTTAGAATGGTGTAAGGTTTAAGGAGGCATTTAGTTGGAAAATTTTTCCTTATTTTGCTGTATAGAGATACTACGACATATATTCAGATAGTTTAGTCCAGAGTTTTCTTTTTATGTAAATTTCAACCACGGTCAAGCCACATTACAAAATTTTATTGATTGAACCTCTGAATGTTCAAGCCCTCATTATTTACCAATTGGATAATTGAAATTGGCCTTAACTGGTCTCCATGATTCCCATTTCCTTCCATTCCAATTTTTCTTTCACATCAAAACCAGAATATGGATGGGAATATTCAGCTTATTCTCCTCCAGTTGCCAAGAAGAAATAGCTGGCTTTTACTATGTATCAGCTCCACCTACATAGCTTTCTGAAATATAGGTGCCTGAGTTCCAGCCCCAGGGATGTGATTAGTAGCATGGGATTGAGCTCACTTATCTGAATTTTAATAAGCTTCCAGCTAATGTACGAATTCTCCTTACCACACTTTGAAAAATAGTGGCATAGTGAGTAAAGCTCAGTCTTTATCACAGCTTTTAGCATTTTCTGAAGAGTGAAACAAATCCCTCTTTGGGAATTCAAGGAGCTCAGTTCTGATCTTACAAAGCCCAACATATCAGAAGCTTTTGTAAGTGCTACAAAAAATTAATGCAGGCTTTTCATAAATCTAAAAGTTCCTAGAAAGCTAATAGGTTATTTGGTTGGCTGTCTTATTCCATTCGGGCTGCTATAACAAAATAACACAGAATGAGTGCATTGTAAACAACATAAATTTATTTCTGAAGGTCTGGAGGCTGGAAGTTCAAGATTATGATGCCAGAATGATTGCATTCTGGTGAGGCTTTCTTCCTGGTTTGTAACTGGCACCTTCTTGCTGTGTCCTCACATAGTGGAAAGGGTGAAAAATCTTTGTGGAATCCCTTTCATAAAAATACTTATTCTGTTCATGAAGGGTCTAAAGATTTCAACTTATGAAGTTGAGGAAGGTGGAGGGACACAAGTGTTCTGACCATAACATGACCTATTGGTGTGTGTGGAAGTCGAGGGAGATTAATGACAGGAAGGTTCAGTTAAACTATATGTGGAAGTCTTGTATTTGTTCTTTACCTAGAAGTAAGGATAGCTATATTTATTGCCATTCACTGCGAACACTACTCCTACTATGTCTCTCTTTTATGACCCCCTCAACTCTAATGGCCCAATACCACTCCTTTCCCTTACTGCCTGTTCCTTTTAGGGTCTCCAGTTGCTGTGATGGGAGAGTGGATTGGGGGATACTAAGTAAATGGGGCAATATTTGGGGGGTACTAGACATATGATATAGGTTCAGTACAAAATGTGGACTAGCCAAGAGAATCCTGGGGGCTCAGTTTGCTGAGCATCCAACTCTTGATTTTGTCTCAGGTCACAATCCCAGGGTCGTGGAATCAAGCCCCACATCCGGATCTTCACTGAGCATGGAGCCTGCCTAAGAGTCTCTCTCTCCCCCTCTGTCCTTCTCCCCCACTTTCTCTCCCTCTTTTACTCTCTTAAATAATAAAAATTTGGACTAGCCAATACTTTGAGCCACCTGGAGGGAAGGGGTAAAAATTTCAGGTAGCTAGACCATTATGACTTTTGATGAAATAATTAACTCTTCAATGTTCCATTGTGGAAGGGAACAGAATGAATTCTACAACTTATTTGTTTCTGAATATTTTATCAAATAGTCACAGTTCAGTTGCTAAAACACTGGCCACATTTACTGAAAACTGTTTAAATAACAGGATTTCGTACATGTTTGTTGAAATACATTTTCTACTTGAAAATGTCTCATCCATGCTTCTACACAGTGTTATATATTAAGTGAATATCAAGTGAAATATGTTATGCCAGGTTTTCTTCTTTCACTTTAATCACTTTAATTAGTCCTAATTAAACATTTGTTTCCCTTCACATTTTTCCTCATATCCATGGGTCTGTTTATACATTTCACATTCTTTACCAGTAGCTTTGGAAATCATAACTAAATGAAAACATATTAAATTTGGTCTACTTCAGAGTAGTAAATGGAGGAAGGTGACTCCCTGGCTCTGTACAAAAAAAAAAAAATAGAGGTTAAAAAGTTTCCTACAATGCCTGGCTATTTTGGTTTGGCAATTTGCAATGCAATATCCATCTGCAGACAAGACCTTTTGGAGGATGCCCACCTTTATGCCAAATGCAAATATGAATTTGTACAAATTCACACCCAGTTGTATTCTGTTTTGAAACCTGCTACTAAAGGAACATGTATATATGTTAATGAAGATCACCCTCAGATCCATCATTTCAGTTATACTAGACCTATTGCTATGCAAAAACATTAAGATATGTTCCCTTAACTGGAATATTTCATTAAGCAGGTGTATCCAGGCAGCTTGAAAGGCAGTGATAATTTGTGTTTACAATGATGATTCTGGAGCACTGTAAGATATTAAAATACATTTCAAATACTCAAAATAAAATGTACGTAAGTTCAGTATAGTTTTAGCATTGCATGTTTCTCATTTATTTTATTATAGATGTTCAAAAGTTGGGAATTAATATGTGTAACCTATTAATCAAGAATATATTAAGTCAAAATGTTTCACTTTTCAATTTATTTGAGTAAAAGGACATCCACTGTATTTGATTTGATGTTTTTATTTATCTGCATTTTCAACACATGCATTTTTAAGAAACTGGTCACTATATTTTCTTTAATTTCCTTTTTTTTTTAAACTTAAAATTCCAAATTTAGGTTCCTGGTTATAAAGTTAATGTGGAAATTCTGACCATTTTTTTGTTGTTCAGTCTAAGGTAAAACATCAAGCCATAGGCCCCAAAGAACTTATTATGCCTTTGCTATGATTTCAGAATTGTGCTAGATAATACTAGCTAGATAATACTGAAGCTTATAAAAACAAAAACTGAACACTTGATTTACTCATTTATTTAATAAATATTTATTGAACACAGACTATATGAAAGCCATTGCCATTTTGCTAACAAAAACAGTTGCTGTATTTCCCTCATAGAACTTAAATGTTATTGTTATTGGCTTCAAAAAATACATTATTCAAAGAATCACACAAATAACTGTAAAATTCCAATGGCACAGAGGTCTATACTATTACGAAAACCTGGCCTGGGGAGTAAAGTATATCTTTCTTTAGATGAGATATGAGGGATGAGTAGGTAATGATATAAGTAGAGACAGGGTCTATATATATATAAGAAGGAAACATGGTACTTTTGAGAAAGTGAATATCTAGTATGAAATGAGTGCAGAGATGGTGAGTAAGATGTGAGTGATGAGGTAAGAGAGAGAAATGGGTCAGTGCACACAGCAACAAAGGGAAGTTTTGAGGGGTTTTAAGCAGGAATTGAAAAAATGACATAATAGATTTATGTTTTGAAAATAGTACATTGGTCAATGTGTACAAAATTGATAGAAGGATGCCATAATGGAAGCAAAAAGACAAATTAGGATACTACTGTGGTAGCGCATGTGAGAGATGACGGCAATGTTACAATGGTTCCAGTGGTGGAGGACAGAAGCTTACACATTAGAGAGATATTTAGAAAGCAAATTTTCAAGTTTTGAAAGTATAAAGGTGGTTCCTGAAATAAAGAATACTGGAAGCGATGGAAATTTTCTCTTGGGATGGGTAGGGAGTAAGTTGGATTTCAGACATATTGGTCTTTGAGTTACTTACAGGACCTTTGGGTAAGGTGATACATGCAATAAAATCATGAAAGTACAAACCAAAACAATAAATAATACTGGCATGCTAGTAGTTCAGCCTTTAAACATTATGGGATTTTTGATAGAGAAGTGACATGTTCTATTACTCCTTTCATGAGTACATGGATTTGGGTTTCATAGCGGTGGAAGAGCAAGTCTTTTTTAGAATTTATTAATTCCTAGGTATTCTATTTATTCTATTCTATTTTTTTTAATTTTTTATTTTTTTTCAATATATGAAATTTATTGTCAAATTGGTTTCCATACAACACCCAGTGCTCATCCCAAAAGGTGCCCTCCTCAATACCCATCACCCACCCTCCCCTCATTTCCACCCCCCATGAACCCTCAGATTGTTCTCAGTTTTTAAGAGTCTTTTATGCTTTGGCTGTCTTCCACTCTAACCTCTTTTTTTCTTTCATCCCCCCCCCGCCATGGGTTTCTGTTAAGTTTCTCAGGAGCCACATAAGAGTGAAAACATATGGTATCTGTCTTTCTCTGTATGGCTTATTTCACTTAGCATCACACTCTCCAGTTCCATCCACGTTGCTACAAAGGGCCATATTTCATTCTTTCTCATTGTCATGTAGTACTCCATTGTGTACATAAACCACAATTTCTTTATCCATTTATCAGTTGATAGACATTTAGGCTCTTTCCATAATTTGGCTATTGTTGAGAGTGCTGCTATAAACATTGGGGTACCAGTGCCCCTATGCATCAGTACTCCTGTATCCCTTGGATAAATTCCTAGCAGTGCTATTGCTGGGTCATAAGGTAGGTCTATTTTTAATTTTCTGAGGAACCTCCACACTGCTTTCCAGAGCGGCTGCACCAATTTGCATTCCCACCAACAGTGCAAGAGGGTTCCCGTTTCTCCACATCCTCTCCAGCATCTATAGTCTCCTGATTTGTTTATTTTGGCCACTATGACTGGCGTGAGGTGATACCTGAGTGTGGTTTTGATTTGTATTTCCCTGATAAGGAGCGACGCTGAACATCTTTTCATGTGCCTGTTGGCCATCTGGATGTCTTCTTTAGAGAAGTGTCTATTCATGTTTTCTGCCCATTTCTTCACTGGGTTATTTGTTTTTCGGGTGTGGAGTTTGGTGAGCTCTTTATAGATTTTGGATACTAGCCCTTTGTCCGATATGTCATTTGCAAATATCTTTTCCCATTCCGTTGGTTGCCTTTTAGTTTTGTTGGTTGTTTCCTTTGCTGTGCAGAAGCTTTTTATCTTCATAAGGTCCCAGTAGTTCATTTTTGCTTTTAATTCCCTTGCCTTTGGGGATGTGTCGAGTAAGAGATTGCTACGGCTGAGGTCAGAGAGGTCTTTTCCTGCTTTCTCCTCTAAGGTTCTGATGGTTTCCTGTCTCACATTCAGGTCCTTTATCCATTTTGAGTTTATTTTTGTGAATGGTGTGAGAAAGTGGTCTAGTTTCAACCTTCTCCATGTTGCTGTCCAGTTCTCCCAGCACCATTTGTTAAAGAGACTGTCTTTTTTCCATTGGATGTTCTTTCCTGCTTTGTCAAAGATGAGTTGGCCATACGTTTGTGGGTCTAGTTCTGGGGTTTCTATTCTATTCCATTGGTCTATGTGTCTGTTTTTGTGCCAATACCCTGCTGTCTTGATAATGACAGCTTTGTAGTAGAGGCTAAAGTCTGGGATTGTGATGCCTCCTGCTTTGGTCTTCTTCTTCAAAATTCCTTTGGCTATTCGGGGCCTTTGTGGTTTCATATGAATTTTAGGATTGCTTGTTCTAGTTTCGAGAAGAATGCTGGTGCAATTTTGATTGGGATTGCATGGAATGTGTAGATAGCTTTGGGTAGTATTGACATTTTGACAATATTTATTCTTCCAATCCATGAGCATGGAATGTTTTTCCATTTCTTTATATCTTCAATTTCCTTCATAAGCTTTCTATAGTTTTCAGCATACACATCTTTGACATCTTTGGTTAGATTTATTCCTAGGTATTTTAAGCTTCTTGGTGCAGTTGTGAATGGGATCAGTTTCTTTAATTGTCTTTCTGTTGCTTCATTGTTAGTGTATAAGAATGCAACTGATTTCTGTACATTGATTTTGTATCCTGCAACTTTGCTAAGTTCATGTATCAGTTCTAGCAGACTTCTGGTGGAGTCTATCAGATTTTCCATGTATAATATCATGTCATCTGCAAAAAGTGAAAGCTTAACTTCATCCTTGCCAATTTTGATGCCTTTGATTTCCTTTTGTTGTCTGATTGCTGATGCTAGAACTTCCAACACTACGTTAAACAACAGCGGTGAGAGTGGGCATCCCTGTCGTGTTCCTGATCTCAGGGAAAAAGCTCTCAGTTTTTCCCCATTGAAGATGATGTTAGCTGTGGGCTTTTCATAAATGGCTTTGATGATGTATAAGTATGTTCCTTCCATCCCGACATTCTCGAGGGTTTATATTAAGAAAGGGTGCTGGATTTTGTCAAAGGCCTTTTCTGCATCGATTGACAGGATCATATGGTTCTTATCTTTTCTTTTATTAATGTGATATACGACATTGATTGATTTGCGACTGTTGAACCAGCCCTGCATCCCAGGAATGAATCCCACTTCATCATGGTGAATAATTCTTTTTATATGCTGTTGAATTCGATTTGCTAGTATCTTATTGAGAATTTTTGCATCCATCTTCATCAGGGATATTGGCCTGTAGTTCTCTTTTTTTACTGGGTCTCTTTGTGGTTTAGGAATCAAAGTAATACTGGCTTCATGGAATGAGTCTGGAAGTTTTCCTTCCCTTTCTATTTCTTGGAATAGCTTGAGAAGGATAGGTATTATCTCTGCTTTAAACGTCTGGTAGAACTCCCCTGGGAAGCCATGTGTCCTGGACTCTTATTTGTTGGGAGATTTTAGATGACTGATTCAATTTCTTCACTGGTTATGGGTCTGTTCAAGCTTTCTATTTCCTCCTGATTGAGTTTTGGAAGAGTGTGGGTGTTTAGGAATTTGTCCATTTCTTCCATGTTGTCCAATTTGTTGGCATATAATTTTTCATAGTATTCCCTGATAATTGTTTGTATTTCTGAGGGATTGGTTGTAATAATTTCATTTTCATTCATGATTGTATCTATTTGGGTATTGTCCCTTTTCTTTTTGAGAAGCCTGGCTAGAGGTTTATCAATTTCGTTTATTTTTTTTTTTCAGAAAAACCAGATTTTGTATTTGGGATTTTTCTTGTTTCTTGAGATAGGCCTGGATTGCAATGTATTTTCCTCTCAGGACTGCCTTCGCTGCATCCCAAAGCGTTTGGATTGTTGTATTTTCATTTTCATTTGTTTCCATATATTTTTTAATTTCTTCTCTAATTGCATGGTTGACCCACTCATTCGTTAGTAGGGTGTTCTTTAACCTCCATGCTTTTGGAGGTTTTCCAGACTTTTTCCTGTGGTTGATTTCAAGCTTTATAGCATTGTGGTCTGAAAGTATGCATGGTATGATTTCAATTCTTGTATACTTATGAAGGGCTGTTTTGTGACCCAGTATGTGATCTATCTTGGAGAATGTTCCATGTGCACTCGAGAAGAAAGTATATTCTGTTGCTTTGGGATGCAGAGTTCTAAATATATCTGTCAAGTCCATCTGATCCAATGTATCATTCAGGGCCCTTGTTTCTTTATTGACCGTGTGTCTAGATGATCTATCCATTTCTGTAAGTGGGTGTTAAAGTCCCCTGCAATTACCACATTCTTATCAATAAGGTTGCTTATGTTTGTAATTGTTTTATATATTTGGGGGCTCCGGTATTCGGCACATAGACATTTATAATTGTTAGCTCTTCCTGATGGATAGACCCTGTGATTATTATATAATGCCCTTCTTCATCTCTTGTTACAGCCTTTAATTTAAAGTCTAGTTTGTCTCATATAAGTATGTCTACTCCAGCTTTCTTTTGACTTCCAGGGGCATGATAAATAGTTCTCCATCCCCTCAGTCTGAATCTAAAGGTGTCCTCAGGTCTAAAATGAGTCTCTTGTAGACAGCAAATAGATGGCTCTTGTTTTTTTTATCCTTTCTGATACCCTATGTCTTTTGGTTGGCGCATTTAGTCCATTTACATTCAGTGTTATTATAGAAAGATATGGGTTTAGAGTCATTGTGATTTCCATAGGTTTCTTGCTTGTAGCGATGTCTCTGGTACTTTGTCTCACAGGATCCCCCTTAGGATCTCTTGTAGGGCTGGTTTAGTGGTGACAAATTCCTTCAGTTTTTCTTGTTTGGGAAGACATTTATCTCTCCTTCTATGCTAAATGACAGACTTGCTGGATAAAGGATTCTCGGCTGCATATTTTTTCTGTTCATCACATTGAAGATCTCCTGCCATTCCTTTCTTGACTGCCGAGTTTCAGTAGAGAAATCAGTCACGAGTCTTACAGATCTCCCTTTATATGTTAGAGCACGTTTATCTCTAGCTGCCTGCAGAATTTTCTCTTTATCCTTGTATTTTGCCAGTTTCACTATGATATGTTGTGCAGAAGATCGATTCAAATTACGTGAAGGGAGTTTTCTGTGCCTCTTGGATTTCAATGCCTTTTTCCTTCCCCCGTTCAGGGAAGTTCTCAGCTATTATTTCTTCAAGTACACCTTAGCACCTTTCCCTCTCTCTTCCTCCTTTGGGATACCAATTATGCGTATATTATTTCTCTTTAGTGCATCACTTAGTTCTCTAATTTTCCCCTCATACTCCTGGATTTCTTTATTTCTCTTTTTCTCAGCTTCTTCCTTTTCCATTATTTTATCTTCTAGTTCACCTATTCTCTCCTCTGCCTGTTCAATCCGAGCCGTAGTTGTCTCCATTTTATTTTGCAGCTCGTTGATAGCATTTTTTAGCTCCTCCTGGCTGTTCCTTAGTCCCTTGATCTCTGTAGCATGAGATTCTCTGCTGTCTTTAATACTGTTTTCAAGCCCAGCGATTAATTTTATGACTACTATTCTAAATTCACTTTCTGTTATATTGTTTAAATAGTTTTTGATCAGTTCGTTAGCTGTTGTTATTTCCTGGACATTTTTCTGAGGGGAATTCTTCCATTTCGTCATTTTGGATAGTCCCTGGAGTGGTTCTGGACTGCGGGGCACTTCCCCTGTGCTGTCTTGAATAATTTGCATTGGTGGGCAGGGTTGCAGTCAGACCTGATGTCTGCCCCCAGCCCACCGCTGGGGCCACAGTCCGACTGATGTTACCTTTTCTTCCCCTCTCCTAGGGGCGGGATTCACTGTGGGGTGGCGTGGCCCGTCTGAACTACTTGCACACTGGCAGGCTTGTGGTGCTGGGTATCTGGCACATTAGCTGGAGTGGATCTGCAGGTGCACAGGGACGGGGGGAGGCAGGCTCAGCTTGCTTTTCCTTCAGAGATCTGCTTCGGGAGGGGCCCTGCAGCACCAGGAGGAAGTCAGACCTAGCTGGAGGGATGGATTGGCAGAAGCACAGCGTTGGGTGTTTGTGAGGAGCGAGCAAGTTCCCTGGCAGGAACCGGTTCCCTTTGGGATTTTGGCTGGGGGATGGGCGAGGGAGATGGCGCTGGCAAGCGCTTTTGTTCCCCGCCAAGCTGAGCTCTGTCGTCCGGGGCTCAACCACTCTCCCTCCCATTGTCTTCCAGACCTCCAGCTCTCCGAGCAGAGCTGTTAGCTTATAACTTTCCAGATGTTAAGGCCCGCTTGCTGTCAGAACACACTCCGTCTGCCCCCTCCGCTTTTGCAAGCTAGACTCGTGGGCTCTGCTTTGCCATTGGGCTGCCCCTCTGCCCCAGCTCCCTCCTGCCAGTCCGTGTAGCACGCACCGCCTCTCTGTCCTTCCTACCCTCTTCTGTGTGCCTCTCGTCTGCGCTTGGCTCCAGAGACTCCACTCTGCTAGTCTTCTGGCGGTTTTCTGGGTTATTTAGGCAGGTGTAGGTGGAATCTAAGTGATCAGCAAGTCGCGGTGAGCCCAGTGTCCTCCTATGCTGCCATCTTCCAAATTCTTGACATGCCTTTGTTACCTCCACTTAATTAATAATGAGCACAACAAAAATAACAAACTTTTTGAAACTCTTATTAACGATAGATATTAAATGTGGAAATCGTCACATGAGTTAGTCCTAGGATTCCTCAAGGTCAAAATTCACTTTCTGACAAGGGTATTTGTCTCTCTATCATTTTATAGGAAAGTCTGGTTACTTTTACTTATTTCAATTTAAATCTGAGCTGATTCAACACTTAAGTATATCACATACTTAGTGTACTGTACTAATTAATATAAAACACAGTTTGGGCTAAAGCATGCACAGCTTCTTCCCTGTCACTGTGTATACTGAAACTTAGTGTTATTCAGACAATTTGCCTTCAGAACACACCACAAGTATTTCATAGTTATGAGGTGTAGTTTATAAATTAGTTTCTATTATTACACTAGTTTAGGTCCTTTATCTTTTAGTTTCTAATGTTAGAGTAGGTTAGGTTCTTTAACTTTGAATAAAATTTCTGGGAGCAATAAAATGTTAAAGCAGTCATGGCTGAATATTATTTTGAGATAACAATTTGTTCCCCTCTGCCATCATTCCCTTTTTTCATATTTAATTTCATTGTCTCTGGGGAAGTGTGCGGCAGAGTTCACTTTAGAGTTATCCTTGACAATACTTTCTTTCATATTCCACATCAAATACATTAACCAATCTTGTTGACTGTGTCTTCAAAATACAAGAATCTAAACCCTGTCATCTCTTACTGTGTTACAATCATGGTCTGAAACACCACAATCTCCTCTCTGGATCACCCTGTAATAAACTCCTACTTGGCCTATCTCCCACATCAGTTTATTAGTAGTTTATTTCTAACACTATACCCGAGTGATACTTCATTTTTCCCCAATTATTTATTTAAATTCCAGTTGGTTAACATACATACAATATAATATTATTTTAAGGTGTAGGATTTAGTGATTCAATACTTATATACAACACCCACTGCTCATCAAAAGTGCCTTTGTTAATACCCATCAGCCATCAGCCATTTACTCATCCCCCCAGTAACCCTCAGTCTGTATTCTATAATTTAGATTCTGTTGCTTGGTTTGCCCCTCTTATTTTCCCTCTTACATTCATTTTTTTTTGTTTCATAAGCTCCACATTTGCATGAAATCATATGGTATTTGACTTTCTTTGATTGACTTATTTCACTTAGTGTAATAGTTTCTAGTTCCATCCACATCATTGCAAATGGCAAGATTTCATTATTTTTTTATGTCTGACTAATAGCCCATTGTGTGCCTGTTCATCCGACAATTGACATATTGGCTTTTTCCATAATTTTTTATTAATTTATTTTTTTATTATTAATAAATTTATCGTCAAATTGGTTTCCATACAACACCCAGTGCTTATCCCAAAAGGTGCCCTCCTCAATACCCATCACCCACTCACCCCACCCTCCCATCCAACATAAACCCTCAGTTTGTTCTCAGTTTTCAGGAGTCGCATGTTTTGGCTCCCTACCTCTCTAACCATGTTTTTTCCTTCCCCTCCCCCATGGTCTTCGGTTAAGTTTCTTAGGATCCACATAGGAGTGAAAACATATGGAATCTGTCCTTCTCTGTATGCCTTATTTCACTTAGCATAACACTCTCCAGTTCCATCCACGTTGTTACAAAAGGCCATATTTCATTCTTTCTCATTGCCATGAAGTATTCCGTGGTGTATATAAACCACAGTTTCTTTATCCATTCATCAGTTGATGGACATTTAGGCTCTTTCTATAATTTAGCTATTGTTGAGAGTACTGCTATAAACATTGGGGTACAAGTGCTCCTATCATCAGTACTCCTGTATCCCTTGGGTAAATTCCTAGCAGTGCTATTGCTGAGTCATTGGGTTATGTCTATTTTTAATTTTTTGAGGAAACTCCACACTGTTTTCCAGAGTGGCTGTACCAGTTGGCATTCCCACCAACAGTGCAAGAGGGTTCCAATTTCTCCACATCCTCTCCAGCATCTATAGTCTCCTGATTTGTTCATTTTAGCCACTCTGACTGGCGTGAGGTGATATCTGAGTGTGGTTTGACTTGCACTTCCCTGATGAGGAGTGACGTTGAATATCTTTTCATGTGCCTGTTAGCCATCTGGATGTCTTCTTTAGAGAAGTGTCTATTCATGATTTATGCCAATTTCTTCACTGGATTATTTGTCTTTCAGGTGTGGAGTTTGGTGAGCTCTTTATAGATTTTGGATACTAGCCCTTTGTCCGATATGTCATTTAAAAATATCTTTTCCCATTCCGTTGGTTGCCTTTTAGTTTTGTTGATTGTTTCCTTTGCTGTGCAGAAGCTTTTTATCTTCATGAGGTCCCAATAGTTCATTTTTGCTTTTAATTCCCTTGCCTTTGTGGATGTGCCAAGTAAGTAATTGCTGCAGCTGAGGTCAAAGA
Organism: Lynx rufus; assembly: GCF_022079265.1. Taxonomy (NCBI): domain Eukaryota; kingdom Metazoa; phylum Chordata; class Mammalia; order Carnivora; family Felidae; genus Lynx; species Lynx rufus. Next base: position 51,317,899 of record NW_025814828.1, on the reverse strand, counting down.
GGTTTCCCTCTGCTTTCTCCTCTAGGGTTTTGATGGTTTCCTGTCTCACATTCAGGTCCTTTATCCATTTTGAATTTGTTTTTGTGAATGGTGTAATAAAGTGGTCTAGTTTCAATCTTTCTACATGTTGGTGTCCAGTTATCCCAGCACCATTTGTTAAAGAGACATCTTTTTTCCATTGGATATTTTTTCCTGCTTTGTCAAAGATTAGTGGGCCATACTTTTGTGGGTGTAGTTTTGGGGTTTCTATTCTATTCCATTGGTCTATGTATCTGTTTTTGTGCTAATACCCTGCTGTCTTGATGATTACAGCTCTGTAGTAGAGGCTAAAGTCTGGGATTGTGATGCCTTCTGCTTTGGTCTTCTTCAAACTTACTTTGGCTATTCGGGGTATTTTGTGGTTCCATACAAGTTTTAGGATTGCTTGTTCTAGCTTTGAGAAGAATGCTGGTGCAATTTTGATTGGGATTGCATTGAATCTGTAGATAGCTTTGGGTTATATTGACAGTTTAACAATATTTATTCTTCCAATCCGTGAGCATGGAATGTTTTTCAATTTCTTTGTATCTACTTCTATTTCCTTCATAAGCTTTCTATAGTTTCAGCATAGAGATATTTTACATTTTTAGTTCGGTATTCCTAGGTATTTTATGCTTCTTGGTGCAATTGTGAATGGGATCAGTTTCTTTATTTGTCCTTCTGTTGTTTCATTTATTTTTAATTTTTTTTTCAACGTTTATTTATTTTTGGGACAGAGAGAGAGACAGAGCATGAATGGGGGAGGGGCAGAGAGAGAGGGAGACACAGAATCGGAAACAAGCTCCAGGCTCTGAGCCATCAGTCCAGAGCCTGACGCGGGGCTCGAACTCACGGACCGCGAGATCGTGACCTGGCTGAAGTCGGACGCTTAACCGACTGCGCCACCCAGGCGCCCCTGTTTCATTTTTAATGTATAAGAATGCAACTGATTTCTGTACATTAATTTTGTATCCTTCAACTTGGCTGAATTCATGTGTCATTTCTAGGAGACTTTTGGTGGAGCCTATCAGGTTTTCCATGTCTAACATCATGTCATCTGCAAAAAGTGAAAGCTTAACTTCATCTTTGCCAATTTTGATGCCTTTGATTTCCTTTTGTTGTCTGATTGCTGATGCTATCACTTCCAACCCTATGTTAAATAAGAGAGGTGAGAGTGGCCTTCCCTGTCTTGTTCCTGATCTCAGGGAGAAAGCTCTCAGCTTTTCCCCATTGAGGATGACATTAGCTGTAGTCTTTCCATAATTGGCTTATGATGTTTAAGTATGTTCCTTCTATCCCGATTTTCTTGAGGGTTTTTATTAAGAAAGGATGCTGAGTTTTGTCAATTGGTTTTTCTGCATCGATTGTCAGGGTCATATTGTTCTTATCTTTTCTTTTATTAATGTGATGTATCACATTGATTTGCGAATGTTGAACCAGCCCTGCAGCCCAGGAATGAATCCCAGTTGATCATGGTGAATAGGTCTTTTTATATGCTGTTGAATTTGATTTGCTAGTATCTTACTGAGAATTTTTGCATCCATACTCATCAGGGATATTGGCCTGTAGTTCTGTCTCTCTCTCTCTCTCTCTCTCTTTTTTGCTGGGTCTCTATCTAGTTTGGGAATCAAGCTAGATTGATTGCTTGCTTCTTTGAATGAGTCTGGAAGTTTTCCTTCCCTTTCTATTTTTTGGAACACCTTGAGAAGAATGGGTATCATCTCTGCTTTAAATTTCTGGTAAAATTCCCCAGGGAAGCCATCTGGTCCTGGACTCTTATTGGTTGGGAGATTTTTGATAACTGATTCAATTTCTTCACCGGTTATGGGTCTATTCAAGTTTTCTATTTCTTCCTGTTTGAGTTTTGGAAGTGCGTGGAGGCTTAGGAATTTGTCCATTTCTTCCAGGTGTCCAGTTTGTTGGCATAAAGTTTTTCACAGTATTCCCTGACAATTGCCTGTACTTCTGAGGGATTGGTTGTAATAATTACATTTTCATTCATGATTTTATCTATTTGAGACCACTTTCTTACACCACTCACAAAAATAAAATCAAAATTGATAAAACTCTGAATGTGAGACAAGAAACCATCAAAACCCTTAAGGAGAAAGCAGGAAAAAAAAAACCTCTCTGACCTCAGTCACAGCAATTTCTTACTTGACACATCCCCAAAGGCAAGGGAATTAAAAGCAAAAATGAACTTTTAGGACCTCATGAAGATAAAAAGCTTCTGTACTGCCAAATAAACAATCAACAAAACTAAAAGGCAACCAACGGAATGGGAAAAGATATTTGCAAATGACATATGGGACAAAAGGCCAGTATCCAAAATCTATAAAGAACTCACCAAACTCCACACCTGAAAAACAAATAATCCAGTGAAAAAATGGGCAGAAAACATGAATAGACACTTCTCTAAAAAAGACATCCAGATGGCCAACAGGCACATGAAAAGATGCTCAACGTCACTCCTCATCAGGGAAATACAAATCAAAACCACACTCAGATACCATCTCACTCCAATCAGAGTGGCTAAAATGAAAATCAGGAGTGTATAGATGCTGGAGAGGATGTAGAGAAATTGGAACCCTCTTGCACTGTTGGGAATGCAAACTGGTGCAGCCACTATGGTAAACAGTGTGGAGGTTCCTCAAAAAATTAAAAATAGATCTCCCCTATGACCCAGCAATATCACTGCTAGCAATCTACCCAAGAGATACAGGAGTGCTGATGCATAAGGACACTTGTACCCCAATGTGTATAGAAGCACTTTCAACAATAGCCAAATTATAGAAAGAGCCTAAATGTCCATCAACTGATGAATGGATAAAGAATTTGTGGTTTATATATACAATGGAATACTACTTGGGAATGAGAAAGAATGAAATATGGCCTTTTGTAGCAACGTGGATGGAACTGGAGAGTGTTATGTTAAGTGAAATAAGTCATACCGAGAAAGACAGACACCATATGTTTTCACTGTTATGTGGATCCTGAGACACTTAACAGAAGACCATGGGGGAGGGGAAGAGGAAAAAAACAGAGAGAGAGTGAGGCAAACCATAAGAGACTCTTAAAACTGAAAATAAACTGAGGGTTGATTGGGGGTGGGAGGGAGGGGAAAGTGGGTGGTGGGTATTAAGGAGGTCACATGTTGGGATGAGCACTGGGGGTATGGAATCCAATTTGACAACAAATTTATATATATATAAAATCTCATTTTACCTGATTTTAATTAATTTCATTTTCATTGTTTCAATAAACCAATATCTTAAAATACACACATTTATTTTCAAACTCATTAATTGGAGTCAGAACACTCCCTCTTTCATTTCTTAAAACCAAAGGTATAGTTTTTCATCTAAGTTTAGAGTTCCTTTTTGCCAAATGACAAATGCACTTATTTTTACATAAGCCTTATTAAATTTAATAAATCCTACCTGTTTCCTCTCTGCTACTCCCTTGTGTTTTTGAAAAGATTTAGTGGTCTCAGTAACCGTTTTTGTATTTGTATAAAATTATAAACAAGCATTTAAAAACAAACAATGGCATTAATAGAGAAATCCACATTAAGCAGTGAAGAAGGTACATATTATTGTCACTTTCTTTTCACAGGATCTTCTCAAGGGGCCAGTTCTTCATGCTTAAATTTGAGTTTGAAAAGTTTATTTGACGATTCCCACACTATGGATTTTCTGTAAGAAGACTGATCATTAATATTGCTAAAATATCATCTAGGATATAACATTATTTGAGGCTAACTTTATAGAAAAGTCTGAAATTTGAAGGAACTCACAAATGCTAACAATACCAGAAACAATACAGATCCTGAGTAAAATAGAAATAAAGAAAAGTATAAATAAGGAATTTCAAATTCAATTTACACAAATTTTAATAAAAATTATTCTAAGGATATAATACTTAGTAAAATCAAAAGAAAAAGAAATTAGAACTTTGTTGCTTACCTAGTAGTAATAGTGACCGCATGGTTTTCCGTTAATTTTTGGAACCATTCTTAATAAATAAAGAAGGAATCCAGAGCAAAGTTACATTTTAAAGTTTTTTTTTCAATAATCTCTATGTAGCCCCAATGTGGATCTTGAACTCATGACCAGGATCAAGAGTTGCACACTCTTCTCACTGATCCAGGCAAGCACCCACTATGCAACTGGGCATTTTATAGACCTTTTGTGTTGTTGAGGAAAGCCCATATATTCATTCATTATGTTTTTAGAAAACAGATTTTCTCCATTAATAGTACTGGAAATGCAGAGATATGAAAAAAAAGAAAGAAAGAAAGCCTTCCAACAGCTATGTATAGTTGTAAGTGCTATTTAAAATCCTGATGAAAAGTTGATTTTTTAATATGTGGAAATCCAGTTATTACAGATTCTCCCATTCTGTCTGCAAAATAGATATTTTACTTCTGATAAATTATCAATGAAGACTGAAATTTAATAAGACCCTGAGTTTCAAGAAATGGCTCCTAAAACAAGGGCTAAGTCAATTTAACTGACTATGTCTGTTTATTTCTATCCCTGGCTTGTTAGGGTAACCTAGAAATACTTTATTCAAGAGGTCAATCATTTAATGGGCAATATATACCCTTTTGTTTCTGGCTGGTAATCTGGCAAAAGGGGATCTTATTTACAAAAGTAGATGATGAAATAAAGATGTTTTTCTGCAAATCCGTTGCTACTACTGAAGGAAAACAATTAAAAGCACATACTTTACTTTGGGTGGGCTTAATGTGTAAGCTGTGTACAATGTGAGCATGTCATGATTCGAAGGTATAAAATATGTCTGGAAAAATAATTGCTTATGAAAATCATAGTACATGGGATATGTGCATTTCTCATTTTCAGTGTGTATAGTTAACCTTTTCAGAACATTTTCTATGTGCCTGGTCCTATAATAGGCATTTTTCTTATATAGTAACAATCTTAATAATCCCCCAAAGCAGATACTTGTATATCCCTATTTTATAGATGAGGCGAATGAAGCTTAGAGAGATTAAGTAAATTGTCAAAGATTCTAGCCTTTATAAGTGGTGAAGCTATGATTTGAATCAAATGATCTAACTTTGGAACTCATGTGCTTAACTGTTTTGTCAGACCGATGAGGGATATTTCAACTGTAATACACCTAGGAATCTACAATTTATTATTGTATTATATATTCGGTTTTTGTTACCTTTTCAAGTTGTGCTAAGGAGACTGTAGAGGAGTATAATCTAATTACCATTTTCCTAGTTCAAGTTATGCTATCCTAAAAAATAATTAATATAAAGATAAAGCATGTGAGTCTGAAAAAATAAGTCAACTAGCTTCACTATGAATTTGACATGGAGAAATTCCAAGTGGAATAAAAACCATATAACCATTGTCACATAAGGAAAAGAAAAGTGAATTACTGCAATAATTCACTTGGTGGCTTCCTTGCTGTTACTTCAGCATCCTTCCATAAAGGAATAAAGTTTTGTTGTTGCAAATATCAGAAGTATTTGCACAGAGGCCAGTAAGGCCATATTTACTGGTATGCTTTACCACATTGTTGGATAGAAGTGGGTTCCACAAAATAAAAGAAGGAAAAGTCCTGATCTGTATTAACTCAACAAATGCACAAGACTGCCTAGGTTTCTACTGTGGCTCTGCAAAGTACTAGCTATTTGATGTTCAGAATTTTCCTTAATTTCATCTTACTCAGTGAACTCATCAGTATAATGGAAATAATAATAGTGTTTGCCTTATAATTTTGTGAGGATTATAAAACTTAATCAATAAAAAGTGCTTAATTCAATGCCTGGCTCATAGTCATCCATCAGTAAATGCCAAGTACAATTATTATTATCATTATCTTTATCACTTAAACAGATTAAATACAATAATGTATTTTATCTGACACACATTTTATTATCTGATACATACCATATTACATGACACAAATCACATTATTTTATTTAATCATTAAAATAACCCTATGAGATAGTTATTCATTTCTGCCACTTTAGGTGAATAAACAAACTGAGGTACAGAAAGACTAATTAGTCTAGAAATTTGGATCTGAAAGCATGTATGTGGAGAACTTATGTTGAAGCCTCATCTATAATAATTTTTATATATTACATACATATACATATATATTATATAATATATAATATATATTATAAATATTATAATATATATAATAATTCTGCTTGGAATTTCTCCATGTCTAACACAAAAGAATTGATAATTACCCAACTATCCAGTAAAACTAATAACTGTGTTTTATGAACCCTTTCCTATATGGAGATAATTTTATTCAAATGTATAGTGAAGCTAGTTGACTTTCTTTTTCAGAATCACATGCTTTGTCTTTATATTAATTATTTTTTAGGATAGCATCTCTTGAACTAGGCAAATGGTTATTAGATTTTACTCCTCTACAGTCTCCTTAGCACAACTTGAAAAGGTATCCAAAACCCCAGAAAGAGTTATTGATGAATAATTGTCTTGGGGTTCAATTAGCCAAAAAACAAAAACAAAAACAAAAACAAAAGACAACAAAAGCAAAAAAAAAAAAACAACAAAAACAAAAACAAAACTTACCATAGAACTTTACTTTTTTTAAGTATATGAACCACTGCTTCACTTGCTATCACTGTCTGGGATTTATTCCTTTTATCCATCACTAAATGTGGGGATTTGAGACAAGATATTTAACTTCTCTGTTGCAGTGCCTTCAAATGTAAAATATCTATCTCTTAATTATTTGTTTTTAAAAGGATTAAAGGAGTTACTGCACATAAAGTGCCTACAACAGTGTTTGGTACTTGGTAAACACTCAGTAAATCTTTCTCCTCCTTTATTCAGTATTTTGGTGTTTAACCTTTGTGTAGCATTTTTATTCAGGAATGACAATTTTGTTTACTTTTAAGAAATATTAGTTAAGCATTTCCTGTATGTTACCAGGTGAATTAGGGAGACCCTGGGCCATGCCGACTCAATCCAGTCAATCCTCAAGATGATATGGACATTTTGTGCTCATCACAAGAATGAATTCGAGGACAGACATGACACAGCGGACAAGAGCAACACAAGTAGGAAAGTTTACTAAAGTGAAAGTAAACTCTCACGGTGTGTGTGTGTGTGTGAGAGAGAGAGAGAGAGGGAGAGAGAGAGAGAGATGGGGGGGCACTGTGCACCCTGGGGTTTTGGTCTCTATATTGTATTGACAGTTGTTAACTAGGGGATAGAATATTCATTACCTCGGGCAGGGATTTCTTGGAAGGGTTTTATGCTTTTTTTCTCCCCTTATTTCGTCAGGGTACCTGTCATGGCACCCACCATCTTGGGCTTGTCTGATTTGGTCCAGCTTCTTGTGGAATGCTGCCAGTACTGGCATCTGACTTTCCAGATAGCTGGCCATGACTTCCTCTCTGCTGGTCTCCAGGTGTCCTTTTAGAACCTAATCTAACTGCCTATTCTAACATATGTAGTAGACATTTTGATATGCATTAGAGGTAAAGAAAAATATGACACTTATTTTTTAAAAAGGATTCATGGATAATATTAGATATACATATGTAAACAACAAATTATAAAGGTGGTGAATATCAAGGATGCATATGTAAATTATTGAGTATAAAAAAAAATGAACTATGAATCCCATCCTATGGCTGGTATGCTCTAGATAAGTAAATCTTACCAGATCTAATTCCTATAAATCCCTCCAATTTTCAAAAAAAGGCCTTATTTTGTAAAAAGTTTCTTGAGGTGTCTGGTAGCAAAGGAACAGGTTCACTTCCTCATGACAACAAACTGTACAAAATAATTATTCATTGCTTCATGAACTAGTACATTGTCATCGAGTTTTGCACATTTTTGAAGGGTGTTTCAGTTTCTTCCTTGAATCACAGCTCTGTAACATAAGTACAACCACTAATGAGTAATTCTCCAAGTGATTAAACAAACCTCATCTTTTACTTAGGAAAAAAAAACAACATAAGTCCAGCATGTATGTCATGACCATCTTTCAACATTTTTTGTTATTTTGAAAGGTTCAATATGCATTTGGGAGTCTTTTTTGTCATAACCATATGAATCATGAAGGATCTTCCCCACTAAACTTTTAAAACAGAGTAAAATAGTAAATAACAAGATGCATATGTTGTTAGGTGTCTTTGGGACCACTGCCATAGGACAGTTAGCATTAATGCCAATAAAGCTAAACCAAAATGCAATCTGTCAGCATATAATGCAGAAACCCATGGGTTAGTAAATTTTCTTCTTTTGAATATATATAGCTCTCACTTTTCATAAGGAAAACACCTTATTGGTTGAGATTTAGGTAGATTCATTGTGGTAGTCTAGTAAATTTAGCCAAAAAAAATAAATGCCACAGTATGATTTTGTACAACACAGTATTATGAGACCATGTGATTGTTAGTGCTGTGATGCAGAATAATTTTTCCCCAAGGTTCAAAGTATTATGTGTATATTTTATTTCCAATATATATTGGTGAATACTTAAACACAGGTTTAATTTAGTAAATATGCATGATATTTTATATACCCACTTTGGCAAGATGCAATCATATGTATTAAAATTAAACTATATAGACAATAGGACTTCTTGAATGGTGAAGTGAACACCTTTATAAATCTACTCCTTTGTAAAACTGACCAAAAACCCTTGAAAAAATTGGTCAAAATCAACTTTTATCAGACTCTTATATATAAGCAAAAGCTTACAAAAATCTGAGTAGTATTTTTTCAAGAAAAAAATCTGAAGGTTGTTAAGAACACTAGAGTTTGTGATGGTTTAATTTGGCTTGCATTCATCCATTTCTTCTCAGTTTCACTGTAGCACTGACAACCAGCAAGCTCACAATTATGGTAGTTGTGAAAAACATCAATCTTACAGTCATTGTAGCAAGCAGACCAGGTTTGGAGCTCTTGAAAAAGCCCCATTCTCAAAGTCTTATCCCTATTTGAACTTTCTCTTAGATCCTTGTAAAAGCTTCGATTTCAGGGTGTTTTTTTTCACTTAACTCTGTTAATTCTTCAGGAAAAGTTGTATTCCCAAAGTGTCAACAGCAGTCAGAAACAATTGTTTAATATTGCAGCTGTGTGAAGCTGTGATAACTGTAGTTGTTAACAAGTGCTTGACCAAAAAATTAGAAGTAATATCTAGGAAACATAATCCCCATAAAGAGCTTTGAAAAACTCTGATATGTTCCTCCTGGGGAGATGGAAGTCCAGACACATGTGCAGGGCTCTGTGCATTCTCAGGTAAGAATTCAGAGATCCCCCATCTTTCACCTCTTTCTGACATTGAGCAAATGTACAAAAAGGAAATGAAAGTTATGGCAGAGTTTTATACTATAAGAGTGATGAATTCATGCTCCAAAACATGCATAGCCCCTTGGAAAAATGTGGAAGGGTTATTGGTTCAAAGCATTTAAGGAAGTATTTGTCTATTTATTATCTGACCACCAAGCTAATCAAGCAGAGACTTCAGTGGACACACACAACAAAGTATACAGACTTTACAGAAGTTTTACAGCAAAGTCACTAAATAAACAAGCAGAAAATAATAACAAGGAAAAGCAATAATGAGAAATCTTGAGGGATTTAGGATTTCCATAGTTGTTATATTATATTGCCATGTAATATTTAAAATATACAGTGTTTTTTTAAGGATGGGAAATATTCAAATATATAGGTGATTATGGTCTAAATGCAGGTAAAAATAATATAAATAGTCCATTAGAAAACCTAGAGTTTGGACTTACTGACTAGACAAATACTTTAAATATACTATCTTAGTATGGTCAAATAACTAAAAGAAACCATGCTTACTAAACTAAAAGAAAGTATAGGGATGAAATCACACCAAATAGAAAAGATCAATAAGAGGCCAATTTCTTTTTTAAAAAGAAGAAAAGCGAAATTCTGCAGCTAAAAAGTAAAAGTACAATAAATAAAATGAAAAATTCACTTTATACTCTAAACAGCAGATTTGAACTGACATGGTTTCACTCTTATGTGGATCCTGAGAAACTTAACAGGAACCCATGGGGGAGGGGAAGGAGAAAAAAAAAAAAAAAAAGGACATTAGAGTGGGAGAGAGCCAAAGCATAAGAGACTGTTAAAAACTGAGAACAAACTGAGGGTTGATGGGGGGTGGGAGGGAGGGGCGGGTGGGTGATGGGTATTGAGGAGGGCACCTTTTGGGATGAGCACTGGGTGTTGTATGGAAACCAATTTGTCAATAAACTTCATATAAAAAAAAAAAAAAAGAAACGTGATTTTTATCACCAGACTTGAATATAGATCAATTGGTAATATCCAGTTTGTGGAATAACAAGTAAGAAAAGAGAGAATAAAAGTTAACAAAACTTCACAGTTATGGAATGGGTTGTGGGGAAAAAAGAAATATTTGCCAAATATGTATAGGATAAGGGGTTAATATCTGAAATATATAAATAACTCATACAACTCGATAACATAAAACAATCTGCTTGAAAAATGAACACAGAAAGAAAAAAAGTACATTTCTCCCAAAAAGAACACCCAAATGACCAACAGGTACATGAAAAGGAGCTCAATATCACAAATTATCATAGAAATATAAATTAAAATCACAATGAGATATAACCTCACACCTATTAGAATGACTATCATCAAGAAAAGAAGATAATGAAGATGTGGGGGAAAAGCCACACTTCTACACTGTAGTGGAATTGTAAGTTGTTCCAACTGCTGTGGAAAACAGCATGAAAGTTCCTATAAAAATGAAAAATATGACCCAGCAATCCCACTTCTAGGTATACATCCAAAGGAAATGAAAACAGGATATCCAAGAGTTATCTGTATTACCATGTTTAAAGCAGCATTATTTACAATAGCCATGATATAAAAAAGAACTTGTGTCACCAGTGGATGAATGAATAAAAATTATATGGTATTTACCTATACCTGTATTTGTATCTATATATCTATACACACTTATACAGATGCACAGAGAAATTATTCAGCCATGAGAGAGAGGTAAATCTTGCCATTTGCAAGAACATGAATGGACCTTGAGGACATTATCCTAAGTGAAAAAAAGTCAGGCAGAGAAAAACAAATATTGTATGCAATCATTTATATGTGGAATCAGAAAAAGCCAAACTCATTAAAATAGAAAGTTGAATGGTGGTTATCAGAGGCATGGGTGTAGGGAATATAAGGATATGACATTTAAATGTACAAACTTGCAAATAGTGTATAAGTTTTGGAGATCAAATGGACAGTACAGAGGTTATAGTCAAAAACACTATATGATAAACACCAAAGTGGCTAAAAGATTATATTTTAATAGTTCTCACAAGAAAGTAATAATTATGTGATGTGATAGAGATGTTAGCTAACACCACAGTGGTAATCATATTATAATATGTAAATTTATTAAATTAATGCATCATACAACTTAAATTGTACACAATAACATGCTTATTGTATTTCAATAAAAATGAATCAACAAAGATACATGTGGAACACCATGAAGTTTACCAATATATGCATAATTGTTGTTCTAGGCACAGTGAAGGACATTTTATAATGATGAAATAGTCATTTCAATGGGAATATATATATATTTTTTAATTTTTATTTTAATTCTAGCTAGTTAACAAACACTGTTGTTATTTTCAGGTGTATGACATAGTGATTAAAAAATTTCATACATCACCCAGTGCTCATCATGAAAAGTGCACTCCTTAATGCCAACCTATATAATCCACCCCCCTACCACACTCCCCTCTGATAACCTTCAAGTTGTTTTCTATCATTAAGAGTCTGTTTCTTGATCTCTCTTTCTTTCTTTCTCTCCTTCTTTCCCCTTTGCTCATTTGTTTTTTTCCTTAAATTCCACATATGAGTACTATCATATGGTATTTTTCTTTATCTGACTTATTTTACTTGGCATTATATTCTCTAGCTCCATCCATGTCTTTGCTAATAGCAAAATTTAATTCTTCTTTATGCCTGAATACTATTCCATTGTATATGTACAAAATCTTCTTCATCCACTCTTCAGTTAATGGACACTTAGGTTGATTCCATACCTTGGTTATTGTAAACAATGCTACTATAAACATAGGGGTGCATGTATCCTTTTGAATTAGTGTTTTTGTATTCTTTCGGTAAATACCTAGCAGTGCGATTGCTGGATCATAGGGTAATTCTGTTTTTAAGTTTTCAAGAACCCTCCACACTGTTCTCAACAGTGCTTGCATCAGTTTGCATCCTCATCAACAGTGAAAGAGTGTTCCTATTTTTCCACATCCTCACCAAGACCTGTTGTTTCTTGTGTTGTTGATTGTGACAGATGTGAGGTGAAATCTCATTGTAGCTTCATTTTGCATTTCCCTGATGTTAAGTGATGTTGAACATCTTCTCTCGAGTCTGTTGGGCATCTGTATGTCTCTTTTGGATAAATATCTCTTTATCAGAACACATAGCACAATGAGTACACATGCAAACATTGCCCCAAATCTATTTGCATGAAAAGCATGAAGGGCTGAATTTCCTGAGTGCATACAACCATCAGCGCATTAAAACCTGGATTTAAAGGTCAGCTGGCTTGGTTGGAACAGAACCCTGAAGGAACTATCTTGCTCCTGGAGAGAAGGAAGGCAAAAGCCTAGTGGCAGAGAGTGTAGAAACAGAGATCTTAAAAATGCCTGAGACACACAGTAGTGAGAGCATTTATTTGTTCTTCTCTGAAAACTTCCCTGAGAGGAAGCATTCATAGAGATGCTTATCCAGGAAGAAAGTAGCTGGCTGGCCTCATTTCACTCCTCTGCCCCTCAGCATAAACACGAGCCACCTTCAAGAAACAGAGCTGCATTAACTCTGGCTGAATTTTTGCATAAACCAAGCCTCACATGCCTGCACCCTGGAAGGACTGCCTTTCTCAGTCCAGTTTGCCTAGTCCCATTGAAGTGGGCCCCTACTCCAGAAGACTGGAACAAATGTCCTGCTCACACTATGTCTCCTAACCATAGAATTATACAAGGCCTCAGTTTTCTTCAAAGTGGAAGCGGGTTTCATTTTACAGACAGATCAGAACACATCTAATTAATTTACCACATTAGGGGCAAAAATTATAAAGCAAAAGTTCCTCTGCAGACAAGTGGCCTGAATCATAGAGCAACCAAAACGCAATATTAGAACACATACAGCACACACCAAGGACACTTGCTGAAGATCCAGGCCTTGGATGCTACATGATTTCTTCGTAAAGCCAGTATTTTCAGATGGAAGAAGCATAACTGGCTATTTTAAAACAGAGAAGAAAACAGAGACATAGACAAAATGTCAAGACAGAGGAATTTATCCTATATGAAAATATAAGATAAGGCCACAGCCAGAGATCGAAGTGAGAAAGGTGTAAGTACCATCGCCTGATGGAGAATGTAAGACAACAATCATAAGGATACTCACAGAGCTTGAGAAAAGAATAAAAGACATGAGTAAGACCATTACCAGAGATAAAAAGGCTAAAAGAGAATCATCAGAGATAAAAAAATGCAATAAATGAGAATAGAATTAGGCTTGATGCAATGAAGAAAAGACTGGAAGAAGCAGAGGAATGATTGAGTGACATAAAAGATAAAATAATGAAAAATAATAAAGCTGAAACAGTGTGGAAAATAATAATTATGGAACAAAAGAATAGACTTAGGGAAATCGGTGAAACTATCAAATGTAATAACATTCACATTATAGGAGTTCCAGAAGAGGAAGCAATTTTTAAAAGGGTCAGAAAATACATTTGAGAATACTAGCTGAAAATTTCTCTAATCTAAGGGAGGAAACAGACATTCAGAACCACGAGGCACAGAGAATACCCATAAAAATCAACAAAATCAGATTAATACCAAGAGATATTGTAATTACATTTGCAAAATATACTGAAAAGAAAAAAAAATTCTTACAAGGAGTAAGACAAAGAAGTCTTGAACTTACAAGGGAAGACCCATAAGAATAGCCGCAGATTTCTCAACAGAAATGTGGCAAGTCAGAAAGGAGTGCTATGATATATACACAGTGCTGAATGGGAAAAATATGCCATCAAGAACACTCTATCCAGCAAGGGCCGCATTCAGAATAGGAAAAATATAGAGTTTTCCAGACAAATAAAAACTAAAAAATGTTTGTTACCACTACACCAGCCCTGCAAGAAATATTAAAGGGGACACTTAAAGTGGAAAGGAAAGAACAAAAGTGAAAAAGACAAGAAATGAACAGAAAAGATCTCTAGTATCATGATAAAACAAGTAAAGCAATGTCATTAAATAGATATCTATGATTAATTACTTTCAAATTAAATGGTGTAAATGTTCCAATAAGACATAGGATGTCAGAAAAGATAAAAATGAGACCCATGTATATCATGCCTACAGGAGACATACTTTAAAGCTAAAGACAACTGCAGATTGAAAATGAGAGGATGGAGAAACTTTTATCATGCAATGGATGTCAAAAGACATCAAAAGAGTAGCAATACTTATATTGAACAAATTAGACTTTAAACCAAAGACTATAGCAAGAGACAAAGAAAGACACTATATGATAATAAAGGGGGGAATCCAACAAGAAGATCTAACAATTGTAAATATTGCCCCCAACATGGAAAACCCAAATGTATAAAACCATTAATAAAAACACAAAGGAACTCATAATAAATCCAAAAATAGTAGGGGATTTTAACACCCCACTTATATCAATGAACAGATCATCTAAACAGAAAATCAACAAGGAAACAATGGCTTATAATGACACAGTGGACCAGCTGGACTTAAGATATATTCAGGGAAGTGGGGAGTTAAGATGGCAGAGAAGTAGAGGGACCAGGATTTTCCTCATGCCTCAAACACAACCGTACTGAGGTTAGATCACTTGGAACACTCAGGAAATCAATCTGCAGAGTGGCAGAAGGACCTCCACATTTGGAAGGAGACAACTTGGCAGGATCAAGGTTCATGTATATGAGTTGGAGGAGATAAATAGCATAGGCACAGAGCAGTGGGAACCCTTTCTCTGGAGAGACAAAAGGGAGAGAAAGAGTGAGGGCTTATGAAAATATGGCATTGAGTTAGCACAAGAGGAAAACCTCTCCAGATCATGGACTGGAGAACAAAGAATACGGAGAGTGCCAGTTTATTCTTTGCAAACAGCCTTAGGAGCTGAAATTCAGAGGTTCAGAAGTGGGTGACTTTTTCTCGAGCAAATCTGGGAGCCTTGGTGCCTACTCCTGTGGAGGGGGAAGCCAGCCCTGGAGCACATAGTGCAATGTAGCAATCTCAGAGGCACACTGGGAGAGAACAGTCCCCTTCTGGGAGTACTTTAGGAAGAGGATTTATTGTCTTCCCAAGGACTGAAGCCCTTGCAGATACCAGCCAAGAGCTTTTGATCAGCAAGGTAGAGTGGCTTTACTCTGGAACAGGGAGAAGAGCCACACCAAGCTGGGTCCAGTAAGACTTCAGGGTCTGAATTCCAGACAAGTTCCTAGAAGGTGAGAGAGAACTATAACAGGACAGGGTGACCACCATCGCTATTCTTTGAGGGCTGCCTGAATAGCAATGGTGTTTAATACCCAGTATGGGGAGGAGAGATGTGGGTGTTGCCATTTTCCTCCCCAACATCAACATGATGGGACCTCAGACAGCAGCACAGTGGAGGCACCACGTGCTTACACCAAACCCCGCCCCTTGTTCCTGGCAACAACTATCTCCTAGAGCAAGACTGACTGACCCAATGCAGCCAGCCTTTCTAGCAGACCAGCACAGTGACTGCTTCCAGGCACCACTGACAGACAATTTTTTTTTTAATTTTAAAAATTCTTCTTTCTTTCATCTTCTATTTGTCTTTTGTAATCAGGCATATATATATATATATATATATGCACTTATATATACATATACACACATGTGTATACATTTATATATACACATACACACATATAGTTGCTATATATATATATATATATATATACTTGCTATATATATATACTTGCTATATACATATGTATATACATATATATGTATATATATGTTATATATATGTGTATATATATATAGTTGTTATATAGTTATAGTCATAGTTATACATATATATATACACATAAGTGTTATATATATGTATATATAAATAAGTGCTATATATATGTGTGTGTGTATATACACACACACACACACAGACAGTTGTTGTAGTTGTTTGTTTAATCAGGAATTTTTATTATATTCTTCTTCCACCTGTTCTTTTTCTAGACCTTTAGTTTTTTTCCTCTTTCTCTGATTTAGCCTTACAGTTTTTTGATTCTCTGTTTGGTTTTCTTTCCTCCTCTTCATTTTTTCTCTTTATATGGGATCAGGCTTTCCCCCTCCCTTTTCCTTTTTTTTTCCAGGGTTATTTCAATAAACATATCAAAGCACACCTGGTTGCAGGTCCAAAGACTCCACCACCAAAATCAAGAAAGAGATAAGCAGAGGACTGACCAGTGGGATAGAGCAGCCAAAACGCAGCAACAGAGTGCATGCGACATACACCAAAACCACTTCCTGAAGTGTCAAGCCCTGGACAGTATATGACCCCTTTTTAATATAGTAGTATTCTCATGTGAAGGACACATAACAAGCTTTTAAAACATGCAAAATACAGAAACTTAGCCAAAATGACAAAACAGAGAAATTCTCCCCAAAAGAAAGTTCAAGAAGAAATCAGAGAACAAAACAGATTTAAACAATTTATATTAACAAGAATTTAGGATAACAGTGGTAAAACTAATATCTGGCCTTGGAAAAAGCATAGAAGACAGCAATGTCACTCGTGCTGTAGAGATCAAAGACCTAAAAACTAGTCAGGATGAATTAAGAAATGCTATAACAGAGATGCAAAATAAACTAAGTAAAATGACAGCAAGGATGGAAGAAGTAGAGGAAGGAATAGGTGAAAGGGAAGAAAAAATTATGGAAAATAATGAAGCTAAAAAATGAGGGAAAAGAAATTACTAGATTATGAGGGGAGAATTAGAGACCTAAGTGATTCCATGAAACATGACAATATCCTTATCACAGGAGTCCCAGGAGAAGAAGAGTAAGAGAATGGGGCAGAAGATCTATTTGAACAATTTATAGCTGAGAAATTCCCTAATCTGAGGAAGGGAGCAGGCATCCAAGTTTAAGTGGCACAGAGAACTCCCTTCAAAATCAACAAATCAGGTCAACACCATGACATATCATGGTAAAACTGGCAAAATACAAAGATAAAGAGAGAATTCTGAAAGCAGTTAGGAACAAATGGTCCTTAACCTACAAGAGTAGACACATAAGTGTAGTAGCAGACCTGTCCAGTGAAACGTGGCAGGACAGAAGTATTCATTGTGCTGAATAGTAGAAATGCTCAGCCAAGAATCACTTTTTTTCCAGCAAGGGTGCCATTCATAATAGAAGGGGAGATAACGAGTTTCCCAGACAAACAAAAACTAAAGGAATTTGGGACCACTAAAACAGCCCTGCAAAAGATCATAAGGGGGACTCTCAGAGTTGAAGGCAGCAAAGACCACAAAGAAATAGAGACATCACAACGAATATGAAATCTACAGATAACACAATGGCACTAAAGCCATCTCTTTCAATAATCACTTTGAACGTAAATGAACTAAAGGCCCCAATCAAAAGACATAGGGTATCAGAATGGGTAAAAAAATAAGAACCATCTATATGCTCCCTACAAGAGACACACTTTAGACCTAAGGACACCTGCAGATTGAAAGTAAGGGGATGGAGAACCATCTATCATGCTAATGGACATAAAAAGAGAGCCAGAGAAGCCATATCTCTAACAGAAAACCAGATTTTGGGGGAAGGGGAAATATATAGTTACAAACAGAGAGGGAGAGAGGCAAACCACAAGAGACTCTTAAATAGAGAACAAACTGAGTGTGGATGGGGGGAGTAGAGGAGAGGTAAAATGGGTGATGGGCATTGAGGATGGCACTTGGGATGAGCACTGTGTGTTGTATGTAAGCCAATTTGACAATAAATTAAATTAAAAAAAGAGAAAGACTGTAAGAGATGAAGAAGGGTATTATATCATAATTAAGGTGTCTATCAAGAAGAGCTAACAACTGTAAATATTTATGCCCACAACGGGGAAGAACCCAAATATATAAATCAATTAACCATAAACATAAGCAAACTTAATAATAATACCATAACTGTATGAGACTTAAAACTCTACTTACAACAGTGGATGGATAATCTAGGCAGAAAATCAATAAGGAAAAAACAGCTCTGAATGATACATTTGACCAGATGGTCTTAACAGATATATTCAGAACATTTTATCCTAAAGCAGCAGAATAAACATTCTTCTCAAGTGCACATGGAACATTCTCCAAAATAGATCACATATTGGGTCACAATGCATTCCTCAACAGGTACTAAAATATTGATATCATACCATTCATATTTTCAGATCACAATGCTGTGAAACTTGAAATCAACCTCAACAAAAAAAAAAATTATCAAGTTCCCAACACATGGAGGTTAAAAAAAATATCCTACTAAAGAATTAATGGGTCAACCAGGAATGAAATTATATATATATATATATATATATATATATATATATATATATATATGGAAGCAAATGAATATATATATATGTATATATGTAAGCAAATGAAAATAAAAACACAACAGTCTAAACCCTTTCCAATATAGCAAAGGCAGTCTTAAGAAGAAAATACATTGCATTTCAGGCCTATTTCAAGAAACAAGAAAGGACCCAAATACACAACCTAAATTTAAAACTTAAAGGGCCTATAAAAGTAGCAGCAAATAAAGCACAAAGCCAGCAGCAGAAGGGAAATAATTACTAGAGCAGAAATTAGTGACATAGAATAAAAAAAAAAAGCAATAGAACTGTTCAATGAAACAAAGAGCTATTTTTGAAAGAATATATATGAAAAAAAAAAACAAAAACAAAACTGGACAACCTGGAAGAAAAAACCAAATTCCTGGACACTCACACACTACCAAAACTCAAACAGAAAGAAATAGAAAATTTGAACAGGCCCATAATCGGCAAAGTAATTGAATCTGTTATCAAAAATCTCTCAACAAGTAAGAGTGCTGGGCCAGATGGCTTCCCAGGGGAATTCTACCAGACATTCAAAGCAGACTTACTACATATTCTGCTTAAACTGTTCCAAAAAAAAAAGAAAGGAATGGAAGGAAAGCTTCCAACTCATTCTAAGAAACCACCATTACCTTGATTCCAAAACAAGAGCAAAGATCCCCACCAAAAGGAGCATTACAGGCCAAAATCCTGATAAACCTGGATGCAAAATTTCTCAAGTTACTAACAAATCAAATTCAACAGTATATTAAAAGAAGTATTCACCATGATCAAGTGTGATTCATTCCTGGGCTTTGAGGCTGGTTCAATATTCACAAATAATTCAACATAATGCACCACATTAATAGAAGAAAGGGTAAGAACCATATGATTCTGTCAATTGATGCATAAAATACATTTGACAAAATACAGCATCCTTTCTTCATAAAATCCTCAAGAAAGTAGGGATAGGAGGAACATACCTTAACATCATAAAAGCCATATATGAAAGGCCCACAGCAAATATCATCCTCAAAGGGCAAGAACTTAGATATTTTACCCTGAAATCAGGAACATGTCATGGATGTCCACTCTCACCACTGTTGTTTAACAGTGTTGGAAATCCTAGCCTCAGTAATCAGACAAGAAAACAAAATAAAAGGCATCCACATTGGCAAAAAAGTCAAACTTTCACTCTTTGCAGATGACATGATACTCTACATGGAAAACCTAAAAGACTCCACCAAAAACTGCTAGAGCTGATACACGAGTTAAACAAAATCACAGGATGTAAAATCCATGCACAGAAATAAGTTGCATTTCTATATGCCAATAATGAAGCAACAGAAAGAGATATCAAGAAATCAATCCCATTTACAATTGTGTCAAATCCTATAAAATGCCTAGGAATAAACCTAACTAAAGAGGTAAAATATCTGTGCACTGAAAACTACATAAATCTTATGAAATAAATTAAAGAAGACACAAAGAAATAGAAAAAAAATACCAGGGTCATGGATTGGAAGAAAAAATATTGTTAAAATGTCGATACTACCCAAAGCAATCTACACATTCAATGCAATCCCTATTAAAATAAAACCAGCTTTCTTCACAGAGCTAGAAGAAGCAATCTTAAAATCTGTATGGAACCAAGAAAGACCCCAATAGCCAAAGTAATGTTGAAAAAGAAAACCAAAGCTGGAGGCATCACAATCCTGGACTTTAGCCTATATTACAAGCTGAAATCATCAAGACAGTATGCTATTAGGACAAAAACAGACACATAGTCCAAAGGAATAGAATAGAGAACCCAGAAATGGACGCACAAATATATAGCCAACTAATCTTTGACAAAGCAGGGAAAAGTCTTCAGTGGAAAAAAATGCAGTCTCTTTTTAGCAAATGGTGATGAGAAACTGGACAGCAACATGCAGAATAATGAAACTGGACTACTTTCTTACATCATACACAAAAATAAATTTAAAATGGATGGATGAAAGACCTAAATGTGAGACAAGAAATCATCAGAATCCTACAGGATAAAACAGGCAGCAACCTCTTTGACCTCAGCTGCAGCAAATTCTTACCTGACATGCCTCCAGAGACTAGGGAATTAAAAGCAAAAATGAACTATTGGTACTTCACCAAGATGAAAAGTTTATGTACAGCAAAGCAAACAACCAATAGAACTAAAAGGCAATGAACAGAATGACAAAAGCTATTTGCAAATGACATATCACATAAAGGGTTAGTATCCAAAAAATTTAAAGAACTTCCCAGACTCAACACCCCAAAATCATATAATCCAGTGAATAAATGGACAAAAGATATGAACAGACAGTTTTTAAAAGAATACATTCAGATGGCTAACAGACCAATGAAAAGATGCTCAACATCACTCATCATCAGGGAAATACAGATTAAAAGCACACTGAGATACCACCTCACACCTGTCAAAATGGCTACAATTAACAAGTCAGTAAATAACAAATTTTGGCAAGGATGTGGAGAAACAAGAACCCTTTTTGCACTGTTGGTGGGAATGCAAACGGGTGCAGCCACTCTGGAAAATTGTATGGAGTTTCCCCAAAAAAGTAAAAATAGAACTACCCTATGACCCAACAATTACACTACTGGGAATTTATACAAAGATAGAAAAATGCTGATTTGAAGGGGCACATGTACTCCAATGTTTATAGCAACACTATAAACAATAGCCAAATAATGGAAAGAGCCCAAAGGTACGTCAAGTGATGAATGGATTAAGAAGATGTGGTATATATACACAACGGAATTGTACTCAGCAATGAAAAGAATGAAAACTTGCCATTTATAGCAATGTGGATGGAACCAGAGGGTATTATGCTAAGTGAAATGTCAGTCAGTGAAAGCAAATATCATATGAGTTCACTCATATGTGAAATTTGAGAAACTCAACAGATGAACATAGGGGAAAGGAAACAAACAAACAAAAAAAAAAAACAGAGAGGTACACCATAGGAGACTTAAATACAGAGAACAAACTGATGGTTGTTGGAGGCAGGTTGGGAGCATAGTTGCTTAAACAAGTGACTGGCATTAAGGAGAGCACTTGGGATGAGCTCTGAGTGTTATATATAAGAAATGAATTACTTTCTACTCCTGAAGCCAAGACCACACTATACGTTAACTAACATATATATATATATATATATATATATATATATATATATTCAACAAATATAACATAAATAAAATCATACTATGTATCTTTTCTGACCACAATGCTATGAAACTAGAAGTCAATAAGAAGAAAAAAAGTTTGGGAAGACCTCAAGCATGGAGGTTCAACTACAGTCTACTAAAGAATAAATGGATCAATGATGAAATCAAAGGAGAAATTTAAAAATATACATGAAAATAAATCAACGTGAAAACATAATGATTCAAACCTTGTGATGCGGTACAGGGAGCCGTAAGGGGGAGTTAAATGTCAATACGGGTCTACCTCAGAAAGCAAGAAAAATCTCAACTGCGCAACATAAACTTATACCTAAGGACCTAGAAAAAGAACAAACATGAAACCTATAGCCAGGAAGACAAAGGAAAAAGAAAAAAAAAGATTAGAGAACAAATAAAGGATATAGAAACTAAAAAAAAAAAAAAATAGAAAAGGTCAATGAAACTAGGGATGGTTGTTTGAAAAACAAATGAATAAAATTGATAAACCCTAAATAGATCAATTAAGAATAATAGATAAAAATTTAAATAAAAGTCACAAATGAGAGAGGAGAAATAACAATCAGTACACCATAAACAAAAACAATTATATTATGAAAACTATGTGCCAACAATTGGACAACCCAGAAGAAATGGATAAATTCCTGTAAACATATAAACTACCATAACTGAAGCAGGAAGAAATAGAAATTTGACCAGACAACTAAGGAAATTTAATCAGTAATCTAGAAATTAACACAAAACAAAATTCCAGGGCCAGATGGTTCCACACATGAATTCTAGCAAACGTTTATTTGAAGAGTCTTTTCTCAAACTATTCCAAAAGATAGGAAAGGAAGGAAAACTTCCAAACTTATTGTATAAGACCAGCATTACCCTGATAGCAAAACCTGACAAAGTCTCTCCATAAAAAATGAGAACTCCCAGAAAATATCCCTGATGAACATGGATGCAAAAATTCTCAATAAAATACTAGCAAATCCAATCCAATAGTACATTAAAAGAATCATTCCCATGATCACCATGGGATTGATTCCTGGGTTGCCATCGTGGTTCAATATTAGCAAAACACTCAACATGATATAGCACATTAATAAAAGAAAGATAAGAACCATATGACCTTTTCAATAAATGCAGAAAAATACATTTGAAAAAGTGTAAGATCTTTCCATGATAAAACTGTCAGCAAAATAGATTTAGAGGGACCATATGCCAACACAAAAGGACATATATAAAAACCCCACAACTAAAATCATCCTCAAACAGGAAAACTGAGAACTTTTTTTCTATGGTCAGGAACAATACAGGGATGTCCACTCTCACCATTGATATTTAAAATAGGATGGGAAGACCTAACCAAAGCAATCAGACAATAAAAAGAAAGAAAGAAAAGTCATCCAATTTGGCAAGGAAGAATTAAAACTTTCACTACTTGCAGTTGACATGATACTCTCTATATAAAACCTGAAATCACCAAAAAATTGCTAGAACTGATACACAAATTCAGTAAAGTTCCAGGATACGACATTAATGTACAGAAATCTGTTGCATTTCTACACACTAATAATAAAGCATCAGAAAGAGAAATCAAGGAATTTATACCACTTCCACAGTACATAAGATACCTAGGAAAAACCTAACCAAAAGGTGAAATATCTGTCTTCTGAAAACTATAAAACACTGTCAAAAGACATTGAAGAGAGCACAAAGAAATGGAATGACACTCCATACTCATGGATAACAAAAACAAATTTTGTTAAAAATTCTGTGCTACCCAGAGCACTTGGGTGGCTCAGCCAATTGAGTGACTGACTCTTTTTTTTTAATTTTTAAATGTTTGTTTATTTTTTGAGAGAGAGTGAGTGGGGCGGGGGGGCAGAGATAGAGGGAGACACAGAATCTGAAGCAGGCTCTGAGCTGTCAGCACAGAACTCAATGTGGTGCTCAAACTCACGAGCTGCAAGACCATGACCTGAGGTGAAGTCAGATGCTTAACTGCCTGAGCCACCCAGGCGCCCTGAGCATCTGACTCTTGGTTTCTGCTCAGGTAATGATATCAAGGTTCATAAGATCAAGCCCCATGTCAGCCTCCACTCTGGGCATGGAGCCTGCTTGGGATTCTCTCTCACTCCCACTCTTTTTTCCCCTCCCCTGCTCTCCCTCTCTCTCTCTCAAAAAATAAATAAGCTTAAAAAAGTCTATGCTACCCAGAGAAATCTACACATTTAGTGCAATACTTATCAAAATATCAACAGCAATTTTCACGGAGGTAGAATAAGCAATCCTAAAATTTGTATGGAACCAAAAAAGATGCCAAATAGCCAACGCCACCTTGAGAAAGCAAAGCAAAGCTGGAAGCTTCACAATTCTGGACTTCAAGTTATATTACAAAGCTGTAGTGATGAAAACAGTACGGTATGGGCACAAAAATAGACACATAG
This sequence comes from Lynx rufus, assembly GCF_022079265.1. Lineage (NCBI taxonomy): Eukaryota > Metazoa > Chordata > Mammalia > Carnivora > Felidae > Lynx > Lynx rufus. The sequence goes on along the minus strand of NW_025814828.1, from coordinate 51,293,562 downwards.
ATATATAGAACAGAATAGAATACCCAGAGTTGAGCCCACAACTGTATGGTCAAGAATGTACAAAGGGAAAAAGGTAGTACTTTGAACAAATGGTGTTGTCAAAACAGTAGAGCAATATAAAAAAGAATGCAACTGGACAAATTTACTATACTATACACAAAAATAAATAGAAAATGGATTAAATACCTAAATGTGAGACAGAAAACCGTAACAGTTCTAGAGGAGAATGCAGGCAGTTATCCCTTGACAATTCTTTCTGACTTCTTTCTAGATATGATTCCTGAGGCAAAGGCAACAAAAGAAAAAAAAATCAACTATTGGGATTTCATTAAAAAAAAAAAAAACAAACTTCTGCACAGAGAAGGAAACAATCAACAAAACTCAAAGGCAACCTATGTAATGGGAGAATTTATTTGCAAATGACATATCTGATAAAGGGTTACTATCAAAGATATATAAATAAAATCTAAATCTCAACTTTCAAAAGCCAAATGACACATTTTAAAAATGGGCAAAAATATGAATAGATATTTTTCCAAAGAAGACATACAGATGGAAAGCAGACACTTGAAAAGATTTTCAACATCACTTAATATCAGGGAAATACAAATCAAAAGTATAATGACATATCACCTCACTCCTTTCAGAATAAAATAAATAACATGAGAAACAACAGTTGTTACAGAGGGTGTAGAAAAAGGGACAGTCTTGCACGGTTGATGGGAATGAAAACTGGTGTAACTACTATGGAAAACAGTATGGGGATTCCTAAAAAGTTAAAAACAGAAGTGTCTCACAAAACAGCAATTGCACTAATAGGCATTTGCCCAAAGAATACAAAAATACTAATTCAAAGTTATATATGCATTCCTAAGTTTATAGCAGTGTTATCCACAACAGCCAAAGTAGGGAAACGGCCCAAATGTCCATTGACTGATGACTGGATGAAGGAGAATAATATATGGAATATTACATAGTTAGAAAAGTAATAAAATCTTTCCATATGCAATGACAAGGATGAAGCTAGAGAGTATTAGGCTAAGCAAAATAATTAAATCAGAGAAAACAAGTTAACATATTATTTCACTCATATGTAGAATTTAAGAAGCAAAACAAATGAGTTAAGGGGATAGAGAGAGAGATAAAACAAGAAACAGATTATTAACTGTAGAGAAAAAAAACTGTTATAAGAGGGGAGGTGGGTTGAGGGATGGGTTAAATAGGTGATGAAGGTGACTATGGAGAGTGCGTGTTGTGATGAGCACCGGGTGTGTGGGAAGGTGTTGAATTACTATATTGTACACTTGAAACTAACATTAAAGTGTATGTAAACTAATAGACTTTTGAATAAAAATTCAAAGTAAAAAAACAGTTGCTATGGATGATGTCAGATAAATTGCTTCCTGTGTTGTCTTATAGGATTTTTAAGGTTTCATGTCTCACATTTAGGTCTTTAATTCATTTTGAATTTATTTTTGTGTATGATGTAAGAAAGTGGTCCAGTTTCATTCTTTTGCATGTGGCTGTTCAATTTTCCCATCACCATTTGTTGAATATAGTGTCCTTTTCCAATTGGATATTCTTTCTTTCTTTGTCAAAGTTTGACCTTGTAATTATGCATTTGTTTCTTGGTTTTCTATTCTGTTCTATTGATCTATGTGTGTCTTTTTGTGCCAGTAGCATACTCTTTTGATTACTACAACTTTGTAATAAAACTTGAGGTTTGGAATTGTAATGCCTTCAGCTGTGCTTTTCTTTTTCAAGGTTGCTTTGTCTATTCAGGTCTCTTGTGGCTACATACAAATTTTAGGATTGTTTGTTCTAGCTCTGTGAAAAACGCTGTTGGTATTTTGATAGGGATTGCCTTAAGCGGGTAGATTGCATTGGGTAGTATAGCCATTTTAACACTATTCATTCTTCCAATTCATGAGCATGGCATATCTTTTCATTTCTTTGTGCTGTGTTCAATTTCTTTCATCAGTTTTTTATAGTTTTCAGAATACACTTCTTTCACCTCTTTGGTTAGGTTTATTCCTAGATGTCTTATTGCTCAGCGTGTAATTATAAATTAGATTTTTATTGCTATTTCTGCTACTTTATTATTGGTATATAAATATTGAATAGATTTCTGCACACTGATTTTGTATACTATGACTTTAATTTGTTTATCTGTTCTAGCAGTTTTTGGTGGAGTCTTTCAGGTTTTCTATATTTAGTATCACATTATCTGCAAACAATGATGGTTTTATTTCTTCGTTATTAATTTGGATGTCTTTTATTTCTTTTTAATGTTTGATTGCTGTGGCAAGGACTTCCAATACTATGTTGAGTAAAAGTGTTGAGAGTGGAAATTTTTGTCTTGTTACTGATCTTATGGGAAATCTCTCAATTTTTCCCCATTGAGAATGATGTTAGCTGTGGGTTTCTCATATATGGCCTATAGTAAGTTGCCTTATGGTCTCTCTAAACTTTCTTTTTTGAGGGTTTTTATTATGAATGTATGTTATACTTTGTCAAATGTTTTTACTTCATCTATTGAAATGATCATGTGGTTCTTATCCATTTTCTTATCGATATGATGTATCACATTGATTGATATTCATGTATTGAACCACCCTTGCAACCCAGGGATAAATCCCACTTGATCATGGTGAATGATTCTTTTAATGTATGGCTAGATTTGGTTTTCTAGTAATTTGTTTAGTATTTTTGCATCCATGTTATTCAGGGATATTGGCCTATAATTCTCTTTTGTGGAGTCTTTGTCTGGTTTTTGTTTCAGGGTACATGCTGACCTTATACAATGGGTTTGGAAATTTTCCTTCCTTTTCTTAAAATTTTTTTGGAATAGTTTGAGAAGAATAAGTATTAACTCTTCTTTAAATGTGTGCAGAATTAACCTGTGAAACCATCTCATCCTGAATTTTTGTTTTCTGGGAGATTTTTGGTTATTGATTCAATTTCTTTCCTGGTAATCAGTCTGTTCAAAATTTCTATTTCATCCTCTTTCAGTTTTGGTAGTTTATGTTTCTGGAATGTATCAATTTCTTCTAGCATGTCGAATTTGTTGGCATATAATTTATCGTAATATTTTCCTTATATATATATTTTTGTATTCTGTGGTGTTGGTTGTCATTTCTCCCGTCTCATTTGTGATTGTAATCCTTTGAGTCCTTTCTCTTTTTTCCTTAATAAATCCAGCTAAAAGTTTATCAATTTTATTCTTTTTTCAACGTCCCAGTTCCTGGTTTCATTGACTTTTTTTTTTAACTCTATACCACTTATTTCTGCTCTAATCTTTATTATTTCCTTCCTGCTGATGTTTTTTGGCTTTTGTTTGTAGTTATTTTTCTAGTTCTGTTAGATGCAAGGTTAGGTTTTTTTTATATGCAATTTTTCTTACTTCTTAAGGTAGGCCTGTATTGCTATATGCTTCCCTACTAGAACTGCTGTTGCTGCCTCCCAAGTGTTTTGGAACATTGTGTTTTTATTTTCATTTGTTTCCATGTACATTTTTTATTTCTTCCTATGTTTTCTAGATGACCCATTCATTGTTTAGTAGCATGTTATTTACCCTCCATGTATTTGTTTTCTTTTATGAGTTTTTCTTGTGGTTGACTACTATTTTCATAGCACTGTGGTCATAAATGAAGCATGGTATGAATCAGATTTTCTTGAATCTACTGAGTGTGGTTTTGTGGGCTAATTTGTGATCTATTCTGAAGAATGTTCCATATACACTTGAAAAGAATGTTTGTTCTATTGTTTTAGGATGGAATTTTCTGAATATATCTATTAAATTCACCTTTCCCCTCCTTGTTGATTTTCTGTTTATGTCATCAGTCCATTGATGTAAGTGAAGTATTAACGTCCTTTATTATTACTGTATTATTATGGATTGGTTCTTTTATGTTTGGTGTTAATTGTTTTATGTATTTAGGTGCTCATATTTTGGGTGCCTAAACATTTCCAATTGTTATATCTTCTCGTTCAGTTTCACCCTTTATTATTGTATAGTGTCTTTCTTTCCTTCTCTGTCTCTTGTTAAAGAATTTGTTTTAAAGTCTAGTTTTTTTAAATAAGTATTACTACTCCAGCTTTCTTTAACATCTATTTGCATGGTCAATGTTTCTCTATATCCTCTCACTTTCAATCTGTATGTGTGTTTAGATTTAAAATGAATCCCTATAAGCAGCATATACAGGGGTGTTTTTTAATCCGTTCTTGCAATCCATGTCTTTTGATTGGAGCATTTAGTCTATTTACATTCAAGTAATTATGTATAGGCATGTATTTATTGCCATTTCATTATTTTTTGTGGTTGTTCCTGGATATGTTCTCTGATCCTTTATAATCTTTATCTCTCTCATGGTTTGCTGATTTTCTTAGAAGTATTTGAATTCCTTTCTCTTTATTCTTTGCATATATATTAGTGGCTATTGATATATGGTTACCATTAGGTTTGTATATAACCTCTTCTGCATATAGTAGGTTACTATAAGTTGATGGTCATTTAAGGTTGAAACCATTCTTTACTCCACTCCTCCCCACATGCTCCCTCTTATCTCTACTTCTTCTGGAACTCCTATAATATGAATGCTATTACAATTTTTGGATGGTGCCACTGGGTTTCCTACATCTATTCTCATATTGCATAATTCCTTTTTCTCTTTTGTTCTACTTGATTACTTTCCATTTCTCTGTCTTCTAGGACATTAATTCATTCCTCCGCTTCTTCCATCCTGCTGTTCATTTCATCAAGCATGCTTCTTATTTCACTTGTTGAGCCCTTTACCTCTACTATGTTTTTCTTTATCTCTGTGTTAAAGATCTCACTCACATCTTCCACTCTTTTTCTCAAATCCAGAGAGTATTCTTATGATCATTGCTGTGAATTCTGATTCAGGCATGATAACTATACCTGTTTCACTTAGATCTATGGCTGTGGCCTTTTGCTGTTCTTTAATTTGGTGTAAATTTCTCTGTCCCCTCATTTTTTGTTCTCTGTATCGGTTTCTCTGTGTTAAGAAAGTTAGCCATGTCTTCTGCTCTTGAAAGTAGTGAGTTTATGAAAAATAGATCTTGGAGTACTCTGCAGTGTTCTGTCTTCTTTTACCAGAACCTGCCATTTCAGGAGAGTATCCTATATGTGTTACCTAAGCTTTGCTGTTGTATCTGAATCATTTTTCCGCTCAGTACAATCATCTGCACTGATTCTCTGCATTTTGTGGGCTGGGCTTGCTCTCTCTGATGTTAGAGTGACCCAGGCTGGCTAGCTGAGGAGGGCCACAGCCACTAGGAAACATGGTAGCAGGATGGTGGTGATAAAAAAAAAAATTGTGTTAGGCCATTAATCCTATGCCAGAACCCCCAATATGCTGTGGTGGCTGAATAAAGGTAATTGATATCTAATTGTAAAGGTGGGATGGGTTAAGTTCATGGCCCTTCTATTCTGTCATTTTCCCAAGCTACTCCAGGAATATACTTGATAATTATAAATTAGAACGTAGAAAGTAGGATAAATAGAGAAATAAGAATTTTGTCTGAATAAATGTTAAAGCACAGATGTCAGAATTTATGAGATGCAATTGAAATGACACAGGGAAATTTGTAAGTTTATTTGTTCTTGTTTAAATTTATTTTTAATATATTTTTAATAGTGTAGTCCAACCATGACAAAATATATGATAGCCCAATATATTCAACTTATACCTAAAAAATATCCTAAGGTTATACATAGATTTTATTTTAGTGACTGGGTTAAAAATAGACAAGTGTATACTGTCCTTTTTTAAAGGTAAAATCATTACAAAAATGAAGTGCTTTTAATAATGTATCATTAAATTTATCTATTTTTATCTAAATTTATGAAAAATCTTTAATATTTAACATTCTTCTCTTTTTTTTAATTTTATTTTTTTATTTTTGAAAATTTACACCCAAATTAGCATATAGTGAAATAATGATTTCAGGAGTAGATTCCTTAGTGCCCTTACCCATTTAGCCCATCCCCCACACACACAATGCCTCTAGCCACGCTCAGTTTGATCTCCATATTTAGGAGTCTCTTCTGTTTTGTCCCCCTCCTTGTTTTTATATTAGTTTTATTCCCCTTCCCTTATGTTCATCTGTTTTGTCTCTTAAAGTCCTCATATGAGTGAAGTAATATGATTTTTGTCTTTCTCTGACTGACTAATTTCACTTAGCATAATCCTCTCCAGTTCCATCCATGTAGTTGCAAATGGCAAGATTTCATTCTTTTTGATTGCTGAGTAATACTGCATTGTGTGTGTATGTGTATATATATATATATATATATATACACCACATTTTCTTTATCCATTCATGCACCAATGGACATTTCAGCTCTTTCCATACTTTTGCTATTGTTGATAGTGCTGCTATAAACATAGGGATGCATGTGTCCATTCAAAACAGGACACCTGTATCCCATGGATAAATGCCTGTACTACAATTGATGGGTCAAAGGATAGTTCTATTTTTAGTTTTTTGAGGAACCTCCATACTGTTTTCCAGAGTGGCTGCACCAGCTTGCATTCCACCAATGCAAAAGAGATACTCTTTCTCTACATCCTTGCCAACATCTGTTTTTACCTAAGTTGTTAATGTTAGCCATTCTAACAGGTGTAAGGTGATATCTCATTGTGGTTTTGATTTGTATTTCCCTGACAATGAGTGAAGTTGAGCATTTTTTCATGTGTCGGTTGGCCATCTGGATGTCTTCCTTGGAGAAATGTCTATTCATCTCTTTCACCAATTTCTTCACTGTATTATTTGTGTTTTGGGTGTTGAGTTTAATAAGTTCTTTATAGATATTGGATACTAACCCTTTATCTGATATGTCATTTGTAAATATCTTCTCCCATTCTGTCGGTTGCCTTTTAGTTTTGCTGATTGTTTACTTTGCTTCAAAGAAGCTTTTTATTTTGATGAGGTCCCAGTAGTTCATTTTTGCTTTTGTTTCCCTTGCCTCCAGAGACGTGTTGAGTAAGAACCAGGGCTGGTTCAATATCTGCAAAACAATTAACGTGATTCATGAAATCAATAAAAGAAGGACAAGAACCATATGATCCTCTCAATAGATGCAGAGAAAGCATTTGACAAAATACAGCATCCTTTCTTGATAAAAACCCTAAAGAAAGTAGGGATAAAAGGATTATTCCTCAAGATCATAAAAGCCATATATGAACAACCCAATGCTAATATCATCCTCAATGGGGAAAAACTGAGAGCTTTCCCCCTAAGGTCAGGAACAAGACAGGGATGTCCACTCTCACCACTGTTATTCAACATAGTATTGGAAGTCTTAGCCTCTGCAATCAGACAACACAAAGAAATAAAAGGCATCCAAATAAGCCAGGAGGAGGTCAAATTTTCACTCTTCGCAGATGACATGATACTCTATATGGAAACCCAAAAGATTCCACCAAAAAACTGCTAGAACTGATTCATGAATTCAGCAAAGTTTCAGGATATAAAATCAATGCACAGAAATCGGTTGCATTCCTATACACCAACAATGAAGCAACAGAAAGAGAAATCAGTGAATTGATCCCATTTACAGTCACACAAAAAACCATAAAATACCTAGGAATAAATCTAACCAAAGAGGTGAAAAATCTATATATTCAAAACTATAGAAAGCTTATGAAAGAAATTGAAGAAGACACAAAAAAATGGAAAAAGATTCCATGCTCCTGGATAGGAAGAACAAATATTGTTAAAATGTCGATACTACCCAAAGCAATCTACATATTCAATGCAATCACTATCAAAGTAACAACAGCATTCTTCACAGAGCTAGAATAAATAATCCTAAAATTTGTATGGAACCAGAAAAGTCCCAGAATAGCCAAAGCAATCTTGAAAAAGAAAACCAAAGAAGGAGGCATCATAATCCCGGACTTCAAGCTATATTGCAAAGCTGTAATCATCAAGACACTATGGTACTGGCACAAGAACAGACACTCAGATCAATGGAACAGAATAGAGAAACCAGAAATGGACCCACAAACGTATGGCCAACTAATCTTTGACAAAGCAGGAAAGAATATCCAATGGGATAAAAACAGTGTCTTCAGCAAGTGTGCTAGGAAAACTGGACAGCGACATGCAGAAGAATGAACCTGGACCACTTTCTTACACCGTACACAAAAATAAACTCAAGAGGGAAATTTATAAGTTTAAATTCCCACACTAGAAAAGAGAAAGTTCTCAACTTAATCGACTTAATATCATCTTTAATATATTAAAGAACAAATCAAAGTGTAGATAAGAAAAGTGAAAAATATAAAAATTAGAACTGATTTTAGTCAATTGGAAAACAGAGAAAATAATCGTAAAAATAAATGATATGTAAACTTTATTCTTCAAAAAGTTCAGAGGGAGGAGCCCAGATGGCAGAACAACATGGAAGTTTTTTGTGTGTCTTGCATCCATGAAATACAGCCAGACCAACACTAAACCATCCTGTACACCTGGAAAACTGATCTGAAGATTAAAACAACAATCTGCACAACCTGAACCACAGAAATCAGCAAGTATGTGGTGTGGAAAGGTCAACTGGGGGAGACAGGAGCTGTGAAGGTCAGGGAGCCACTTTTGCATGTGGACAGACGACAGAGATGGGGGGAAGGGATATGGGAAAAGCACACCCCCCCCAAAAGCAGCTGGAGAGAAAGTGGAAAAGTGGAAACAGCTGCAGGGACTGATCTAAAAAGGGAGAAATGAAAAAGGAGAGCATTCAAATTCCATTAAGACTATAAACAGGGGGAGTGCAGAGTCTAAAACTCCACAGCTTGATAACTGGAGGTGCTCTGGTGGGAAGGGCGATTCCCCAGAAGCAGAGTGGAGTGCAGGGTTCTTCAGGCCACACAGAGAGAGGCAGTTCCCCTGATAGGAGGACATCCTGGTAGAGGTTGTGTGGGCCCCAACAGCAAGGCCCCAGGGAACCTGGGAGAACAACCGCATTTGCTGGGGCTGGAACAAAATCATTAAGGGTAAAGCATGGTGCCAAATGTGTGTTGTTTTTCCATAATCCCTGAAAATCTGCTGCTACACTATCTTGTGAACTTATTCTGGGGCAGGCTGGCACTGGGATGCAGCCTCTGGGAATCAGTAGCAGCCTGGTCCTGCAAAAGTTCCTGGGTATGGCTGGCACCTGGCCATTGCTCAGTGAGATTTTCCTGCAGAGGGGCAGAACGGGTCAAAGCTGTAGTCCCTCAGAAGTAAGGTTGGGAAAAACAGCTGCATCTGAGACAAAACTCAGGAGGGAGGTGCTTCCTAGGTCTTGGCTACAGACTGTGTAAAAGCGGGGAGTGGACAGAACCCAAAGACAAAGATCAGGTGTGTGATTGCTGATTGGGGACAACAGAGTTCCCATACTAGAGACTGGGTAGCTGGGTGACACCATTTTCACTGATCCCATACATGCTCATACACACCTACAAATGCCACAACAATCCACCCCGGTAAGCTAAGCCGTAGCTTCTATGGGAGAACAGAGCTTTGACACTAAGCCCCACCCAACTAGGCCAAGCTCGCTTTTCCAGAACACAAGTCTCTCTGCCTGCTTAGTTCATGGACTATAAAGTGCTTCATAGTTTGACTTCTAGGGGAAAACAAAGTAATTTCACTCTTATATAAATCTGTTCGCTGGACCATCTATTTTTTTTCTCTTTTACATTTATTTTCTTTTTCTTGATACAGAAAGAATTGATTTTTATTTTCAATTTTTATTAAAAATATTTTTCATTATTTTTTCTACTATATTTTTAAATTTTGTGTAAATTTCAATACCCAGACCAAAACACACCTAGAATATACCATCATTCATTTGACTTATTTGTGTGTTTCTTTTTATTTTCATTTTTTAATTTTAATGTTTTTTAATTTATTTTTTCAATTTTATTTTTCTTATCTCATTAATTCCTTTTCTCCCTTCAAATTGATGAAATGAAGTAATTCACTCCAAAATAAAGAGCAGGAAGAAACAACAGCTAGGGACTTACCCAACACAGATACAAGCAAGATGTCTGAATAAGAATTTAGAAGAACCACAATAAGAATACTAGCTGCAGTCGAAAATAGATTAGAATCTTTTTCTGCGGAGATAAAACAAATAAAACCTAGTCACAATGACATAAAAAATGCTATAACTGAGCTGCAAACTCTAATGGATGCAATGGTGGCAAGGATGCATGAGGCAAAACAGAGAATCAGCGATATAGAGGACAAACTTATGGAGAACAATGAAGCAGAAAACAACAGGGAGATTAAGGCAAAAAAGCACAATTTAAAAATTTGAGAAATCAGTAACTCATTAAAGAAACAGCAACATCAGAATCATAGGGGTCCCAGAAGAGGAAGAGAGAGAAAAAGGGGTAGAAGGGTTATGTGAGAAAATCACAGCAGAAAACTTTCCTAACCTAGGGAAAGACACAGACATCAAAATCCAGGAAACACAGAGGAGTCTCATTAGATTCAACAAAAATCAAACATCAACAAGGCATACCATAGTCAGATTCACAAAATACTCAGGAAAGGAGAGAATCATGAAAGCAGCAAGGGAAAAAGAGTCCTTAACCTACAAGAGAAGACAAATCAGGTTTGTAGCAGACCTACCCACAGAAACTTGGCGACCAGAAAGGAGTGTCAGGATATATTCAATGAGCTGAATCAGAAAAATATGCAGCCAAGAATTCTTTATCCAGCAAGGCTGTCATTCCAAATAGAAGGAAAGATGAAAGTTTCCCAAACAAAAATTAAAGGAGTTTGTAACCACTAAACCAGCCCCACAATAAATTTTAAGGACACTTTGAGGGGAGAAAAGATGAAAAAATAAATAAATAAAGACCAAAAGCAACAAAGATTAGGAAGGACCAGAAGACACCACCAGAAACTCCAATGCTACAATCAACAAAATGGCAATAAATTCGTATCTTTCAGTACTCACTCTAAATGTCAATGGACTCAATGATCCAATAAAAACACATAGGGTGACAGAATGGATAAGAAAACAAGATCCATCTATATGCTGATTACAAGAGACCCACTTTAGACTTAAAAACACCTTCAGATTGAAACTAAGGGGAATGAGAACCATCTATAATGCTAATGGTCAGCAAACGAAAGCCAGAGTAGTCATCCTTATATCAGACCATCTAGACTTTAAAATAAAGACTGTTTCAAGAGATGAAGGTCATCATATCAAAATCAAGGGGTCTATCCACCAAGAAGACCTAACAATTGTAAACATTTATGTGCCAAAAGTAGGAGCACACAAATATATAAATCAACTAATCACAAACATAAAAAAACTCATTGAGAGTAATACCATAATAGTAGGGGACTTCAACACCCCACTCGCAGCAATAGACAAATTAATCAAAATATCAACAAGGAAACAATGGCTTTGAATGACACACTGGAACATATGGACTTAACAGATATATTCAGAACAGTTCATCCTAAAGCAGCAGAATGTACATTCTTCTGCAACATACATGGAACGTTCTCCAGAATAGACTACATACTGGGAGACAAATCAGCCCTCAATAAGTACAAAACTATTGAAATACTACCGTGCATATTTTCAGACCATATCAGTATGAAACTCGAAATCAAACAAAAGAAAAAATTTGGAAAGGTAAAAATACTTGGAGACTGAAGAACATCCTACTAAAGAACGAATGAGCTAACCAAGCAGTTAAAGAGGAAATTAAAAAGTAGATGGAAGCCAATGAAAATGATAACACCAAAATCCAAAACCTCTGGGATGCAGGAAAGGCGGCCATAAGAGGAAAGTATATAGCAATCCAGGCCTTCTTAAAGAAGGAAGAAAGATCTCAGATACACAACCTAACCTTACACCTTAAAGAGCTGGAAAAAGAACAGGAAATAAAAGAAAAACCAGCAGAAGACAGGAAATAATAAAGATTACAGCATTAGAGCAGAAATTAGTGCTATTAAAACCAAAAACCAAAAACCAAACCAAAACAAAACAAAAACCCCTAGAACAGATCAATGAAATCAGAAGCTGGTTTTTTGAAAGAATTAATAAAATTGATAAATCCCTAGCCAGTTTAATCACAAAGAAAAAGAAAAGGACCCAAATAAATAAAATCAAGAATGAAAGAGGAGAGATCACACCAACACAGCAGAAATAAAAACAATAATAAGAGCATATTATGAGCAATTATATGCCAATGACATGGGCAATCTGGAAGAAATGGACAAATTCCCAGAAACTGATATACTACCAAAACTGAAAAAGGAAGAAATAGAAAATTTGAACAGAACCATAACCAGTAAGGAAATTAAATGAGTAATCAAAAATCTCCCCCAAAAAAGAGTTCAGGGCCAGATGGTTTTTCAGGGGAATTCTACCAAACATTTAAGGAAGAGTTAACACCTCTTCTCTTGAAGCTGTTCCAAAAAAATAGAAATGGAAGGATAACTTCCAGATTCTTTCTATGAAGCAAACACAACCTTGATTCCAAAACTAGACATAGACCCCACAAAAAAGGATAACTAGAGACCAATTTCCCTGAAGAACATGGACGCAAAAATCCTCAGAAAGATATTAGCCAACCGTATCCAACAATACATTAAAAAAATATTCAGCACGTCCAAGTGGGATTTATACCTGGGATGCAGGCCTGGTTCAATATCCACAAAACATCAACGTGATTCACCACATCAATAAAGGAAAGGACAAGAACTATATGATTCTCTCAATTGATGCAGAGAAAGCATTTGACAAAATACAGCATCCTTTCTTCAAAAAAACCCTCAAGAAACTAAGGATATAATGATCATTCTTCAAGATAATAAAAGCCATATACGAAAGTCCCAATGCTAATATCATCCTCAATGGGGAAAAACTGAGAGCTTTTCCCCCTAGGTCAGGAACAAGACAGGTATGTCCACTCTCACCACTGTTATTCAACAAAGTATTGGAAGTCTTAGCCTCTGCAATCAGAAAACACAAAGAAATAAAAGGCGTTCAAATTGGCCAGGAGGAGGTCAAACATTCACTCTTCACAGATGACATGATACTCTATATGTCAAACCCAAAAGATTCCACCAAAAAACTGCTAGAACTGATTCATGAATTCAGCAAAGTTGTACTATATAAAATCAACGCACAGAAATTGGTTGAATTCCTATACACCAACAATGAATCAACAGAAATTGAAATCAAGGAATTGATAATATTCGCATTTGCAGCAAAAACCATAAAATACCTAGGAATAAATCTAACCAAAGACGTGAAAAATCTATACACTCAAAAGTATACAAAGCTTATGAAATAAATTGAAGAAGACACAAAAAAAAAATGGAAAAAAAGATTCCATGCTCTTGAATAAGAAGAACAAATATCGTTACAATGTTGATACTACCCTAACGAATCTACATAGTCAATGCATTACCTATCAAAATAACACCAGCATTCTTCACAGATCTGGAACAAATAACTTAAAATTTGTATGCAACCAGAAAAGACCCAGATTAGCCAACGCAATGTTGAAAAAGAAAACCAAAGTAGGAGGCATAATAACCCTGGACTTCAAGCTATACTACAAAGCTATAATCATCATGACAGTATGGTACTGGCACAAAAAGAGACACTCAGGTCAGTGGAACAGAATAGAGAACCCATAAATGGTCCCACAAATGTATGGCCAACTAGTCTTTCATGAAACAGGAAAAAATATCCAATGGAATAAAGACAGTCTCTTCAGCAAGTGGTGCCGGGAAACCTGGATAGCGACATGCAGAAGAATGAAACTGAACCACTTTCTTACACTATACAAAACAAAAAACAAAAAACAAAACTCTAAATGGATGAAAGACCTAAATGTAATACAGAAAGCCTTCAAAATCCTTGGGGAGAAAGCAGGCAAAAATCTCCATGATCTTGGCCGCAGCAACTTCTTACTCAACATGTTTCCAGAGGCAAGGGAAACAAAAGTAAAAATGAACTACTGGGACCTCATCAAATAAAAGCTTTTGCACAGTGAAGGAAGCAATCAGCAAAACTAAAAGGCAACCGACAGAATGGGAGAAGATATTTGCAAATGACATATCAGATAAAGGGTTAGTATCCAATATCTATAAAGAACTGATCAAACTCAACACCCAAAAAACAAATGATCCAATGAAAGAATGGGCAAAAATCATGATTAGACACTTCTCCAAAGAAGACGTCCAGATGGCCAACCTACACATGAAAAAATGCTCAACATCACTCATCATCAGGGAAATTCAAATCAAAACCACAATGAGATACCACCTCACATCTGTGAGAATGGCTAACATTAACAACTCAGGCAACAGATGTTGGTGAGGATGCAGAGAAAGAAGATCCCTTTTGCATTGCTGGTCGGAATGCAAGCTGGTGCAGCCACTCTAGAAAACGGTATGGGGTTCCTCAAAACATTAAAAATAGAACTACCCTATGACCCAGCAACTGCAGTACTAGGTATTTATCCAAGGGATACTGGTATGCTGTTTCGAAGGGGCACATGCACCCCAATGTTTATAGCAGTACTATTAACAATAGCCAAAGTATGGAAAGAGCCCAAATGTCCATCGATGGATGAATGGATAAAGAAGATGTGGTATGTATATACAATGGAGTATTACTCAGCAATCAAAGCTAATGAAATCTTGCTATTTGCAGCTACGTGGATGGAACTAGAGGGTATTATGCTATGCGAAATTAGTTATTCAGAGAAAGACAAATATTATATGACTTCACTCGTATGAAGACTTTAAGAGACAAAACAGATGAACATAAGGGAAGGGGAACAAAAATAATATAAAAACAGGGAAGGGGACAAAACATAAGGGACTCTTAAATTTGGAGAAAAAACAGAGGGTTACTGGAGGGGTTTTGGGAGGGTGGATGTGCTAAACGGGTAATGAGCACTAAGGAATATACTCCTGAAATCATTGCTGCACTATATGCTAACTAATATGGATGTAAATTTAAAAAAATTAAATTAAAAAAAAGAAGAAAAGTTCAACAAAACTGACATCACTACACAGACTAATCAAAAAGAAGGAATATGCAAACTGTGGAAAGTGAGAATAAAGAAGAACTTACTGCTGATTCCATATTAAAAATTATAATAGAACAGTATGAAACACTTTATAACAACATATTTTATAACTTTGATGAAATGGAAAAATTCCAGTAGGTCACATTTTACAAAATTTCCTCAAAAACAAATAGAAATTCTGAATAAAATTATAACAAATTAAGAAATTAAATTAGTACTGAAAAATCTTCCCATAAAACAAGGTTAGACCCAAATGTGTCTATTGGTCAATTTTTCTTTTAAATTTAATTAAATTCCAGTTAGTTACCATACAGTGTAACATTAGTCTCAGGTGTACAATTTAGTGATTCAACACTCCCATACCACACCACATGCTCATCACAAGTTCACTCCATAATCCTCATCAATTATTTAAAACACCCCCCCATCCACCTTCTCTTTGGTAACCATTATATTTTGTTTCTATAGTTCAGAATATGTTTTTTTGGCTGCCTTTCTTTTTTCAATTATTTAATTTAAATTCTCGTTAGTTAACATACATTGCAATATTGGTTTCAGGAGTAGTATTCAGTGATTAATTACTTACATACTACCCCAGTGCACAGCCCAACAAGTGCCCTCTTCAGTGCCCGTTATCCATTTAGCCTATCCTCCCACCAATCACCTCTCCAGCAACTCTCAGTTTGTTCTGTATCTTTAAGACTCTCTCATGGTTTGCTTGGCTCTATCTTTCTTTTCACCTCCTGTATGTTCATCTGTTTTGATCCTTAAATCCCGTATATGAGTGAAATCATATAGTGTTTGTCTTTTTCTAACTGATTTTTCTTAGCATAATACTCACTAGCTCCGTTCACATCATTACAAATGGCAAAGGTTTACTTCTTTGTATGGCTGAGCAAGATATCATGATATATATATATATATATATATATATATATCCATTCCACCTCTTCTTTATCCATTCATCAGTCAATGGACGTTTGAGATATTTCCATAATTTGGTTATTGTATGTAATGCTGCTATAAAGTTTGGGGTGCATGTATCCTTTTGAATTATTTATGTCGTTTGAATAAATACCTAGGTGTGCAATAACTGGATCATAGGGTGGTTCTATCTTTTACCTTTTTAAGAAACCTCCATATTGTTTTCCATAGTGGCTGCACCAGGTTGCATTCCACCAAAGTGCAAGAGGATTCCACTTTCTCCACATCCTTGCCAAAAACTGTTGTTTCTTGTATTGTTGATTTTACCATTTTGACAGGTGTGAGATATCTCATTATAGTTTTGATTTTTATTTACCTGGTGATCAGTGATGTTGAGCATCTTTTCATGTGTCTGTTAGCCATCTTTATATCTTCTTTGTAAAAATGTCTATTCATATTTTCTACCCACTTTTTAATTGGATGTGTGTGTGTTATTGAGTTTGATAAGTTCTTAATATATTTTGGATATTAACACTTTGTCACATATGTCATTTGCGAATGTCTTCTCCCATTCCATAACCTTTAAGTTCTGTTTAGTGTTTCTTTTGCTATATATAAGCTTTG
Source organism: Lynx rufus (assembly GCF_022079265.1). NCBI lineage: Eukaryota > Metazoa > Chordata > Mammalia > Carnivora > Felidae > Lynx > Lynx rufus. The sequence continues at coordinate 51,276,925 of NW_025814828.1, read as the reverse complement.
TATTTTGATGAGGAGATTGTGATCTCCTTTCTGCTGGAAACTATTCAACTTTTCTTAACCAGAAAGCAGCCTAAGTATTCTCTTTAATCATGTCTTATGGCTAGTTGGACTCCAATTACTAAAGAAGTTGAAATAAAATAAAATTAAAATAATTTTTTAGAAATAAAAATTAAATCATGCTAAGGGGCTATAAGGATAAAGAAAGGAGCTAAACCCCATTTTATTAGAGTCATATCAGCATTTGTTTTTAATGGTAAAACATGTATAGGATGAGGAAAGGAGCATATGACCCCATTAGGGTATAGCTATGGACGAATTGTCTGCTTGTTCCTGCTTTACTTACTCCAATTCTGTTGTCCTTTATAAAGTTTAATGGGGGAGAAGGTAAGCGAGAGATTCTGGGAACCAATGTGCTTTAACCTACTGGAGGTGGTCAGAGTGGAGTTTATGTTTCACAGCTCTTAGGTCCTCCAAATGACCCTACTCTAAAGGCTCTTACTCCACTCTTTTACATTCTAGGACAGCCTTAATTTCATTTCAGTTCAACTCTAGGTATGTCCCTACTTTAGAGTACAAGCTCTACTTTGGAAAATGGGACCAAGAGTCAAAACAGGTTTTGTTCCTGCCTTGTTGGAGCTCACTGTCTTGTGAGGAAAACGCTACTTCCAGACTCTACCTCTTTACTAGGTACTTAAAATTTAGAGAATAATGTTAACTTCTCTGAACTTCAGGATTTTTCCCCCCATCGGGAAAGGATAATAATAACAATGATGATGATGATGACAACAGCAACAACAATGCCTCCTCCATAGACCTGTTGAGCAAATTCAGTGGGCTAAAGCTAATAAAAAATGAAGTAAGCTCTGTAAGTACTGCCTGTAATTAACTGAGATAATGACGATAATAAAGCACTTAGCAAAAGGCCTGGCACGTGGTAAGTACTCAATAATTTTTATCTGTTATTAACAACTATTATTGACATTGTTCTAGCTTTGTGGACTCTGAGAGAACTGTCTTGCCATAATGAATACCAAGATTAACTTTCTCAGAAGTGTTCCCAATGCTCGTTTTTTCTTCATTCAATTATAAGCCACTCTGTGTCTGGTGACATAGACTTTCAATGCTTCTCATAATTTAGTGTCCAAATCATCCATGGGGCATGTAAAAAATATACCTCCTGACAACCATCTTGAAAAATTCTAACTCAATAATTCTAGAAGTGGTTTCCAAGAATCTGAATTTTAAACAAGTGTCTTAGGTGGTGCTGATGCACATAGTTCTTGGACAACATTTTTGAGATGGTTTGGTTTCAAAATTCTACAGATACTTTTTGAGGATATGGTGGTTTTCTGCATTGTTTTACCATGTCTATCCTAGCTCCTCCCAAACCAACTGCCATGCTCATGAAAAGAAATGTCTGGCATAGACTCCCATGAAATCATCCAATATGAAGTGGGAAGAAAATATTTTAGGATGACAGGAGAAGACACTTTCCAATTAGGTCCATGTGCTTTTCCCTGGCACAGTGGAAACTCATGGAGCAGCAGTGCTTCTCCTACTCACTGAGTTGGAGAAAAGGCCAGGACACAGCTGGAGATGGGTATTCAATGGCTAGAGCTTTGGCAGAGCTTAACAAACAAAAAATGTGGTAATACGAAACCTTGCTAATTCAGTCTAATTAGGGGTCTGAATAATTTTTTTTATTTAAAAAATAATTGAAAAATGATAGAATATTTGAAAGGCAATTTTATTACAATCAAGGAGCTACAGCAACCTGAACCAAGATGACAAAGTGTTGCCAAGTATGGGGCCTCGGGGAGCTAGTGTAATGAATTGAGAATTATTTGTCATCAGTAATTTTTGTGTAAATGGATTTATATGAAAATGGAAGCTTCAAAAGTGATAAAAACAGTTTGTTCTTTTAAGGGGGATAAGTGTTCCCCCTGGTAATCATGTTTGCATGATTTTACTCACCCCTCCCTTCTCCCAGATTATTCCCTCAGCCAGACAGTCCAGCTTTTATTTCTGGTAGAATGATTTCAGGTTTACTTGCAAAGCGTTTGAAACCACAACTGCCACTTGGAGAATGAACACGTCATGAATTTTTGTGAGTAAAATCAAAGAAAGTCTGAACTGAAAAGAAGCTTAGAGATTAAACATATAGCTCTCATTTTACATATGGAGAAACTGAGGGTTACAACAAGGATGTGACTTACTCAAGTATATACAAGGTTGAAGTAGAGCCAATATTGGATACGAAATCTCCCTCATTTTAGAACAGCCTGCCATTTATGGACCATGCTGCCTCCTAATGAATGCTATTTACTAAAATATATCATGGCCAGTAATGCATTTTTTCCTCATTATTGTCCTTTTGTTAAACAATGTCTTTTGTTTACTATACAAATGTGAATTAAAGTGATTCTATACAAAAATAAGATCCACAAAGGCTCAAGAAGCAGAATTCCAATTTGGTATTTAAATTTAGTGTTTGGTATTTAACCGAACATGGGATTTGTTAATAAAAGTAAACACAACTGTTATTTAAAAGTGCAAGCCAAACATACAGAGATGCAGAAGCTAATGAGATAAGTAAATGAGATGAAATCCAATTGGGGTTCTAGCCTTTGGCAAAATTATGTCATCAAGGTGTATCTTCATCCACCTCTCCCTCTACCACCATTTATGCTTTCTGTAACTTATCCTCTCTTCTGAGGTACTTAAGAAAGATTTTGTTTAGTAAAAGATAAAGGAGGAAAATTGTTTCCAAAATGTTCTGGGATGGGAAAAGTATTTTAATTTCCAGTAACCACTTGTGTTGCTATAGGTGAAAATTAGGTGACCAAGTAATTTATAATCCAAAACTGAATGCTTCTGAGATTGAAAGAGGAGGCTATTAATACTTGTACTGAGACAAAAAGCAGAAATTGGGATTGTCCCAGGAAAACATGGTAATTTTTGAAACAGATGGAACAGTGTTAAAGAAAGAAGAGTACAGAACCACTTGACTCAGCCATCCACAAGGGGGTGGGAGACAAAGATTAAATTTATTCCATAGAGGTTACCATCATTTGGCATTAGCTAACTTCACAAAACACCATCATTTCTAATCTTAAAAAAATGCTCTCCACTTAGATACAATAATGATTAAGATCATGTATTTCCATTCCAAATCTGAGTTTGGGCTCCAGGTTTGTTTCTAGCTGTGACTATGGGCTTCAATCACTTAATATTTCTAAATTTCAATCTGCCATTTATAAAATGTGGATAATAGTAATAGGTTTATTCTGTATAAGGTGCATATCAAATAGTAAGTGCTTACTAAAGGTAAAACTATTTATACTGTCATTATTATACTGATGTTAAGATTAGTAGCGCATTGCAAGAGGAAGGTTATTGCTTGAGTATTAAAAATCATATAAGCTGATTTGACTAGATTTTCTTTTTACTAGATGCCATGGAGATACATTAGAGGAAAGTCAGCATTCTTATTCAGTAATGGTAGTGTTTATATTCAAAAAGGATCAAAGAAACAGTGTACTAATTATACTAAAAATGAAGCCAATATCATCTATTAGTTCACTTAATGTCCTTATCCTTATGTATAAAGATACATAGGATAACATTATATTACAGTTTAGTTCAAAGGAGTAAAATGTATTCCTCTTGATAAATAGTATTCTGCCTAATAAATTAGTCCTAGCTAATAGGAAGTTTGGAAAAAAATGTATTCTCAACTTCAGCAAACACTTTTTTATCCAATTTTCATATTGCCTCTTATCTATTGGCTTTTTTTTTTACCATCATAATAATCATTATTTTGTCTGTAGTTTTTATTTTAAGGGGTCTCAAGTCATACTTTTTTTTAGGATACACAGGATATAAATATTAATTTTACTTAAATAACTTACATTAAATGAATATGAAGATGTAATTTAAATTGGGATTTTCAGTTAATAAATACATGCTATTCTTTTGCTACTGTACAGATTTACATAATTTTGGTCTATGTTAGTCGGCTCTTATTTCAAAATTTCTCTTCATCTTTATGCAACCACTCTATCCAGGATGACTGAAATAGCTTCCTAACTGGTATTCCTGTTTCTGTTATGTTCCCCTAGTTTCTCTTCTCCACAAAAGAATTTAATCCAATGTTTTAAAATTATAAATTATATATTTTATTTATTTGCTTAAAACTCTGAACCTTAAGTCCATCAAAATTATAATAAAATGTAAAAAGCATATCATGGTCCTATATGATCTGACCTTTAATTACTTTTCATCTTTATCTCATCCTACCTTCTCCTGCACTCATAATTCTCCTACAAGTTTTTTGTTTTTACTCAAACAAAACACGCTCATTCTTGCCTTATAGCTTTGCACTTTTGGTTCTATCTAGACTGCTCTTCATCAAGGTTTTGCTTGGATGGCTCTTTTGTTGTTGTTGTTCAAATTTGACTTCTTTGGAGTAGCCTACACAGACCATTTAAGGTACCTCTCAATTCTCTATAACATTAAATTGTTTCAATCTTTTCTTATTATTTGTCAAGACCTGAAAATTTATCCAGATATCCATTTGTGCATTCTCTCTTCCTCTGCTAAAATTAAAGTTCCTTACGAATAGGTACATGGTCTGTCTCATTCTCTGTTATATCTAATTTTCTTACAACACCAAGACATAAAAATAAGTGCTCTCCTTAATGCTCATCGCCTATTTAACCCATTCCCCACCCACAATCACTCTGGTAACTACAAGTTTGTTCTCTATAGTTAAGAGTCCACTTCTTGGTCTTTGTCCCTATCTCTTATTTTCCTAAGGCTTATTTGTTTTGTTTCTTAAATTCCACATATGTGTGAAATCATATGGTATATGTCATTCTGTGACTGACTTATTTTGCTTATTGTAATACTTTCTAGTTCCATCCATGTTGTAGGGACAAGATTTCCCTCTTTTTTAGGATATATAGCCCTAAAAATAGGATATGTGAATATATATATATATTCATATATATATTCATATATATTCATATATATGTGAATATATATATTCATATACATATATATATGAAAAGTGAATATATATACATACATGTATATATAATATATATATTCATCAGTCAATGCACACTTGGACTGTATCCATGAATTGGCTATTGTAGCTAATGCTGCTATAAACATCAGGGTGCATATATCCTTTTGAATTAGTATTTTTGTATTTTGTGGGAAAATACCTAGGAGTGCAATTGCTGGGTGTAGGGTAGTTGTCTTTCACTTTTTGAGGAGTCTCCATACTGTTTTCCAGAGTGGCTTCACCATTTTACATTCCACCAACAGTGCAAGAGGATTCCCTGTTCTCCACATTCTTGCCAACACCTATTGTTTCCTGTGTTGCTAATTTTAGTCATTCTGATAGGAGTGAGATAATATTGCATTATAGTTTTGATTTTCATTTCCCTGATGATGAGTGATGTTGAGCATCTTTTTATGTGTCTGTTGTTTATACCTATGTCTTCTTGGAAAAAGTTATATTCATATCTTCTGCCATTTTTATTTGGATTATTTGTTTTGGGGGTGTTGAAATTTAAAGTTCTTTATATATTTTGGATACTAACCCTTTATCAGATATGTCATATTCAAATAGCTTCTCCCATTCCATAGGTTGTCTTTTAGTTTTGTTGATTGTTTTCTTCACTGTGAAGAAGCTTTTTTATTTTGATGAATTCCCAATGATGTTTTTTTTTGTTTCTTTCCCTTGCCTCAGGAGAAATATCTAACAAAGGTTGCCATAGCCAATGTCAAGGGGATACTTTCTCTACTTTCTTGAGGATTTTGATGACTTCCTCTCTCACATTTAGCTCTTTAATAACCTTTGAATTTATTTTTATAACAAAAAAATGCTGCCAGAAAGTGGTCCAGTTTCATTCTTTTGCATGTTGCTGTCCCTTTTTCCCAACACCATTTTTTGAAAGGACTGTCTTTTTTTTCCATTGGATAATCTTTCTTGCTTTGTTAAAGATTAGTTGACCATATAGTCATGGGTTCATTTCTTGGTCTTCTGTTCTGTTCCATTAATCTATGTGTCTATTTTTTAAGGAAGAACCATACTCTCTTGATGACTACAACTCTATAATATAGTTGGAAGTCAGAAACCGTGATACCTTTAGCTTTGCTTTTCTTTTTCAAAAATGCTTTGCCTATTCAGGAACTTTTGTGGTACCATATATATTTTAGGATTCTTTGATCTAGGTCTGTGAAAAATGCTCTTAGTATTTTGATAGGGATTGCACTAAATGTGTAGATTGCTTAGTGTATTGCACACATTTTAACAATATTTGTTCTTCCAATCCATGAGCATAAAATGTCTTTACATTTGTTTGTGTCTTCTTAAAATTTTTTCATAAGTGTTTATAGTTTTTAGAATACAGTTCTTTTACCTGTTTTCTTTAGGTTTATTCCTAGGTATCTTATGGTTTTTGGTGCAAGTGTAAATGACCATGATTCCTTGATTTCTGTTTCTTCTACTTCATTATTGGTGTATAGAAATACAACAGATATCTGTATGTTGACTTTGTATCCTGCAATTTTTCTGAATTCATGTACCAGTTCTAGTAATGTTGTGATGGAGTATTTCAGGTTTTCTACATAGTGTATCATGTTGTCTGTGCATAGAGAAAGTTTGAATTCTTCCTTGACAATTTAGATTTTTTTAAATTTCTTTTTGCTTTCTGATTTCTGGGGCTAGGTCTTCCAGTACTATGTTAAATACCAATGGTAACAGTGGAATCCCTTTCTCCTGATCATAGAAGAAAAGCTCTCAGTTTTTCCCCATTGAGGATATTAGCTGGGGGTGTATTGTATATGGCCTTATGATGTTGAGGTATATTCTATCTATTTCTACACTGTTGAAGATTTTTATCAAGAATGGATGCTGCACTTTGTCAAATGTTTTTTCTGCATCTATTGAGAGGATCATATGGTTCTTATTATTTCTTTTTTTTAATGTTTATTTTCTTAATATGGATTATTTTTGTCAAGTTGGTTTCCATAAAACACCCAGTGCTCATCCCAACAGGTGCCCTCCTTAGTGCCCATCACCCACTTTCCCCTCCCTCTCACCCCCCCATCAACCCTCAGTTTATTTTCAGTTTTTAAGAGTCTCTTATGTTTATTTATTTTTCAGATAGAGACAGAGTCTGAGCGGAGGAGGGTCAGAGAGAGAAGACACAGAATCCAAAGAAGGCCCCAGGCTCTGAACTGTCAGTACAGAGCCTGATGTGGGGCTCAAACTCATGAATTGCAAGACCATGACCTGAGCCAAAGTTGGGCACTTAACTGACTGAGCCACCCAGGTGCCCCTTTATCCTTTTTTTTAATGTGGTGTATCACATTGATTAATTTGAAAATATTGCACCACCCTTGCAGCCCAGGAATGAATCCCATTTGATCATGGTGAACGATTCTTTTAATGTTCTATTGGATTCAATTTGCTGGTATTATGTTTAAAACTGTTGCATCCATGCTCATGAGGGGTATTGGCCTATAATTCTCTTTTTTAGTGGGGTCTTTGTCATGTCTTAGAATCAGGGTAATTCTGGCCTTGTAGAATGAATTTGGAAGTTTTCCTTCCTTTTCTACTTTTTTTGAAAATTTTAAGAAGAATATGCATTAACTCTTCTTTAAACGTTTGGAGGAATTCCCCTGAGAAGATTTCTGTCCCTAGACTTGTGATTGTTGGGAAATTGTTTTTACAGATTCAATTTGTTTGATGTTACCAGTTTGCTGAACGTTTCTATTCCTTCTTATATCAGTTTTGGTAGTTTATATGTTTATAGGAATTTATCTGTTTCTTCCAGATGCCCAGTTTGTCTACATATAATTTTCAATAATATTTTTAAAATTTTTCTTAATATTTTTCATAATATTGTCTTATAATTGTATTTCTGTACTATTAGTTATGATGTCTCCTCCCTGATTCATGATTTTATTTATTTGGTTTCTTTCTCTTTTCTTTTTGATAAATCTGCCTAGGGGGTTAACAATTTATTAATTCTTTCAAGGAACCAGCTCCTGATTTCATTCATCTGTTCTACTAGTTGTTTTTTTCTTGTTTTTTTTTCTTGTTTTTATATCATTTATGTCTATTGTAATCCTTATTATTTCTCTTAACCTGATGACTTTGGGCTTCTTTTGTTGTTCTTTTTTTCTAGCTCCCTTAGATGTAAAGTACGGTTGTGTTGTGTTTCTTCTGAGATTTTTCTTGCTTCTTGACATAGGCCTATATTGTAAGCTACATCTTAAAGTTTTTGGACTGTCGTGTTTTCACACTCATTTGTTTCCATGTATTTTTTACACTTTATCTTTGATTTCTTGATTGACGCATTCATTCTTTAGTAACATGTTGTTTAACATCCATGGTTTTGGGGATTTTCAAAATATTTTCATGTGGTTGACTTCAAGACTCATAGGGTTATGATGAGAAAATATGCAGGATATTATGTAAATATTTTTGTGCTTTTTGAGGTGTGACTTGTGACCCAGTATGTGATCTATTCTGGAGATTGTCCCATGTGCACTTCAAAAGAATATGTATTCTGATTCTTAAGTTGACATGTTCTGAATACATCTGTTAAATTCATCTGTTCCAGTGTGTCATTCAAAGCTATTGTATTCTTTTTTTTTTCATTTTTCTCACCCAAATATTTTTTTATTTTTATTATTTTTTAACGTTTATTTATCTTTTTTTTATTTTTTTTTATTTTTTTATTTTTTATTTTTTTTATATATGAAATTTATTGACAAATTGGTTTCCGTACAACACCCAGTGCTCATCCCAAAAGGTGCCCTCCTCAATACCCATCAACCACCCTCCCCTCCCTCCCACCCCCCATCAACCCTCAGTTTGTTCTCAGTTTTTAACAGTCTCTTATGCTTTGGCTCTCTCCCACTCTAACGTCTTTTTTTTTTTTTTCCTTCCCCTCCCCCATGGGTTCCTGTTAAGTTTCTCAGGATCCACATAAGAGTGAAACCATATGGTATCTGTCTTTCTCTGTATGGCTTATTTCACTTAGCATCACACTCTCCAGTTCCATCCACGTTGCTACAAAAGGCCATATTTCATTTTTTCTCATTGCCACGTAGTATTCCATTGTGTATATAAACCACAATTTCTTTATCCATTCATCAGTTGATGGACATTTAGGCTCTTTCCATAATTTGGCTATTGTTGAGAGTGCTGCTATGAACATTGGGGTACAAGTGCCCCTATGCATCAGTACTCCTGTATCCCTTGGGTAAATTCCTAGCAGTGCTATTGCTGGGTCATAGGGTAGGTCTATTTTTAATTTTCTGAGGAACCTCCACACTGCTTTCCAGAGCGGCTGCACCAATTTGCATTCCCACCAACAGTGCAAGAGGGTTCCCGTTTCTCCACATCCTCTCCAGCATCTATAGTCTCCTGATTTGATCATTTTGGCCACTCTGACTGGCGTGAGGTGATACCTGAGTGTGGTTTTGATTTGTATTTCCCTGATAAGGAGCGACGCTGAACATCTTTTCATGTGCCTGTTGGCCATCTGGATGTCTTCTTTGGAGAAGTGACTATTCATGTTTTCTGCCCATTTCTTCACTGGGTTATTTGTTTTTCGGGTGTGGAGTTTGGTGAGCTCTTTATAGATTTTAGATACTAGCCCTTTGTCCGATATGTCATTTGCAAATATCTTTTCCCATTCCGTTGGTTGCCTTTTAGTTTTGTTGGTTGTGCAGAAGCTTTTTATCTTCATAAGGTCCCAGTAATTCACTTTTGCTTTTAATTCCCTTGCCTTTGGGGATGTGTCGAGTAAGAGATTGCTACGGCTGAGGTCAGAGAGGTCTTTTCCTGCTTTCTCCTCTAAGGTTTTGATGGTTTCCTGTCTCACATTTAGGTCCTTTATCCATTTTGAGTTTATTTTTGTAAATGGTGTGAGAAAGTGGTGTAGTTTCAACCTTCTGCATGTTGCTGTCCAGTTCTCCCAGCACCATTTGTTAAAGAGACTGTCTTTTTTCCATTGGATGTTCTTTCCTGCTTTGTCAAAGATGAGTTGGCCATACATTTGTGGGTCTAGTTCTGGGGTTTCTATTCTATTCCATTGGTCTGTGTGTCTGTTTTTGTGCCAATACCATGCTGTCTTGATGATGACAGCTTTGTAGTAGAGGCTAAAGTCTGGGATTGTGATGCCTCCTGCTTTGGTCTTCTTCTTCAAAATTCCTTTGGCTATTCGGGGCCTTTTGTGGTTCCATATGAATTTTAGGATTGCTTGTTCTAGTTTCGAGAAGAATGCTGGTGCAATTTTGATTGGGATTGCATTGAATGTGTAGATAGCTTTGGGTAGTATTGACATTTTGACAATATTTATTTTTCCAATCCATGAGCAGGGAATGTCTTTCCATTTCTTTAAATCTTCGTCAATTACCTTCATAAGCTTTCTATAGTTTTCAGCATACAGATCCTTTACATCTTTGGTTAGATTTATTCCTAGGTATTTTATGCTTCTTGGTGCAATTGTGAATGGGATCAGTTTCTTTATTTGTCTTTCTGTTGCTTCATTGTTAGTGTATAAGAATGCAACTGATTTCTGTACATTGATTTTGTATCCTGCAACTTTGCTAAATTCATGTATCAGTTCTAGCAGACTTTTGGTGGAGTCTATCGGATTTTCCATGTATAATATCATGTCATCTGCAAACAGCGAAAGCTTGACTTCATCTTTTCCAATTTTGATGCCTTTGATTTCCTTTTGTTGTCTGATTGCTGATGCTAGAACTTCCAGCACTATGTTAAACAACAACGGTGAGAGTGGGCATCCCTGTCGTGTTCCTGATCTCAGGGAAAAAGCTCTCAGTTTTTCCCCGTTGAGGATGATGTTAGCTGTGGGCTTTTCATAAATGGCTTTTATGATCTTTAAGTATGTTCCTTCTATCCCGACTTTCTCAAGGGTTTTTATTAAGAAAGGGTGCTGGATTTTGTCAAAGGCCTTTTCTGCATCGATTGACAGGATCATATGGTTCTTCTCTTTTTTTTTGTTAATGTGATGTATCACGTTGATTGATTTGCGAATGTTGAACCAGAACCAGCCCTGCATCCCAGGAATGAATCCCACTTGATCATGGTGAATAATTCTTTTTATATGCTGTTGAATTCGATTTGCTAGTATCTTATTGAGAATTTTTGCATCCATATTCATCAGGGATATTGGCCTGTAGTTCTCTTTTTTTACTGGGTCTCTGTCTGGTTTAGGAATCAAAGTAATACTGGCTTCATAGAATGAGTCTGGAAGTTTTCCTTCCTTTTCTTTTTCTTGGAATAGCTTGAGAAGGATAGGTATTATCTCTGCTTTAAACGTCTGGTAGAACTCCCCTGGGAAGCCATCTGGTCCTGGACTCTTATCTGTTGGGAGATTTTTGATAACTGATTCAATTTCTTCGCTGGTTATGGGTCTGTTCAAGCTTTCTATTTCCTCCTGATTGAGTTTTGGAAGAGTGTGGGTGTTCAGGAATTTGTCCATTTCTTCCAGGTTGTCCAATTTGTTGGCATATAATTTTTCATAGTATTCCCTGATAATTGTTTGTATCTCTGAGGGATTGGTTGTAATAATTCCATTTTCATTCATGATTTTATCTGTTTGGGTCATCTCCCTTTTGTTTTTGAGAAGCCTGGCTAGAGGTTTGTCAATTTTGTTTATTTTTTCAAAAAACCAACTCTTGGTTTCGTTGATCTGCTCTACAGTTTTTTAAGATTCTATATTGTTTATTTCTGCTCTGATCTTTATTATTTCTCTTCTTCTGCTGGGTTTAGGCTGCCTTTGCTGTTCTGCTTCTATTTCCTTTAGGTGTGCTGTTAGATTTTGTATTTGGGATTTTTCTTGTTTCTTGAGATAGGCCTGGATGGCAATGTATTTTCCTCTCAGGACTGCCTTCGCTGCGTCCCAAAGCGTTTGGATTGTTGTATTTTCATTTTCGTTTGTTTCAATATATTTTTTTATTTCTTCTCTAATTGCCTGGTTGACCCACTCATTCGTTAGTAGGGTGTTCTTTAACCTCCATGCTTTTGGAGGTTTTCCAGACTTTTTCCTGTGGTTGATTTCAAGCTTCATAGCATTGTGGTCTGAAAGTATGCATGGTATAATTTCAATTCTTGTAAACTTATGAAGGGCTGTTTTGTGACCCAGTATATGATCTATCTTGGAGAATGTTCCATGTGCACTCGAGAAGAAAGTATATTCTGTTGCTTTGGGAGGCAGAGTTCTAAATATATCTGTCAAGTCCATCTGATCCAGCGTCTCATTCAGGGCCCTTGTTTCTTTATTGACCGTGTGTCTGGATGATCTATCCATTTCTGTAAGTGGGGTGTTAAAGTCCCCAGCAATTACCACATTCTTATCAATAAGGTTGCTTCTGTTTATGAGTAATTGTTTTATATATTTGGGGGCTCCGGTATTCGGCACATAGACGTTTATAATTGTTAGCTCTTCCTGATGGATAGACCCTGTAACTATTATATAATGTCCTTCTTCATCTCTTGTTACAGCCTTTAATTTAAAGTCTAGTTTGTCTGATATAAGTATGGCTACTCCAGCTTTCTTCTGGCTTCCAGTAGCATGATAAATAGTTCTCCATCCCCTCACTCTGAATCTAAAGGTGTCCTCAGGTCTAAAATGAGTCTCTTGTAGACAGCAAATAGATGGGTCTTGTTTTTTTATCCATTCTGATACCCTATGTCTTTTGGTTGGCGCATTTAATCCATTTACATTCAGTGTTATTATAGAAAGATACGGGTTTAGAGTCATTGTGATGTCTGTATGTTTTATGCTCATAGTGATGTCTCTGGTACTTTGTCTCACAGGGTCCCCCTTAGGATCTCTTGTAGGGCTGGTTTAGTGGTGACAAATTCCTTCAGTTTTTGTTTGTTTGGGAAGACCTTTATCTCTCCTTCTATTCTAAATGACAGACTTGCTGGATAAAGGATTCTCGGCTGCATATTTTTGTTGTCTAGCACCCTGAAAATCTCGTACCAATTCTTTCTGGCCTGCCAAGTTTCAAAAGAGAGATCAGTCACGAGTCTTATAGGTCTCCCTTTATATGTGAGGGCACGTTTACCCCTTGCTGCTTTCAGAATTTTCTCTTTATCCTTGTATTTTGCCAGTTTCACTATGATATGGCGTGCAGAAGATCGATTCAAGTTACGTCTGAAGGGAGTTCTCTGTGCCTCTTGGATTTCAATGCCTTTTTCCTTCCCCAGTTCAGGGAAGTTCTCAGCTATTATTTCTTCAAGTACCCCTTCAGCACCTTTCCCTCTCTCTTCCTCCTCTGGGATACCAATTATGCGTAGATTATTTCTTTTTAGTGTATCACTTAGTTCTCTAATTTTCCCCTCATACTCCTGGATTTTTTTATCTCTCTTTTTCTCAGCTTCCTCTTTTTCCATAACTTTATCTTCTAGTTCACCTATTCTCTCCTCTGCCTCTTCCATCCGAGCCGTGGTGGTTTGCATTTTGTTTTGCATTTCCTTTAAAGCGTTTTTCAGCTCCTCGTGACTGTTCCTTAGTCCCTTGATCTCTGTAGCAAGAGATTCTCTGCTGTCCTGTATACTGTTTTCCAGCCCAGCGATTAATTTTATGACTATTATTCTAAATTCACTTTCTGTTATATTATTTAAATCCTTTTTGATCAGCTCATTAGCTGTTGTTATTTCCTGGAGATTCTTCTGAGGGGAATTCTTCCGCTTGGTCATTTTGGATAGTCCCTGGTGTGGTGAGGGCCTGCAGGGCACTTCCCCTGTGCTGTGGTGTATAACTGGAGTTGGTGGGCGGGGCCGCAGTCCGACCTGATGTCTGCCCCCAGCCCACCGCTGGGGCCACAGTCAGACTGGTGTGTGCCTTCTCTTCCCCTCTCCTAGGGGCGGGATTCACTGTGGGGTGGCGTGGCCCGTCAGGGCTACTTGCACTCTGCCAGGCTTGTGATGCTGGGGATCTGGCGTATTAGCTGGGGTGGGAAGGCAAGGTGCATGGCGGCAGGGGGGGCAGGCTTAGCTCGCTTCTCCTTAGGTGATCCACTTCAGGAGGGGCCCTGTGGCAGCCGGAGGGAGTCAGATCCGCTGCCGGAGGTTTGGCTCCGCAGAAGCACAGAGTTGGTTGTTTGCGTGGAGCGAGCAATTTCCCTGGCCGGAACCGGTTCCCTTTGGGATTTTGGCTGGGGATGGGCGGGGGAGATGGCGCTGGCGAGCGCCTTTGTTCCCCACCAAACTGAGCTCTGTCGTCCGGGGGCTCCGCAGCTCACCCTCCCTTTGTCCTCCAGCCTTCCCGCTTTCCGAGCAGAGCTGTTAACTTATGACCTCCCAGACGCTAAGTCGCGCTTGCTGTCGGAACACAGTCCGTCAGGCCCCTCCGCTTTTGCAAGCCGGACTCGGGGGCTCTGCTTGGCTGGCGAGCTGCCCCTCCGCCCCGGCTCCCTCCCGCCAATCCGTGGAGCGCGCACCACCTCGCCGCCCTTCCTACCCTCTTCCGTGGGCCTCTCGTCTGCACTTGGGTCCGGTGACTCTGTTCTGCTAATCCTCTGGCGGTTTTCTGGGTTATTTAGGCAGGTGTAGGTGGAATCTAAGTGATCAGCAGGACGCGCGGTGAGCCCAGCGTCCTCCTACGCCGCCATCTTCCCAGAATCCCCAAAGCTATTGTATTCTTACTTATTTTCTGCTTATATGATCTGTCCATTGATGTTAAGGGTGGTGTTTAAGTACCCTACTCTTACTATCAATGAGTTCCTTTATGTTTGTTATTGTTTTATATATTTATGGGCTTCCAAGTTGGTGGCATAAATATTTACAATTATCAGATCTTCTTGTTGGATAAAGTCTTTATATACCGTGTCCTTCATCTCTTGTTACAGTGTTTGGTTTAAAATCTAGTTTATCATATGTAAGTATGGTTACTACAGCTTTCTTTTGATGTCCATCAGCATACTAAACTCTTCTTCATCCACATACTTTTAATCTTCAGGTTTCTTTAGGTCTCAAATGAGTCTTTTATAGGCCCCATATACATTAGTCTTGTTATTTCATCCACTCTCACACCCTATTACTTTTGATTGCAGTATTTAGTCCATTTATATTTAGAGTGAATTTTGATAGATATGAAATTAGAGCTATTTTATTACTTTTAAGTATTTGTCTTTCGCGATTTTCTCTGTTCCTTTTTATCTGTCAATTTTGGTCTTTCTTTCCCACTCAAGGAGTCCCCTTCAATATATCTTGCAGGGCTGGTTTAGTGGTCACAAACTATTTTAGTTTCATTTGTCTGGGAAACTATTTAACTCTCCTTTTATTCTGAATGATAGCCTTGATGGATAGAGAATTCTTGGCTGGATATTTTTTCCATGAAGCTTGTTGAATATATTGAGTAACTACCTTCCAGCCTGCCAACTTTGTGTGGAGAGGTCTGCAGCTAACCTTATTTGTCTTCCCTTGTTAAATAAGGACTTGCTTTGTTTGGCTGCTTTTAAGATTTTACTCTTGGGGCACCTGGGTGGCTCAGTCGGTTGAGCGGCCGACTTCGCTCAGGTCATGATCTCGTGGTCCGTGAGTTCGAGCCCTGCATTGGGCTCTGTGCTGACAGCTCAGAGCCTGGAGCCTGTTTCAGATTCTGTGTCTCCCTCTCTGACCCTCCCCCGTTCATGCTCTGTCTCTCTCTGTCTCAAAAATAAATAAACATTAAAAAAAAGTGTTTAAAAAAAGATTTTACTCTTATGTCTATATTTTGCAAATGTAACTATGATACGTCTTGGTGTTCACCTGCTTTTGTTGATTTTGAAGGGAATTCTCTTGTCCCCTGGATTTGGATGTCTGTTTTCTTCCCCAGATTATGGAAGATTTCCTCTATTATTTCCTCAAATAAATTTTCTTCTCCTTTTTCCGTCTCTTCTACTACTGGGACTCCTGTGATATGATTGTTATTATGCTTTATGGAATCACTGAATTCTCTAAGTCTACATTCATAATCCAATATATTTACCTCTTCTTTTCATCTTCATTATTTTCCATACTTTTACCTTTATTTATTCTGGAGAATGTACTATGTGCACTTAAAAAGAATGTGTATTCTGCTGTTTTATGATGGAATGTTGTGAATATATCTGTTAAATCCATCTAGCCCAGTGTGTCATTCAAAACCATTGTTTCTTTGTTGGTTTTCTGCTGGGATGATCTATGCGTTGATGGAAGTGGGGTATTAAAGTCACCTAATATTATTGTATTATTACCAATTACTTCCTTTATGTATGTTATTAATATATTTATACATTTGTGTGGTCCAAATTTGGACTCATAAATACTTAACAATTGTTAGACCTTCTTGTTGGATAGACCCCTTATTATGATATAATAAACTTCTATATCATTTATGTATGATATAAACAACTTTATCTGTTTTTTATAGTCTTTGTTTTAAAGTCTAGTGTTTTAAATATAAGTATGGCTACTCTGGCTTTCTTTTTGCCATCCATTTGCATGGTAAATATTTCTCTATCCCCTCATTTTCAATGTATGGCTGCCTTTAGCTCTAAAGTGTGTATCTTGTAGGCATAATATACATGGGTCTTGTTTTTATCTTTTCTGACACACTGTGTATTGGAACATTTAGTCCATTTAATCATAGAAATGAATTTATGCCATTGTATTACTGGTTTTGTCATTATTACTAGAGATTTTTTTTTCTGTTTTTGTCTTTTTCACTTTTGGTCTTTTCTTTCCACTTTAAGTGTCCCCTTCAATATTTCTTGCAGAGCTGGTTTAGTGGTCACTAACTCCTTTGGTTTTTATCTGTCTGGGAAACTCTTTATCTTTCTTATTCTGAATAAGAACCTTGATGTATTCTGTTCTTGGATGCAGATATTTCCCACTTGGTACTTTTAATATGTCATGGAACTTCCTTCTGGTTTGCCAAATATCTCTTAAGAAATCTACAGCCAGCTTTATGAATCTTCTTCTGTAAGCTAGGACATTCTTAAGTCTTGCTGCTAAGATATTTTTATCTTTATCACTATGTTTTAAAAAAATAATTGCAATATTTCTTCATGCTGACCTGCTTTTGTTGATTTTAATGACAGTCTTCTGTGTTTCTTGAATCTGGATTTCAGTTTCCATATCCAGATTAAGGACATTTCAGCTATTATTTCTTGAATAAATTTTCTGCCCCTTTTCCCTTTCTTCTTATTGTGGGACTCATATAATATGAATATTTTTATGTTCTTTGGAGGCACTGATTTCCCTACGTCTATTCTTGTGTTGAATTATATTTCTTCCTCTCTTTTGTTCAGTTTCATTAATTTCCATTACTTTGTCTTCTAGGTCACAAATTCATTACTATGCTTATTCTAGCCTGCTGTTTATTGCATCAAGCCCATTTCCAATCTCATTTTTTGCATTCTTCATCTCTGATTATTTTTAACTTTTTTATCTCTGTGTCAAGTGTCTCACTGATATCTTGTATTCTTTTCTCATGCTCAGTGAGTATACTTATTATGGTTGCTTTAAATTCTCTATCGAGCATGTTACTTATATCTGTTTCACTTAGCTGTCTGGTTGAGGCCTTATCTTGTTCTTCCCTTTAGTATAAATTCCTCAGTCTTGGCATTTTGCCTAAGTCCCTACCTTCTATCTGTGAAGAAAGCCATTTATGTCTCTTGATCCTGAAAGTAATCGTCTTATGAAGAAGAGGTCATGTAATGTCCAGGGTCTGTTGATTCAGGGAGTGTTTCTGGTATGTGCTCCATGCCCTCTGCTGTTGTGTTTGGGCTGCTCTATATTTCAGAGAAGTCATCTGCATAGGCTCTCCTGTTGTGGAGAATGTTTTATCCCTGGCCTGAATGTGGTGCTTTTTAACTAGGTGTGCTCTGGTGTGTTTGTGACAGGAGGCCTGACGCCACTTTCATGAGAACTGAGGCACCTATGAACTCTCTTATCTGGAGACATGGTGTGGGTAGGGGTTTGTGCTGGTCTTCTGGGGAGGGGTCTGCCATGCAAGTACTGAGGCAAGTTTGCCTGAGAGGGGCAGCCCGACCAGTGTAGGGTGTGGGATTTAGTCTAAGCAACTTAGGCAGCCAGTGTCAGCCCTGAGCTGCTTCCTTTTTTTATGCTGAAAAGACAGGGAGGGAAATGGCAACAACCAGGTCCTTTATTACTTGAGTGACATGTCTGTGAAAACTGTCTTTCAGAAATGTGTTTCAAGATCAAATTATCTCCCTGCTGTGTCCCTAGGTGTTTTTCAGATCATTGTTTCCAGCTGTCTCCCCCTGGGTTTTTTGCCTGCCTTCTCTCCAGGTACAGCACAGTTCCTACAGGTTCTATACCAACCCAACGTACTACCCTTTAAAACTCCAGGGTTTAGAGAGTTGTTGTGGACAGGGCCTTGTGCTGGTGTTCTGGGGGTGGCACTCACCGCACTGGGAATGAGGCAAGGTTGACTGAGAAGGGCAATCCTGCCAGAGTGCAGGGGTACGGGGCTCAATGTAAGCAAGTTAGAGAGCTTATGTCCAAGCTATACTGCTTCCTGTGGGTATCTCCGTTTATGATGAGGGGCAGGGGAGGGAAATGACACTAGCCAGATGCTTTGTTCCTGGAGATCAATCTGTATGAAAGCTGCCTCTCAAGGATGTGATCTGAGACTATGCTCTGAGACTAGTGAAAACTATCCCCTCAGGTGTTCTTCAGATCACTGTTTCCATACTGTCCATCCCTATGTTGTTTGCTTGCCTTCTCTCCAGGTGTAGGTCACTGCCCTCTGTATTCTATCCCACCCAAGCCTACTGACCTTTAAAACTCCAGCGTTTAAATCCCACTGATTGTAAGAACTCACAAAATACGGGCTCTTTCATTTTTCCAGCCCATTGGTTTGTGGTAAATGTTCTCCTTGTGCATTTCCTGTGTGCTCCTCTTTCTCTCCCATTTTCTTCACCATGGCTCCCTCCCCTTTGCAACACCCTGATCCTTTTCTCCTCCAAACCATGTCTCCACCCTTTCTTCTTTCTTAAATGTGACCTCTTCTCCCTTTAGTTGAGGAGTTTTTTTCTTTCAGTCTTCAGGTAAATTTCTGGAGTATGTAGGATGATTTGATAGTTATCTAGTTGTGTTCATGTGGCTAGAGGAGCCTAGGGTCATCCTACTCCATTGCCATCTTCTCTATTTATGGTCTATGCACTTTTAGAGTATAAATAACATACGCTTCACAGCAAGTCTGAGACAAGTAATGCTATTTTGCCTTATCATCCTGTTATCTGTTACCATAAACTTTTGTACACATTTTACTTCCAGACTTGATTTTATTAACACCTGTAACTGATATTGTTTCTTCTGTAACAATACCAAAAGCACCATGTGTCTCATTAGTGGTTGTTCTAGTTTGAAAGGTGTTCTATTAGCCTGGTCAAAATAATTCATTCAGTCAAACCATGGATGGCCATGCTCTGACATATGTCCCTGATCTCTGTGTGGTATTTTGGGGATGATAAAATCAATATGGTTTGAGATCTTAAATTAGACAAACTGGGATTTCAATCTAACTGTGGAATTTTCTAGCTGATTACCTTTTGTTCAGTTTTTAATCTATAAAATAGACTTCATAACAGTAATTATTTTTATAGAGGCATTATGAGAATGGCAATAATTTTACATGTTTTTAGTATTCACAATCTTGGTACATACTGAGAGTACAAAAACTGTGGATAACATTAATATTCATTGTTTAGTGTTTTCATTTAACTTCATTGGATTGTGTTCTGTCTTTAGTATCCCCATTCTGAAAGTAAAGATGTAAGTGGGGAAGAGATACTTATTTAAAAACAAAACACAGATTTTTCTTTTTTCCTTTTTTTAATTAATTAATTTATTTTTTATTTTTTAAAATTACATCCAAATTAGCATATAGTGAAACAATGACTTCAGGAGTAGATTCCTTAATGCCCCTTACCCACTTAGCCCCTTCCCCCACCCACAACCCTTACAGGAACCCTCAGTCTGTTTTCCAATTTATGAGTCTCTTCTGTTTTGCCCCCCTCCCTGTTTTTATATTACTTTTATTTCCCTTCCCTTATGTTCATCTGTTTTGTCTTTTAAAGTCCTCATATGAGTGAGGTCATATGATATTTGTCTTTCTCTGACTGACTAATTTCACTTAGCATAATACCTACTTGTTCCATCCACGTACTTGTAAATGGCAATATTTCATTATTTTTGATTGCTGAGTAATACTCCACTGTATACAGCACATTTTCTTTAGCTATTCATGCATCAATGGACATTTGGGCTCTTTCCATATGTTGGCTATTGTTGATAGTGCTGCTATAAACATAGGGGTGCATGTGTCCCTTCAAAACAGCACACCTTTATCCCGTGGATAAAGGCCTAGTAGTTCAATTGCTGGGTCTTATGGGTAGTTCTATTTTTTAGTTTTTTGAGGAACCTCCATACTGTTTTCCAGAGTGTCTGCACCAGCTTGCATTGCCACTAACAATGCAAAAGATATCCTCTTTCTCCGCATCCTCACCAACATCTATTGTTGCCTGAGTTGTTAATGTTAGCCATTCTGAGAGGTGTAAGGTGGTATCTCATTGTGGTTTTGATTTGTATTTCCCTGATGATGAGTGAAGTTGAGAATTTTTTCATGTGTCAATTGGCCACCTGGATGTCTTCTTTGGAGAAGTGTCTATTCATGTCTTTTGCCCATTTCTTCACTGGATTATTTGTTTTTCGGGTGTTGAGTTTGAGAAGTTATTTATAGATTTTGGATAGTAACCATTTATCTGATATATCATTTGCAAATATCACCTCCCATTCTGGCGGTTGCTTTTAGTTTTGCTGATTATTTCCTTCGCTGTGCAGAAGCTTTTTATTTTGATGAGGTCCCAGTAGTTCATTTTTGCTTTTGTTTCCCTTGCCTCCATAGACGTGTTGAATAAGAAGTTGCTGTCAGCAAGATCAAAGAGGTTTTTGCCTGCTTTCTCCTTGAGGATTTTGATGGCTTCCTGACTTCCACTGAGGTCTTTCATACATATCGAGTTTATTTTTTGTGTATGCTATAAGAAAGTGGTCCAGGTTGATTCTTCTGCATGGCGCTGTCCAGTTTTCCCAGCACCACTTGCTGAAGATACCGTCTTTATGCCATTGCATATTCTTTCCTGCTTTGTCAAAGATTAGTTGGCCATACGTCTGTGGGTCCATTTATGCATGCTCTCTTCTGTTCCAATGATGTGTCTGTTCTTGTGCCAGTACCATACTGTCATGATGATTACAGCTTTCTAGTAGAGCTTGAAGTCTGGGATTTTGATGCTTCCTGCTTTGGTTTTCTTTTTCAAGATTGCTTTGGCTATTGGGGGTCTTTTCTGGTCCCATACAAATTTTAGGATTATTTGCTCGCTCTGTGAAAAATGCTGGTGTTTCTTTCATAGGGATTGCATTGAACATGCAGATTGTGTTGGGTAGTATCGACATTTTAACAATATTTCTTCTTCCTATCCAGGAGCATGGAATCTTTTTCCATTTTTTTGTGTCTTCTTCAATTTCTTTCATAAGCTTTCTATACTTCCCAGTGTATTGATTTTTCATCCCTTTGGTTAGATTTATTCCTAGGTATTTTATGTTTTTTTACACAACTGTAAATAGGATCGATTCCTTGATTTCTCTTTCTGTCACTTCATTGTTGGTGTATAGGAATGCAACCGATTTCTGTGCATTGATTTTATATCCCTCAAATTTGCTGAATTCATGAATAAATTCTAGCAGTTTTTGGTGGAATATTTTGGGTTTTCCATATAGAGTACAATGTCATCTGCGAAGAGTGAAAGTTTGAACTCCTTCTGGTCGATTTGGATGCCTTTTATTTCTTTGTGTTGTCTGATTGCAGAGGCTAAGACTTCCAATACTATGTTGAATAACAATGGCAAGAGTGGACATCCCTGTCTTGTTCCCGACCTTAGAGGTAAAGCTCTCAGTTTTTCCCCATTGAAGATGATATTAGCATTGGGTCATTAATATATGGCTTTTAAGATCTCGAGGGATGCTCCTTCTATCCATACTTTCTTGAGGGTTTGTATCAAGAAAGGATGCTGTATTTTGTCAAATGCTTTCTCTGCATCTATTGAGAGGATCATATGGTTCTTGTCCTTTCTTTTATTGATGTGATGAATCACATTAATTGTTTTGTGGATATTGAGCCAGCCCTTCATCCCAGGTATAAATCCTGCCTGGTTGTGGTGAATAACTTTTTTAATATGCTGTTGTATCCGGTTGGCTAATATCTTGTTCAGGATTTTTGCATCCATGTTCACTGGAAATTGGTCTATAGTTCTCCTTTTTAGTGGGGTCTCTGTCTGGTTTTGGAATCAAGGTAATGCTGGCCTCATAGAAAGATGTTGGACGTTTTCTGTTCATTTCTGTTTTTTGAACAGCTTCAAGAAAATAGCTGCTCACCCTCTTTTTTAATATGAAATTTATTGTCAAACTGGTTTCCATACAACACCCAGTGCTCATTCCAACAGGTGCCCTCCTCAATACCCATCTGTTAACCCTTTTTTAAATGTTTGGTAGAATTCCCTTGGAAAGCCATCTGACCCTGGACTCTTGTTTTTTGGGAGATTTTTGATTACTAATCCAATTTCCTTACTGGTTATGAGTCTGTTCAAATTTTCTATTTCTTCCTGTTTCAGTGTTGGTAGTGTATATGTTTCTAGGAATTTGTCCATTTCTTCCAGATTGCCTATTTTATTGGCATATAATTGCTCATAATATTCTCTTATTATTGTTTTTATTTCTTTTGTGTTGGTTGTGATCTCTCCTCTTTAATTCTTGATTTTATTTATTTGGGTCTTTTCCTTTTTCTTCTTGATCAAACTGGCTAGTGGTTTATCAATTTTGTCAATTCTTTCAAAGAACCAGCTTCTGGTTTCATTGATCTGTTCTACTGGTTTTTTTTTGTTTGTTTGTTTGTTTTTTGGTTTTTTTTTTTTTTTGGTTTCAATAGCATTAATTTTTGCTCTAATCTTTATTATTTCCTAATCTTCTGCGGGTTTGGGGTTTTATTTGCTGTTCTTTTTCCAGCTCCTTAAGGCATAAGGTTAGGTTGTGTATCTGAGATCTTTCTTCCTTCTTTAGGAAGGCCTGGATTGCTCTACACTTTCCTCTTATGACCGGCTTTGCTGCATCCCAGAGGTTTTGGGTTGTGGTGTTATCATTTTCATTGACTTCCATATACTTTTTAATTTCCTCTTTAACTTCTTGGTTTGCCCATTCATTCTTTAGTAGGATGTTCTTCAGTCTCCAAGTATTTGCTACCTTTCCAAATTTTTTCTTTTGGTTAATTTCAGGTTTCATAGCGTTGTGGTCTGAAAATATGCATGGTATGATCTCGATCTTTTTGTACTTGATGAGGGCTGATTTGTGTCCCACTATATGATGTATTCTGGGGAACATTCCATGTGCACTGGAGAAGAATGTGTATTATGCTGCTTTAGGATGAAATGTTTTGAATATATCTGTTATGTCCAACTGGTCCAGTATGTCATTCAAAGCCATTGTTTCCTTGTTGATTTTTTGATGAGATGATCTGTCCATTGCTGTGAGTGGGTTGATGAAGTATCTTAGTGTTATGGTATTATTTTCCATGAGTTTCTTCATGTTTGTGATTCATTGATTTATATATTTGTGTGCTTCTACATGTGGCACATAAATGTTTACAATTGTTAAGTCTTCTTGGTGAATAGACCCCTTGATGTTTATATGATGACCTTCATCTCTTGATCCAGTCTTTATTATAAAGTCTAGATTGTCTGATATAACTATGGCTACTCTTGCTTTCTTTTGTTGACCAATTGCATGATAGATAGTTTTCCATCCCCTTATTTTCAATCTGAAGGTGTCTTTAAGTCTTAAGTGTGTCTCTTGTAAGCAGCATATAGATGGATTTTGTTTTCTTATTCATTCTGTTACCCTATGTCTTTTGCTTGCAGTATTGAGGCCATTGACATTTAGAGTGAATACTGAAAGATATGAATTTATTGCCATTATGATGCTTGTAGAGTTGGAGTTTCTGGTGGTGTTCTCTGGTCCTTTCTTATCTTTTGTTGCTTTTGGGATATAATTTCTTGCAGGGCTGGTTTAGTGGTCACAAACTCCTTTAATTTTTGTTTGGGAAACGTTTTCTCTCTCCTTCTATTTGGAATGACAGCCTTGCTGGATAAAAAATTCTTGGCTGCATATTTTTCTGATTCAGCACACTGAATATATCCTGACACTCCTTTCTGGCCTGCCAAGTTTCTATGGATAGATCTGCTGCAAACTTGATCTGTCTTCCCTTGTATGTTAGGGACTTTTTTCCCTTGCTGTTTTTATGATTCTCTCCTTGCATGAGTATTTTGTGAATTTGACTATGATATGTCTTGTTGATGGTAGTTTTTTGTTGAATCTAGTGGGGGTCCACTGTGCTTCTTGAATTTTGATGTCTGTGTGCCCCCAGGTTAGGAAAGTTTTCTGCTATGATTTGCTCACATAACCCTTTTACCCCTTTTTCTCTCTCTTCCTTTTCTGGGACCCCTATGATTTTGATGTTGTTCCTTTTTAATGAGTCACTGATTTCTCTAATTCTTAAATAGTGCTCCTTTGCCCTAATCTCCCTCTTTTTTTTTCAGCTTCATTATTCTCTATAAATTTGTCCTTTATATCACTGATTCTCTGTTCTGCCTTATCCATCCTTGCTGCTACTGCATCCATCTGTGATTGCAGTTCAGTTATAGTATTTTTTAATTTCATTCTGGCTATTTTTTACTTCTTTTATCTCTGCATAAATGGATTATAATCTATTTTCGACCCCAGCTAGTATTCTTATTATCGTGATTCTAAATTCTTGTTCAGACATCTTGCTTGTATCTGTGTTAGTTAAATCCCTGGCATCCGTTTCTTTGTGCTCCTTCTTTTGGGATGAATTCCTTCATTTTGTCATTTTCAAGGGAAAAAGGAATTAATGAGGTAGAAAAATTGAAATTTAAAAAAATTAAAATTAAAAAATATTAAATTAAAAATTAAAAACACACAAACACACAAATTGAATAGATGATGCTAAATCCTAGGTGTGTTTTGGTCTGGGAGTTGAGAGTGGTTTGACAGATTAGAGAAAAAAAAGCGGGGTAGATAAAAAAAGGAAATCGTTTGGGAATTTGAAAAAATGAATACACTGAAGTAGACTAAAATGAGATGATGAGGGTAAAATAGAATTTGAAAAAAATATACACAAAAATAAAGAATAAAGTATAAAAAAATTAAAGAAAATATTTTTAATAAAAATTAAAAATAAATATAAACTTTTTTCATTTTCTGAATTTAAGAAAAAAGAAAAGAAATAAAAAAGAGAAAAAAGAGAAAAAAGAAATTGTTTTAAAATTTGAAACAATGAATACACTGTAGTAGACTAAAATAAAATGATGGAAGTAGAATTGAATTAGAAAAAAATTTACATAAAAGCAAAAAATATAGTAATGAAAATTAAATAAGAATATTTTTAATATAAATTGAAAGTAAATTGAAGTTTTTCTCTTTCTGAATTCAAGAAAAAGAAAAGAAATGGAAAATGGAAAAAAAGAAAAAGAAAGAAAACAAAGGAAATTGTTTGAAAATTTGAAAAGGTGAATACACTGAAGTAGACTAAAATAAAATGATGGAAGTAAAGAATAATTTGAAAAAAATACACAAAAGTAAAAAAAAATGGTAATTAAAATAGAAGAAAGATATTTAAATTGAAAATAAAAATGAATTTTTTTCTTTGTGTATTCAAGAAAAAGAAAAGAATTGTAAAAGATAAAAAAACAGAATACAGAATACAGAAAGAGAAAAATACATTTTTATTTTTAATTTTTATTAAAATATTTTCCCTTAATTTTTTCTACTATATTTTTTCTGTAAATTTTTTCAAATTCTATTTTACTTCCATTATTTCATTTTAGTCTACTTGAGTGTATTTGTTTTTTCACATTTTCAAATGTTTCCTTTTTTTCCCCCTTTTTTCTCTAATCTATCAAACCACTTTCAACACACAAATCAAAACACACCTAGGATCTAGTATCATCTATTTGATTTGTGTGTGTGTGTGCGTTTGTGTGTGTGTTTAACTTCCTGATTTTAATATTTTTTTAATTTTAATTTTTTCTACCTCATTAATACTTTTTCTCCCTTCACAATGATGAAACAAAATGCACGATGTACATAGTATGTCTTGTATAATATTAATGTATTATTGTACTCACTTTATGTTCATGAGTTGGCAGTTAATGTGCAGTGTATGCAACGTGTTTTGCGTGATATTAATGGGTTGTTGTACGTGTTTAATGTTCATGGGGTTAATAATCAATATACTAATCTTACATGATATGTTCTGTGTTGTGGTAATAGGGATTTTTAACATGTCTTTTTTATGGGAAATAAGGACGTACTGGGCAAGCACAATATGGGTATATGCAATATATTAATTATGAAAGTTGCAGTATTGGCAAGGAATAGTTTAAAAAAGAATTTCAGCTTTGGGTGCTGATGGTGGGGCTGTTGCTTCTTCCTTGAAGTCTTAGGAAAGGCATATGTTCTCCTTTTTTGGTTTACAAGACCAAAGTATTTTATATACTACAAAGACTCTTCAGTTAAGGAGGCGATTTTCGATAATGCCTGAGATGGGTATTAAGATTAGAAGGGTTGCGAAGTATAAGACAGAAGCCAGTTAGCCAATAGTGATAAACGGTGTTCTACATGTTGGCCGCCGATTCATGTTAGGGTTAGTAGGTCTGCTACTAGAAATCAAGATAGGCATTGGCTTAGTGGTCGGAATATTATCCCTCATTGTTTAGAAGTGTGGAGAATAAGGATGATTGCTAGAACTAGAATAGAGAGGACTAGGGCAGGACTCCTCCTAGTTTATTAGGGATGGATTGAAGGATTGCACATGCAAATAGGAAATCTCATTCGGGTTTAATATGAGATGGGGTGTTTAGAGGGTTAGTGAAAGTATAGTTGTCTGAGTCTCCTAGTAGATCTGTGAGAATAGGACATGCAATATGAGCACTAGAATTAATACTAGGAGGCCCAGGATGTCTTTGATTGTGTAATAGGGATGGAATGGGATTTTATCTGAGTCGGATGTTATTCCTGAGGGGTTGTTGGATCCTGTTTCCTGAAGGAATAGAAGGTGGACTGCTGCTAGGTCTGAGATAATAAATGGAAGGATGAAATGGAAGGCAAAGAACTGTGTCAAGGTGGTTTTGTCTACTGAGAACTCCCCTTAGATCCATTCTACTAAGTTGGTTCCAATATATGGGATTGCTGATAGGAGGTTAGTAATTACAGTAGCTCCTCAAAAGGATATTTGGACTTACGGTAGGACATATCCTATGAAAGCTGTAGCTATGACTGCAAATAGTAACACGATTCCGATATTTCATGTTTCTGAGAAGGTATAGGAGCCATAGTACATCCCTCGGCCTACATGTATAAACAGGCAGATAAAGAATATAGAGGCTCCATTAGCGTGCCTGTATAGGATGATTCAGCCATAGTTAACGTCACGACAGATATATAACTGATGATAAGGCGGTTGTTGTGTCTGATGTGTAGTGTATAGCTAGAAAGAGGCCTGTAAGAATTTGTAGGATTAGGCAGACTCCTAATAGGGAGCCAAAGTTTCATCATGCTTGGACGTGGCAGGTAGGTCGATAAATGAGTGGTTAATGATTTTAATGAGGTCGTGGGGTTGGAGCCCATCAATCTAGTGAGCGCTTAGCTTAATTAAAGTGTTTTATTTGCAATCAATTGATGTAAGATAGATTTTTACAGTCCTTAGGGTTGGGTGTACAGAAGTTAAGTCTGTGTGACTTGCTCAAAGCTTGGAAGGCTCTTGGTCTAGTTCTAACCTAAATTTCTAATAAAAAATAGATAGTATTGGTGCAAGTGGTAGCAGTATAGTTGATATTACAATGAGAGGGGGCAAGAGGGTTATTTTTATTTTTGTACTTTCGAATTGTCATTTTATTTTTATACTCTTTGTTGCAGGAAATATAGTTAATGCTGTGGCATATGTTAGTCGTATGTAAAATATAGGGTAAGTAGTGCTGTCATGGCTAATAACGTAGGTATTATGATTATTTGCTTTTTTGTTAGTTCTTGGATAATTATTCATTTTGTGATAAAGCCAGAGAGTGGTGTGAGGTCACCTAAAGATATTATCAGCACTAAAATAAATGAGGTGATTAGGGGTGTCTTGTCTCATGTTTGTGATAGGGATGATGTTGTTGCGGTGGAGCTCTATAAAAATAACATAAAGGTGGCCCATGTTATGATGATGTAAGTAATTAAGTTTAGGATTATTATTGTAGGGTTGTATAGTATGATAGCTGTTATTCAGCCCATGTGGGCAATTGAGGAGTATGCTATGATTTTTCATAGTTGTGTTTGGTTAAGTCCTCCTCATCCACCAACTACGACTTATATGATAGCTATTGTTAGTAGTAGGTTGGGGTTAATGGCAGGTGAGATTTGGTAGAGGATTGACAGTGGTGCAATTTTTTGTCACATTAATAGGATTAGGCCCAAGGATATAGAGATTCCTTGTGTGACTTCAGGCACTCAGAAGTGGAATAGAGCCAAGCTCAGTTTTATTGCTAAGGCAATGGTTATTATGACTGATGCCATGGGGTTTAGATTTTTTGATACAGTTCACTGTCCTGAGTATAGCAGATTAATAATAATTCCTATTATTAGGAGCATGGAGGCAGTTGCTTGTATTAGGAAATATTTTGTGGGTGCTTCTATGGCTCATGGGTTAAATTTTTTTATAAGGATGGGAATAATAGCTAGATTTATTTCGAAGTCAATTCAGACTATAAGTCAGTGAGAGGTTGTTATTACAATTATGGTCCTTGAGATGACAGTTAATATAAAGATAGGGGGTTAGATTAGTACGGGAAGGGTATAAACCAACATTTTTGGGGTATGGGCCTGATAGCTTATTTAGCTACCTTACTGTAGAATGTGGTATAATAATGGTAGCACGAAGATTTTTGAATTCTTAGGATTAGGTTCGACTCCTATAATTCTAGAAATAAGAGGGCTTGAATCTCTATAATTTACTCTATCAAAGTAACTCTTTTGTCAGACATATTTCTTATGTTTGAGGTGGAATGCTTGCTGTGATAATGGGCAGGGTTACATGTCTTATACATAGGGCTAGAGTAAGGGGTAGGAAGTTTTTTCATAGGAGGGGTATAAGTTGGTTGTATTGAAATCGTGGATAAGATGCTCAGATTCATAGGAAAGTGACTGTCAGGAATAGGGTTTTTACTGTAAAGTTGACGGTGTATAGTTCTGGTATGTAGGGAATGCTCTGAAGAATAGAATTGTTGTTAGGATGTTTATTATGATGATGTTAGCATATTCTGCTAAGAAGAATAGGGCAAAAGGACCTGCTGCATATTCTACATTGAACCCGGAGATGAGTTCTGATTCCCCTTCTGTTAGGTCGAATGGGGCTCAGTTCTTTTCTTCTAATGTTGAGATAAATCATATTATAGCTAGAGGTGATATATTATTGGGTAGTGATTAGTGCAAAGGATCCATTTATTAGTAGTACTGATAGGATAATAGTGTCACTTCATATGAGATTGTTTGGGCTATGGCTCGCAAGGCCCCAATTAGGGCATATTTGGAATTTGAGGCTCATCCTCATCATAGGATGGAGTAGACAGCAAGGCTTGATATGGCCAATATAAATAGTACTCCTAGGTTTATGTTAATAAGTGGGTACGGTATGGGTAGGGAGATTCACATGGTTAGGGCTAGTGTGAAGGCTAGGAAAGGTGCTACGATGAACAAAAATATGGAGGATTTAAGAGGTCGGCTATATATATATATATATATATATATGCTGTTTACAATCTTCATAAAGATTGAAGCTATCATGTACTGCTGATATCTAGTTTATTCTGCTGGGAATCCTCAGAAATGAAAATGCTCCTATCTAGGCAAGTTGTCATGGACCTATTCATTATCACTATATGTTGATAATAAATTAATACACAAGCTTCCATTGGATTGAACCCTAACAAATGTACAATTTCTGTTCCTATAAGTCTCCTCTTTGGCATGTGAAAATGAAGTCAGTTAGTGGAAACAGGGTTGGTTATGGTAAGATAAACTTGAGAGTGTTGATATTTGAGAGCCTTAAGTTCCATTTCAAATTTGGGAGAGTTACATAGCCCTCTAAATAATTCAAAATTATACCAAGTCAGCGTGTTTTGTGAGAACTTACTCTCAAGCATTAGTATGATTTCAAATTTCCCACAAAATGTAAATCAGGATTTGATTGCATATAAATGACACATCTGTCATAATAGAAAAATTAATTCTATATCCTGTATAATATTTATTAATGATGCAGTCATCATATACTTTAGAAAAAAAGCATTGTGTTAAAAACTAATATTTAATTAGACATCTTAGTTTTCATGAAATTAACTGACATGAGACACTAATGGACAGCTGCTTTATAGGATATATTCATTGCAATATAAGAACATTGTGCAGTACCCTTTTATTTAAATGATTGATGTTCATATTGTGATTGACATGAATAAAACAGAAAAATTTACAAATACTGTGTGTGTTTATGTGTGTGTGCTCTACCTTTCAATGAAGAAATATTTGCTTTTGTATAAAGAATTTATTTTACTTTATTTTATTAATTTATTTTTAAATTTTATTTAAATTCAAGTTAACATATGACATAGTGTTTGTTTCAGGACTAGAATCCTGTGATTCATCATTTACATATGACATCCAGTGCTCCTCCCATAAGTGCCCTCTGTAATGCCCATCACCCATTTAGCCCATCCCCTGCCACACCTGCCTCCAGCAACCCTGTTTGTTTTCTGTATTTAAGAGACTCTTAAGGTTTGCCTCCCACTCTGTTTTTATCTTATTTTTCCTTCCCTTCTTCAATATTCATGTGTATTGTTTCTTAAATGTCACATATGAATGAAATCATATGATATTTATCTTTCTTTGACTGACTTATTTCACTTAGCAAAATAGACTCTAGTTCCATCCATGTTTTTGCAAATGGCAAGATATTATTCTTTTTCATAGTCAAGTAGTATTGTGTATATATATATATATATATATATATATCACCTCTTCTTTATCCACTCATTAGTGAATGGACATTTGGGCTCTTTGAAAACTTTGGCTATAGTTGATAGTGCTGCTATAAACATTGGGGTGCGTGTCCCCCTTTGAATCAGCATTTTTGTGTCCTTTGGATAAATACCTAGTAGTGAAACTGCTGTTTCATAAGGTAGTTCTTCTTTTAACTTTTTGAGGAACCTCCATACTGTTTTCCAGAGTGAATACACCAGTTTGCATTCCCACCAACAATGCAAAACATTCCCCTTTTTCCACATCTTCACCAAAATCTATTGTTACCTGAGTTGTTAATTTTAACCATTCTGACAGGTGTGAGGTTGTATCTCATTGTGGTTTTGATTTGTATTTCCCTCATGATGAGTGATGTTGAACATATTTTCATGTATCTGGATGTCTTCTTTGGAAAAGTGTGTATTCATGCCCCCTGCCCATTTCTTCACTGGATTATTTGATTTTTGGGAGTTGAATTTGTTAAATTCTTGTTATATTTTGGATACTAACCCTTTATCCACTATGTCACTTGCAACTATCTTCTTCCATTCCATTGGTTGCCTTTTAGTTTTATTGTTTTTTAATTATTTATTGTATTATAAAATTATTATTATTATTAAAATATTATATTAAAACTTTATTTAGTTTTATCCCTTAATATGAGGTCCCAATAGTTCATTTTAGTTTTTATTTCTCTTACTTCCGGAGACATGTCTATTAAGAAGTTGCTAGGGGCGTCTGGGTGGCTCAGTTAAGCGTCCGACTTCAGCTCAGGTCATGATCTCACAACCCATGAGTTTGAGCCCCGCATCGGGCTGTGCTGACAGCTCAGAGCCTGGAGTCTGCTTCAGATTTTGTGACTCCTTCTCTCTCTGCCCCTCTGCCTCTCATGCTCTGTCTCTGTCTCTCAAAAATAAACATTAAAAAAAACATTAAAAGAAAAAAGAAGTTGCTGTAGCCAACATCAAAGAGGTTGCTGCCTGTTTTATCCTCTAGTGTTTTGATAGTTTCCTGTCTCACATTTCTCAAATGTGAGAAAGGATTTTAATAATAATGATAAATAAATTTGTTGTGTTTAGGCATAATTAAAAAAATTTTTATTCTGAATCCAGTAATGAAAAAATATATATACTGTGACTTAAGGAAAGACTGTCTTTGTTACAAGTAAACTTGAAAACTCATGAACTTTATACTATCTTAGTTGGAATAAAAACTTAATTCAACTAATATGATATTGCTTTTTTTTTCAAAAGGTACCAAAGATGTTTCATGTATATTTTTCTTTGTATATTTATTTTGAACTTTTGCTAAAAAGGTACTTTGTGTGTAAAAATAACTTAGGGATGTATGCACTGAGAGTGAAAAATATTGAAGTTCATATAACTAAAGTCTGTAAGTTAAATTTATTCCTGCAGAAAAATATGAAAGCATTATTAAATATTTTATATGTGTCAACCTTAAATCTCATTCACTTTATACCTGCCAGTCTTGAATTATATTCACCTGTCAAGAATTGTTCAGTTTTTTCTCACTTTTGCAAGTCATCAATGATATTTTTTTCTGAATACAAGGTTTACTTTCCTATTGAGTCTTCATGTGAAGCTATAGCTAATTATATTTGTAGTATTACAACCATTTCATGAGCTGAACAGTAGATCATCATCAATACTGTCTTTTTGAGAAACTATAACATTTACAGATATTCACATGCCAAAGAAGTCCAGGAACCCTATCTCTAATTAGAGATAAATAGCAAATCTTTTGGTAAGTCTTGTTGCTTTTCTTGTGCATTCCACTTCAACTTTGTTTCCTTTATTAATCTTCAAGGAAATCTTTCCTGATTATTTTTAAATAACTTCTATCCCCATCAAGTTATCAAAAAACAATCTGTCAATGAACTACCAGCACTTCTTTCCATCAGATAAGAATCAAAGTTTTTTAGATTCAAAATATTACTATTGTTACAAATCCACTACTTTCTTGTTACTAAATTGAAGCGATAATAAATAATTGACAGCTGGTTCTTGGCTAAGCTGAGAGCAGAACCCTGGATGCTTAGCTCATCTCTAAGAATACCCGATCTCCTCACTTGTGGCTCCTGAAAATAGCTCAAATAAAAATAGATTTCAGCATGTAAGTATTGTGAAATGAAATATGTTTTTGTTTTCTAAAAATAAAATTACTAAAATGAAAACTCATCTACAGGATTCAATTTAAAGGGGCTTCCAACTACCAAAAGGAAAACTTTAGCAAAAATAATGATGGTAATGGATTAGAATATACAGAATAAATTAATCAATACTGATACAAATAAATGATCTAAAAGCACACATCAGTGGGGGAGAATGTATTTCAAACTAATAAGTATAGAAAGAATTATGGAAATAAAAAAAATATCTTCAGAGGCGTGTCTGGTTGGCTCAGATGGCTGAGTGTCTGACTTTTAGTTTTGGATGAGGTCATGATCACATTGTTGTGGGATTGAGCCCTCTGTCAAGCTCTGCACTGAGCATGGATCCTGCTTAAGATTTTCTCTCTCTTCCTCTGCCCCCTCCCTCTGCCTCTCTCCCCGGCTCATGCTTGCTCTCTCTCTCTCTCTCTCTCAAATTGAAGAAGAAGAAGAAGAAGAAGAAGAAGAAGAAGAAGAAACAAAGGAAGAAGAAGAAGAAGAAGAAGAAGAAGAAGAAGAAAGAAAGAAAAACTAAAGTATTTTTGGTAAACAGATCAGTAATTGTTTCAGTTGATAATTAAAAATGCATGATAAAATTAGTGAGTAAATGTATTATGAGTAATAGATTATTTGTATGGCCTCAAAGATTCTCCCTATAAGATCCTTACTAATTTTGTAATTAATATTACAAAATACTAATTTTGCATTTCAGAAACCTGGCAGACATAACCTTAACACAATGATCAAGGCTAACTCCACCAATAATGAGACTTACCAACATCATGGAACTCTTAATTTGATGTACTAAGAAGGGAACAAACATTTCTGTGATATCTTTATCAAACATGCATAACCTGAATTGTATCATTAAGAAACATCAGGATAAATCAAAATGAAGGGGATTCCATAGATTTGACTCTGAAAATGCATCAAGATCATGAAAGTCAAATAAATTCTGAGAACCTATTCCGGATTAAAAGAGGATAGAGAGAGTCCATCGTGAGACCTAACATCAGATCCTGAAGCAGAAACAAGAAATTAAGGGGACACTTGGAAAAATGTGAATGAAGTCTGTAAATTTAAAATATTGTATCAATGTTAATATACTGCTTTGATCATTGTAATGTGGTTATGTAATATATTAATTGGGGGAGAATCAGGGACAACTGTATACAGAAATACTTTGTAGCACTTATACAACTTTTGTGTAAGTCTGAAATTATTCCAAATTCAAAAGTTAAAAACAAAACAAAACAAAGTAATGGGGGCCTTTTTCATCAAATCTTCTTTTAGAGTCAGGGCCAGTGAATGAACAGAAGTTGTTCATTTTCATGGCTAAACTTTCCAAAGGCTTGAAAGCCCAAGCCTTCTTGATGACTTCGTTATTATTATTTTACTTCTGTTTTCCATATTTTGCCTAATCTCAACCTAAGCACTCACCTCTGGCTTATAACCATGTAAAGCATTTTTCTTCATGAGAAGATACAAAGCAAGTATTTCCCAAGATTGGCTGTACAGAATACTGATTTGCACTTAACATTTTAGGAAACAAAACCAAAACTTACCTCACCCTCATAAAGAAGGTTTATATGGGACATCACTATGCAAATCATATTGCCTCTTTTCACCTCAGATATGCAACTCAGCACTGGGTGCCAAGCAAGGTGAGCAATAGTTTGGTCACGGCCCTTAAAGAGATAGCAGCTTTCACAGAGAGGCAACAAAAAATGGCAGTTTGCCATTTGAAATGACATGGATGGAGCTAGAGAGTATTATTTTAAGTGACATAAGTAAGTCAGAAAAAGACAAATGCCATATGATTTTCTTCCCATGTGAAATTTAGGAAACAAAATACATGAACAATTGAAAAATAAAAGAGGGAAGCAAACCAAGATACGTTTAACTATAGAGAAGTATCTAATGGTTACCAGAGAGGAGGTGGGGTAGGATATGGGTGAAATTGTTGATGGGGATTAAGGAGTGGACTAAGTTAAAAATTAAAAATAAAAATAAAAGGCAGTTTGCACAATGCCAGGGGCAAACAGGAGACAGATCTGTTCATACTGATTTCAGAGTATATTGAGGAACTTCTCCACAAATGAGGGAGCTGGCAGGTGATAATTTCCCTGCCACCCAACATTAACATAGCCACCTGCAAGAAACCTGGTTGCATAGACACTTGCTGCCTGACCCTCTGGCAGTGTGCTATGCCCATGAGGTCTCCTGAGGAAGTAACCCAATCCAAGCCTGCTGGCCTCAGCCCTGGGCTCAGGGAAAATTTTGTTAAAGCCACACAGGCACCCTGATCAGTTGCCAGGTGCACAGCTGCTGCAGCACACCACTATGCCGACATGCACCTCCAGCCAACAGACACCATGCCCAATCATACAACACCAGCAGCACCAACACAGTCCACAGCTACATCAGCACTGTGGGGGACCTGCATAGGATGAGAGGCCCAGTGCAAACTTTGCTAATACCACCACCCAGTTCCCAAGTTCACTGGCAGGCATGCCCCTTCAGAGCTGGCCTACATGGGTACTAACACCAAAGAGAGCAAGTACAGCCCACAATAGGCAGAAAATCAGTATAGATGATTGCACTGAAAGAGAAGTGGCTCAGAAACAATAGCAAGGCATAAGCAACACACATAAGATACTTTCTTGAAATTCCAGGTCCTGGTGAAAAAGGGACCCTGAACTGCAAGTCACCCCAGGACCTATTTTTCATAAAGTCACTATTTTCAAGAGTGTAAGACACAGCAGAC
Organism: Lynx rufus; assembly: GCF_022079265.1. Classification (NCBI taxonomy): domain Eukaryota; kingdom Metazoa; phylum Chordata; class Mammalia; order Carnivora; family Felidae; genus Lynx; species Lynx rufus. The sequence goes on along the minus strand of NW_025814828.1, from coordinate 51,240,754 downwards.
TTTCTTAACACAGAGAAACAGAGAGAGCAGACAAAATGAGAGAGAAATTTATTCCAAATGAAAGAACAGGAGAATGCCATGACCAGAGATCTAAGCAAAACAAAGATGTCTTGTAGAGAATTTAAAGCAATGATCATAAGGAACTTTCTCATACATTCTTTAAGAAAAGAGTGGAAGATATGAGTGAGACCCTTAACACAGAGGTAAAGAATAACACAACAGAGATAAAGACCTCATTAAATGAAATAAGAAACACACTTGATGGAATGAATAACAAGATTGAAGAAGCAAGTAATGAATTAGTGACCTACCAGACAAAGCAATGGAAAGTAATCAAGGTGAACAAAAAAAGTGAAAAGAATTGCACACAATGCGAATAGATTTAAGGAGTTCAGTGGCTTCATCATATGTAATAACCTTGGTATTATAGGAGTACCAGAAGAAGAAGATAAATAGGGCAGAAAATTTATTTAGAGAAATAATAAATGAAAACTTCCTTACCATGGGAAGGAAACATATCCAATACCAGGAAGAAATGATAACTCTCATCAAAATCAACAAAGCCAGACTCACGCCAATACATATTGTAATTAAACTTGCAAAATATAGTGAAAAAGAAAAAAATCTTAAAAGCAGCAAAACAAATCGTGAACTTACATGGAAAAACCCATAACACTAGCAGGATATTTTTCAACAGAAACTTTGTAAGCCACAAGGGAATGGCATGGAATATACGAAGTGCTGAGTGGGAAAAATCTGCAGGCAAGAATATTCTATACTTTAAGAATATTATTCAGAATAGAAGAGATAAAGAGTTTTCCAGACACCAAAATTAACAGTATTAAGAAAGGAAACACAAAAGCAGTGAAAATTAATATTTCTGTAAAAAAAACCGAGGCGAACAATTCCCCAAAATGATATAAAATAGAATAGCATATATTGAAAATGTCAGGAAGAAGAAGAAACGAATGGGATCAAACTTAAATGACCATCAAATTAATATAGACTGCTATAGGCAGAAGAGCTTATTTACAAACTTAATGATACCCATGTATAAAAAACAGTAATAAACATGCAAAGAAAAAAAGAAATAAATCCAAATATATCACTAAGAAAATTAGAAAAAGGAAAATATGAACAAAAGAAAGACAAGAAAGGATCAGAGAAAATCTTCAGAAACAATCACAAAACAGGTAATAAAATGGCATAAAATACAAATCTATCAAAATTATTTTGAATGTAAATGGACTAATTTCTTCAATCAAAAGACATACAGTGACAGAGTGGATAAAAAACAAGACCTACCTATATTCTGTCTACAAGAGAGTCATTATAGACTTAAAGATACCTGTAGATTGAAAGTGAGGGGATGGAGAAACACCTACAATGCAAATGGATGTGAGAAGAAAGCTGGGATAACCATACTTATTTCAGACAAAATAGACTTTAAAACAAAGTTTATAACAACACACAAAGTAAAACACTTTATAATAATAAGAAGGAAAACCTAACAAGAAGGTATAATAATTACAAATCCTTACACACCCAACATAGGAGCCCCCAAATATATAAAACAGTTAATAACAAGCAAAAAGGAAATAATTAATAGTGATACAATAATAGTAGGGGATTTTAACCTCCACTAAAAAATATTGGACAGATCATGTAAAGAGAAAAATAACAAGGAAATAATGGATTTAATTGACACATTGGAACAAATGGATTTAACAGATATATTAAGAGCATTCCATCCTACAACAGCAGAACACACATTTTTTTTCAATACACACATAACATTCTACAGAATAGATCACATAATAGACCACAAAACAAGCCCCAGAAAGTTTAGCAAAATTGAAGTAATACCATGCATCTTTCTGACAACAATGCTAGAAATCAACCACAAGAAAAAATTTGGGAAGCCCACAAATACATAAAGGTTAGACAACATGCTACTAAACATCAAATGGGTCAAACAAGAAATAAAGGAATGAATTTTAAAAGTATATGGAAACAAATAAAAATGAAAACACAACTGTCTTAAAGCAAAATAGTTTGTAAGAGGGAAGTTTATAGCAATACAGGTCTACCTAAAGAAGTAAGAAAAAATCTCAAATAAACCACCTAACCTACCTTTCACTTAAAGAAGCTACAATAATAACAACAGCAACAACAAACAAACAAAAACCTAAAACTAGCAGAAGTAATAAAATAATAAAGATTAGAGCAGAAATAAATGATATAGAAACAAACAAAAACAATAGAACACATCAATGCAACTAGGAGATTGTTTTTTGAAAAAAATCAGTAAAATTGGCAGACCATAGTCAAATTTATCAAGAAAATAAGGTAAAAGAGTCAAATAAATAAAGTTACAAATGAGAGAGAAATAACCAACACCACCGCAAAAATACATACAATCCTAAAAGAATATTATGAAAAACGATAGGCTAACAAATTGGCAACCTTAAAGAAATAGATAAATTCCTAGAAATGTAGAAACTATCAAAACTGAAACAGAAAGAAATAGAAAACTTGAGCAGACTGAAAACCTGCAAATAAATTGAGTCAGTAATCGAGGTGCCTGGGTGGCTCAGTCAGTTAATAATCTGACTTTGATTTTGGCTCTCACAGTTGTGAGATCAAGCCCCATGTCGGGCTCCATGCTGGGAATGGAGCCTGTTTATGATTCTCTCTCTCTCTCTCTCTCTCTCTCTTTCTCTGTCTCTCTCCCTCCCTCCCTCCCTCTGCTCCTCCCCCAGATTGTGCTCTCTCAAAAAGAGAGAGAGAGAGAGAAGATAAGAGAAGAGAAGAGAAGGGAAGGGAAAGGAAGGGAAGGGGAGAAAAGAAAAGGGAAGGGGAGAAAAGAAAGAAAAAAAGAGAAGAAAAGAAAAAAAGAAATTGAGTCAGTAATTTAAAAATTTCCAACAAACAAGAGTCTAGGACCAGATGGTTTCACAGGTGAATTCTAATATTTATTTATAGGAGACTTAAAATCTATTCATCTTGAACTATTCAAAAAGATAGAAAAGGAAGGAAAACTTACAAATTCATTCATTCTATGAGGTCAGCATTACCCTGAAAGCAAAACCAGATAAATACACCACTATAAAAGAGAACCACAGACCAATATCCCTGATGAATATGGATGCAAAAATTCTTAACAAAATACTAACAAACTGAGTTCAAAAATACGTTAAAAAAATCATGCACCATGATCAAGTGAGTTTTATTGCTGGGATGCAAGGGTGGTTCAATATTTGCAAATCAATGAATGCAATATATGACATAAATAAAAGAAAGGAAAAGAACCTTGTAATCTTTTCCATAGATGGAGAAAAAGCATTGGACAAAGTACAACATCCATTCATGGTAAAAAAAAAAAATAAATAAAAAAATAAAAAAACAAAACACCTCAACAAAGTAGGTTTTAAGGGAACATACCTCAACATAAAAAAAGTCTATGTATGAAAAACCTCATCATCCTTAATGGGAAAAACAAAAACAAAAACAAAAACAAAACTGAGAGATTTCCCCCTAAGCTCAGGAGAAGACAAGGGTGTCCCTTCTTACCACTTTTATTCAACATACTATTGGAATTTCTAGCCACAGCAATCAGAAAACCAAAAGGAATAAAAGGCATCAAAATTGGTAAGGAAGAAGTAAAACTTACACTCCTTGTCAATGACATGCTATATATAGAAAACCTGAAAGACTTCACCAAAAATCTTCTAGAAATGATAAATGAACTAAATAGTCACAAGATACAACATAAATGTATAGAAATATGTTCCATTTCTATACACCATTAATGAAGCAGCAAAAAGAGAAATAAAGAAAACAATTCAATGTATGATTCCAAGGGGGAAGATGTTATCAGACTAAAAGAACACTAGGCTCCTCTCGTTTTTTCAAAAGAACTAGATAACTATCAAGTCATCCTAAATATCCTCAAAACTGACCTGAATTTTGATGGATCAAACTACAAATAAAAGGAGAGAAGAGGACATATCCAAAAAGGTAGGAAAAACAGATGCAAAATTTAGTGGAGAAAAAGATCTCTGGTACTGTAGAGTGGAGGGAGCCATGGTTGCAGAGAAGGGCAAGAGAAAGAGGAACACACAGGGGAGTGCATAAAGAGAACTTTTCCCCAAAGCCTTTGGCTTGAAAAATGAGAGGGCTTGAGTTCCTGACACCAGCAGGGCATAAAGCCTGGAGTTATAAAGGCCAGAGAACTTTGCTGGAATACAGTTCCGAAGGCACTGTCCTCCTCCTAGAGAGAAGGCAAACAACCCAGGGGCAGATGGCATGGAAAGAACAATCTAAAGAACTCCTGGGGCACAAAATGGGGAGAGTATTTGCTCTTCTTGGAGCTCTTCCCGCTGAGGCAACATTCACAGATTTTCCTCTCTGGGAAAAAAGAGCTGGTTGGCACTATTTCCCTTCCTCCACCCCTCAGCATAAAGACAGTCACTTGCTGAAAGCAGTGCAGCTTAGATGCTGGCTGCCTAACTTGTTTACACCAAGTCCCAAACCCCTGTACTCTGGAAGGATTGTTCTTCTCAGTAAGTCTTGCCTCAGTCCCAGCATGATGGGCCCCTCCCCACAAGACCAGCACAAGCCCGAGCCCACACCTTGTCTCTAAAGTTTGAAGTTTTAATGGTCTGCAGACATGGCTGGAATAAAGACTAGAGGACACTGCTCTGGTCCTGGAGAGAAGGCAGTGAAAAGAAAACTTAGGAAACATAACTTGGAAACAGCAATCTGGAAAATGTCTGGGGCACACAGGAAGGGGAGAGTATTTGCTCTTCTTGGAGCATGTCCTTGAGAGAAAGATTTTCATGTTGCCTCTCCAGCAACATAGGAGCTGGCATCTGCCATTTCCCTCCACTGACCCTCAGCATGAACAGAGCCAACTTTAGGAATCAGTGCACTGTTGATACTGGCTTACATGCTTACACCAAGACCCACAACCCTTCACTCTGGTGGGAGTGTCCCTCTCATGCAAACTTGCCTCAATACCAGTACAGCCAGCCTCTCCTCAGAAGACCAGAATAAACTCATGCCAACAAAACATCGTCAGACCAGAGAGTTCTCCAGGACCACATTTCTAGTGGAAGTGGCGTCAGGTCTTATTTCCAAGCAGACCAGAAAACACCAAGTTAGTACTTGTCACATTCAGGCTAGGCACCAAATACTGCCCACTGCAGGTAATTAAAGCCTCTGTACTTGACTTACCTGAAGGATAGAACAACCAAAACACAACAGCAAAGCACACACAGCACGCAGCAGAGACACTCACTGATGTGCCAGGCCTTAGGCCCTACAAGACCTCTTCTACATAAAGCCATCATGTTTAGGATCAGGAGACACAACTGGGTTTAGCAACACAAACAAGAAGGGAGAGACAGAAAAAAAATTGCAAAATGGGAGAATTTATCACAAATGAAAGAACAAGACCAAAGCCAGAGATCTAAGTGAAATAGATAGATGTAACATGACTGATGAAGCATTTAAAACATCAATCATAATGATACTCACTTGGTTTGAGAAAACTATAAAAGACATGAATGAGATGCTTTCTATAATGATAACTGTTAACAAAAATCAATCAGAGATTAAGAATGCAATCAATGTGATTGGAAAAAGGCTTAGGCACCTTGTTTGGCTCAGTCAGTTAAGAGCCTGACTCTTGATTTGGGCTCAGGTCAGGATCTTGTGTTTCATGAGATCAAACCCTGTATTGTGCTCTGTGCTGACATCATGGGAACTGTTCTGGATTCTCTCTCTCCCTCTCTCTCTGCTTTCTCTCTCTGTCTCAAAATTAATAAATTATTAATTAAAAAAGAAAAAGGCTTGGTGTAATAAACAGTAGGCTGGAAAATCAGAAGAATGAATTAATGACAAAGAAGACAAAATAATGGAAATTGATGAAGATGAACAAAAGAGAGAAAGGGGAATTGTAGAACAAGAGATTTATGAAACTCAGTGGCTCCATCAAATGTAATCACATTTGTGTTATAGTAGTACCAGATGAAGAGACAGAAAAGGGGCATAAAATTTACTTTAGAAAATAATAGCTGAAAAATTCCCTAATCTGGGAAAGGAAATAGATATGCAGATCCAGGAGGCACAGACAACTCCCATCAAAATCGGCAACATCATGCCAACACTGAGACCTATTTTGATTACATTTGAAAATAGAGTGATAAAAAAAAATATTAAAAGCATCAAGACAGAAGTCCTTAACTTACAAAGGAAGACCTCTAAGGCTAACTAGAGATTTCTCAACAGAAACATGGCAAGACGAAAGGGAATGGCATGATGTATCCAAAGTGCTGAATGAGAAAAACGTGCAGCTACGAATATCCAGGAAGGCTATCATTCACAATAGAAAGAGAGATGAAGAATACTATACTAAGCAAAATAAGTCAATCAGAGAAGACAAATATCATATGATTTCACTCATATATGGAATTTCAGAAACAAAACAGATAAATATAGGGGAAGGCAAGGGAAAATAAGATAAAAAAACAGAGAAGGAGGCAAACCATAAGAGGCTCGTAAATACAGAGAATAAATTGAGGTTGCTGGAGGGAAGTTGTGTGGGGTAATGGGCTAAATGGGTGATGGGCATTAATGAGGGCACTATTTGGGATGAGCACTGGGTGTTAAATATAAGTGATGAATCATTGGGTTCTATTCCAGACACCAATACTACACTGTATGTTAATTAACTTGAATTTAAAGAAATAAAATAAAATAACAAAATAATAAAATATAATATGAAAATAAATAAAAACAGTATTGTTAGCTATATATAAAAAAAGATTCTCAGGCAAACAAAAACTAAAGTAGTTCATGACTACTAAACTAGCCTTGCAGGAAATATTAAAGGGGATGCTATGAGTGGAAAGGAGAGACAAAAAGTGAAAAAGACAAGAAAAGAACAGAAAAAAGTTTCCAGAAAAAATGATAAAACAAGAAATCAAATGGCAATATATATATCTATCTATAATTACTTTGAACGTATATGAACTACACACTCGAATCAAAATATTTAAGGTGAAGAGCTGAGATGGCAGCTTGGTAGAAAAACCCTAGGCTCATATCATCACTGGAACACAAATAAAAAACTATCAAATCATTCTAAATACCAAAGAAATCGACCTGAGATCTGACAGAACAAATGCCACAATTGGAGAGAAGAGGCCACATGAAGGAAGGTAGGAGGTCTGTAGATGTAGTTTAGGGGAGAAATAAATGCTGGATGCTGCAGAGAGATGGGGGCATTCGTTGTGGAGAAAGGTGAGAGAGAGGACCACACAGGGGAATGCACAATGCAAACATTTCCCAAAAATATAGACTGAGAAAATAAGAAGAGATGATTTTCATGAGTTTTTGCAACCAGCAGGGCTTAAACCAGCGGAAGTTTTAGGGGTCAGCAGACTTGGCTGGGATAGAGCCATTAGGGCACTGCCCTGCTCCTGGAAAGAACCAGGCAGACAACTCAGTGGCAGAAGGCACGATCTGAGGAACTCCTAAGGTGTACAGGGAGAAATTGTTTGCTCTTCATGTAGTGAATCTTTGAAAGGTAGCATTCAGAGTCACACCTCCCCTGGGAACAAAGAGCTGGTAGGTGCCATTTCCCTCCCCTGTCCCTCAGCATAGGTGCAGAACCAACCACCAAGATCAGATCAGCCCAATAATTTCTGTCTCACTAACTTGCTCCAAGTAGTATATTCTGTGCTCAGGTGCCACTGCCCCTCTTTGTCAAATCTGAATCAATCCCAGCTTTGTGAGACCCTCCCCCAGAAGATTATCACAGGCTCCTCCCACACCATTTTCCCAAAGTTTAAAGTTTTAATAGTCAGCAGGCTTACTGGGATAGAGACTGGAGGGCACTGCGCTGCTTCTGAAAAGAAGGCAGGCAAATATCCCCAAGACAGCATGAAAATGGTGATCTGAAAAATACCTGGGATGCACAGAGTGGAGTTTATTCACTCTTCTAAGAGTGCTTCTCTGAGAGCAGCAATTAGGGACACCATTCTTGGGGAACATAGGAGATATCTGGTGCCATTTCTCTCCTCCTACCCTTAGCATAAGCACAGAACCACCTGCAGTTAACAGAACAGAATATTGCCTAAACTAGCTCCCTAATCTTTTTACACCAAGTCTGACCCCACCCCCACCCCATGCTCTGCCAGTACTGTCCTTCTCAGGCAAGGGTGCCTGAGTTGCAGGACAAAGGGCCCTTTGCCCAGAAGACCATAAGAATCCCCTGCACAAACAGCATATTCCAACCAGAGAGTTCTGCAAATCTTTAGTTCTAGTGGAAGTATAATCAACAGGCCCGTTCCCCACAAGGCCATCAGAAAACCCTGCACTGTGTCTCCCAAACAGAGTTCTACAAATCTTTAGTTATAGCGGAAGTAAAATTAGTTCCTGTGAACAAGCAGACAAGAACACACCTAGTTAAAATACAACACACTTTGGACAAGATCCAAAAACTCCCCACTGAAGGCAGGGAGGGCCTCTGCAGACAACTGGCCTGAAGGATAGAGCAGCCAAAACAGAGCAGCAGAGTGCAACCACCACACACCAGAGACATTTTCTGAAGTGCTAGGCATAGGATAATATATGACCTCTTCTTCATAAAGGCATTACTTACAGGGTCAGAAAGCATAACAGGCTTTTCTAACTCAGAGAAGAATGAGAGACTTAGACAAAATGGCAAGACAGAGGAATTCACCCTGACCAAAACAACAAGAAAAAGTCACATCTGAAATCTAATCAAAAAAGACATAAGTAATATTCATATTATCATTATCATAAGGATACTGGCTAAACTTGAGAAAAGAATGGAAGGCCTTGCGGAGGCCATTACCACACAGATAAAAGAGGTAAAAAACAATCAGAAATGAAAAAATGCAATAATTGATTTTCAAAACAGACTGCATGTAATCAATAGATGGATGGAAGAAGTAGAAGAATAAATAAGTGATATAGAAAATAAAATAATGGAAAATAATGAAGCTGAGCAAAAAAGTGAAAAAAGAATTATGGATCAAGGAAATAGATTTAGCCAACTCAGTAACTCCACCAAATGTTATAGCATCACTAAGATAGGATTCTCAGAAGAAAAGAAAAAAAAAAGGGAGGAGAAAATGTATTTGAAGAAACCATAGATGAAAAATTCCTTAATCTATGGAAAGAAAGAGACATCCATATCCAGGAAGCACAGGGAAATCCCATAAAAATCAACAAAAGCAGGCCAACACCAACACAATTTGTAATTCAATTTGCAAAACATAGTGATAAAGGAAATATCTTGAAAGCAGCAAGACAAAAAACAGTCCCTAAATTACAAGGGAAGACCCATAAGGCTAGCTGCATATTTCTCCGCAGTAACTTGCAAGCCAGAGGGGAATGGCATGATATATTCAACATGCTGAAAAAGGAAAAACAAAAGAAAACTGCAGCCAAAAATACTCTATCCAACAATGGTGTTATTCAGAACAGGATGGATAGTTTCCCAGAGTAGCAAAAAATGAAGTAGTTTGTGACCACTAAACCAACACTGCAAAAAATATTAAAGGTGGCTCTTTGAGAGGAAAGAAAGGACAAAAAATGACAAATACAAGAAAGGAACAGAGAAAATCTCCAAAAGGATGACAAAACAAGTAATAAAATGACACTAAATACATATCAATAATTACTCTGAAATTAAGTGACCTAATGCTCCAACCAAAAGATATAGAGTGGCAGAGTGGATTAAAAAAGTTAAAAAATATATATGCTGCCTAAAAGAGACTCATTTTAAACATTTTTTTCCAACGTTTATTTATTTTTTTGGGGGGGACAGAGAGAGACAGAGCATGAACGGGGGAGGGGCAGAGAGAGAGGGAGACACAGAATCGGAAACAGGCTCCAGGCTCTGAGCCATCAGTCCAGAGCCTGACTCGGGGCTCGAACTCACGGACCGCGAGATCGTGACCTGGCTGAAGTCGGACGCTTAACCGACTGCGCCACCCAGGCGCCCCAAGAGACTCATTTTAGACCAAAAGACACCTGCAGATTGAAATTGAGGAGTTGGAGAAACATTTATCCTGCAAATGAATGTCAAAATAAAGCTGGATTAGCAATACTTATATCAGACAAACTAGATTTTAAACGAAAGACTATAACAAGAGATGAAGAAGGACACTATAAAGGGGAAATCCACCATGAAGATCCAACAATTTCAAGTATTTATACCTCCAATATGGGAGCAACCACATATATAAAACCATTAATAACAAACATAAAGGAACTCATTGATAATAATACAATAGTAGGGGATTTGAATGCCCCAATTTCATCAATGGACTGATAATCAAAACAGAAAATCAACAAGGAAACAATGGCTTAGAATGACACACTGGACCAGATGGACTTAATGGGTATATTCATAACAGCAGAATACACATACTTTTTTAAAAAAAAATAATGTTTATTTATTTTTGAGAGACAGAGACTTGGCACGAGTGGGGGAGGGGCACAGAGAGAGAGGGAGACACAGAATCTGAAGCAGGCTCCAGGCTCTTAGCTGTCAGCACAGAGCCTGATGCAGGGCTCAAACTCAAGAGCTATGAGATCATGACCGGAGCCGAAGTCAGACGCACAGCCGACTGAGCCACCCGAGCACCCCAGAATACACATACTTTTTAAGTGTACATGGGACATCCTAGAGAATATATCACATACTGTGTGACAAATCAGACCTCAACAAGTGTGTTAAGATTGAGATCATACCATGCATATTTTCTGATCACAATGGTATGAAACTTGAATCAAAATAAAAAAAATTTGGAAGGACCACTAATACATGGAGGTTAAACATTATGCTACTGTCAACCAGTCTCAATGAATAAATTTCAAAATACATTGAAACAAATGAAAATGAAAACACGCCTGTCCAAAACCTTTGAGATGCAGCAAATTCAATCATAATGGGGAAGTATATAGCACTATAGGCCTGTCTCAAGAAGCAAGAAAAATCTCAAATGAACAATTTAACCTTACACCTAAAGGACCTATAAAAAGAACCAAAAGTGAAGCCTAAAGCTGGCAAAAGGAAGGAAAAAATAAAGATTAGAGTAGAAATAAATGTTACAGAAACTAGAAGAGCAATTCAACCGATCAGTGAAACTAGGAGCTGGTTCTTTGAAAAAAAATTAATAAAATTGATAAACCCCTCACCAGACTTATCAAAGACAAAAGAGGAAAGACACAAATAAATAAAAATCAAAAATGAGAAATGGGAAATAACAACCAGCATTATGAAATGCAATTATAATAGAAAATTATGAGAAATATATGCCAACAAATCGGACAATCTGGAAGAAATGTATAAATTCCTAGAAACATATACAATGAAACAGGAAGAAATAAAATTCTTGGACAGACCAATAACCAAACAACTAATTGAGTCATTACTCAAAACACTTCCAAAAAAAGAAGTTTAGGGCCAAATGGCCTCACAGGAGAAGTCTATCAAACATTCAAAAAAGAGAAATAACTACTCTTCTCAACATATTTAAAAAAAATAGAAATGGAAGGAAAACTTCCAAATTCATTCTATAAGGCCAGCATACTCTTATATCAAAACAAAAGAAAAAATCCATTAAAAAGGTGAACTACAGGCTAACATCCCTGAAGAGCATGGAAGGAAAAATTCTCAAAAAAAGACTATAAATTGAATCCAAAAGTACATTAAAATAATCATTCACCATGATGAAGTGGGATTCATTCCCCAGCTGCAATGTTGGCTCAATATTTGCAAAATAATCAACATGATACATCACATTAATAAAATATACAATAAGAACCATATGATTCTCTCAATAGATGCAGAAAAAAATTGACAAAGTACAATATCCATTAATGATAGAAACCCTCCACAAATGAGGCTGAGTAAGGAAATACCTCAACATAATAAAGGCCGTATATGAAAAACCCATAGTTCACATCATTCTCAATGGGGAAAAACTGAGAGTTTCTCCTCTATGGTCAGACCAAAACAGGGATGTCCACTCTCACCACTGTTATTTAGTATAGTACTTTACTAGCTTCAACAATGAAACAACAAAAGTAAATAAAATTTACCCAAATTGCAAGGAAGAAGTCAAACTCTCGCTATCTGCAGATGATATGATACTCTATAAAAAAAACAAAACAAAACAAACAATGACTCTACCAACAATTTTTTAGAACTGATACACGAAGTCAGAATTTGCAGGATACAAAATCAACAAAAAAACCTTTTGCATTTCTATGCAATAATAATGAAGAAGCAAAAATAGAAATCAAGTGTCAATCACCTTTACAATTGCACCAAAACCCAAAGATTTCTTGGAATAAACTTAATGAAAAAGGTAAAGATCTGTATTCTCAAAACTATAAAACACGGATCTAAAAAAATTGAAGATGGCACAAAGAAATGGGAAAATATCCCATGCTCATGGATTGGAAAACAAAAATTCGTTAAAATGTCTATATTGCCCAAAGCAATTAACTTATTTATTTATTTATTATTTATTTTTAAATATGAAATTTATTGTCAAATTGGTTTCTATACAATACCCAGTGCTCATTCCAACGAGTGCCCTCCTCAATACCCATCACCCACCCTCCCCTCCTTCCCACCCCCATCAACCCTCAGTTTGTTCTCAGTTTTCAAGGGTCTCTTATGTTTTGGCTCCCTCCCTCTCTAACCTTTTTATTTTTCCTTCCCCTCCCCCAGGGACTTCTGTTAAGTTTCTCAGGATCCACATAAGAGTGAAAACATATGGTATCTGTCTTTCTCTGTATGACTTAATTCACTTAGTATAACACTCCAGTTCAGTCCACATTGCTACAAAAGGCCATGTTTCATTCTTTCTCATTGACACGTGGTATTCCCTTGTGTATATAAACCACAATGTCTTTATCCATTGTCATTTGATGGACATTTAGGCTCTTTCCATAATTTGGCTATTGTTGAGAGTGCTGCTATAAACATTGGGGTACAAGTGCCCCTAGGTATCAGCACTCCTGTATCTCTTGTGTAAATTCCTAGCCATGTTATTGCTGGGTCATAGGGTAGATCACTTTTTAATTTTTTGAGGAACCTCCACACTGTTTTCCAGAGCAGCTGTACCAGTTTGCATTCCCACAGACAGTGCAAGAGGGTGCCCGTTTCTCCACATACTCTCGAGTATCTATAGTCTCCTGATTTGTTCATTTTGGCCACTCTGACTGGCGTGAGGCAATATCTCAGCGTGGTTTTGATTTGTATTCCCTTGATGAGGAGCGATGTTGAGCATCTTTTCATGCGCCTGTTGGCCATCTGGATGTCTTCTTTAGAGAAGTGTCTATTCATGTTTTCTGCCCATTTTTTCACTGGATTATTTGTTTTTTGGGTGTGGAGCTTGGTGAGCCCTTTATAGACTTTGGACACTAGCCCTTTGTCCGATATGTCATTTGCAAATATCTTTTCCCATTCCGTTGGTTGCCTTTTAGTTTTGTTGGTTGTTTCCTTTGCTGTGCAGAAGCTTTTCATCTCCATGAGGTCCCAATAGTTCATTTTTGCCTTTAATTCCCTTGCCTTTGTGGATGTGTCAAGTAAGAAATTGCTGGGCCTGAGGCCAGGGAGGTTTTTTCCTGCTTTTTCCTCTAGGATTTTGATGGTTTCCTGTCTCACATTCAGGTCCTTTACCCATTTTGAGTTGTTTTTTGTGAATGGTATAAGAACGTGGTCTATTTCATCCTTCTGCATGTTGTTGTCCAGTTCTCCCAGCACCATTTGTTAAAAAGACTGTCTTTTTTCTATTGGATATTCTTTCCTACTTTGTCAAAGAGTAGTTGGCCATACTTTTGTGGGTCAATTTCTGGGGTTTCTATTCTATTCCATTGGTCTATGTGTCTGTTTTTGTGCCAATACCATGCTGTCTTGATGATTACAGCTTTGTGGTAGAGGCTAAAGTCTGGGATTGTGATGCCTCATGCTTTGGTCTTCTTTTCAAAATCACTTTGGCTATTCGGGGCCTTTTGTGGTTCCATATGAATTTTAGGATTGCTTGTTCTAGCTTCGAGAAGAATGCTGGTGCAATTTTGATTGGGATTGCATTGAATGTGTAGATAGCTTTGGGTAGTATTGACATTTTAATAATATTTATTCTTCCAATCCATGAGCACTGAATGTTTCCATTTCTTTTCTTTTTCTTTATTCTTTTCTTTTTAAATTTTATTTATTTTTATTTTTTTATTTTTTAATATGAAATTTATTGTCAAATTGGTTTCCATACAACACCCAGTGCTCATCCCCCAAAATGCCCTCCTCAATACCCATCACCCACCCTTCTCTCCCTCCCACCCCCACCAGCCCTCAGTTTGTTCTCATTTTTTAAGAACCTCCTATGCTTTGGCTCTCTCCCTCTCTAAACTCTTTTTTTTTTCTTATCCTCCCCCATGGACTTCTGTTAAGTTTCTCAGGATCCACATAAGAGACAAAACATATGGTATTTGGCTTTCTCTGCATTACTTATTTCACTTAGCATAACACTCTCCAGTTCAATCCACCTTGCTACAAAAGGTCATATTTCATTCTTTCTCATTGCCACGTGGTATTCCATTGTGTATATAAACCACAATTTCTTTATCCATTTGTCAGTTGATGGACATTTAGGCTCTTTCCATGATTTAGCTATTGTTGAGAGTGCTGCTATAAACATTGGGATACAAGTGCCCCTATGCATCAGTACTCCTTTGTTTTGCCATTTCTTTATGTCTTCTTTAATTTCCTTCATAAGCTTTATATAGTTTTCAGCATACAGATCTTTTACATCTTTGGTTAGGTTTATTCCTAGGTATTTTATGCTTCTTGGTGCAATTGTGAATGGGATCAGTTTCTTTATTTGTCGTTCTGTGGCTTCATTATTAGTGTATAAGTTTGCAACTGATTTCTATACATTGATTTTCTATCCTGCGACTTTGCTGAATTCATGTATCAGTTCTAGCAGACTTGTTGGGGTCTATCGAGTTTTCCATGTATAATATCAAGTCATCGGCAAAAATTGAAAGCTTGACATCATCATTGACAATGTTGATGCCTTTGATTTCCTTTGGTTGTCTGATTGCTGATGCTAGCACTTACAACACTATGTTAATAACAGCAGTGAGAGTGGACATCCTTGGATGTTCCTGATCTCAGGGTAAAACCTGTCAGTTTTTCTCCGTGGAGGATGATATTAGCTGTGGGCTTTTCATAAATGGCTTTGATGATGTTTAAGTATGTTTCTTCTATCCTGACATTCTCATGGGTTTTTATTAAGAAAGGATGCTGAATTTTGTCAAATGCTTTCTTTGCATCAATTGACAGGGTCATATGGTTCTTATCTTTTCTTTTAGTAATGTAATGTATCACATTGATTGATTTGAGAATGGTGAAACAGCCCTGCATCCCAGGAATGAATCCCACTTGATCATGGTGAATAATTCTTTTTATATGCCATTGAATTCGATTTGCTAGTATCTTATTGAGAAATTTTGCATCCATATTCATCAGGGATATTGGCCTGTAGTTCTCTTTTTTTGCTTGGTCTCTGTCCAGTTTAGGAATCAAAGTAATACTGGCTTCATAGAATGAGTCTGGAAGTTTTCCTTCCCTTTCTATATTTTGGAATAGCTTGAGAAGGATAGGTATTATCTCTGCTTTAAATATCTGTTAGAATTCCCCTGGGAAGCCATCTGGTCCTGGACTCTTATTTGTTGGGAGATTTTTGATAACTGATTCAATTTCTTCGCTGGTTATGGGTCTGTTCAAGTTTTCTATTTCTTCCTGTTTGAGTTTTGGAAGTGCGTGGGTGCTTAGGAATTTGTCCATTTATTCCAGGTTGTCCAGTTTGTTGGCATATAATTTTTCATAGTATTCCCTGATAACTGCTTGTATTTCTGAGGGATTGGTTATAATGATTCCATTTTCATTCATGATTTTATCTATTTGGGTCATCTCCCTTTTCTTTTTGAGAAGCCTGGCTGGAGGCTTATCAATTTTGTTTATTTTTTCAAAAAAACAACTCTTGGTTTCATTGATCTGCTCCACAGGTTTTTTTAATTTTTTTTTTCAACGTTTATTTATTTTTGGGACAGAGAGAGACAGAGCATGAATGGGGGAGGGGCAGAGAGAGGGAGACACAGAATCGGAAACAGGCTCCAGGCTCCGAGCCATCAGCCCAGAGCCTGACGCGGGGCTCGAACTCACAGACCGTGAGATCGTGACCTGGCTGAAGTCGGACGCTTAACCGACTGAGCCACCCAGGCGCCCCTCCACAGGTTTTTTTAGATTCTATATTGTTTATTTCTGCTCTGATCTTTATTATTTCTCTTCTTCTGCTGGGTTTCGGGTGTCTTTGATGTTCTGCTTCTAGTTCCTTTAGGTGTGCTGTTAGATTTTGTATTTGGGATTTTTCTTGTTTCTTGAGATAGACCTGGATTACAAGTATTTTCCTCTCAGGACTGCCTTCGTTGCATCCCAAAGCATTTGGATGGTTGTATTTTCATTTTCATTTGTTTCCATGTATTTTTTATTTCGTCTCTAATTGCCTGGTTGACCCATTCATTCTTTAGGAGAGTATTCTTTAACCTGAATGCTTTTGGAGGTTTTCCAGAATTTTTCCTGTGGTTGATTTCAAGCTTCATAGCATTGTGGTCTGAAAGTCTGCATGGTATGATCTCAATTCTTGTATACTTATGAAGGGCTGTTTTGTGACCCAGTATGTCATGTATCTTGGAGAATGTTCCATGTGCACTCGAGAAGAAAGTGTATTCTGTTGCTTTGGGATGCAGAGTTCTAAATATATCTTTCATCCCAAAAGGTGAAAAAAAAATAAATATATCTTTCAAGTCCGTTTGATCCAATGTATCATGCAGGGCCCATGTTTCTTTATTGACCGTGTGTCTAGATGATCTATCCATTATTGTAAAAGGAGTATTCAAGTCCCCTGCAATTACCACGTTATCAATAAGGTTGCTTATATTTGTGATGACTTGTTTTATATAATTGGGGGCTCTCGTATTCGGTGCATAGACATTTATAATTGTTAGTTCTTCCTGATGGATAGACCCTGTAATTATTACATAATGCCCTTCTTCATCTCTTGTTACAGCCTTTAATTTAAAGTCTAGTTTGTCTGCTATAAGTATGGCTACTCCAGCTTTCTTTTGACTTCCAGTAGTATGATAGATATTTCTCCATCCCCACACTTTAAAATGAAGGTGTCCTCAGATCTAAAATGAGTCTCTTGTAGACAGCAAATAGATGGGCCTTGTTTTGTTTTGTTTTTTTTTTAATCCATTTGGATACCCTGTGTCTTTTTGTTGGAGCATTTAGTCCATTTACATTCACTGTTATTATAGAAGATATTCTTTTAGAGTCATTCTGATGTCTGTAGGTTTCATGCTTGTAGTGATGTCTCCGGTACTTTGTGGTCCTTGCAAGATTTCACTCACAGAATCCTACTTAGGATCTCTTGTAAGGCTGGTTGAGTGGTGATGAATTCCTTCAGTTTTTGTTTGTTTGGGAAGACCTTTATCTCTCCTATTCTGAATGACAGACTTGCTGGATAAAGGTTTCTTGGCTGCATATTTTTTTCTGTTCATCAGGTTGAAGATTTCCTGCCATTCATTTCTGGCCTGCCATGTTTCAGTAGATAGGTCTGCCACTAGTCTTATCAGTCTCCCTTTATATGTTAGAGCATGTTTATCCCTAGCTGCTTTCAGAATTTTCCCTTTATCCTTGTATTTTGCCAGTTTCATTATGAGATGTTGTGTACAAGATTGATTCAAGTTATGTCTGAAGGGACTTCTCTGTGCCTCTTGGATTTCAATGTCTTTTTCCTTCCCCATATCAGGGAAGTTTTCAGCTATGATTTGTTCAAGTACACCTTCAAACCCTTTCTCTCTTCCTCTTCTGAAATCCCTATTATACGGATATTGTTGCTTTTCGTTGCATCACTTAGTTCTCTAATTCTCCCCTCATACACCTGGATTTTTTTATCTCTCTTTTTCTCAACTTCCCCTTTTTCCATAATTTTATCTTCTAATTCACCTATACTCTCCTCTGCTTCTTCAATCCGTGCTATGGCCGCCTCCATTTTATTTTGCACCTCATTTATAGCATTTGTTAGCTCCTCCTGACTGTTTCTTAGTCGCTTGATCTCTGTAGTAATAGATTCTCTGCTGTCTTCTATACTTTTTTCAAGCCCAGCGATTAATTTTATGACTATTATTCTAATTTCATGTCCGTTATATTGCTTAAATCATTTTTGATCAATTCGTAAGCTGTCACTACTTCCTCGAGTTTCTTTTGAAGAGAATTCTTCCGTTTTGTAGTTTTGGATAGTTCCTGGAGTGGCGTGGAACTGCAGGGCATTTCCCCTGTGCTATCTGGAGTAACTTGCATTGGTGGGCAGTGCCACAGTCAGACTGGATGTCCAATCCCAGCCCACTGCTGGGGCCACAGTCAGACTGGTGTGTACCTTATCTTCACCTCTCCCAGGGGCAGGACTCACTGTGGAGTGGTGTGTGCCCTGTCTGGGCTACTTGAACACTGCCAGGCTTGTGGTGCTGCTTTGATGGGATCTGGCATATTAGCTGTGGTGGATTCACAAGGTGCACAGGGGCGGGAAGGCAAGGCTTAGCTTGCTTTGCTGTTGGTGGTCCCTTGCAGGAGGGGCCCTGCAGCAGTAGGAGGGAGACAGACCCTTTGGAGGGATGGATACACAGAAGCACATCGTTGGGTGTTTGCTCAGTGCAAGCAAGTTTGGTGTTGGGAACTGGTTCCCTTTGGGATTTTGGCTGGGGGATGGGAAAGGGAGATGGCGCTGGCCAGCACCTTTGTTCCCTGCCGAGCTGACTTCTGTCTTCTGGGGCTCATCACTCTCCTTCCTGTGGTCCTCTCACCCTCCCAGCTCTGAGAGCAGAGTTGATGACTTTTAACATTCCTGATGTTAAGTCCCTCTGGCTGTCAGAACTCACGGAGTCCAGCCCCTCTGCTTTTGCAAGCCAGATTTCGGGGGCTCTGCTTTGCCCACCAGGTGCCCCTCCACCATCCCGGCTCCCTCCCGCCAGTCCATGTAGTGCACAACACCTCTCCGCACTTCCTATGCTCTTCTGTGGGCCTCTTGTCTACGCTTGGCTATGAAGAGTCCATTCTTCTAGTCTTCTAGCAGTTTTCTGGGTTATTTAGGCAGATGTGGGTGGAATCTAAGTGATCAGCAGGACGCAGTGAGCCCAGCGTCCTCCTACACCGCCATCTTCCGCAATTAACACATTTAATGCAATACCTCTCAAAATAATATCACTTTTCACCACACTAGAACAAACAATCCTAAAATTTGCATGCAACCACACACACACACACATACACACACACATGCAAACGTGAATAGCCAAAGCAATCTTGAAAAATAAACAAAAGCTTCAGGTATCACAAATCCAGATTTCAAGTTACATTACCAAGCTGTAATGATCAAGACAGTATGGTACTGGCACTGAAACAGACACATAAGTAAAAGAACAGAATAAAAAACCCAGATATGAATACATAATAATTTTTCAGATAATGTTTGACAATTTAGGAAAGAATATTCAATGGAAAAGACAGTCTCTTCAACAAATTGTGTTGAGAAAACTGGAGAGCAACATGCAACAGAAGGAATCTGGACCACATTATTACAGCATAAAGAAAAATCAATTCAAAATGTACTAAAGACCTAAATATGAGACAGGAATCCATCAAAATCCTAGAGGAGAACAGAGGTTATTTCAATAACCTCTTTGAAATTAGTCATAGCAACTTGTTTCTAGATGTGTCTCCTGATGCAAGGGAAACAAAAGCAAAAATGAACTGTTCAGAATTCATTAAGATTAAAAGCTCCTGTGCAGTGAAGAAATGAATCAACAAAACATAAAGCAACCTTCAGAATGTGGGAAAATATTTGCAACAACATAACCAATGAAGGTGTATATATATATATATATATATATATATATATATGTATAGTGTATATATATATATATATATATAGGTATATATATATATATAAGGTGTATATATATAGGTATATATATATATATATATGAGGGAAAAGAGAAGAAAAACAAGAAGCATACACTTAACTATAGAGAAAAAATGATGGTTACCAGAAGGTAAGTGGTGGAGGGATGAGTTAAATATGTGATGCAGATTAAACAGGGCAGTTATTGAGATGAGAACTGGATGTTGTATGCAAGTGTTTAATCACTGAATAGTATACATGAAAATAATATTACATTGTATATTAACTTAAATTTAAATAAAAACCTGTAAAAAAGAAGATACACTCATTCACGGTTCTTGGGAATGCAAACCGTTGCAACCATTGTGGAAAATTGTATGGAGGTTCCTCAGAAAGTTTAAAAATAGAACTACCTTGGGGCGCCTGGGTGGCTCAGTCAGTTAAAAGTCTGGTCATGATCTCACAGTTTGTGAGTTTGAGCCCCACATCAGGCTCTGTGCTGACAGCTCGGAGCCTGAAGCCTGCTTTGGATTCTGTCTCCTCCTCTCTCTGACCCTCCCCACTTGTGCTCTATCTGTCTCTCAAAATAAATGAATGAAAAAAAATTAAAAAAACAAAAATAGAACTACCTCATGATGAAGCAATCACACTACTGGGTATTTACCCAAGGAATACAATAGCACTGATTCAAATTTATGCATGCACCCCTATTTTTTAGCAGCATTATTTATGATAGGCAAGAGTAAGAATTAGTCCAAGTGTCCATCATTTTATATATACATATACCATGTACTATTATTCACCCATAAAAAAAAATGAAATCTTCCTTTTTGCTATGACATGGATGGAAGTAGAGCATATATTTTAAAGAAAAATACATCAGTCAGTGAAAGAAATACAGTATGATTTCATTCTTATGTGGAATTAAAGAAACAAAAAGACAAGCAAGGGAAAAATGTGAAAGAGGTACAAATCAAGAAAGAGACTCTTGAAAGAGGAGGTTAAGATGGCAGAGGAGTTGGGGCACCCTAGTCATATCTTGTTACTTGAACACAGCTAAATGAATATCAAATCATTTTGAGCACCAAATGAAAAAATCCAAGTTCTTAGAGAACAAACTGAACAAGTAAAGAAAAAAAAAAAAAACCTGCCACATTGTGGAAAGTAGGATCTGTGGAGAGTTGATTTAAGGAAGATAACTTCAGGTGCTAAGGAGGGGAGGGAGCCCTGATCATGGATAGAGGAGCAAGAAAGAAATAGAAATTGAAAACACGTGCAGGTGATTGCAGAACAAAAATTTTCCCCAAAACCATTGACTGGAAAAATGAGAGGAGCTGAATACCCCCAAGTTTTATAAGCAATGGTGCACAAGGTCTGAGGTTTCAGAGGTCGATGCTAAAGCCAGGGTCATGCCTGGTTGGCTTAGTAGTGCTCTGGCGGGGAAGGAAGGTGGACACCCAGGAGCAGGCAGCTTGATATGAGGACACCCTGTATTTTATGGAGAGAAACAGTTCCTCTTTCTTGGAGTGCATTTGAGAGAGGAGGAACAGCCTCTCTGGGGACAAAAGATCTGAGAGGTGCCATTGAGCTGTCTTATTTACTAACACAGGAATGGGGACATTGGCTGAAGTTTGCAAGCCTTGTTGGTGGATTTTTGCTGAACTTTACCATAAACTCTGAGCCCCTGCATGGTCGTGGTACTGTTTTCTGGGACAAGCCAACACCAGGCCATATCACAGTAAGATTTATCCCAGAGGATTAGCACAGGCCTGCATCAACTGGATTTCTAGGATTTGGAGTTTTAAACCCAACTATGCATCTGAGATAAAACACAAGAATGTTATATCACCTGGTAGGTGGACCACTTAGACACAGGCAAGATGAAGGCAGGTATCTGACTAAAGCCAGGGACACAGGAGAGATGTTTGTTTGTTCTTCCATAAGGGCTTCTTGAGGAGTGGCTGGGCCAGCTTCTCACTTCAGGGAAAGAGAACAGAACCACAAAATTCCTCTCCCCCTCACCCTCCCACCCATCAACACTGACCAACTTCAGTGAGCAAAACAGCACCACCAAGTGGAGGCCAGAACCACTTACACCACCCTGCCCCCCTGAACCTTGCGGGCGTAACTCTACTAGGGCAAGTCAGCCTGAGAATCAATGCAGCAAGCCTGACACACAGAAGACCAGCACAAACCCCTCACAGGCTCCAAGTCTATTGATTACATAGAGTGCTGCAAAGCTTCAGCCCTATGGGAAATAGGATATAGATTTTTTTAGGGGATACAGAAAAAGCAATTTTTTAAAACTTAAAACTATTAATTTATATTCTTATTTTAATTTTTATATTTTATTATATTTTTAATTTTTTGGATTTAGTTTCTTTTAACAAGCAGACCAAAACTCACCTAGGATCTAGATTCAATTACTACTATTATTATTATTAGTTCTTGGAGCTAGCTTCTTTTAACAAGCAAATCAAAATACCACTAGGATCTAGCTTTCCTTTTTTTAATATTTTTAATTTATTTTATATATATTTTAAATATTTTATTAGATCCAGCTTCTTTTAGGGAAGAGACCAAAACTTACATAGTATTTAGCTATTTTTTCTTAATACAACCATTATTCTCAGAGCAGGAATACAACAGGCTTTCCTAACAATCACACACACACACACGCACACACACACACACAGTGACCTGGACAAAATGACAAGATGGAAGTATTCACCATAAAATAAAGAAAAGGAGGTCATGGCCAGGGATTTAATCAATACAGGTACAAGTAAGATTTATGAACCAGAATTTAAAACAATATTCATAAGGATACCAGCTGGGCTTGAGAACAGCATAGAAGACATTAGAGAATCCCCTACTGCATGGATAAAAGAACTAAAATCTAGTCAGGCTGAAATAAAATATGCTAAAACTGAGATGAAAAGCAATGACAATGAGGATGGATAAAGCAGAGGACTGGATCAGTGATAAAGATGATAAAATTATGGGAAAAATGACACTGATAAAAAGAGAGAAAAAAGTTATTAGACCACAAAGGACTAAGGAACTCAGCGACTCCTTAAAGTATAATAACATTTGCATCAAAGGGGCCCAAGAAGAAGAAGAGAAAGTAAAAGGCACAAAAGTTTTATTTGAGCAAATTTTAGCTAAAAACTTTCCTAACAGGGGGAAGAAAACAGACATTGAAATCCAGGAAGCACAGAGAACTCCCATTAAATTAAGAAAAATTGACCTTCACCAAGTCATATCATAGGTCTAATTCACAAAATACCCAGACAAGGAAAGAATTCTGAAGGCAGCAAGTGCAAAAAGTCCTTAACCTACAAGGGAAGACAGATCAGGTTCGCAGCAGATCTTTCCACACAAACTTGGCAAACCAGAAAGGAGTGGCATTTATTGTCTAATGTGTTGAATGGGAAAATTATGCAGCAAAGAATACTTTATCCAGCAAAGCTGTCATTCAAAATAGGAGAGATAAAAAGTTTCCAAGACAAACAGAAACTAAAGGAGTTTGTAGCCACTAAACCAAACCTGCAAGAAATTTTAAGGGGGGACTCTGACGGGAGAAAAGACAAAACAAAAAAAGACCAAAAGCAACAATGACTAGAAAGGACCAGAGAACATCACCAGAAACACCAACTTTACAGGTAACACAAAGGCACTAAATTTGTATCTACCAATAGTCACTTTGAATGTAAATGGACTAAATGTTCCAATCAAAAGACATAGGGTATCAAAATGGATAAAAAAAACAAGACTCAATTGTATTCTGCCTACAAGAGACTTATTTTAGACTACAGGCAATTGCCAATTGAAACTGAAAGGATGGAGAACCAACTATCATGCTAATGGACATCAAAAGAAAGCTGGAGTAAACATATGTATATGAGATAAACTAGATTTTAAATCAAAGACTCTAATAAGAGATTAAAAAGGGCATTCCTACATAATTAAGGGGTCTATCCAGGAAGAAGATATAGTAATTATTAATATTTATGCCCCTAATTTGTAACACCCAAATATATACATAAATTAATAGCGAATATAAAGAAACTCATTGATAATAAATAATAGTAGGGCACTTTAACACACCACTTACAACAATGGAAAGATCATCTAAGAAGATCAACAAGGAAACAATGGCTTTGAATGACACACTGGACAATATGGACTTGACAGATAATTCAAAACATTTCATCCTAAAGCAGCAGAATACACATACAATTCAAGTTCACATGGAATATTCTCCAAAGCAGATCACATACTGGGTCACAAATCAGCCCTCAACAAGTACAAAAATAATGAGATCAGACCATGCATATTGTCACAAAACAATGCTATGAAACTTGAAGTCAGCCACAAGAAAAAAAAATTGGAAAGTCCTTAAATACATGGAGTTTAAAGAGTATTCTAAAGAATGAATGGGTTAACCAGGGAACTAAGAAAAGAAATGAAAAAATACATGGAAGCAAATGAAAATGAAAACATGACAGTTCAAGTCCTTTGGCATGCAGCAAAGGTGGTCCTAAGAGTAAATTATATTGCAATTCTATCTCAAGAAGCAAAAAAGACCCAAATACACAACCTAACTATACACCTAAAGGAGCTAGAAAAGGGACAACAAATAAAGTCTAAAGCCAGCACAAGAAGGAAAATAATAGGGGCGCCTGGGTGGCTCAGTCGGTTAAGCGTCCGACTTTGGCTCAGGTCATGATCTCACAGTTCGTGTGTTCGAGCCCCACGTTGGGTTCTGTGCTGACAGCTCAGGGCCTGGAGTCTGTTTCAGATTCTGTGTCTCCCTCTCTCTCTGCCCCTCCCCCGTTCATGCTCTGTCTCTCTCTGTCTCAAAACTAAAGTAAACGTTAAAAAAATTAAAAAAAGAAGGAAAATAATAAAGATTAGAGCAGAAACGAGCAATATAGAAACAAACAAAACATAGTAGAGGAGATCAACAAAACTAAGAGATGTTTCTTTGAAGGAATTAACAAAATTGATAAACCTCCAGCCAGACTTATCAAAAAGAAAAAGGACCCAAATAGAGAAAATCACATATGAAAGAGGAGAGATCAAAACCAACACCACAGAAATACAAATAATTATAAGAGAATACTATGAAATATTATATGCTAATGAACTTGGCAATTTGGAAGAAATGGAAAAATTTCTAGAAACTCACAAACTACCAAAACTGAAATAGGAAGAAATAGAAAATTTGAACAGACCCACAACAGATAAATAAATTGAATCAGTCACTAAAAGTCTCCCAACAAACAACAGTCCTGGGCCAGATGGCTTCCCAGGGGAATTCTAGCAGCCTTTTACAGAATAGGTAATAGTTATTCTTCTCAAAGTGTTCCAAAAGATATAAATGGAAGGAAAACTTCCAAACTCATTTTATGAGGCCAGGATTACCTCGATTCCAAAACCAGACAATGGTCCCATTAAAAAGAGAGTTACAAGCCAAAATCCCTGATGAACATGAATGCAAGAATTCTCAAAAAGATACTAGCATTTTGAATCCAATTGTATCATATATATATATATATATATATATATATATATATATATATATATTACAAACAAGTGGAATTTATTTCTGAGCTGCATGTGTGGTTCAATATTCACAGATCAATCCACGTGATTCATTTGCCACATTAATAAGAAAAAAAAGGATAAGAACCATTCTTTTCTTCTATTTTTTTAAGAGATGCAGAAAAACATTTGAGAAAATACAGCATCCATTCTTGAAAAAAAAAAGCCCTCAACAAAGTAGGGATAGATGTAACATACATACACGTCATAAAAGCCATATACCAAAAATGCACAGTTAATACCATTCTCAATGCAGAAAACTGGTAACTTTTCCTCTCTGGTGAAGAGCAAGAGAGGGATGTCCATTCTCAGTAATAGTAGCAGTACCAGTAACCAGTAACAGTAACCAGTAACAGTAATGGTACCATTACTATTAAATATGGTACTGGAAATCTTAGCCTCAGAAATCAGACAACAAAAAGAAATAAAGGGCATCCAATTGAGCAAGGAAAGTCAATTTTTCACATTTGCAGGTGACATGATACTCTATGTAGAAAATCCAAATGACTCCACCAAAAAATTGCTACACCTAATACATGAATTCAGCAAAGTCACAGGATATAAGTAAATCATATACCAGTCGCATTTCTATACATCAATAATGAAGAAAGGGATGCCTGAGTGCCTCAGTCAGTTAAGCATCTGATTCTTGATTTCTGCTCAGGTGGAGTCTGCTTGGGATTGTGTCTCTCCCTCTCTCTATGTCCCTCCCTGCTCTCTCTCTCTCTCTCTCCCTCAAAATAAATCAATATTTAAAAACTGAAGGAAAGGGGCGCCTGGGTGGCGCAGTCGGTTAAGCGTCCGACTTCAGCCAGGTCACGATCTCACGGTCCGTGAGTTCGAGCCCCGCGTCGGGCTCTGGGCTGATGGCTCAGAGCCTGGAGCCTGTTTCCGATTCTGTGTCTCCCTCTCTCTCTGCCCCTCCCCCTTTCATGCTCTGTCTCTCTCTGTCCCAAAAATAAATAAACGTTGAAAAAAAATTTTTTAAATAAAAAAAAATAAATAAAAAAAATAAAAATAAAAACTGAAGGAAAAAAAGGAAATCAAGGTATTTTTCCAACTTACAATTGCACCAAAAATAATAAGATACCTACTAATGAAATTAACCAAAGAGGTAAAAGATTTTTACTCTGAAAACTATAGAACACTTATGAAAGGAAATGATGAGAACTCAAAAAAATGGGAAAAATGCCATGCTCATGGATTAGAAGAACAAACATAGTTAAAATATGTATACTACCACAAAAAATCTACACATTTAATGCAATTTCTATAAAAATACCATCAGCATTTTTCAAAGAGCTAGGACAAACAATCCTAAAACTTGCATGTAACCACAAAAGACAAAGCAATCATGAAAAATAAAATAAAAGTTGGAGGCATCATGATTCTGGACTTCAAGATGTAAACAAAGCTGTAGTCATCAAGACAGTGTAGTATTGGCACAAAAATAGACACATAGATCAATGAAACAGAATAGACCACCCAGAAATGAATCCACAATCATACAGTCAACTAATCTTCAACAAAACAGGAAAGAATACCAATGCATGAAATACAGTGTTTTTAACAAATAGTGCTGGGAAAACTGGAGAGATACAATGCTCAGCATTGTTCATTCAGAACAATGAAAACGGACAATTTGTTTACAGCATACAAAAAATAAATTAAAAATGAATGAAAGACCTAAATATGAGACATAAAATCACTAAAGTCCTAGATAGCACAGGCAGTACTCTCTTTGACCTTGGCCATAGCAACTTCTTACTAGACATTGTTGGTGGATGCAAGGGAAACAAAAACAAACATGAACTATTGAGACCTGATCAAGATAAAAACCTTCTGTACAGGGATAGGTAACAAACAACAAAACTAAAAGTCAGCCTAAGTAATGGGAGACAATGTTTGCAAATGACATCAGATAAAGGGTTAGTATCCAAACTATATAACTTAACAACCTGAACACCCAGAAAACAAATAATGTTGTGAAGAAATGGGAAGAAGCCATAAACAAACATTTTTCCAAAGAAGACATCCAGATGGCTAACAGACACATGAGAAGATGCTCAGCATCACTCATCATCAGGGAAATAGAAATAAAAACCACAGGAAATACCACCTCACTCCTCTCAGAATGGCTAAAATTAACAACACAGGAAAGAGTACATGTTGGCAAGGATGCAGAGAAAGAGGAGCCCTCTTGCACTGCTGCTGGGAATGCAAACTGGTGCAGCCACTCTGGAAAACAGTATGGAAGTTCTTCAAAAAGTTAAAAATAGAGTTACCCTACTACCCAGCAATTGCACCACTAGGTATTTACTCAAAGGATTCAAAAACATAGATTCAAATGAGTACATGCACCCTGATGTTTATAGCTGCGTTATCAACAATAGCCAAACTATTGAAAGAGCCCAAGTGTCCATAAACTCATGAACATGAATATGAGAATATAAGTACACACACACACACACACACACACACACACAGGAATCCTACTCAACCATAAAAAAGAATGAAATCTTTCCATTTCCATTGACATGGTTGAAGCTAGAGTGTAATATGCTAAATGAAATAAGTCAGGCAGAGGAAGACAAATACCATATGATCATACTCATACGTGGACTTTTAAGAAACAATACAGATGAACATATGAGAAGGGGAAAACAAAAAGAGAGAGAGAGAAACAAATCATGAGAGACTTTTTGTTTAGAGAGAGAGTGAGGTAGTGGGGTAGAGGGAGAGGAAGAGAGAATCTTAAGTAGGCTCTATGCTCAGTGCAGAGCCTGACACAGGCCTTGTTACAATGACTCTGGGATCATGACTTGAGCTTAAATCAAGAGTTAGACACTCAACTGACTGAGCCACCAGGCACCCCAAAACGTTAAGAAACTCATAATGATAGGGTAGAAACTGAGAGTTGATGGAGGGAGATGGGTGGGGGATGGACTAAATGGTGATTGCTATTAAGGAGGGCACTTCTTATAATAAACACTGGGGTTTATATCAGTGAGGAATCACTAAATTCAACTCCTGAAACTAATATTATACTATATGTTAACTAATTAGAATTTAAAGAAAAATTTAAAAAACTAAATAAAAAATTTAGAAAAAGAAACAGACTCTTAATTATAGAGAACAAACTTATGGTTATTGGAGTGGTGTTCGGTGCAGGGATGGTTTAAATAGGTGAATGCGTTTAAGGAGTGCACTTGTCATAATGAGTACAAGGTGATGTGTGGAAGTGTTGAATTACTAAATTGTATACCAGAACCAAATATAACACTATATGTTAAAAAACTATAATTAAAATTAAAATTTAAAAAAACCTAAGAAAAAAATGATAAATTGGAATGTAGGAGGTACTGCTGTCTATAGAATTAAATCTCAGACATGCCAATAATAATAGTAGCTATCATGTACTGGTCATGTGCTATGTTCCATTCACTGTGATATGTTTTTTACATATGTTTCCATGTTTGAGTATCAGAATATTATGGAGCAAATATTACTATTTTTATTTGCTAATAAAGAGTCCAAGATTGAGCAATTTTAAATAATTTATGTAAGATTCGTATCTAATAATGTCTTGACTTTATGAAACAATTTTTCTAAGTATCTAGAATCATTAATTTTGCACTACCCCACACTAACCAATCTGATTTTACAGTATGTAGGCAATAATAAAAAAAAGTTGCAAAGATTTCTCGCATTTTATTAATTTTTCATAATATGAAAGAATGGGATATTTGAAACACCTATTGCTTATTCATCTTTAAAACATTGGGGGTGCCTGGGTGGCTCAGTCAGTTAAGCGTCCAACTTCGGCTCAGGTCGTGATCTTGCGGTTCATGAGTTCGAGCCCTGCATCGGGCTCTGTGCTGACAGCTCGGAGCCTGGAGCATGCTTCAGATTCTGTCTGTCTGTCTCTCTCTCTGTCTCTCTCTATCTCAAAAAAAAAAAATAAACATTAAAGAAATTGTATATTTTTTTCTACTTTGTGTCAAGTGATTTTATCTTCTAGATTCTAGACCCAAAAATTGATGCAAATATTTTAGATAGTTCAGTGTATTAAACACAATAATAAGATTTGATTCTTAAACATTTATTCCATCAGATTAAGTGAGCTCTTCAGTTATTTCCCATTCATTGACATCTAAGTTAGATTTTCAGGTTAGTTCATGTTAAGCAGTTAAAACTGTATATAAAGAGGAGGTCGGAGAAAGCATGGAGTGGTGAATGATTACTACAAACCTTCACTGCATCTTTCTGGCTGGGAAGAATAGCAATTATCCTTATCCCTTCCTCCATTGTTTTCTTTCTTTCTTCTTTCTTTCTTTCTTTCTTTCTTTCTTTCTTTCTTTTTTTCTTTCTTCTTTAAATTAGTAAAAGAATAAAGGAACAAAAAAGCAGAGACATTTGTGTAGATGATAACAAAAATTGTTGGAGGAGTTCCTTTACTCTTTTTAAAGTTTGGCAGTCCTCAAGATCTCAAAATATCATCTTACCCAAATCATTGAAAGAAAGAAACCCTTTGGTCTCCACTTGGAGACTCTGAGACTGAAAATGGAAACTCTGTAGTCTTAGGTCTATTTCAGTAGTATCCCTCTGTATATTCTAGTTGGCAGAAACATATAATTGTTGTAATTAATAACGTTTTATCATTTAACTTTCTTTCAAAAAGGAAAAAAAAGTAAAGTCAATCTCGAACATGCTTTTCTCTTTATTACTAGCCTTAGGAGCTTAAATATCACCTTTCTTGCAACATTAATAATGCAAATTCATTTTTGTTTGTTTTTGTCTCACCTAGACTATAATTAGAAGTAAATATTTAATGTCCAGATCAGAAAACCAAGTCCTATACTCCAGAAATTGTATTCCTTAGCTATGGGAAGTTAATATGGGAAAGATTGTATGTACTACCGTTTTTGTTTATTTAACCTTTCTTGGTTTGTCTTCATGATCAATGGATTACCTTGAACTATTCCTTAAAAAGTAATATATTCTTACAGTTTTTCTCCCTCAATTTTTAAAAATTTCTATGTGTCAGGCCTTAATGTAGGCACAAAGAAAAAAATAATGAGCAAGGTAAGATATCTTCTACCGAGGATACCTAAAATCTAGTGGTAAAAACAGCCTATTGAGGAGGAAATCACAATAACATCTAATTTAGCTATGTAGTGAGAAGCACAGCATTCTGGAGGAGAGTGTCTTATCAAGTCTATAGGGATCACAAACTGTTATTTAGAGGGGAGGATCCAAGATGGCGGAATAGCATGGAAGTTTTTTTTGTGTGTGTCTTGGATCCTTTAAATACAACCATACCAACACTAAACCATCCTGCATCCCTAGAAAACTTACATGAGGATTAACACAACAATCTGCACAACCTGCACCACAGAAGTCAGCAGGCATATAGTGCAGAGAGGCAAACTGGGTGAGAGAGAAGCCACGGATAGCAGGGAGATTTTTTTGCATGTGGAGAAAAGACTGAGACTGGGGGAGAATACAGGAAAAGTATCCCCCTGAAAAGCAGCTGGTGAGAAAGTGGAAAATTGGAAACAGATGCAGAGACTGAACTAAAGGGGAGAAAGGAGAAAGGAGAGGGTTTAAATTCCATTAACACTATAAACAGGGAGAGCACAGAGTCTGAAACGCTACAGCTCGATACCTGGCAGTGCTCTGGTGAGAAGGGTGAATCCCCAGGGGCAAAGTCCGGGGGTCATCAGGCTATGCAAGAGAAGTGGTTCCCTTGCTGGGAGAATACGTGGTAGATGCTGTGTGTCTTCTCCAAAGGCAAAGACCCCAGTGAACCCTGGAGAACAACCACATTCGCTGGTGCTGGAACAAGTTCATTAAGGGTGAAGCCTGGGACCAGTTGTGTGTTGTGGTTTTCCATCCTCCCTGAAACGCTGCTGCTACAGGATCGCGTGAGCCTTTTCTGGGGTGGGCTGGCACCCAGCCACAGTCTCTGAGTGTTGGCAGCAGCACAGTCCCACGAATGTACCTGGGTGCCTCGGCATCCGGCGATTGCTAAGAGACACCCTCCCACAGAGTGTCAGAATGGGTCAAAGCCGTATTCCTTCAGAAGTAAGGAGTCGGGAAACACAGCCGTATCTGAGATAAAACTCAGGAGGGAAGTGCTGCCTGGGGCTTGGTTATGGACAGTATAAAAACAGGGAGTGGACAGAAGCCAAAGACAAAGGACGGGTGCCTGATTGCTGATGGGGGAGACCAGAGTTCTAATAGTAGAGACTGGGTAGTTGGGTGAGCATTTTCACTGCTCCCACGCATGCACATATGCACCTACCATCACCACAACAATCCACCCCAGTAAGCTAAGCAGCGCCATCTAGTGGAGAACAGAGCCATTACACTAAGCTCCGCCCACCTGGGCCAACCTCATTCTTATGAACACAAGTCTCACCTCCTGCTTAGTTTATGGACTATAAAGCGCTTCATAGTTTGATGTCTAGGGGAAAATGAAGTAATTTCAGTCATATTTCAGTGTATTAGCTGGTCCATCTATTCAATTTTCATTCTTTTTTTTTCTTTTTCATTTCTTTTATTTTTCTTGAGTAGAGAAAAATCATTTTTATATTCAATTTTTATTAAAATATTTTTCTTTAATTTTTTTCTACTATATTATTTACTTTTGTGTAAATGTTTCCAAATTCTATTTTATTTCTGTGATTTCATTTTATTCTATTTCAGTGTATTCATATTTACAAATTTTCAAATGATTTCTTTTTTTTCCCCTTTTTCCCCATTTATCTCTAATCCAGCAAGCCACTTTCAACACCCAGACAAAAACACACCTAAGATCTAGCATCATTTATTTCACTTTTGTGTGTGTGTTGTTTTTAATTTTTAAATTTTAATTTATTTTAATTTAAAGTTTTTAATTTTAATTTGTTTTACTGCATTAATTCCTTTCCAAATAATTAAACAAAGGAATTCACTCCAAAAGAAAGAGCAGGAAGAAACGATAGCCAGGGACTTAACCAACAGATATACAAGCAAGATGTCTGAACCAGAATTTAGAATCATGATAATAAGAATACTAGGTGGAGTTGAAAATAGATTAGAAACCCATTCTGCGGAGATAAAAGAAGTAAAATCTAGTCAGGATGAAATAAAAATTGTTGTAACTGAGCTACAGTCTTGAATGGATTCCAAGGTGGCAAGGATGGATGAGCTAGGGCAGAGAATCAGTGATATAGAGGACAAACTTGAGAATAATGAAGCAGAAAAAAAGAGGGAGGCTAAGGAAAAAAAAACAAAAACAAAAACAAAAACAAAACCACGATTTAAGAAATAGAGAAATCAGTGACTCATTAGAAAGGAGCACCATCAGAATCAAAGGGGCCGCAGAAGATGAAGAGAGAGAAAAACGGGTAGAAGTGTTATGTGAGCAAATCATAGCAGAAAACTTTCCTAACCTGGGGAAAGACAGACATCAAAATCCAGGAAAAACAGAGGAATCCCAGTAGATTCAACAAAAACCGACCATCAGCAATGCATATCATAGTCAAATTCACAAAATACTCAGGCAAGGAAAGAATCATGAGAAGCATGGGAAAAAAAAAATTCCTTAATGTATAAGGGAAGATAGATCAGGTTTGCAGCAGACCTATCCACAGAAATCTGCCAGGCCAGAAAGGAGTAGCAGGATATATTCAATGTGCTGAATGAGAAAAATATGCAGTCAAGAATTCTTAATCCAGCAAGCTGTCATTCAGAGTAGAATGAGAGATTAAAAGTTTCCCAGACAAAAAAAAAAAAAAAAATTGAAGGAGTTTGTGACCACTAAACCAGCCCTGCAAGAAATTTTAAGGGAGTCTCTGAGGGTAGAAAAGATTAAATAAATAAATAAATAAATAAATAAATACCAAAAGCAACCAAGTACCACAAAACACCACCAGATACTCCAACAGTACAGGCAACATAATGGCAATAAATTCATATCTTTCAGTACTCACTCTAAATGTCAATGGACTAAATGCTACAATCAAAAGGCATAGGGTAACAGAATGGATAAGAAAACAAGATCCATCCATATGCTGTTTATGAGACCCAGTTTAGACCTAAGGACACATTCAGATTGAAAGTAAAGGGATGGAAAAGCATCTATCATGCTAATGGTCAACAAAAGAAAGCCAGAGTAGCCATACTTACATCAGACAATCCAGACTTTAAAATAAAGACTGTAACAAGAGATGAAGAAGGGCATTATACCATAATTAAGGGGTCTATTGACCAAGAAGACCTAACAATTGTGAACATTTATGCACCAAATGTGAAAGCACCCAAAAATATAAGTCAATTAATTACAAACATAAAGAAACTCATTGATAATAATACCATAATAGTAGGGGACTTCATCACCCCACTTACAGCAATGGACAGATTATCTAATCAGAAAATCAACAGGGAAACAATGGCTTTGAATGATACATTGGACCAGATGGCCTTAACAGATATATTCAGAACATTTCATCCTAAAGCAGTGGAATATGCATTCTTTTCCAGTGCACATGGAATATTCTCCAGAATAGAACACATACTGGGACACAAATCAGCCCTCATCAAGTACAAAAAGATGAAGATCATACCGTGGATATTTTCAGATGACAACGCTATGAAACTGGAAATCAATGACAAGAAAAAAAATTTGTAAAGTTAAGAAGTACTTGGAGACTAAAGAACGTTCTATTAATGAATGAATGTGCTAACCAAGAAGTTAAACAGGAAATTAAAAAGTACCTGGAAACCAATGAAAATTATAACACCACAATCCAAAACTTCTGGGATGCAGCAAAAGCCGTTATAAGAGGAAAGTGTAGAGCAATCCAGACCTTCCTAAGGAAGGAATAAAGGTCTCAGATACACAACCTAACCTTACACCTTAAATACCTGGAAAAAGAACAGCAAATAAAACCCAAAACCCACAGAAGACAATATAATAATAAAGATTAGAGCAGAAATTAATGCTACTGAAACCAGTAGAACAGATCAATGAAAGCAGAAGCTTGTTCTTTGAAAGTATTAACAAAGTTGATAAACCACTAGTAAGTTTGATCAAAAAGAAAAAGGAAAGGATCCAAGTAAATAAAATCAAGAATGAAAGAGAGGAGATCACAACCAACACAGAAGAAAGAAAAACAATAATAAGATAATATTATGAACAATTATATGCCAATTAAATGGGCAATCTTGAAGAAATGGACAAATTCCTAGAACCATATACAGTACTAAAACTGAAACAGGAAGAAATGGAAAATTTGAACAGATCCATAACCAGTAAAGAAATTGAATGAATTATCAAAACTCTCCCACAAAGCAAGAGTCCAGGGCCAGATGGCTTTTCAGGAAAATTATACCAAACATTTAAGGAATGGTTAACACCTATTCTCTTAAAGTTGCTCTACAAATATAAATGGAAGGAAAATTTCCAGACTCTTTCTATGAAGCCAGCATTACCTTGATACCAAAACCAGACAGAGACCCCACTAAAAAGGAGAACTATAGACCAATTTCCCTGATGAACATGGATGCAAAAATCCTCAACAAGATATTAGCCAACCAGATCCAACAATACATTAACAAAATTGTTCACCACGTCCAAGTGGGATTTATACCTGGGATGCATGGCTGGCTCAATATCCACAAAATAATCAATGTGATTCATCACATCAATAAAAGAAAGGACAAAACCATATGATCCTTTCAATAGTTGCAGAGAAAGCATTTGACAAAATACAGCATCCTTTCTTGATAAAAACTCTCAAGAAAGTAGGGATAGAAGGAGCATGCCTTGAGATCATGAAAGCCATATATGAATGATTCAATGGGGGAAAACTGAGAGCTTTCCCCCTAAGGTCAGGAAGTAGACAGGGGTGTCCACTCTCCCCACTGTTATTCAACATAGTATTGGAAGTCTTAGACTCAACAATGAGACAACAGAAAGGAATAAAAGGCATCCGAATCGGCCAGGAGGAGGTCAAACTTTCACTCTCTGCAGATGACGTGGTACTTTATATGGAAAACCCAAAAGATTCCACCAAAGAACTGCTAGAATGGATCCATGAATTCAGCAAACTTGCAAGATATAAAATCAATGCACAGATATCTGTTGCATTCCTATACTCTAAAAATGAAGTGACAGAAAAAGAAATCAAGGAATCAATCCCATTTACAATTGCACCAAAAACAATAAAATACCCAGGAATAAATCTAACCAAAAAGGTGAAAAATCTATACACTGAAAACTATAGAAAGCTTATGAAAGAAATTGAAGAAGACAGAAAAAAAATGGAAAAAAAGATTCCATGCTCCTGGATAGGAAGAACAACTGTTAAAATGTCAATACTACCCAAAGCAGTCTACATATTCAATGCTATCCCTATCAAAATAACACCAGCATTCTTCACAGAGCTAGAACAAACAATCCTAAAATTTGTAAGGAACCATAAAAAACCCTGAATCACCAAGCAATCTTATAAAAACAAAACAAAACAAAGCAGGAGACATCACAATCCTGGACTTCAAGCTGTATTGCAAAGCTGTAATCATCAAGACAGTATGGTACTGGCACAAAAACAGCCACTCAGATAAATGGAACACAATAGAAAACCCAGAAATGGACTCACAAACATATGGCCAACTAATGTTGACAAACCAGGAAAGAATATCCAAAGAAAAAATTTTCTTTTCAGCAAGCAGTGCTGGGAAAACTGGACAGCGACATGCAGAAGAATGAACCTGGACCACTTTCTTTCACCATACAGAAAAATACACTCAATAGAGATGAAAGACCTAAATGTGAGACAGGAAGCCATAAAAATCCTCAAGGAGAAAGCAGGCAAAAACCTCTTTGATCTTGGCCTCAGCAACTTCTTACTCAACACATCTCCAGAGGCAAGGGAAACAATAGCAAAAACGCACTACTGGGACCTCATCAAAATAAAAAGCTTCTGCACAGCAAAGGAAACAATTAGCAAAACTAAAAGTCAACTGATGGAATGGTAGAAGATATTTGCAAATGACATATCAGATAAAGGGTTATTATCCAAAATCTATACAGAACTTATCAAACTCAACATTAAAAAAAAAAACAAATAAACAACCCACTGAAGAAATGGGAAAAATACATGAATAGACCCTTCTCCAAAGAAAACATCCAGATGACCAACCAACACATGAATAATGTTCAACATCTCTCATCATCAGGGAAATGCAAATCAAAACCACAATGAGGTACTACCTCACAATTGTCCTAATGGCTAAGATTAATAACTCGGGCAACATCAGATGATAGCCAGGATATGGAGAGAGAATATCTCTTTGGCACTGCTGGTGGGAATGCAAACTGGTGCAGCCACCCTGGAAAACAGTATGGAGGTTTCTCAAAAAATTAAAAATAGAACTACCCTATGACCCAGAAATTGCACTACTAGGTATTTATTCAAGGGATACAGATATGCTGTGTCGAAGGGGCACATGCACCCCGATGTTTATAGCAGCAGTTTCAACAATAGGTAAAGTATGGAAAGAGCTAAAATATACATCGATGGATGGGTGGGTAAATAAGTGGTATATATATATTTTTGTGTGTGTAAAAAATATATTTTGAGTGATATATATATATATATATATCACTCAAAAAGAATGAAATCTTGCAATTGCTGCTATGTGGATGGAACTAGAGGGCATTAAGCTAAGAGAAATTAGTCAGTAAAAGACAGATATCATATAACTTCACTCATATGAGGACATTAGGACAGAGAACAGATGAATACAAGGTAAGGGAAGCAAAAATAATATAAAAACAGGGATGGGGACAAAACATAAGAGACTCTTAAATATAGAGAATGAGGTTTACTGGAGGGGTTGTGGAAGGGTGGATGGGCTAAATGGATAAGGGGCATTTAGGAATTTACTCATGAAATAATTATTGCACTATACGCTAATTAATTTAGATGTAAATTAAAAAAATAAAATTAACATTAAAAAACTGTTCTTTAGAATAAAATTGTAAACTGAGTTGGTTTGGCAAAGATGAGTTAAGCATGTTACATAGGCATTAGAGGGAGAACCTTTGACGTTTGGTGCAGTTTTGTACAGGACAGTTTGCTTCTCCCGAGTCTTAGTTACTTTATCTACAAAAGTGGTATATGCATATCTACTGTACACTTGTGAAGATCATATACATAAATGATATGAAAATGTCTTGGAAAGTAAAGGATTAAATGACATGTGGAATTATTTATGCTCCCTCAAAACTCTTTTCTTCCTTTCTCTTTCTTGATATGTGCCATTTCAGGTTTTCAATTTTTTTAGGAACTTTGTCTTGCTGGAGTACACCTTGCTATGCTGATAAATAGTCCCATACTAGTGTGTTAATTGATGGTGGTGGATAAATTTTTCTCTTGGAGTATTTTAGCAGAAGCATCGTGAAACAATTCCTTAGTCAAAAGTTGTAACTCTAGTCGTGAGAATTATTGGCATTTGTGCAGTGTAATGGGAAAAATATTTTATTTAGTGGCAAGATGGTCTACTAAGGGTTCCTTAATTTCATCAAGTAGAGGACCATCTATTGTGCCCCCAAAACACCCAGTTTTGAAATCAACCACAAGAAAAAGTCTGGAAAACCTCCAAAAGCATGGAGGTTAAAGAACACCCTACTAAAGAATAAGTGGGTCAACCAGGCAATTAGAGAAGAAATTAAAAAATATATGGAAACAAACTAAAATGAAAATACAAGAATCCAAACGCTTTGGGATGCAGTGAAGGCAGTCCTGAGAGGAAAATACATTGCAATCCAGGCCTATCTCAAGAAACAAGAAAAATCCCAAATACAAACTCTAAAACCACACCTAAAGGAAATAGAAGCAGAACAGAAAAGACAGCCTAAACCCAGCAGCAGAAGAGAAATAATAAAGATCAGAGCAGAAATAAACAATATAGAATCTAAAAAAAGTGTAGAGCTGATCAATGAAACCAAGAGTTGTTTTTTTGAAAAATTAAACAAAATTGATAAACCTGTAGCCAGGCTTCTCAAAAACAAAAGGGAGATGACCCAAATAGATAAAATCATGAATGAAAATGGAATTATGACAACAATCCCTCAGAAATAAAAGCATTTTTCAGGGAATACTATGAAAAATTATATGCCAACAAACTAGACAACCTGGAAGAAATGGACAAATTCCTACACACCCACACCCTTCCAAAACTCAATCAGGAGGAAATAGAAAGCTTGAACAGACCCATAACCCGCAGAGAAATTGAATCAGTTATCAAAAATCTCCTAACAAATAAGAGTCCAGGACCAGATGGCTTCCCAGGGGAGTTCTACCAGATGTTTACAGCAGAAATAATACCTATCCTTCTCAAGCTATTCCAAGAAATAGAAAGGGAAGGAAAACTTCCAGACTCATTCTATGAAGCCAGTATTATTTTGATTCCTAAACCAGACGGAGACCCAGTAGAAAAAGAGAAATACAGGCCAAGATCCCTGATGAATACGGATGGAAAAATTTTCAATAAGATACCAGCAAATCGAATTCAACAGCATATAAAAAGAATTATTCACCATGATCAAGTGGGATTCATTCCTGGGATGCAGGGCTGGTTCAACATTCGCAAATCTATCAATGTGATACATCACATTAATAAAAGAAAAGTTAAGAACCATATTATCTTGTCAATAGATGCAGAAAAGGCTTTTGACAAAATTCAGCAATGGTTCTTAATAAAAACCCTCGAGAAAGTCGGGATAGAAGGAACATACTTAAAGATCATAAAAGCCATTTATGAAAACCC
This sequence comes from Lynx rufus, assembly GCF_022079265.1. Lineage (NCBI taxonomy): Eukaryota > Metazoa > Chordata > Mammalia > Carnivora > Felidae > Lynx > Lynx rufus. The sequence continues at coordinate 51,201,242 of NW_025814828.1, read as the reverse complement.
GACAGCTCACATCATCCTCAATGGGGAAAAACTGAGAGCTTTTTCCCTGAGATCAGGAACACTCTCAATGCTGTTGTTTCACATAGTGTTGGAAGTGCTAGCATCAGCAATCAGACAACAAAAGGAAATCAAAGGCATCAAAATTGGCAAAGATGATGTTAAGCTTTCACTTTTTGCAGATGACATGATATTATACATGGAAAATCCGATAGACTCCACCAAAAGTCTGCTAGAACTGATACATGAATTTAGCAAAGTTGCAGAATACAAAATCAATGTACCGAAATCAGTTGTATTCTTATACAATAATAGTGAAGCAACAGAAAGACAAATAAAGAAACTGATCCCATTCACAATTGCACCAAGAAGCATAAAATACCTAGGAATAAGTCTAACCAAAGATGTCAAATATCTGTATGCTGAAAACTATAGAAAGCTTATGAAGGAAATTGAAGAAGAAATAAAGAAATGGAAAAACATTCCATGCCCACGGATTGGAAGAATAAATATTGTCAAAATGTCAATACTAGCCAAAGCTATCTACACATTCAATGCAATCCCAATCAAAATTGCACCAGCATTCTTCTCGAAACTAGAACAAGCAATCCTAGAATTCATATGGAACCACAAAAGGCCCCGAATAGCCAAAGGAATTTTGAAGAAGAAGACCAAAGCAGGAGGCATCACAATCCCAGACTTTAGCTTCTACTACAAAGCTGTCATCATCAAGACAGCAGGGTATTGGCACAAAAACAGACACATAGACCAATGGAATAGAATAGAAACCCCAGAACTAGACCCACAAACGTATGGCCAACTCATCTTTGACAAAGCAGGAAAGAACATCCAATGGAAAAAAGACAGTCTCTTTAACAAATGGTGCTGGGAGAACTGGACAGCAACATGCAGAAGGTTGAAACTAGACCACTTTCTCACACCATTGACAAAAATAAACTCAAAATGAATAAAGGACCTGAATGTGAGACAGGAAACCATCAAAACCCTAGAGGAGGAAGATGGAAAAGACCTCTCAGACCTCAGCCGTAGCAATTTCTTACTTTACACATCCCTCAAGGCAAGGGAATTAAAAGCAAAAATGAATTATGGGACCTTTTGAACATAAAAAGCTTCTGCACAGCAAAGGAAACAACCAACAAAACTAAAAGGCAACCAACGGAATGGGAAAAGATATTTGCAAATGACATATCGGACAAAGGGCTAGTATCCAAAATCTATAAGGAGCTCACCAAACTCCACACCTGAAAAACAAATAACCCAGTGAAGAAATGGGCAGAAAACATGAATAGACACTTCTCTAAAGAAGACATCCGGATGGCCAACAGGCACATGAAAGGATGCTCAACGTCGCTCCTCATCAGGGAAATACAAATCAAAACCACACTCAGATATCACCTCACGTCAGCCAGAGGGGCCAAAAGGAACAAATCAGGAGACTATAAATGCTGGAGAGGATGTGGAGAAACGGGAACCCTCTTGCACTGTTGGTCGGAATGCAACCTGGTGCAGCCACTCTGGAAAGCAGTGTGGAGGTTCCTCAAAAAATTAAAAAATAGACCTACTCTATGACCCATCAGTAGCACTGCTAGGAATTTACCCAAGAGATACAGGAGTACTGATGCATAGGGGCACTTGTACCCCAATGTTTAGGCAGCACTCTCAACAATAGCCAAATTACGGAAAGAGCCTAAATGTTCATCAACTGACGAATGGATAAAGAAATTGTGGTTTATATACATAATGGAGTACTACGTGGCAATGAGAAAGAATGAAACATGGCCCTTTGTAGCAACGTGGATGGAACTGAAGAGTGTGTTGCTAAGTGAAATAAGCCATACAGAGAAAGACAGATACCATATGTTTTCACTCTTATGTGGCTCCTGAGAAATTTAACAGAAACCCATGGGGGAGGGGAAGGAGAAAAAAAAAGAGATTAGAGTGGGAGAGAGCCAAAGCATAAGAGACTCTTAAAATCTGAGAACAAACTGAGGGTTGATGGGGGGTGGGAGGGAGGGGGGGTGGGTGATGGGTATTGAGGAGGGCACCTTTTGGGATGAGCACTGGGTGTTGTATGGAAACCAATTTGACAATAAATTTCATATATTGAAAAAAAAGAAAAAAGAAAAAAAAAGATACAAACAAAGATACTTATTTGAAAGATGAATTTGTGTGCTCAGAGCCCTAACTTCTCATCAACCCCTTTCACAATCTTAAAAGACTTTCTAAAAACTGCATAATAACCTTGACAACCGGTGCACAACATTATGCTGCTGTACAACTCACTGAGTAATACCAAGGTGTCCTCCCTTATTAATGGACTTCTCTGTCATGTCTAGATAAACTCCATAAAGTAGATAAAAACTCCAGAGAGTATGAATACATCCTTCCTTGTTTTTTCACACTTAAAGTAATATATTAATTTATTCTACAAATAATTATTTAAAAGTTACTCTGAGCCAGACATTTCTTCCAATCATTGAGAATACATCACTAGACAAAACAGTCAAAAATCTATGTCCTCACAAGCCTTACATTCTAATTTATGCTATATTGTTTAAGGGGATGGACGGGGTCCAAATTATCTTCATTTTTAAAAATCACATTAAAAATAAGTTATTTATTTATTTTGAGAGAGAGAGAGACAGAGACAGAGACAGAGACAGAGAGAGAATCCCAAGCAGGCTCCATGCTGTCAGGGCAGAGTGCAAGGTGAGTCTCTATCTCACAAACTGTGACATCTGAACTGAGTCAAAATCAGGAGTTGGATGCTTAACCAACTGAGCCAGCTAGGCATTCCAAAATTATCTGCATCTTAACCCCAACTCTGCCAGTTAATATTTTTATGGTGTTATTAATGTTACTGTATTTATTTATGGTCTTTTACTTCATTTGCACAATAGACATGTTAATGGAGTACAACCTCACAATGATTATGAGGATTAGAGTGTTAATACTTATAAAACAGAGCACACAATAAGCAATATATATGTATGTTAAAAAAAAAGTGAGAGGATACAGACAGAAAATGAGAACATAAAACCAATTGGATGACAGATGGTTTGAGGACCACGGAGAAAAATAAGGCAAGGAAGACATAAATATTCCTGTAACATTCTAGGGGCCAGCAAGGAGGTGATTGTGGTTGGAACAAATTGAGGAATAAGGGAAGACATAAGGCCTTTGATATTTCAGAGTTTTGTTCAAAGTCGATTGTTCTGGAGTGCCTGGCTGGCTCAGTCAGCAGAACATATGAATCTTGATCTCAGGGTCATAAGTTCAAGTCCCACGTTGGGTGTGGAGCCGACTTAAATTTGTTTTTAATTAAAAAATATTTTAAAGTGGATTTTTCTATGGCAATAGATGCATACTCTTTAAGAAAGCAGTTTGCATCAACAGTGGGAAACAGTAGAAGTTATAAGCTGCCAAGATATTGCTAACCACTATTAAATAAGTGAAAATTTCCTTGAGGAGGGAGAAGATAGTGTTCTTCTTTAAGAGAATAATAGAAACTGGCTTTCTGATTAGGAATGGTGGTGGAAGGGGGAGTAAGAGATGTCACAGATACTTTTCTGTGCCTCTAGTTTTCCTCTTCTAATATGAAGGTCTACTTCAGTTGATGTTATGAAACAGAGAGTTTCAAAAATAATTTGTTCTGTGTAAGTAATCCATCATTAGTAGTGGAGTGCTCTCCTTCCTAAATAGACCTGATCTAAGTTTTGAACATGTGCACCATCAGAGATAGGAAAGATTTGACTCTAAGATAAGTTAGAATAGTTATAATGAGTTGGAAAGAAATATTTTATGTAACATGTGGCAAACACCAGATTTAGATTAAGTTGTGAGTGGCATATTAAAGATTAGTAAGAAAAGTAACATATTGTATATAAGTGAACATGTCTTTAAAGCATGTATTGCCTAGCCTTTCTTTTATATTTTAATGTTTCATATTAGTTCAGCAATATTAAAAACCAGGATAATTGACTTTGTGTTTCCATGACTGTCTATCTATAGATACAGACATAGATATCAATTAATCATGTATATATTTTTGAATGAAGTGTTTGGAACAGTAATTGAACATGTATTCAACAAATACTTGTTAAACATCTTCTATGAGCCAGACATTGTTCTACATATTGAAATTGTAGCAGTAAGCAAAACAGGCAAGATCTCTGCTCTGATGGGGCACCTGGTGGGGGAGGCAGATTTGAAACAACCTGAGTAAGATATATATATTGTGATAGTTTCTAGTACTACTTTGTTATTATTATACCAAGTAGTCCTTAAAGTAGTCCACATTTACCAAAATTTGAGTGATAAAGGGAAGAATTGGACTCCTGAGTGATAAATTTACAAAAATAAAATAAAAAATAATAACATGCATGTCAAACTATCAAAAGTACTATTGATTGGTTCAGACACCAGTTGACAAATACTTTATTATCCACCTAAGGGAATTTAAAGTTGTTTCTGTTGACAGTAAGGATCATCTAGGTTTTTCCTGGTTTCTGTAGTTTGGTAAGTGAACATACAAAGGCTCCAAAGGGGAAAGAACTGTAGAGGAATCCCATGGCATCAAGGCTACATGGGACTTTTTAAAGATCATCTCTAGCAAGTATGTAAGCTTCAAACTTTGAAATCACTGATGGGTCTTACAAGATTGGTTGAACACAGTGTTTTTTGTTCAGCCCTGCTCCCACCTCATTTTGAAAGCCATTTCTTATAATTCTAAGAACTGGTTCTTTTGTGTGGCACACTTCAAATCAGATTTTGACAGAATTACTTGAATTACTTGAAGCTGGAGAAGAATTGAAAGTTTTTTAATAAGCTTTTTGAAAATTCTTTTGCTAAAATCACATGTTACAATTTGCCCAGAGAAGGTAGGACCAAAACAGAAAAAAAACTTGATGACAGTAACATGAGTCACAGACTTGGTAAAATGTCATACTTAAAAGATAATGTATTCTTAAAACCATTAAGACAATATTCAGAACAGCTTTCATGGAACTTTGTTGCCTAATTGCTCAGGCCTTGTCATATTCATCCTATTTTGTATGTATAACCAGCCTACCAAGTTAAACTAGTCAATGTGTTGGCTCAGTGAAAGGTGAAAAAGACACAAATACAAAATTCCAACAATTTTTCAAAGTCATAGTTGCATTAATTCTTCATTGAAAACAATGAAACTTTTATCTGTTTAAGAAACACCATCTCTATCACCGTAGCAGAATCATTGTTGTAGTGGACCATGTAGATTCAGGCAATCCTTTCCTTGAAACAGCTCCATGAATTTAAATTAAGTGACAGAATCATAATGGATAAAATTTTACATTGCTGCAACATCCAAATATGGGCTTGAATTTTGTATACTTTTAATTTCATTTTTCTAGTAATTTATTTTTAATGTATTTTACAAAAGTATCTTTGCAATAGATTGGATATATATTTTTAAAGGAATATCCATCACTGCCTGCTCATATAAAAAGTTATGGATTTTTTTAAAGTCTGTGGATCTATGGAAGTGGAAATGTCATCAAGTGCATCACTTCTTTACACACAAAACTTTTCTTATTCACCTATTCTGTTCCTGGCACTGAGAATATAAAAATAAATATACACAATATTTTACCACTTAGTCTTATAGATTTGTTACTGAACTTGTGGCTTACAGATCACCAGCACTATAGACTTCACCAGATAACTAACTAGAAATGTCAAATCTCAGACCCAATTCCAGAACTTTTAGAACCTGCATGTTAACAAGAGTCCCACTCATATTCTTATGATTATTACAATTGGATAAAAACTAATCAAATGCATTCTATCAGTGTTCCTCATTGAGTGTTTGAGGCCTGGGGGTGGTTTGGGAACTGCTCAATGGCAAGATAAAAATGGAAATTAAAGAAAAGTATTTAGAAATTTTTATGGCAATTTGACATTGCTACAACATCCAAATGTGATCAGTGGACTTGAATTTTATTTGATTTTTAAATTTCACATTTCTAGTAATTTATTTTATTTAACAAAAGTACATTTTTGTCACAGATTGTATAGGTCCTTTGTCAGAGTTAGAGAAGCACAATGGTAGATCATTTGATCATTTAGATGTTTAGGGCATATGAAAATCTGAGTTGTTCATAAACATATTCTTATAGTCATGAAACTAGTTGCATTATTGTTCATAAATTTTATTCAAAGTATTTTATTTGGCATAAGGGAAACAAGCTTTACCAAAAAGTTTGTGGAAAATTCTTTGCTACAAAGCAATTTGTGGAAGTTGCAAGCTTAAAAACAAAGCTAAGGTTTTGATAAGAACTATGATTTTGTGAAAACAACTTCTTAACTACAAAGTAAAAATAGAAATTATTTTCCTTATGAGTGGAAAGAATCTAATCATAAAGGTGCATTGAGATTATTGTGTCAATGAGCTTTCTTCTCTGGCTGAGTGAAGAGGAGCTAAGGCAATTTTAACACATGGGTTCTAAAACTTACAACATATCATTTCAGTAGTATGCTATGAAAGGGTGTAATCATAGTTAAGATGATGTGCTAGAAGTTGAGAAATCAAGCCAGTCTGAATTTACACATGAACCAAACTGCCATTAGTAAGAAGGATCTTATGGCTAGGCAGGGGGGATATACATTGAAGCGATATGTAAATAATTATTTAATTGCATTTGGTGAAGGAAAATTACAGAGTCATGAAAATATATAATTGTATGTATAATTCAGTTTGGAGTAGTAAAGAAAGACTTCTCTCTAAAGAAGTCATATTTGAGCTGAGGCTGAAAGGATAATCTGAAATTAGTCAGATGAAAGGAGAAAGACATTATTAAGTAAAAGGAAATAGTATTTGTGAGGACCCTGAGACAAGAAGGTATTTCCATGGAGAAAAGGGGAATGTCTGATATATGGCAACTAAGAGAAAATAGTGGTAGATGAGAACACCAAGATGCTGAGACCATGAATGCTTTGCAAGGTCATAGTCAGTCTCTATTTTGAACTTTATCCAAACAGGAATGAGAAGGCATTAAAGGTGGGAGGCATGGGCCTCCCAGGTGGCTCAGTCAGTTGAGCGACCGACTTCATCTCAGGTCATGATCTCACGGTTCATGAGTTCAAGTCCCGCATTAGGCTCTGTGCTGACAGCTTGGAGCCTGGAGCATGCTTCAGATTCTGTGTCTCCCTCTCTCTCTGTCCCTCCCCCACTCATGCTCTCTCTCTCTCTTTCTCAAAAATAAATAATTAAATATTAAAAAATTAAAGCTGGGAGGCGGGATAGTGACATGATTAAAAATTAGGTTTTGGAGGATCAGTTCATTTGCTTTCAAGAGAATTGATACAAGGGGTCTTGAACAGCTGGAAGTAGTATTCATAGGAATTTAAAAATGAGAATGGGTCATTTTAACCAAACTCTAGGAGAAGACTCCTAGTGGATACAGTTAAGGTTTGTTTCAGTTAAGAGACAGATCTTTTTCTATTTTTTTTTCTTAAAGTCAGTATTTGGTTTATAAGTCAGTATTTGACTTTATAGGTAGTTACTTTTAATTAGTTATTTTAATAGCATATTGTAAGATAATCTGAATTAATATAGATTTAGATACAATTAATAGATGACATGGATAATAGTCTAGGTTACTCAGAACAATAAAAATCCCAATAAGACTTTCTAAAAGTGTTACAATAAAGAACATTTTAAAAATATTAAAATTATTAAAGAGCAGACAAGAAAGCAATGAAAAAGACAAAATCTAATATACAAAGAGAACCCAGATAATAAAAAAGAACACTGAAGCTATTTTTCCTCGCTCTGAGGGATTTGCCTGTCCTAGTGAACTTGAGCTTCTAAGAAAGGTAAAAGTCCAGTACCTTACTACTTTAGAGGATATGGCAAGATAATGTTTTACCAATAAAATCTGAATTCCAAAAATCTATACCCTGAGGGTAAAAGTTCCTGAAAATAAACCCATTACCCATTTCTCAGAAAAGCACCTTTCCCCCCCCCAACCCTTGGTACCCAGATAATCAGGTTGACAGGGGTTGGGAGAAGGCATCCCTGAGAAGTTATAAGTATAACTCCTGTGGATTTATAGCCCAAATTCAAATCACCAAAGTGGGTAAAGAAAATAACAGGTTATAAACCAAATAATATAATTCATGTTTAACAAAATAAAATGCCACAAGGAGCAAGATATTTTTCATGTTACATTTTTTAATGTTTCAAGTTTTTATTTCAATTCTAGTTAGTTAACATATGGTATAATATTGTTTTCGGTATTGGAATTTAGTATTCATCATTTACATATAACACCCAGTGCTCATCACAACAGGTGCCCTCCTTAATACCTATCACCCATTTAGCCCATACCCCTGTCCACCTCCCCTCCAGCAACCCTCAGGTTTTTCTCTATAGTTAGGAGTCTTTTTCATGGTTTGCCTCCCTCTCTTTTTAAATTTTTCTTTACCCTATGTTCATCTGTTTTGGTTCTTAGATTCACATGACTGAAATCATATGGTATTTGTCTTTCTCTGCCCAACATATTTCACTTACCATAATACACTCTAGCTCCATACATCTTTGCAAATGGGAAAAAATCGTTCTTTTTTATGGATGAGTAATATCTATATCTGTATCTGTCTATCTCTATCTCCTTCTCTATCTATATCATCTATCTATATCATATCTATCTATCTATCTATCTATCCATCATCTATGTATAATGACAGCATGTACTACTTGCCTTGCAAGACATTGTTCGTTTATGAGATTAAAATTTATTAGGTATGTTTGCTCATCTTGAGGAACACTTGCAGAACAAGTTACTCACAACCCCTCCAATTCATCAGTTGATGGAAATTTTGGGATCTTTCCATAATTTGGCTATTGTTGATAATGCTGCTATAAACATTGGGTTACATGTACCCCTTTGAATCTGTATTTTTGTATCCTTTGGGTAAATGCCTAGTAGTGCAGTTGCTGGGTCATAGGGTCATTCTATTTTCAGGTTTTTGAGGAACCTCCACGCGGTTTTCCTGAGTGACTGCACCAGTTTGCATCCCCACAGAGTGCAAGAGGGTTCCTTTTTCTTCACATCCACACCAACACCTGTTTCTTGTGTTGTTAATTTTAGACATTCGGATTGGTGTGAGGTGGTATCTCATCATATTTTTTATTTGTATTTTCCTGATTATGAGTGATGCTGAGCATCTTTTCATGGATCTGTTAGGCATCTGGATGTCTTCTTTGGAAAAATGTCTGTTCATGGCTTCTGCCCATTTCTTAACTGGACTATTTATTTTTGGGTATTTAATTTGGTAAGTTCTTTATAGATTTTGGATATGAACCCTTTATCTGCTATGTCATTTACAAATATTTTCTCCCATTCTGTAGCTTGCCCTTTATTTTGTTGTTTTCTTCACTCTGCAGAAGGTTTTTTAATTTTTTTTATTTTTCAAAATTTACATCAAAATTAGTGAGCATATAGTGCAACAATGATTTCAAGAGTAGATTCCTTAGTGCCCCTTACTCATTTAGCCCATCCCCCCTCCCACAACCCTTCCAGTAACCCTCAGTTTGTTCTCTATATTTATGAGTCTCTTCTGTTTTGTCCCCCTCCCTGTTTTTATATTATTTTTGTTTCCCTTCCCGTATGTTCATCTGTTTTGTCTCTTAAAGTCCTCATATGAGTGAAGTCATATGATGTTTGTCTTTCTCTGACGGACTCACTTCACTTAGCATAATACCTTCCAGTTCCATCCACATAGTTGCAAATGGCAAGATTTCATTCTTTTTGATTTCCGAGTAATGCTCCATTGTATATTTATACCACATCTTCTTTATCCATTCATCCATGGATGGACATTTGGGTTCTTTGCCTACTTTGGCTATTGTTGATAGTGCTGTTATAAACATGGGGGTGCATGTGTCCCTTCGAAACAGCACACCTGTATCCCATGGATAAATTCCTAGTAGTGCAATTGCTGGGTCGTAGGGTAGTTCTATTTTTAGTTTTTTGAGGAACATCCATACTGTTTTCCAGCTTAGCTGCACCAGCTTGCATTCCCATGCAGAAGCTTTTTATCTTGGTCAAGTCCCAATAGTTTATTTTTTCTATGTTTCCCTTGTCTCCAGAGACATGTCTAGTAAGAATTTGCATGGTCAGTGTCAAAGAGTTTGCTGCCTGTGTTCTCTCGAAGATTTTGATGGTTTCCTGTCTTGCATTTAGGTCTTTCATCCATTTTGAATTTATTTCTGTGTATGATGTAGGTAAGTGGTCCAGTTTCATTGTTCTACAAGTCGTTCAGTTTTCCCAACCCCATTTGTTGAGAACACAGTCTTTTTTTCCCATTAGATATTCTTTATTGCTTTGTCAAAGATTAGTTGACCATATAGTTGTGGGTCCATTTCTGGGTTTTCTATTCTGTTCCATTGATCTATGTGTCTGTTTTTGTGCCAGTACTACAATGTAGGAAGGAGAAACAAAGAGTAAAAATATAAATGCAATAACTATTAACATAGAGATACAAATGTCTTCTTTCTGAAATCAAGGAAGACAAGTAGTCTCTCATTTCAGAATTTTCAGATATCTTACTCCCACTAGTGTAAAGCTTTGCCCACAGATTTTTACCTTGGTAATAGCTGGTCCCTTCTCATTTTCAGTATGCAGCTTAAGGGTCATATTCCTGGAAAGGACTTCTATTGTGGGTTATTGACTATTGGATTACTAAATGAACAATTTACCATTAGCTTCCAATTCAGAGTCTGTAAAGCAAAACAAAAAAAAAAGATATATACCTCAGATTTATTTTACTTACTCCTGAGAACAATGAGGTTCCACCAGTTGTATACACTCCTGTGAGAATAGAACAGCAGAAAGGAGACAGAGGCTTCTTATTATTGCCATATATGCTAACAAACAAAATCATGGATGCGTAAAAATTGAGAAGCAATTGCAGTGGTTAGACTCAGAGTTTCAGTGGCTAATCACCAATTTCATGTGTATCAAGTGACAACTGTGGCAGAAGCAGTGGTTGTAGCAAGAATAGCTTTATGATCTCTGGATCACAGCTATGATGATATTCTCTTCTATTTTTAACATTATCTAAATAACTATTTTCAGATGTAATTCACATGCCATAAAATTTATAATTGCACAGCATACAATTTTTAGTAGTTTTTAGTGGATTCTGAATTGTGCCACCATCACCACTATCTATTCAAGAATCCTTTTTTTCATCATCTCCCAAAGAAAACTTGTATCAATTAGCAGTTACTTATCATTTTCTATTTTTAGTTCTTGGCAGCCACTGATCTATTTTTTTAGTTTCATCCATGTTGTAGCATGTATCATATTTCACTCTTTTTAAGGCTTAGTCACGTTCCATTTTATGGATATATTACATTTTTTTATCCATTCATCAACTGATGGAAATTGGATTATTTCCAAGTTGTGACTATTAGAATAATGGCTCTATGAATGTTTAGATGCAACTTCCCCCCCCCCCCCGTGGACATATGTTTTCAATGAATTTGTGTATACATCTTGGAGTAAAATCAATCAATCATATGGTAACTCTGTTTACATTTGGAAGAACTGTCGGCCATTTCCAAGTGACGACAACATTTCACCTTCCTATATGCAATGTATAATTTCTCACACTTGTTATTGCTTGTCTTTTTGATGTGTTAACCATTCGTGTGCAATTATTTCTCATTGTGGTTTAAATTTGCTTTTCATAGTGATTAATGTTTTGAGCATCTTTAATGGTGCTTATTGGCCATTTGTGTATCTTATTTAACGAAAAATCTCTTCAAATTATTTTTCCCATTTCAATTAGGGCGTTTAATTATTTGTCTTTATTGAATTGTAGGCTTTCTTTTTTTAAAGTGTTTTTTAAAAATAATGTTTTCTTGGGGCGCCTGGGTGGCGCAGTCGGTTAAGCGTCCGACTTCAGCCAGGTCACGATCTCGCGGTCCGTGAGTTCGAGCCCCGCGTCAGGCTCTGGGCTGATGGCTCAGAGCCTGGAGCTGTTTCCGATTCTGTGTCTCCCTCTCTCTCTGCCCCTCCCCCGTTCATGCTCTGTCTGTCTCTGTCCCAAAAATAAACATTGAAAAAAAATTTTTTTAAAAATAATGTTTTCTCATTTATTTTTTAGAGAGTGAGAGTGAGAGAGAGCATAAGCAGGGGAGGGGCAGAGAGAGAGGAAGAGAGAAAATGCCACATAGGCTCTATGCTCTCAGCACAGAACTGATTTTGGACTCGATCCCATGAACTGTGAGATCATGACCTGAACTGAAATCAAAAGTTGAGTGCTCAACCAACAGCCACCCAGGTGGCCCTGAATTGTAGGTTTCATTTATGTATTCTGTATACAAGTATCTTATTAAATATACTATTTCAAAATATTTTCTCTTATTAGATTGGTTTTATTTTAAATTTCTTTATGGTGTCTTTTGAGATACATAACTAAAATTTTATGAAATCCACTTGATCTTTTTTTTTTTCTTACTTTGGTTTGTTATCTAAGAAATTATTATGTTATCCAATGTCAAAAATATTTATACCTATGTATTCTTTTAAGAGTTTTGTAGTTTTGGATGCCTGGTGGCTCAGTTAGTTAAGTGTCCAACTCTTGGTTTTGGCTCAGGTCATGATCTCATGGTTCGTGAATTTGAGCTCCACATCAGTCTCTGTGCTCAGTATGGATCCTGCTTCAGATTCTCTCTCTCCTCTCTCTGCCCCTCCCATGCTCGTGTTCTCTCTATCTCAAAATAAATAGTTAAAAAAATTTTAAAAAGATTTTTATAGTTTTAGCTCTTACATTTAGGTTGTTGATACATTTTTAGTTGGTTTCCATGTATAGTATCAGGTAAGAATCCAAATTCATTCTTTATAAATGGATATCCAGTTGTCTTAACAAAATTTTCTTTTTAATTTTGTTTAAATCTGACTACAGTTGACAAACAATATTATATTAGTTTCTTTTTTTTTATTTTTTTAACGTTTATTTATTTTTGAGACAGGGAGAGACAGAGCATGAACAGGGGAGGGTCAGAGAGAGAGGGAGACACAGAATCTGAAACAGGCTTCAGGCTCTGAGATGTCAGCACAGAGCCCGGCGCGGGGCTCAAACTCATGGACCGCGAGATCATGACCTGAGCCGAAGTAGGACGCTTAATCGACTGAGCCACCCAGGCGCCCCAATATTATATTAGTTTCAAGTGTACACCTCAGTGATTTGACAAGTGTATACATTATGCTATCTTCACCACAAGTATAGTTACCACCTGACATTTCTATCACAATATCATTGACTGCATTCCTTATGCTCTGCTTTGTTATTCCCTTGATGTATTCATTCCATAACTGGAGGCTGTATCTCCCTCTCCCCTTCACACATTTTCTCAACACTCTACTCCTGTCCCTGGCAACCATAAGTTTATTTTCTGCATCTATAGTTCTGATTCTTTTCTGAGTTCACTTATTCAAGTTATTTTTTTTTTAATTTTAGATTCCACTTATGAGTGGATTCATATGGCATTTGTCTTTCTCAGTATGACTTATCTCATGTAGCATAATAACCTCTGTGTCCACCCACATTGTCTCAAATGGCGCTATCTCATGATTTTTATGGTGGTATAATATTCCCGTGTGTCTGTGTGTGTATAGATATAGATAGATAGATATAGATAGATATAGATATAGATATAGATAGATATAGATAGATAGATATAGATAGATCGATAAATAGATATAGATATACAAATATATCACATTTTCCTTATCCATTTGTCTATTGGTGGACACTTAGCTTACTTCCATGTTTTGGTTACTGTAAATAATGCATCAATAAACAAAGGAAAGACTATATAGTTTTGAGTTAGTGTTTTGTTTGTTTTCCCTGAGTAATTAGCCAATAGTGGAATTGTTGGATCATATGGTATTTTTATTTTTAATTTTTGAGGAGGTTCCATAATATTTTCCACAGTGCCTATATCAATTTACCTTCCCACCAATAGTGCACAAGTGTTCTTTTTCTCCACATACTCGCCATCACTTGTTGATGCTTGTCTTCCTTATTTTAGCCATTCTAACAGGCATGAGGTGATATCTTGTTATGGTTTTCATTTGCATTTCACTAATGATATGTGATGTTGAACATCTTTTCATCTGTCTGTTGGCTGTATGTGTCTTCTTTAGAAAGATGTCTGTTCAGTCCTCTGTCCATTTTATAATTGGATTATTTATCTTTTTGTGGTAAGTGTTGTAAGTTCTTTATATATTTTGGATATTAACCTCTTATCAGATATATTTTTCCAAATATATTTTCTCATTCAATAGGCTGGCTTTTTGTTTTGTTGATTTCCTTCACTGTGTAAAAGTTGTTACTGTTTTCTGTTTTGTTTTGTTTTGTTTTGTTTTGTTTGGTGCAGTCCCAATACTTTATTTTTGATTTTGTTTCCCTTGCCTTAGTACACATATATAGAAAAATGTTGCTTTGGCTGATGTCAAAGAAAATACTGCCTGTGTTCTCTTCTATTTTGTCTGATATAAGTATTGCTACTCCAGCTTTCTTTTCACATCCATTTTCATGATAAATATTTCTCCATCCCTTCCCTTTCAGTCTACAGTAATATTTTGGTCTGAAATGTGTCTCTTGTAGGCAGCATATAGATGAGTTTTTAATTTTGCTTCTGTTTGTCTTTTTCCCATTTTATATGGTCAATTAATATATGACAATGGAGGCAAGAATAAACAGTGGCAAAAAGACAGTCTTTTTAACAAATGATGTTGGGAAAACTGCTCAACTACATCAAAAGAATAAAAAAATGGTTCACTTTCTTACATCATTACAAAATTAAATTGAAATGTGTAAATTGAAATGGATACACGTTCTAAATGGGAACCTGAAACCATAAATTTATAGACTAATACATAAGCAGTAATTTCTTTGAATTAGCCACTGAAAACATTTTTTTTAGATATGTCTCCTTTTGGAAGGCAAACAAAAGCAAAATGAACCTATTGGGACTACACCAAACTAAAAAGCTTTTTCCAGGGTGCCTCAGTCAGTTAAGCATCTGACTCTTGATTTCAGCTCAGGTCATGATCTCACAGTCATGAAATCCAAGCCCCAGGTCTGCCTTCATGCCAAGTATGGAGCCAGCCTAAGATTCTCTCTCTCCTTTTCCTCTTCACCTCCCCCTCTTTCACTCTGTCTCTCTCTAAAAATTTAAAATAAAAAAAAATGCTATTGCACAATGAAGTAAATCATCAACAAAACAAAAAGATAACACACTGCATTGGAGAATATATTGCAAATGATATACCCAATAACAGGTTGATATCCAAAATATATAAAGAACTTATGCAACTCAACACCAGAAAAAAAAAATGATCCAATTTAAAAAATGGGCAGAGGACATGTAGATATTTTCCCATAGAAGACACATGAAAAGATGCTTAACATCATCATTAAGGAAATGCAAATTACAATGAGCTATCACCTCACATTTATCAGAACAGCTAAAATAACACACACACACACACACACACACACACACACACACAAGAAAAAGTTTTGGAAGGGATGTGGAAAACAAAACAAAACAAAACAAAAAACCCTTGTTCACTTTTTGTGGGAATGAAAGCTGGTGGAAAACATGAAGATTCCTAAATAGATTAAAAATAGAATTAACATATAACCCAGTAATTCCACTACTAGGTATTTACCCAAGGCAATAAAAATATTAACTCAAAAAATATATACACCTTATATTTATTGCAACATTATTTACAATAGCAAAGATATAGAAGCAACCCAAGTGTACATTTATAGATAAATGTGTAAAAAAGATATTGTGTATATGTACAATGGAGTATTACTTAACCATAAAAATGAGTGAGTTCTTACCACTTGCAACAACATGGATGGATCTAGAGTGCATAATCCTAAATGGAATAAGTCAGTCAGGGAAAGACAAATACCGTATGATTTCACTCATTTGTGGAATTTAAGAAGCAAAACATATTAACAAATGAAAAACAGACCCAAAAAGAAGAGATTTAAATATAGAAGACAAACTTCTGGTTTTCAGAGGGTAGGTGAGTAGGTATGTAGATGGGTAAAATAGGTAAGGAGATTAAAAGTACACTTTTTGTGATGAACACTGAGTAATGTATATAATTGTTGAATCATATTGTACACCTGTAACTAATATAACATTGTAGGTTAATTATATTGGAATTAAAAATAGATACAAAATTTAAAAATCTTTTGTCGATAACTGTATGTGTTTGTTTCTGAACTCTCAGTTATATTCAATTGAACTAAATGTTTACACTTACGCTATTACCTTAATGTCTTGATCATGTAGCTTTGTGGTAAAATTTGAAATCAGGAAGTGAGAGTGCCCTGGCTATATTTCTCTTCTCAATATTATTTTGTTCTTGGCTTCTTGCATTTACATGTGAATTTTAGAATCAGCTTGTCAATTTCTGAAAAGAAACCAACCATGATAAATATAAATAAAATTTAATAATCCTTAGCTAAATTCATTAAGTTAAGCAAAACTCAAATAAATAAAATCAGAAACAAACAAGGAGAAATAACAATGAACACCACAGAAATACAAAGGAATATGAGTATATATAAAATATATGTTAAAAATTGGACAATCTAGAAGAAATGGATAAATCCCTAGACACATGCATCTGCCAAAATTTAATCAGGAAGAAATAGAAACAGACCTTTTACTACAAACAAAATTGATTTGGTAATCAGAAATCACCAAAAAATTAAAGTCCAGGACTGTATGGACTCACAGGTGTTTCTTCCAAAAAATTATACAAGAATTAGTATGTATTTTTCTCGAGGTCTTCCAAAACATAAAAGAGGAAGGAAAGTTTCCAAGTATATTCTACAAGGCCATCATTGTCTCATACCAAAACCAGACACACACACACACACACACACAAAATCTACAGGCCAATATCCCTGATGATCATAGATGCAGAAGTCCTCAAAAATTATTAGCAAACAAGAATTAAGTAATACATTAAGAAGATCTTTCAGGCGTGCCTGGGTGGTTCAGTCCATTAAGTGTCTGACTCTTGATTTGGGCTCAGGTTATGATCTCACTGGGAGATGGAGTCCCACTTTGGGCTTGGAACTAACAGTGCAGAGCCTGCTTGAAATTTTCTCTCTCCCTCTATCTTGCCCCTACTCCCTTCTCTCTCTCTCAAAAAAATATATATACATATATATACACATATATGTATACTTGTACATATATGTATACATATGTATATATATGAATATATATGTATATATACATATATATATATATATGAACTTAATATTTTTAAAAATATTATTCACCATGATTAAGTGAGATATATTTCCAGGATGCAAGGATAGTCTAATATCTGCAAATCAATGTGATACATCACATTAATACAATGAATGGTTCTGGGCCAAAATAAGACTTGTTTTGTGGTCTAACATATAATGTATCCTGAAGAATGTTCCATGTGCACTTTTAAAGACTGTGAAATCTGCTGATTTCTTTTTAGACTCGATTTCAAAAACTTAATTTTCTAAACCCAGGGTTATCCTGTGTGAGAAGCTTCCTAGAATGAGAGGTTATTTTTGTCTTCTAGGTTGAATATGCTCAAGTAAAGTATGGAAGCGCAAGCTGCACTATTTAAAGCAGCAGATTCAAAGCTCTGTTGTTTTTTTTTTTTAATTTTTATTTTTAAAATGTACTTATTTATTCCAAGAGAGAAAGAGAGAGAGAAAGATAGAGATAGAGATAGATAGAGAGAGAGAGAGAGAGAGACAGAAAGAGAAGCACAGAGAGGAAAAGAGAAAATCCCAAACAGGCTCCATGTTGTCAGCACAGAGCCTGATGCAGGACTCAATCCCATGAACCATGAGATCATGACTTGAGTTGAAATCAAGTCAGATGCTTAATGGACTGCTCCACTCAGGTGCCCTTCTACTTTTTTTTTTTTTAATGGAAAGTTCTTAATATATCTGTTTGAACCATGTGTTCTAATGTGTCATTCAAAGCCACTGTTTCTTTGTTCATTTTGTCTTTATAATCAGTCCATTGATGTAAGTGGGGTGTTAAAGTTCCCTGCTATTATTGTATACTGTCAATTCCTTTTTAAAATCTCTGTTAATAGTTGCTTTATGCATCCAGGTGTTTCGTGTTTAGTACATATATATTTACAATGATTATAACTTCTCTTTGTATTGTTCCCTTTATGACTATGTAGTGTCCTTTTTTCCTTCTAACAATCTTTGTTTTAAAGTCTATTTTGTCCAATACAACTACTGCACCCCCAAATTTCTTTTTATTTCCATTTGTGTGATAAGTGTTTCTCCATTCCTTCACTTTCAATCTGTATGTGTCTTTAGGTATGAAGAGAGTCTCTTGTAGGCAGCACATCAGTGGGTCTTGTTTTTTATTCATTGTCACAGTATGTTCATGAATTGGATAATTTAATCCATTTATATTCAAAGTAATTATTGACAGGTATGTACCTTTTCACATTTTATTACTTGCTCTCTTCTATTATGCTTTGATGGCTTTCTTCAGTTATATGCTTGGATTCCTTTCTGTTTATTTTTTCTGTATCTATTATAGGTTTTTGATTTGGGGTTACCATTAGGTTCATATGTAACATCTTACACATATAGCAGTCTATATTAAGTTTATGGTCACTTAAATTTGAACCCAATCTAAAAGCACTAATATTTTATTCCTGAACCATGTTTTATGTATATGTCATACTTTGCAGCCTTTTATTTTGTGAATCCCTTGACTGATTTGTAGCTCTAATTAATTCTACTGCTTTTGTGCTTTATCCTCCATACTGTTTTTATAAGTGATTAATCTGCTTTTGTTATATGTTTGCATTTACCTGTGAAATTTTTTTTTCTTTCCTAATTTTTTATTCCTGTTTATGTCATGTTCTTTCCATTCAAAAGATTTTTTAAAATAATTATTATATGGCTTTTTTGGTGGAAATAAAGCCCTTTAACTTTTGTTTGGAGAATTCTTTAGCTCTCCTATTCTGAATGATATGATATATGATATTCTTGTTTGCAGGTTTTTTCCTTTCAGTACTTTGATTATATCATGCCACTTCCTTCTAGCCTGCAATGTTTCTGATGACAAATTAGCTGATAGCCTTATGGGGCTGCCCTTTTGCATCTAATCTTTTTCTTCCTATTTTTAATTTTCTCACCTTATCACTACTTTTTTTTTCATTCTATTCTTATGTGTCTTGGTATGGATATTCTTCACTTGATGTTTTTGGAAACTCTGCCCCTGGATCCTGAAGTCTTTTTCTTTTATCAGATTAGGAAGTTTTCAGCTATTATTTCTTAAAGTTTTTTTTTTTTTTAACATTTATTCATTTTGAGAGTGAGAGATACAGAGCATGAGCGGGGGAGAGGCAGAGAGAGAGGGAGACACAGAATCAGAAGCAGGCTCCAGGCTCTGGGCCTGATACAGGGCTCGAACTCACGATCTGCGAGATCATGACCTGAGCCAAAGTTGGACACTCAACCGACGGAGCCACCCAGGCACCCCTCAGCTATTATTTCTTTAAATCAATGTTCTGCCTTTTCTATTCTCGTTTTGGGATCCCTGTGATGCAAATGCTATTATTCTTGATCATGTCACTGAGTCTCTGTAATTCATTCTTGTTTATGATATATATGTGTGTATATATATATATATATATATATTTCTTTTTGTTGTTCATCTTGGTTGCTTTCCATTGCATTTTTTTTCCAGATTGCTGATGTGTTTTGTGTCCTGTAATCTGCTATTGTTTTTCTTTAGTGTTATTTTAAGTTCTTCATCTCTGATAGTGTTTTTTGTATCTTTTTTGAAGGTCTCACTGAGATCCTTCACATTTTCTGAAGTTAGGCAAGTATATTTCTGACCATTACTTTGAATTCTTTATCAGGCATGTTGCTTGCCTCTGTTTCATTTAGCTCTTCTTTTGTTTTGTCCTGTTCTTTCATATAAAATGTATTTCTCTGTCTCATTTTATCTAACTTTCTGTGTTTGTTATTTTTTTTAAGTCATTTAAATTCCAGTTTGTTCACATACAGTACAATACTAGTTTCAGGTATAAGGTTTAGTGATTCACCCCTCACATACAATACCCAGTGCTGAAAATAACAAATGCCCTCCGTAATACCAATCACCTATTTTTTTTTATCTTCCAAGTTTCAATTTCAATTCCAGTTTGTTAACATACAGTGTAATATTAGTTTCAAATGTAGGGTTTAGTGATTCATCACTAAAATACAGCATCCAGTGCTTATCACAGCAAGTATATTTCTTTAAGCAATCTCTGCACCCAACTTGGGGCCCAAATTCACAACCCTGAGATCAAAAGCCATGTACTCTACTGACTGAACCTGCGAGGCACCCCAATAAGCCCTCTGATTTTTTTTTTTAATTTTTTTTTCAACGTTTATTTATTTTTGGGACAGAGAGAGACAGAGCATGAACGGGCGAGGGGCAGAGAGAGAGGGAGACACAGAATCGGAAACAGGCTCCAGGCTCCGAGCCATCAGCCCAGAGCCCAACGCGGGGCTCGAACTCATGGACCGCGAGATCGTGACCTGGCTGAAGTCGGACGCTTAACCAACTGCGCCACCCAGGCGCCCCAGCCCTCTGATTTTTAAAGTACCCCAAGTTAAGCCCTGCTGATGCTAAAAATTTGCAAAGTCAAGTCCCACTAGTTTTCAAAGCCAAATGTTATGGAGACTTGTCTTCCCCATGCAGGTCTCCCATGCCTGGGGTACCTGATATGGGACCTGATCCTTTGGCTATTCTGTTTCTGTGGTGTTCCTCCAATTTACAATCAATCTTGCTAAGAGTTTGGTGCCTAACTGCATCTCTATCCCCCTTTCTTCTTTCAGCTTTGCTTCCTCACTACAATTAACTTTGGAAAGCCTATTCTCCCAGTCTTGGGATCGTATTAAGAGTAAGTTTCACTAATGTGTCTGTTTTTTTGTTGTAACCAGGGAAGGAGGTGAGCTCAGGATCCTCCTACTCACCCATCTTCCCAGACACTTTCCAAGACACATGCCCTTTCTCTGAGTCTGATTGGCAGTTGGGAAAATGAAGAGTTAATTACACTACCCATTAAAAGTGACTATGGAAAGATTTATCAGAGAATAAAGGGATGATTTGAAAATAAAACATTTAATTGTACACAGGAAAGGTATTTTAAAGTTTGCATTATCCATGTTCTTATTCTATTTACATATGATTTATTTCTTTGATTATAGACATGTAGGGTTTTGTTTTTGCTTTTATTTTTTGGTTTCCCTCTACCTCATCACCTGCACACACCATAATAACAATGACCTCTTTTTCCTGGAACACTGAAGAAATAGAAACATTGTAAAAATATTCCTTCCTTTTTTCTCTCAAAAATATTTTAAAACTGATTTTCAACTTTTTTCCCACTGTGTTCAGGTTGATTAAATTTTCTATGTTAAAAATAATGTTATCATTCTCAGGTCCCATTTAAGATATTATAAAAATACACCACCATTTCTGCCATTTAATGCTACTATGGGCCTGGAGAGAATGGGCTTTACAAACACTTAGAAATGTAAATCACTAGCAATGAGACTGGGAGAGACACTAGCCTTTGAAATATCATCAAACCAATAGTGAGTTTCATATTTTTATTTTCATTTTTCATGGCCTGCACTGAAGGCAGCTGGAAGCCTGGATGGGACACCAGCATGAGACAGAAAGAGCTCAAGGAAAATTCCCTTGTTCAGGCTTAAAATGTGATTGAATGACTCCTTATGCTCAGAGGAAGATTTTATATTCACATTTTATTTTCATTTATATTTATCTTTTTTTAATCATATTCCTTATCCCAGTCTCCAGGAAATAGTACTGTATTGACAAGCAAAATATTGGAGGAGGTTGTTGGGGACTTTTCCTTTTCATTTTAGGCACTGTTTTCCCAAGATCATGGTAATCAATCCTTCTATTTTCTTAATAATTAAATTTATCTCTATAAACTTTTCTTTCAGAACTACTTTCTCCACTTGAGGTATAAAATGAGTTTGTTTCTTTGAGTTCTTTCTTGTTTATTAATGTAAGCTATTATCATAAATAAAGTTCCCTATCATTACTGCTTTTGCAGCATCCAATATGTTTTGATGTGCTATACTTCCATTTTCATTTGTTTTGACATATTTCTTGATCTTTCTGCTTTCCTCTTGTTGATTTCTCGTTTCATACTATTGTGGTAAAAATATATTTGGTATGATTTCAATCTTTTCAAATTTGGTAAGAATTGTTTTGTGGCCTATCACATGATCTATCCTGGAGAAAGTTTCAAGTGCACTTGAAGAGAATGTGTATTCTAATACAGTTGAATGGGACGCTCTGTATATATGTTATGTCAATTTGGTTTAATGTATTGTTTAAGCCCAATGTTTCCTTGTTGATTTTCTCTCTGAATGATTTACCCATTGCTGAAAAACGGGCACTGAATTCCCCTACTACCGTTGTACTGTTGTCAATTTCTCATTTCAGATCTATTAGTATTTTCTCGATATACTTAGGTAATTCAAATTTGGGAACACATAATTTTAATTGTTATATCTTCTTAATCAATTAAAACTTTTATCATTATATAATGATTTCTTTGTCTGATATTACTGTTTTGGGCTTCATGTTTATTTTGTCTGAAATAAGTATAGTTTCCCCCATTTTCTTTTGCTGCCTATTTGTATGTAATATCTTTTTCATCCATTCACTTATTTGAGTCTTTTTTAGGTATCATATATTTAGGTCTTTTGTTTTTGTTTTTGTTTTTGTTTTTTTTAATAAAAATTTTATTGTCAAATTGGTTTTCATACAACACCCAGTGCTCATCCCAACAGGTGCCCTCCTCGATGCCCATCATCCACTTTCCCCTTCCTCCCACCTCCCATCAACCCTCAGTTTATTCTCAGTTTTCAAGGGTCTCTTCTGGTTTGCCTCCCTCCCTCTCTAACATTTTCTTCCCCTTTCCCTCCCCCTCCCCCATGGTCTTCCATTAAGTTTCTCAGGATCCACATAAGAGTGACAACATATGGTATCAGTCTTTATCTGTATGACTTATTTCACTTAGCATAACACTCTTCAGTTCCATCCACGTAGCTACAAAAGGCCAGATTTCATTCTTTCTCAATGCCAAGTAGTATTCCATTGTATCTATAAACCACAGCTTCTTTATCCATTCGTCAGTTGATGGAAATTTAGGCTCTTTCCATAATTTGGCTATTGTTGAAAGTGCTGCTATAGGTCTTTTGTTGTTTTTTAATCTGTCCAGACACTAAACCCATTGAAGAGCATGTCACTCTTATTCCATTTGTCCCAGTTCATGACATCCACCACTTTACTTTCTGTTTCAATGAGTTCAACTGTATTAGATTCCACATGTAAGCGATGACATACATGATTTTTCTCTGTCTGGTGTATGTCACTTACAATAATGTCCTATAGATACATAGATGTTGTCCAAACTGATAAGATTTCTTTCTTTTTTATGACTGAATGATATTCTTTTGTATGTATATATATTTTCTTTATATATTTATTCATCAACAGATTGTTTGCACCAATTGTGCATAATGTTGCAATAAACATGAGAGTTTAAATATTATTTTGAAAACCTGATTTTAATTATTCTAAACAAATACCCAGAAGTAAGATGATGGCTGTACCATATGGTAGTATATTTTTAGTTTTAAAGGAGCCTCCATACTGTTTTGTTTTTGTTTTTTTAATAAAAATTTTATTGTCAAATTGGTTTTCATACAACACCCAGTGCTCATCCCAACAGATGACTGAATGAATCATCTCACATGTCCACCAAGAGTGTACAAAAGTTCCAATTTCTTAGCATGCTGTCCAATACTTGTTATTTTCTTTTTTTCCCTTTTTAAATATACAATGACGATCTTAACTGTTGTGATGTGATACTTATTTCTAGGTTTAACTGTATTTCTTTATTACTAACATTGAATGTCTTTTCCTTTTTTTTTAAATTTTTTTTAAATTTTTTTTTTAATTTTTTTTCAACGTTTTATTTATTTTTGGGACAGAGAGAGACAGAGCATGAACGGGGCAGGGGCAGAGAGAGAGGGAGACACAGAATCGGAAACAAGCTCCAGGCTCCGAGCCATCAGCCCAGAGCCCGACGCGACCGCGAGATCGTGACCTGGCTGAAGTCGAACGCTTAACCGACTGTGCCACCCAGGCGCCCCGAACGTCTTTTCCTTTTACCTGCTGTTTGTTTTCATGTGGTCATTTTGTTGTTGTTATTGTTTTTGGAGAAATGCATACTCAATTCATTTGCCCATCTTTAAAATAATTTTATTTGTTTCTCTCCTGATGACCTGTAGAAGTTCCTTCTATATATTGGAAATTAACCTCTTACCACATGTACCATTTGTGCTTTTGTTTTCTGTGATCTTGGTGTTACACCCAAGAAATTGTTGTCAAAAAAATGTGACATCCACCACTTTATGCTTCAATGAGTTCAACTGTATTAGATGTTGAAAATGTTGAATTTTGAATTCAAAATATTGAATATTTTCTCTTCTGTTTTTGTGTAGGAATTTTATACTTTCAGGTCCTATGTTTAAATCTTTAGTCTATTTTTAGTTGATTTTTAAAGAAATTCATTGCACTCTTTATAATTGATTTCTTTATTCAACAAATATTTATTTAAACATCTATTCTGTGATGTACACTACAAATACAATAGTGAACCAGGTACAGTCAATGTTCACATAATGTGCAATTACCTAGAGAGCTGAAAATTAACCATAATTCTTAGATAGGTTTCATTTTATTATATTCCTGTAACAGTTTTAGATTATTTTTATTTTTAAACTTACACTTTCATACAGAAGAGCTGCAAAATACAAATAACTTTTGTATACCCTGTATTTAGATTAACCAATTGTTAACATTTTGCCACATATGCTTCCTATATCTCCGTCTATAATATTTTTTCTGAACCATTTGAGAGTGGATTGTAGATGTCACACTCCTATAAATCTGAATAATTTAGCATGGAATGAAGGGACATAGTGCAAAGTCAATTAGACAGTAATAGATACCATATGATATTATTTATTCATAGAATTTAATAAAGAAAAGAACAAAGAAAAAAAGCAAAAACAATACGCTTGAATACAGAGAACAATCTAGTGGTTGCTACAAGGGAGGTGGGTGGGCAGATGGGTGAAATGGATGAAGGGGAATAAAGAGTATACTTATTGTGATTAGCACTGAGCAATGTATAGAATTGTTGAATCATAATATTGTACACCTGAAACTAATAGGTCACTGTATGTTAATTATACTTGAAATAAAAAATTGTTAGAGCAATTGGCAGACTTTTTCCTTAGTTTTTATTTAAATTGTCAGAATTTTAATGTAGATTGTGTATTAGATTATAGTATTATATGCAAATTTATTGGATATGATAATTGCATTTTTATTACATGAAAATGTCCTTGTTTTAGAAAAATAGACGCTAAAATGTTGAGTGGATTTTTACACATAGTGATATTAAAGAGTCCAGTTTTATTCTTTTTCATGTGGATATCTAGTTTTTCCAGCATCATATGTTGAATAGACTACCCATTCCCTATTTTGTAGTCTAGAATTTTTTTTTAAATCACTTAGCTATATATGTGTGGATTTATTTCATGACTGTCTATATTGTTAAATAGGTCTATATGTCTATTTTTATGCCAATACAATACTATTAAAATTACTCTAGCTTTGTAATGTGATTTCAAATCAGGAAGTGTGAAGCCTCTAGTTTTATTTTTGTTTTGATTATTCAGGGCCTATTGTTGTTCCATATGAATCTTAGGGGAAAAATTGGTTTCTGCAAAACAACATAGGCGATTTTATGATTTTGAAAACGATTGCATTGATTGCTTTGTGTACTATAAATATTTTGAAAAATGTCTTCTAATCCATTAACATGGATATCTTTCTATTTATCTGTGTCTTTAATTTAATCTTTTTTACTTTTCATTGTATAAGTCATTCTCCTCCTTAATTGGTTTCCCTAAGTATTTTATAATTTTTGCTGTCATTGCAGATTAGATTTTCTTAACTTCCTTTTTGGAGTTTTCATTGTTAGTTTATTGAAATGCAAATTATTTATGTTGATTTTGATTCTGCAACTTTACTGAATTTAATTGTTCTAACAGTTTGTTTTTCTCAAGTATTTTTACTTTTCTGCATATACAATCATTTCAACTGTGAACAGAGATAATTTTACTTCTTCTTTTTGATTTGGATGTCTTTTATTTATTTTTCTGGAATAAATACATTGGCTATGACTTCTAGTACTATATTGAATAGAAGTGACAAGAGTGTGCATCCTTGTCTTGTTCTTGATCTTAGAGTAAAAGCCTTCAAGTTTTCACCATGTTAGCTGTGGACTTTTTATGTTGAGCCTTTACTATGTTGGGGTAATTACATTCCATTGTTTTTATTTTAAGTTTATTTGTTTTGAGAGAGAGAAAGAGAGGGCACGTGTGCAAGAGAGGCAGAGAGAAAGAGGGATAGAGAGAATCTCAAGCAGACTCTGCACTAACAGTGGGGCTAGAAGTAACAAACCATGAGATCATGACCTAAGCCGAAATAAAGAGTCAGACACTTAACCAATTGAGCCACCCAGATGCCCCCAAGCATTTTTTCTTAGTCATGAAAAAGTTTCGAATTTTTTCAAATGCTTTATCTGCATTTATTAAGATCATTTTGTGATTGTTTCATGCTTTAGTCTATTAATGTTGTGTTTCACATTAATTTATTTTTACATTTTGAAATATTTTTGATTCCAAAAATAAACTCCACTTGTTCATGGTATGTGGTCCACTATTGAATTTGATTTGCTAATACTTTGTTGAAAAATTTTTAATTTATATACAACAGAAATATGTCCTGTCTTTTTTTTTTTTTTTTGTAGTGTCTTTTTTTGTTTGTTTCATTATCAGGCACGTCCTGTCCTCATGAGTTTGGGTATGTTTCCTTTTCAAATTTCAGAAGCATTTAAGAAAAATTGGTGTAAATTATTTTTAAATATTTATTATAATTCACTGGTAAAGTAATCTGGTTTGAAACTTTTCTTTATTGGAAGGTTTCTGCTTGCTGATTTAATCTAGTGATTTGTAGTGATAAACCTATTCATATTTCTCTTTCTTCATGATTCAGTCTTGGTAGGTTGTATGTTCCAGGCATGTATCCATTTTTTCTAAGTTATACAAAATATTGTCATATGATTATTCATAATAGTAATTTTTGATGCTTTTTATTTCATAGCATCCTTTGTAGTATTTTCACTTTCATTAATTAATTAATTAATTTTAAATTTAAATATAAATTAGTTAGCATATAGTGTAATGATTGCAGGAGTAGAATTTAATGTATCATCAATTACATATAACACCCAGTACTCATCCCAAATAGTGTCCTCCTTAATTCCCCTCACACATTTAGCCTATCCCCACACACAACAGTAACTCTCAGTTTGTTCTCTGTATTTAAGAATCTCTTATGGTGTGTCTCCCTCTCCGTTTTTATATTATTTTAGCTTCCCTTCCCTTATGTTCATCTATTTTGCATCTTAAATTCCACGTGTGAGTGCAATTATATGATGCTTGTCTTTCTCTGACTTATTTTGCTCAACATAATACATTCTAGTTCCAGCCACGTTGTTGCAAATGGAAAGATTTCATTTTTTTTGATCGCCAAGTAATATTCCATTGTATATATATACCATGTCTTCTTTATCCATTCATCAGTCGATGGACGTTTGGGCTCTTTCCATGCTTTGGCTATTGTTGATAGTGCTCCTATAAACATCGGGGTGCATGTGCCCCTTCAAATCAGCATTCCTATATCCTTTGGAAAACTGCCTAGTACTGCAATTGCTGGGTCGCAAGGTACTTTTATTCTTAATTTTTTAAGGAACCTCCATACGGTTTTTCAGTGTGACTGCACCAGTTTACATTCCCACCAACAGTGCAAAAGTATTCATCTTTTTCTGCATCATTGCCAACAGCTGTTGTTGCCTGAGTTGTTAATTTTAGCCATTCTGACAGGTGTGAAGTGATATCTCATTGTGGTTTTGATTTGTATTTCCCTGATAAGGAGCGACGTTGAACATCTTTTCATGTGTCTGTTGATCATCTTGATGTCTTCTTTGGAGAAGTGTCCATTCATGTCTTCTGACCATTTCTTCACTGGATTAATTTGTTTTTCAGGTGTTGAGTTTGGTAAGTTCTTTATAGAGTTTGGATACTAACCCTTTATTCAATATGTCATTTGCAAATATCTTCTCCCATACTGTCAGTTGCCTTTTAATGCTGTTGTTTCCTTTGCAGTGCAGAATATTTTTATCTTGATGATGTCTCAATAGTTCATTTTTGCTTTTATTTCCCTTGCCTTCGGAGAAATGTCATGCAAGAAATTTATGCAGCTGATGTCAACGAGGTTGCCTATTTTCTCCTCTTAGGGTTTTGATGGTTTCCTGTCTCACATTTAGGTCTTTCATCTATTTTGAGTTTATTTTTGTGTGTGGTGTAAGAAAGTAGTCCATTGTAATTCTTCTGCATGTTGCTGTCCAGTTCTTCCAGCACCATTTGCTAAAGAGACTCTTTTCTCCATTGGATACTCTTTCCTGCCTTGTCAAAGATTAGTTGGCCATCCATTTGTGAGTCAAACTCTTGGTTCTCTATTCTATTCCCTTGGTATATGTGTCTGTTCTGGTTCCAGTACTATACTGTCTTGATGATTACAGCCTTGTAGTAGAGTAGAAAAGTTCTGAGTATATCTGTGTAGTCCACCTGGTCCAGTGTATCATTCAAGGCCATTGTTTCTTTATTGATTTTTTTTTTGCCTAGATGATCTGTCCATTGTTGTAAGTGGAGTATTAAAGTTCTCTGCAATTACCACATTCTTACCAATAAGATCGCTTATGTTTCTGATTAATTGATTTATAGTTATGGGTGCACCAAGTTGGGAGCCTAAACATTTAGAATTGTTAGCTCTTCTTGATGAATAGCATAATTATGATATAATGTCATTATTCATCTCTTTTTACAGCCTTTAGTTTAAAATCTAGTTTGTCTGATGTAAGTATGGCTACTCGAGCTTTCTTTTGACTTCCAGTATCATGATAGATGGTTCTCCACACCCTCATTTTTAATCTGAAGGTGTCCTCAGATCAAAAATGTGTCTCTTTTAGACAGCATTTAGATGGATCTCATTTTTTATCCATTTTGATACCCTATGTCTTTTGACTGGAACATTTAGTCCATTTACATTCAGAGTGATTACTGAAAGATATGGATTTAATGTCATTGGGTTATCTGTAGGCTTCTTGCTTGTGGTGATGTAGAGCATCACCTTTGTAGTCTTTACAGCATTCCACTCATAGAGTCCCCCTTAGGATCTTTTGCAGGGCTGGTTTACTGGTCATGAATTCCTTCAGTTTTTGTTTGGGAAAACCTTTATCTCCTTTGTTGTTCTGAATGACAGCCCTGCTGGATAAAGGATTCTTGGCTGCATATTTTTCCTATTCAGCACATTGATTATTTCTTGCCACTCCCTTCTGGCCTGCCATGTTTCAGTAAATAGGTCTGCTACTACCCTTATTTGTCTACCTTTGTAGACTAAGGCCCAGTTGTCCCTAGCTTCTTTCAGAACTCTATCTTTGTATTTTGCCAGTTTCTCTATGATATGCCTTGGAGAAGATCTATTCTTGTTAAATCTATAGGGAGTTCTCTGTGCCTCCTGGATTTGGACATCCCTTTCCTTCCCCAGATTAGGGAAGTTCTCAGCTCTAATTCATTCAAGTAAACCTTCTTCCCCTTTCACTCTCTCTTTTTCTTCTGGAACTCTTATGGTATGGATATTATTACATTTCATTGAATAACTTAGTTCTCTAGTCTCTCTCTTGTGATCTAGTATTTCTTAACTCTCTTTTTCTCGGCTTCATCATTTTCCATAATTTTATCTTCTATTTCACTTATTCCCCTCTGCCTCTTCAATCCTCTCTGTCACTACATCTAGTTTATTTTACACCTCATTTACAGCATTCTTAATTCATTGTGACTATTTATTAGTTTCTTGATCTCTGTAGCAATAGATTCTCTGCTGTCTTCCATGCTGTTTTCAAGCCAAGCTATTAATCTTATGACTATTACTCTAAATTCTTTCTCAGTTACATTGCTTATATCTGTTTTGAGCAATTCCCTATTTGTCATTTCTTCCTGAAATTTCTCTTGAGGAGAATTCTTCTGTCTTGTCATTTTGGCTAGTTTTGTATCCTGTGTGTGTTTTAATAGCTTTTTATGAGTCCTGTACCTGCGAGCACTACTATATTAAAAAGGTGTCATAATACTGCCCAGGGCCTCACCCTTCACGAGGTGTTTTTCGAGTGTGTTTCATATTCTCTGTTGTTGACACTCTGGTTGCTTTATCACCCTACTTGTAGTGGTGGTTTGGACCTTCCATCAGGTGTTCTTTGATTTGTTCAATGAAGTCTCCCTGGAAAAAAAATTTTTTTAAAGGCGGGGTAGTGGAAGAGGCCTTATCCCATACAAAGAGAGACATGACAGGGGCAGGGAAAATGAAACAAACAAACAAAAAAATTGACCAGTCAGAGAATCAGAGAAATTACAGAGCTTAGTCCAGAGAGAAAGCACGGAAAATAAAAAAGGAGATACAGAAGAGATGTAACAAGAATAGATTAAAAATGTGTTTTTAAAGAAACCAACAACCAGAATGACCAGACTAGATAAGGGAAGAAATAAGAGGAAGAAATATATATAATTTATTATATATTCATTATATTTAATAATTAATTATACATAATATATATAATATATATATTGTATATATTATAAATTATATACAAAAATAAGAATTGACCAATAATCCAATCAGAGAATTCAAAACCACTGGACCAATATCTGATGGTGCCTTGGAACTGGTGCCTGCACTGGTCTGTAAGAGGGACTATCTGGTTCAGTCAGTGTCAATATTGCTTTGTTATATATACAGTTACCAGGCACAGAGGGGCGTGGTTTGGTGTCTGTGTGCCCATGGTCCATACCTTGAAACCTTACCTTGTTGGTGATGGGGAGAAAAATGACGACACCCCAGTCTCTACTCCCTGGCCTGGGTGTTTCAAGTCACTCTGTTCAGGCTGTCCTCACAGTGCTATGAGGGCACGAGCGGGCTGGTTCTCTTCCTCTCCACAGTCTCCCTTGCCTCCTAGGTGCTGGGCTGGGATTCAAACCTCGATGTCTTAAAGGATCCTGCTCTATGTGCCCTAGTTCTGTTCAAGTGCCCCTCCACTCAGCCAGCCAACTAAGGGCCTATGGCTCCTCACAGTGCTGAGTGGGCATGAGTGGACCACTATGTTCCACTCCACCATCTCCCGCACTTCCCTGGCACTCGGCTGGGATTCAAACCCCAACGTCTTAAAGGATTCTGCTCCATACACCCAGGTTCTGGGGTAGTTTCACTCCACCAGCCAGCCAACAAAGGGACTCTGGCTGGCGGGGGGCCTGCAGGGTCTTTTATTCTTTGAATGGCTATTTGTCTTCTTCCCACAGCACTCAGTGTAGATGATTGCTCTCTCTCACTGCTCCTGGGATCTAGCTATGGAGTCTGGGGCTGGCTCCCCTTCTCCAAAGGCACTTGAATAGAGCCAAGAAAGCCCCACAGTTAGAAATTGGTTCTTTTTTTTTTTTTTTCATTTTTTCCATTTCCCATCCGTGTTTTTTTCTCTTGTCCAAATACAATCTTACACTTCCACAGACTCTCTTTCTCTTCCTTTTGTCTCTCCACAGAAGGGGATTCCTCCCCTCCATTCTTACACCACCCATTTTATCTTTCCCAGTTCGTAATCATGCATCTATGGCACACCTTGTTGTCTCTGTGAGCCCCTGGAGATTTTTCTATCACTCTGTACTCTGGATTCCTGGAATTCCAAGTCTTCAGGCCTCAATAGTGCTGTGTTTGAGGGTCAAGTGAGCTTTGGGACCCCCTACTTCTCTGCCATGTTGACTCCTCCCTCAAAATTTAATTCTTCAACACTTAGTAATAAATTTTCTATATGTACCCTCAAATTATGACAAATTTTGATTCATGTCTTGTTGGTAAGTGTATATATTTATAATTGTTATGACTTCTTGATGAATTAACACTTTTACTGTTGTTATAACATATCCTTCCTTACCTTTCATAACAATTTTTGTCTTAATGTGTATTTAGCCTGATATCAGTATGGATACTTTACATCTAATTTAGTTACTGTTTGCATGATGTATCTTTTTTTCATCTTTTTACTTTTAACCAATTTGTGTTGTTAAATCAAAGTA
Organism: Lynx rufus; assembly: GCF_022079265.1. Taxonomy (NCBI): domain Eukaryota; kingdom Metazoa; phylum Chordata; class Mammalia; order Carnivora; family Felidae; genus Lynx; species Lynx rufus. Next base: position 51,168,749 of record NW_025814828.1, on the reverse strand, counting down.
AGTCTTACACACAGCATATAAGTAAATCATGTTTTTGTGCTTTTTAATCTAGTCTACCAATCTATGACATTTGATTGGGATGTTTCATCCATTTATATTTGACCTAATAAGTGATAAGGTTGCATTTTAATCTGCCTTTTTGCTATTGTTTCATATACATGATTTATGTCTTTTGTTTCTCTACTCCATTCCTATCTTCTTTGGTGATTAAACACATTTTATTTATATATCATTTTAATGTCCTTGGTATTTTGTTTTTGTGTTTTTTTAACTTATTTTTAAGTAATTGCCTGAAGATAATGATTAACATCTTAAATCTTGTAGTTTGGACTAATATAAACTAAATTTAAGTAGTATATAAATTTTTTCTCCAATAACACTATCTCCTCTCCCTTTGTATTATCATTGCCACACAAATCAAATTTTATATATGTAAGAGCATTGAAACTGTTTTAAATTACATCTTTATATAGTTATCATTTATTTATTTTTAAAATTTTATTTATTTATTTATTTATTTATTTATTTATTTATTTAGAGCAGGCAGGAGAAAGACAGTGAGAGGGAGACAGAGAATCCAAAGCAGGGTCCGGGTTTTGAGCTGTCAGTGAAGAGCCCAATGTGGGTCTTGAACCCATAAATCATGAGATCATAGCCTGCGCCAAAGTTGGACACTTAACTGAGCCGTCCTGGCACTCCTATAATTATCATTTAAATCAAATAGAAGAAAATTGTAAAAAACAAAAATACATTTAGATGATCTTTATGTAGTTACCTATGTAGTTATCTTTACCAGTATTCTTTATTTTTCATATGATTTGTATTAGTATCTAGTTTCCCATGTGATTTGTATTAGTATATAGTTTCCTATTATTTCTGTCTTAATAACTCTATGTTTTCTTGTAGGGCAGGTTTGCTAATAGGTTTCTCGTTTTTGTTTGTGAGGTAATGTCTTGATTATTCCTTTAATAGGTTTTCCAGATAAAAAATTTTTGATTGACAGTTTGGTTCCTTTCAGCACTCAGAATATGTCATCTTACTGTTTTTTGTCCCTCATGATTTCTCATGACATCTGTTAATCATATTGAGGAAATTTATACTTGAGATCATGACCTGAGCTGATATCAAGAGTCAGACGCTTAACCAACTAAAGCCATTCAGGCACTACAGCCATTATTATTATTATTATTATTATTATTTTAACATTTATTCTTCTCCCTCTTTTTTTATATTGTTCTGGGATTCCCATTATGCATAATTTTGTAAACTTTATGGTGTCACTTTGAGCTCCATTTATATTTCCTTATTATTTTGGTTTTTGTTCCTTAAACTGTTATGTATAATCTAAACTGAACTATTTTTGAGTTTACTGATGCTATCTTTGTCTCTTCCAATATGCTGTTCAGCCTATTTAACTATTTTTAAAATTTATATTATTGTATACTCCAACTTTAATACTTTTATTTGTTTCTGTTACAATTTTAATGTTTTATTAACATTTTCTACTTTAAGACATCATTCTTACACTTTTTTGTAGTTATTTAGACATGGTTAAATAAATTTAAATTTTATTTATAAGATTTCTACATCTCTAATGGCTAATTTAAAGTGTTTTTCTAGTAAGTGTAACATGTAGGCTTCTTCAAATGTAGATTTTGTTCATTTTCTTTCTATGTATGGGTCATAATTTCTTATATTTTAAAGTGTATTTTTTTGTTCAAAACTGGATAATTAAAATACAATAATGTTGCAAATCTAGAAATTGGATATCCCCACCCTAGAGTTTGTTTCTTTTGTTTGCATTTGTTGTTGGTCTTTTTAAATGATTAGCCTGGCATAATTCTGAAGTGTATTTTTTGCCACAATTCTCTATTGAAGTCCCTACTTTGTTAATGAATGGCCAATGTTTGGACAGATATTTCCTTACATATCTTGAGCTAATTAGTTTCCCAGCCTTTGAGAGTATTGGAACATGCTTTATAAGCTCCTAAAGACATAAATACCACTTTACCTTAGCCTTTACTTCCTTCTGTAAGCAACATCATGGTCAGCCAGACATGAGAAGTTATCAAATTCTTAGGTTTTTTGAGATATGTGCACAACCCTATGAATGTACATGTATTTTATATTCCTAGAATATATCAAATTTTTTCAATGCCTTTTGTACACATCTAATTTCCTGGCTTTTACTTTTCTAACCAGACTAATGTTAATACCAGTTAGAATTACCTCTTCAGAAAGCTACAATTTTGAACAATTACCATTGATTCTTTTCAACACATACCCTGGGAATGAGGTGTTTGCATAAACTCTGACATAGGTCAAATAAAGACAAACACTAATAATTGAGATTTTAGTTAGTTTCCAAGGTCAAATAGTGACAGTTCCAAGGGGATCATGGCTTTGAGGGAGTTCTAGACCCATTCTTCTCCTTCCAGTTACTTCCAGTTTTCACTTCATTTACTACTATTTTTCACTACTTTAATAGTTACATTAATTATTTTAAAATTATTTTAATACATTACATTATGTGATAATGTTATATTAATTAAATAATGTTACATTAATTAATATAGTTACATTAACTATTTTAAAATTATTTTAAAATTTATTTATTTTGTGAGAGATAGAAAGTATGAGCAAGGAAGAGGCAAAGATATAGGGAGGGAAAGAGAGAATCCCAAGCAGGTTCTATGCTGTCAGTGCAGAGCCTGATGTGGGTCACCATCTCAGGAACTGCAAGTTCATGACCTGAGCTGACACCAAGAGTCAGATGCTGCTTAACCAAGTCGTGTAGGCACTCCAAAGAGGCTGTTAATTTTTAATGCTACAGTGCAACATAAAAAAAAGGAATAAAGTTATGTCAAATTGACATGTCATAAAATGTGTTGTTCTTCCTAATATTTAGTTGTTTTTCTTGAATAAATGCTTCTCAGATAGTTTTTTTTCAGATAGTTTTAAATTATTGGTTAACTTTCAGAGTTCCAAAAAATGCATTTTGACAATTTTTCCCATGTCTTTGTTTTTCATATAGAGATTATTATCAGGTGTTTTTATATGACAAATTTAAAACTGCCTTTTAATTAGGTTATTTTAATTCAAAACTCAGTAATGGCACAAGACTCTTCCTCTTTTAGGTCTTTCAACAATTTCAACAATTTATCTTCTTTCCTGCATTAAATTAAATTATTCTTAATTACCTATAATAATTTGTCTCTTACACTAAATTCTTATTTTTATATATTCATTAAATAATCAAAACAACATTATTATAAATTTTCATCATACACCTTGTTTTCTTATTGCTACTTGTTTTTTTAAATGTTTTATTTATTTTTGAGAGAGAGCAAGTAGGGAAGGGGAAGAGAGAGAAGGGGACAGAGGGTCTGTAGTGGGGTTGGCACTCAAAGCAGGGACCCCCATTTGGTACTTGAACTCATGAAACATGGCCTGAGCGGAAGTCAGAAGCTCAACCAACTGAGACACTCAGGTGCTCCTTTTAATCCTACTTGTAAGTTTTGAAAATTATTTCTTTGTTAATTGTATTTTTTTTTCAATTTATTGTCAAGTTAGTAACATACAGTGTAGTCTTGACTTCAGGAGTACATTCTGGGATTCATCATTTATATACAACACACAGTGCTCACCCCAACAAGGGCCCTACTAAATGCCCATCACTTTCCTACCTCCCCAACCCTGACCACCATCAACCCTCAGTTTGTTCTTTGTATTTAAGAGTCTCCTATGGTTTGCCTCCCTCTCTGTTTGAAACTATTTTCCCCTTCTCTTTCCCCATGGTCTTCTGTTAAGCTTCTCAAGTTCCATATATGAGTGAAAACATGATATCTGTCTTTCTCTGGCTGACTTAGTTCACTTAGCTTAATGCCCTCCAGTTCTATCCATGTTGCAAAAGTCCAGGATCATGATGCCTCCAGTTTTGGTTTTCTTTTTCAACATTACTTTGGCTATTTACAATTGTTAGCTTTTCTTGATGGATAGACCCCTTACTTATGATATACTGTCTTAATCTCTTGTTACAGTACTTGTTTTAAAATCTATTTTGTCTAAGTATGGCTACTCAGCTTTCTTTTGACATCCAGTAGCATGATAGATGGTTTTCCATGCCCTCACTTTCTATCTCTAGGTGTCCTCACATCTAAAATGAGTCTCTTGAGGGCAACATACAGCTGGATCTTATTTTTTCATCCATTTTTATACTCTATATCTTTTGATTATGACATTTAGTCCATTTACATTCAGAGTGATTATTGAAAGATATGGATTTAGCATCATAGTGTTATCTGTAGGTTTTGTGCCTGTGTTGAGGTCTCTGGTCCTTTGCAGTCTTTGCTGCTTTCTGCTCACAGAATCCCTCTTAGTATCTCTTGTAGGGCTGGTTTAGTGGTCATGAACTCCTTTAGTTTTTGTTTTGTCTGGGAAAGCCTTTATCTCTCCTGCTGTTCTGAATGACAGCCTTGCTGTATAAAGGATTCTTGGCTGCATATATTTCCTATTCAGCACATTGAATATTTCCTGCCACTCCTTTCTGGCCTACCAACTTTCAGTGGACAGATCTGCTACTACCCTTATGTGTATACTGTTTTAGGTTAAGGCCCATTTGTCCCTAGCTGCTTTTAGAATTCTTTCTTTATCTTTGTATTTTGCCAGTTTCAGTATGATATGATGTGGTGTTGACCTGTTTTTGTTGATTTTGATGGGAGTTCTCTGTGCATCTTAGACTTGGATGTCTATTTCCTTCCCCGGATTAAGGAAGTTCTCAGCTATAATTTGTTAAAAAAAAAGAAAAAAATATTTTGCCCCTTTATCTCTCTTCTTCTTCTGAAACTCCTGTGATACAGTTATTATTCCATTTCATTGAATCAATTAGATCTCTCATCTTACCCTCATGGTCTAGTAATTTCCTTTCCCTCTTTTTTCAGGCTCATCATTTTCTATAATTTTATCTTCTATTTCACCTATTATCTCCTCTGCTTCTTCCAGCCTTGCTGTCACTGCATCTAGTTTATTTTGCATCTCATTTACAACATTTCTTTATTCATTGTGACCCTCTCTTAGGTCTTTGATCTATGCAGCAATAGATTCTCTGTTGTCTTCTATGCTTTTTTTCAAGCCTAGCTATTAGTCTTATTAATATTATACTAAGTTATTGTTCAGATATATAGTTTTTATCTGTTTTGAGCAATTCTCTGACTATAATTTCTTCCTGGAATTTCTTTTGAGGTGATTTATTCTGTTTTGTCATTTTGGCTAGGTTTCTTTTATGTGATTTAATCTCTGTCTATTCCTAGACTCTACCATTAGACTATTAGCTCCGTCAGGCCAGGAACCACATCTTTCTTGTTTATTACTATATCTCACTAACTAGCCCAATGATTGGAAAATAATAGATGATTATTAAACATTTATGAATAAATGAACGAGTGAATTAAAAACTGGAAAATTATTAAGATGTATGGAAGAATGAAAGACAATGTTTAGTTTGGCACCAATGTTATGTGTGTTATGCTTTCAAATACTGTTGTGTCCTGGGGCTTTCAGAGTTGAAGTTCTTTGACATTCAGACTATGAGGAAAATTGAGATCAAAAATCTTAATTTTGTTGTTTATTTATTAAGCTGGCTAACAGAATAAAAACACTATTGTAAATTTAAAAATGTATAAGAAAGTCTCTATGTTGTATTTTTATTTTCAGAGATGTGTCTTTCATATCTAAAGCAATAGCTAGTACATCATAGGCACACTGAAAAAATTTGTTAAATAAGTAAAAACATATATGTACTTTGTTTCCATATTCTTTATTTTTTCCAGCTTTGTAGAGGCATAATTGACAAATAAAATTATATATATTTAAAGTGTACAAATGATATATATGTTTACTTTGTGAAATATTTACCAATATCAAGTTAGTTATCAATCAACTCATATTGTTACATTTATTTTGTGGTGAGAATAATTAACTTTATTATATTATCAAATTCAAGTATACATTGTAGTATTTTTGACTATAGTCACCAGGCTATATGTAAGAACTAAAGAACTTATTACTGAAAGTTTCATCCCTTTTACTAATATGTCTCCGTTTCCCCCATTTACCTGTCCTTGGCATTTTTTTTTCTGTTTCTTTGAGGTTGACATTTTTTTAAGATTACACTTATAAGTGAAAACACAGTCTTTCTTTGGCTTATCTTTCTCACTCTAATGCATTGTAGGTTCATCCAAGTTGTTACAAAATGCAGGTCTGTCTTCTTTTTATGGCTGGGTAGTAGTCTACTATGAGTGAGTGCCCCTTTTTAAAAATCTATTAGTTTCTTATTTGTCAAATATGATAAATGATAATATTTACCTTATGAGGTTATAATGAGGTTATAATGAAGATTACATGAGGCCATTTAGTAAGTACTTAATACAGTGCTCAGCATTTAATAATTTATCCATTTAATGTTCATTTTTACTCTTGTTATTATTACTATGACATAACCATGGGATTTAGACTCAAGTCTAAAATGTTTTTTGATGTAAGTGTCCTTGATCAAATTAATTTTCTGTTCTGGAAAATGGGGATGATAGTTATATTTCTCCAACTTTTTATTTAAATTCCAAGTAGTTAACAAACAGTGTAATATTAGTTTCATGTGTAGAATTTAGTGATTCATCACTTACATACATAACCCAGGGCTCTTACAAATCTCTTCTTTAATAATTATCACCCATGTGACAGATCCCTCCACCCATCTCCACTCCAGTAACCCTAAGTTTGTTCCCTATAGTTAAAGGTCAGTTCTCTGGTTTGCCTCTTGTGGTCTCCCCTATGTTCATCTGTTTTATTTCTTAAATTCCACACATGAGTGAAATCATATGTTATTAGTTTTTCTCTAACTGACTTATTTTGCATAGCATAATACACTCTAGCGCCATCCACATCACTATAAATGGAAATAATTCATTATTTCTTTTTCATTATTTTTGGGATTGAATAATATCCTTGTGGTGTGTATCCCTGTACATATACGTGTGTGTGTGTGTGTGTGTGTATACACACACATCACAGGGATATTATTCAATCCCATACACACATGCACACACGTCACACCTTATTTATCCATTTCAGTTGACAGACATGTGAGATGTTTCCATAGTTTGGCTATGGTTGATAGTCCTGTTATAAACATCAGTGTGCATGTACCCCTTCAAATCAGTATATTTGGATTGATTGGGTAAATACCTAGTAGTGCAAATGCTGAGTTGTAGGGTAGTTCTATTTTAACTTTTTGAGGAGCCTCTACACTGCTTTCCAGAGTATCTGCACCAGTTTGCATTCTCATGAACATTTTAAAAGTGTTCCTCATTCTCTACATCCTTGCCAACATGTGGTGTTTCCTGTGTTGTTATTTTAGCCATTCTGATTGGTGTTAGGAGATATCTCATTGTAGTTTTCATTTGTATTTCCATGATGATGAGGGATGTTGAGCATGTTTTCATGTGTCTGTTAGCCATCTAGATGTCTTCTTTGGAAAAAATGTCTATTCATGTCTTCTGCAATTTTTTAAACTTGATTATTATTATTATTTTGTGTGTGTTTGTGTGTGTGTGTGTGTGTGTGTGTGTGTGTATGTGTGTGTGTGTGTGTTGAGTTTGGTAAGTTCTTTATATATTTTGGAGCTATTTACCAAATATGTCATTTGCAAATATCCTCTCACATTCTGAAGGTTGTCTTCTGGTTTTGTTGATTGTTTCTTTCACTATGCAGAAAATATTTATGTTGATGAAATAACAGTTTATTTTTCCTTTTGTTTCCCTTGCCTCAGGAAAGATATCTAGTAGGAAGTTGCTATGGTTAATTTCAAAGAGGATAATGTTTGTGTTCTCCTCTGGGATTTTGATGGATTTCTGTCTCAAATTTAGATTTTTAAATAATTTTGAATTTATTTTTGTTTATGTTGAAAGAAAGTAGTCCAGACTCATTCTTTTGCGTGTTGCTGTGCACTTTTCCAAACAACTTTTGTTGAAGAGACATTTTTTCTGTTGGGCATTCTTTCCTACTTTGTTGAAGATTAATTGACCAAATAGTTGTGGATTCACTTCTGGGTTTTCTATTCTGTTCTATTGATATGTGTCTATTTTTGTACCAGTAGCATACTGTCTTGATCACTACAGCTTTGTAATATAACTTGAAGTCTGGAATTGTGATGTCTTTAGCTTTTTTTTTTCAAGATTACTTTGAGTATTCAGGGTCTTTTTAGGTTCCATACCCATTATAAGATTGCTTGTTCCAACTATGTGGCATTTTGGTAGGGACTGCATAGAATGTGTAGATTGCTTTGGGTAGTAAACATATTTTAACAATATTTGTTTTTCTTATCCATGATCTTGGAATGTTTTGCCATTTATTTGTGTCATCTTCAATTTCTTTCATCAGAGTTTTATAGTTTCCAAGTACAGAAGTTTTTCCTCTTTGGATAGGTTTATTCTTAGGAAACTTATGGTTTTGGGTGCAATTGCACATGGGATTGATACCTTGATTTCTCTTTCTGCTGTTTCATTATTAGTGTGTAGAAATGCAACAGATTTCTGGACATTGATTTTGTATCCTGTGACTTTACAGAATTTATGTATCAGTTCTAGCAATTTTTTGGTGGAGTCTTTTGGGTTTTTTATATAGTGTACCATGTCATCTACAAATAGGAAACATTTGACTTCTTTCTTGCCAATTTGGATGCACTTTGTTTCTTTTTGTTTTCTTTTTGCTAAGGCTAGGACTTCCAGTGGTATGTTAAATGACAGTGGTGAGAGTAGATATCCCTGTCTTGTTCCTGACCATAGAAGAAAAGTTCTCAGTGTTTTCCCATTGGAGATGATATTACCTGTGGGTTTTGTATATATGGCTTTATTATGTTGAGATATGTTCTATCTCTGTTAAGGATTTTCATCATAAATGGATGTTGTACTTATCCTTTCTTTTATTAATGCACTGTGTCACGTTGCTTGTTATTGAGCCATACCTGCAACCCAGAAATGCATCCCATTTGATCATAGTGAATAATTATTTTAATATATTGTTGGATTCAATTTGCTAGTAGTTTGTGAATAATTTTTGCATTTATGTTCATCAGGGATATTAGTTTATAAATATCTTTCTAGTGGAACCTTTGCCAGGTAATTCTAGCCTCATAGAAAGAGTTTGGAAGTTTTCCTTCCGTTTCATTTTTGGAATAGTTTGAGATAAATAGGTATTAACTCTTCTTTAAATGTTTGAAAGTATTTTCCTGGGAAGCCATCTGGGCCTTAACTTTAATTGTTGGGAGATTTTTGATTATTGATTCTATTTCTTTGCTGGTTATAGGTCTTTTCAAGTTTTAAATTTCTTCCAGATTCAGTTTTGGTAGTCTATATGTTTCTAGAAATTTATCCATTTCTTCCAAATTGTCAGATTTGTTGGTGTATATTTTTTCATAATATTCACTTATAATTATTTGTATTTATGTAATGTTATTTGTTACTTCTTGTCTATAATTTGTGTTTTATTTATTTAGCTCTTTTTTCTTTTTGAAAAGTCTGGGTAGGGGTTTATAAATTTTATTAATTTTTTCAATTAACCAGGTCCTGGTTTTATTGATCTGCTCTACTTTATTTTATTTTTTTTTAATGTTTGTTTATTTTTGAGAAAAACAGAGACAGAGTGTGAGCAGAGGAGGGGCAGAGAAAGGGAGACACAGAATCTGAAGCAGGCTCCAGACTCTGAGCTGGCAGCACAGAGCCTGACATGGGGCTCGAACCCACAAACTGTGAGATCATGACTTGAGCCAAAGTCAGATGTTCAACCGACTGAGCCACCTAGCACCCCTGATCTGTTCGACTTAAAAAAAAAAAAAAGTTGTTTCTATATCATTAACTTATACTCTAATCTTTTTATTTCCCTTCCTTCTTCTGCCTTTAGGCTTTGTTTGTTGTTCTTTTTTCTATCCTTTTACATGTATGGTTAGGTTGTTTATTTGATATTTTTCTTTCTTCTTGAAGTAGGCCTAAATTGCTATTTATTTTCTCCCATAGAACCACTTTTGCTGTATCCAGAAGGTTTTGAACCATTGTGATTTGATTTTCATTTGTTCCAATGTACTTTTAAATTTCTACATTGATTTCTTTGTTGACACATTCATTCTTCCATAGCATGTTGTTTAACCTACCTGTATTTGTAGTCTTTGTAGTTTATCTTGTGGTTGACTTCAAGTATCATAGCATTGTGCTCAGAACACATGCATGGAAAGATCTCAAATATTTTGTACTGTTGAGTCCTGATTTTTGACCTAGTATATGATGTATTCTAGAGAATGTCCCATGTACATTTGGGGGGGGGGACATGTGTATTCTGCTGTTTTAGGATGGAAAATTATGAATATAAATGTTGTCTATCTGATCCATTATGTCATTCTAAGTCATTGTTTCCATGTTGATTTTCTGCTTAGATGATGTGCCCATTGATGTAGGTGGAGTGCTAAAAGTCCCCTTTGATTATTGTATTATTATCAATGAGTTCTTTTATGTTTTTTCTTAAGTATTTTACATATTTTGATTCCTTCATATTGGGGGCATAACTATTTAAAATTGTTAGATATTCTTTTTGATTTTCCCTCTGATTATATATAGTGCCTTTTTTCATCTCTTGTTACAGATTTTGGTTTAAAATCTAGTTTTTATCATATAAGTATTGCTACTCCAACTTTCATTTGATGCCCACTTGTAGGATAAATATTTCTCCATCTCATCACTTTAAATCTGCAGGTGTCTTTAGGTCTAAAATGAGTGTCTTGTAGGCAGAATATACATTTTTTATCCATTCTGACACCCTATATCTTTTGATTGAAGCATTTAGTTCATTTACATTCACAGTTATTATTGATAGATATGTATTTAGTGCCATTTTATAATTTGTTTTGTTGTTGTTTCTTGGGATTTTCTCTGTTCCTTTCTTATCTTTGTCACTTTTACTCTTTCCTTTACAATTACAGCATCCCCTTTAATATTTATTGTATGCCTGGTTTAGTGGTAATAAACTTATTTAGTTTTTGTTTATATGGAAAACTGTTTATCTTACCTTCGATACTGGATAATCACCAGATTTTTCCCATTCAGCATGTTGAATATATCATGCACTCTTTTCTGGTTTCCACATTTCTGTGGAGGAATCTTCTGATAATGTTATTGGTCTTCCCTTGTAAATTTTGGACTTGTTTTGTATTGCTCCTTTTATGATTTTTTTCTTTATAACCATACTTTACAAATTTAATTACAATATGTCTTGGGGTTGGCCTATTTCATTTTATTTTGATGAGTTCTCTGTGCCTCCTGGATTTGGATGTCTGTTTCTTTCCCCAGATTAGGGATATTTTCAGCTATAATTTCCTCAAATATACCTTCTGCCCCGCTCTTGCCCTTCTTCTTCTGGGACTCATAATAAGAAAGGTATTTTGTTTAATGGAGTCACTGAGTTGCAAAGTCTGCTCTTGTGATTGAACATTTTCTTTTTCTCTTTTGTGCAGCTTCATTATTTTTCATAATTCTGTCTTTTATATAGTTATTTGTTCCTTATTTCTTCCATTCTTGTAGTCTTTACATTCACTTGGTTTTGAATTTCAGTTTCTTTCTTTTGAGATTCATTCCTCTGTTTTGTCAGTTTGTCTAAGCTAGTTTCTTCTTCTCTGTGTTAGGAAAGCTTGTAAAGTGTCCTACTCCTAAGAGTAATGGCTTTATGAAGAAGAGATTATATCATGTCCCGGCACTGGGCTTTCAGGAAGTGTCTCTGATGTGTGCTGTGTGAATTTTGCTGCTGTGTTATGTATTCTTTACCCCTCAGATCAGTCTTCTGCAGAGTTTCTCCTTGCTTGCAGTGGGGGGTGTTTGGACCTTGGCCAGAGTGTGGTGAGTTTTAACTAGCTGTGCTCTGGTTGGCTTGCTAAAAGAGATGTGATGCTATTTCCACTAGATCTGAAGCTTGTTGAATTCTATGGTCAGTAGACATATTGTGTCCAAAGTTTTGTGTTTGTCTTCTTGGAGAAGGCCCACTGCTGGTCTTTAGGCACACCTGCCCATGAAATACAGTAACAGCAGATTGCAGGGAAGAGGGTTTGGTGTAAGCAAGTTAGGCCACCCTCAGTAGGTGTCTCTGTGACTATGCTGAGGGATAGGGGAATAAAATGATAATCACAGTTTCTTTTGTCCCTGAAAGGCAATGCCACCTCTCAGAGATGTGCCCCAAGAAGAGGGAACAGTATCTCCCTGTGCAATTTTGGTGATCCTCAAATCATGTAATCTGCCCTGGAGTTATCTGCTTGCCTTCTTTTCAGGTGAAGGGCAGCATCTTCAGGTCTCTATACCAGACAATAACAGGACCTCGAAAATTCCAGTCTTAGACCCCACTGTTTTAAAAAAATTCCCAAAATTCAACCCCTTTTACTTTCCCTGTCAATGTTTTTGGAGAAGTGTTTTTTTGTGTGCAATCCTATACCTGTGTGCTGCTTTTTCTCTCTTACTTTTCTTTATGAATGCAGCACACCTGATCCATTTCTCCCCCAAACCACGTCTCTGCACTTCTTACCTTCCTCAATGTGGCCTCTGCTAACTTTCTATTGTGAAGTTTGTTCTATAATTTTTCAGGTCAATTTCTTGAGTATTCAGAATGATTTGATAGTTATCTAGTTGTGTTCAAGGAATGAGGCAAGACTAGGGTCCTCTTACTATGAAGCCATCTTAGCTCCTCCTGATAGTGATATTTTTAAAAGGAAGCCATATACATTTTCCCCCAGAGCTATTGTCAAGTGTTAATGAGGTGATATATCTTAAAACATTGTGTAGGCTATATAATGCAAATATTATGAGTGTACTAAATATGTTTACATAATTTTAAGCAACTGACAAATTTATATACTGAGGTAATATAAACTAATAGGGTTTAATTTGTGTCTTTCCAAAATAACATATTTCCATTTCACATGACCAGAACGTTGGAACTTAAAGCAATATTGGGATTGTCTGTTCCAAACTCTCCACCTATTTAGAAGAAACTGAGGTTTAGAACTAGGTGAGTTTTGCAAAGTACCTAATGAGTTCATGGCATAGATGAGTATAAAACTCAGATTTCTGCATATCTCATCTAGTGTAGTTTTCAAAGAAAATTATGATACTACTATGATGCTATTGGCAGGAAAATCGAGCACTAGAAGAAAGTATATTGAAACATTTGAGCCTCTGTATTACACTGGTCTTAATTCATTGGTTATTAATTCACTAATACCTACAGTAAACCTATTATGTAGAAGTGGATGTTACTGGGCTTCCTAATAAGTGCAAGAGTGGTGGATGCAGATACCTTCCACCAAAATCTAGAAGCATAATATTACATGTATGCACTTATCTAAAACCCATATGAGTATATGTGTTTGTATTCACATTGAAAAAGTACTTATTGCTTTTGAAAATTATAGTTTTTGGGGGGATTTGTTGGCTTGTTTTGACACTATCCAAAAGGCTTAACTAATGGAAGTTAAAATAAACAGGAAAAAAATCATTAAAATAAAAGACTGATATATCTGAATCCTTGTTTCATATTTCCAATGAAATAGAGCTAAAAGAGTCTGAAATCTATTAAGGATGTAAAGAAACTCTTAATGGTAGTGTGCTTTGTGGTAAATGGGAATAATGTAAAACGGGTAATAGTTTTCTTTGGTGTAAGATATGCACAGGGTTAAATTTCTGCTCGGTTACTTACTGGTTCTATAACATTTTGACAAGTTTTTAATCTAAGAAAATATTTCCTTATCTGTCAAACTAGGTTTCAGACTAATACCTATTTTATTGGATTGTTATGAGGATTACATGATATGATAATCCATTTAAAGCTCTTAATACAATGCCTGTGTAAAGTAAGAACTCAATAAATGGGAATTGTTATTATGATCTGTGTTTATTGCTGAAGTAACACATAATAAAGCCTAAAGGTATAAATAGTAGAAAATCTCCCCCAGTCAGTAAGTAGTGCTACAATTTAGCTCTGCTAGATGGATAGAATTTTATAGGTCATTTAATAGCTACTCTCCTTGTTTTTCACTCTAATTTTCACATGGAACTGCATTTAGCTTTTCCCCTTTTATCTATAATATCTAAAAATTTTAAAATAAAAATTTTACCCATGTGAGTAACTCATGGGTAGAATTATACAATCTTATGGTAAGCTTCTTATGTAATGCTTGAAGCTGTCAATTAGACCATTAAGAGTGTTAAAAAATACCTATCTTAATAGGGGTTTTATGTGTCCTTATGTATGTATATATGTATGTATGTATGTATGTATGTATGTATTTTTGTTTTCCCTTTTTTAGATATCACCATTGATCCTAGTTAAATAATCCTTTACAAACATGGTAAATTGAGATTGCTCCTTGAATGCAGACCAAACTTGCTCTTTATATTTTATACACAATACCTTTTCACATATTTGCAGAGCTTTCTTGTGCTCCAGTGAACTTTTTTCTCACGAAAGATAAACAAAGGTATTTGAAACATATATCACATGACAATCTGTCCAATCTAATTACTATCTTTATCATTATTTTCAAATCATGTAATGCATGAAAAACCTATAATTTCCAGATAGAAAACCAATATTTTAGGTATTGACTTCAGAAAGTAGAACAGGAATATCTCTTCCCTTATTTCAAGTATTGTACTTCTGTTAATGTTGTATAATATTACGTTAAATTTTGGCTGTCATATATTGTTTTTACTCTCACTCAACTCAGTGTCAAAGAAAAGTCATTGAACCTTTATTGTGTGTGCTATAGGAAAATCTTCCTTAGGCATTCCGTAGACATATTCCCCTTTGCTGTTTTTTTTGTTTGTTTTCTTTCTTTCTTTCTTTCTTTCTTTCTTTCTTTCTTTCTTTCTTTTTAATTCACATTCAAGTTAGTCATCATACACTCCAACAATGATATCAGGGGTAGATACCTTGATGCCCCTTACCCATTTAGCCCATCCCACCTCCCACAATGCCTCCAGTAATGCTCTGTTTGTTCTCCATATTTAAAATTTTTTTTCAACGTTTATTTATTTTTGGGACAGAGAGAGACAGAGCATGAACGGAGGAGGGGCAGAGAGAGAGGGAGACACAGAATCAGAAACAGGCTCCAGGCTCCGAGTCATCAGCCCAGAGCCTGACGCGGGGCTCGAACTCACGGACCGCGAGATCGTGACCTGGCTGAAGTCGGACGCTTAACCGACTGCGCCACCCAGGCGCCCCTGTTCTCCATATTTAACAGTCTCTTATGTTTTGTCCCATTCCCTGTTTCTATATTATTTTTGTTTCCCTTCCCTTGTGTTCATCTGTTCTGTGTCTTAAAGCCCTCATATGAGTGAAGTCATATGATATTTCTTTTTCACTAACTAACAAATTTCGCTTGCATAATACCCTCTAGTTCCACGAAGTTGCAAATGACAAGATTTCATTCTTTTTGATTGCCGTGTAATACCACATTGTATATATGTACTGCATCTTCTTTATGCATTCATCCAACGATGGACATTTGAGCTCTTTCCATACTTTGCTTATTGTTGAAAGTGCTGCTATAAACATTGGGGTGCATGTGCCCCTTTGACACAGCATACCTGTATCCCTTGAATAAATACCTAGTAGTGCAATTGCTGGGTCATAGGGTAGTTCTATTTTAAAATTTAAAGGAACTTCCATACTGTTTTCCAGAGAGGCTGCACCGGTTTGCATTTGCACCAGCAGTGCAAAAGAGATCCTCTTTCTCCACATCATTGCCAACATCTTTTGTTTCCTGAATTGTTAATGTTAGCCATTCTGACAGGTGTGAAGTGGTATCTCATTGTGGTTTTGATTTATATTTCCCTGGTGATAAGTGATGTGGAGCATTTTTTCATGTGTTTGTTGGACATCTGGATGTCTTCTTTGGAGAAATGTCTATTCATGTCTTTCACCCATTTCTTCACTGGATTGTTTGTTTTATGGGTGTTGAGTTTGATAAGTTCTTTATAGATTTTGGATACTAATCCTTTATCTGATATGTCATTTGCAAATATCTTTTCCCTTTCCATCGCATTCTTTTTAGTTTTGTTGATTGTTTCCTTTGCTGTGCAGAAGCTTTTTGTTTTGATGAGGTCCCAATAGTTTGTTTTTGTTTTTGTTTCCCTTGCCTCTGGAGATGTGTTGAGTAAGAAGTTGCTGCAGCCAAGATCAAAGAGGTTTTTGCCTGCTTTCTCCTCAAGGATTTTGATGGCTTCCTGTGTCACATTTAGGTCTTTCATCTCTGTTGAGTTTATTTTTCTGTATGGTGTAAGAAAGTGGTCCAGGTTCATTCTTCTGCATGTCGCTGTCCATTTTTCCCAGCACCACTTGCTGAAGAGACTGTCTTTATGTCATTGGACATTCGTTCCTGCTTTGTCAAAGATTAGTTGGTCATAGGTTTTCAGGTCCATTTATGGGTTTTCTCTTCTGTTCCATTAATCTGAGTGTCTGTTCTTGTGCTAGTACCATACTGTCTTCATGATTACAGCTTTGTAATACAGCTTGAACCCCAGAATTGTGGTCCCTCCTGCTTTGGTTTCCATTTTCAAGATTGCTTTGATTTTCCGGGTCTTTTCTCATTCCATACAAGTTTTAGGAGTCTTTGTTTTAGCTCTGTTAAGAATTCTGGAGTTATTATGATAGGGATTACATTGAATATGTAGATTGCTTTGGGTAGTATTGACATTTTAACAATATTTGTTCTTCTTATCCAGGAACATGGAATCATCTTCCATTTTTTTGTATCTTCTACAATTTCTTTCATAAGCTTTCTATAGTTTTCAGTGTATAAATTTTTCACCTCTTTGGTTAGATTTATTCCTGGGTATTTTATGTTTTTTGGTGCAATTGTCAATAGGATCGATTCCTTGATTTATCTTTCTGTTGCTTAATTGTTGGTGTGTAGGAATGCAACAGATTTCTGTGCAGTGATTTTATATCCTGCAACTTTTGAGAATTCATGAATCAGCCTCACATTTTTTTGGTGGAATCTTTTGAGTTTTCTATGTAAAGTATCATGTCATCTGCAAAGACTGAAAGTTTGGCCTCCTCCTGGTTGATGTGGATGCCTTTGATTTCTTTGTGTTATCTGATTCCTGAGGCTAAGTATTCCAGTACTATGTTGAGTAACAGTGGTGAGAGTGGATATCCCTGTCTTGTTCCTGACCTATGGGGGAAAGCTATCAGTTTTTCCCCATTGAGGATATTAGCGTTGGGTCTTTTATATATGGCTTTTATAATCTTGAGGTATGACCCTTCTATCCCTACTTGTTTGAGGGTTTTTATCAAGAAAGGATGTTGTATTTTGTCAAATGCTTTCTCTGTATCTTTTGAGAGAATCATATGATTATTGTCCTTTCTTTTATTGATGTGATGAATCACACTGATTGGTTTGCAGATTTTGAACTAGCCCTACATCCCAGGTATAAATCCCACTTGGTCGTGGTGAATAATTTTTTTTAATGTATTGTTGGATACGTTTGGCTAATCTCTTTTTGAGGATTTTTGCATCCATGTTCATCAGGGAGATTAGTCTATAGTCTTCCTTTTTAGTGGGGTCTTTGTCCAGTTTTGGAATCAAGGTAATGCTGGCTTCATAGAATGGGTTTGGAAGTGTTACTTCAATTTATATATATTTTCTAACAGCTTCAAGAGAGTAGATGTTAACCCTTCCTTAAATGTTTGTCAGAATTCCCCTGGAAAGCCATCTGGTCCTGGACTCTTGTTTGTTTTGGAATATTTTTAATTACTCATTCAATTTCTTTACTGGTTATGGGTCATTTTAAATTTTCTATTTCTTCCTGTTTCAGTTGTGGTAGTTTATGTTTCTAGGAACATGTCCATTTCTTATAGATTGACCATTTTATTGTCGTATAATTTCTCATAATATGCTCTTATTATTGTTTTTATCTCTGCTGTGTTGGTTGCAATCTCTCCTCTTTCATTCTTGATTTTATTTATTTGGGTCCTTTCCTTTTTCTTTTTGATTAAACTGGCTAGTGGTTTATCAATTTTGTTCATTCTTTGAAAGAACCAGCTTCTGGTTCCATTGATCTGTTCTACTTTTTTTTTTTTTTTTGGTTTGATAGCATTAATTTATGTTCCAATCTTATTTCCTGTCTTCTGTTTTTGGGTTTTATTTGGTCTCCTTTTTCTAGCTCCTTATGGTGTAAAGTTAGGTTGTATATCTGTGACCTTTCTTCCTTCTTTAAGAAGGCCTGGATTGCTATATACTTTCTTCTTATGACTGCCTTTGCTGTGTCCCACAGGTTTTGGGTTGTGGTGTTACCATTTTAATTGGCTTCCTTGTACTTTTTCATTTCCTCGTTAGCTTCTTAGCTGGCCCATTCATTCTTTAGTAGGATGTTATTTAGTGTACAAGTATTTGTTACTTTTCCAGATTTTTTCTTGTGGTTGATTTCGAGTTTCATAGCATTGTCATCTGAAAATATGCATGTTATGATCTCAATTTTTTGTATTTACTTAGGGCTGATTTGTGTCCAAGTATGTGGTCTATTCTGGAGAAAATTCCACATGCACTTGAGAAGAATGTATATTCCACTGCTTTAGGATGAAATGTTCTGAATATATCTGTTAACTCTATCTGGTCCAGTGTGTCATTCAAAGCCATTGTTTCCTTATTGATTTTCTGGTTAGATGATCTGTCCATTGCTATAAGTTGGGTGCTGTAGTCCCCTACTATTTTGGTATTATTATCAATGAGTTTCTTTATGTTTGTGATTAATTGATTTATATATTTAGGTGCTTTCATATTTGGAACATAAATGTTTACAGTTGTTAAGTTTTCTTGGTGAATAGACCCCTTAATTATGATATAGTGCCCTTCTTCATCTCTTGTTACAGTGTTTATTTTAAAGTCTATATTGTCTGATACAAGTATGGCTACTCTGGCTTTCTTTTGTTGACCATTAGAATGATAGATGGTTCTCCATCCCCTAACTATCAATCTGAAGGTGTCTTTTGGTCTAAAGCGGGTCTCTTGTAAACAGACTATACATGGATCTTTTTTTCTTATCCATTATGTTACCCTGTGTCTTTTGATTGGAGCATTTAATCCAATGATGTTTAGAGTGAGTACTGAAAGATATGAATCTATTGCCATTAAGTTGCCTGTAGAGTTGGAGTTTCTAGTGGTGATCTCTTGTCCTTTCTAGTTTTTGTTGCTTTTGGTATCTATCAATCTACTTATTTAATCTTTTCTCCCCTCAGAAAGTCCCCCTTAAAATGTCTTGTAGGCCTGGTTAGTGGTCATGAACTCCTTTAATTTTTGTTTGTCTGGGAAACTTTTAATCTCTCATTCTATTCTGAATGACAGCCTTGCTGGATTAAGAATTCGTGTCTGCATATCTTTCTGATTCAGCATATTGAATCTATCCTGCCACTCCTTTCTGGCCTGGCAAGTTTCTGTGGATAGGTCTGCTGCAAACCTGATCTGTCTTCCCTTATACGTTAAGGACTTTTTTTTCCCTGTACTGCTTTCATGAGTCTTTCCTTGCCTGAGTATTTTGTGAATTTGACTCTGATATGCCTTGTTGATGGTCAGTTTTTGTTGAATCTACTGGGAGTCCTCTGTGCTTCAAGATTTTGATATCTATGTCTTTCCACAGGTTAGGAAAGTTTTCCGCTATGATTCGCTCACATAACCCTTCTACCCCTCTCTCTTCATTTTCTGGGACCCCTATGATTCTAATGTTGTTCCCTTCTAAAGAGTCACTGATTTCTCTAAATCGTACATTGTGCTCTTTTGCCTTAATCTCCCTCTTTTTTTCTGCTTCATTTTTGTCCATAAGTTTGTCCTCTATATCACTGATTCTCTGTTCTGCCTCATCCATCCTTGCTGCCACTGCATACATTCGAGATTGCAGCTCAGTTATAGTATGTTTTATTTCATTCCGACTAGCTATTACTTCTTTTATCTCCACAAAAAGGAAATTTAATCTATTTTCAATTCCATCTATTATTATTATTATTTTTGTGATTATAAATTCTGGTTCAGACATCTTGCTTGTATCTGTGTTAGTTAAGCCCTGGATGTAGTTTCTTCCGGCTCCTTCTTTTGGTGTGTATTCCTTCATTTTGTCATTTTGAAAGGAGAAAAGGAATTAACGAAGTTAAAGAAAAATAAAAAAAATAAATTAAAATAATTAAAATTAAAATATTAAAAACAACAAACAAAAAAATCAAATAACTGATGCTAGATCCTAGGTGTGTTTTGCTCTGGGTGTTGAAAAGGGCTTGATACATTAGAGAAAAAAAGGTGGAAGAAAAAAAATAGGAAATCATTTTAAGATTTGAAAAAATGAATACACTGAAATAGAATAAAATGAAATATCGAAGTACAATAAAATTTGAAAAAAATTACATAAAAGTAAAATATATAGTAGAAATAAAATTAAGGAAAATAT
Organism: Lynx rufus; assembly: GCF_022079265.1. Taxonomy (NCBI): domain Eukaryota; kingdom Metazoa; phylum Chordata; class Mammalia; order Carnivora; family Felidae; genus Lynx; species Lynx rufus. Next base: position 51,148,230 of record NW_025814828.1, on the reverse strand, counting down.
TTTTAATAAAAATTGAAAATAAAAAACTTGTTTTTCTCTTTTTGTATTCAAGAAAAAGAAAAGAAATGAAAAAGTTAAAAACAGGAAAAAAAGAAAATTGAATAGATGGACCAGTGAACAGACTGAAATATGATTGAAATTACTTCTACTTCATCTAGAATTAAAACTATAAGCACTTTATAGTCCATAAACTAGCAGGTGAAGAGACTTGTGTTCATGAAGAGCAAGGTTGGCCCAGTTGGGAGGGGCTTAGTGTAATAGCTCCGTTCTCCACTAGATGACGCTGTTTAGCTTACTGGGGTGGATTGTCCTGGTGCATATAGTGCGGGAGCAGTGAAAATGGCATCTCCCCGTTACCAAGTCTGTTGTATCAGAACTCCGTTCTTCCCGATCACCAATCACGCATCTGTCCTTTGTCTTTGGCTTCCATCCACTCCCCACATTTACACTGTCCATGACTATGTCCCAGGAAGCACCTCCCTCCTGACTTTTATCTCAGTTGCAGCTGTGTTTCCCTACCCCTTACTTCCTGGGGACTGAGGCTTTGATCCATTCTGCCCCTCTGCAAGAGGATCTCACTAATGGCCAGGTGCTGGCCATACCCAGGTACCTTCCCAGGACTGTGCTGCTGCCGATGCCCAGAGCCTGCGGCTGGGTGCCAGCCCACCCCAGAAAAATTTCACATATCCTGTAGCAGGAGCGTTTCAGGGATTATGGCAAATCACAACACACTTCTGGTCCCAACTTCACCCTTAAAGACATTGTTCCAGCACCAGCAAATGTGGTGCTGGGGTCTTTGCCTTTGGGGGAGCCACAAAGCCTCTATCAGATGGGGAACCACCTCTCCCCATGTGGCCTGAAGACCCCTGGACTTCACTCTGCTCCTGGGGATTCACCCTTCCCACCATAACACTGCCAGGCACTGCCAGGTATTAAGCTGTGAATTTTCATATTCTGCACTTCCCCTGTTTATAGAGTCTTAATGGAATTTAAACCCTCTTCTTTCTACTTTCTCCCTTTTTAGTTCAGTCCCTGTGATTGTTTCCACTTTTCCACTTTCTCTCCAACTGATTTGGGGGGGTTGCTTTTCCCATATTCTCCCCCCCATCTCTATCCTCTCTCCATACACAAAAACAGCTCCCTGCCCCCTGAGGATTCTCCCTTCCCCAGTTCACTGCTCTGCACCACATACCTGCTGAGTTCTGTGCTTCAGGTTGTGCAGATTGTTGTCTTAATCCTCAGATCAGTTTTCTAGGTGTGCAGGATGGTTAAGTGTTGATCTGGCTGTATTTCATGGATGTGAGACACACAAAAAGCTTCCATGCTGTTCCACCATATTGGCTTCTCCTGACATATTCCCCTTTTCAATGCAGAAATATTTTTCTTTCTTCCTTTTTTTTCATGCTGATGTTAACTACCATATATTCTGTTTCCTGATGTGCCACTGGAATAACGTCAGCAAAACTGGAAACTAAAGTTCTCAAACCTCTTATTCTACCACAGAAACACTGAAACATTTAGAAACTATCTGAACCACTATATCAATGCTCTGGAAACCATTCAAAAACTGTTTTTTTAATGTTTTTATCTGTTTTTGAGACAGAGAGAGACAGAGCACGAGCAGGGGAGGGGCAGAGAGAGAGGGAGACACAGAATCCGAAGCAGGCTCCAGGCTCCGAGCTGTCAGCACAGAGCCCGATGCAGCGCTCGAACTCATGGACTGTGAGATCATGACCTGAGCCGAAGTCAGAGGCCTAACTAACTGAGCCACCACGGCGCCCCAAAGACTTAAAGCAACCAAGTAAACATCCAATTAAAAAAATATGTTTTGAAAGTGTTAAGATTATTTTTTAGTGTTTTTATTTACCCTTGGTTCACACCCTTCCTTGTGTGGTAGCAATCTTAGTCTTGAATTGGGAGCTGCTTGGTTCCCAATTACATGCTTAAATTCAGAGGAAACAACATACCTAATTTTCAAATTATTGTGTAATTTATTTTCTAATATGACTGGGCATTACCTGAAATAATGATGCAAGGTGCACATCTCTGTTTTGCCTAAGTTAGATCTAATGGAGAAAAAGCAGTTGACATTTACTGTGAAGGCTTCCAGAGGGACTTAAAACCAATAGACATATGGGACAAGAAATTATGGATGCCTTCCAATATACAATATATGATCTATGAAAGGAAGAAAAATCTGGGATGGAAGTCTTTGTTAAACTACAATATTCTAAAACAGCCATGTATACTGAAGCATTTAGAAAACCATGAACAAGCCCAGGCAAGATACATGCTCAGAAATTCTTGAGAAAAACTTTAAGCTTTCACCTTGAGCTAATACTTATACTAAGAAAATAAGTGTTGAAGTATCTAAGCACAGAAAAAATCATTAAAAACTAAGATAGGTAATTTTTTCCTACTTTCTCTCTTTATATTTTTATGTGCTTGTGTTTGTTTCCGTTCTTTGCACTCTAGGAAATTTCTGGACGTGGGTAAAAGAAGGGAGACATCAGTAACACATGACAAGGAATAATCTTTGCAAAAACAGTTTGGAAAAATATAGGAAAAGTATTCAACAACTAAAAATCAGCAAACACTGTTGAAAGGAGAAAAACCTGATTTCTAGAGTTACAATGTCATACTATTTAAATGCAAATTTTTCCATAAAAATCATAATTTATGTGCAAAAATTGAAACGATGACCTATTCGAAAGAACATAGAAATATACTACTGTTTCTGAAGAGCAAACATCAGACATACTAAACAATGACTTTAAAACAACTATATTAAATATACTCAGTTAAGGGAGAATGTGGAGAAATAACTAAAGAAAACCAGGAAAATGACACGAGAACAAAATGAAAATTTCAACAAAGATGTAGAAATTACATAAAGGAATGAAACAGAAATTTGGAAATAAAAAGTATGATAACTAAAATACAAAATTCACTAGATTTCAACAGCAAATTTGAGTAGGAAAAAGAAAGAATAAGAGGGGCACCTAGGTGGCTTGACTGGCTGAGCTCTGACTGGCTCATGTGATTATCTTGCATTTCATGAGTTTGAGCCCAGTGTCGGGTTCTCTGCTGGCAGCTCAGAGACTGGAGCCTGCTTTGTATTCTATGTCTCCCTCTCTTTTTGCCCTTCCCTCACATGCACTCTATCTCTATCTCTCAAAAATAAACATTAATTTTTTAATTAAAAAAATAAGTAGAGAAGTTAAAGATAAGGAAATTGAAATTTTTTAGTATATAGAGGAGGAAGGAAAAAAGGAGAAAACGTTGGGGTGCCCAGGTGGCTCAGTTGAGTGTATGACTCTTGATTTCAGCTCAAGTCATGATCTCAAGGTCATGGGATCGAGCCCTGTATTGGGTTCCACACTGAATGTGGAGCTTGCCTGGGATTCTTTTTCTCTCTCTCTCTCTCCCTCTGCCCTTTTCCCCTGCTTTCTCTCTCTCTCAAAAATAAAAATAAATAATAATATTAAATAAAAAATTAAAAAAGGAGAAAAATAAACGGAACCTAAGGTACTTGTCATAAACCTTTAAGTGGAGATATATATTATGTGAGTCCCAGAAGAGAAAGAGAGAAGAAAAAATAATTCAGAGAGTTAATTTAAAGAAATAATGGCAAAAAGTCCTAAATTTGATAAAAGGCATCAATATACAAAGTCCAAATTTCAAAAATTCCAAGTGAATAATTCCAAAGATATAAGACTGAGACAATTTTAATCAAACTATTGAATGCCAAAGACAGAGAGGAGCTTGTGAGCAGGAATACAAAAGTGAATCATGACATTTAATGGATTCTCTACAGGATTATCAGCCCAGTGTTCATTCAAAGTCTTGGGAACCAAAAAGCAGTGAGATAGTCTATTTGAAGTATTGAACACAATCTGTCAACCAAAAATTCTACATCTGGTAAAACGTACTTTTAAAAATTAGGGAAAAATTAAAACATCCCCAAAAGAAAAATGAAAACCTGAAGGAGTTTATTAACACTAGATTTTCCGTAAAATAAATAGTAAATGGAGTCTTTTGGATTAACATAAATTGATGCAGGACAGCAATTTTGAAGACATATGAAAAATAAATAATTTTCATAAATATTAATACATGGATGAATATAAAAGCCAAAATTATTATAATTTTAGTTTGCAACTTTACTTTTCATGTTTTGCATGATTAAAAAGACATATGTTTAAAAATAATTACAAATCTGTTAAAAGGAACAGAATATAATAACATGTAAGTTGTGACAGTAATAATATAAAAGGGAGTGAAGTTCTACAGGAGACGTTTTGTATGAAGTTAAAGTTGTTATCAATTAAACTTATATTTTTACAACTTTAAGATTTTATGTGTCCCAATGGCAATCAAAACATAATAACTACAAAATATACACAAAAGAAATGAAAGGGAAACAAAGTATGTCACTTTAAAAATCAACTAAACACAAAAGAAGGCAGTAATGAAGAAAATGAGAGGGGAAAAAAACTGTAAGACATACAGGAAACAAATAGTCCTTTGTTTTCAGGAACATTATATGTAAATAGGTTAAACTCTCTAATTAAAAGACAGAAATTGATGGAATGGAGGAAAACACATGATCCAACACTGCTGTCTATAAGAGGCCTACTTTATATCTAAAGGAACAAATAGGTTGAAAGTGTACAGAAAAGGGGACCCCATTCCAATAGGAATCAAATGGAAGCTGAAATAACTAAATTAATATCAGACAAAACAGAGTTAATTTAAAAACTGTAACAAGAGACAAAGTAGGATGTTATTGATAACAAGGTCAATTCATCAAGAAGATATAATAATTGAAAACACATATGCATCAATCAGAAGAATCCTATAATATATGATGTAAGCATTGTTAAAATTCATTAAACAAATAGAAAGTTCTTCAACAATATTTGGAAACTTCAATATTTCACATCAAATTTTTGATAGAACACCCACAGAGATGATAAACAATAAAATAGAAGCTATGAAGCAACATTATAAACAGTTTAGACCATATATATATATATATATAATCTATATATAGATAGATAATAGATAGATAGATAGAACACGACATGTAGGAATAGCAAAATGTAAATTTTCTTCAAGTGCACATGAAATACTCTTCAAGCCTGATCACACATAGGCCACAAAAATAGTCATAATAACATTTTTAAAAATATTGGAATCATAATTTTTATCATACTGGATTAAAACTGAAAATTAATAGAAACTGAAATATTTACAAATATGTGGAAATTAAAGACTATAATATTAAACAATCACTGGGCCAATGAAAAAAAATAAGAGAAATTAGAAAATATCTAGAAACAAATTAAAACAAAAATGAACATTGTAAAACTTATGAGATGCATTTAAAGCAGAGCTAAGTGGGAAATTTATAGCAGAAAACACAGACATTAAAAGAAGAAAGTTATCAGTATCCTGTTGTTACACCTTAAAAGAAATAGAAAATAAGAGATATGGGCAAAATCCCAAGCAAGAGGACAGAAGAAATTCATTAAATTTAAAGTGGAAATAAATAAATTATAAATAAAAAAACAAAAAACAAAGAACATCAATGCAGACAAATACTGGATAATAGAAAATATGAATAAAATGGACAAAACATAGACTTCTGGGGAAGATGGTGCAGTAAAAGGACCTTAGGTTCACCTGGTCCCCAGGAAACCACTGATAACACTCACATCAATGTAAATAACCCAGAAAATGACCCACGAAGAGGCCACATCGAGGGGGATAGGAATGGCAGAGATGCCATTAGGAACTAAAGGGACTCATGAGACTGTGGGAGAGAGCAACCTTGAGGGCATGGAGAAAGCAGATAAACAGACCTCCACACTGGGAAGCCTGCACAGGGAAAATGAATCCCCATAATATTTGGCTCTGAAAAACAGAGGGGCCAAACTTCATGAGGTCTTAGAATCAGCAGGACTTAAAACCTGGAACTTAAAAGAAAAAACAAATCAGTGAGCTCAGCTCTGGGAGAGCAGGTGGGTTGAACAAGAGGAAACTAAGTGCTTACTCTTAAAGAGAAAGCACAACATACAGGCTATGTAGATATAAAATAGAATCAGCAGTTTGAAAAGCTCATGGAGAATACAGGAGGGAAAGTTTTTAATTTCAAAACATGTCTTGAAGGGACAGAAATCACACGATTTTCTCTAAGAACAAAGGAACTGGCACAAACCATTTCCCTCCTCCTCCCTCCCTCAACATAAACACTCAGCCACCTGAAGAACACACTACCTAATTTGCTAGTACTGCCACCTCCCCTTCCACACTCACCTTTTGCCAATCCACCCATCCTGACAACCTACCTCAATCCAGGAACTGCAGGCCCTCTCCTGCAGAGGAATGGTGGTACATAAAGCTTGCTAGCAATGTCACCTGCCCCCCACCTCCCATGATATGCTTTGGCAAATCTGCCTTTTCCAATACATTCTTGGCCAGAGCCCATTCAGGGTGATGTCAAAACCTGGCAGTGTGAAACCAGCCACTACGGTGACCAGAACCACTCCAAAGTGACTTTTTTCCCCAGAAAGAGGGAAAGGTAACCATGCAAAGCAGTCAGAGGAAGGTCCAGCAATGGGCTGGAGGAAGAAAACTAGTCAGACTGAATCCCCACCCCTCACTGAAAGCTTCTCAGAAGGCAACACAGGGAAAACACCCTGCATCTTAGTGCTACTGTATCACTGGCAAATGCCTGGTTTGACTCAAGTCTTAGGGGTACCCAGACTGGCCCACCAACACCATAGGGACCAAATGCTATCCACAATAGTCAAAGAGAGCCATTGCAGATAGCTGGGTTGAAGGAAAAGGTGGCTCAGCCACAAAAATAAGGCACGCACATTACACATCAGAGACACCCCTGAAGTGTCAGGTTATGGTGAACAAGGGTCACTACAAGGCAGGACACTAGAGAACCTATTCTTCATAAGGCCATTACTTTAAAGTGCAGGACATGTAGCTGTCTTTCCTAACAAATAGAAACAGAGAGTGAGACAAAATGAAGAGACTGAGAAATATGTCCCAAATGAAAAAACAGGACAAAATCACAGAAAGAGACCGAAGTGAAATGAAGGTAAATAACATGACTGATAGGGAATTAAAGTAATGAACATAAAAATACTCAGTGGACTTGAGAAAAGAGTGGAGGACATCAGTAAGACTCTTAATGAGAATAGAAAAGAGATGAAGAATACAATAAATGAAAGTAATAATATACAAGATAAAAAAATAGTAGGCTAGATAAAGCAAAAGAATGAATCAGCAACCTGGAAGAGAGAGTAGTGGAAAGTGATCAAGCTGAGCAGGTTTGAGGAAAAACTATGCAAAATAAGAATAGACTCAGGGAACTCAGCAACACCATCAAGTGTAAAAACATCCCCATTATAAGAATCCCAGAAGAACAGAAAGAAAAGGGGAAAGAAAATGTATTTGAATAAATGATACCTGCAAACTTCCCAAATCTAGGCAAGGAAACAGAAATCCAGATCCAGGAGGTACAGACAGCCTCCAACATAATCAACCCAAAGAAATCCATACATAGGAGATACATAGGAGATACATAGGAGATACATAGGAGAGATAAAAAGTTTTCCAGACAAAAGTTATAAAAAGAGTTATAAAAAAGTTATAAAAGATCATGAACACTAAATTCCCCTACAAGAAATGTTAAATGGTACTCTTTGACTGGAAAGGAAAGACCATAAGCAAGAGTAAGGAGAGTGGGAATCACAAAAGCAGTAAAATAAGTATGTCTGTAAAAATCAGTTAATTGACTCACAAAATAAAGGGATATAAACATGACACCTTACACCTAAAATGTGGGAAAGAAAGAGGTAAATAATGGGCTCAAACTTAAGCAACCATCAACTTAATATAGATTACTATATGCCAAAGATATTATATAAAACCTGAATGTTAATGACAAATCAAAAACCAGTGATAGATACACAAAGAATAAAGAAAAAAAAAGAATCCAAGTATATCACTTATGTAAGCTAACTAATCATGAGAGAAGAGAGCAAGACAAGAAAGGAATGGAGAAAAAAATACAAAAAAAAGTTTTTAATTCATATAACATGTAACAAAATGGCAATAAATACATATCTATCAATAATCACTTTGTTTTTTTTAGTTTTCTTTTTTATATATATATATGAAATTTATTGACAAATTGGTTTCCATACAACACCCAGTGCTCATCCCAAAAGGTGCCCTCCTCAATACCCATCACCCACCCTCCTCTCCCTCCCACCCCCCATCAACCCTCAGTTTGTTCTCAGTTTTTAACAGTCTCTTGTGCTTTGGCTCTCTCCCACTCTAACCTCTTTTTTTTTTCTTCCCCTCCCCCATGGGTTCCTGTTAAGTTTCTCAGGATCCACATAAGAGTGAAACCATATGGTATCTGTCTTTCTCTGTATGGCTTATTTCACTTAGCATCACACTCTCCACTTCCATCCACGTTGCTACAAAAGGCCATATTTCATTTTTTCTCATTGCCACATAGTATTCCATTGTGTATATATACCACAATTTCTTTATCCATTCATCAGTTGATGGACATTTAGGCTCTTTCCATAATTTGGCTATTGTTGAGAGTGCTGCTATAAACATTGGGGTACAAGTGCCCCTATGCATCAGTACTCCTGTATCCCTTGGATAAATTCCTAGCAGTGCTATTGCTGGGTCATAGGGTAGGTCTGTAAAAAAAGAGAACTACAGGCCAATATCCCTGATGAATATGGATGCAAAAATTCTCAATAAGATACTAGCAAATCGAATTCAACAGCATATAAAAAGAATTATTCACCATGATCAAGTGGGATTCATTCCTGGGATGCAGGGCTGGTTCAACATTCACAAATCAATCAACGTGATACATCACATTAACAAAAAAAAAGAGAAGAACCATATGATCCTGTCAATCGATGCAGAAAAGGCCTTTGACAAAATCCAGCACCCTTTCTTAATAAAAACCCTCGAGAAAGTCGGGATAGAAGGAACATACTTAAAGATCATAAAAGCCATTTATGAAAAGCCCACAGCTAACATCATCCTCAACGGGGAAAAACTGAGAGCTTTTTCCCTGAGATCAAGAACACGACAGGGATGCCCACTCTCACCGCTGTTGTTTAACATAGTGCTGGAAGTTCTAACATCAGCAATCAGACAACAAAAGGAAATCAGAGGCATCAAAATTGGCAAAGATGAAGTCAAGCTTTCGCTTTTTGCAGATGACATGATATTATACATGGAAAATCCGATAGACTCCACCAAAAGTCTGCTAGAACTGATATCAATAATCACTTTGAATGTTAATGGACTAAGTAATCAAATGACATAGGGTGATGGAATGGATAAAAAAAAAACAAGACCCATCCACATGTTTCCTACAAGAGGCTCATTTTACACCAATAGACACCTGCGGATTGAAAGTGAAGAGATGGAGAAACATTTATCATGCAAATGGACGTGACAAGAAAGCCAGGATAGCAATACTCATATGGGACAAAATAGACTTTGTAACAAAAATGGTAACAGGAGACAAATGACACTACATAATCATTAAAGGGGCAATATTACAAGAAGATATATTATTTATGCAACCAATATGGGAGCACCCAAATACTTAAATCAGTTAATAACAAACATTCAGGAAGTAATCATAATAAAATAATAGTAAGGAACTTTAACACCCCAATTATATCGATGGATAGATCATCCAAAAAGAAAATCAACAAGGATACACTGGCTTTGAATAACACACTGGAACAGGTGGATTTGCCAGATAAATTTAAAATATCCCATCCTAAAATAGCAGGATACCACTATTTTAAAGTGCATATGTAACATTCTTCAGAATAGTCATATATTAGGCGACAAAACAAGACTCAACAAATTAAAAAAAGATTGCAGTTGTTCCATGCCTCTTTTCTAACTACAACACTACGAAACTAAAATTCAACCACAAGAAAAAATCTGGAAAGAGCTCACATACACGGAGATCAAATAACATGCTACTAAACATTGAATGGGTAAACAACAACAGCAACAACAATTAAAGACAAAATTAAAAAAAATACATGGAGACAATTAAAAATGAAAATACAACAATCCAAAATTTGAGGAATACAGCAAATATATTCTGAGAGGAAAGTTCAGAACAATATAGGCTTACTCAAAAAGTAAGAAAAATCTTAAATAAACAACCTAAAAATTAAAGCAGAAATAAAGAAAATAGGAACTGAACACAAAAACAAAAACAATATAACAGATCTATGAAACCAGGAGCTGGTTCTTTGAAAAGATCAACAAACTTGGGAAAACTTTAATGAGACCCAAAAACAAAAACAAAAACAAAACAAGTCAGAGAAAGACAAATACCATATGATTTCATTCATATGTGGAATTTAAGAAACAAAACAGATAAACATAGGAGAATGGAAAAAAAGAGAGAGGGAAACAAACATTAAGAGACTCTTAACTATAAAAAATAAGCAGAGGATTGATGGAAGGAGGTGGGTGGTGGATGGGCTAAATGTGTGAAGGGTATTAAGGAGGGCACCTGTGATGAGAAATGGGTGTCACTAAATTTTATACCTGAAACCAATTTTATCATATGTGTTAACTAGAATTTAAATAAAAACCTGAAGAAGACAGAGAGAGAGAGAGGACTGAAATAATCAAAATCAAAATCAGAGGAGAAATAACAACCAACATGACAGAAATGCAAAGGATTATAAGAGAATACTATGAAAAATATATACCAACAAATTGGACAACCTAGATGAAATGGACTAAATCCTAAAATCATAACCTCACAAAATGGCATCAGGAAGAAATGAAAAGTTTGAATAGACTGAGTACCAGCAATTCATTTAAATCAGTAATTTAAAAAATACCAATAAACAAAAGTCTAGCACTAGATGGCTTCACAAGTAACTTCTAGTAAACATTTTAAAAAGAGTTAATACCTATTCTTCTCAAACTACTCCAAAAATGGAAGAGAAAAGGAAGCTTCCAATTTCATTCTGTGAGACCAGCATTACCCTGTTGTTAAAAGTATATAAAGACACTATGAAAAAAATAGAATTAAATATTCATGTCTGATGAATATACATGGAACAGTCCTCAACAAAATATTAGCAAAACGAATCCAGCAAGACGTTACAAATAATTAACCACAATCAGGTGGGATTTATTCCCGAGACACAGGGTGGGTCAATATTCATAAATCAATGTGATACATCACATCAATAAGATAAAGACTAAAAACTAAATGATCATTTCAATAGATGCAGAAAAAGCATTTCACAAAGAACAACACCATGATTAAAAAAAAAAACTCTCAATAAAGTAGGTTTAGAGAGAACATACTTCAACATAATAAAGGCCATATATGAGAAACCTACAACTAACGTCATACTCAATGATGAAAAACTAAGAGTTTCACCACAAGATCAGGAACAAGCCAAGGATATCCACTGTATCCACTTTCATTCAACACAATACTGAAGTCCTAGTCACAACGATCAGACAACAAAAGCAACATCAACAACAAATAAAAGACATTCATTGGTAAATAAAACCTAAAATTTTCACTATTTGTAGATGATATAATACACATGTAGAAAAATTTTATATATACAAAAAACTACTAGAAGTGACAAAATAATTCAGTAAGGTTACAGTATACAAAATCAATGTACAGAAATTCATTGAATTACTTTACACTAATAATGAAGCAACAGAAAGAGAAATTAAGAAAGAAATTCTAGGGGCGCCTGGGTGACTCAGTCAGTTAAGCGTCTGACTTCAGCTCAGGTCATTATCTTACGGTTTGTGGGTTCAAGTCCCGCATCAGTCTCAGGCTCAGAGCCTGGAGCCTGTTTCAGATTCTGTGTCTCCCTCTCTGTCTTCCCCTCCCCCACTCGCGCTCTGTCTCAAAAATAAATAAACATTAAAAAGAAAGAAACAATTCCTTCCATATACAATTGCACCAAAAGTAATACAAATATGTAAGAATAAACTTAACTAAGGAGGTGAAAGATTTGTAGTCTGGAAACTATAAAACATTGACTAAAAAATGGAAGATGACAGGAAAAAAGGAAAAAAAGATGTTGCATGTGCATGGATTGGAAAAACACATTTTGTTATATTGCCTATACTACTCAAAGTAATATACATGTTTAATGCAATCCATATAAAAATACCAACAGAATTTTTTTATAGAACTAGAACAAATGTTCCTAAAATTTGTATGGAATCACAAAAGATCCTAGTAGCCTAAGCAACTTTGAAAAAGGCAAGCATAACTGGAAGTATCACAATTCCAGACTTCAAGTTATATTACAAAGCTGTAGTAATCAAAATAATATGGTAGTGGCACAAAAATATACACATAGATCAGTGAACAGCATAGAAAGCCCAGAAATATACCTACAATTATATACTCAATTTATTCTTGACAAAAGAGACAAGAACATGCAATGAGGAAAAGAATGTCTGTTCAACAGGTGTGTTGGGAAAACTGGACAGTTACATGCCAATAAATGAAACTGGGTCAGTTACTTACACCATACATAAAATATATTCAAATATATTAAATACCTAAATATGAGTCCTGAAATCATAAAAGTCCTAGAAAAGAGCACTAGCAGTAATTTCTCTGACATGTGACACAGCAATATTTTTCTAGATGTCTCCTGGAGCCAGGAAATAAAAGCAAAAATTAAACTATTGGGGCAACATCAAAATACACAGCTTCTACACAGTGAAGGAAATAATCAACAAAACGAAAAGATATCCTAGTGAATGAGAGAGGTATCTGCAAATGACATATCCAATAAAGGGTTAGTGTCCAAAATGTATAAAGAACTTATAAAACTCAAAACTCAACACCCTGAAAAACATATAAGCCAGTTAAAAATGGGCAGAAGTCATGAACAGGCATTTCCCCAATGAAGACATTCAGATGGCCAACAAACACATGAAAGGATGCTCAATATCACTCATCATCAGGGAAATGCAAATCAAGACCACAATGAGATATCACTTCCCATCTGTCAGAATGGCTAAAATAAAAAAAAAAATCAAGAAACAGCAAGTGTTTTTAAGAATATGGAGAAAAAGGAACCCCCTTGTACTGTTGGTGGGAATACAAACTGGTGCAGTCACTGTAGAAGACAGTATGGAGGTTCCTCAAAAAGTTAAAAGTAGAACAACCCTACAATCCAGTAATCACACTACTGAGTATTTACCCCAAAAATACAAAAACACTAATTTGAAAGGATACATGCACCCCTATGTTTATTGATTCATCATTTATGATAACAGCCAAATTATGAAAGCAGCTAAAATTTCCATTGATAGATGATTGAATAAAGAATAAGCATTACTGGGCCATAAAAAATGAATAAAGAATAAGTATTACTGGGGCATAAAAAAGGTATGAAATCTTGCTATTTACAACATGGGTGAGGCTAAAGAGTATAATGGTAAGCAAAATAAGTCAGTCAGAGAAAGACAAACATGATTTCACTCATATGAGTGATTTCACTCATATGAACAAAGGAAAAAAAAGAGAGAAAGACGAACCAAGAAACAATCTTAATTTTAGAGAACAAACTGATAGTTACCACAGGGGAGGTTGGTGGCATGATGGGCAATATAGGTGATAGGAATTAAGGAGTGTGCTTGTTGTAATGACTAATGGGTGATGTATAAAATAGTTGAATCGCTATATTTTATACCTATTTATTACACTGTATTTTAACTATACTGCAAATAAAATAAAATAAAACAATTGTAAAAAGAATTATGCAAATTTTATCAGCTATTAAATGCCTATAAATAAGATAACCTAGACTAAATGGAAAAGTTTCTAGAAACATTCTACCAAGACTGAATCATTAATAAATAGAAAAGTTTAATAGATATAAACAGTACGTATATTAAAACAGCAATAAAAAAACATGAATCAAATATTTGACTGCTTCACTGGTGAATTCTACCAAACATTTAAGAAGAATTAACCCCAATTCTAAAGTTTTTCCAAAAAATATTAAAGGGAAAGGATACTTCCTAATTCTGTCTATAAGTTCAGCATTCCCCTGTTACAAAAGCCAGACAAAGACACAGCTAGGAAAGCAAACTACAGACCAGTCAGTATCCTTTATTAATATTAGTGGTAATTTTCCTGAAGAAAATACTGTGAAACTGAATTCACCAACATATTAAAAGGCTTATACACCATGGCCAAGTGGAGCTTATCTAGAAAATGCAAGGATTTTTCAATATACAGAAATCAAACACTGTAATATGCCACATTAACAGAATGAAAGGAAAAAAATCACATGATCACCTACATAGATGCACAAAGAACATTTGACAAAATTTAACACCATTTATTGTTAAAGACACTCGATATGTTAGGAATTGGAGGTGTATCAGTTTGCTAAGGCCAAGGTTACAAAGTACTACAAACTAGGTTGCTTCACAATATAAATTAATTTTCCCACATTTATGAAGCCTATAAATATATAAGCCAGGTGTCATCAGGGCTGATTCTGAGAGCTGTGAAGATGAATATGTTCTATAATTCTCTCATAGCTGGCTTCTGTTTTTGTTTGTTTTGTTTTGTTTTTGTTGTTGTTTGTTTTTGCTTCTGGTTTTTTGATGGCATTTTTGTCATTCGTTGAGTTGTAGAAACATAAATCCATTCTCTGCTTTCATCTTCCCATAGCATTCTCCCTGTGTTTACTTATCTGTCTCCAACTTTTTTTCATTTTTATAGCATTGCTAAACATATTGGATTATGTATATAATATGTATATGTATAATATATATAGCCCAACAATAATAAGCTCATTTTAATTTGATTAATTTTATAGGGATTCTATCTCCAAATACAGTTGCATTGTGATATTGGGAGTTACGACTTAAAAATATGAGTTCCCGGAAGACATATTTTCAGTTCATAAGTGAAAAAAAGTTCCTTAACATGATAAATCCATGCTAACATAATCAGTGTTGAGAGATTAAAAGCTTTGCTTTAAAAACAGGAACAAGATGGGGCGCCTGGGTGGCGCAGTCAGTTAAGCGTCCGACTTCAGCCAGGTCACGATCTCGCGGTCCGTGAGTTGGAGCCCTGCGTCGGGCTCTGGGCTGATGGCTCAGAGCCTGGAGCCTGTTTCTGATTCTGTGTCTCCCTCTCTCTCTGCCCCTCCCCCGTTCATGCTCTGTCTCTCTCTGTCCCAAAAAAATAAATAAATGTTGAAAAAAAAAATTTTTAAAACAGGAACAAGATAATGATGCCTAGTTTCACCACTTCTACTCAACATAACATTGGTAGTTCTAGCCATATAAATTAGTCAATAAAAAGAAAAATTTTACAAATTTGAAAAAGAGGTAAAATTAGATATATTTACAAATAACATGAGATTATATGAAGAAAATCCTAAAGGTTCCACCATAAACCTGCTAAAAGTTAAAGAAAATCCAGCAAAAACCAAGATACAAAATAAAAATGTAAAAACCAACTGCATATGGGAGTGGGGTAAAAAAGAGGAGAGAAGAGAACAACCCACAAGATATTCTTAACTATAGAGAAAAAACTGAGGTTTGATGGAGGGAGGTGGGTGGGAAATGGGCTAGATGGGTGATGAGTAGTAAAGACAGAACTTGTGATGAGCACTGGGTGTTATATGTAAGTGACGAATCACCGAATTCTACTCCTGAAACCAATATTGCACTGTATGTTAACTAAATAAAATTTAAAATGAAAAAATAAACAAACTGCATTTCTAAACTTACAATGAACAATACAAAATGGAAATTAAGAAACAGTTCCATCTGCAATAAACTTAAAAGAATCAAATACCTCAGGAATAAATTTAACCAAGGGGGAAAACATTTGTACACTGGAAAGTACAAAATATTGCTGAAAGAAATTAAAGAAGACATAAATTAATAGACAGACATTCCTCGATCATGAGTTGGAAGACTTGATGTTGTTGAGATGATAAGACTGCCCAAAGTGATCTAGATATTTACTGAAACTCCTATCAACATCCAAAAAGTAGTTTTTATGTAAATAAAAAATTCATCCAAAGATTCACATGGAATCTCAAGGGACCATAAATAACCAATTTTGAAAAAGGGAATCAAAGCATATAGACTTCCAATTCCTGATTTCATGTCTTACTATAGGCTACAGTAAGCAAAACTATGACACAGTAATAAGAATCAATATATAGATCAAGGAAATAGAATAGAAAATACAGAAAAAAACCTCTAATATATATGTCCCTAACCAAAAAAGTAAAATGCAACCTACTGAATAAAATGAAATATTTACAAATTATTTATCTGATAAGAAATTAATATTCATAAAATTTAAAAGACACTGTATTCGTCAGGATCCTCCAGAAAAATAGAACCAATAGGATATATATGTATAGACATTATATACATATATATAATTAAAATAAGATTCAAAATCTTATTTTTATATATATAACTTATTTAGAAATTGGCATGTATGATTATGAAGGCCAATGATCTGATATCTGTAAGCTGTAGAACAAAGAAAGCCAGTGGTTTATTTTAGCATGAATCTGAACGCTTGAAAACTGGGGAAGACAATGGAAGCCACTCCAAGTTCAAATGCCTGAGAATCAGGGGACTGATAGGATAAGTCCCAGTCAATGCCCAAAAGATTAGGAACTAGTAGTGCTGATGATATCCAAGGGCAGAAGATCGATGTCCCAGCTCAAAAAAGAAAGAAAAAATTGTCCTTTTTCTGCCTTTGTGTTCTATTCAAGCCCTCAGTGAATTGTATGATGCCTACTGGCATTAGTGAAGGTAATATTTATTTAGTCTACCATTTCAAATACTCATCTCATTCATAAACATCCTCACAGAGACACCTAGAAATAATATTTTACCAGCTATCTGTTATCCCTTAGCTCAATCAGATTGACACATAAAATTACCCAGCACAAGTCCACCCACTGTCATCTTGCACCCAAATACTTCAATGTTGCTGGGAAAACTGGACAGCTACATTCAAAGGAATGAAACTGGACCCACTTTTACAAAATACACAACAGTAACTTCAAAATGAGTTAAAGAACTAAATGTGAAACCTTGAACCATAAAAAAATACTAGAAGATAACAAGGGCAGTGATTTTTTTTTTTGACATCAGCTGTAGCAACATTCTTCTAGATATGTATCTTTAAGCAAGGGAAATAAAAGCAAAAGTAAACTATTGGGACCACATTAAAATGAGAAGCTTTTGCACTGTGAAAAAAAAAAAAGAAAACAACAACTTAGTGAATTGGAGAAGGTATTTTCAAATCATATATCTGATAAGGGGTTAGAATCCAAAATATATAAGTAACTTACACAACTTAACATAAAAAGTAAACAATCAAATTTAAAAAATGGGCAAAGGACCTGAATGACATTTTTCCAAAGAAGACATTCAGAAGGCCAAAAGACACATGAAAAGATAGTCAGCATCACTAATTATCATGCAAATGTAAATAAAAACCACAATGGGATACTACTTTACACCTGTCAGAATGGCTAAAATGAAAGAGACAAGAAATAACAAGTGTTGGCAAGGATGTGAAGGAAAAGGAACCCTTGCATACTGTTAGTGGGAATGTAAATTTGAGACAGCCACTGTGACTATCAGTATGAAAATTCCTCAAAAAATAAAAATAGGAATAAGATATGATCCAATAACTCCATTATTAAGTATTTACACAGAGAAAACAAAAACAGGAATTCAAAAAGATACATGCATCCCTATGCATATCACAGCATTATCTAAAACAACCCAGATATGGAAGCAACCTTACTGTCCATTGATATATTAATAGATAAGAAATATATGAGACACACACACAGTGGAATATTGCACAGTTATAAAAAGGATGAGAGATATTGCCTTTTGCAAAAACATGGATGGACCTAGTATTTCATTCATACTAAATGAAATGAGTGAGATGGCAAAAGACAAAACCATGTGATTTCACTTCCACATGGTCTAGAAAGCAAAACAAATGAGTAAACAAACAAAAGGCAGAATCAGCATAATAAATACAGAGAATACACTGATGTTTCCTAGAGGGTAGGGGATGAAGGATGGACATAATGGATGACGTGGACTGGGATATACAAGTCACCAGTATGGTATAAATAATTATTGGAATAAAAGTCATATCATGGGAAATATAGTCAATAATATCGTCATAGCATTGTATGGTGGCAGATGGTAGCTTGTATGATAAGGGTCTCTTTTGCAAATTTAAAAAATCTGCCTTTTTCTTTGATTTTGACTTAGTTTCTATGTTTTGGTGAAGCCTTTATGTTTAAATACTTAGGGATTTTTGATCTTCATGTCCCTAGATGTTCATATTTTGCCCCATTTTTGGAAACTTTTCAGCCATTATTTCTTTCAGTAAGATTTCTGCATCTGTCCCTTACACTTATACTTCTGGGATTTTCATAAAGTTTATATTAATTATTTTTTTCTCATATTTCATAAACCCCATAGTCTTTCTTTACTTTTTAATTTTGTTTCTTTTCCCCTCTGCTTATTTTCAAAAAAATTGTCATCTAATTTATAGATTTTTATTTGCTTGATCAAGTCTGATATTGACATTCTCTACTGTGCTTGTGCTTTTAAGTTAGACTTTAGCTTTTGTTTTATTTTGTTGTTAATTTTTAATATCAAATTTATTGTCAAATTTGTTTCCACACAACACCCAGTGCTCATCCCAAAAGGTGCACTCCTCAATACCCATCACCCACCCTCCCCCTCCCTCCCACCCCCAATCTACCCTCAGATTGTTCTCAGTTTTTAAGAGTCTCTTATGCTTTGGCTCTCTCTGTCTCTAACCCCTTTTATTTTCCTTCCCCTCCCCCATGGACTTCTGTTAAGTTTCTCAGGATCCACATAAGAGTGAAAACATATGGTATCTGTCTTTCTCTGTATGACTTATTTCACTTAGCATAACACTCTCCAGTTCCATCACGTTACTACAAAAGGTGATATTTCATTCTTTCTCATTGCCACGTAGTATTCCATTGTGTATATAAACCACAATTTATCCATTCGTCAGTTGATGGACATTTAGGCTCTTTCCATAATTTGGCTATAGTTGTAAGTGCTGCTATAAACATTAGGGTATAAGTGACCCTATGCATCAGCACTCCTGTATCCCTTGGATAAATTCCGAGCAGTGCTATTGCTGGGTCATAGGGTAGATCTATTTTTAATTTTTTGAGGAACCTCCACACTGTTTTACAGAGCAGATGCACCAGTTTGCATTACCACCAACAGTGCAAGAGGGTTCCCGTTTCTCCACATCCTCTTCAACATCTATAGTCTCCTGTTTTGTTCATTTTGGCCACTCTGACTGGCGTTAGGTGGTATCTCAGTGGGGTTTTGATTTGTATTTCCCTGATAAGGAGCGACGTTGAGCATCTTATCAGTGCCTGTTGGCCATCTGGATGTCTTCTTTAGAGAAGTGTCTATTCAAGTTTTCTGCCCATTTTCTCACTGGATTATTTGTTGTTTGGGTGTGGAGTTTGGTGAGCTATTTATAGATTTTGGATACTAGCCCTTTGTCTAATATGTCATTTGCAAATATCTTTTCCCATTCCATTGGTTGTCTTTTAGTGGATCGTTTCCTTTGCTGTGCAGAAGCTTTTTACCTTCATGAGGTCCTAATAGTTCATTTTTGCTTTTAATTCCCTTGCCCTTGGGGATGTGTCAAGTAAGAAACTTCTGTGGCTGAGGTCAGAGAGGTTTTTCCCTGCTTTCTCCTCTACGGTTTTGATGGCTTCCTGTCTCACATTCAGGTCCTTTATCCATTTTGAGTTTGTTTTTGTGAATGGTGTAAGAAAGTGGTCTAGTTCCATCCTTCTGCATGTTGCTGTCCAGTTCTCCCAGCACCATTTGTTAAAGAAACTGTCTTTTTTCCATTGGATATTCTTTCCTGCTTTGTCAAATATTAGTTGGCCATACTTTTGTGGGTCGAATTCTGGGGTTTCTATTCTATTCCATTGGTCTATGTGTCTGTTTTTGTGCCAATATCATGTTGTCTTGATGATTACAGCTTTGTAGTAGAGGCTAAAGTCTGGGATTGTGATGCCTCCTGCTTTGGTCTTCTTCTTCAAATTTGCTTTGGCTATTCAGGGTGTTTCGTGGTTCCACAAAAATTTTAAGATTGCTTGTTCTAGCTTCGAGAAGAATGCTGGTGCAATTTTGATTGGGATTGCATTGAATGTGTAGACAGCTTTGGGAAGTATTGACATTTTAACAATATTTATTCTTCCAACCCATGAGCATGTAATGTTTTTCCATTTCTTTATATCTTCTTCAATTTCCTTCATAAACTTTCTACGGTTACAGCATACAGACATTTTGCATATTTGGTTAGGTTTATTCCTAAGTATTTTATGCTTCGTGGTGCAGTTGTGAATGAGATCAGTTTCTTTATTTGTCTTTCTGTTGCTTCATTATTACTGTATAAGAATGCAACTGATTTCTGTACATTGATTTTGTATCTTGCGACTTTGCTGAATTCATGGATCAGTTATAGCAGACTTTTGGTGGAGTCTGTCGGATTTTCCATGTATAATATCATGTCATCTGCAAAAAGTGAAAGCTTAACTTCATCTTTGCCAATTTTGATGCCTTTGATTTCCTTTTGTTGTCTGATTGCTGATGCTAGCACTTCCAACACTATGTTAAACAACAGAGGTGAAAGTGGACATCCCTGTCATGTTCCTGATCTCAGGGAGAAAGCTCTCAGTCTTTCCCCATTCAGGATGATATTAGCTGTGGGCTTTTCATAAATGGCTTTGATGATATTTAAGTATGTTCCTTCTATCCCGACATTCTCGAGGTTTTTTTTTACTAAGAAAGGATGCTGAGTTTTGTCAAATCCTTTTTTGGCATCAATTTACAGGATCATATGGTTCTTTTCTTTTCTTTTCTTTTCTTTTCTTTTCTTTTCTTTTCTTTTCTTTTCTTTTCTTAATGTGATGTATCACGTTGATTGATTTGCAAATGTTGAACCACCCCTGCAGCCCAGGAATGAGTCCCACTTGATTCTGGTGAATAATTCTTTTTATATGCTGTTGGATTCGATTTGCTAGTATCTTATTGAGAATTTTTGCATCCATATACATCAGGGATATTGGCCTGTAGTTCTCTTTTTTTACTGGGTCTCTGTATGCTTTAGGAATCAAAGTAATACTGGGTTCATAGAGTGAATCTGGAAGTTTTCCTTCCCTTTCTATTTTTTTGGAATAGTTTGCAAAGGATAGGTATTATTTCTACTTTAAATGTCTGGTAGAATTCCCCTGGGAAGCCATCTGGTCCTGAACTCTTATTTGTTGGGAGACTTTTGATAACTGATTCAATTTCTTCGCTGGTTATGGGTCTGTTCAAGCTTTCTATATCTTCCTGTTTGCATTTTGGAAGTGTGTGGGTGTTTAGTAATTTGTCCATTTCTTCCACGTTGTCCAGTTTGTTGGCATATAATTTTTCATAATATTCCCTGATAAGTGCTTGCATTTCTGAGGGATTGGTTCTCATAATTCCATTTTCATTCATGATTTTGTCTATTTGAGTAATCTCCCTTTTTTTTGAGAAGCCTGGCTAGAGGTTTATCAATTTTTTTTTTTTTTTCAAAAAAAACAACTCTTGGTTTCATTGATCTGCTCCACAGGTTTTTTTTTTAGATTCTATGTTGTTTATTTCTGCTCTGATCTTTATTATTTCTCTTCTTCTGCTGGGTTTGGGGTGTCTTTGCTGATCTGCTTGTATTTCCTTTAGGTGTGCTGCTGGATTTTGTATTTGGGATTTTTCTTGTTTCTTGAGATAGGCCTGGAATGCAATGTATTTTCCTCTCAAGACTGCCTTCGCTGCATCCCAAAGCGTTTGGATTGTTGTCTTTTCATTTTCGTTTGTTTCCATATATTTCTTAATTTCTTCTCTAATTTCCTGGTTGCACCATTCATTCTTTAGTAGGGTGTTCTTTAACCTCCATGCATTTGGAGGTTTACTAGACTTTTTCATGTGGTTGATTTCAAGCTTCATCGCATTGTGGTCTGAAAGTATGCATGGTATGATGTCAATTCTTTTATACTTATGAAGGGCTGTTTTGTGACCCAGTATGTGATCCATTTTGGAGAATGTTCCATGTGCACTCGAGAAGAAAGTATATTCTGTTGCTTTGGGGTGCAGAGTTCTAAATATATCTGTCAAGCCCATCTTATTCAATGTATCATTCAGGGCCCTTGTTTCTTTATTGATCATGTGTATAGATTATCTTTCCATTGTTGTAAGTGGAGTATTAAATTCCCATTCAAATACCACATTATTATCATTAAGGTTGCTTATGTTTGTGATGAATTGTTTTATATATTTGGGGCTCCCGTATTCGGCACATAGACATTTATAATTGTTAGCTCTTCCCGATGGATAGATCCTGTAATTTTTATATAATGCCCTTCTTCATCTCTTGTTACAGTCTTTAATTTACTGTCTTTTGTCTGATATAAGTATGGCTACTCCAGCTTTCTTGTGACTTCCAGTAGCATGATAAATAGTTCTCCATCCCCTCACTTTTGGTCTGAAGGTGTCCCAAGGTCTAAAATGAGTCTCTTGTAGACAGCAAATAGATAGGTCTTGTTTTTTTTTTTTTTTTTTTTTTTTTTTTTTATCCATTATGATACCTATGTCTTTTGGTGGGAACATTTAGTCCATTTACATTTAGTGTTATTATTGAAAGATATGGTTTAGAGTCATTGTGATGTCTGTAGGTTTCATGCTTGTAGTGATGTCTCTGGTACCTTGTCTCACAGGTTCCCCCTTACGATCTCTTGTAGTGCTGGTTTAGTGGTGACGAATTCTTTCAGTTTTTGTTTGTTTGGCAAGACCTTTATCTCTCCTTTTGTTCTAAGTGATAGACTTGCTGGATAAAGGATTCTCAGCTGCATATTTTTTCTGTTCATTACATTGAAGATTTCCTGCCAGTCCTTTCTGGCCTGCCAAGTTTCAGTAGATAGATCCGTCACTAGCCTTATTGGTCTATCTTTATATGTTAGAGCTTGTTTATCCCTAGCTGCTTTCAGAATTCTCTCTTCATCCTTGTATTTTGCCAGTTTCATTTTGATATGTCATGCAGAAGATCGATTCAAGTTACATCTGAAGGGAGTTCTCTGTGCCTCCCGGATTTCAATGCCCTTTTCCTTACCCAGATCAGGGAAGTTCTCAGCTACGATTACTTCAAATGCACCTTCAACACCTTTCCCTCTGTCTTCCTCTTCTGGAATCCCAATTATGCATATAATTATTACATTTATTTGTGTCACTTAGTTCTCTAATTCTCCCCTCATACTCCTGGATTTTTTTATCTCTGTTTTTCTCAGCTTCCTCTTTTTCCATAATTTTATCTTCTAATTCACCTATTCTCTCCTTTGCCTCTTCAATCTGAGCTGTGGTCACCTCCATTTTTATTTTGCACCTCATTTATAACATTTGTTAGCTCCTCTTGTTTCTTAGTCCTGTGATCTCTGTAGGAATAGATTCTATGCTGTCGTCTATACTTTTTTCAAGCCCAGCAATTAATTTTATGACTATTATTTAAATTAATTTTCTGTTACATTGCTTAAATCGTTTCTGATCAGTTCGTTAGCTGTAGCTACTTCCTGGAGTTTCTTATGAGGGTAATTCTTCTGTTTCGTCATTTTGGATAGTCCCTGGAGTGGCATGGAACTGCAGGGCTCTTCCCCTGTGCTGTCTGGAATAACTTGCGTTGGTGGGCGGGGCTGTAGTCAGACCTGATGTCTGCCCCCAGCCCACCGCTGGGGCCACAGTCAGACTGGTGTGCACCTTATCTTCCCGTCTCCCTGGGGCAGGACTGTTTGTGGAGTGGTGTGGCTCCTGTCTGGGTTACTTGCACACTGACAGGCTTGTGGTGCTGCTTCAGTGGGATCTGGCATATTAGCTGGAGTGAATCCGCATGGTGCACAGGGGCGGGAGGAGCAGACTCAGCTCACTTTGCTCTAGGTGGTCCCCTGCTGACGGGGCCCTGCAGCACTAGGAAGGAGGCCACCTATCTGAGGGATTGATCCACAGAAGCACAGGGTTGGGTGTTTGTGCTGTGCAAACGAGTTCCGTGACGGGAACTGGTTCCCTTTGGGATTTTGTCTGGGGCATGGGCGAGGGATATGGCGCTGGCAATCGCCTTTGTTTCCCGCCAAGCTGAGCTCTGTCATCTGGGGCTCAACAAATCTCCCTCCCATTGTCCTCTAGCCCTCCCACTTTCAGAGCAGAGCTGTTGACTTATAACATTTCAGATGTTAAGTCCAGCTGGCTGTCAGAACACACTCCATCCAGCCCCCACTCTTTTGCAAGCCAGACGTGGTGGCTCTGCCTTGCAGGGTGGGCTGTTTGCCCCTCCACTGCCCGGCTCCCTCCCACCAGTCCGTGTAGCATGCACTGCCTCTCAGCCCTTTTTACCTTCTTCCATGGGCCTCTCGTCTATGCTTGGCTCCGGAGAGTGTGTTCTTCTAGTCTTCTGGTGGTTTTCTGGGTTATTTAGGCAGATGTGGGTGGAATCTAATTGGTCAGCAGGACGAGGTGAGCCCAGCGTGCACCTATGCTGCCATCTTCCTCTGTCCAATCTGAGACTTTAGTTTTTAGAACAGTTAAAGTTCAAGGCAAAATTGAGTGAGAAGGGCAGATTTCCCATATGTTCCCTGCCCATACATAGCTTTCTTAATTATCAGCACCCCTACCAGAATGGTACACCTGTTCCAATTGATCAACACTATAAACCCTAGAAATCCATATTTTACATTACATTTCACTCTAGGTGTTCTGCATTCTAAGTGTTTGGACAAATGTATAATGCTATATATCCATTTTTATTATGCTATTCAACAGTGTATTTTCACTTCCCTAAAAATCCTCAGTGTTCCACCTATTCATTTTCCTGCCGCCATCAAGCCTTTGCAACTACTATCCTTATTGTCTTCATGGTTTTGCTTTTCTCCACATGTCTTATTATTGGAATTATATACATTATGTAGAGTTTTCAGATTGACTTCTTTCATATAGTAATATGAATTTAAGTTTTCATCATGTATTTTCATGTTTTAATGAGACATTTCATTTTAATGTTTAATATTCCAATACCTAAAGGTACCAAAATTTATTTATCCAGTTACCTTCTGAAAAACATTATAGTTGTATCCACAATTTGACATTATCAATAAAATTATTATGAAGATTCTTGTGCAACTTTTTATGTGAACATAGGGCTTCAACTTCTTTGGATAAATACCAAGGTGTGTGATTTCATTTATTGTATTTTTCTTCTTTTTCTTTGTTAAAGTTTTCATTTTGTTCATGTATTGTTATCCTGCTCATTGAGTTATCTATCTGTGTCTAGCTCATGGGCTTCAATTATTTTGATTTATTTGTCAAGCAATTTATAGATGTCCATTTTGGCATTGGTTTTGAAAAATTATTGTTTTCTTTTTGTGGTGTCATGTTTCATTGATTGTGTTTCTAGTAGTTTTGCACTGTTGTCTTCACATTTATAGATTCAGTCACCTACTTCTGTCTTTACTGACTGGTTTTAGGAGAGAAATACCTTTATCATATGGTATTTGCCTTTCTTTGATCATTCTGCTCAACAAGGCATTCTGGGGATCTTTCAGACCTCTTCTATGGATGCAACCACTCCACATATCTTGTTTCCTCCTGAGGAGGATCCTTAAGATTATATTTTTTCTCTCCATCTTGCAAAGTTGGGCTGGGCACTGAAACTCTGCCATTTGTTTTCTCTAGAGGGAGATACCTTAAAATGCTCACGTTTGAATGTTTTCCCCAAATTCTGCAGAGTTAAGCTGGCTTCCTCTGTGCACTTGTGTTTCCTCTGTAAAAACTTTCACTTACTGTCAAGAACCTGACAATGGGATGTTGATGAGGTATGTGAGGCATTAGGGGCTCCCATGCACCAGGTGAAGGTGTCAGTAGGCAGGGCATCCATATGCAGCTCATGGACAGGCTTTCTGATGAGGTCCATGGAAAACTTCTGTGATATCTGTGTAACTTTCATGAGTTCTGAGCCCTGGTTACTGTGCAGCCAGGCTCTCCCAACCCTTCAGCTTTTCCAATTACTTCAGCATTATAGGTGAGGCATGAAAGAAGTGAGCTCTTGGGCAGCGTCTTACTTAGCTGGGGAATCCAGGCACTCATTAACTACACTCTCACATTCCCCTGTGGAGAAATGTCAGCTCAAGGTGGTCTATCTTGGAACTGAGCTTTGTCTTATGGGAGGGTAATGTGTATAAGGTCAAACTATTCTTATACTCCTCAATTCATCTATCCTTGGATTTTTTTGTTCCAGTGGTGTTCTTATATTTCTCTGTTGGACTCTCGGACTTCCACAAAAGTACTCTTGTCCATGGGTGGTTGTCAAAATAAATGTTCTATGGAGGGACAATAGAAAATTCCTATTATTCCTCCATTGTGCTAGGCCATTCTTCTCAAGACTTCATTGTCAACAATTTTCCAATCATGTTTCTTCCAAGTCTGTGACCATCTAGCTAAACCATTGGAAATAGCCCATAAATTGGTATATAATCATACTTCTGACCATTTCTCCTTCCAAGCAAAGTGAACAACTGTGTGCCCTGCCCAAAGTTTTGCCCACTGGGAGGACTTCCTTTCACTATTGTCCTTCAAGGATGTTCTATAGAGGGGCTTGGGTGTTATAGCTGTACAATTTCAGTCCGTGACAGCATATCATGCAGCATTATTCATAAACCAAGGCAAAGTCTTCTCTTCCTCTGTCAAACGATCATAGGGAAATACCCATGAAGTCATAGGTGCAGGCTGGGATACAACATTCCGTGTAGCAAAAGTGGGGATCATGGGGATCACTTCTTCATGTAATGTAATTGTGCCATTAGGGCTTACTTTGGCCCAATCATATATACACCACTTCCATTTGATGATGTAGTGATGCTATGCACCCCCTAACATTATGGTTTGGTGGGTCAGATAACAGCCATTTTATTATGAGAAGATCAGTTTGCATGGTAAATTTGTGGCCTTTGGATAAGTGTTCAATCTCTACTAAGCCCAGTAGCAGGCTAAGACCTGTTTATCAAAAGGAGAGTAGTTATCTTCAGATTATGTAAGGGCTTTGCTCCAAGTTATAAAAGCTTGTTCTATGTTTCTCTTATATAGTTATCTCATGAGTGACATGTAAATATCTTACCGATAAGTGTACAGAAGTTTTCACTTCTCTGTTACTAGGGACAACTAGTATATGTAATCACATCCACCTGGCCTTTGGCAGTTGAGTGCTGTCACATGGCTCTTGCCGCTCCAAGATCCAATTACTATCACTGCATTTAGGTTTTCCAGTTGAATGGCTATAATTCTCACTATAATATCTAGCCTGCAGAGAAGAGCTACCATGGAACTCTAAAGATACTGGGGCTTCACTCAGAAATTTATTCCTCAAAATATTGATGAAAGTATGTCTTTTAGACCCTCCAAATGTGGGTGAATTGGTATTAAATGACAACTTTGCTCTAACATTCTAATATCTCTAAACCTCTGAATCCTTTTTATACATTAAACCAAGGAACATCAGGCATTTCCAATTCACTCACAGTGGACATTTTTTGATCAACATTTCAGCCAATCAACCAAAGTGTTGGGAGTCCCTTTTAACTCCCAATGCTGCAACATTAAATTTAGAATTTCTTCTCAGTAGAACCATACTGATCCAACTTTATATTTCTTCTATTCCTTATACCATTATCTCACATCCTTACTATCCATTCTCATACATGTTCCTCAGATTTCTGCTTGTTTAAATTGGAAAAATCATGTAGTTCTTTTGGAGTATACTGTATCTCACCTTTAAGGACCTGCTGGGATTTAAGTCTAGATATAGGTCTAAAAGCAAAGAAGGGTGGTGAGGATGGTTCCAGAGGACAGCAGCATTGTCTCCCATGACAACTGCATCAAGGGAAGAAACTGCCATTTCCTCAGGCAATGTTGGGTTAATCCCCCCAGATGGAGGTAGAATGGCAAATACCACTGTGGGTAATGCTGCCACTGGGAGTGGGGAGGTCACCTCAGTGGGATTGGGGTAGTCACTTTTGCTGAAGATTAGAAGGGGGTGGGAAAACCTCTTCCACTGCAAAGATGGATAACCAGAATTTAAATGATCAATGCCTTCCACTTCATCAGTCTTCCCAAAAGTCTTCATCCAAATGTACATTATTCTAGTATTTATCAGTGTCCTCACTTTAACAGTAAATACCCTGTAATTCTGAGAATTTTACATGTTTTGCAATTTAACCAATTGCAGGATGTTTTTCTATATTTGAATTTCAGCAATTTTAGCCTTATGGCTATAGGAAAGAAGGCTGTCCTTCAAGACACACATAGATCCTAGGCATTCATGCAGGTCTTGCATAAAGTGGCATTTTCTTGGGTATTCAACTCTGTTACACAAATTTTACTTGGGTCGTTTTTGTGTGTGTTGTTGAATTGTAAGACTTTTCTCTAAAGAAGACGTGGATGTCCAAATAAGCACATGTAAATATGCTCAATATTAGTAGCCACTGGGAATTGCAAATCAAAATGACAAGAAGATACTACTTCACTCATTAGGATGACTATTAAAAATAGTACTACTGGGGTGCCTTGGTGGCTCAGTCAGTTAAGCATCTGACTCTTGGCTCATGTCAAGATCTTATAGTTCATGAGTTTGAGCCCCACATAGAGCTGTATGCAGACAGCACACAGCCTGCTTGGGAATCTTTCTCCTTCTCTCTTTCTGTTCCTCTTCCTCTAGTGCTCTCAATCTCTCTCACTCACTCTCTCTCTCTCAAAGTAAAAAAAAAAACCTTAAAAAATAAAAAATAATAAAAATAATGTTACTGATGTGGTGCCTGGGTGGCTCAGTTGATTAAGCACCCCACTCTTTATTTCACCTCAGGTCACACTCTCACAGTTTGTGGGATCAAGCCCCACATCGGGATCTGCACTGACTGACAGGTCAGAGCCTTCTTGGAATTCTCTCTCCCTCTATCTCTGCCCTTCTCCTGCTTTCTCTCTCTTTCTCTTTCTCTCTTTCCCTTTCTCTTTCTCAAAATACATAAATAAACCTTTTTAAAAGATGGGTATTGTGAAATTTGAAACCCTAGTTCATTGTCTGGTGGGAATATAAAATGTGCAGCTGCCATGGAAAACAATTTGTCAATTTCCTACAAAAATAAACATAGCATTAACATATGACCCAGAATTCCAATTCTAGATACATACATATTCCAAAGAATTCAAAGAAATACTCAAATAGATATTTGTGTATCCATGTTCATAGCAGCATTATTCACAACAACCCAAAGGTGGAAGCAACTCAAGTGTCCATCAGTGGAAGAATAGATTTAAAAAATGTGACATATACCTACAACAGGATATTATTAAACCTTAAAAACGAATAAGAGTGTGACACATGCAGTAGCATGGATGAATTTTGAGAACAGTATGTTTAGTGGAATAAGTCATTATAAATAGATGAGTAACATGGTTAAGTTTAAAAAGTAAATATCAGGTGGGATAAGCTTAATTTACATGTTTTAATTACCAACTTTTACCATTCTCTGCTAACATCTGTCAAAAATAACTTTGTCCCTGGGGCACGTGGGTGGCACAGTATGTTAAGCATACAACTTTGACTCAGGTCATGATACAATGGTTTGTGGGTTCAAGTCCCATGTTGGGCTCCACACTGATTGTGCAGAGCCTGCTTAGGATTCTCTCTCCCCCTCTCTCTCTTCTCCTCCTCTACTTGTGCTTTCTGTCTCTCTTTTTCAAAAATAAATAAATAAATCTTAGAAAATAACTCTGTCCCTTTTGTTTGGCATCTATTTATTTCCTACAATGAAGAATATTGGCTAAAGATATAACTAGGTATAAGAACTTAAGAAAAGCTATGAATAACAGAGATATCAAAAGATATTGGGGTAAGTTTATGGTGATTGTTACATATCTCTGAGTATCAAGGTTGCCAAAAATAAGGGAAAACTATGACCTTTATTCATTCATAGAGAGAGTCCTGAATATGATTAATCATGATCTGTGTTTATTCTTATAAAAATGTAGAATACCCTTAGTGATTAGTTGTTCAACTTCCTGAGCTTCAGCTCCTGTAAGCTATATTCACTCCTAGTTTAGAAGAGGTAAGTTACCTAACGTTGAGCTGAATTTAAAGTAGAGACACTTAAGAGAAGGCAGAAATCCATAGTGAAATGAAGGCTGATCCTTTGCAATTTAATCAATTGTCACTTTTGTTATCTTCTTTCTCTTAGATGAAACTAAGAAAAGTACAAATTGATTAAAGTAGTTCTCATTCATCCAGAAAGCCTCATAAATCAATTCTCAATTGTGCCATTTTATTGCAATAAAATCACAATAAGCATTAACTGTGGAACATACAAGTTATCCATTTAAGGTGATTTTTACAAATGCTATTGGAAAAGTTGAAAAATAACATCTGATACCTTTCCTGCTTTTTACAAATTCTAAAAACTAAAAAGAAACAGCATCCTCTTGTACCACAGTTTCAAATTTTAATAACTCACCACTTATTAACAGGCCACACAACATTATTATGAGTTCAGGGGTAAGTTAATCTTTTTCAAATCTTAATCATATTTTTTTCAGAATTATATAACATTAGAAATTAAAGAAACTATAAAGACCACTGATTCTAACCATTTCATGTATTATTTCCAAGTAGAATTATTGAAACACAGGGAAGGGAAATGACCTATATAAGGTAATATTGCAAGTTAATAACAGATCTGGATTAAAAAAAATAATAGAAGTTCTGTCTTTGATTATGCACTCTTTGCATTTTGGGCCTTGAATAATTTTTTAGTTGGCCAGCAAAATCTGCTGTATGCATGGGTATGCAGTTGCTTAAGTGGTAAAATAAAGGGCACCAGACAAAATTTCATGACCCACATATTTCTCCCACTGCCGAGTGTTTAAATGTGCTTACACTACTAAAACATCCGTTTGGGAAGGGGCATACCTTCTCTGATCTTCCTGTACAAAAATACAAATACTCTGTCTACCAACCCACATAACCAGTGTTAAGGGAGGATGTTAAGCAGTTTTCCTTTACTAAATTTTTAAATGTAACTTATTATTTTTACCTGTACAGTCCTCTCAACAAGTGGTTTAAGGTCAGATTAAAATTGTGAGAGATAAAACAGGTCTAGATTTTGTTTTATTCACCTACTGTTTAACTATTTTGTAAATAAAGGATTCCTAAGCAAGGGTTATGTGGATGGACAAACACATAATACCTGACAATAGTAAAATGAAATCTACAGCAGTATATTAGTTACATACACTAATAGTTTAGTGGAGGAGGAGACCAGGTGCCATGAATGACCACATGAGGTTGTCCTCAGGAAGAGTGAAACCAGGAATGTGGGAAGCAGGCATTGTAGTATTAAGAAGGTGAGATGTTACCTGGTTCCCATGTAATGGCATAATTGGCTTGTTTGAATAAATCCATGGTCTAGCACAGAACTGAAGCCTTATACTTAAGGATATGTGGGCATTTTGGTTCCCCGTGATAATAAGGGCTGTTTGGATAGGTATCTTTCTTTAGGATAACAATACAGAGAGGAATTTGCAATTAGACCATTCAATTTTTTCCAGTTTTTCCAAATGTCAAGACATATATAATGCTGGGCCTCAAATTTAAGTTCTATATTACATATTTTAAGTATGGGGGTATTTCTAGGTAGGATTCTTCAATGGATTTTTGATGTTTTTAAGACAAAGATCTACATTTTTTAATAAAGCACAAAGAGACCAAAATAGTATAACTCTTATTCACTTCTCTAGCCTATTACATTACACCCCTCCACTTCACTAACTTGATGAAGAAATGTTTGTTTTATTTATTACCTTAAATAAAATCTATTGTATCTTTTTAATTACTTTTTTAACATTTATTTATTTCTGAGAGACAGAGACAGAGCACATGTGGGGGAGTACTAGAGAGAGAGGGAGGCACGGAATCCGTAGCAAGATCCAGGCTCTGAGTTGTCAGTACAGAGCCCGACATGAGGCTTGAACTCACAAACCATGAGATCATGACCTGAGCTGAAGTCGGCTTAACCGACTGAGACACCCAGGCTCCTAAAATCCATTGTATCTTAGGTATCATTTTCATCATCTCTAGGCTTGTATACATACTTTCCCCTCTTTTGGAAACTTTCTTCCTACACACTCTATTTTTAAATATGTACTTACTATTATTATTTTTTTTTGAGAGAGAGAGACAGAGTACTAGAGGGAGAGAGAGAGAGAGAGACAGACAGACAGACAGAATCTGGAACAGGCTCCAGGCTTTGAGCTGTCAGCACAGAGCCCAATGTGGGGCTAGAACCTACAAACTGTGAAATTATGACCTGAGGCAAAGTCAGATGCTTAACCAACTGAGCCACCAAGACGCCCTATCCTCCTACACACTTTCATTTCCCTGGCTAACTCCTATTCTCTCTTTAGATATCAGCTAATAAATTACTTCATTAGGAAGCTATTTCCTGAACTTCTAGTTAGACCCTTGTAACATTTTCAAAATAACATTCTGTACTTTTATAAATTATTAGACTTGTTTTATTTCTATTGAGAGAATAATGGCTCTCCCCTATGTATGCATGACCTAATTCCAAAATCCTATCAATATGTTTACCATAGATGACAAAGGGACTTTGTAAATGTTATTAAGTTCATGAAACTGAGATGGAGAGATGATCCAGGTAGACCAAGCTAATCACATGACTCCTTAAAAATAGAGACCTTTTTATCTGATGAATTCAGAGAGATGTGGTAGAAGAAAAGAAAAGAAACAAAGCATAAGAAGGACTTGATTTACCATTTTTGGCTATAAAGATATAGAAAAAGGCTATGAGCCTAGAAATGTGAATGGCCTCTGAAAGCTAGAAACAACCCCCAATTGATAACCAGCAAGAAAATGGAGAACTCAGGGCTATAACTACAAGGAGTTAAATTCTACCAATTACGTGTGTGATCAAGGAAATATATTCTCCCTTACAGTCCCCAGAAGGGAATACAGCACTCCTGATACCTTGATTTCAGCATTGTGCAACTCTAAGCAAAGGAATCAATTCAGCAAACTATTTTGGGCTTCTCTGACTTAGAGAACTGTGGGATAATATACCTGTGCTGTTTTAAACTGCTGCTTATGATAATTTTTGTGGCATAGAAAATTAATACTGTAATAGCCTGAAAACTCCATAAAGGCAGGGGTTATATCTGACTTTATTTTCTTCCAGTATCTCCAATGTGCAGTTCAGTGACTGGCAATCAAATGCTGTATCTCAAAAGGATTCAACAGGAGGTTGGTAGGTAGAACCAAGTTCCTAAGTTCTTACTTGGAGGCATTCAGGCATAGAAAAAGGAAGAAAAACACAAAAGAGACAGCCATGAAAGTACCATAGATCAGTCTTGTCATTAGATTGATGATTACACCAAGGACCACCTCTTATAGCTAGCTTTATTTAGAGAAGATAGTATGCAGTCTCCAGTGGAAAAATTTAGCTTTATGATACCATCAGTTGTGGTATTTGCAAGCACTTTAACTCTGTTGCCTGAATCTACAGAGATCTCTAATGAATTTAGGCAATAACTCTAGCACTTATACCCCTCATTTCTCACTTTCACTGTTTCTTTTCAATAATTGCTTTACCTTCATTTAATTATTTTAGTTATGGATTAGCATATTTCAGGTACAAATCACAGCACCCTGAAAAACGCCTTGAATCATCAGCTTCAGTGGCTCTATAGACCATGTATTCATATAAATAATATCTCAAAGCCTCTTCATTTTGCTCAGAAGAAAATTAAATGTGCTTTAAATGCATTTAATGCTCCTGTATTCAAATAGTTAATTTTCACTGTGTTCTGTTCAGGAAAAAGAAAACTGTCACCTTGTCATTTTAGAGTCTGACATTAAGCTTGTCAAAAGAGGCAGCTGTTAAACTGAATTACTGGTGACATGCAGAGAAATGGCTCTTGCCAGATGTAAAATACATCTGTGGCATAAAATGGTACAGAGAGGCTTTTCAAATATGGTCACACTGGTATTTGAATAATATGTCTATGGTGTGAAAACATGGCTTTGATTCATTTAAGGCAGCAAACTGAAGCAAATGAAAAACATAAAGAACCTCTACCATATCCATAAGTTATGCCTAGGTATAAAAACAGTACAGTAACAATGCCCTCATATTCTTATCTTTATCCAAAAGCAACCATGCTTAAAGTACAGCAAGAAAGAATTTGAGTTTCCAGGTTTTTGAGTATGTATCTGGGTGAGATGGACATTTACAAAGTAGATTGTACAGAGAATGAATAAATCTATCTTCCAGAAACAAATGTTACCAAGATAATTTTTTCCTGTGACATTAATGAAAAGTTTTCTGGCTGAATTATTCTGACACTGTTATTCAGTAAATTCAAAGGAATGAATAATTTACAAACAAAACAGATAAATCCATAGTACATATGAGCTATACTGATAACCAAACAACAGAGGCAGTTCAAAAATATTTACTAGTGTCTAATATGTCTCAGTTACTGTGTTAGGTATTATCCAGAATGCATGAAATATTCAAAACAAAGGTCATTCCCTATCAAAACACTCATTAAATAGTGAGAAGACAAACACAAACACAAGAAAGTCTCTTCTCAGGAAGATTGGCTAATAGCTGGAATTGAAGCACACACACACACACACACACACACACACACACATACACACAAATTTTCAAGTATGAGTAAGAAAGCAAGATCATCAAAGTTATCATGGAGGAGGTAAGAAATGAGCAGAATCTTAAATAACAGGTATATATTTATACAAAGGTATTAAGAAAAAATTAAGTACAAACACAATTTCTAAGAGTGGTTTCGCAAATAACTCAGAATTTAAGGTATTGAGCTAGACAGTGCATTCTATTATTAACTGTTGTGTCCCTTGACCATCTCTAATTGTACCTCAAACAGAACCATAGTCACTCTCAGACAAGACCAAAAAGTCTGAGATTATTTATCCTTAGAGTTAAGTTCATCTCAGCAGTTAAACTAGGTCAGCAATGATCTTTCTTTTCCATTATTGGTAAGAGCAAAATCACCTCGCTTTGTGTTTCTATATAGAGACAGAGTAAGAAATCATTTTATAAAAAGCAGGATGGTCTGACTACTATATTAGATATAATTAGCCATCCTTTATTGTGCTAGTTGCTTTACATCATATATCAATTAATAGGTACATTACTGTTGAGAGATACTTATTATTATCATATTTCAGATAAGAAAACTGAGGCTAAGAAAAATGGAATCCCTTGCATAGATCACATAGCTAGAAAGTGGTGGATCCCTTGCAATGTCTGAGTCAAAAACCTTTTATCCTTTGTACTTACAACTGTGTTTTCATGTTCCAGAGTAGATGCTGGATGGCTGTAATCAATTAGAAAAGAAGGTCAAATTAAAAGAAATATCTGTGACTCCACTTTAATGTTTTCTGTCCCAATTTACTACTCCCTGAGACACCATGTATTACCATATGGATCAAAAATTTCTTGGTGAATCATTTGGATTAGATTTTTGGCTACTGAAACACACCTGAAACAGATAGAAATAATTGAAGACTCTAATTAAACAAAATAGAACTGTAAGAACCAGTTTCATATAGTTCAGAATCCTGTCTATTATGCTACAAAAAGAATTAAAAATGTAGCAAAATTGGAGCTGTATGTAAATACCAATATAAAATCTACAGTAGGTTCTTGGTTTTAGTAGACTTTGATTTTAGAGTAACTTTAGGTTCACAGCAATATTGAGCAGAAGGTACAGAGATAGACCATACTATCCCGTACTACATGTGCATATCCTCTTCCATTATAAACATTCCCCCACTGGGTAGTACATTTGTTAATATTGATGAACCTACATTAAAACATTAGTATCATCCAGAGTTCATAGTTTACATTAGAATTCAATCTTGATGTTCTATAATATATGGGTTTGGACAAATGAATAATGGCGTGTATCCACTATTATAGTACCATACAGAGTAGTGTCACTGCCATAAAAAAATCTGTCCACCTGATTCCTCCTTTCCCTTTAACCTCTGGAAACCACTGATATTTTTACTGTATTTATAGTTTTTCTTTTTCCAAATTTCATGTAGTTAGAATTGTAGACTATGTAACTCTTCAGACTGACTTCTTTCAATTAGTAATATGTATTTTAAGTTTCTTCCATGTCTTTTCATGGACTGATATATCCATACTAATAGGTGTTAAGTGATATCTCATTGTGGTTTTGAATTTCATTTCCCTAATGACTAAAGATGTTTAGAATTCTTTCATGTGCTTAGTGGCCATCTTTATGCCTCCTTTGGAAAAATATATATTCACTTCCTGTGTCCATTTTTTAATTGGGTGTCTTTTCTTTTTTATTATTAAGTTGTAAATGTTGATTTATTCTCTATATGTTCTGAATATTAATGTCTCAGAAGATATATGATTTTCAAACATTTTCTTTTACTTTGTACACTGTGTTTTCACTCTCTTTTAAAAAAATTTAAATGTTTATTTTTGAGAGAGAGAGAGAGTGTGTGTGTAAGCAAGGGAGTACCAGAGAGACAGAAGGAGACAGAATCTGAAGCAGGCTCCAGGCTCACCTGTCAGCATAAGCCTGATGCAGTGCTTGAACCCACAGAGTGTAAGATCATGACCTGAGCCAAAGTTAGATGCTCAATTGAATGAGCAACGCAGGTGCCCTTCACTATCTTGATAGTGGTATTTTATCCACAAAAGTTTTTAATTTGAATGGCGCCCAATTTACTTTTCCTTTTGTTGTTTTCATGTCATACTAAAGAAACCATTGCCAAATTTAACATAATTAAAATGTGCCCTCATATTTTTTTTTACATTTGTAGCTTTTAAATTTAGGTTTTTGAGGGCGCCTGGGTGGCTCATTCAGTTAAGCATCCAACCCATGATTTCAGCTCAGGTCATGATATCACAGTTGGTGAGATATAGCCCTGCATCGCCCTGCATCAGGATCTGCATTGACAGTACGGAGCTTACTTGGGATTTTCTCTCTCCCTCTATCTCTGCCTCTACCTGCCTCTCTTTCTGAATCTCTCTCTCTCAAAATAAATAAACTTCAAAAAATAAAGTTTGGTTTCTGATCCATTTTCATTACTTTTTGTATGTGATATAAGAAAAAGTCAGTCTACTCTTTTCATTTATATTTTGGTATACTCAATTTTTCCAGCATAATTTTTGTTCTTTCCCCATTATATAATCTTGGAGTTCTAGTTGAAAATCAGTGGGCCTTAGATGTGTGGGTATACTTCAAGGTTCCTAATTTGGTTACATTGGTCTTTATGTCTGTACTTATGCCAGTTCTACATTCTTCTGACTACTATACCCTTGTGGTAATTTTTGAAGTCTGGAAGTTTGAGTTCCCAAATTTTGTTCCTTTTCCAAACTGTTTTTGGCTCTTTGAGGTCTCTTGAAGTTCCATATAAGCTATAGAATATTTTTTTTCATTTTTTTAAATTAAAAAAAATAAAACAATGCTTATTTATTTCTGACATAGAGAGAGAGAGAGAGAGAGACAGAGAGAGACAGAGAGAGACCAAGTGGAGGAGGGACACAAAGAGAGGGAGACACAGAATCCAAAGCAGGCTCCAGGGCTCTGAGCTGTCAGCATAGAGCCTGAGACAGACTTGAACTCATGAACCATGACATCATGACCTGAGCCGAAGTCAGCCACCCAACTGACTGAGCCATCCAGGAGCCTTTCTTTTTTTTTTTTTTAAATAAACACCATTGGGATTTTGATGGGGACTGCATGGAACCTGTAGATCACATCGAATAGTATTGACATCTTAACAATATTAAATCTTCCAATACATAAATGCAGAGTGGCTTTGTGTTTATTTATGTCTTCATCTTTAAGCAATGTTTTGTAATTTTCAGCATATGAGTCTTTTGCCTTCTTAATTAAATTTATTTCTAATAAGTTTTTATGTTATTGTAAATAATTATGTCCTTAATTTCCTTTGAGGTTGTTTATGTTAGTATGTGGCAATATGGCTGATTCTTTGCATGTTGATTTTGTATACTGCAATTTTGCTGAATTTGTTTGTGAGTTATAACAGGATTGATGTGTGTATGCACACGTGTGTGTGTATGAGCATACATGTATTCTTTAGGGTTTACTAGAAATAAAATCATATCATCTGAGAATATAGTTTCACAACTTCCTTTCCAAACTGGAAGCCTTCTATTTCCTTTTCCTTGTCTAATTGCCCTAATTAGAATTTCCAGTAATATGCTAAATATACATGGTAAAAGCTGGCATCTTGTCTTATTACGCATCTTGGGAAAATTATTCAGTCTTTCCCCATTGAGCATGATATGAGCTGTGAGTTTTTCCTATATGACTTTTCTCATATTGAGAAATTTCTTCGTATTCCTAGTTTATTTAATGTTTTTATCATGAAAGGGTGCTTGATTTTGTCACATCTATTTTCTGCATCAATTGATATGGCCATTTTTTTCTTTCATCCTATTCCTGTGGTGCATTACATTGATTATTTTTCATATGTTAAACCACCCTTACATTTCTGAGATAAATCCTACTTGGCCATAATGTATAATTGGTTTAATATGTTGCTGAGTTAGGTTTGCTAGTATTTTGTTGAGGATTTCTAAATCTATGTTCATAAAGGATATTCTTCTTCAGTTTTCTTTTCTTGCATTATCTTTTTCTGATTTTGATGCCGGGGCAATGCTGGCCTCAGGGAATGAGTTAGAAAATACTCTTTCCTTATACTTTCTTTAGAAAAAAAAAGTTTGAGAACTATTAGTGTTATTTTTTTAATTTTGGGTAGAATTCACTAAAGAAACCACTTTATTTTGGGGAGATTTTTATTAGGAATCCAATCTTCTTACTTGTTATAGGGCTATTGAGATTTTATATTTCTTCCTAAGTCCATTTGGTAGCATGTGTTTTTTATTCAGAATTTGTCCACTTGATGTGTATATCCAATATAGTGTCGTACAGAAGTTCATGGTATTCTCGTAATCCTTTTTATTTCTGAAAAATTAGCAGTTATGTCCCTCTTTTGTGACTGAATTTAATAATTTGAGTCTTCTTCATTTTTTTAGTCTAGTCTAACTAAATGGTTGCCAATTTTGTTGATTAAAAAAAACCCCACAATTTTAGTTGAGTTGATTTTTTCTATTATTCTTTCTCTATTTTATTTTTCTCCACTTTTAACATTAGTGTTTCTTTCACTGTGCTTGTTTTCAGTTTAGTTCATTTTTCATTGTCTAATTCCTTAAGATGTATTGTTGGGTTATTTAAGATTTTGTTAATACATTCATTTATGGTGTTAAATTTCTATCTTATCATTGCTTTTGCTGGATCCCATGAGTTTTTCGATGTTGTGTGTTTAGTTTCATTTGTATTGAGAAATATTCTAATTCATTTTGTGATTTGTTTTTTGATCTGTAGGTTATTTAATTGGATGATGTTTATTTTCGACATATTTGTAAATTTTCTAGTTTTCTTTTTGTCATTAATTTCTAGTTTTTCTTTTAGTTTGTATTTAAATTCCAGTTAGATGGGGCACCTGGGTGGCTCAGTCAGTCAAGCATCTGACTTTGGCTCATTTCATGATCTCATGGTTTGTGAGTTTGAGCACTGTGTCCGGCTCTGTGCTGGCAGCTCAAAGCCTGGAGCCTGCTTCAGATTCTGTGTCTCCCTCTCTCTCTGCCCCACCCCCCAACTCGTGCTCTGTCTCCCTCTCTTTCTCAAAAATAAATAAATATTTTAAAAAGTAATTCCAATTAGTTGACATACAATAAAATATTAGTTTCAGGTTCACAATTTAGTGATTCAATACTTACATAAAACACCCAGTGCTTGTCACAAGTGGCCAACAACTATTTAACCATCTCCCCATTCATCAAAAAAATCCCTTTGTTCTCTACAGTTAAGAGTCTGTTTTATGGTTTGCCTGTCTCTTTTTTTCCACTATGATCATTTGTGTTATTTCTGTAATTCCACATATGAATGAAATCATATAGTGTTTGTCTTTCTCTGACTTTTCCCCTTAGCATAGTACACTCTAGCTCTATCCATGTCCTTGCAAAAGGAAACTTTCATTCTTTTTTATGGCTGAGTAATATTCCACTGTATGCATATGTGTGTGTGTGTGTGTGTGTGTGTGTGTGTGTGTACAACATATTCTTCATTCATCTGTTGACGGGCATTTGGGCTCTTTCCATGATTTGACTCTTGTTAATAATGCTCCTATAAACATTGAGGTGGATGTATCCCTTCAAATTAGTATTTTTTTAATCTTTTGGATAAATACCTAGTGGTGTAATTTGTAGGGTGTAGGGTACTTTTATTTTTAACTTTCTGAGGAATCTCCATACTGTTTTACAAAGTGGCAGAACCAGTTTGCATTCCCACCAGCAGTGGAAGAGGGTTCCCCTTTCTCCACATCCTCAACAACACTTGTTTCCTATGTTCTTAATTTTAGCCATTCTGACAGGTGTGAGGTGGTATTTCGTTGTAGTTTTCATATGAATTTCATTGATGATCAATGATGTTTAACATCTTTTCATGTATCTGTTGGGAATATGGATTATTTCTTTGGAAAAATGTCTCTTTATGAATTCAGCTCATTTTTTAACTGAATTTTTTTTGGGTTTTATAAGTTGAGTTTGTTGAGTTTTACAAGTTCTATATATATATATATATTTTTTAATTAATTTCTTTCTTTCTTTTTTTTCTTTTTTTTAAATATGAAATTTATTGTCAAATTGGTTTCCTTACAACACCCAGTGCTCATCCCAAAAGGTGCCCTCTTCAATACCCATCACCCACCCTCCTCTCCCTCCCACCCCCCATTAACCCTCAGTTTATTCTCAGTTTTTAAGAGTCTCTTTTGCTTTGGCTCCCTCCCTCTCTAACCTCTTTTTTTTTTTTTTTTGGATACTAACCCTTTATCAGATATATCATTGGTAAGTATCTTCTTCCATTCTAAAGGTTTCTTTTTAGTTTTGTTGATTGTTTCCTTCAGTATGCAGAATTTTATTTTTCTTGATCAAGTCCAAAGAATTTATTTTTGCTTTTGTTTCCCTTGCCACAGGAGACATATATAGTAAGAAATTGCTACAGCTGTAAGAAAGTGGTCCAGTTTCAT
Source organism: Lynx rufus (assembly GCF_022079265.1). Taxonomy (NCBI): domain Eukaryota; kingdom Metazoa; phylum Chordata; class Mammalia; order Carnivora; family Felidae; genus Lynx; species Lynx rufus. Next base: position 51,106,775 of record NW_025814828.1, on the reverse strand, counting down.
TATTTTGCATGTAGCTGACGAGTTTTACCAACACCATTTTTTGAGAAGATTGTCTTTTTCCCATTTGATATTCTTTCCCGCTTTGTCAAATATTAATTGATCATGTAGTTGTGGGTTAATTTCTGTGTTGTCTATTTTGTTTTATTCATCTATATGTCTTTTTCTTGTCCCAATATCATTCTATCTAGATCACTATAGCTTTGTAATATAACTTCAAGTCCGGAAATGTTAGGTATCAGATTTGTTTTTCTTTTTCAAGATTGCTTTAGATATTTGGGGCCTTTTGTGGTTCCATATACATTTTATGACTGTTTGTTTTAGTTCTGTGTAAAATGCTGTTGGTATTTAGATAGAGATTGCATTAAATGTGTACATTTTTTGGGTAATTAGACATTTTAACAATGTTTGTTCTTCCAATCCATGAGCATAGAACGTGTTTCCATTTTTTAATGTCATCTTCAATTACTGTCATCAGTGTTTTAAATTTTTCAGAGTACAGTCCTTTTGCCTCTTTGGTCAGTTCATTCCTAAATATCTTATGTTTTTTGGTTCATTAGTTCCTAGCTTTAATCCATTGTAGTTAGAAGGATACTTTATATGACTTCAAACTTTTTAAATTTATTAAGACGTGTTTTGTGTTTCAACATATGCTCTATTCTAGAGAATAGCCTATGTACACTTGAAAAGAATGTGTATTTTGCTGTTGTTGGATAGGGTGTTCCTCATACATCTGTTAGGTCTAATTGTTTTTTTTTTAATTTTTTTTAGTATTTATTCATTTTTGAGAGTGAAAGAGACAGAGCATGAGCAGGGGAGGGGCAGAGAGAGAGAGGGAGACACAGAATCTGAAGCAGGCTCCAGGCTCTGAGCTGTCAGCACAGGGCCCGACGCAGGGCTCGAACTCATGAACTGAAAGATCATGACCTGAGCTGAAGTCGGACACTTAACCGACTGAGCCACCCAGGTGCCCCAGGTCTAATTGTCTTATAGTGTTGTTCAAATCTATTATTTTATTATTTTTCCCTTGTCTTGTTGTTTATTACAATATTGACAGTGTGGTGTTGAATTCTCTATTTATTTATTATACATGTATATATTTTCATTTTAATTTTGTCAATATTTCTTTCTTTTATTTTGGGGCTTTGTTGTTAGGTATGTGTATGTTTATGCTTATTGTATCTTCTTGATTAATTGAGCCTTATTCAACATATAATGTCCTGATTGGCTTCTGTAATCTTTTATTATTAATACCTATTTATATGATAATTATATAGCCACTCCAGCTTTTGTTTGGTTAATCTCTTCTTGGAATAACTTTTTCTATCCTTTACTTTTCACCACTGTGTTTGCATCCAAAATTAGTCTGTTGCAAGGGCACCTGAGTGGCTCAGTTGGTTAAGTGTCTGACTCTTGATTTTGGCTCAGGTCATGATCTCACAATTTCTGAGACTGAGCCCTGTGTCAGTATCAGTACTGGCAGTTTGGAGCCTGTTTGGGATTTTCTCTCTCATCTCTCTCTCTCTCTGTCCCATTCCCTGCTCACACACATGCTGTCTCTCTATTTCAAAATAAATAAATAAAAATAAAAGTAAAATAAAACAAAAAGTCTGTTGCAGATGGTATATAAATGGATTGTGACCTTTTACCCATTTTTCCATTATCTGCTTTTTAATTGGAAAATTTCATCCATTTTCATTTAAATTAGTGATAAGGAAATGATTATTTCTGCCATTTACCTACTTTATATGTCTTATATGTGTTTTTTTCATTTTCAAGTTGATTTTTTCCTGATTCATTATGTCCTTTGTTGTTGTATAATTTTGACTATTTTTCATACATCTCGCATAGTTAAGTTTGACAGTGTCTGGGTGTTTTTTGATGTTTCTGTGAAGGAATGGGAATTTGGAATTGCCTACTCCATTATCTTTTAATGTTTCTCTATCCAATGATAATTTATTGGCCTCTATATTTTTTACAGTCTTTCTAGGATTCCTATGGTCATATATAATGCACACTGTTTATGTCTGCAATACTCAGTTGAGTTTATATTTAAACTATTATAACTGAATTTGTGCTTATAGGTCGTAGGTGTGAATTTCATTTTCTTCTTTGTGTATAAATCTATGTTTGTGGTTGCTTTCTTTCTTTAAATTGAAGTCTGAATGTTGTATCTGTGTATATGGGTAAGATGTGTCCATTTGGAAGATACTGGTTAGAGTGCAAGGGTGTGTAGTCTGCCAATAAAACGTGGGATAGATTGTGGGAACTCCCCAAATGACAAAATGAGATCTTTAATCAGGTATATGATCCTATTCTGGGAGCCTTAGTTATGTGAAAGAAGTTTATTTTCTTAGAAAATAATCTTGTGTATTTTGCCTACAGGTAAATATCAAGTTTCCAATCATTCAGAAACTGGTGTGTGTTTGTGTGCATGTATGGTAGGGTGCTAAGTAGTGGTGCTGCCCTGTTTTCAGCCACATATTATTCACAAGTTCTTTGAATAGCCTCTCTTGTGTTCCTCTGGGAAGATTGGTTCTTATATCAACATTTGTACACATATGTTTTTCTACTTTGTCAATATGCACTCATTATCTTATGATTCTGTTCCCTCTCGTATATTTTGTTTTACATTTTTAAAAAGGTTATTTATTTTGAGAGAGATAGATACACACACAGAGAGAGAGAGAGAGAGAGAAAGAAAAGGGGAGGGGTAGAGAGAGGGGGAGAGAGAATCCCAACCAGGCTTCCCACTGCAGAGCCCAATGTGGGGTGCTACCCACAAACCATGAGATAATGGCCTGAGGCAAAATGAAGGGTCAGATGCTTAACCAACTGACTCACCCAGGTTCCCCTCTCTTATGCATTATTATTTTTTTTACTCCCTATTATTCTATAATGGTTTGAAAAAGAATGATAGTTAAAAATGTGTTTAGTTCACTGTATTGAAATGGCAACATACTGAAATGTTTGAGTTTTGTTTAATAACGTTTCTGGCCCAAAAAAATCTGTTGAAAGGAAATTTTAGGTGCTAGAGTACTTAGAAAATGAAGGAATAAGAAGTGATATTCTAGACAGGAAGTGTATGGGATCTGTTATAGATTGCTTAGACAATTGTAAGAAAGGAAAAAAAATATCTGAATGAAAAAATCAGAGGCCTTACACTGTGAAATACACAATGCAAAATTCTTCTACAAGCAGGATTTAAAGTGGGAAAAAAGATAATCTGGAAAGAATATCCACTGAAAAATTTTACTTATTACGTGACAAATGAAAATTATGAGCCAAACATTTTAATTATTCTGTTATGAAAATTTATTACTATTTTAAGATAATATAATTGAGACCAATTGTCATTTTAATATATTAAAAGATCATGCTTCTGTACTTTCTTTATAAATCTTGACTGCAAAATAACTGAAGATTGACTATCTGTGAACAGCTAGAAAATAATTTATTTTAAAAGTTTGAAAATTATGTATCACTTGGGTTGAGGACTGTCTTAATGGAATTAGTTATAACAAGACAACAATGTATGACTATAAAGGAACAAATTACACAACCTAGAAATTGCCTCATCATGTAGTAACAGATATTGTAATTATTTCTTATCTTTGGGTTTCAAGGAATTTAGAGGTTTAGAGTAGAATAAGGTTTTCCTAGGCCTACTGTTCTTAGAACATCCTTTCATTCATTGATACAATATGTACTAATAACCATTCTGTCCAAAAGACATATAATCATATTCTGAAAACAGTGGTGAAGAAAATACAAGCTCCCAACATTCATGGAATCTGTGGGTAAGTCAGAAACCAATGAAAAAAATTAAATAAACACAGAAAATAATTACAAATAATGTAAGAATGTTGAAAATAAATAATATATTGAAATATAGAATTAAAAATAGCAGTATTTTAGATAGGATGAACAGAGATCTTTCTGATGAATGACATTTAAAGCTATTATCTGGTGCGCCTGGGTGGCTCAGTCGGTTGGGCATCCGACTTCAGCTCAGGTCATGATCTCGCGGCCCGTGAGTTCGAGCCCCGCATCAGGCTCTGTGCTGACAGCTCAGAGCCTGGAGCCTGTTTCAGATTCTGTGTCTCCCTCTCTCTGACCCTTCCCTGTTCATGCTTTGTCTCTCTCTGTCTCAAAAATAAATAAACGTTAAAAATAAAAATAAAGCTATTATCTGAAGAATTAGAAATGTCAAGCATAAGAAATGTAGTGGAAACATAGAAGAATATTCCTGGCAAAAGTAACAGCAAGAGTTAGGCCTTGAGGCTTAAATTCCTGAAGTATTTATTTCTTTATTTTTAAGTGTTTATTTCTTTTGAGAGAGAGAAAGAGAGAGACAGAGAGAGAGCGAGAGAGAGAGAAAGAGAGAATCCCAAGTAGGCCCCATGCTGTCAGTGTAGAGTCTGACGTGGGGCTCAAACTCATGAACTATGAGATCATGACGTGAGCAGATCTCAAATCCTCCCCAAAACTCTTGAAGTATTTACAAATTAATCACATTGTATTAAAATTGTATGTTTACTGGGGCAATAGAGCAGTGGTGTTTATGTGTATGTTCTTTGAAGTACATCAGTTTGTATTCAAATCATGAATTTACCACATCCCTTAAATTGTGACACTACTTTTAAGATCCCAACTGGAAAAGAAACTTCATCTCTGGACTAGGCATATAATAAGAATTTAATAAATTCTAGTTATGTTCATTGTTTTTTTTAACTTTACAGTTTAAACTTTTTTTAACTTTACAGTTAACATGGCATATAACATTGAATACGTTTAAGGTGTACAATATGGTGTTTAATACACTTATATGCATATATATTTCAATATGTTAATCATTATAATGTTTGATTTCTATATTCTTTATTAGACTATGAACTGCTTGAGTTCATAAACTATATATTAATAATTATTTTGTCTCAAGAGCCTAACAAAATGTTTGATACAAAGTAGGATCTAGCCAATGTTTAACAAGTAGATTTTTAGAAAAGATAAAAAGTCTGGAAAGAAAAATAAAATAAGATAAAAACAGAGAGGGAAGCAAACCATAAGAGACTCTTAAATATAGAGAACAAACTGAGGGTTGATGGAGGGGAGGTGGGTGGGGGAAGGGCTAAATGGGTGATGGGCATTAAAGAGGGTACTTGGGATGGGCTCTTGGATATGGGATGGGCTCTTGGGATGGTACTTGGGATAGTGTATATATACTACACTATATATTGACTGACTTGAATCTAATTAAAAATTGATAAACAAATAAATATAAATTACAAAAAGAAAAAAATTAAAATAAAGAGGAAAATTCTGGATACAAATGCTGATGTTTACTTGGAGTCATTGAGGTATGTTTATCTAGGGATATGTGATGTACATATTGTGCGAGGGGGTTATTTTTTGGAAGGTTATAGGAAATGCTGATTGTACAAACATGCAGGAACAGATCAAAATACCTAATTAGGGTTAAGGCCACTAGATAGTAACACATGGAATTATTTTCATCATGTTGCCAACATCTTTGCCAGCCACCTTTGACATTTAGCTAGATGATAAAAATCATTAGAAGTATTAATTTTCTAACATTTATTTTATATGTGATATATTTAATTTTCACAATGATCTATGAAGTAGATGATAACATATCTCTGTTTTCTAGGTTAAGAAATAGAAGCAAAGAGAAAATATACAATGTATCCCTAAGGTCACACAATTAATAAATGATGAAACTGGATCTTGAACTGGACCTGCTGCTTGTTGACTTAGCTCCCTTAACCACTATGTTATATGTAAGACATAAAAATCACAGCTGACTCAGGTCCCTTATGAGAAGATAATTCAAAGAATAGGCAATCAGTTTCTTTCCTTTTTTTAAAGTATTTATTTTGGACTTGGAGAAGATGGCAGCGTAGGAGGATGTTGGGCTCACTGCGGCCTGCAGATCGATTAGATTCCACCCCCATCTGCCTAATTTACCCCGATAACCACCAGAAGACTAGCAGAATGGACTCTCCAGAGCCAAGGGTAGATGAAAGGCCCACAGAAGAGCGTAGGAAGGGAGGAGAGGCAGTGCGTACTACACGGACTGGCTGGAGGGAACCAGGGCGGTGGAGGGACAGCCAGCCCACCCAGCAAGGCAGAGCCCCCAAGTCTGGCTGCCAAAGCAGAGGGGCCTGACGGAGTGTGATCTGACAGCCAGTGGGACTTAACATCTGGAATGTTATAAGTCAACAGCTCTGATCAGAGAGTGGGAAGGAGAGTTGTTGAGACCCTGAAAACAGAGCTCAGCTTGGTGTGGAACAAAGGCACTGGGAAGCACCATTCTGTCACCCAATCCCCCAGCCAAAATCCCAAAGGAAACCAGTTCCCATCACGGTACTTGCTTGCACCACTCAAACACCCAACGCTGTGCTTCTGTGGATCCATCCCTCTGACAGGTCTGCCTCCCTCTCGGTGCCACAGGGCCCCTCCCAAAGCAGACCACCAAAGGCAAAGCTAGCTAAGCCTGCCCCCCTCTGCCCCTGTGCATTTGGAGGATCCAATCCAGCTAATATGCCAGATCCTATCGAAGCAGCACCATGAGCCTGGCAGTGTGCAAGTAGCCCAGACAGGGGCCACACCACTCCACAGTCAGTCCTGCCCTGGGAGAATGGAAGATAAGGTACACACCAGTCTGACTATGGACCCAGCAGTGGGCTCGGGTCAGATATTGGGTCTGACTGCGGCCCCGCCCACTAACACAAGTTACTCCAGACAGCACAGAGGAAGAGCCCTGCAGTTCCACACCACTCCAGGGATTATACAAAATGACAAAACTATATAATTCTCATCAAAAGAAACTCCAGTAAGTAGCAACAGCTAATGAACTGATGAAAAAGATTTAAGCAATATAGCAGAAAATGAATTTAAAATAATAGTCATAAAATTAATCACTGGGCTTGAAAAAAGTAGAGGACAGCAGAGAATATATTACTACACAGATCAAGGTACTAAGCAATAGTCAGGAGGAGCTAACAAATGCTATAAATGCGGTGCAAAATAACATGGAGGCGACCACAGCAAGGGTGAAGAGGCAGAGGAGAGAATAGGTGAATTAGAAGATAAAATTATGGAAAAAGAAGAAGCTGAGAAAAAGAGAGATAAAAAACCCAGGAGGATGAGGGGAGAATTAGAGAACTAAGTGACATAATTAAACGAAATGATGTATGCATAATTGGGATTCCAGAGGAGGAAGAGAGAGGGAAAGTTGTTGAAGGTGTACTTGAAGAAATCATAGCTGAGAACTTCCCTGATCTGGGGAAGGAAAAAGGCATTGAAATCCAAGGGGCACAGATAACTCCCTTCAGATGTAACTTGAATTGATCTTCTGCATGACATATCATAGTGAAACTGGCAAAATACAATACAATAATAAAGATCAGAGGAGAAATAAACAATATGAATATTAAAAAATGTAGAACAGATCAATGAAACCAAGACTTGTTTTTTTGAAAAAATAAACAAAATTGACAAACCTCTAGCCAGGCTTCTCAAAAAGAAAAGGGAGATGACCAAAGCAGACAAAATCATGAATGAAAATGTAATTATTACAACCAATCCCTCAGAGATACAAGCATTTATCAGGGAACACTATGAAAAATTATATGCCAACAAACTGGACAACGTGGAAGAAATGGACAAATTCCTAAATACCCACACACTTCCAAAACGCAAACAGGAAGAAATAGAAAGCCTGAACAGACCCATAACCAGCGATGAAATTGAATCAGTTATCAAAAATCTCCCAACAAATAAGAGTCCAGGACTAGATGGCTTCCCAGGGGAATACTACCAGACATTTAAAGCAGAGATCATACCTTTCCTTTCAAGTTATTCCAAAAAAAATAGAAAGGGAAGGAAAACTTCCAGACGCATTCTATGAAGCCAGCATTACTTTGATTCCTAAACCAGAGACCCAGTAAAAAAAGAGACCTACAGGTCAATATCCCTGATGAATATGGATGTAAAAATTCTCAATAAGATACTAGCAAATCGAATTCAACAGCATATAAAAAGAATTATTCACCAGAATCCAGTGGGACTCATTCCTGGGCTGCAGGGGTGGTTCAACATTCGCAAATCAATCAATGTGATACATCACATTAATAAGAGAAAAGACGAAAAGAAAAGCAAAGCAAAGAAAAGAAAAGAACCATATGATCCTGTAAATTGATGCCAAAAAAGCATTTGACAAAATTCAGCATGCTTTCTTAATAAAAACCCTCGAGAATGTCGGGATGGAAGGAACATACTTAAACATCATCAAAGCCATTTCTGAAAAGCCCACAGCTAACATCATCCTCAATGGGGAAAAACTGAGAGCTTTTGCCCTGAGATCAGGAACACGACAGGGATATCCACTCTTACCGCTGTTGTTTAACATAGTGTTGGAAGTGCTAGCATCAGCAATCAGACAACAAAAGGAAATCAAAGGCATCCATTTTGGCAAAGATGAAGTCAAGCTTTCGCTTTTTGCAGATGACATGATATTATACATGGAAAATCCGATAGACTCCACCAAAAGTCTGCTAGAACTGATACATGAATTCAGCAAAGTTGCAGGATACAAAATCAATGTACAGAAATCAGTTGCATTCTTATACACTAATAATGAAGCAACAGAAAGACAAATAAAGAAACTGATCCCATTCACAATTGCACCAAGAAGCATAAAATACCTAGGAATAAACCTGACTAAAGATGTAAAATGTCTGTATGCTGTAAATTATAGAAAGCTTATGAAGGAATTTGAAGAAGATATAAAGAATTGGAAAAACATTCCATGTGCATGGATTGGAAGAATAAATATTGTTAAAATGTCAAATACTACCCAAAGTTACCTACACATTCAATGCAATCCCAATCAAAATTGCACCAGCATTCTTCTCAAAGCTAGAACAAGCAATCCTAAAATTCATATGGAACCACAAAAGGCCCCGAATAGCCAAAGTAATTTTGAAGAAGAAGACCAAAGCAGGAGGCATCACAATCCCAGACTTTAGCCTCTACTACAAAGCTGTAATCATCAAGACAGCATGGTATTGGCACAAAAATAGACACACAGACCAATGGAATAGAATAGAAACCCCAGAACTAGACCCACAAAAGTATGGCCAACTCATCTTTGACAAAGCAGGAAAGAACATCCAATAGAAAAAAGACAGTCTCTTTAACAAATGGTGCTGGGAGAACTGGACAGCAACATGCAGAAGAATGAAACTAGACCACTTTCTTAAACCATTCACAAAAACAAACTCAAAATGGATAAAGGACCTGAATGTGAGGCAGGAAACCATCAAAACCCTAGAGGAGAAAGCAGGAAAAAACCTCTCTGACCTCAGCCGCATCAGTTTCTTACTTGACACATCCCCAAAGGCAAGGGAATTAAAAGCAAAAATGAACGATTGGGATCTCATAAAGATAAAAGCTTCTGCACGGCAAAGGAAACAATCCACGAAACTAAAAGGCAAACAACGGAATGGGAAAACATATTTGTAAATGATATATCGGACAAAGGGCTAGTATCCAAAATCTATAAATAGCTCACCAAACTCCACACCCAAACAACAAATAATCCAGTGAAGAAATGGGCAGAAAACTTGAATAGACACTTCTCTAAAGAAGACATCCAGATGGCCAACAGGCACATGAAAAGGTGCTCAATGTCGCTCCTCATCAGGGAAATACAAATCAAAACCACACTCAGATATCACCTCACACTAGTCAGAGTGGTTAAAATGAACACATCAGGAGACTACAGATGCTGGAGAGGATGTGGAGAAACAGGAACCCTCTTGCACTGTTGATGGGAATGCAAACTGGTGCAGCCACTCTGTAAAACATTGTGGAGGTTCCTCAAAAATTTAAAAATAGACCTACCCTATGACCCAGCAATAGCACTGCCAGGAATTTACCCAAGGGATATAGGAGTACTGATGCATAGGGGCACTTGTACCCCAATGTTTATAGCAGCACTCTCAACAATAGCCAAATTATGGAAAGAGCCTAAATGTCCATCAACTGATGAATGGATAAAGAAATTGTGGTTTATATACACAATGGAATACTACGGGGCAATGAAAAAGAATGAAATATGGCCTTTTGTAGCAACATGGATGGAACTGGAGAGTGTGATGCTAAGTGAAATAAGTCATACAGAGAAGGAAAGATTCCATATGTTTTCGCTCCTATGTGTATCCCGAGAAACTTAACAGAAGATCATGGGTGAGGGGAAGGAAAAAAAAATGGTTAGAGAGGGAGGGAGCCAAAACATAAGAGACTCTTAAAAACTGAGAACAAACTCAGGGTTGATGGGGAGTGGGAGGGAGGAGAGGGTGGGTGATGCATATTGAGGAGGGCACCTGTTGGTATGGGCACTGTGTGTTGTATGGAAACCACTTTGACAATACATTTCATAATAATTAAAAAAAGAAAATATTTATTTTGAGAGAGAGAGAGCGAGAAAGCAAGTGGGGGAGGGGCAGAGAGAGAGGAAGGAAAAGAATCTCCAGCAAGCTCAATGATTGATGGGGGACTTAAATCCAGGAACCATGAGATCATGACCTGGGCTGAAATCAAGAGTCCTAAGCTCAACCAACTGAGCCACCCATGCGCCCTGGAATTTCTCTCCTTTTTAAGCATTTGGGATTATTGCCAAATGTATAGAAGTATGGAAAGTTTAGCAAGTACAAAGAGAGCCAAATTAATACAATACAGGAGTCCTTAAAAGTCAAAGGCATGCCTTACTCTGACAGTATTTATTTTGTTTCTAATTTACTCAAGATCATTTATTTTTTTTAATGTTTATTTTTCAGAGATACAGAGACAGAATGTGAGTGGGTTAGAAGAGAGAGAGAGGGAGACACAGAATCCAAAGCACCTCCAGGCTCTGAGCTGTCAGCACAGAGCCCGACATGGGGATCTCAAGAGCTTTGAGATCATGACCCGAGCTGAAGTCAGTTGCTCAACCGGGTGAGCCACCCAGGCACCCCTAGACCATTTAGATTGAAGTATGACTTCCTCATTTACTTCACTGAACATTATATTTCAGTAGCAGTGAATTATTGTGATGATACTATTTAACATTTGTTAAATGGCAACAATGAATTATGCATTATAGAGACAGTGGGAAATGCAACCTTGTTCCACTGCCTTAGGCAAAAAGTAGATAGTGGCCTGCCTTTGAGAGAATGAAATATAAGACAAAGATAGTAAAGGCAAAAGATTTATGCAATCTGAAGTGAAACTAGAGTATAATGCAAAAATAAATCAGTCAGAGAAAGAATAATACCATGATTTTACTCATATGGAATTTGAGAAATGAAACAAATGAGCAAACAGAGAAAGGGAGAGAGAGAGAGAGAGAAACCAAGAAACCGACACTTAACCATAGAAAACAAATGGATAGTTAACAGGGGGAAGTGGGTAGGATGGATGATATGTGTGATGGGAGTATACTTATCACGATGAGCACTGAGTAATGTATACAATTGTTGAATCACTATTTTTAACACTTGAAACTAATATAACACTGTATGGTAACTATACTGAAATTAAAATTAAGAACTTAATAAAAAACAAGGGCAAAGAATATAAAGAGAAAAATATAACAATAACCATAAATCAAAACCAAAAAAATAAATACCTCTCTTGTTGTACAGGGCTAGATCTATGGGAAACAGCTCATTGTTGAAATTTGTCTTTACCTCCCACTTCATCTTTTCCAAGATTTCACTTTCTTTACTTCTCTTCCTCTTTTCCCACAAATATTTACTAAATAATGATCATGTCCGATATCCATCAAATACATGAATTCATGGTAATCAATATCTTTGCTGAGTAAGATATTTTTCCAGGTTTGTTAAAAATAATTGATATATATCAACGTGTAAGGTTAAGGTGCAGAGCATGATGGTTTGATTTATATGTAAATGTTTTATTTATTCTTGAGAGAAAGAGATACAAAGCATGAATGAGTGAGGGGCACAGAGAGAAAGGAAGACACAGAATCTGAAGCAGAATTCAGGTTCTGAGCTTTCAGCACAGAGCCCGACGTGGGTCTTGAACTCATGAGCTGTGAGATCATGACATGAGCCAAAGTCGGATTCTCAACTGACTGAGCCACCCAGTTGCCCCTGATTTACATATATTTTAAAATGATTACCACAAGGGCGCCTGGGTAGCTCAGTCAGTTATGTGTCCAACTCTTGATTTCGGCTCAGGTCATGATCTCACGGTTCCTGAGATGGAGGCCCATGTCTGGCTCTGTGCTGACAGTGTAGAGCCTTCTTGGGATTATCTCTTTCCCTCTATTTCTGCCTCTCTCTCTCTCTGTCTCTCTCTCTACCAAAATAAATAAACATTTAAAAAAATAAAATAAAGTGATTACCACAATAGGTTTAGTTAACACCCATCATCTCATAATAGATATAATAGGATTCTGGGAAGATGGCGGCGTAGGAGGACGCTGGGCTCACCGCGCGTCCTGCTGATCACTTAGATTCCACCTACACCTGCCTAAATAACCCAGAAAACCGCCAGAGGATTAGCAGAACGGAGTCACCAGACCCAAGTGCAGACGAGAGGCCCACGGAAGAGGGTAGGAAGGGCGGCGAGGCGGTGCGCGCTCCACGGACTGGCGGGAGGGAGCCGGGGCAGAGGGGCGGCTCGCCAGCCAAGCAGAGCCCCCCGAGTCCGGCTTGCAAAAGCGGAGGGGCCTGACGGACTGTGTTCCGACAGCAAGTGCGACTTAGCGTCTGGGAGGTCATAAGTTAACAGCTCTGCTCGGAAAGCGGGAAGGCTGGAGGACAAAGGGAGGGTGAGCTGCGGAGCCCCCGGACGACAGAGCTCAGTTTGGCGGGGAACAAAGGCGCTCGCCAGCGCCATCTCCCCCGCCCATCCCCCAGCCAAAATCCCAAAGGGAACCGGTTCCGGCCAGGGAAATTGCTCACTCCACGCAAACACCCAACTCTGTGCTTCTGCGGAGCCAAACCTCCGGCAGCAGATCTGACTCCCTCCGGCTGCCACAGGGCCCCTCCTGAAGTGGATCACCTAAGGAGAAGCGAGCTAAGCCTCCCCCCCCCCCCGCCGCCGGGCACCTTGCCTTCCCACCCCAGCTAATACGCCAGATCCCCAGCATCACAAGCCTGGCAGTGTGCAAGTAGCCCAGACGGGCCACGCCACCCCACAAGAATCCCGCCCCTAGGAGAGGGGAAGAGAAGGCACACACCAGTCTGACTGTGGCCCCAGCGGTGGGCTGGGGGCAGACATCAGGTCGGACTGCGGCCCCGCCCACCAACTCCAGTTATACACCACAGCACAGGGGAAGTGCCCTGCAGGCCCTCACCACACCAGGGACTATCCAAAATGACCAAGCGGAAGAATTGCCCTCAGAAGAATCTCCAGGAAATAACAACAGCTAATGAGCTGATCAAAAAGGATTTAAATAATATAACAGAAAGTGAATTTAGAATAATAGTCATAAAATTAATCGCTGGGCTTGAAAACAGTATACAGGACAGCAGAGAATCTCTTGCTACAGAGATCAAGGGACTAAGGAACAGTCACGAGGAGCTGAAAAACGCTTTAAAGGAAATGGAAAACAAAATGCAAACCACCACGGCTCGGATGGAAGAGGCAGAGGAGAGAATAGGTGAACTAGAAGATAAAGTTATGGAAAAAGAGGAAGCTGAGAAAAAGAGAGATAAAAAAATTCAGGAGTATGAGGGGAAAATTAGAGAACTAAGTGATACACTAAAAAGAAATAATATACGCATAATTGGTATCCCAGAGGAGGAAGAGAGAGGGAAAGGTGCTGAAGGGGTACTTGAAGAAATTATAGCTGAGAACTTCCCTGAACTGGGGAAGGAAAAAGGCATTGAAATCCAAGAGGTACAGAGAACTCCCTTCAGACGGAACTTGAATCGATCTTCTGCACAACATATCATAGTGAAACTGGCAAAATACAAGGATAAAGAGAAAATTCTGAAAGCAGCAAGGGGTAAACGTGCCCTCACATATAAAGGGAGACCTATAAGACTCGTGACTGATCTCTCTTTTGAAACTTGGCAGGCCAGAAAGAATTGGCACGAGATTTTCAGGGTGCTAGACAGCAAAAATATGCAGCCGAGAATCCTTTATCCAGCAAGTCTGTCATTTAGAATAGAAGGAGAGATAAAGGTCTTCCCAAACAAACAAAAACTGAAGGAATTTGTCACCACTAAACCAGCCCTACAAGAGATCCTAAGGGGGACCCTGTGAGACAAAGTACCAGAGACATCACTACAAGCATAAAACATACAGACATCACAATGACTCTAAACCCGTATCTTTCTATAATAACACTGAATGTAAATGGATTAAATGCGCCAACCAAAAGACGTAGGGTATCAGAATGGATAAAAAAACAAGACCCATCTATTTGCTGTCTACAAGAGACTCATTTTAGACCTGAGGACACCTTTAGATTCAGAGTGAGGGGATGGAGAACTATTTATCATGCTACTGGAAGCCAGAAGAAAGCTGGAGTAGCCATACTTATATCAGACAAACTAGACTTTAAATTAAAGGCTGTAACAAGAGATGAAGAAGGACATTATATAATAGTTACAGGGTCTATCCATCAGGAAGAGCTAACAATTATAAATGTCTATGCGCCGAATACCGGAGCCCCCAAATATATAAAACAATTACTCATAAACAGAAGCAACCTTATTGATAAGAATGTGGTAATTGCTGGGGACTTTAACACCCCACTTACAGAAAAGTATAGATCATCTAGACACATGGTCAATAAAGAAACAAGGGCCCTGAATGAGACATTGGATCAGATGGACTTGACAGATATATTTAGAACTCTGCATCCCAAAGCACGAGAATATACTTTCTTCTCGAGTGCACATGGAACATTCTCCAAGATAGATCATATACTGGGTCACAAAACAGCCCTTCATAAGTTTACAAGAATTGAAATTATACCATGCATACTTTCAGACCACAATGCTGTGAAGCTTGAAATCAACCACAGGAAAAAGTCTGGAAAACCTCCAAAAGCATGGAGGTTAAAGAACACCCTACTAACGAATGAGTGGGTCAACCAGGCAATTAGAGAAGAAATAAAAAAATATATGGAAACAAACGAAAATGAAAATACAACAATCCAAATGCTTTGGGACGCAGCGAAGGCAGTCCTGAGAGGAAAATACATTGCAATCCAGGCCTATCTCAAGAAACAAGAAAAATCCCAAATACAAACTCTAAGAGCACACCTAAAGGAAATAGAAGCAGAACAGCAAAGGCAGCCTAAACCCAGCAGAAGAAGAGAAATAATAAAGATCAGAGCAGAAATAAACAATATAGAATCTAAAAAAACTGTAGAGCAGATCAACGAAACCAAGAGTTGGTTTTTTGAAAAAATAAACAAAATTGACAAACCTCTAGCCAGGCTTCTCAAAAAGAAAAGGGAGATGACCCAAATAGATAAAATCATGAATGAAAATGGAATTATTACAACCAATCCCTCAGAGATACAAACAATGATCAGGGAATACTATGAAAAATTATATGCCAACAAATTGGACAACCTGGAAGAAATGGACAAATTCCTGAACACCCACACTCTTCCAAAACTCAATCAGGAGGAAATAGATAGCTTGAACAGACCCATAACCAGCGAAGAAATTGAATCAGTTATCAAAAATCTCCCAACAAATAAGAGTCCAGGACCAGATGGCTTCCCAGGGGAGTTCTACCACACGTTTAAAGCAGAGATACTACCTATCCTTCTCAAGCTATTCCACGAAATAGAAAGGGAAGGAAAACTTCCAGACTCATTCTAGGAAGCCAGTATTACTTTGATTCCTAAACCAGACAGAGACCCAGTAAAAAAGAGAACTACAGGCCAATATCCCTGATGAATATGGATGCAAAAATTCTCAATAAGATACTAGCAAATTGAATTCAACAGCATATAAAAAGAATTATTCACCATGATCAAGTGGGATTCATTCCTGGGATGCAGGGCTGGTTCAACATTCGCAAATCAATCAACGTGATACATCACATTAACAAAAAAAAAGAGAAGAACCATATGATCCTGTCAATTGATGCAGAAAAGGCCTTTGACAAAATCCAGCACCCTTTCTTAATAAAAACCCTTGAGAAAGTCGGGATAGAAGGAACATACTTAAAGATCATAAAAGCCATTTATGAAAAGCCCACAGCTAACATCATCCTCAACGGGGAAAAACTGAGAGCTTTTTCCCTGAGATCAGGAACACGACAGGAATGCCCACTCTCACCGTTGTTGTTTAACATAGTGCTGGAAGTTCTAGCATCAGCAATCAGACAACAAAAGGAAATCAAAGGCATCAAAATTGGCAAAGATGAAGTCAAGCTTTCGCTTTTTGCAGATGACATGATATTATACATGGAAAATCCGATAGACTCCACCAAAAGTCTGCTAGAACTGATACATGAATTCAGCAAAGTCGCAGGATACAAAATCAATGTACAGAAATCAGTTGCATTCTTATACACTAACAATGAAGCAACAGAAAGACAAATAAAGAAACTGATCCCATTCACAATTGCACCAAGAAGCATAAAATACCTAGGAATAAATCTAACCAAAGATGTAAAGGATCTGTATGCTGAAAACTATAGAAAGCTTATGAAGGTAAGTGAAGAAGATAGAAAGAAATGGAAAGACATTCCCTGCTCATGGATTGGAAAAATAAATATTGTCAAAATGTCAATACTACCCAAAGCTATCTACACATTCAATGCAATCCCAATCAAAATTGCACCAGCATTCTTCTTGAAACTAGAACAAGCAATCCTAAAATTCATATGGAACCACAAAAGGCCCCGAATAGCCAAAGTAATTTTGAAGAAGAAGACCAAAGCAGGAGGCATCACAATCCCAGACTTTAGCCTCTACTACAAAGCTGTAATCATCAAGACAGCATGGTATTGGCACAAAAACAGACACATAGACCAATGGAATAGAATAGAAACCCCAGAACTAGACCCACAAATGTATGGCCAACTCATCTTTGACAAAGCAGGAAAGAACATCCAATGGAAAAAAGACAGCCTCTTTAACAAATGGTGCTGGGAGAACTGGACAGCAACATGCAGAAGGTTGAAACTAGACCACTTTCTCACACCATTTACAAAAATAAACTCAAAATGGATAAAGGACCTAAATGTGAGACAGGAAACCATCAAAACCTTAGAGGAGAAAGCAGGAAAAGACCTCTCTGACCTCAGCCGTAGCAATCTCTTACTCGACACATCCCCAAAGGCAAGGGAATTAAAAGCAAAAGTGAATTAGTGGGACCTTATGAAGATAAAAAGCTTCTGCACAGCAAAGGAAACAACCAACAAAACTAAAAGGCAACCAACGGAATGGGAAAAGATATTTGCAAATGACATATCGGACAAAGGGCTAGTATCTAAAATCTATAAAGAGCTCACCAAACTCCACACCCGAAAAACAAAGAACCCAGTGAAGAAATGGGCAGAAAACATGAATAGACACTTCTCTAAAGAAGACATCCAGATGGCCAACAGGCACATGAAAAGATGTTCAGCGTCGCTCCTTACCAGGGAAATACAAATCAAAACCACACTCAGGTATCACCTCACGCCAGTCAGAGTGGCCAAAATGAACAAATCAGGAAACTATAGATGCTGGAGAGGATGTGGAGAAACGGGAACCCTCTTGCACTGTTGGTGGGAATGCAAATTGGTGCAGCCGCTCTGGAAAGCAGTGTGGAGGTTCCTCAGAAAATTAAAAATAGACCTACCCTATGACCCAGCAATAGCACTGCTAGGAATTTACCCAAGGGATACAGGAGTACTGATGCATAGGGGCACTTGTACCCCAATGTTCATAGCAGCACTCTCAACAATAGCCAAATTATGGAAAGAGCCTAAATGTCCATCAACTGATGAATGGATAAAGAAATTGTGGTTTATATACACAATGGAATACTACGTGGCAATGAGAAAAAGTGAAATATGGCCTTTTGTAGCAACGTGGATGGAACTGGAGAGTGTGATGCTAAGTGAAATAAGCCATACAGAGAAAGACAGATACCATATGGTTTCACTCTTATGTGGATCCTGAGAAACTTAACAGGAACCCATGGGGAGGGGAAGGAAAAAAAAAAAAAAGGACGTTAGAGTGGGAGAGAGCCAAAGCATAAGAGACTGTTGAAAACTGAGAACAAACTGAGGGTTGAGAACAAACTGAGGGTTGATGGGGGGTGGGAGGGAGGGGCGGGTGGGTGATGGGTATTGAGGAGGGCACCTTTTGGGATGAGCACTGGGTGTTGTATGGAAACCAATTTGTCAATAAACTTCATATATAAAAAAAATAGATATAATAAAAATAATATAAAAAGAAAAAAAAATATTTTTGTAATGAGAACCTTCAGAATCTACTATCCTAACAACTTTCCTGTATATCATAGAGCAGCATTAACTACAATTATGTAGAACATCACATCCCCAGTGCTTAATTTATCTTATACTTGGAAGTTTATGCTCTCTGACTACCTTTCTCCAATTTATCTCCCCCCATTCTCTGAATTTGGTAACCACAAATCCAATATTTTTTCCTATGAGCTTTGTGGGTTTTTTTTGTTCGTTTGTTTCTTAAAATACACATTTAAGTGAATATAGTATTTTTCATACTCTGACTTATTTTACTTAGTATAATGATTTTATGGTATAATCACATTGTCACAAATGGTAGGATTTTCTTGTTTTTTTTAAATCACTGAATAATATTTAATTGTGTGTGTATGTACACACACACACACACAGACACACACACAGATACACACACACACACACACACACCACATCTTCTTTATCCATTTAACCGTTAGTAGATACATTTTCATGCTTGTAAAATATATGGTTATGAACACGGGGGGGCAGATCATTCTCATTTCCTTTGGGTATATTTCCAGAAGTTGAATTGATGAAACATAGGTTAATTATATTTTTAACTTTTTGAGGAGTCTCCATACTGTTTTCTATACTGGTTAATATAGCAATATACAGTGCTGCCAAAAGTGCACAAAGGATTCCATTTTCTCCACATTCTTGACAGTATTTTTTATCCTCTTTTTTTGATGATAGCAATTTATATAACTGTGAGGTGACACTTTACTATCATTTGGATTTCCCTTTATTTAAAGACTAGTAAGGTTGAACATTTTTTCATGTACCTGTTAGCCATTTGTATATATTCTTCTTGAAAAAATAAAGTCTCTTCAGGACTTTTGCCTAATCTTTGTTTTTGTTTTTGTGTTTTTTTAAATTTTTTATTTAAATTACAGTTAGCATGCAGTATAATATTAGTTTCTGGTGTACAATATAGTAATTCAACATTTCCAAACCACAACAGGTGTTTGTAACATCAAGTTCACTCATTGATCCCTATCACCTATTTAACCCAGCCCCTCATGCACCTCAATTCTGGATACCATCAGTTTGTTCTCTGTAGTTAAGAGCCCATGGTTTTAGATGATTAATAACACAGCCCTCATTAGTGCTCTTTACCTCTTTTTTTATTTTTAAGCAAAATAAAATATTGTCAGATACACCCTAATTTATGAATCAAAAAATGTAACATGACTCATTAAAAACAAAGTATTAAAATCGCTTCTCGGCCTTTTGGCTAAGATCAAGTGTAAAAACAAAGTATTAAAAATGCCTCTCAAAAGTTAAAAAAAAAGTCTCTTCCTTGGTTTGCCTTTCCCTCTCTTTCTTCTTTCCCTCTTTGTTCATTTGTTTTGTTTCTTACATTCCACATATAAGTGAAATCATATGGTACTTGTCTTTCTCTAACTGACTTACTTCTGTTAGCATAATACTATCTACCTCCATCCATGTCTTTGCATTCTTTTTGATGGCTGAGTAATATTCCATTGTAAATAAGGACAACAACTTCTTTACCCATTCATTAGTTGATGGACACTTGGGCTATTTCCATAATTTCACTATTGTAGATAATACTTCTACAAACATAGGGTGCATATATTTCTTTGAATTAGTGTTTTTGCATTCTTTGGTTTAAATACTTAGAAGTGCAATTGCTGGATCAAAATGTAGTTCTATTTTTAACTTTTTGAGGAATCTCCATACTGTTTTCCAGAGTGGCAGCACCAGTTTGCATTCCCATCACCGGTTCAAGAGGGTTTCCCTTTCTCCACATATTCACCAACACTTGTTGTTCCCTGTGTTGTTAATTTTAGCCATTCTGACTGATTTGAGGCAATATCTCATTGTAGTTTTGACTTGTATTTCCCTGATGATCAATAATGTTGAATGTCTTTTTATGTGTCTGTTGGTCATGTAGATTATTTCATTGGAAAAATGTCTCTTTTTGTCCTCTGCTCATTTTTTAACTGGGTTATTTTTTTTCTTTTGTGGGGGGTTGTTGAGTGTTATAAGTTCTTCATATATTTTGGACACTTTTTATCAGATATGTCATTTGCAAATATCTTCTTCCATTGCAAAGGTTTCCTTTTAGTTTTGTTGACTGTTTCCTGTGCTGTGCAGTATATTTTTATTTTGATAAGTCCCAATAGTTTATTTTTTCTTTTTTACCCCTTGTCTCAGGAGACATCTAGAAAGATGTTGCTATGACTGACTAATGTCAAAGAAATACCTGCCTGTGTTCTCTTCTAGTTTTATGGTTTCAAGTGTCACACTTAGTTATTTGATCTAATTTGAATTTTTTTGTGTGTGACTGTTGTACAAAATTGGTCCACTTTCTTTCTTTTGCATGTTGCTGTCCAGTTTTCCCACCAACATTTGTTGAACAAACTGTCCTTCTCCTAATTGGATATTCTTTCCTGTTGTGTTGAAGATTAATTGACCATTAACTGCGGGTTTATTTCTTTTTTTTTAATTTTTTAAAATGTTTTTATTTATTTTTGCGACAGAGAGAGACAGAACATGGGCAGGGGAGGGCCAGAGAGAGAGGGAGACACAGAATAGGAAGAAGGCTCCAGGCTCTGAGCTGTCAGCACAGAGCCCGATGCGGGGCTGGAACCCACAGACTGTGAGATCATGACCTGAGCCGAAGTCGGAGGCTTAACCGACAAGCCACCCAGGTGCCCCTCTTTTTTTTTTTTATATTCTATTCAACTGGTCTTTGTGTGTACTTTTGTGCCATTACCATACTGTCTTGATCATTACTGCTTTTTATTTATTTATTTTTCATGTTTATTTATTTTTGAGAGGAGAGAGAGAGAGAGAAATAGTGTGAGCAGGGGAGGGATAGAGAGAGAGAGAGACAAAGAATCTGAAGCAGACTCCAGGCTCCAAGCTGTCAGCACAGAACCCAACGTGGCGCTCAAACACAGGAGCCTTGAGATCATGACCTGAGCAGAAGTCAGACCCTTAACCCACTAAGCTACCTAGGCTCCCCAATCACTACAGCTTTTTTTTTTTTTATGAAATTTATTGACAAATTGGTTTCCATACAACACCCAGTGCTCATCCCAAAAGGTGCCCTCCTCAATACCCATCACCCACCCTCCCCTCCCTCCCACCCCCCCTCAACCCTCAGTTTGTTCTCAGTTTTTAACAGTCTCTTATGCTTTGGCTCTCTCCCACTCTAACGTCCTTTTTTTTTTTTTTTTTTTCCTTCCCCTCCCCCATGGGTTCCTGTTAAGTTTCTCAGGATCCACATAAGAGTGAAACCATGCTAGGAATTTACCCAAGGGATACAGGAGTACTGATGCATAGGGGCACTTGTACCCCAATGTTCATAGCAGCACTCTCAACAATAGCCAAATTATGGAAAGAGCCTAAATGCCCATCAACTGATGAATGGATAAAGAAATTGTGGTTTATATACACAATGGAATACTACGTGGCAATGAGAAAAAATGAAATATGGCCTTTTGTAGCAACGTGGATGGAACTGGAGAGTGTGATGCTAAGTGAAATAAGCCATACAGAGAAAGATCACTACAGCTTTTTAATATAACTTGAGATTTGAAATTGTGATGCCTCCATATTTGCTTTTCTTTTTCAAGGTTGCTTTGGATATTTGGAGCCTTTTGTGGTTCAGTACAAATTTCAGGATTTTTTGTTCTAATTCTGTGAAAAATGCTGGTGGTATTTTGATATGGATTGCATTAAATGTGTATATTGCTTTGGGTAGTATAGATATTATGACAATATGTTCTTATATTCCATGGTCATGGGATGTGTTTCTATTTCTTTATGCCATCTTCAATTACTTTCATCAGTATTTTATCATTTTCAGAGTACACATCTTTCACCTCCTTTGTTAGGTTTATTCCTAAGTATCATATAGTTCTTGGAGCAATTGTAAATGGGATTGATTTCCTTATTACTTTTTCTGATGCTTTATTATCAGTGTATAGAAATGCAACAGATTTCTGTACATTGATTTTGTATCCTGTGACTTTAATAATTTCATTTATCAGCTCCAGCAGTTTTGTGAGCATGGGCATATGTGTGTGTGTGTGTGTGTGTGTGTGTACTTTGGATTTTCCACATACCGTATCATGTCATGTGAAAATAGTGAAAATTTGACTTCTCTTCCTTGCTGATTTTGATGCCTTTTATTTCTCTTTTGTTTTCTGATTGCTGTGGCTAAAACTTCCAGTATTATTTTAAATAACAGTGATGAGAGAGGACTTCCCTGTCTTGTTCCTGATCATAGAGTAAAAGGTTTCAGTTATTCCCAATTAGCATAATATTAGCTGTTGGTGTTTCATATTTGGGCCTTTTTAAGTTGGGGTATTAACCCTACTTTGTTGAGAGTTACTTTTTTTTTTATCATGATTGCATGTTTTTCTTTGTCAAATGCTTCTTCTGCATATACTGAAATGACAGTGTGGTTCCTATTTTTTTCTTTTATTAATGTGGTGTCATGTTGATTGATTTGCAAATATCGAACCACCCTTGCAACATAGGAATAAACACACCTGATTGTGGTGAATAAATTTTTAATGTATTGTTGGTTTGAGTTTGGTAATATTTTACTGAGAATTTTTCCATTTATGTTTATCAGAGAAATTGGCCTGTGGTTCTCTTTTTTGGCAGTGGCTTTATCTGGCTTTGGTATTGAGGTAATGCTTACCTAATTTTTATATTATTATTAACATTACTGTTATTCTTGTTTTTGCCTGATTAGACTGAGACTCTTATTTTATTTTGGTTTTTAAAGAAAATGAGGGCAGAAAATTTTATTAATTAATTAATTTATTTATTTATTTGCTAGTAATTTTATATATTTTTTAAATGTACATACAAATTAGCATATAGTGCAACAATGATTTCAGGAGTAGATTCCTTAATGCCCCTCACCCATTTAGCCCATCTGTCCTCCTACAACCCATCTAATAAGCCTCTGTTTGTTCTCCATATTTAAGAGTCTCTTACATTTTTCCCATTCACTGTTTTTATATTAATTTTGTTTCACTTCTCTTATGTTCATTTGTTCTGTGCTTAAAGTCCTCATATGAGTGAAGTCATATGATATTTGTCTTTCTTTGACTAATTTCACTTAGCATAATACCCTCCAGTTCCATCCATGTAGTTGCAAATGGTAAGATTCCATTCTTTTTGATTCCTGAATAATATCCATTGTGGATATGTATATATATATATATATATATATATATATATATATGTCACATCTTCTGTATCCATTCATCCATCAATGGACATTTGGGCTCTTTCCATACTTTGGCTATTGTTGAAAGTGCTGCTATAAACATTGGGGTGCATGTGTCCCTTCAAAACAACACACCTGTATCCCTTGGATAAATACCTAGTAGTGCAATTGCTGGGATGTAGGGTAGTTCTATTTTTAATATTTTGAGGAACCTCCATACTGTTTTCCAGAGTGGCTGCACCAGCTTGCATTCCCACCAAAAATTCAAAAGAGATCCTCTTTCTCCATATCCTTGCCAACATCTGTTTTTGCTTGAGTTGTTAATGTAAGACATTCTGACAGGTGTAAGGAGGTATCTCATTGTGGTTTTGATTTGTATTTCCCTGATGATGAGTGATGTTGAGTATTTTTTCATGTGTTAGTTGGCCATCTGGATGTCTTCTTTGGAGGAGAGTCTATTCATGTATTTTGCCCATTTCTTCACTGGATTATTTGTTTTTTGGGTGTTGAGTTTGATAAGTTATTTATAGATTTTGGGTACTAGCCCTTTTCTGATATGTCATTTGCAAATATCTTCTCCAATTCTGTTGGTTGCCTTTCAGTTTTGCTGATTGTTTCCTTTGCTGTGAAGAAGCTTTTTATTTTAATGAGGTCCCAGTAGTTCCTTTTTGCTTTTGTTTCCCTTGCCTCAGGAGACCTGTTGAGTAAGAAGTTGATGTGGGCAAGATCAAAGTGGTTTTTTCCCGCTTTCTCCTCGAGGATTTTGATGGCTTCGTGTCTCACATTTAGGTATTTCACCCATTTGGAGTTTATTTTAGTGTATGTTGTAAGAAAGTGGTCCAGGTTCATTCTTCTGCATGTCGCTGTCCAGTTTTCCCAGCACCATTAGCTGAAAAGATGGTCTTTATTCCATTGGCTATTCTTTCCTGCTTTGTTAAAGGCTAGTTGGCCATTCGTCTTTGGGGCCATTTCTGGGTTCGCTATTCTGTTCCATTGATCTGACTGTCTGTTTCTGTGCCAGTATCATACTGTCTTGATGATTACAGCTTTGTATTATAGCTTGATCCAGGATTATGATGCCTCCTGCTTTGGTTTTCTTTTTCGAGATTGCTTTGACTATTCGGGGTCTTTTCTGACTCCATACAAATTTTAGTACTCTTTGTTCTAGCTCTGTGAAGAATGTTGGAGTTATTATGATAGGGATTACATTGAATATGTAGATTGATTTGGGTAGTATTGACATTTTAACAATATTTGTTCTTCCAATCCAGGGGCATTGAATCTTTTTCCATTTTTTTGTGTCTTCAATTTCTTTCATAAGATTTCTATAATTTTCAGTGTATAGATTTTTCACCTCTTTGGTTAGATTTATTCCTAGGTATTTTATGGGTTTTTTTTGTGCAAATGCAAATGAGATCTATTCCTTGATTTCTCTTTCTGTTGCTTCATTGTTGGTGAATAGGAATGCAACAAATATCTGTGCATTGATTTTATATCCTGTAACTTTGCTGAATTCACGAATCAGTTCTAGCATTTTTTTGGTGGAATCTTTCAGGTTTTCCATATAGAGTATCATGTCATGTGCAAAGGGTGAAAGTTTCACCTCCTCCTGGACAATTTGGATGCCTTTTATTCCTTTGTGTTGTCCGATTGCAGAGGCTAAAACTTCCAATACTATGTTGAATAATAGTGGTGAGAGTGGACATCCCTGTCTTTTTCCTGACCTTATTCAGAAAGCTCTCAGTTTCTCCCCATTGGGTCGTTCCTATATGGCTTTCATGATCTCAAGGTATGCACAACCTCACCAAAACTTGTTATTTTTTATATTTTTGTTAATATTCATTTTGATAATTGTGAGGGGATATCAGTTTTGATTTTTATTTCCCTGGTGATTAGTGATATTGAGCATCTTTTCATGTGTCTGTCCATTATCCATATGTCTTCTTTGGAAAACTATTATTGAAGTCCTCTGTCCATTCTTTAATTAAGTTTCTTGTTTTTTGAAATTAAGTTGTATAAGGCCTTTATATACTTGTATTTAACACCTTATTGAATGTATGATTTGCAAATATATGATTCAGTGAGGTGCTTTTTGTTTTCTTGGTGGTATCCTTCATTATACAAACCTTTTTAGTCGGATGAAACCCGATTTGTTTATTTTAGTTTTTACTGTCTTTAAACTGAGGAGAGTGGTCCAAAAACTATTGCTAAGAACAATGTCAAAGGGCTTACTGTCTATGTTTTCTTCTAGGAGTGTTATGGTTTCAGGTATTATATTTAAGTATTTAATTCATTCTGAATTTATTTCTGTATAATGTGTAAGGTAGTGGTCCACTTCCATTCTTTTTAATGTAGCTGTCCAGTTTGTGCAACAACATTTATTAAAAAGACTTTCTTTTCCTCCTTGTATATTCTTGCCTATTTGTCATAGATTAATTGACCATATATGCATGGGTTTACTTCTAGACTTTCTATTCTATTCCATTGATCTATGAGTTTGTTTCCATGTCAGTATCATATTGTTTTGATTACTATAACTTTGTATTATAGTTTGAAATCAGGAAACATTATAACTCCAGTTTTTTTTTTTTCATGATTTCTCTGGCTATTTTGGGTTATTGGTGTTCCCATACAAATTTTAAGATTTTTGGTTCTAATTCTGTGAAAAAAATATCATTGACATTTTTGTAGAGATTGCATTGAAACTACAGATTGCTTTGTGTAGAATGGACTTTTTAACAATATTAATTCTTCTAGTCAATGAAAATGGAATATCATTCCATGTATTTGTTTTGTCATTAACTTACTAATGTCTTATAGATTTTAGAGTACAGGTCTTTTGTCTTCTTGGTTAAATTTATTTCTATGTATTTTATTCTTTTTGGTGCAATTATAAATGGGATAGTTTTCTTCATTTCTCTTTCTGATAGTTTTTTTCTTAGTGTTTAGAAATGAAACAGATTTTTGGGGTGCCTGGGTGGCTCAGTTGGTTGAGTGTCCGACTTCGGCTTGGGTCATGATCTTGTAGTTTGTGAGTTCAGGCCCTGTGTTGGGCTCTTCTGTGCTGACATCTGGGAGCCTGGAGCCTGCTTTGGATTCTGTGTCTCCCTTTCTCTCTGTTCCTCACCTGCTCATGCTCTGTCTCTCTCTCAAAAATAAATAAACACTAAAAATTTTTTAAAAAAGCAACAGATTTTTGCATATTGGTTTTGTATTCTGAAGCTTTATTAAATCTGTTTATTAGTTCTAACAAGATTTTTGGAGGAGTCTTCAGGATTTTCTCTATATAAAATTATGTTGTCCATAAATAGTAAAAAGTTCTACTTCCTCTTAAAATTTGGATGTCTTTTACTATTTTTTTCTTACCTAACTCTTCTGGCTGGTAATTCCAATACTATGTTTAATAAAATTGGTGAGATTGGGTTCTTTCTCCTGACCTTAGATGAAAAGATTTCAGGTTTTCATATTTGAGAATGATAATGGTTGTGGCCTTTTCTAAAATGGCTTTTATATTGATCAAGTATGTTCCTTCTAAAATAATTCTTGAGTATTTATCATGAATAGATGTTGAATTTTGTCAAATGTTTTTTTTCTGCATCTATTAAAGTTAGAATATGATTTTTACTCCACATTTTGTTAATGTGGTGTATTGTTTGATTGACTTGTTAATGTTGAACCAGCCTTGTATCCTTGGAATTAATCTCATTAGATCATGATGTATGATACTTTTAATGTATTGTTAAATTGGTTTGGTAATATTTTGATAAGGATTTTAATCTATGCTTAACAGGGATATTGCCCTAGAATATTCTTTATTTTTGTGGTATTATTATCTGGTTTAGTTATCAGGTAATGTCAGCTACATAAAATGCATTCAGAAAGGATCCTTACTCTTCAACATTTTGGAAGAGTTTGAGGAGGTTAGGTATTACATCTTCATTGAATGTTTAGTTGAATTTACCAGTAAAACCATCTGGTCCTGAGCTTTTTATGGGGGAGAATTTTGATTACTGATTCAATTTTTTTGTAGTAATCAGTCCACTCAGATTTATTATTTCTTCATGGTTTAGTCTTAGAAGATTTTATTTTCTAGGTATGTGTCCATTTCTTGTGTTTCTAATTTGTTCATATATAATTGTTCATAGTAGTCTTTTATAATATTTGGTGTTTTAAAAGTGTCAATTGTAGCTTCTCTTTCATTTCTCATTTTCCTTATTTGAGCCCTCTGTATTTTTTCTTGGTTAGTCTAGCTACAAATTTGTCCATTTTTTTTTAAAGAACCAGGTTTCAGTTTCATTTATCTTTTCTATTGTCTTTTGAAACTGTAATTCATTTATTTCTGATCTTTGATATTTCCTTCCTTCTTTGGCTGCATTTGTTCTTTTTCTTTAGGTGTAAAGCTAAATTTATTATTTGAAAGTGTTCTTGGTTATTGAAGTAGGCTTATGTTGTTATGAACTTCCTTCTTAGAAGTGTTTTTATTGCATCTTATAGAATTTGATATGTTGTATTCCATTTTTATTTTTCTCAAAGTATTTTTATTTCCTTTTTTTTATTCTTCTGCATATTTTCTTGTTACTAATTAGTGTTCTTTCTTTTAAGCTTAAAGAAGTCACTTCAACATTTATTGTAAGTCCCGTTTAGTGGTAATACACTCCTTTAGCTTTTGATTTTCTGGAACACTTTACCTGTCTTTCAATTATAAATGACTATTCTTTATTGGAAGTTTTTGCTTTTGCTTTTATTTTCTTTTCAGCATTTTGAATATGTCGTATTACTCTTTCCCTTCCAACATGCAAACTATCTGCTGATAGTCTTTTGAGGGTTTTCTTATAGTAGCAAGTTGTTTTTCTTTTGATGCTATTGAGATTCTCTCTTTAACTTTTGACATTTTATTATTACACAACTTAGCATAGATATCTTTGGTTTTATCTTATGGGGAACTGTCTGTGCTTCCAGGATCTGGATGTCTGTTTCCTTCCTCGTATTACAAATATTTTTTAGCCTTCATTTCTTTAAGTAAATTTTCTGGCATTTTCTCTAACCCTTCTCCTCTGGGACCCCTAAGATGAAAATGTTTTTTTTCCACCTGACATTATCCCATTAGTCCTTTAAGTTATCTTCATTTTTTAAGAATTCTTGTGTTGTTGTTGCTGTTGTTGTTGTTGTTGTTGTTCCGTATTGGTGAGTAACACTGACCTGTTCCTAGTTCACTAATCTTTCCCTCTACATTACCTAGTCTGCTATTTAACTTCTCTAGTGTATTTTAGTTCACTTATTGCATTTTTCAGCTCTGTGACTTCAGCATAGTAGTTTACTGTATTTTCTCTTTTTGTTGAAGTTTTCAGTGTGTTCATCCATTCTTCCCCCAAGTTATATAAGCATCTTTGTGACCAATAACTTGAAATCAGGTAAACTACTATTTTATTAAGATTGTATTTTTCTAAAGTTTAATTTGCTTTTTTAGTTTGAAACATATTACTCAGTTTCTTCAGTTTTCTCTTCTCTGTATGTTTCTTCCCACATATTAGGCAAAATGATGACTTTCCCAACCTTGAAGGTTTGGCCTTGTGTAGGTGATGACACTTGTCATTCAACCTTTCCCTAGCTCTTGCTTGTCTCTTGAGCCTTTGTGATTGTGTAAGCAGTCTGATTTATTCTTGACATGTCCTAAAATTTGTGGGTGTGCCAAGACTTGTCAGTCTTGTGAAGGAAGGGATCTCAGCCAGCTCCTAGTTTCAGGCTTATTAGAAGTCTTACTCTCAGGTTGCAGCTTTTAAAGTATGTGAAAAAATACAGTCACATGGGACTACAGCCATATAACCTGCTAACCTCCAGGCCAGGCCATCTGAAGGTTTCTCCCTTGACAATAGATGTGAAAATTGAAGCTCCAGACTAGGGTATACACCTCCCCTGGGAAGTACCAGCAAGTTTTGGCAAAGCCTAAGGAAAGCAAAAATAAAGCATCCCTTAGCCAATGTAGTGATGTGTTATAGTCCTGTGTCTGTGCAATGCCTTAGACATGGTAGCCTGCCAAGAATTATGTTTCTGATTGTTACAGTCCTATGGGAACCAGGAATGCAAGATTCTTGACCAATACAGCCAGATGATCAAGGAAATTCCCCTGTGTGGTCTGAGTATGCCCACCAGCTTTAGCAAGACAGGTGAAAAGTGTAGGGGTAGTGTGTGCTTACTAGTCTTAACAGGGCTGTGGGAGACTGCAGAAACTGTGTGTACCTTTAAAAATTAGCTAACTCAAAACTGGATAAACCCAGAGAGTGAGGGACAGCTGAGTTGCCCCCTTTGAGAGATAGCAGCTTGTGGGGAATAAGCTTAGTAATTCCCTGAGCTTGCACCAAGGGGTTAACAAGGCATAAAGAATTAGAAAGCCATAAGATGTACACACCCAAGTTTGGGTAAACAAGATTAGGTAAATAAGTATAGGTAAATGGGGCAAAGGCCCCCCGTATAGGTAAATGGGGCAAAGGTCCCAGTATAGGACAAAGGTATAGGAATAGGTAATCTCAGGATGAAAACACCCAAGATGAGGTAAACAAGATTAGGTATTCAGGGTGGAAATGCCCCCCAACTTAGTATAATAGCAGAAAACTGCTTTCACAGAAAGGAAGGACCAAATTAGGTAAACAGGTAAATAGGCCTATTCACCTCAGGGGGGGGCAAAGTTGCCCAGAGCAGAGCTAATTAGCAAAAGAAAGATGCCTTGTTGACCCTGAGGTAGCATGCTCTTTCTTGTCCCCTAGGCCAGTTTAGGTAAACAGAGGTGGGGCCTCATGTCTGCTGTAAACAACCTCTGCCTGGCACCAGGATTTTGTTTTGTATTGACCCAAACCACTAACATTGCATATCTTCAAAACCTGCATTCCCTCACACCCATGAGTTTATGTTCACAACTCCATTGACTCTTTATGCACATCCATCACCATGTTTGTAAGCTTTCTGTTCCTAATAAAAACAGAGCAAGGACCTTTACCCGGGGCTCTTGTCTCCTCCTGGACATTAGCCTCTCTTGCATTTTTAATCCTGCATCCTGCTTTCTTGCTGGACAAGAGAGAACTCCAGACCTAGAGTCTCCAACAGCAGCCAGCATGGAGAGGCAATATAAAAATAGCAGTTTGCACAATGCCATGAATAAATAAGAGGCAGATATTTTCATACTAATTTCAGAGTGTGTTGGGGCAAATCTAAGGAGCTGGTAAGATGACATTTTCATTCCATACCCCACAGAATAAACACAGAGTCATCTTTGGGAGGCAAAGCTGCACAGATACTTTCTCCCAACCTTCTAGCTATGTTCCACACCAAGAGTTATCCTGAGGACTTGCTGACTCCAAGCCTGCTAGCCTCAGCCTGGGTTCAGGGAAAATTTTGTTAAAGCCATCCCCATGACACACCCAGCTGCTGGACACACAACTGCCACCACATAACACACCCAGATGCAAGGATGTGCTCAATCATATGCTCCCAGTCACTTCATACTCTGGGCCCAGCTGTGCCCAGCCATCATTACATGACCCACCCAACCTTGAACCCCAGGCTGTGTCAGCTAACAGAGCCCAGATATCCCAGTGGTACCAAGGATCTGGCCTAAGACTAGTGGCTCAGCACAAATTTTCTTAACGCTGTTACCTCCCTCTGAAGTTTGCTGGCAGACATGCCTTCACAAAGCTGGCCTGCCTGGGTCCCAGTGACACCAAAGAGATAAAGCACATCCCACAACAGGCAGAGTCAATGCAGATGACTACACTAAAAGGAAAAGTAACTAAGACACATTAGCAATAGGACATAAAGAAAACACATAGGATGATCTCCTGAAGTGCCAGTTTCCGGTGAATAGGAGACTCTGCACTGAAAGTCACTCTAGGACCTCTTCTTCATAAATTCATTATGTTCAAGAGTAGAGGACATAGCTGACTTTATTAACACAGAGAAATAAACACAGAGAGGCAGGCAAAATGAGAAGACAGAGAAATTTGTCCCAAATGAAAAATAGGACAAGGCCATGGCCAGAGGCTTATACAAAACAGATATAAGTAACATGCCTGATAGAAATTTAAAGCAATGATTGTAAGGACACTTGCTGGATTATAGAAAAGAGAGGAAGACATGAGTGAGATGCTTAACACAGAGAAAAGGAATAACATAGCACAGAAAAAAAAAACATAGCAGAGATAAAGGGCTCAATAATCAAAATAAGAAACACATTTTATGGAAGAAGCAAAGGACAAAATTTGTGACCTAGAAGACAGACTAAAGGAAAGTAATAAAGCTGAAAAAAGAGAGCTAAAAGAATATTTTTATATGAGGATAAACGTAGGGAACTCAGTGACTCCATCAAATATAAAAATATGCATATAATAAAATTCCTAGAAGAAGAAGAGAGAGAAAAGGGGGCAGAAATTTTATTTTAAAAAAATGTAGCTGAAAACTTCCCTAATCTGGGGAAAGAAACAGATACTCAGATCCAGGAGCCACAGAGAAGTGCCATCTACATCCATAAAAACAGACACACACCAACACATATTGTAGTGACATTTGCAAAACAAAAAGGGGGGGGGAAGAAAAATCCTTAAATGTAGTAATTCCAAAGAAGACAGTAATTTACAGGGGAAAATCCATAAGACTAGCTGGAGATTTTTCAACAGAAACTTTGCAAACAGAAGTGAGTGAAATGATATATTCAAAGTGTGTAATGGAAAAAAAAATACGTGGCTAAGAATACTCTATCTAACAAAGCTATCATTCAGAATATAAGGACAGATAAATAGTTTCCAAGAAAAGCAAAACCCAAAGGAGATAATGATCATTAAACCAGTTCTACAAGAAATGTTAAAGAGGAATTTGAGTGGAAAGCAGAGACCACAGGATGATGGCATGAAACAAAAAAAAAGCAGTAAAAATGAATATTTATGTAAAAAAAATCACTCAAGGAACTCACAAAATAGAAAGATGTAAAATATACCTGAAATGTGGGGAAAAGAGGAATAAATAATAGGTTCAAAATGAAATTACCATCAACTTAATATAGACAGATATATACTGAAGAGGGTATATATAAACCTAATGGTAACCATATATCAAAAAACACTAATAAAAATGCAACAATAAAAAGAATGAAATCCAAATCCAAATATATAACTAATGAAAATCAGGAAACCAAGAAATACAAAAAAAGTTTCAGAAAATCTTCAGATACAAACCACAAAACAGATAATGAAATGACAATAAATACAAATTTATCAATAATTATTTTTTAACATTTATTCATTTTTGAGAGAGAGACCATGAGCGGGGACAGGGCAGTGAGAGAGGGAGACACAGAATCCAAAGCAGGCTCCAGGCTCTGAGCTGTCAGCACAGGGCGTGATGCAGGGCTCAAACTCACAGACTGCGAGATCATGACCTGAGCTGAAGTCAGACGCTTAACCAACTGAGCCACCCAGGTGCCCCGCTACTTTGTTTTTTAAAATATATTTATTTATTTTGAAAGAAACAGAGAGCATGAGTGGGGGAGGGGCAGAGAGAGGGAAAGAGAATCCCAAGCAGGCTCCACATTGTCAGTGCTGAGCCCAATGTGGGGCTTGAACTCACGAACTGTGAGATCATGACCTGATCTGAAACCAAGGGTTGGCTGCTTAACCAACCACTCAGGCTCCCCTATCAGTAATTACTTGGAATGTAAATGGGCTAAATACTCGAATCAAAAGATCTAGGGTGATGGAATGGTTAGTAAAACAGGACCTGGGTGCCTGGGTGGCTCAGTTGGTTAAGTGTCTAACTCCTGGTTTCAGCTCAGGTCATGAACTCATGGTTCATGAGATCAAGTCTGGCATCAGACTACATGCTGATAGCATGAAGCCTGATCAGGGTTCTCTTTCTTTTCCTCTCTCTCTGCCCCTCCCCCACTTGCACTCTCTCTCTCTCTCTCTCACTCACTCAAAGCAAATAAAGTATTGAATAAAAAGAAAAAGAAAAAGAAAAAAACACCCAACGTATGCTGCCTACAAAAGATTCATTTTAGATTTAAAGACACCTGGATATTGAAAGTGGGGGAACGGAGAAACATATGTCATGCAAATGGATGTCAAAAGAAAGCTAGAGTAGCATTACTTATATCAGCCAAACTATACCTTAAAACAAAGACTAACAAGACACAAAGAAGGACACTATACAATAATAAAGGGGACAATCCAACAAGAAAATAAGATAATTGCAAATATTTATGCACCCAACAGAGACACTTAAATACACAAAATAATTAATAACAAATATAAAATAACTAATCAATAATAATACAACAATAGAATGGGGCTTTAAAATGTCATTTATATCAATGGACATACAATTTAAACAGAAAATAAAAAAGGAAATAATGGCTTTGAATGACACACTAGAATGTATATATTCAGAACATTCCAACCTAAAAAAGTAGAATACATATTATTTTCAAACACATGTGGGTCATTCTCCAGAATAGATCATGTATTAGCACACAAAACAAATCTCAACATATTCAAGAAGATCGAAGTCATAACATGCATCATTTTTTACCATTGTAAAGGTATTTTCATTGTAATGACTTTTTTTTTCATTGTAAGAGGGCTGTTTATAACAATAAAGGCTTACCTCAAAAGCAAGAAAAAACTCAGAAAAACAACCTAACGTTATACCTAATGGAGCAAGAAAATAGAAAACAAACAAACAAAAAAACAACCTGTAAATCTATCAGAAGAAAGGAAATAAAGATGGTTCAGAGCAGAAGTAAATGATATAAATGATATAGAAACTAAAAAAATATATTAGAACAGATTGAGACCATCAGTATCTAGTTGAAAATATAAATGAAATTGTTAAAACTACATCAGTGGAAAAGAATAGAAAACCCAGAAATGAACCAACAACTCTGTGGTCAATCTTCAACAAAACAGAAAAGAATATACAATCAGAAAAGACAGTCTATTTGATAAATGGTGTCGGGAAAACTGGACAGCAACATGCAAAAGAAGTAAACTGGACCACTTTCTTACACTGTACACCAATATAAATTCAAAAGAGATCAAACACCTAAATGTGAGACTTCAAACCATGAAAATTCTAGGAGAAATCACTGGCAGTAATTTCTTTGGTATTGGCTGTGAGAACTTTTTTCTAGATATGTCTCCTGAGGCAAAGGAAACAAAAGGAAAAATAAACTATTGGGACTTCATTAAAATTAAAACAAGCAAGCAAGCAAACAAACAAAGAAAAAAAAAACTTCTGCACAGTGAAGGAAACCAACAAAAGTAAAATACAATCTATAGAATGGGACAAGCTATTTACAAAACATATGTGATAAAGGGTTAATATCCAAATATATAAAGAACTTGTAAAACTAAATTCCCCCCAAATGAAAATCCAATTTAAAACTGGACAACAGGGACACCTGGGTGGATCAGTCAGTTAAGTGCTAGACTTCAGCTCAGGTTATGATCTCAGGGTTCATAAGTTTGAGTCCTGCATTGGGCTGGCTGCTATCAGCACAGAGCCTGCTTTGGATCCTCTGTCCCCCTCTGCCTCTGCTCCTCCCCCACTCATGTGCTGTCTCTCTTTGTCTCAAAAATAAATAAACATTTTTTTTAAATGGGAAGACAATATAAACAGACATTTCCCAGAAGAAAACATACAGATAGCCAACAGATACATGAAAAGACATCATCACCTACCACCAGGGAAATGCCCATCAACACTACAATAAGGTATAACCTCACACCTGTCAGAATGGGTAAAATCAACAACACAAGAAACAACAGCTGTTTGCAAGGGTGTAGAGAAAAAGAACATTTGTGCAGGGTTGGTGGGAATGCAAACTTGTACAGCCACTGTTCTTAATGTTATGTAAGCGTCTCAAAATGTTAAAAATAGAACTATCCTAGGATCCAGCAATTGCACTTCTGGGTATTTACCCATAAAATAACAGAAACACTGACTTAAGGAGATTTGTGCATCCCTAAGTTTATAGCAGCATTATTTACAATAGTCAAGATATGGAAGCAGCCCAAGCATCCATCAATTGATGAATGGATAAAGAAGAAGTGGTATATATGCATGTATACACACACACTCTCTCTCATGCACACACACACACACACACACACAATGTGTCTCCCTCTCTTACTGCCCTCCCCACACTCACAGTCTGTCTCTCACTCTCAAAAATAAAATAAATAAACATTAAAAAAAGAAGAAAGAGGGAATCACTGCTGAAGGAACAACTCAGAAATCATGACAGGTCTCTGCTGCACACAGCTGTAGACTTGTGTCAAATGGAATCTGGAAGGAGTGAGTGAGAACCACTGCCATTCATCCAACTAGAAACATGCACACTACCAGACACAGGAGAATGAGACCCATCTGCTGGTTAACATTCTTCCATTTTAATGACTCCTTTAGGTAAGATTTAGGGACTGGTAACAGGAAGCAAGTCATAAGATATATACAGGTTCTAGGAACAGGATTTTATTTGCTCAGGGGACAATTTAAACCTACAAAAGTGAAATTTGCTGTGTAAGAGGTTACATTTCCTGGTTTGTGAGCATGGTGAAAATTTGGCTTTCCTTACAGAGTTGTTCTAAAATATATCCATGTTGATTCCTAAAGGCAAAGTGAGAGGAATAAAAAAATTGAGGCTGTTCCTTTGAGACATGAATATGGGAATAATCAGACATTTTTCTCATGGAAAGAGGAAGATGGCAAACGAAGCCAAATAGAATTGCATCTAAAGACCTCAAGGACGTTACCCTGTGTTTTGACTGGGTATGCGCCTCCCCACATCTGTGTGCATGCCTCAACTTCTAACCAGAGTGGCCCTGGAAATGACAGAGAGCCAAGCCATGGGCACCTTAGGGAACCACCAAAGGGGCTGTCCCAGTCCTTCCTGTGGCCCAAAGGCCCTGCCTCGCGCTCATGCAACCTGTCTCTTGTTTCTTGCCTCTGGAACCCATGTTGTCACCAAGGATTGACCACATAGGACACACCACGTGCCTGCACTCCCAACCCACAAGTTCAGGTCACATGTTCTGGTGAATGAGCTTGACCAATAGGGCTGGATGGTTCACTTCTGAAAGCATTTCTAAAGCTGTCCTACCAGACAGGCATCCTATTCCAAAGTGGAAGCCAGCTGGTAACTCCTTTTCACACCCACTCCCCTCCTTCCTATACAGTTATATGTAGGCCTATAAATACTCATCAAATATTTGCAAATGAATAACTTTTAAAAATTTCATGGATATTTGGAACTGTTAGCAGTTTTGAATATATATATGTATGTATATATAAAAATATATATGTGTATATATACAAATATAAATATATAATATGTGTGTGTATATATATATGTATATGCAAATATTCCAAGCTAAAGAACTTCAGCTTGTCAATTCAGTCCTACCCTCTAATTTTTTCAAATTAAGATTTGCAAGGGCTGTCAAAAAAAAAAGGAGGGGGGGACTGAGCGAGATAGAAAGGGACACAGAGAGAGAGAGAGAGAGAGAGAGAGAAAACAAAGCCAAACTCTGAATTATAGAGAACAAACTGATGGTTACCAGAAGGGACGGTTGTGGGGAGATAGATTAATTAGTCGATGGAGTCTAGGAGCATACTTGTCATGATAACTA
The DNA here is from genome assembly GCF_022079265.1 of Lynx rufus. Lineage (NCBI taxonomy): Eukaryota > Metazoa > Chordata > Mammalia > Carnivora > Felidae > Lynx > Lynx rufus. Next base: position 51,069,377 of record NW_025814828.1, on the reverse strand, counting down.
CTGGGCGATATATGGAATTATTAAATTACTATATTTTACATCTGAAACTAACATAATACTCTATGTTAACTAACTGGAATTAAAAAAAACTTTCTAAAAATTTGTAAGGGCGTGAATAATTAAAAAAATACTTTTTATTGGGTTGCATAAATTGGAGGTGAGGAAGATAAGTCCATAAGTATAGCCAACTCTGTCAAAAACATAACTGTGAAAAGAAGGGAAGAGATAAGAGAGAAGCAAGAGCTCTGTATGAGGCCGGAATTTTCTCTTTTCATTTATTCATAACTGTAAGTTAAATTTTTCCTTAAGAACTTTTTTTTTTAGGGGCGCCTGGGTGGCTCAGTTGGTTGAGCGTCTGACTTCGGCTCAGGTCATGATCTCACAGTCTGTGAGTTCAAGCCCCGCGTTGGGCTTTGTGCTGACAGCTCAGAGCCTGGAGCCTGCTTTGGATTCTGTGTCTCCCTCTCTATCTGCCCCTCCCCCGATCATGCTCTGTCTCTCTGTCAAAAAATAAATAAAAATAAACATTAAATAAATAAGTTTTTTTTTAAAATATGAGACAATTAATTGTGTCTATATGTTGATGGCAATAGAATACAAGGCACAAAACTTTGGTGTAGGTACCCAGGGCTGATATTGTGTCTCCAGTTATCATAGACACAGGTTCTTTTAATCTTTTTGTTCCATTTCTTAGTACATGGCTTCTATTATCAAGGTCACATTATAGTTTAAATGGCAGTTTGGTCTAGTATTATATCCATGTTATCAAGAGTAGGAAGGAGGCGGGGACAGAGGGCAAAACATGGAACCACCTGGCAGAATCTGCATTTCCCAGATGGAGTGGGAAAAGTGTAACATAGGATGCCTAACAGAGGTATTACCTTTACCTAAAAAGCTGATGTGATCTTCTTAGTTTCTTATTGAAGAAAGACTAGGGCTTAATATCAGAACTTTATTTTTACCTTCCACATTTTACAGTCTATAATGATATGCATTAAAATCACATAAAATTCTGACTTAGGATGGGCTAAGTCATGTTTAAGAAGTCCTTTTTGGGCTTAATAAAAAACCCACTCAGGAACTATGTCAGGACTATTACAATAAAGAGTCCCATATTATGGACTACTTGATAAGCAGGAGGTCTTATGGAATACTACCTTCATTAAACTCATTTACCTTTTTGTTGCCATTCATTATACAGTATCTTGGATACACAAATTCTATGAATTTAATTGAATTATTAACACAAAAGTAATTCACCAATCGATCATCAGCTAAGGCAAATGACGAGACAAAAATGCAAAAGTTGCAGTTTTTAACCCCACACTATTCTGGCATTACTTCTCTGCTTTGAATTTAATTTGTTAAATGTCTGCAGAATAATAATACCTTATAGCTACAGAAATGCTAAGCCCTTTACATGCATTGTTTTCTTTAGTATTAATAAAAATCTGGTTAAAAAACTTGTTTTTGTCTCCAATATATCAGAGAGATTGAGTAACTTAGCTATACACAACTTTGTGGTGGAGAGTATACCATTTTATAAACTGTGCTCTTAAATTGGTCTTCACAATGTATGGTGAACATGCTTATGATTTGGAGTGGTACATGTTTAAATGTTTTGATAATTTAAGTAGGTATGTATTCAATTTTAATATATTTGAAAAATATAACATGTACTTTGTTGATATTGAATGGAGTGTTACATAAATATAAATTAGATCAACCTGATTGATACTGTTGTTCAAGCCTTCTATAACCTTATTGATTGTCTAAATGTTGTATCAATTATTAAAATGGAAGCTGAAGACTCAAGCTATAATTGTGGCTTTGTTTGTCTTCCATATTTTGTAGCTATATTTTAGATACATACACTTTCAGGATTGTTATGCTTTTTAATAACTTAATATTTGTATTGATATGAAAAAACCTTCTATTTCATGTTCTGAAGGCTATTTTATCTGATATTATTATAAGATATTTCAGCTTAACATTGATTAGTGTTTTGATTATATTTTTCTATCCTTTAATTTTTTAATAAACCTAAATAATTTTATGTAAAATTAGGTTCTTTCATACAACACATAATTGGGTTTCATATTTTTCTCTAAATTTATTAATATATAATTGGAATACAAACACTGTAGAAGTTTAAGGCATACAGCATCAAGAATTCATTTACATATATTATAAAATGACTACCATAAGTTCAAAAAAGGAGAAAATGCATCCACTTATAACAAAATGGATGGATCTTAAGGACATTGTATTAAGTGAAATAAGTCCCACAGAGAAAGACCAATGCCTTATGCCATAATTCAAGCGTGGAATGAAAAAAAAAAAACATAGTAAAGGAGAACAGATTTGTGTGCTTACCAGAGGCAGGGATGGAGGGTGCAGAAACTGGATGAAAGTGGTCAAAATATATAAAACTTCCAGTTACATGAAAAATAAGTACTGGGGCTTTACATTTTTATCCAATATGACAATTTCTGCTTTTTGAGTATTTTTACTTTTTATGCTTAATATAATAATCGAATTGGTTTGGCTGAAGTCTACTATCTTGCTATTTTTTTTAAATTTTTCCATCAGTTTGTTCTTTCCTGTCCTCTTTCCTTGCCTTGTCTTGAATTAATATTTTTTTAACAATCCCATTATATCACTATTAAAGGGTTACTTATCATTAAAAAAAAAGTATTATTGGTATGTATTCTTATATCCAAGCAGTTAACAATTGGAAATTCGATTGATTGATTGATTGATTGATTGATTGATTTTGGAGGGGTTCAGGGAAAACAGCTTTTATTTTGTGGATTGCTGTACACAAAGATGAATTAATATCAATGAGGTAAATAAAAGTTCTCTATTTAACAGAAATGATGACCATAAGCAAGACAATGATTATATCATAACCAGAGTTCCCTCCCAGAAATGGCCAGCCTTAATATTCCTCTCTGAAAGTACATCCAATGTTTATTTTCTGTGTGATATCAGTGGTAATGATTACCTTGAACTATACTATATTGTTTGTTAGGTTTTACTTCTTAAAGGATATTTATAATACTGTAACAGTTTTCCTAATTTCCTCACTTTTTGTGGGGATCAGGGTTAGATTTAGGATTTGGAAAAAATATTTAGATTTCCAGAAAAATATCATAAAGAATTTTTGCCTAGAACAGTAGGCACAGGAAAATATCCTGGCTCCTTTTATTTATTTATTTGTTTATTTATTTATTTTCAAATTTTTACTTTAATTCTTGTTAGTTAACATGTAGTTTAATAGCGACTTCAGAGTAGAATTTAGAGATTCGTCACTTACATATAACGCCTACTGCTCAATACAAGTGGCCTCCTTAATACTCATCACCCTTTTAGCCCATCCCCCACCCACCTCCTCTCCATCAACCCTCAATTTGTTGTGTATAGTTAAGTGTCTCTTGAGGCACCTGGGTGGCTCAGTCATTTAAGTGTCCAACTTCAACTTAGGTCATGATCTCATGGCTTTGAGTTCAAGCTCCATGTTGGGATCTGTGCTGACAGCTCAGAGCCTGAAACCTGATTCCACTTTTGTGACTCTTTCTCTTCCCCTACCCCACTCTTGCTCTCTCTCTGTCTCAAAAATAAATAAACATTTAAAAAATTTTAGATACATTTAAAAAAATGTCTCTTATAGTTTCCTTCCTCCTTTTCCTTTCCCCTTCTGCTATGTTCATCTGTTTTGTTTCTTAAGTTCCACATGAGTGAAATCATATAGTATTTGTCTTTCTCTGAATTATTTCTGTTGACATAATACACTCTAGCTCCATCCAAGTCACTGAAAATGGCAAGATGCCATTCTTTTTGATGGCTAAGTAATATTCCATTGTATATGTACACCACATCTTCTTTATCCTTTCATCAGTCAATGGACATTTGAGCGCTTTCCATAATTAGGCTATTGTTGATAATGCTGCTATAAAGGAGTGCATGTGCTCCTTTGAATTAGATTTTTGTACCCTTTGGGTAAATATCTAGTTTTATTTTATTTTATTATTTTATTTTATTTTATTTTATTTTATTTTATTTTATTTTATTTTATATATATTTTCTTTACTTTTTGATGAATCTCCATGCTATTTTCCAGAGAGGCTGCACCAGTTTGCATTCCCACCAATAATGTAAGATGGTTCCCCTTGCTTCACATCCTTGCTAACATCTGGTGTTTCCTGTGTTGTTACTTTACCCATTCTAACTGGTGGGTGGTGATATCTCATTGTTATTTTGATTTGTATTTCCCTGATGATGAGTGATGCTGAGCATCTTTCCGTGTGTCTGTTGGCCATCTGGCTGTCTTCATTGAAAAAAATGTTTGTTCATATCATGTGGCTATTTCTTAAATGGATTACTTGTTTTTTGGATGTTGAGTTTTTTTAAGTTCTTTATATATGTGGAAATTAAAGCCAATATTACTTTTCATTACTATCAAATTATACTTTTTATATATATGTAATATATACTATATATGACACAGTATCAGTAAAAACCCCAGTAGATGTTTTGTAGAAGTTGACAACCTGCTGCTAAGATGTACATTGAAATGCCAAAGCCCTAGTATAATCAATATAATTTTGAAAAAGTATAAGATAGTTAATGATCTTAGACAACCTTATATCAAGACTTATTATAAAGCTATAGTAGGCAAAACAGTGTAATAATGGTGAAAGCAGATGCATAGACCAATGGAACAGAATAGACTCACCAAAACCTTATACATATATCCAACTGAATGTAAGTAAAGGTAAAGGGCAATTCAATAATGAAAGGATAGTTATTTTCAAGAAATAGTTCTGAAACAAGTGTATATCCATCCATAAAAATTTAACTTAGCCACAGACCCCACATTTTACACAAAAACTAACTCAAAATGTATTATACAAATAAATGTAAATTCCAGGGTTAAAAAAATATATAGAAAAAGACATTAGAAAATCTGCATGACTTTGGGTTTGGTGATGAGTTGAGATTTTAGATACAACACCCAAAGCATTACCCATTAAAAAAATGATATGCTGGATTTTAATAAATTTAAACCCTCTGGTCTGCAAAAGATGCTGTTAACAGAATGAAAATGCAAACAGATTGGAAGTGAATATTTGCACAATATACACCTGTTAATGTACTTCTTTCCAAAATATACAGAGAATTCTTAAAACTCAAAAATAAGAAACAAACAACCCAATTAGAAATGGGAAAAATATCTAAACAGACACCCCCCCAAAAATTACATATGGCAAGTAAACATATGAAAGTATGTCCAAAATCAATTATTATTATGAAAATTAAAATTAAAATAAAAAATAGATACCACTCCACACCTACTAATATGAATAAAACCCAAAAATATGACAATACCAGTTGCTGATGAGGATGGAGACAACAGAAACTCTATTCATTACTTCTGGGAATTTAAAATGGTACAGCAACTTTAAAGGACAGTTTCTCAGTTTCCAATAAAGTAAAGATAGTTACCACATGATCCAGCAATCACACTTCTAGGTACTAACTCAACACTTTAGATGACATATGTTTATGTAAAGACCTGTATGCAAATGTTAATCACAACATTTGCCAATGACTGAAAACAATCAAGATTTCTTTTTGTAAATATAATTTATTGGCAAATTGGCAAACATACAGTGTGTAAAGTGTGCTCTTGGTTTTCGGGGTAGATTCCCATGGTTCATCGCTTACATAAACACCCAGTGTTCATCCCAACAACTGCCCTCCTTAATGCCCATCACCCATTTTTGCTTGTCCCCCACACCCCATCAATCTTCAGTTTGTTTGCTATATTTAAGAGTCTCTTATCGCTTGTCTCCCTCCCTCTCTCTTTGTAACTATTTTTTCCCCTTCCTTTCTCCCATGGTTTTCTGTTAAGTTTCTCGAGATCCACATATGAGTGAAAACATATGATATCTGTCTTTCTCTGACAGACTTATTTCGCTCAGCATACCTTCCAATTCCATCCGCATTGCTGCAAATGGCATGATTTCATCCTTTCTCATTGCCAAGTAGCATTCAATTGTATAAATAAACCACATCTTCTATAACCATTCATTGGTTTATGGAAATTTAGGCTCTTTACATAACTTGGCTATTGTTAAAAGTGCTGCTATAAACATTGTGGCACATGTGCCCCTATGAATCAGCACTTCTGTATCTTTTGGATAAATTCCTAGTAGTGCTATTGTTGAGTTGTACGGTAGTTCTATTTGTAATTTTTTGAGGAACCTCCACACTGTTTTCCAGAGCAGCTGTGCCAGTTTGCTTTCCTACCAACAGTGCAAGAAGGTTTCTGTTTCTCCACATCCTCACCAACATCTGTTGTTTCCTGATTTTTTCATTTTAGCCACTCTGACCAGCGTGACGTGTATCTCAGTGTGGTTTTGATTTGTATTTCCCTGATGATGAGTGATGTTGAGCATCTTTTCATGTGTCTGTTGGCCATCTGAATGCCTTCTTTGGAAAAGTGTCTATTCATGTCTTCTGGCCATTTCTTCACTGGATTATCTGGTTTTCAGGTGTGGAGTTTGGTAAGTTCTTTATAGATTTTGGATACTAACCCTTTATCTGATATGCCATTTGCAAATAATTTTTCCCATTCCATCAGTTGCCATTTAGTTTTGTTGATTGTTTCCTTTGCAGTGCAGAATATTTTTATCTTGATGAGGTCCCGAGAGTTCAGTTTTGCTTTTAATTCCCTTGCCTTTGGAGATGTGTCAAGAAAAACATTGCTGCGGCTGAGGTCAAAGAGGTTGTTGCCTGCTTTCTCCTCTAGGGTTTTGATGCTTTCCTGTCTCACATTTAGGTCTTTCATCCATTTTGAGTTTATTTTTGTGTATGGTGTAAGAAAGTGGTCCAGTTTCATTCTTCTGCATGTTGCTGTCTAGTTCTCCCAGCACCATTTTTTAAAGGGACTTTTTTTCCATTGGATATTCTTTCTTGCTTTGTCAAAGATTAGTTGGCCATACATTTGTGGGTCCAATTCTGGGTTCTCTATTCTATTTTATCAGTCTATGTGTCTGTTTTTGTGCCAATACCATACTGTCTTGATGATTACAGCTTTGTGGTAGAGGCTTAAGTCTGGGATTGTGATGCCTCCTACTTTGGTTTTCTTTTTAAACATAACTGTGACTATTTGTGGTCTTTTGTGTTTCCATAGAAATTTTAGGATTGCTGGTTCTAGCTTTGAGAAGAATGCTGGTGCAATTTTGATAGGGATTGCAATGAATGTGTAGATAGCTTTGGGTAATATTGATATGTTAACAATATTTATTCTTCCAATCCATGAGCATGATTTTTTTTCCATTTCCTTATGTCTTTTTAAATTTTATTCATAAGGTTTCTATACTTTTCAGCATACAGATCTTTTACATCTTTGGTTAGCTTTATTCCTAGATATTTTATGCTTCTTGGTGCAATTGTAAATGGGATCAATTTATTGACTTCTCTTTATGTGGTCTCATTATTAGTGTATAGAAATGCAACTGATTTCTGTACATTGATTTTGAACGCTTCAACTTGGCTGAATTCATGTATAATTTGTAGCAGACTTTTCATGGAATCTTTCAGGTTTTCCATGTAGTGCATCATGTTGTCTGCACAAAGTGAAGGTTTGACTTCTTTGACAACTTGGATGCCTTTTATTTCATTTTGTTGTCTGATTGCTGATGCTAAGATTTCCATCACTATGTTAAACAACAGTGGTGAGAGTGGACATCCCTGTGTACTCTTGATCTCATGGGAAAAGCTCTCAGTTTTTCCTCACTGAGGATGATATTAGTGTTGGGTCCTTCATATATGGCTTTTATGATCTCAAGGTATTATCCTTCTATCCCTACTTTCTTGAGAGTTTTTATCAAGAAAGGATGCTGAATTTTGTCACTTTTTCTGCATGTTTTGACAAGATCATATGGTTCTTATCCTTTCTTTTATTAATGTGATGTATCACATTGATTGATTTGTGAATATTGAACCAGCTTTGCAGCCCAGGAATGAACCACACTTAATCATGGTGAATAATTCATTTTATATGCTGTTGAATTTGATGTGCTAGTATCTTGTTGAAATTTTTTGCATCCATGTTCATCAGGGGTAATGTCCTGTAATTATCATTTGTGGGGGGGGGTCTCTTTCTGGTTTGCCTTCATAGAATGAGACTGGAAGCTATCTTTCCATTTCTATTTTTTGAACAGTTTGAGAAAATAGTATTAACTCTGCTTTCAATAGCTGGTAGAATTCCCCAGGGAAGCCAATTTCTTCACTAGTTATGGGTCTGATCAAATTTTCTATTTTTTTTTTCCAATTTGAGTTTTGGTAGTGTTTGAGTGTCTAGGAATTTGCCCATTTCTTCCAGATTTTCCAGTTTGTTGGCATATAATTTTCCATAGTATTCTCTGATAATTCCTTGTATTTCTGAGGGATTGGTTTTTATAAATCCATTTTCATTCGTGATTTCATCTATTTGGGTCCTCTCTCTTTTCTTTTTGGGAAGTCTGGCTAGGGGGTTATCAATTTTGTTTATTTTTTCATAAAACCAACTCTGTTTCATTTATCTGTTCTATTGTTTCTTGATTCTATTATTTGTTTCTGCCCTGATCTTTTTTTTTTATATATATGTAATTTATTGACAAATTGGTTTCCATACAACACCCAGTGCTCATCCCAAAAGGTGCCCTCCTCAATACCCATCACCCACCCTCCCCTCCCTCCCACCCCCCATCAACCCTCAGTTTGTTCTCAGTTTTTAACAGTCTCTTATGCTTTGGCTCTCTCCCACTCTAACGTCCTTTTTTTTTTTTTTTCCTTCCCCTCCCCCATGGGTTCCTGTTAAGTTTCTCAGGATCCACATAAGAGTGAAACCATATGGTATCTGTCTTTCTCTGTATGGCTTATTTCACTTAGCATCACACTCCCCAGTTCCATCCACGTTGCTACAAAAGGCCATATTTCATTTTTTCTCATTGCCACGTAGTATTCCATTGTGTATATAAACCACAATTTCTTTATCCATTCATCAGTTGATGGACATTTAGGCTCTTTCCATAATTTGGCTATTGTTGAGAGTGCTGCTATGAACATTGGGGTACAAGTGCCCCTATGCATCAGTACTCCTGTATCCCTTGGGTAAATTCCTAGCAGTGCTATTGCTGGGTCATAGGGTAGGTCTATTTTTAATTTTCTGAGGAACCTCCACACTGCTTTCCAGAGCGGCTGCACCAATTTGTATTCCCACCAACAGTGCAAGAGGGTTCCCGTTTCTCCACATCCTCGCCAGCATCTATAGTCTCCTGATTTGTTCATTTTGGCCACTCTGACTGGCGTGAGGTGATACCTGAGTGTGGTTTTGATTTGTATTTCCCTGATAAGGAGCGACGCTGAACATCTTTTCATGTGCCTGTTGGCCATCTGGATGTCTTCTTTAGAGAAGTGTCTATTCATGTTTTCTGCCCATTTCTTCACTGGGTTCTTTGTTTTTCGGGTGTGGAGTTTGGTGAGCTCTTTATAGATTTTAGATACTAGCCCTTTGTCCGATATGTCATTTGCAAATATCTTTTCCCATTCCGTTGGTTGCCTTTTAGTTTTGTTGGTTGTTTCCTTTGCTGTGCAGAAGCTTTTTATCTTCATAAGGTCCCACTAATTCACTTTTGCTTTTAATTCCCTTGCCTTTGGGGATGTGTCGAGTAAGAGATTGCTACGGCTGAGGTCAGAGAGGTCTTTTCCTGCTTTCTCCTCTAAGGTTCTGATGGTTTCCTGTCTCACATTTAGGTCCTTTATCCATTTTGAGTTTATTTTTGTAAATGGTGTGAGAAAGTGGTCTAGTTTCAACCTTCTGCATGTTGCTGTCCAGTTCTCCCAGCACCATTTGTTAAAGAGGCTGTCTTTTTTCCATTGGATGTTCTTTCCTGCTTTGTCAAAGATGAGTTGGCCATACGTTTGTGGGTCTAGTTCTGGGGTTTCTATTCTATTCCATTGGTCTGTGTGTCTGTTTTTGTGCCAATACCATGCTGTCTTGATGATGACAGCTTTGTAGTAGAGGCTAAAGTCTGGGATTGTGATGCCTCCTGCTTTGGTCTTCTTCTTCAAAATTCCTTTGACTATTCGGGGCCTTTTGTGGTTCCATATGAATTTTAGGATTGCTTGTTCTAGTTTCGAGAAGAATGCTGGTGCAATTTTGATTGGGATTGCATTGAATGTGTAGATAGCTTTGGGTAGTATTGACATTTTGACAATATTTATTTTTCCAATCCATGAGCAGGGAATGTCTTTCCATTTCTTTAAATCTTCTTCAATTACCTTCATAAGCTTTCTATAGTTCTGCCCTGATCTTTATTACTTACCTTCTTATGCTGGCCTTGGGGTTTCTTTGTTGTTCTGCTTCTAGTTCCTTTAGGTGTGCTGTTAGATTTTGTATTTGAGATTTTTCTTGTTTCTTGAGATAGGCCTGGATTGCAATGTATTTTCCTCTAATGACTGCCTTTCTTGCATCCCAAAGGATTTGGACTGTCATGTTTTCATTTTCACTTGCTTCCATATATTTTTAATTTTTTCCTTTAATTGCCTGTTGACTCATTCATTCTTTAGTAGGATTTTCTTTAACTTCCATACATTTGGAGATTCTCCAAAATTTTTCCCGTGGTTGATTTCAAGTTTCAAAACATTGTGATCTGGAAGTGTGCGTGGTATGATCTCAATTTTTTTATATTTATTGAGGGCTATTTTGTGACCCTGTATGTGATCTATGTTAGAGAATGTTCCATGTGCACTCAAGAAAAAGTATATTCTGTTGCTTTAAGATGAAAAGTTCTGAATATATCTGTCAATTCCATCTGGTCCAGTATATCATTCAGGGCCATTGTTTTCCTATTGATTTTCTGTCCAGATGAGCTGTCCATTGCTGTGAGTGTAGTATTAAAGTTCCCTGCAGTAATCACATTCTTACCCATAAGACTGCTTCTATTTGTGATGTTTTACATATTTGGGCGTTCCCAAATTGGATGCATAAGCATTTATACTTGTTAGCTCTTCATGATGGATATACCGTGTAATTATACACGGTATATGATACAATATATACATTTCTATTAGAAAATAGAAATGATACAATGCCCTTCTTCATCTCTTGTTACAGCCTTTACTTTAAAATCTAGTTTGTCTGATATATGGCCACTCCAGCTTTCTCTTGACTTCCAGTAGCATGATAGATGTTTCTCCATGCCTTCAATTTCAATCTGAAGGTATCTTCAGGTCTAAAATGGGTCTCTTGTAGACACCAAATAGATGGGTCTTGTTGTTGTTTTTTTTTAATCTATTCTGATAACCTATGTCTTTTGATTGTAGCATTTAGTCCATTCACATGCAGTGCTATTTTTGCAATATGTGGATTTAAAATCATTGTGTTATCTGCAGGTTTCATGCTTGTAGTGATGTCACTGGTCCTTCGTGGTTTTGACGACATTCCCACTCTGTAAAAGACTATGGAGTTTCCTCAAGCTGTTAAAAAATAAAAATACCCTACAATCCAGTAATTACACTACTAGGCATTTACTCAAATGATACAAAAATACTGATATGAAGGGAAACATACAATCCAATGTTTATGGCAAAATTATCTACCATAACCATATTTTGGAAAGATCTGAAATATCCATTGAGTGATGAATGGGTAAAGAAAATTATATATATAAATTTAAAAATATAAATTTATAAATACAATAGAATATTACTCAGCAAGAAAAAACAAATGAAATCTTGCTGTTGGCAATAATGTAGATGGAGCTAAAGAAGATTATGCTAAGCAAAATCAGTCAACCTGGAAAGGAAAAATACAATACAATTTCACTCATATGTGGAACTTAAGATAAAAAACAGATGAACATAGGGAGGAAAAAGAGATGCAAACCAAGAAACATAATTTTAACTGTAAAGAAGAAAAAGGGTTACTGGAGGGGAGCTGGGCAGTGGATGGATTAAATAACAGGTGTATATTGTGCAAATATTCACTTCCAGTCTGTTTGCATTTTCATTCTGTTAACAGCATCTTTTGCAGACCAGAGGGTTTAAATTTATTAAATTCCAGCATATCATTTTTTTAATGGGTAATGCTTTGGGTGTTGTATCTAAAATCTCAACTCATCACCAAACCCAAAGTCATGCAGATTTTCTAATGTCTTTTTCTATATATTTTTTTAACCCTGGATTAAATAAGTGATGGGTATTAGTAAAGGCAGTTTTTGTGATGAATACTGGGTGTTGTATGTAAGTGATGAATCACTAAATTCTACACTGGAAATTAATATTACACTGTATGTCAATGAACTGTAATTTAAATAATAATTTGAAATAATCACAAATGGAAAAATAAAAAGTCTGAATGCTGGATTCTGGGAAAATGGTATAATCAGAGGATCCTAAGCTCACATTACCACACAGATACATCTAGATAACAGCCATGTTAGTGCAACTAGCCCAGAGAATGACCTGAAATCTTGCAGAACAGACTCTCTACAATTAATTGTACAGAGGAAACCACATCAAAAATGATAGGAAGGGCATAGCCCCAAACATATCAGCAAGACCTACAAAAGATGGGAGAATCCCCACAAGCATGAAGAAGTGAGAGGAACAGACTGCACACCAGGCATCCTAGACACAGAGGACTTGCATTGGGAATATGAGTCCCCATAACATTTGTCATTGAAAACCAGAGGGGATTAACTTCACAAATTTTTATAATCAATTGGTCTTAATACCTGGACCTATAAAATCAGTAGACTCAGCACTGGGAGATCCTGAGGGCAATTGGAAACTGAGTTTTCACCCTTAAAGAGCCAGCATAACAGACATGCCACTGGATACAACATAGAAGTAGCAGCTTAAAAAGTGCCTGGGGTAAAAAGGAAGGATTAGTTATTAGTGTCCAAACAAGCTTTGGTGGAGCAAGGATCATTAGGAGACATCTTCAAGAACAACAACAAAAAAAATGGCAGGTGACATTTTTACACCCTCCAATCATTGATAGCTATACACCTTCAGGAACAATCTCAAACCCTCTCAACATAACTTGCTAATACCATGCACCCCACCCGTGTGATCTTCTGTGGACTCAGTACCATAAATCTGCACCACTAGGCAGGATTCTCTCCAAAGTGGATTCAGCCACGTCTTATCCTGCAATCAGCTCAGTAGGGATCCAAACATACCTTTCTGAGAATGTGTGTTCCATCCTTTTTATTCCCTTGCATACTTCCCCATGAAACCTGCACCCCTCAGGATGACTCCCTCCAACTTGGCACCTGACATACCCTATTCTGCAAGCAGTTCTGACAGTACCAGCACCACCTCAAAATGACGCCTTGGAGGGAGGGGAAAATAAGCACACACAGCAGTTCAACTAAGCCCCAACAGATGGTTCCGGGGACATATCTGAATCAACTACTGGCCCTTCCTACCTGAAAATACCTCACAGCTTGTGGCACCAGGAGGGAGCCCTGTATTCAGTTTCACTGCAACCTCAACAGACAGGGACAGACATCTGGGTCTGACTTCAGGCCCTACCATCACCTAAAGCCTCTCAGAGGACAAAGCAATGAGATTGCCTTGCAGTTTGGTGTGATCAAAGTCCTGACAAATGGGCTGAATTCAATCATCTGGTCTGACTTAAATACAAGCCCAAAGCAGCACAGATTGGACAGTTAATAGCACAGGGACAAAACCCTGAACACAACAGCCGAAGAAGGGCATAGCAAGCAATTGGACTGAAGGCAAACGTGGCTCAAAAACAACAATAAGGGATACATTAAATGTGCTTGCTTCTGATGAATAGGGGACATTGTCTACAGGGCACTATAAAACGTCTTCAAGTCTACTACTCCCAAGAACAGGGGACATATTTGAGTTTCCTAATATAGAGAAAAAAAAGTTATGCAAAATAAGGAAACAAGGGGATATATCCAAATGAAGGAAAAGGACAAAGTTGCAGCAAAAAGCTAAATGAAATTGAAATAATCAATATGCATTCCTGATAGATAACTCAAAGTAATGGTCATAAAGATACTCATGGGACTTGAGAAAAGAATGGACGATCTCAGTGGCACCTTCAACAAAGAAATATAATATATAAAAAAGGGGCCAGTAAGAGATGAATACCTCAATAATTAAAATTAAAAATATATCCGAGGGATTAAATGGTAGACTAAACAAAGCAGAAGAATGGATCAACAACTTGTAAGACAGAGTAATGGAAAGCAACCATGATCAACTGCAAATTAAAAAAAAAGATGTCAATACAAACTAATAGGTTAAAATGACTCCATGAAATTATCAACTGTGATAACATTTGAATTATAGGAATACCAGAAAAAGAAGAAATACAAAAGAAGAAAGTTTTTCTTAAAGAAATGATTGCTGAAAACATATCTAATTTGGGGAAGGAACCAGACATTCAGATCCAGGAGTTACAGAGAGATCCAAACAAAATCAATACAAAAAGCCCATACCACACAATAATTAAAATGGCAAAAAGTAATGATAAGAGAGAAATTAAAAAGCAGCAAGCAAGAGATAAAAAGTTACATATGAGGGAAACATCATAAGGGTATCAGTTGATTTTTCAGCAGAAACTTTGCAGGTCAGAAAAGAGTGGCACAATGCATTCAATGTGGTGAAAAAGAAGAAAAAAAATCCTGCAACCAAGAATACTATATCCAGCAAAGTTATCATTCACAATAGGAGAGATACAGAGGATGAAGACAAACAAAAACTAAAGGGGTTAATCAACAATAAAGCAGAATTACAAGAAACATTAAAGGGAATTCTTTGAGTAGGAATAAAAGTCCATAATTAAAAGAAAATAAGAAACTGAAAAAATGGTACATACAAACATAAGTACTATATTAATCAATTATAAAGCCAATTTGGAGGTTAAAGCAAAAAAGCAGTAAAATCAATGTATCTATAAAAATTAGTGAGGGGGTTCACAAAATAAAAAAGATTTAAAGTATGAAATTATGTACAGGGGCGCCTGGGTGGCGCAGTCGGTTAAGCGTCCGACTTCAGCCAGGTCACGATCTCGCGGTCCGTGAGTTCGAGCCCCGCGTCGGGCTCTGGGCTGATGGCTCAGAGCCTGGAGCCTGTTTCCGATTCTGTGTCTCCCTCTCTGTCTGCCCCTCCCCCGTTCATGCTCTGTCTCTCTCTGTCCCAAAAATAAAAATAAACGTTGAAATTATGTACATAAAACATGATTTAGGTTAAAAATTTAGTGCTTTTACAATGGGTCAAAATTTAAGTGTCTACTTAATATAGACTCTTATATGCATAGCATGTTGTATATAAACCTAATGTTAACCAAAAATCACAGACCTGTAAAAGATATAAAAATAAATAAATAAAGGGACAGAATTGAAGCAAATCACTAAAGAAAGCCATCCAACCAAAAGCAAAGAGTGTAAGAGAAGGAAGGAACATAAAAGAACTACAAAACTTCTGTAAAACAAGTAACAAAATGGCAAAATTGCATACCCATCAGTAATTACTTTGAATGTGAATGGACTAAATTCTCCTATCAAAAGTTATAAAGTGAGAAAAAGGATAAAAATACAAGACCCATTTTTACTGCCTAAAAGTGACTCATTTCAGACCTGAAGATACAAGCATATTGAAAGTAAAGAGACAGAAAAACTTTTATCCTTCAAATGGAAACAGAAAGAAAGTTAGGAGAACAATACTTATATTAGACGAAAGAGGCTTTAGATAATACTAACAAGATACAAGGACACTATATAATCATAATGGGAACAATAGAACATGATGATATAACAATTATAAAATTTATGCACCCCAAATGGGAACATTCAATTATGTAAAGCAAATTTAGCTAACATAAAAAATAAATTTATAGTAATACAATAAAAGTAGGTGATTTTCATAACCCACTTACATCAATGGATATTTCATCCAAACAGAAAATTAAAAAAAGAAGCAGTTACTTTGAATGACACACAAGACAAGATGAACTTATCAGATATATTCATAACATACCATCTTAAAACACCAGGTACACGTTCTTTTCCAGTGCGCATGTGACATTCTTCAGAATATATCACATACTAGGTCACAAATCACACCTCAACCAGTTCAAAAAGACAGATCATACCATACATTTACTTTTGGATCACAATGTTATAAAACTTGAAGTCAACCACAAGAGAGAATCTGGAAAGACCATAGTACATGAAGTCTAATTAACATGCTACTAAACAATGAATGGATCAACCAAACAATCAAAGAGAAAATTTTTAAAAACACATGGAGATAAATAACAATAAAAACATGATGATCCAAAATCATTGGGATGTAGCAAAAGTTGTTTTAAGAGGGAAAATTATAGCAATATCATCTGCATCAGGAAACAAGAAAAATTTCAGGATAGAGTTAAGATGGTGGAAGAGTAGGGAGACCCTAGGCTTGTTTCATCCTTCAAACACAGCTAGATAAGTATAAAATCATTTTGAAAACCCAAGAAATCGATCTGAGTACTTAGAGAGCAAAATGCACACTTAAAGGTGAAAAAACTGCCACATCATGGAAGTTAATAACCGTGGAGAGATGATTTGGAGCAGAGAAAACTGCAGGTTCTGTAATGGGGAGGGAGCCCTAATCACGGAGAGATGAGCAAGAAAGAAACAGAAAGAGTGAAAGTGCATGCTGAGAATCACACAAAACTCCTCCCCAAAACTATTGACTGAGCAAAGGATAGGGACTGAATATGGCAAGTTTTTATAAAGAGCAGAATACAGAGTCTGAAGTTTCAGAGGTCCACACCATTGCCAGGGTTGTGCCTGGCAGGCTTAGCAGTGCTCCTGTGGGGAATGAGGGCGGGGACCCAGAAGCAGGTAGTGTGGTCTGAGAATCCTCTGGGTCCCACAGGGAGAAGCAGTTCCCCTGCTTGGAGTGCATTTTGGAGAAATGGCATGGCCTTGCTAAGAGTAAAAGACCCAGCAGGAGCTATTGAGCTTCCCCATTCATTAACATAGGAAAGGGGATTGGGCTGAGGGCAGCAAGACTTGGTGTTGGCTTTCTGCAGCACTTTACCATGAACTACAAACCGCTTTGGGGTTCACAACTGCTTTATGGGATGAGCCAGCACCGACCACACCACAGTGAGACCCTTCCCCAGAGAATCAGTGTGGGTCCACACCATGCAGATCTCTAAAATTTGGAGACTTGAAACCCAGTCATGCATCTGAGAGAAAACACAAGAGTGCTATATCACCTGGCAAGGAGACAGCTCAGACACAGGCATGGTGAAAATGGGGATTTTGCAGAAGTCAGGGACACAAGAGAGGTGATTGTTTGCTATTCTTTTAGGGCTTCCTTAAGAGAGCAGTAGTGAGCTAGATGCTCTTGAAACAAGAGAACCTGGCAATGGCATTTTCATCCTGCCCATCAACACTGACCAACTTCAGTGAGCAAAACAGCACCACCAAGAGGAGGCCAGAGCCCCTTACACCAAGCTCCAACCCCCTGCATCCTGAAGGTGTATCTCCACTAGGGCAAATCCACCTTAGAAGCAATGCAGCAGGCCCCACCACCAGAAGACCAGCACAAACCCCTCTCAAGCACCATGTCTACTGGTAATAGAGTGATACAAAGTTTCACCCCTAGGGGAAATAGGGTCTAGCTTCTTTGTTTGTTTGTTTGATTGATTGTTTGGAATACAGAAAAATCAGGGTTTTTTTTTACTTTTATATTTTTTAAAATTTAAATTATTTTATTTTGTTATGTTATTTTATTTTGACCTAGATTCTTTAAACAAACAAAATGAAACACACCTAGAATCTAGAGCTTTTGGAGGTACTTTCCGCAAACACCAGGCCCCTGTGTGGTCATGAGACCTATATATATACATGTACATATACATATACACACATATATACATATATATATACATATACATATACATGTACATATACATATACACACATATATACATATATATATACACACATACATACATATATATGTGTGTGTATATGTATATGTATGTATATGTATATATAGGTCTCATATAGATATACATACATACTACATCTTTTTTATCCATTCATCACTCAATGGACATTGGGTTCTTTCCATAGTTTGGCTATTGTTGATAGCACTACTATAAACTTTGAGGTGCATGTGTTCCTTCAAATGCACCCCAATATTTATAGCAGCATTATCAACAATAGCCAAATTATGGAATATTATTCTGCTATCAAAAATAATGGCATCTTTCCATTTGCAATGACATGGATGGAGGTAGAGAGTATTATGCTGAGGGAAATAAGTCAGTCAGAGAAAGACAAATACCATATTATTTCACTCATATGTGGAATTTAAGAAACAAAGCATATGGATATAGGGGAAGTCAGAAAAAAAAAGAGGGAGGTAAGCCATAGGAAACTAACTATAGAGAACAAACTGAGGATTGCTGGAGGGGAAGTGTGTGGGGGATGGGCTAAATTGGTGATGGGCATTAAAAAGGACACTTGTTTTGATGAGCACTGGATGCTATATGTAAGTGAAGAATCACTAAAATCTATTTCTGAAACAAATATTACACTACATGTTAACTAAGTAGAAGCTAAATAAATACTGAATAAAACCAAATGAAAAAGTTTGGAGAAAATACTTTGAAAAAATAAATATCAACAATTTGAACAACTAATAAATAGTGAATAAATTCCAAGAAATATATAACCCTCTGAGAAAGAATCAAGAAGAAACAGAAAATTTGAGCAGACCTATTACTTTCAATAAAATTGTTTCAGTAATGAAAAAATTTCAACACATTATAGTGAAAGACCAGATGGCTTCACAGGTGAATTCTAACAAACATGTAGAGTTAAAAGCTATGCTTCTCAAATTATTCCAAAAATTAGAAGAGGAAGTAAAGCTTCCAAATTTCTTCTACAAGGCCAGCATAACCTTGATAAAAAAAAATAAGAACGCTACAAAAAGGAAAATGACAAATGAATATCTCTGATGAACATAGATACAAATGTCCTCAGCAAACTTTTAGCAAACAATACAATACATTAAAATAATCACTCATCATGATCATGCAGGATTGATTCCAGGGATGCAAGAGTAGTTCAATATTTGCAGATCCATCAATGTGATACATCACATTAACTAGAGACAATTTTAACCATATAATCACCTCTATAGACACAGAAAAGTTATTTGACAAAGTACCAAACTGCTTCATGATTAATGATATATATATATTCTTATATATGATAAAACACCCAACAAATTAGGTCTAGAGGGAATATACCTCAACATAATGAAGGCCATATATGAAAAATCCACAGCTAACCTTATATACAATTGTGAAAAACTGAGAACTTTTTTGCTAAGATCAGGAACAAAATAAAAGATAAGTATATCCAATCTCATTATGTTTATTTCACACAATAGTGGAAAAATTATCCACATCAATTAGAGAAGAAAAACAAATGAAAGCCATACACATTGGAAAAGAAGATGTAAAATGTTCACTCTTAAATGAAATTATACTATATGGGGAACCCTAACCCCCAAAAGTACTGGAATTGATAAATCAATTCAGTAATGTTACATAATACAAATTAATATACTGAAATCTGTTCTTTTTCTACACACCAAAAGAAGTAGAAGAAAAAGATATAAGGAAAATATTTCCATTTACAGGGGTGCCTGAGTGGCTTAGTCACTGAAGCATCTGACTTCAGCTCAGGTCATGATCTCACAGTTTGTGGGTTCAAGCCCCATGTAGGGATCTGTGCTGGGCTCTGTACTGGGCTTTGTGCTGGCAGCTTGGAGCCTGGAGCTTGCTTTGGGTTATGTGTCTCCCTTTCTCTCTGCTCCTCCCCAACTCATGTTCTGTCTCTCAAAAATGAATAAACATTAAAAATATATAAAATATTTCCATTTACAATTACAAAAAATAATTAAAAAATATCTAAGAATAAACTTAACAAATGAGGGGAAATACTTTTATTCCAAAAACTATAAAACTTTGATGAAACAAATTGAAGGTGACACAAAAAAATGGTAACATTCCATGCTCATGTATTGGAAGAATCAATACTGTTAAAATGTTCATATTACTCATAGCAATCTAGAGATTTAATGTAATCCCAATCAAGATATCAATGACATTTTTCACAGAACTAGAACAAACAATTCTAAAATGTGTATGTAACTGCCAAAATCCCAAATAGCCAAAGCAGTCTTGAAAAACAAAAATAAAACTAGAAGTATTGCAATCCCAGTTTTCTAGATACACTGCAAATCTGTAATAGTTAAAACAGTATGTGTATGAAAACCAATTTGACAATAAATTTTGTATTTAAAAAAAAAGGAAAAACCCTCTCTGACCTCAGCCGCAGCAATTTCTTACTTGACACATCCCCAAAGGCAAGGGAATTAAAAGCAAAAATGACCTATTGGTTTCCAAAGCGGCTGCACCAATTTGCATTCCCACCAACAGTGCAAGAGGGTTCCCGTTTCTCCACATCCTCTCCAGCAATAGCACTGCTAGGAATCTACCCAAGGGATACAGGAGTACTGATGCATAGGGGCACTTGTACCCCAATGTTCATAGCAGCACTCTCAACAATAGCCAAATTATGGAAAGAGCCTAAATGTCCATCAACTGATGAATGGATAAAGAAATTGTGGTTTATATACACAATGGAATACTACGTGGCAATGAGAAAAAATGAAATATGGCCTTTTGTAGCAACGTGGATGGAACTGGAGAGTGTGATGCTAAGTGAAATAAGCCATACAGAGAAAGACAGATACCATATGGTTTCACTCTTATGTGGATCCTGAGAAACTTAACAGGAACCCATGGGGGAGGGGAAGGAAAAAAAAAAAAAAAGGACGTTAGAGTGGGAGAGAGCCAAAGCATAAGAGACTGTTAAAAACTGAGAACAAACTGAGGGTTGATGGGGGGTGGGAGGGAGGGGCGGGTGGGTGATGGGTATTGAGGAGGGCACCTTTTGGGATGAGCACTGGGTGTTGTATGGAAACCAATTTGTCAATAAACTTCATAAAAAAAATGACCTATTGGGACCTCATGAAAATAAAAAGCTTCTGCACTGCAAAGGAAACAACCAACAAAACTAAAAGGCAACCAACAGAATGGGAAAAGATATTTGCAAATGACATATCAGACAAAGGGCTAGTATCCAAAATCTATAAAGAGCTCACCAAACTCCACACCCGAAAAACAAATAATCCAGTGAAGAAATGGGCAGAAAACATGAATAGACCCTTCTCTAAAGAAGACATTCCGATGGCCAACAGGTGCATGAGAAGATGCTCAACGTCGCTCCTCATCAGGGAAATACAAATCAAAACCACATTCAGATACCACCTCACGCCAGTCAGAGTGGCTAAAATGAACAAATCAGGAGACTATAGATGCTGGAGAGGATGTGGACAAAGGGGAACCCTCTTGCACTGTTGGTTGGAATGCAAACTGGTGCAGCCGCTCTGGAAAACAGTGTGGAGGTTCCTCAAAAAATTAATAACAGATCTCCCCTATGACCCAGCAATAGCACTGCTAGGAATTTACCCAAGGGATACAGGAGTGCTGATGCATAGGGGCACTTGTACCCCAATGTTTATAGCAGCACTCTCAACAATAGTCAATTTATGGAAAGAGCCTAAATGCCCATCAACTGATGAATGGATAAAGAAATTGTGGTTTATATACACAATGGAATACTACGTGGCAATGAGAAAGAATGAAATATGGCCTTTTGTAGCAACGTGGATGGAACTGGAGAGTGTGATGCTAAGTGAAATAAGCCATACAGAGAAAGACAGATACCATATGTTTTCACTCTTATGTGGATCCCGAGAAACTTAACAGAAGACCATGGGAGAGGGTTAGAAAAAAAAAAGAGGTTAGAGAGGGAGGGAACCAAAACATAAGAGACTCTTCAAAACTGAGAACAAACTGAGGGTTGATGGGGGATTGGAGGAAGGGGGGGGTGGGCGATGGGTATTGAGGAGGACACCTGTTGGGATGAGCACTGGGTGTTGTATGGAAACCAGTTTGACAATAAATTTCATATTATAAAAAAATAAAAATAATAAACATAAACAAAAAAATTAAAAATAGAATTACCACATGATCCAGTTATTTCACTACTGGGTATTTACCAAAAGAAAACAACTATAATTCAAAAAGGTGTATGCACCCTTATGTTTATAGCAGGACTCTTTACAATATCCAAGATAAAAAACTAGAAGCTACCAAAGTGTCCATTGATGGTTGATGTATGACTGGAAAAAGAAGTGGTGTGTAAAGATTGATAGATAGATAGATAGATAATAGAGGGATAGAGAGATAGATAGATAGTAAAGGTTTTATAGTTTTCGGAATACATATAACTGATATGTCTGTTATCTGTGTCCATGGGTTGAGGTGAGCTCAGAATTCTCATATTCCTCTATCTTCCCAGAGCTCCTGGGTTGCTGCCTTTATTATTATGTAGTTCCATTCTTTCCATCTTGCTACAATCTTTGTTTTATAGTTTTTTTTCTTTTTATTTCCTTTTAGCATGCTTATTTTATTATTATTATTTTTTAATTCTAGTTAGTTAACATACAGTGTAGTATTGGTTTCAGGAGTACAACTCTCTGGTTCATCACTTACACGTAACACCCAGTGCTTAATGCCCACCAATTTAGCCCTTCCCCTTACCCATTTCCCCTTTAGCAACTCCCCGTCTGTTCTCTGCATTTAAAAGTCTCTTATGGTCTGCCTCTCTCTCTGTTTTTATCTTACTTTTCCTTCCCTTCCCTTATGTTCATCTGTTATATTTTCTAAATTCCACATGTGAGTGAAATCATAAAATATTTGTCTTTCTCTGAGTTATTTCACTTAGCATAGTACACTTTAGCTCCATCCACGTTGTTGCAAATAGCAAGATTTCATTCTTTTTGATTGCTGAGTAATATTCCATTGTATATATACACCACCTTTTCCTTATCCATTCATTGGACTATGGACATATGGGCTCTTTACATAATTTGACTATTGTTGATTGTGTTGCTGTAAACATTGGGGTGCATGTACCATTTTGAATCAGCATTTTTTTATCATTTGGATAAATCCCTAGTAGTGCAATTGCTGGGTTATAATGTAGTTCTATTTTGAAATTTTTGAGGAACCTCCATACTGTTTACCAGAGTGACTGCACCAGTTTGCATTTCCACCAAAAGTGCACAAGGGTTCTCCCTTCTCCACATCCGTGACAACACCTCTTTTTTCCTGTGTTCATTTTAGCCATTCTGACAGGTGTGAAGTGGTATCTCATTGTATTTTTGATTTGTATTCCCCTGGTGATGACTGATGTTAAGGATCTTTTCACGTGTCTGTTAGCCATTTGGATGTCTTCTTTGGAAAAATGTCTATTCATGTCTTCTGCCCATTTCTTCATGGGATCATTTGTTGTTTGGGTGTTGATTTTGGTAAGTTTTGTACAGATTTTGGATACTAACCCTTTATCTGATATGTTATTTGCAAATATCTTCTACTATTCTGTTTTTTGTCTTTTAGTTTTGTTGATTATTTCCTTTGCTGTGCAATTTTTATCTTGATTAGGTCCTAGTAGTTCATTTTTGCTTTTGTTTTACTTGCCTCCTAAGACATGTCTAGTAAGAGGTTGCTGCATATAGTTTATTTTTCTGATATACATATTTCCACTGTGATTTTTTGTTTTCAAGTCCACTTGCATGGGATAAGTTTGTCCATCAATTCACTTCAGTCTGTATGTGTCTTTAAACCTGAAGTTATTCTCTTGCAGGCAGCAATATATGTGTCTTGTTTTGCTTCCCCATTCAGTCATCCTATGCTTTCTTATTGGAGCATTTAGTGTATTTACATTTAAAGTAATTATTGATAGGCATGTAGTTATTCATATTTTCTTAGTTACTTTCTGGTTGTTTTGGTAGTTTTTACCTATTATTTTTTCTTCTTTTGTTATATTCTTTGAGGTT
The DNA here is from genome assembly GCF_022079265.1 of Lynx rufus. Classification (NCBI taxonomy): domain Eukaryota; kingdom Metazoa; phylum Chordata; class Mammalia; order Carnivora; family Felidae; genus Lynx; species Lynx rufus. The sequence continues at coordinate 51,045,290 of NW_025814828.1, read as the reverse complement.
TAATGGCTTTCTTTAGTATTGTACTTGGATTCACTTATACTTACTTTTTGTGTATTTTGTTATAGGTTTTTTATTTTTAGTTACCATCAGACTATACATAATATCTTTTTTTCCAGTACATTTTATTTTATTTTATTTTTTTAATATATGAAATTTATTGTCAAATTGGTTTCCATACAACACCCAGTGGTCATCCCAAAAGATGGCCTCTTCAATGCTCATCACCCCCCTCCCCTCCCTCCCACCCCCATCAACCCTCAGTTTGTTCTCAGTTTTTAAGAGTCTGTAACCAAAGATGTACAAGATCTATATGCTGAAAACCATAGAAAGCTTATGAAGGAAATTGAAAAAGATATAAAGAAATGGAAAAACATTCCATGCTCATGGATTGGAAGAATAAATATTGTTAAAATGTAAATACTACCCAAAGCTATCTACACATTCAATGCAATCCCAATCAAAATTGCACCAGCATTCTTCTCAAAGCTAGAACAAGCAATCCTAAAATTCATATGGAACCATAATATCTTATTTGTATAGCCATCTATATTAATTTGATGGTTGATTCAGTTTGATGATATTCTAAAAGTGCCAAGGTTTTATTTCCCCCTCCTTGTTTTATTTATATGATGCAATATTTCAAATCTTTTTATTTCTTGTACTCTTCGCTAATTTTGGTAGAAATAATTGATTTTAGTACTTTTGTCATTAACCTCCATATAGGCCTTATAAATGATTAATCTACTATATCTACCATATAGTAGATTTTTTTATATGTTTTTATATGTGATTTTTTTCCTTTCATAAATGTCTTTTATTTTTCATTCCATATAAAAATTCCCCTTAATGTTTTGGGTAAGGCTAATTTAGTGGTGATGAATTTTAATTGTTTTGCTGTCTTAGAAACTCTCATTCAGTTCTCAATGATAATCTTTCTGCATAGAGCATCTTAGTTATTTGTTCTCTTTCAGCACATTGAATACATTATGCCACTTCCTTCTGTTGAAAATAAGCTGAGGAACTTTTGGGGTTTTTCTTGTATGGAACTATTTTCTTTTCTCTTCCTGCCTTTAAAAATCTCTCTTTGAAAAGGAGGACTTATGGAACTCAATCAAATGTAATAGCTTTCATATTATAGGAGTCCCAAAAGAAGAGGGAGAAAAGGGGACAGAAAAGTTATTTGAGGAAATACTACCTGAAAACTTCACTAATCTGAGAAAGGAAACAGATATTCAGATCCAAGAAGCACAGAAAATAAAATCAATAAAAACAGGCCAAAACCAAGAAGTATTGTACTTAAATTTGCAAAATAGAGTAATAAAGAAAAAAAATTAAAAACAATAAGACAAAATAAGTCCTTAATTTACAAGGCAAGACCCATAAAGCTAGCTGGAGATTTCTCAATGGAAGCTGGGAAAGGCAGAAGGGAGTGGCATGATATATTCAAAGTGCTGAATGGGAAAAATTGGCATCCAAGAATACTCTATCCAGTAAGGGTATAATTCAAATGGAAGGAGAGATAGTTCTCCAGATCAACAAAAACTAAAAGAGATCACGATAGGGAAGCCAGTCCTGCAAGAAATATTAAATGAAAATCTTTGAGTACAAAGAAGAGATCAAAAGTAACAAAGAAAAGAATGAATCAGGGAAAATCCGCAGAAACTATGACAAAATGTGTAATAAAATTGCAATAAACACATATCTATCAGCAACTACATTGAATGAAAATGAAGTAGATGCTCCAATCAAAAGACATAGGGTGTCAGAATGGAAAAACAAAAAAAGAAAAAAAACCCCAAAACAACAACAAAAAAACGAGACCCATCTATATCCTGATTGCAAAAGACTCATCTTAGACCAAAAGACACCTGCAGATTGATAGTGAAGGAATGAAGAAACATTTATCACACAAATGGATGTCAAAGAAAAAAAAACATGGAGTAGCAATATTTATATAAGACAAATGAGATGTTGAAACAAAGATTTTAACAAGACCTAAAGAAGGGCACTACCTCATAATAAAGTGGATAATCCAACAAGAGGATGTAAAATTATAAATATTTATATCACTGATATGAAGGCACTTAAATAATATAAAACAATTAATAACAAACATAAATAAACTAATGTTAATAATACAATAATAATAGAAGGCTTTAACACCCCACTTACATCAATGCACAGATCATCTAAACAGGAAATCCAGAAGAAAACAATGGCTTTAAATGACACACTGGACCAGATGGGCTTAACAGATATATTCAGAACATTCCATCCTAAAACAACAGAATACACATTCAAGTGCACATGGAACATTCTCCAGAATAGATCACATATTTGGTAAAAAATCTGGCCTCAACAATTACAAACATTTGAAATCATACATGGACCTTTACTGACCACAATGCTATGAAACTAGAAATCAGCCACAAGAAAAATGTGGAAAGAACACAAATACAGGGAGGTTAAACAACATGCTTCTAAACAATGAATAAATTAACCTGAAAATCGAAGAAGAAATAAATAAAATACATGAATAGAAATGAAAATTAAAACACACCAGTCCAAAATCTTTGGGATACAGCAAAAGCAGTCCTGAGAGGAAGTATATAGAAATACAGGTCTAAATCAAGAAGTAAGAAAAATTAACAATAAACAATATAACCTTACACTCAAAGGAACTAAGAGAAAAATTACAAATGAACTCTAAAACCAGGAGAAGGAAGGAAATTGGCTAGAGCATAAATAAATGATATATAAAGTTTAAAAAAAAAGCAATATAACAGATCAATGAAACCAGAGGTGGTTCTTTGAAAAAATGAATAAAATTGATAGACTTCTAGCCAGACTTATGAAAAAGAAAAAAAAGACCCACATAAATAAAATCACAAATGAGAGAGGAGAAATACCACAGAACACCATAGAAATCCAATTATAAGAGAATATTATGAAAAAAATATTTTCCAACAAAATCTACAACCTAGAAGAAAGGGCTAAATTCCTAGAAACATAAAACCTACCAAAACTGAAATAAGAAGAAACATAAAATTTGATCAGACCTATAACTAACAAAGAAATTGAGTGAATGATTAAAAAACTTCTAACAAAAAAATCCAGGACCAGATGGCTTCACAGGTTAATTCTACCAAACATCAAAAGAAGGGTTGACACCTATTCTTTTCAAATTATACCCCCCCCAAAAAAAATAGAAGAGGAAGGAAAACTTCCAAATTCATTCTATGAGGCCAGCATTATTCTGATAGTAAATCCAGATAAAGACTCCACTAAAAACGAGAACTACAGGCCAATATCCCTAACGTACACGGATGCAAAAATGCTCAATAAAATACTGGTAAACCAAATACAAAAATATGTTAAAAGAATCATTCAACATGATCAAGTGGGACTTATTCCTGGATTGAAATGGTGGTTCAATTTATGCAAATCAACAAATGTGATGGACCTTATTAATAAAAGAATGGATAGGAGCCATATGATCATTTCAATAGACAGTGAAAAAGCATTTAACAAAGGACACCACTCATGATATAAAACTTGAGCCAACTAGGTTCAGAGGAAATACACATAAACATAATAAAGGGCATATATGAAAAGGCCCAGGGATAAATATCCTCAATGGGGAAAAACTGAGAGCTTTTCCTCTAAGTTCAGGAACATACAGGGATGTCCACTCTCACCAATGTCGTTTAACTTAGTACTGGAAGTTGTAACAACAATCAGACAACAAAAAGAATAAAAGGCATCCAAATCAGCAAGGAATAAGTCAAGCTTTAACTATCTGCAGATGTATAAAAAACCCAAAAGACTCCACCAAAAAATTTCTAGAAGTGAAACATAAATTCAGTAATTTTGCAGGATACAAAATCAACATACAGAAATCTTCTGCATTTCTCTACACCAATAATTAAGCAGCAGAAATAGAAATTAAGTAATAAATTCAATCTACAATTGCACCAAAACATGATACCTGGGAATAAATCTAACCAAAGAAATCAAAGACCTGTACTCTGAAAATTATAAAACACTGATGAACAAAACTGAAGATGACACAAAGAAATGGAAAAACATTCCATGTTGATGTATTGGAGGAACAAACATTGTTTAAATGTCTATATTATCCAAAGTAATCCATACGTTTCATGCAATTCCTATCAAAATACCAACAACATTTTTCACAGAGCTCAAAGAAATAATCTCAAAATTTGTATGGAACCTCAAAAGACCTCAGATAGCCAAAGAAACCATGAAAAAGACCATCAAAGCTGGAGGCATTACAATTCTTAACTTCATTTGTATTAAAAAACTGTACTGATCAAAACAGTATAATAATGGCACAAAAATAGACACATCGGTAGAACAAAATGGAAAACTCAGAAATCAACCCACAACTCTATGATGAATTAATTTTCATCAAAGCAAGAAATAATATCCTATGGGAAATACATAGTCTCTTCAACAAATTGTGTTGGGAAAAATGGTCATCAAAATGCAGAAAAATGAAATTGGACTACTTTCTTACACCATATGCAAAAATTAATTCAAAATGTATGACAGACCTAAATGTGAGAAAGTAATCTATCAAAATACTAGAGGAGAACACAGGAAGTAATCTTTTTGACACTGACCATAGCAACTTCTTTCTAGATCTGTCTCCTGAGTCAAGGGAAACAAAAGCAAAAAATAAACTATTGGGACTTCACCAAAATAAAGAGGTTCCACAGAGGGAAGGGAATGATCAACAAAACTAAAATGCAGCCGACATAATGGGAGAAGATATTTGCAAATGACACATCTGATAAAGGGTTAGTATCCAATATATACAAAGAACTTATAAATCTGAACACCCATAAAATGAATAATCCAATTAAAAATGGGAAGAAGACATGAATAGACATCTTCTCCGAAGAAGACATACAGATGGCCAACAGAGACATGAAAAGATACTCAGCATCACTCATCATAGGGAAATATAAATCACAACTACAATGAGATATCACTTCACACCTGTCAGAATGATTAAAATAAACAACACAAGGAACAACAGGTGTTGATGAGGATATGAAGAAAGAGGAACCTTCTTGCACTTCTGGTGGGAATGGAAACTGGTGTGACCACAGTAGAAAACAGCATGGAGGTTCCCCAAAATTTAAAAAATAGAAGTACCCTATAATCCAGAAATTTATCTACTATTTATTTACCCAAAGAATACAAAATTACTATTTCAAAGGGATATTTTCACTCCAATGTTTATAGCAGTGTGTGTGTGTGTGTGTGTGTGTGTGTGTGTGTGTATGCTCATCCATTACTCCTCATCCATTAAACAGAAAGAAATCTTGCCATTTGCAAGGTGTGGATGGAGCTAGAGAGTATTATGCTAAGGGAATTAAGTCAGTCAGAGAAAGACAAATACCACATGACTTCACTCATATATGGAATTTAAGAAATAAAACAAATGAAAATAAAACAAATGATTATAGGGAAAAAAAGAGAGAGGTAAACCAAGAAATGGACTCTTAACTATAGAGAACAAACTGATGATTAGCAGAGGGGTGGTTAGTGGGGGGATGGGTTAAATAGGTGATGGAGATTAAGGAGGGCACTTTTGAGCACCAGATGTTATATGGAAGTATTGAATAACTAAATTTTACACCTGAAACTATTATTACATTGTATGTAAACTCACTGGATTCTTTTTTTTTTTCTGTCAGGTTTATAATGTGTCTTGGTTTATAATGTGATTCGGACTGTCTTGGATTCTACTTATTAGTTGCTGTCTTTGCTTTCTGACTTGGATGTCTGTTTTCTTTGCCAGATAAGGGAAAAGTTTTGCTATTATTTTTTCAAATAGGTTTTCTTCCTCATTTTCTCTCTCTCTCTCTTCCTCTTAAATCTCTATAATATGAAAGTTGTTATGCTTGATGACGTTGCTGACTTCCCTTAACCTATTCTCATTTTTTCAATACTCTTTCTCTTTTTGTTGTTCAGTTTTGTGCTTTCCAATACCTTGCCTTCAAGATTGCTGATGCTTTTTTTCTGCACCTTGATTTCATCTGTTGATTCTATCAAATGCATTTTTATTTCAGTTATTGAATTCTTCAGATGTGACTGTTTTTTTTGTATTTTCTTTTTCTTTGTTGATGTTCTCACTGATTTCATCCATACTTCTTAAGTTCAGTGAGTATCTTCATGACCATCACTCTGAATTATTTATCATAGTGTTTATCTCTATTTTATTTATCTCTTTTGCTGTGATTTTGTATTATTCTTTCATTTGGGGAACAATCCACTGTTTCCTCATTTTTTCTATTTTTGTTGTTTGTATGTATTAGGTAGATCGCCTATGTCTCCTGGTCCTGAAAATAATGGCCTTGATTAGAAGAGTTTCTTTGGTGCCATATAGCACAATATCCCCTGGTCACCAGAACTGGGAACTCCAAGGGTGTTCCCTCTGTGTTGAATGCACCCTCTTGTTGGGACAGACTCTCATTTGTGTTCAGCCCACTTGGCTGCATTGACTTATTTTGCCTCCTGTGGGTGCACTGGGCAGGGTTTCCTTCCAGTTCTGCTGATATGCCTGATTGCAGCTATAGAGGGTTTGAGGTGGGCAGGACTGGCAGTCAGCCTAGCTCTCTGTACTTAGCCTCTTTGCCGCAGCTGCAGATTCAGTGAAGGGCAAGCCTTTCTCTCTGTCCAGCTAGCTATGAGGCCTAGCTGCATGAGATGTGGTCACCTTGGTGTGTGTGGTTATTCTTCCACCTCAATAGGCAGGTGAAACTTTGCAGTGACATCAGGCCCCACTGGGGCTGCCTGGCTAGATGTGACATGAGCCACTTTAGAGAGATGCCTGCTAACATGGGAAGGTTTAATGTAGCTGGTGCACAGGGAAATGCCAAGGTGGGATATATGGTACTAGCAAGAAAAATGGAGAATGTTGGCATTGGCTCCTGCAAGTGTTGGGCTCTACAGGCTGGTAGAGGGGTAGAGAAATTGCCTCCACCATTAATTTTTGCTCCTGGTGAAGTCTACAGATCCTTGTCCCCCCAGCTCATGTTCTAAAATAACTCAATAAGTCTCCATGTATTTCCCCAGGCACTCTTCAAATGGCTGCTTTTATGTTGTGTCTCAGGCCAAGTTGTTTAGTGTATTTGCATATATATATATATATATATATATATATATATATATATATAATTGGTTTCCATACAACACCAAGTGCTCATCCCAACAAGTGCCCTCCTCAATACCCATCACCCACTTTCCAGTCTCCCCCATCCCCATCAACCCTCACTTTTTTCTCAGTATCCAAGAGTCTCTTATAGTTTGCCTTCCTTCCTCTCTGTAACTTTTTCCCCCTTCCTCTTCCCCATGGTCTTCTGTTAAGTTTTTCATGATCCACATATGAGTGAAAACATATGGTATCTGTCTTTCTCTTGACTGATTTCACTTACCCTCCAGTTCCACTCATGTTGTTGCAAATGGCCAGAATTCATTCTTTCTCATTGCCAAGCAGTAAGTGAGTAGACTCAGCTTCCTATTGCCCTTTGGCTCTCCAGGAGTTGAACCTGCTGATTTATAAACCCCTTTGGTTTTTAAGGCCAGACATTAATGGGACTCATCTTCCCAATACAGGTACCCAGTGCTGTAGTGTCTGATACTCTCAGTTCTCCATACTTTTAATGTCCCTCCCATTTGTGGTTAGTGGTGCCAGGGATTTGTTTCCCAACCATGTCTCTGCTCTTCCTATCCTTTTTGATGTGGCCTTCTCTCTATGATTAGCTTTGGAAGTTCTGCCATTCTCTAGGTGATTTTCAAAATCAGTCACAATAAATGTAGCTGTTATCTCAGTGTGTCCTTGGATGAGGTGAGCTCATGATGCATCTACCTGTCATCTTCCCAAAAACCTTTTCTTGTTTTCTTTTGTGTATTTACAATAAGTTTTTGCCTTCTGGTTATTGTGAGGTTAACATATAACTTCATATTTGTGCCTTGGTCTGTTTTCAGTTGATATCAAGTTAATTGTGAACATATCCTAAATCTTTACATGTCTCCCCAACCCCCAAGTTTTATATTTTGATGTCATATTTTACATCTTTTATATTCATTTCTTAACTAATTATCGTAGCTTTAATTTTTTTTCATTTAACATTTATGCTTGCTTTATGAGTGATTGATTTACTACTTTTACTGTATATTTACCTTTATAGTGAGATTTTTACTTTGTATGCCTTTTTTGCCATTAATTAGTGCCATTTATTTTCAGTTTAGAGAAGTCTCTTTAGCATTTCTTGAATGACTGATTTAATGGTGATGATCTCCTTTAGCTTTTGCTTGTCTGGAAAACTCTATATATTCCTCAATTATAAATGATAAACTTGCTGTATAAAGTCTTTAGTCGAAAGTGTTTCCCCCCCTAGTAATTTGGATATGTTGTTCCACTCTCTTCTAGTTTGCAAAGTTTCTGCTGAAAAATCTGCTTATAGCTGTACCGGGCTTTCCTTGTATGTAATATATTGTTTTTCTCTTGCTTTTTTTAAGATTCTCTATCTTTAACTTTTGCCATTTTAATTATAATGTGTCTTGGTTTGTATCTCTATGGGTTCATCTTATCTGGAACTCTAGGATTCCTGAACCTCTGTATCTGTTTTCTTCCCCAGATTAGGAAAGTTTTCAGCCATTAGTTCTTTCAACAGGCTTTCTGTCCCCTTTCCTCTTTCTTCTCCTTCTGGGATCCCTAGAATACAAATGTTATTCTACTTGATATTATCTTCATTTTTCACTATTTTTTCTTCTTTTTGCTTGTCTTTTGTGTGAGTTATATTGCCTCGTCTTTCAGCTTGCTGATCCTTGCATTGGCTTTATTGATTATGCTGTTGTACCCTTCTAGTGTGTTTTACAGTTCAGTTATTTTTTTTAATTATTTTTTAAATATTTTATTTTGTTTTTGAGAAAGAGAAAGACCACCAGAAATAGCTACTTATATGCTCTTCCCTTTGAGCACTCCACATACCTGTCTGATGTGGTGGACCTAGGTCTGTGTCACAGTGTTGGGAAGTGCTGGTGCCCAGCTTAGCTGCATCATCTACCTGTCCTTTAGTGTGGATTTGGGCATGGCTGCTTCCTCTCCTATTTCATGAGTCTATTCCATGTCAGCAAGGGAGGAATTGCTGGTACCTGGTCTGGCTGCAATAAACAGCTGCACTAGGGGATGGGAATGAGCTGGGCTATGGACTGGCCATGAAATGTGGTTGTGCCATACTGGTGCATGGGGTTCTCAGCTTGGAATTCCCATTGGCTCAAGAAGGTTAGAGGGATATTTCCAAAATTATGCTTACCAGTGCCAATCTTAGCAAGGTAGAATGAGAACAAATATGGCATCCACCCATGTCTCTGTCCCTGGAGATATTCCCAAATGTTTTTTTTTTTTTTTTTTTTTTTTTGTCTCTCCAGCTCGCCCTTCAAGATTAGTAATGGTCATCCTTTACATATAGTATAAACACTCTTCAAATTGGTGCTTTGGGGCTGGGTCACAGGGAAAGTGGGTCTTCACATGAGCCCTTTAAGAGCATATTCCCCTTTTCATATTTTATAAGGTTTTCCTGTATATAATCCTGGTTGGTTTTGAAAGCCAAACATTTAGGGCACTGGTCTCTCTCATGAAAGATCTAACATTTGGGATTCCTGACATAAAGCACAATCTCCTTACTCCTGAGGAAAAAGTTCCTTGATATCTTTGAGATCCCTGTCAGTTATGAGCACCATGTCTTGTGTGGGTTGTTGTTGTTGTTGTTTGTTGTTGTTGTTAATGTCTCTGACTCTTTTTGTTCTTTGTTGTGGAGTCTCTGTTAACTCAGTTTTCTGATATTTTTTTAGAGGAAATTATTTTATATATATTTGTACATTTTTTATTTACAGGAGATAAAGTGAGATCAGGATATTTCTACACTCCCATCTTGAAACCAAGTCCTCATTGCTAGTATTTTGTTAAACATTTTTGCATTTATGTTCATCAGGGATATTGGCATATAATTTTATTTTCTTGTAGTGGTTTGTCTTGCTTTGGAGTCAGAGCAATTCTGGCCTTGTAAGATGTTTCAGATATTCTTTTCTCTAAAAGCTTGAAGAAAAATTTGAGAATTGACATTCTTTCTTCTTTAAATGCTTACTATTTAGGAAAATTATATTGTCCTAGACTTCTCTTTACTGGGGTGTTTTGTATTACCGATGTATTACTCCTTACTCATTGATATTTACAGATTTTCTATTTCTTCATGATTCAATCTTGGTTGGTTGTGTATTTCTAGGAATTTATTCATCTTTTCTACATTCACCAATTTTGTAGAATATAATTTTTCCTAGTAATTTCTTACTATCCTTTGTGTATCTATGCTATCACTTGTTCCTTATTTCACTTATTTTTTGAGTTTTCATTTTTTCTTATTTATTTATTTATTTAAAAAATTTTTTTTCAATATATGAAATTTATTGTCAAATTGGTTTCCATACAACACCCAGTGCTCATCCCAAAAGGTGCCCTCCTCAATACCCATCACCCACCCTCCTCTCCCTCCCACACCCCATCTACCCTCAGTTTGTTCTCAGTTTTTAAGAGTCCCTTATGCTTTGGCTCTCTCCCACTCTAACCTCTTTTTATTTTTTCCTTCCCCTCCCCCATGGGTTTCTGTTAAGTTTCTCAGGATCCACATAAGAGTGAAAACATATGGTATCTGTCTTTCTCTGTATGGCTTATTTCACTTAGCATCACACTCTCCAGTTCCATCCACGTTGCTACAAAAGGCCATATTTCATTCTTTCTCATTGCCATGTAGTACTCCATTGTGTATATAAACCACAATTTCTTTATCCATTCATCAGTTGATGGACATTTAGACTCTTTCCATAATTTGGCTATTGTTGAGAGTGCTGCTATAAACATTGGGGTACAAGTGCCCTTATGCATCAGTACTCCTGTATCCCTTGGGTAAATTCCTAGCAGTGCTATTGCTGGGTCATAGGGTAGGTCTATTTTTAATTTTCTGAGGAACCTCCACAATGTTTTCCAGAGTGGTTGCACCAGGTTGCATTCCCACCAACAGTGCAAGAGGGTTCCCATTTCTCCACATCCTCGCCAGCATCTATAGTCTCCTGATTTGTTCATTTTGGCCACTCTGACTGGCGTGAGGTGATATCTGAGTGCGGTTTTGATTTGTATTTCCCTGATGAGGAGCGACGTTGAGCATCTTTTCATGTGCCTGTTGGCCATCGGAATGTCTTCTTTAGAGAAGTGTCTATTCATGTTTTCTGCCCATTTCTTCACTGGGTTATTTGTTTTTCGGGTGTGGAGTTTGGTGAGCTCTTTATAGATTTTGGATACTACCCCTTTGTCTGATATGTCATTTGCAAATATCTTTTCCCATTCCATTGGTTGCCTTTTAGTTTTGTTGGTTGTTTCCTTTGCTGTGCAGAAGCTTTTTATCTTGATGAGATCCCAATAGTTCATTTTTGCTTTTAATTCCCTTGCCTTTGGGGATGTGTCGAGTAAGACATTGCTACGGCTGAGGTCAAAGAGGTCTTTTCCTGATTTCTCCTCTAGGGTTTTGATGGTTTCCTGTCTCACATTCAGGTCCTTTATCCATTTTGAGTTTGTTTTTGTGAATGGTTTAAGAAAGCGGTCTAGTTTCATTCTTCTGCATGTTGCTGTCCAGTTCTCCCAGCAACATTTGTTAAAGAGGCTGTCTTTTTTCCATTGGATGTTCTTTCCTGCTTTGTCAAAGATGAGTTGGCCATACTTTTGTGGGTCTAGTTCTGGGGTTTCTATTCTATTCCATTGGTCTATGTGTCTGTTTTTGTGCCAATACCATGCCGTCTTGATGATTACAGCTTTGTAGTAGAGGATAAAATCTGGGATTGTGATGCCTCCTGCTTTGGTCTTCTTCAAAATTACTTTGGCTATTCGGGGCCTTTTGTGGTTCCATATGAATTTTAGAATTGCTTGTTCTAGTTTCGAGAAGAATGCTGGTGCACTTTTGATTGGGATTGCGTTGAATGTGTAGAGAGCTTTGGGTAGTATTGACATTTTGACAATATTTATTTTTCCAATCCATGAGCAGGGAATGTCTTTCCATTTATTTATATCTTCTTAAATTTCCTTCATAAGCTTTCTATAGTTTTCAGCATACAGATCTTTTACATCTTTGGTTAGATTTATTCCTAGGTATTTTATGCTTCTTGGTGCAATTGTGAATGGGATCAGTTTCTTTGTCTTTCTGTTGCTTCATTGTTAGTGTATAAGAATGCAACTGATTTCTGTACATTCATTTTGTATCCTGAAGCTTTGCTGAATTCATGTGTCAGTTCTAGCCGACATTTGGTGGTGTCTCTCGGGTTTTCCATGTATAATATCATGTCATCTGCAAAAAGTGAAAGCTTGACTTCATCTTTGCCAATTTTGATGCCTTTGGTTTACTTTTGTTGTCTGATTGCTGATGCTGGAATTTCCAACACTATTTTAACCAACAGGGGTGAGAATTGGCATCCCTATCGTGTTCCTGATCTCAGGGAAAAAGCTCTCAGTTTTTCCCCATTGAGGATGATGTTAGCTGTGGGCTTTTCATAAATGGCTTTTATGATCTTTAAGTATGTTCCTTCAATCCCGACTCTCTCAAGGGTTTTTATTAAGAAAGGGTGCTGGATTTTGTCAAAGGCCTTTTCTGCATCGATTGACAGGATCATATGGTTATTATCTTTTCTTTTATTCATGTGATGTATCACGTTGATTGATTTGCGAATGTTGAACCAGCCCTGCATCCCAGGATTGAATCCCACTTGATCATGGTGAATCATTCTTTTTATATGCTGTTGAATTCGATTTGCTAGTATCTTAATGAGAATTTTTGCATCCATATTCATCAGGGATATTGGCCTGTAGTTCTCTTTTTTTACTGGGTCTCTGTCTGGTTTGGGAATCAAAGTAATACTGGCTTCATAGAATGAGTCTGGAAGTTTTCCTTCCCTTTCTATTTCTTGGAATAGCTTGAGAAGGATAGGTATTATTTCTGCTTTAAACGTCTGGTAGAACTTCCATGGGAAGCCATCTGGTCCTGGACTCTTATTTGTTGGGAGATTGTTGATAACCGATTCAATTCCTTCACTGGTTATGGGTCTGTTCAAGCTTTCTATTTCCTCCTGATTGAGTTTTGGAAGAGTGTGGGTGTTTAGGAGTTTGTCCATTTCTTCCAGGTTGTCCAATTTGTTGGCATATAATTTTACATAGTATTCCCTGATAATTGGTTGTATCTCTGAGGGATTGGTTGTAATAATTCCATTTTCATTCATGATTTTATCTATTTGGGTCATCTCCCTTTTCTTTTTGAGAAGCCTGGCTAGAGGTTTGTCAATTTTGTTTATTTTTTCAAAAAACCAACTCTTGGTTTCGTTGATCTGCTCTACAATGTTTTAGATTCTATATTGTTTATATCTGCTCTGATCTTTATTATTTCTCTTCTGCTGCTGGGTTTACGCTGCCTTTGCTGTTCTGCTTCTCTTTCCTTTAGGTGTGCTGTTAGATTGTGTATTTGGGAGTTTCCTTGTTTCTTGAGATAGGCCTGGATTGCAATGTATTTTCCTCTCAGGACTGCCTTCGCTGCATCCCAAAGCATTTGGATTGTTGTATTTTCGTTTTTGTTTGTTTCCATATATTTTTTAATTTCTTCTCTAATTGCCTGGTTGACCCACTCATTCTTTAGTAGAGTGTTCTTTAACCTCCGTGCTTTTGGTAGTTTTCCAGACTTGTTCCTGTGGTTGATTTCAAGCTTCATAGCATTGTGGTCTGAAAGTATGCATGGTATAATTTCAATTCTTGTATACTTATGAAGGGCTGTTTCGTGACCCAGTATATGATCTATCTTGGAGAATGTTCCATGTTCACTCGAGAAGAAAGCATATTCTGTTGCTTTGGGATGCAGAGTTCTAAATATATCTGTCAAGTCCATCTGATCCAATGTGTCATTCAGGGCCCTTGTTACTTTATTGACCGTGTGTCGAGATGATCTATCAATCTGTAAGTAGAGTGTTAAAGTCCCCTGCAATGACCACATTCTTATCAATAAGTTTGCTTATGGTTATGAGTAATTGTTTTCTATATTTAGGGGCTCTGGTATTTGGCGCCTAGACATTTATAATTGTTAGCTCTTCCTGATGGATAGACCCTGTAATTATTATATAATGCCCTTCTTCATCTCTTGTTACAGCCTTTAATTTAAAGTCTAGTTTGTCTGATATAAGAATGGCTACTCCAACTTTCTTTTGGCTTCCAGTAGCATGATAAATACTTCTGCATCCCCTCATTCTCAATCTAAAGGTGTCCTCAGATCTAAAATGAGTCTCTTGTAGACAGCAAATAGATGGGTCTTGTTTTTTTATCCATTCTGTTCCCCTATGTCTTTTGGTTGGCGCATTTAATCCATTTACATTCAGTGTTATTATAGAACGATACAGGTTTAGAGTCATTGTGATGTCTGTATGTTTTATGCTTGTAGCGATGTCTCTGGTACTTTGTCTCACAGGATCCCTCTTAGGATCTCTTGTAGGGCTGGTTTAGTGGTGACGAATTCCTTCAGTTTTTGTTTGTTTGGGAATACCTTTATCTCTCCTTCTATTCTAAATGACAGACTTGCTGGATAAAGGCTTCTCAGCTGCATATTTTTTTCTGTTCACCACATTGAAGATCTCGTGCCAGTCCTTTCTGGCCTGCCAAGTTTCAAAACAGAGTTCCGTCACGTGTCTTATAGGTCTCCCTTTATAAGTTAGGGCACGTTTTTCCCTTGCTGCTTTCAGAATTTTCTCTTTATCCTTGTATTTTGCCAGTTTGACTATATGTCGTGCAGAAGATCGATTCAAGTTACATCTGAAGGGAGTTCTCTGTGCCTCTTGGATTTCAATGCCTTTTTCCTTTCCCAGTTCAGGGAAGTTCTCAGCTATTATTTCTTCAAGTACCCCTTCAGCACCTTTCCCTCTCCCTTCCTCCTCTGGGATACCAATTATGCGTATATTATGTCTTTTTAGTGTATCACTTAGTTCTCTAATTTTCCACTCATACTCCTGGATTGTTTTATCTCTCTTTTTCTCACCTTCCTCTTTTTCCATAACTTTATATTCTATTTCACCTATTCTCTCCTCTGCCTCTTCAATCCGAGCCGTCGTCGTTTCCATTTTGTTTTGCATTTCGTTTAAAACGTTTTTCAGCTCCTCCTGACTGTTCTTTAGTCCCTTGATCTCTGTAGCAAGAGATTCTCTGCTGTCGTCTATACTGTTTTCAAGCCCAGTGATTAATTTTATGACTATTATTCTAAATTCACTTTCTCTTATATTATTTAAATCCGTTTTGATCAGTTCATTGGCTGTTGTTATTTCCTGGAGATTCTTTTGGGAGGAATTCTTCCATTTGGTCATTTTGGATAGTCCCTGGAGTGGTGGGGACCTGCAGGGCACTTCCCCTGTGCTGTGTGTATAACTGGAGTTGGTGGGCAGAGCCGCAGTCCGACCTGATGTCTGCCCCCAGCCCACCGCTGGGGCCACAGTCAGACTCGTGTGTGCCTTCTCTTCCCCTCTCCTAGGGGCGGGATTCACTGTGGGGTGGCATGGCCCATCTGGTCTACTTGAACACTGCCAGGTTTGTGGTGCCAGGTATCTGGCGTATTAGCGGGGATGGGTAGGCAAGGTGCAAGGGGGCAGGAGGGGCAGGCTTAACTCGCTTCTCCTTAGGTGGTCCACATCAGGAGGGGCCCTGTGGCAGTGGGAGGGAGTCAGACCCGCTGCCGCAGGGGTGGCTTCGTAGAAGCACAGTGTTGGGTGTTTGCGTGGAGCAATCAAGTTCCCTGCCAGGAACTGATTCCCTTTGGGATTTTGGCTGGGGGATGGGCGAGGGAGCTGGCACTGGTGAGCGCCTTTTTCCCCCAACAAACTGAGCTCTGTCGTCAGGGGGCTCAGCAACTCTTCCTCCCTTTGTCCTTCAGCCTTCCCTCTTTCTGAGCAGAGCTGTTAACTTATGACCTCCCAGATGCTAAGTCCCGCTTGCTGTCGGAACACACTCCGTCTGGCCCCTCAGCTTTTGCAACCCAGACTCTGGTGCTCTGCTTGGCCGGCAGGCTGCCCCTCCACCCCGGCTCCCTCCCGCCAGTCCATGCAAAGCGCACCGCCTCTCCGCCCTTCCTACCCTCTTCCGTGGGCCTCTCGTCTGCACTTGGCTCTGGAGACTCTGTTCTGCTAGTCTTCTGGTGGTTTTCTGGGTTAGTTAGGCAGGTGTAGGTGGAATCTAAATGATCAGCAGGATGTGCGGTGAGCCCAGCGTCCTCCTAAGCCGCCATCTTCCCTCTCTCCTATTTTTTCTCATTTATTTTACTTAAGAATTAGTCAATTTTGTTTATCTTATTAAAAAAAAACCTAAATTTGTTGATGTAACAAAATTGCTGTTGTTGTTTTTTCTTATCTCTAGTTTATGTTTCTACTTTAGTGATTATTTTTTTCATCCTGCTAACTTTGGTCTAGTTTATTTATCTTTTTCTAGTTCTTTGAGGCTTAGATTTACATTTTTGTATTATAGATTTTTTTTTAAGTTTATATATTTATTTTAAGAGAGAGGGTGAGAGAGACAGCCCAAGTCAGGGAAGTGCAGAGAGGGAGAGAGAGAATCCCAGGCAGGCTCTGCAGTGACAGAAATGTAGAGAAAACTCTCTATATTTTTTTATTTCTCCACACTTCATGTATTTTATATCACAGCTTACATTTCTTTTTAAAATTTTTTTAATGTTTAGTCATTTTTGACAGAGACAGAGAATAAGCAGGGGAGGGGCAGAGAGAGAGGGAGACACAGTATCCGAAGCAGGTTCCAGGCCCTGAGCTATCAGCACAGAGCCTGATGCGGGTCTTGAACCCACAGACCTCGAGATCATGACCTGAGCCAAAGTCAGATGTTCAACCAACTGAGACACCCAGGTGCCCTGCTTACATTTCTTTTTATTGTGTAATATCAACAATTATTAAAGCTATAGATTTTTAAAAAAATACTGTTGTCTTTTTATTTTTATACTTGAGTTAAATGTGATGTCTGTATCAGCAATATAGTATAAGAGCATTCTAGATTTTACTATGTACTTACCTTTACAACTGAGTTTTATATTTTCCTAAGTTTTTATGTTGCTGAATAGCATTCTTTCATTTCCACTTTAACTACTTTTAGCATTTCTTGTAAGACAGTTCTAGTAGTGATAAACTGTCTCAGCTTTTATTTTCCTGGGAAAGTCTCCATTTAAATTTCAGTTCTGAAGGCAGTTTTGCCTTATAAATGTTCTTATTGCAAGTTTTTATCTCTCAATACTTTGAACATATTATCCCCTTCCATTCTGTCATTCCAGGCTTATTCTGAGAAATCACTAACAGTCTTATGTGGGGGGAGGGTGGGTCACATTGTATGTGAAGTTACTCATCTCTTGATGCTTTCAATATTCTCTTTATATATGACTATTGACAATTTGATCATAATGATTCTATCTGGAGGTTTTTGGACTTCATGAATCTGTATGTTTATTTTTTTCCCCAGATTTGGGAAGTTTTTTGTCATTGTTTCTTGAAATCCAATTTCTCAATTTTTTTTTTTCTCTGCTCCACATGGGACTTCCATAATGTGTATTGATTTGCTTTATGCTGTTCAATAATTCCTGTAGACTTTCTTTATTCTTTATTCTTTTTTTATTTTTATTTTTTCCTTCTTACTAGTAAGTTCAAGTAATCTGTAGTCAAGCTTGCTGATTATTTCTGCTGTTTTTTTTTTTAATTTTTTTTGACGCTTATTTATTTTTGAGACAGAGAGAGACAGAGCATGAACGGGGGAGGGGCAGAGAGAGAGGGAGACACAGAATCGGAAACAGGCTCCAGGCTCTGAGCCATCAGCCCAGAGCCTGACGCGGGGCTCGAACTCACGGACCGCGAGATCGTGACCTGAGCCGAAGTCGGACGCTCAACCGACCGAGCCACCCAGGCGCCCCTATTTCTGCTGTTTAATCAGGTCTGCTGTTCAAGGTCTCTATTGATTTTTTAGTTAATATATTGTATTAACTCCACATGATATGATTTTTTTATGGTTTTTATTTCTTTGCTGGACTTCTCATTCTGATCATTTCTTGTTCTCTTGATTTCATTTAGTTGGTAACTGTGTTGTCTTGTAGTTCAATGCACTCCTTGAAGATGATATTGTAAATTATTTTTCAGGCAGTTCATAGAACTCCATTTCTTAACAATCACTTACTAATATATATATTTTTTCATTGAGTGTATGTTTTTCTGATACTCCTTGACCCTTGTTACCTAGTGTTTGTGTCTGCTCTTTGAAGAAATAGTTACTTCTTTCAGTTTTTACATATTGTCTTGGTCAAAGAAAGCTCTTCACTAGTTGGTCTGTCCAGGGCTTTGGGTGATCTGACTCATTTTTACTGTAGAAAGGCCTGTTGCCTGGGTCCATGGACAGAAATACCTGTTTCCTGTCTGTGGGCAGGCAACCTTGTTAAATGGGTCCACGTGTGAGTGAACTCCTGGGTCCACATGGACTGGCCTCACATCATGATCCACTGAAGCCAGTCTGATTCTTGGTTTCCTGAGTGTGGGCCTCATGCTTCATTCCATAGATGCCAACCTAGCACTGAAACAAGCTTGGAGCCTGTGCCTATGGTGGCCAGCCTAGCACCACCTTCATTGAGACAGGCCCAGAGCCTGAGACCATGGGATTGTCCTCTGCTGGGGTTGTCCTTGCACCTTGGTTCATAGGCTACACTAATGTGGGCCTGGAGCCAAGGTCCAGAGGGCCCACCTGCTGATAAAGCAGACCTCAAAGTTAAGTCTTAATGCTTCATCCTAGTGCCAAGGACTACTTATGTGTGCCAAGTCTTGGTCCATAGGGACATGTTTGGTGCTAGGGTCCACCTAGGTAGGCCTGGAGCTTGAGTTTGTAGTGAAGTTGAATGCTAGTTTCACTCTTGTAGAAGAACTCCAATGCAGAGGAAATCATCATGCTTGGGAGAAAAGTGACTCAGAGTGAAAGCTTCTTCCTACCCTGTTCAATGTGTGTTTTTCTTATTTCTGTGCACAGTCTGGATGCTTTCATCTCTCACCTGGAATCCAGAGCTCTCATGAGGTATTTTTATACAAGGTTGGTTGTTGATATTAGTGTTTTTGTTGGGGGACATTGGATGAAACTTCTTTTTCTGGCATCTTAGTGGTGTTCTTGTTCAGTGTGGCTAAACTACTGAGATGATTTTTTTAATGTATATTACAAAGTACTCTTGAATATATAAATGATATTCTCATAGTTCTTGTAAATGACATTATGTCATGATGACTTGTAGTAACTATTATCTTATTAATACACAAACTAATATATATATATATTATATATATATTAGTTTGGAATAAGAAACAATGCAGATTTTGTTTTTCACTGCCTGATGAAGTAATAACCTCTAGATTATATCCTAATCATAATAATTGCAGGTGGATACATATGAATTTTGCCAGTGAGAAAATAAGTAAGCTATATTATATATTACACTACACTCTGTCGAATATATCTATATATTCATATTTTATCAATAATTATATTGATATTAAAATGTAAGTATATAGATATATTTAAATCTATATATCTGTATGTAACTTAGACACTGGATACTAGCTTTTCCATATTTAGTGTTTATTTGTAATAACAGAGCCAAAAAGCTTTTAACTCAAATTCTGCCTCACTTGCTGGCTGTGTATTATCTAAGGCATTTACATAACTTTTTGGTACCTCAGTTGCCACATTGCTAAAGCTAGAATAAAAGGAACAGGCATCTCATGAGGTTGTCATTATCAAACGAAATAATGTAATATTGAGTTCTTAGCACAGTGCCTGATGTGTCATAAGTTTACAATCAGTTTTAGCATTGATAATAATGCCAGCTTTTCTTCAAGCTTCATTATCAGGATCACATTATAGCCCACCTGTGCTAAAAGTTGTTAGAGACAGGAAGGCAGAATATAATTTTAAGACCAAAGAATAAATACAAAAAAGTATTTTTTTCTCATATCATTTCTCCTTTGTGGAAATCATAACCTAGTTCAGGAGAAAATGTACTTTAAAAAATACCCAGTGTCACTCCTTTCTAACAAAGTGGATAATTGTATAAATCATACAGAAACTCAGAAAAGTCTGAGTTTTCCTTCTTTTTTTCTCATATCATTTCTCCTCTATAGAAATCATAACCTAGTTCAGGAGAAAATGTACTTTAAAAAACACCCAGTGTCACTCCTTTCTAACAAAGTGGGTAATTGTATAAATCATAAAGAAATATAAACATTTTGGAACTATAAAGGAAATTTGAGGAAATTTTCTCTATTTTATTTTACATATGATAAAACATACCAGAAGGCAAAGTGTCTAAAGGGACTTAGTCAAAAGTCAAGACTATAAAAATCATTCATCACATTGTCCACATATTTTCTTATTTGTCTCAGTTTGTTATTTTTAGCGTAGCACAATTTCTTCATTAATTATAGTAAATTCAAAGGGGTCACAAGACACATTTTAAAAATGTCATTTATTTCACTTTGGCTAAGTGTCAACAGATTGTTATTTATTTCACTTTGGCTAAATGTCAACAGATCAGTGTCCTCTCTTTTTTAAGGTGCTTGTATTTTTGTTGCATTGATTTAAATTAGTTTTCTTTAATTGCAATGACATATAGGTAATGAATAAGGAAAATTTACTTTCTTTATATTAACTTGACTATTCAAGAGCATTAATTGTATTGTGGATTGATAATATAAATTCTTCACATCTATTAAGTACTTCATATATTTTAAACCATTTTTACACCAATTACTTCACTGAATATTTTAAACTTCAAACTTATTTTCCTTTCTACTTCCTTGTTTATTCCTCAGTTACTACATTACTCAGGATAGATTGTTTTAACAAATAACTCCAATATTGGTGGTTTAACACAATAAGCATTTTATCTGTCCCTTGTGAAAAGTCCCTGGTTAAATAGCTTATGTGGGCATCTTTCCTCAAAAAGTGAGTCAGAGATCCATCCAGCTTTCTTGCATTTTGTGTAGTCATATTCAACACATAATCTGCAAGATGACCATAAAAATGGAAAGGAACATGGGGAAATCTCAGAAGATAATTAACCACCTTGTATTGGAAGTTACACATAGAACTTTTACTCTCATTCAGTGTATCAGAGCCAGTCATATACCTCCACCTAGATGAAAGGGAGATTTGGTAATATAGTCCTTGGCAACAACACTACAGTATGGATGAGGAAAATGCATTTTTGATGACCAGTTAAGTGTCTCTGTCATACTCATCTTCTAAGACAGTTTGTCAGTATACTAAAGTGACAATAAATTTTCAACAGTTTTTAAAACTGTTTTATTATTTTAAACTACAATCATTTTCATTAAGACAGGGCTGAAATTCATGCTGGTGTATATTTCAAATATATATATTTTTATAAATCGCTTGCTGTTCATTCATGCTTCCATTTAAGTGGCACAAAAGTAATATCCTTTGTCCTTTAAAGAATTTCCTAACATACATATAATGTACTATAACAAAGAACATTTTACAGAGACAATCATAGTAAACAGTTTCTACATTATGGTTTGTTGTGTTGTCATAGAATGGTTTCTTCCAATAGTTTGTGTCTTTTATCATTAAAATTCAGAGCCATTTCAGCTTGGTTATATGCATTATTACAGATTAAAATATAGCTTCACTATATTTTCTTTCTAAAAAATCCCAACTCATGTGTTGCATGCTCTTGGAATCTTGTTGTATAAAGACTGAAGTTAGATAGCTCATAACTATTAAAGTTTAAGGAGAATTTAGAACCAGGTGGCAAATTTCCCCATATAGTGATTATAATACTGTTATTCCTTGCTAGGTTTAAGTTAAAATACTTTTTTCATCTTGTCATATGAATGGAAAATGAGACTCTTCAAGAGTCTTCATGATATTTTCAGTTTTATTTATACATGTCTGCATGTGGAGCCTGGGAAAGCAAACTACTCTCCTCCCAAATTAAATTATTTAAAGTATGCTATGATAGTCTTACATAATAAAGCTTTATACTGGTGACAAATAGTAAAGATGTCTTTGCCTAATTTTAGTATTTTAAAAGCAGACAATTTAGGACCCCATTTCTGAGAATTTACTTACACTGAAATTACTATGAATCTAGGGTAGTCAGTGAATAGATTTCAGACCCAATTTACATTCTTGTATTGTTTAAAGTCTTGGAGGAAAAATGGAGATAAAAACATATGAGCAAATTATAAGTATGATTGTGTGGTTTCACTTTTTATGTGTCTACATAATATATCTACATGTGTTTTTTTTCCAGAACTGAACATACTTCATAACTTATTCATTTACAGATTGATTTCTATGTAGTTCATAGTCAGTTTCTTGGCATTGACAAGAATTATAGGGCTAATTCAACACAGGACCATTTCCTATTGTGCGACTTTTTCTTAAAGACTCAACCCATAGTTTCCTTGTTGTAGAAAATATAGAAATTAACATATATATGTACATATATATGTAATTATAATTTAATAAATAACATTAAAATTTAATAATTATTAATTATGTCATAATTAACAATATTATAATAATTATTAATTTTTACGACAATACCACTTGTTAATGTAACATAATTTATTACATATATATATGTTTGTTTCTGCTTTATTCACATGTATGACAAACCATTTGTCTCACCTCACAAGGCAATAGTCTGGTTATGGGGCAAACAACTTGATACAATTGCAAATGTTGAACCTTCCCTTGCCCTTTCACCCTGACCCCTCCAAGTAATGGTGATAGGTATGCAAGATGCAGCCAATGGTAAACTACCAAATAGATTTTTAATGTGTGTCCTTATGTATTAACTAAATTTGTCAAGCTTTACCAGCTACTACTAAAGCATTTTGAAATAAACCATACAGAGAAAGTCAGATACCATACGTTTTCAGTCTTATGTGGATCCTGAGAAACTTAACAGAAACCCATGGGGGAGGGGAAGGAAAAAAAAAGAGGTTAGAGTGGGAGAGAGCCAAAGCATAAGAGACTCTTAAAAACTGAGAACAAACTGAGGGTTGATGGGAGGTGGAAGGGAGGGTAGGGTAGGTGATGGGTATTTAAGAGGGCATCTTTTGGGATGAGCACTGGGTGTTGTATGGAAACCAATTTGACAATAAATTTCATATATTAAAAAATCCTAAAAAAAATCATTTTGAAATTGTAGAAACAAAGTTTGAGGTTTTATGCATTGAAATTGTGGGATTTATAAAGAAAAATATATCTAGTAATAACCCATTTACCCTTCCTTTAAGTCTATAATTAGCAAATAATGTTTCTCTTGTTTTTTGAGTATAGCTAATGCATATGCTTTCATATATATATATATGTATATATATATATAAATTTTAAAAATCAAAGACAGACTAATTATTGGATTCTAAACCAACACTTTACTTACTCTGGCATAAACATGTGAGTATTTAGCAAACATTTATTTTGGAGACAACACAAGATATAATGAGCTCACATTGACTTATATGTAATAAGTTGATGATTTTTGAGCATTGATACATTATGGTTATGATAGAAAAGGAAATCAGTATTGTCAAGAGCAAAACACTAAGAGAATTTTAATTTTTGTCTTAAGCATATTTCACCGTGAAAAACCTTAAAAGACATAAGTCTACTTCTAAGGAGTACCATGGTCCACTATTGGCTTCCCAAAATGAAGGCAGAACTCAAGACTTTCATGGTCTTCTCTTCATTACTTGTTGCAAGAATGAGTCTTGCTGCAAAAATGAGCCAGGAACCCAGTGTATAGGAGTATCCACAAAACAAAAACCAGAAGGGAGACCAGAAAGAAATACCCCCTAGTTATTGACCTAAGGCTCAGTTTTTTTAATGTGTATGATTTTTCACCCTGGAATTACTCCAGTGATTACATTACATGCAAAAGGTATACTTTAGATGACATACCAATTAAATAGGAATGTTATTCAGCAGGCCTAGCTTAATCACATAAGCTCCTTAAAATGTACAGAGTTTTCACCAGTTGGAAGCAGAAAAAGAAGTCAAAGTTATTCCAAGTGTGAGAACGATTTAATATGTTCTTATGTAATCTTATTTGAAGGGGGCCAGAGAGCAGGACATATGTATGGCCTCTAGGAACTGAGAGAAGTCTCGGTTCAATAGCCAGAAAGAAAATATTGACCTTAGTCCTATAACTATAAAGAAGTGGACTCTGTCAACAATCTGAATGAGCTTACATTCTCAGAAACTCCACATAATAGTCCATCCTGGCCAACACCTTGATTTCAGTCTTGTGATAGCCTGAGCAAGCGAACACAGTGAAGCCTGCCTGGACTTTTGGCCTACAGAAATATGAGATAACAAATGCTTATGGCCTTAAGTCACTAACTTAAGTGACTACCACATTTGTGGTAATTTGTTATGCAGCAATAGAAATCAGATGCAATGAGGAAAGTAAAGAAAGATTTTGTGCCAGTCTCTGACCTACATGTGTTTTTGTTATGGTCTAAAAGTGTTGTTTTATTTCTGGAATGAGCTGTACCTGAATGTCTTTCCAGGTATTAAGGGGCATAAGAGAGAGGTAATTTATGTACATTAGTTAGTTTTTATTATCACAATATAAGGCATTGAAGCATAAAAAAATATATACACCCTCACAAAAAATAATAATAAAATATAAATTTGAGATGTTGGGACCAGAAGAACTGAAACAGCTTTTTAAATATATTGGCAATCCACTGACCTAGATATCAGATTTATAGTACTATCAATTGTCCCATTTATTTAAGACACAGAAATAAGAGAAAAAAGAGGAACTGAGCAGGAAGTAGCAGTATCAAGTCTAATGAAATTGCTTTCATAAAGAAAATGATGAAGTAATCCTCATGTCACCCTTCAAAAAAATTCGTGTGTTGTAAGAAGATATTAAGATTGCGCTTAAAAGTGAATGCTAGAGGAAGATGGAGGTGTAGGAGGACGCTGGGCTCACTGAGTCCTACTGACCACTTAGATTCCACCCATATCTGCCTAATGACCCAGAAAACCACCAGAAGACTAGCAGAATAGACTCTCCAGAGCCAAGTGTAGAAGAGAGGCCCACGGAAGAGGGTAGGAAGGGAGGAGAGGTGGTGCGTACTACATGGACTGGCAGGAGGGAGCTGGGGTGGTGGAGGGGCAGCCAGCCCACCCGACATGGAACAGCCCCAGAGTCTGGCTTGCAAAAGTGGAGGGGCCAGACAGAGTGTGTTCTGACAGCCAGCGGGACTTAACATCTGGAATGTTATAAGTCAACAGCTCTGCTGCGAGAGCAGGAGGGCTAGAGGACAATGGGAGGGAGAGTTGTTGAGCCCCAGAGGACAAAGCTCAGCTTGGCAGGGAACAAAGGCAATCACCAGCACCATCTCCCTCTCCCATCCCCCAGCCAAAATTCCAAAGGGAACCAGTTCCTGTCACATAACTTGTTTGCACCACTCAAACACCCAATGCTGTGCTTCTGTGGATCCATCCTTCAGACGGGTTTGCCTCCCTCCAGGTGCCACAGGGCTCCTCCTGAAGCAGACCACCAAAGGCAAAGAGAGCTGAGTCTGCCCCTCCCATGCTCATGCACCATGTGGATCCACCCCAGCTAATATGCTAGATCCCATTGAAGAAGCACCACAAGCCTGGCAGTGTGCAAGTAGCCCAGACAGGGGCCACAGACTCCACAGTGAGTCCTGCCCCTGGGAGAGGGGAAGATAAGGTACACACCGGTCTGACTGTGGCCACAGTGGTGGGCTGGGGGCAGACATTAGGTCTGACTGCGGCCCCGCCCACCAACCCAAGTTACTCCAGACAGCACAGAGGAAGAGCCCTGCAGTTCCACACCACTCTAGCGACTAAACAAAATGACTAAATGGAAGAATTCTCCTCCAAAGAAACTCCAGGAAGTAGTAACAGCTAATGAACTGATCATAACAATTTAAGCAATGTAACAGAAAATGAATTTAAAATAATAGTCATAAAATTAATTGCTGGGCTTTAAAAAAGTATAGAGGACAGCAGAGAATCAATTACTACAGAGATCAAGGGAATAAGAAACAGGAGGAGCTAAAAATACTTTAAATGAGCTTCAAAAAAAAAATGGAGGCTACCACAGCTCGGATTGAAGAGGCAGAGGAGAGAATAGGTGAATTAGAAGATAAAATTATGGAAAAAGAGGAAGATGAGAATATGAGAGATAAAAAAATCCAGGAATATGAGTGGAGAATTAGAGAACTAAGTGACACAATTAAACGTAATAACATATGCATAATAGGGATTCCTGAGGAGGAAGACAGAGGGAAAGGTGCTGAAGGTGTACTTGAAATCATAGCTGAGAACTTAACTGATCTGAGGAAGAAAAAGCCATTGCAATTCAAGAGGCACAGAGAACTCCCTTCAGACGTAATTTGAATCTATCTTCTACATGACATATCATAGTCAAACTGGCAAAATACAAGGATAAAGAGAAAATTCTGAAAGCAGGTAAGGATAAACAAGCTCTAACATATAAAGGGACACCGATAAGACAAGTGGCGGATCAATCTACTGAAACTTAGTAGGCCAGAAAGGAATTGCAGGAAATCTTCAATGTGAGGAACAGAAAAAATATGCAGCTGAGAATCCTTTATCCAGCAAGTCTGTCATTTAGAATAGAAGGAGAGATAAAGGTCTTCCCAAAAAAAACAAAAACCAAAGGAATTTGTCACCACTAAAACAGCCCTACAAAAGATCCTAAGGAAGATCCTGTGAGACAAGGTACCAGAGACACCACTACACGCATGACACCTACAGACATCATAATGACTTTAAACCCATATCTTTCAATAATAACACTGAATGTACATGGACTAAATGCTCCCATCAAGAAACATAGGATATCAGAATGGATAAAAAAAAAAACAGGACCCATCTATTTGCTGTCTACAAGAGACTCATTTTAGACCTGAGGACACCTTCAGATTGAAAGTGAGGGGATGGAGAACTTTCATTCATGCTACTGGAAGTCAAAAGAAAGCTGGAGTAGCCATACTTATATCAGACAAACTAGACTACAAATTAAAGGCTGTAACAGGAGATGAAGAAGAGCATTATATAATAGTTACAGGGTCTATCCATCAGGGAGAACTAACAATTATAAATGTCTATGCACCGAATACGGAAGCCCCAAATATATAAAACAATTCATCACAAACATAAGCAACCTTATTGATAAGAATGTGGTAATTGCAGGGGTCTTTAATACTCCAATTACAGGAATGAATAGATCATCTAGACACAGAATCAATAAAGAAACAAGGACCCTGAATGATACATTAGATCAGTTGGACTTGATAGATATATTTAGAACTCTGCATCCCAAAGCAACAGAATATACTTTCTTCTCGAGTGCACATGGAACACTCTCCAAGATACATCACATACTGGATCACAAAACAGCCCTTCATAAGTATACAAGAATTGAGAGCATACGATGCATACTTTCAGACCACAAGGCTATGATGCTTGAAATCAACCACAGGAAAAAGTCTGGAAAACCTCCAAAAGCATGGAGGTTAAAGAACACCCTACTAAAGAATGAATGGGGCAACCAGACAGTTAGAGGAAAAATTAAGAAATATGTGGAAACAAATAAAAATGAAAATACAACAATCCAAACGCTTTGGGATGCAGCGAAGGCAGTCCTGAGAGGAAAATATATTGCAATCCAGGCCTATCTCAAGAAACAAGAAAAATCCCAAATACAAAATCTAACAGCACACCTAAAAGAAAGAGAAGCAGAACAGCAAAGACACCCCAAACCCAGAAGAAGAAGAGAAATAATAAAGATCAGAGCAGAAATAAACAATATAGAATCTAAAAAAACTGTAGAGCAGATCAACGAAACCAAGAGTTGGTTTTAAAAAAAAAATTGATAAACCTCCAGCCATGCTTCTCAAAAAGAAAAGGGAGATGACTCAAATAGATAAAATCATGAATGAAAATGGAATTATGACAACCAATCCCTAAGAAATACAAGCATTTATCAGGGAATACTATGAAAAATTATATGCCAACAAACTGGACAACCTGGAAGAAATGGGCAAATTCCTACACACCCACATACTTCCAAAACTCAAACAGGAAGAAATAGAAAGCTTGAACAGACCCATAACCAGTGAAGAAATTGAATCAGTTATCAAAAATCTTCCAACAAATAGGAGTCCAGGACCAGATGGCTTCCCAGGGGAGTTCTACCAGACATTTAAGCAGAGATCATACCTATCCTTCTCAAGCTATTTCAAGAAATAGAAAGGGAAGGAAAACTTCCAGACTCATTCTATGAAGCCAGTATTACTTTGATTCCTAAACCAGACAGAGACCCAGTAAAAAAAGAGAACTACAGGCCAATATCCGTGATTAATATGGATGCAAAAATTCTCAATAAGATACTAGCAAATCGAATTCAACAGCATATAAAAAGAATGATTCACCATGATCAAGTGGGATTCATTCCTGGGATGCAGGGCTGGTTCAACATTCTCAAATCAATCAATGTGATACATCACATTAACCAAGAAAAGAAAAGAAAGAAAAAAGAAAAGAAAGAAAAGAAAAGGAAGAAAAGAAAATAACCATATGATCATGTCAATCGATGCAGAAAAAGCATTTGAAAAAATTCAGCATCCTTTCTTAATAAAAACCTGAAAAAAGTCGGGATAGAAGGAAAATACTTAAACATCATAAAAGCCATTTATGAAAAGCCCACAGCTAATATCATCCTTAATGGGGAAAAACTGAGAGATTTTTGCCCTGAGATCAGGAACACGACAGGGATGTCCACTCTCACCACTGTTGTTTACCATAGTGTTGGAAGTGCTAGCATCAGCAATCAGACAACAAAAGGAAATTAAAGGCATCAAAATTGGCTAAGATGATTTCAAGCTTTCACTTTTTGCAGATGACATGGAACACCCGAGAGACTCCACCAAAAGTCTAATAGAACTGATCCATGAATTCAGCAAAGTTGCAGGATACAAAATCAATGTACAGAAATCAGTTGCATTCTTATCCACTAATAATGAAGCAACAGAAAGACAAATAAAGAAACTGATCCCATTCACAATTGCACCAAGAAGCATAAAATACCTAAGAATAAATCTAACCAAAGATGTAAAAGATCTGTATGCTGAAAACTATAGAAAACTTATGAAGGAAATTGAAGAAGATATAAAGAAATGGAAAAACATTCCGTGCTCATGGATTGGAAGAATAAATATTGTTAAAATGCCAATACTTCCAAAAGCTATCTACACATTCCATGCAATACTAATCAAAATTGCACTAGCATTCTTCTCAAAGCTAGAAGAAGCAATTGGAAAATTCATATGGAACCACCAAAGGCCCTGAATAGCCCAAGTAATTTTGAAGAAGAAGACCAAAGCAGGAGGCATCACAATCCCAGACTTTAGCCTCTACCACAAAGCTGTAATCATCAAGACAGCATGGTATTGGCCCAAAAACAGACACATAGACCAATGGAATAGAATAGAAACCCCAGAACTGGACCCACAAAAGTATGGCCAACTCATCTTTGACAAAGCAGGAAAGAATATCCAATGGAAAAAAGACAGTCTCTTTAACAAATGGTGCTGGGAGAACTGGACAGCAACATGTAGAATGATGAAACTAGACAACTTTCTTACACCATTCACAAAAACAATCTCAAAATGGAAAAAGGACCCGAATGTGAGACCGGAAACCATCAAAATCCTACAAGAGAAAGCAGAAAAAAACCTCTCTGTCCTCAGCTTCAGCAAATTATTACTTGACACATCCCTGAGGGCAAGGGAATTAAAAGCAAAAATGAACTATTGGGCCCTCAGGAAGATAAATGCTTCTGCACAGCAAAGGAAACAATCAACAAAACTAAAAGGCAACCAACGGAATGGGAAAAGATATTTGCAAATGACATATCAGACAAAGGGCTAGTATCCAAAATCTATAAAGAGCTCACCAAACCCCACACCCGAAAAACAAATAACCCAGTGAAGAAATGGGCAGAAAAAATGAATAGGGCAGAAAACACTTCTCTAAAGAAGACATCCAAATGGGCAACAGGCACATGAAAAGATGCTCAATGTCGCTCCTCATCAGGGAAATACAAATCAAAACCACACTCAGATATCACCTCACGCCAGTCAGAGTGGCCAAAATGAACAAATCAGGAGACTATAGATGCTGGCGAGGATGTGGAGAAATGGGAACCCTCTTGCACTGTTGGTGGGAATGCAAACTGGTGCAGACGTCTGAAAAACAGTGTGGAGGTTCCTCAAATTAAAAATAGATCTATCCTATGACCCAGCAATAGCACTGCTAAGAATTTCTCCAAGGGATACAGGAGTACTGATCCATAGGGGCATTTGTACCCCAATGTTTATGGTAGCACTTTCTACAATAGCCAAATTATGGAAAGAGCCTAAGTGTCCATCAACTGACGACTGGATAAAGGAATCATGGTTGATATATACAATGGTATACTACGTGGCAATGGGAAAGAATGAAATATGGCCCTTTGTAGCAACGTGGATGGCACTGGAGAGTGTTATGTTAAGTGAAATGAGTCATACAGAGAGACACAGATACCATGTGTTTTCACTTTTATGTGGATCCTGATAAACTTAACAGAAGTCTATATGGGAGGGTTAGAAAAAAAAAAAAAGATGTTAGGGAGAGAGCCAAAGTATAAGAGACTCTTAAAAACTGAGAACTGAGGGTTGATGGGGTGTTGGGAGGGAGGGTGGGTGATGGGTATTGAGGAGGGCACCTTTTGGGATGAGCACTGGGCGTTGTATGGAAATCAATTTGACAATAAATTTCATATTTAAAAAATTTTGAAAATTAAAATTTTAAATTAAAAAATTTTTTTAAAAACTTCCAAAACAGTGAATGCTAATAGAGAGGAGGATAGATAAGAGATTAAATGAAAGAATTTAGTGTATTTTTTTTAAAAAAATATATCAGTTTAAGGCTTTTTAGAGTGTGAATAAGTTCTCGCAATACTGCGAAACTCTCGTGGACATCCTTCCCTGACAGCACAGTAGTTAATAAATCTTAAAAGGGAGCTATCACAGAATTTTAAACTTATATTAGTGCTTACAGATCATCTTGTCTAACCTGTTCAGTATGTTGAGCTCTCAGAGGGGAAATGACTTATCAAATGTATGTAGTACTATTTTCACATTTGTGCCAGTTTCTTCCTGGAATACTTTAATAATTAATATTCATGATTACAAAGCAAACCATCAATAAAGTGGTAAACTATCATCCAATTTTCATCTCATGATTTTGCCATAAGGCTTCAGGATGGGGGCATCAGGCTTATTTGTATCTCAGACACATCTTTCCAATGTTGGCTAGTGAAACACTTAAAATATAGATTTAAAAAAATGGACTGTCAGGAATTGATTTTCGGGTGAAGATAGCTTTTTTCCCAAGTTATAACAGATAAAGCAACAATATATGCACACTAAATTGTTATTGAGAAAAAGCCATGGAGTTTGGAAGAGAAAAAAAAAGGCCATTAAAAAAAAGTATTTGAGGGGCTCCTGGGTGGCTCAGTCGGTTGAACAACCGACTTCGGCTTGGGTCATGATCTCACAGTTCGTGGGTTTGAGCCCCGCATCAGGCTCTGTGCTGACAGCTTGCTCAGAGCCTGCAGCCTGCTTCAGATTCTGTGTCTCCTTCTCTCTCTCTCTGCCCACCCCCCCCCCGCTCATGTTCTGTCTCTCTCTGTCTCTCAAAAATAAATAAATGTTAAAAAAAAAGTATTTGCAGCAGAAAACATATATGTTATAGATTTAGTTTTAAGTGCTAAGACAGAAGAGACACTACACATAGAAGTTGAAAGTCGATTTAATTATCAGGAAATACATTTGTTGGAAGTTCTTGCTCCAAAAGATTTGAAATTATACTTTATGCAGGTTGAATAGACTGCTTTGCTGACCTCAGTGAGCAACTAGAAATGTGCAGTGACAAAGAATTTCACAAAAAAATTGGACCACATACATAAAATGTCATATAAGTGAAATGGTTCTTTAAAATAGCATATGCTGCATGCTTGAAAAGATTGAGAATGAAATCATAAAATAAGATATATTCAGTAATCTTTGAGTGAATTCCTTTCCTCAATTTTGGAACATTCTGACTGAAATAATTGTTTAGAAAAAAACAGTTAAAATTGTACAAACTGAATTTCAACATGCAGATGTCACTACTAAGCTCTATAGTGATGATCGATTAATATATAAAGGATGTGCAACCTGCAAATAATGGAGGAATTAGTAAGTTGAATTGGTCATGAGCCTTTATTCTTAGCAGGGGGTAATCTGCTTAAGTAACTATTCTGTTGAAGCTTTTTTATGAGGTTATTAGAAATGCCTGGTGACTTGATATTCAGATTGAAAAATACTGCAAATAGTTGAATAGGCCAAACTTTGGGCCAAAAGTCCCGGTTGGTTCAGCTAGATTCTTTACTCTCATGAGGATAAAATCAAGGTGTTGCTTGGGCTTGACAATCAACTGGAGGCTCAAGGAAGAATCTCCTTCCAAGTTCATTCACATTGTTGGACAAATGTTTCTTGTAGTTGTAGGTCCGAAATTCTCTCTCTCTCTCTTTTTTTTTTTTTTTTTACTGGCTGTTAGTGAAGAGGCTGCTCTTAGTTTCTTAAAGCCACCTGCTTTTCTTCTCACATGGCCTATTCCATCTTCAAAACCAGATATAATATATCAAATCCTTCTTCTGTTTCAAATCCCTGTCTTCCACTTCTGCCACCAGCTAGAGAAAACTCTGCTTTTAAAGGGCTCACATGATTAGATTAAATACACCTAGATAGACTCTCATTGCCATATGATGATGTAATCGCAAGAGTGATATCACTTCATAGTCATAGAGGGGACTCAAAGAGGGGAACATATACAAGAGAATTATTTCCACACTCAAAGAGGGGAGCATATGCAAGAGAATGATTCACAAGGGGTCATACTTAGGACTTTGCCTTTTACATTGGAAAAGTTTGTTATCTGCTAAGACTTAACATCTTCTGCTTCATTTACATTTGCAAAGTGACCTTTTTAATGAGAAAATAGCATTCAAAGCCCAAAGACATGAAGGTACAATCCTAAAATATTGACACAAAGGTAGATAATATGAGTAAGAGGACTTCACTAAACCATCTTTTAAATTATGCCACATAGTTTGCTAAAAAGTTTTGTTGTAACTGAGGAATATAAGTATTTAATCCATTTTCATTCATATTTACTAAGTTTTAATGAAATCAATACAAGTTTATTGCCATTTCTAGTTATATACAAAATTTATTTGTGTATGTTAATTGTCTTTATTTTCAGTACATTTAAAAGAGTAATTATAGTCTCAGTTCAGCCTACAGCAGCAGAAATATTGTGTATTTGCCATGAAAAAAAATAAGCCAATAATTCTACTAGAACATTAGCATTTAAACAGAACCAACATAGTAATAAGAACAATTACAAGTTCCATGAGATAGTGTTTTACTTATTTTGAATGTTGTAACTTAAGAAAGGCACACTAGATTTCAGTTTGACTGTCTTATGGTGGAAATTAATAGCCCCAGCTAAGGTTTGGGAAGGCTAGTCCCTACATGAAGGTAGAGGGGGGTACTAGATAGTTTCTGAGCAATGTAGGATACAGTTGGAACCAAATTTACATAGGAAGAATAATATTAGTCAGGAGATGGTAGAAGTTATTAATAAGTTTTCTGAATTGGCCATGTGTCAAAAGGCACACAATTCTGGACTGAGTTTGTAAGCATATAAATTCAGGACGAGTAATTTAAGAGTAAAAGAAAGGCAGTTGATTGTGTTGCTAATTCAAACATCTTCTGGGACTATGAATGTGCAATAAATAAGTGAAGAGGTTGCATGTATGAATAAAAATAATAGGATATAGGAATGAAAGTAGAGTACTTTCTCCACCTAAATGTGTTTAATTAACACACACACAGACACACACACACACACACACACACACACACACACTATCTCACTTACTAATGTATATCTGTGGCTGAATGTGGCCTTATATGTTTATGATCCTTGAGTATAGGCTTGTGTGTTGAAAAAATGTTTTAAAAGTTAAAAAATGTTTTTATGCTTGAGTAGATGCAATTTAAATAAGGGGTAGTCTAAGATTGTAGATAAAAATGATTTGGCGGTGGTGTTATGGTTGTGATGATGAGGAGGAGGAGGAGGAGGAGCAGGAGGAGGAAGAGGAGGGGGGGAAGAGAATGAGTTGTGAATTTCTCTGCTGATTTTGCTCCTGGGTGGTAAACTTTTGAGTCTAAAGATTTGAAATTCTGAGTATACTGCTCTTCATTCATAGTAGATCCTGTTTTGTCTAGTAATTACAATTTCTCGAAAAGAAAGCAAAAAGAGCTATTAATATAAGCAAATAACAAGTCTATCTCCATTTGGCAGATGATGAAATGGACTCAGATAGGTTAGGTGAGTTGTCCAAGCTTAAAGGGACAAAGTTGGTGAGCTCCTTTTCATACAGAATAGTCATAGCATCTTATTAAAAGAGAATTTACTAGTGAGGGTTGATGGGGGGTGGGAGGAAGGGGGAAGTGGGTTATGGGCATTGAGGAGGGCACCTGTTGGGATGAGCACTGGGTGTTCTATGGAAACCAATTTGACAATACATTTCATATTAAAAAATAAAAGAATTTACTAAAAGAGATATTCACCTGGGGTGCGAAGGAGGAAAGTCTTGCCACAGTTGTTTGTAAAATATCAGTCTATATCAGGGCTGCTTTGTGCTTTTCATTATCATGATCTTAGTGTGCTGTGACCTATAATTCTGATATAGAGGTAGTAACCTCTGGGTATAAAAAAGATGAGGATAAAGTGGAATGATTTTGGGAAAATTAAGATAAGAACTTCTGGGAACTTTCAGTCACTTTGGTTGTTGATGATACTGTTTATTTATGATGGCAGATTTCACTCCTCAAAAATATGTGATAAGCCATATGGTTGATGTACACATGGAAAGTATTGAGTGCCACATAGAGCTCTGAACTTGTTCTTTGCTGATCTACCAAGGTGTTAAATTATGCTGACCATATTCACAATGTAATGGAGTAATTATGAGAACATTGCTTCACTCAACTTTAAGATTTTACAACTATGAAATGGGGGGCCTGACTCTACCACTTGAGGTATCAGTAGAGGCAAGTATAGAATAAATATATCTTGGGAACTAGTAGGCACAGTTTTATCCATCTCCCACCACTTCCTCCTTGCTTCTCCCTTCTTTGTTTTAAGATTATAGATTTCAAGTGCCCCATAATGTCCTTTATTGGTAGATTATTCAAATACATCAAAAATTTTGGTCATTTTCCAAGTTTGACATTAAAAATTGAGGTATGTCCTTGGGCATATATATCTTCCTTCTTGCAGTTATATAATGGTTAATAAATTGCATATAATTGATGAATTATAACTGATATAATAAATCAATATAAAAATTATAACAAAACAGAATAATGATTGGGTTAAAGAAGATACTGTGAAGGAAATTGTGTAATGTAAAATTAACAAGTATGAGCAGAGGAACACCAGGTAAAAGAAGGAAGGTAGAGTGTGAGCAATTCCCTTAAGGGGGAAGAGTGAGGGAATGAAAGAGATTTTAGCTGTTTTGTATGCCATTAAGTAGCTGATGCTGTTGGCCCATTTGTGGCTTATCTGACTGGAATAATAAACGCATACTCAAAGGGAGGAATTTTATGTATGCAAAAATATGAAGTTACAAGATGGATAGGTGGATATATCACAGGGTGATTGTTTACATTATGAAATAATTATTTGTTTTGCATGAAGATTCACTGCAGGGTTTCTTTAGTTATAGAGTTCCCTAAGTACATTTGCATATCTGCTTTACAAATTATTAACTACACAAAGCAGCTGGAAAAAGGTGTAGAGAAACAGAAAACTAAGGATTTAGGGATGTCTGCCTCTGAAAATCCATACACTGTAGAGACAAGGGTTTCTCAAAAATGGGAAGCAAGTCATATTTGTTATGTCTGACATATACTGGGTATTCAGATCTTCAATAAATCAATGTATATTTGATGAACAATGGCTAAATTAAATGGATACATTTATAAACATACCTATTTACTTTCAGAAAACAGTTTGACTTGACCTACCAAAAATGTCGAAAGGAAGACTGGTAACAAAGTGCGATAGGCAGAATAATGGTTTTCCAAAAATGTTCTTGTCTTTTTTTGAATATGTAATGTTACATGACAAAAGAGAATTAAGGTTGCAGATGAATTTAGGTTACTAACTATTTGACCTTAAAATAGATTATCTTGTATTACCCAAGTGAGCTTACTATAATCACAAGTGTCCTTAATAGTGAAAAGAGAGGAAAAATAGTCTTTAAACTCTAGGAAGAACCAACTCTTGATGACTTTGTTATTAGCTCAGTGAGACCCATTTTGGGTGTCTGACCTCCAGAACTGTAAAATAATAAATTCGTATTTTTTAAGCCACTTAATTTCTGGTAATTTGTTATAGCAAAAGTAGGAAAGTTATAGACATAGAAACAGAGAAGCTAGTCTGAAAAACTTTATTTCCTGACTTTTTCAGGATGCATTTATTGTATTTAATGAGAAATACCTATACAAAGGTACCTTTGGTGAGGAACTTCATGGTGAATTTTCTTTTCTTTTCTTTCTTTCTTTCTTTCTTTCTTTCTTTCTTTCTTTCTTTTTCTCTCTCTGAAAATAGATATAATAGAATCACTAATATTAACATTGCAAAAGGCATATTTTGTTGATTGGCACTGGAATAACCTCAAACCTTACTTTAGTAGCCACAACCTTTCTGATGAGATCCAGAGGTCATTCACTCACTCACTCATTCACCAATAAATGCCACCTCCTAAGTGATCAGAATACACCAATGAACAAGAGAAATGTTTGCTTTCATGGAGCTTACATCCTACTAGAGATACAATAAACAAATTAACAAGTGAATACAAAACACAATATGAGGTGCTATGATACATGCTATGAAAAAATATATGTAAAGAAATGTAAGAAGATAGTGAATAGAGTAGAAGATACACTTTATTTCATTTTATTTTATTATGGTTTTATTTAAATTCCAGTTAGTTAACACACAGTAATATTATTTTCATGTGTACAGCATAGTCATTCCACACTTCCACAAAACATCCAGTGCTTTCACAAGTGCACTCCTTAATCCCCATCACCTATTTAACCTATCCCCATACTCACCTCTTAGATAATATGTTCAGTGAAAAACTCCCTGAGGAGGTAACATTGACCTGAATGAAGTGAAAACAGATCAATACAGTAATGACATTATTTTGTGATGTACACTGGGTTTTTGGGAAGAGATGATATGATGTCCCAAATACAGATTAAAAGAATTAATATTTTACACAGGTGATCTTTGTTTCTTTGTTTCATAACAACAACTCATTACCAACTCATACCTACTCATACCAACTTATTTTCTAGTCATGTTAGTTCACCCTTCTTCCACTGACATAAAATCCCACTTCTCCCATGAGAACAATGGAAATTTTATCAGAAGAAAAGAGGCAATTGACCATGAGGATGCCACCTTTGCCCCTTTGGGAATATGATTGTTGTAAGAAGTCCTATTTGCTGGTATTATATGTCATTCATATGCACAAACCATTTAAAAGCCCCCATCTGAAACAAGCTCCCAAACTTAGGGGCTGCAGAGTACTGGTGTCTTCTGGAATCTCTAACATCATGTTACAGCAAGACTGCACAAATTCTAAAAATTTCCTCTAGAACTAACAATACTATAATCGCAAAATAGACTACAAAAATTCTTCTAAAATGAAAAGAATAAAGAATTTCTGAATAAAAATAAACCACTAAAAGCACTCTACAAACTAAAAAAAAAAAAAAGAAGTGGGGGAAGAAAAAGGCAGGTAAAGGAGTGCTTTAAATTTTGCTAGTCACTTTTCATCATGGAATAAGGACCCATGGATTTAATACCCCGAATTTAGCCTAGGACATAATAATAACTTAACATCTAATCATACATTTCCCCGTCACCATTTTATTCTTCTGGATCGTCTACCCTGAATCCCATTTTCATTGTATTGTTTTGCTTTCTTTTTTATCTAGCTTTAGCTGAATTTTAATATATACTGAAGACATATATTTATATACTATACAGAAATATAAATTATATAAATATATAGATAATTGTCTTTGAGATAAAATTCACATTTTTTAGTATTTTAGAGTGTACAATTCAATGAATTTTATTATATCTGCAAAGTTGGGCAAACAATATCACAGAACATTTTTTTTTACAGCAGTAAGAGAGTCTATATCCATTAAGCTGTAACTGTTTATTCTCCCCACTCCCTAGAACCTCAAAACCACTAATCTTTCTGTATCTATGCATCTGCTTATTCTGGGTATTTCATACAAATGGAAGAATATAATATGCAACCTTTAGTATGTTGCTTCTTTAATTTAGTCTAATGTTTCCGAGGTTCATGTATGTTGTAACATGGATCAATATTTTATTACATTTTGTGGATGAATAATATCCTATTGTATGGATATATCTCATTTATTTACCTATTCATCAATTGATGGACATGTGAATTCTTTCCTCCTTTTGGATATTATGAATAATATTGCTTCTATGAACACTTGTGTGTAAGTTTTTGAGTATACATTTGTTTGTGTTGATCATGGATGTGGGTATATGTGGGTATACATCTAGAAGTGGAATATTCAGATCATATAGTAATTTTATGTTTAACTTTTTGAGGAACTGCCACACTGTTTTCCAAGTGGTATAACATTCTACATTCTCATCAGAAGTTTTGAAGGTTTGAATTTCTCCAAATCCTTACCAATATTTGTTATTCTCCATATTTTTTATGATTGTTCTCCTATTGGTTGTGAGGTGGTATGGTATGATTTTGACTTGCTTTTCTTTGATGAATAATGATATTGAACGTCTTTTCATGTGTTTATAAGCTATTTTTATTATTTTTGGGAAAAATGTCTATACAGATATTTTCCCATTTTTGAGTTGTTTTCCTTTTATTTTGAGTTGTAATAACTCTTTTTATATTCTCATTACAATTCACTTGTCATATAAATGATTTGAAAATATTTTCTCCCATTCTGTGGCTTATATTTTCACATTTTTGATGTTGTTACTTGAGGCACAAAAGTTTTTAACTTTGATGAGTCCATTTTTTTTTTTCCATTTTGCTTTTGTCACCTTTTTTTTTTTTTTGAGAGAGAGAGAGAGAGAGAGAACACAAGCAGGGTAGGGGCAGAGGGAGAAAGTGAATATTAAGCAGGCTCCACATCGGGCGCAGAACCTGACA
This sequence comes from Lynx rufus, assembly GCF_022079265.1. Lineage (NCBI taxonomy): Eukaryota > Metazoa > Chordata > Mammalia > Carnivora > Felidae > Lynx > Lynx rufus. Next base: position 51,005,661 of record NW_025814828.1, on the reverse strand, counting down.
TGGGGCATGATCTCATAGTCGTGAGATCATGATCTAAGTTGAAATTAAGTCATACGCTTAACTCACTGAGGCACCCAGGTACCCCTGCTTTGTCACTTTTGATTTTGGTGTTATATTTAAGAGGGTCATGAAGATTTACTCATATGATTTATTCTAATAGTTTGATAGTTGTAGCTCTTAAAAACATTAAGTATATGATCCATTTTGAGTTTATATACTAGGGACATAACTGTTTATATAGTAGGGACATAACTTCATTCTTTTTTATGGGGACACACAATTTTCCCAACAACACTTGTTGAAAAGACATTTTTTCTATTCAATTGTCTTTGTATCCTTGTCAAAAATTATTTGACTATAAGTGGGAGGTCTTATTTGTGAAGTCTCAATTATATCCTCTACAAATTTTAGGATCAGCTTGTCAGTTTCTGTTAAAAAATGCAGTTGGGATTTTGATAAGGATTGTATTAAAATTATAGACCAGGGGCACTTGGGTGGCTCAGTCAGTTGGGCGTCCAACTTCAGTTCAGATCATGATCTCACGGTCTGTGAGTTTGAGTCCCATGGTGGTCTCTGTGCTGACAGCTCAGCCTGTTTCAGATTCTGTGTCTCCCTCTGTCTCTGCCTTTCTCCCACTCACGCTCTGTCTCTATCTCAAAAATAAATAAACTATAAAAAAATTTTTAAAAAGTAAATAAAATAAAATTATACACCGGTTTGGGAAGTATTGCCATCTTGATGATACTAATTCTTCTAATCCGTAAACACCAAATACCTTTCTATTTATTTAGGATTTCTTTAAAATTTGTCAACAGTATGTTGTACTTTTAAGTGCACATATCTTTTTTTTTAAGCTTTTATTCATTTATTTGAGAGAGATAGAATGTGAGCGAGGAAGAGGCAGAGAGAGAGAATCCCAAGCAGTCTCGATGCTGTCAGCACAGAGTCTGATGAGGGGCTCAAACTCAGGAATTGTGAGATTCCTGAACCGAAACCAAGAGTCTGACGCTTAACCTACTGAGCCACCCAGGAGCCCCCAGAGTACATGACTTTAACTTCCTTTTTTAAAATTCATGTATAAGTATTTTATCTTTTTTCATGCTATTGTGAATGGATTTTTCTTAATTTTATGTTTTGATTATTCATTGTTAGTGTATAGATAATACAATTGATTTTATATTGATTTTTACTTGCAATCTTACTGAACTCCTTTTAGTTCTTTTTTCTGTTTCTTTTTTCTTTATTCTTTTTAATTTAAATTCAAGTTAATTAGCATATAATATAGCCTTGGCTTTAGGAGTAGAACCCAGCAATTCATCTTTTACATATGATACCCAGTGCTCATCCCAGAAAGTGCCCTCCTTAATGCCTATCACCCATTTATCCCATCCCTCATCCAACTCCCCTACAGCAATCCTGTTAGTTCTCTGTAAGAGTCTTTTATGGTGTGCCTCCTTCTCTGTTTTTATCTTATTTTTTCCTTTCCTTCCCCTATGTTCATCTGTTGAATTTCTCAAATTACACATATGAATGAAATCATATGATACCTGTCTTTCTCTGACTGATTTATTTCACTTAGCATAATACCCTCTAGTTTAATCCAGGTTGTTGCAAATGGCAAGATTTCATTCTTTTTCATCTCTGAATAGTATTCCATTATGTGTGTGTGTATGTATACATATACATACGTATCACATCTTCTTTATCCATTCATCAGTCTGTGATCATTTTAGTTCGAATAATCTTCTTTAGGATTTTCCCTATGAAATATTATAAAGTATGTAAATAAAACTAATTTACTTCCACCTTTTCAGTCGGCATTTTTTTTATTTTTTTATTTTTTTAGTTTTTAAGAACTTTTTATTTTGAAATATGTGTAGGAGCTCTACTGCATCCTTGACTTCTCCATTGTTGACAACTTTCATGTATCATGATACTATATCAATGCCATAAAACTGATATTGATCTAATCCACAGAGATTATTCAGATTTTATCAGTATGCATGCACTCATTTGTGTGTATTACTCATAAATTTTTAATTCTGGTCTTTGAAGCACATTGTTATGTAATATTGCATATTTTTTATATTGATATCTGATTTCTTGTTTGTAAATTGTGCAATCTAAGCAATGTGAGTATGTTTGGGAGAGGGCCAAGATTATGAAAAAGTTTTTAGTAAACAAACTTTCTAATTGATGTCATTGTGTTAAGTCATTTGCAGAACCCAATAACCGAAGTAGATGTTTGGGGGATTGTTTTTTATTGTTTTGTATGTAGATTTTGTCACACACATATTTATTTACTCTTCATAAACATCTCTACATAGTGGTTTTTCTCCTCTACCCAACCCATATTTCAGGCAAAATATAGTAAATTCCATTACACTAAATATTTATGTATTATACCCTTGGTGGTTGGAGCTTCAAAATTGTTATGAAATCATAATCTACATTTAATGCTGGATTTTCCAGATGGAAAACAATCAACATTTGGTTATTTGAAAAGCTGCATACATAAGTGCTCTTGTAAACTAATAGGAGTTCTTAGCCATTGATCTTGAAATTTATTTTAACAATCTTTGGTAAAAAGAGTGAACAGTGTCATCTTAACTGAGTTTAATGCCTGAGGACAACCTAAATTCATGCTCTGAATTATTTCTTATTTTAATTGTTTGTAAGATATACATACATCCTGAAAACAATATTCGTAACTTATTTTTAAAGTATTTTAGTTAAATTTATATCCTATCTGGACATTGTCAATAATTGATTCAGAAGACTTGAGCAAAAACAAACAATTATAGATTACTGTGGTTAGAATTGGGAGATCATGTTCATGAGGAAGGACACTGGCCTGGTGATTTTCTATAGGATGAATGGAATAGTTTATAATGGCTTATAGCATCATTTCAACCCAGGGAAGAGGGCTAAAAGTAACATGGAGTTCATCAAATCAAGTCTTACCTCAAGTGAATTTCTCCAGTCTAATTTCACATCTTGTCTTTCCAAATGTTGATTATATAGTATTGCTACTTTTCAATTTGTATAATTTTTTATAGAATATTTCCTTTCTCTCTGCCTTCAATAATCAAGTTTTTTTATTTTTATACTTTCCTCTCATTTTTATGATCCTATCAATTTTTTGCAGCCAATTTTATCTATAAAAAAGGGGGATATTAATTTTTAGCTACTCCATAGTCCACTTTTTTCTTTTGTTTTTTTTTTACAATTTTATTTATTTATTTTATTTTATTTTATTATTTTATTTATTAATACGAAATTTATTGTCAAATTGGTTTCCATACAACACCCAGTGCTCATCCCAACAGGTGCCCTCCACAATACCCATCATCCAACCTACCCTCCTTCCCACATCCCATCAACTCTCAGATTGTTCTCAGGATCCAAGAGTCACTTATGATTTGGCTCACTCCTTCTCTAACTTTTTTTCTCCTTCCCCTCCCCCATGGTTTTCTGTAAAGTTTCTCAGGATCCACATAGGAGTGAAAATATATGGTATCTGTCTTTCTCTCTATGACTTATTTCACTTAGCATAACACTCTTGAGGTCCATCCACGTTGCTACAAAAGGCCATATTTCATTCTTTCTCGCTTTCAAGTAGTATTCCATTGTGTATATAAACCACGATTTCTTTATCCATTCATCAGTTGATGGACATTTAGACTCTTTCCATAATTTGGCTATTGTTGAAAGTGCTGCTATCAACGTTGGGGTACAAGTGCCTTTATGCCTCAGCACTCCTGTATCCCTTGGGTAAATGCTTAGCAGTGCTATTGCTGGGTCATAGGGTAGATCTATTTTTAATTTTTTGAGGAACTCCACACTGTTTTCCAGAGCGGCTGCTCAAGTTTGCATTCCCACCAACAGTACAAGAGGGTTCCCGTTTCTCCACATCCTCGCCAGCATCTATAGTCTCCTGATTTGTTCATTTTTGCCACTCTGACTGGCGTGAGGTGGTATCGCAGTGTGGTTTTGATTTGTATTTCCCTGATGAGGAGTGATGTTGAGCATCTTTTCATGTGCCTGTTGGCCATCTGGATGTCTTCTGAATAGAAGTGTCTATTCATATTTATTGCCTATTATTCACTGAATTATTTGTTTTTTGGGTGTGGAGTTTGGTGAGCTCTTTATACATTTTGGATACTAGCCCTTTGTCTGATATGTCATTTGCAAAAATCTTTTCCTATTATGTTGGTTGCCTTTTAGTTTTGTTGACTGTTTCCTTTTGCAGTGCAGTTTTTATTTTCATGAGGTCCCAATAGTTCATTTTTTCTTTAAATTCCCTTGCCTTTGGAGATGTAAGAAATTGCTGCAGCTGAGGTCAGAGAGGTTTTTTCCTGCTTTCTCTTCTAGGGTTTTGATGGTTTCCTGTCTCACATTCAGGTCCTTTATCCATTTTGAATTTTTTTTGTGAATGGTGTGAGAAAGTGGTCTAATTTCATTCTTCTGCATGTTGCTGTACAGCTCTCCCAGCAACATTTGTTAAAGAGACTGTCTTTTTTTCCATTGGATATTCTTCCTGCTTTGTCAAAGATTAGTTGGCTATACCTTTATGGGTCTAACTCTGGAGTCTCTATTCTATTCCATTGGTCTATGTGTCTGTTTTTGGGCCAATACCATGCTGTCTTGATGATTACAGCTTTGCAGTAGACGCTAAAGTCTTGGATTATGATGCCTCCCACTTTGGGCTTTTTGTTCAATATTACTTTGGCTATTTGGGGTCTTTTGTAGTTCCACACAATTTTTAGGGTTGCTTGTTCTAGCTTCGAGAAGAATGCTAGTGCAATTTTTATTGGGATTGCATTGAATGTGTAGATAGCTTTGGGAAGTATTGATATTTTAACAATATTTATTCTTCCAATCCATGAGCATGGAATGTTTTTCCATTTCTTTATATCTTCTTCAATTTCCTTCATAAGTTTTCTATAGTTTTCAGCATACAGATCTTTTACATCTTTGGTTAGGTTTATTCCTAGGAATTTTATGATTCTTGGTGCAATTGTGAATGGGATCAGTTTCTTTATTTGTCTTTCTGTTGCTTCATTATTAGTGTATAAGAATGCAACTGATGTCTGTACATTGATTTTGTAACCTGAGATTGCTTAATTCATGGATCAGTTCTAGTAGACTTGTGGTGGAGTCTAACAGGTTTTCCATGTATAATAACATGCCATCTGGAAAAGGTGAAATCTTGACTTCATCTTTGCCAATTTTGATGCCTTTAATTTCCTTTTGTTGTCTGATTGCTGATGCTAGCACTTCCAACACTATGGTAAACAACAGTGGTGAGAGTGGACATCCCTGTCGTGTTCCTGATCTCAGGGGGGAAAGTTCTCAGTTTTTCCCCATTGAGGATGATATTATCTGTAGGCTTTTCATAAATGGCTTTTGTGATATTTAAGTATGTTCCTTCTATACCAACTTTCTTGAGGGTTTTTATTAAGAAAGGATGCTGAATTTTGCCAAATGCTTGTTCTGCATCGATTGACAGGATCGTATGGTTCTTATCTTTTCTTTTATTAATGTGATGTATCACTTTGATTGATTTGCAAATGTTGAACCATCCCTGCAGCCCAGGAATGAATCCCACTTGATCATGGTGAATAACATTTTTCTATGCTGTTAAATTCTATTTGATGGTATCTTATTGAGAATTTTTGCATCCATATTCATCAGGGATATTAGCCTGTAGTTCTCTATTTTACTAGGTTTTCTGTCTGGTTTAGGAATCAAAGTAATGCTGCCTTCATATAGTGAGTTTGGAATTTTTCCTTCCCCTCCATTTTTTGTATCAGCTGGAAAAGGATAGGTATGATCTCTGCTTTAAATGTCTGGTAGAATTAGCCTGGGAAACCATCTGGTCCTGGACTCTTATTTGTTGGGAGATTTTTGATAACTGATTCAATTTCTTTGATGGTTTTGGATATGTTCAAGGTTTCTATTTCTCTCTGTTTGCGTTTTGGAAGTGTGTGGGTGCTTAGGAATTTGTCCATTTCTTCCAGGTTGCCCAGATTGATGGCATACACTTTTTCATAGTATTCCATGATAGTTGCTTGTATCCCTGAGGGATTGGTTGTAATTATTCCATATTTTCTGTGATTTTATCTTTGTGGGTCATCTCCTTTTTCTTTTTGAGAAGCCTGGCTAGAGGTTTATCAATTTTGTTTATTTTTTCAAAGAAACAACTCTTGGTTTCATTGATCTGCTCTACAGTTTTTTTAGATTCTGTATTGTTTATTTCTCCTCTGATCTTTATTATTTCTCTTCTTCTGCTGGATTTGGGGTGTCTTTGCTGTTCTGCTCCTATTTCCTTTAAGTGTGCTGTTAGATTTTGCATTTGGGATTTTTCTTGTTTCTTGAGATAGGCCTGGAATGCAATGTATTTTCCTCTCAGGACTGCCTTCGCTGCATCCCAAAGCATTTGCATTGTTGCATTTTCATTTTCATTTGTTTCCATATATCTTTTAATTTCTTCTCTAATTGCCTGGTTGACCCATTCATTCTTTAATGGGGTGTTCTTTAACCTCTATGCTTTTGGAGGTTTTCCAGATGTTTTCCTGTGGTTGATTTCAAGTTTCATGGCATTGTGGTCTGAAAGTGTGCATGGTATGATCTCAATTCTTTTATATTTATGAAGGGCTGTTTTGTGACCTAGTATGTGACCTATCTTGGAGAATGTTCCATGTGCACTCGAGAAGAAAGTATATTCTGTTGCTTTGGGATAGAGTTCTAAATATATCTGTCAAGTCCATCTGTTCCAGTGTATAATTCAGGGCCCTTGTTTCTTTACTGATCCTGTGTCTAGATGATCTATCCATTGTTGTAAGTGGAGTATTAAAGTCCCCTGCAATTACCACATTCTTATCAATAAGGTTGTTTATGTTTGTGATTAATTGCTTTATATATTTGGGGGCCTTCATTTTTGGTGCATAGACATTTAAAATTGTTAGCTCTTCCTGGTGGATAGACACTGTAATTATTATATAATGCCCTTCATCTCTTGTGACAGCCTTTAATTTAATGCCTATTTTGTCTGATATAAGTATGGCTTTTCCAGCTTTCTTTTGACTTCCAGTAGCATGATAGATATTTCTCCTTCCCCACACTTTAAAATGAAGGTGTTCTCAGATCTAAAATAAGTCTCCTGTAGACAGAAAATAGATGGGTCTTTTTTTTTTAATCCATTCCGATACCCAATGTCTTTTGGTTGGAGCATTTAGTCCATTTACATTCAGTGATATTATTGAAAGATATGGGTTTAGAGTCATTGTAATGTCTGTAGGTTTCATGCTTGTAGTGATGTCTCTGGTACTTTGTGGTCCTTGCAACATTTTAGTCACAGAATCCCTTTTAGGATCCCTTGTAGGGCTGGTTTAGTGGTGATGAATTCCTTCAGTTTTTGTTTGTTTGGGAAGACCTTTGTCTCTCCTTCTATTCTGAATGACAGACTTGCTAGATAAAGGATTCTGGGTTGTATATTTTTTCTGTTCACCACATTGAAGATTTCCTGCCATTCCTTTCTGGCCTGCCAAGTTTCATTAGATAGGTCTGCCACTAGTCTTATGGGTCTCCCTTTGTAAATTAGAACATGCTTATCCCTAGCTACTTTCAGAATTTTCTCTTTATTCTTGTATTTTGCCAGTTTCACTATGATTTCTGCAACAGATCGTTTCAATTTACGTCTGAAGGGAGTTTTCTGTGCCTCTTGGATTTCAATGCCTTTTCCCTTACCCAGGTCAGGGAGGTTCTCAGCTATAATTTTTTGAAGTACACCTTCAGCCCCTTTCTCTCTCTCTTCCTCTTCTGGAATTCCTATGATGTGAATATTGTTCTGTTTGATTACATGATTTAGTTCTCTAATTCTCCCCTCATACTCCTGGATTTTTTTATCTCTTTTTTCTCAACTTCCTCTTTTTCCATAATTTTATCTTCTAATTCACCTTTTCTCTCCTCTGCCTTTCAATCCGTGCTATGACCAACTCCATTTTATTTTGCAGCTCATTTATAGCATTTTTAGCTCCTCTGACTCTCTTAGTCCCTTGATCTTTGTAGCAATAGATTCTCTCCTGTCCTCTATGCTTTCTTCATGCCCAGTGATTAATTGTATGACTACTCTTCTAAATTCTTGTTCCATTATATTGCTTCAATCGTTTTTGATCAATTCCTTAGCTGTTGCTACTTCCTGAAGTTTCTTTTGAGGAGAATTCTTCCGTTTCATCATTTTGGGTAGTTCCTGTGGTGGCTCCAAACTGCAGGCACTTCCCTTGTGCTGTCTGGAGTAACTTGTGTTGGTGGGTGGGGCTGCAGTCAGACCAGATGTCTGTCCCCAGCCCACCACTGGGGTCACAAGCAGACTGGTGTGTACCTTATCTTCCCCTCTCTCAGGGCAGGACTCACTGTAGAGTGGTGTGGCCCCTGCCTGTGCTATTTGCACACTGCCAGGCTTGTGGTGCTGCTTTGATGGGATCTGGCATATTAGCCAGTGTGCATCCACAAGTTGCACAGAGGCGAGAGGAGCAGTCTTAGCTCAATTTCCCATTGGAGGTCCCTTGCAGGAGGGGCTCTGCAGAACCAGGAGCGAGGCAGACCCATTGGAGGGATGGATCCAAAGAAGAACATCGTTGGGTGTTTGCACATTGCAAGCAAGTTAGGTGACAGGAACTGGTTCCCTTTGGGATTTCAGCTGGGGGATGGGATATGGTCCTTGCCAGCACCTTTGTTCCCCACCAAGGTGAGCTCTGTCTTCAGGGGCTCAACAACTCTTCCTCTTGGTGTCCTCTTGGCCTCCCTGCTTTCCAGGAGCAGAGCTATTGACTTTTAACAACCCAGATGATAAGTCCTGCTGGCTGTCAGAACTCAAGGAGTCTGGCCCCTCCACTTTTGCAAGCCAGACTCAGGGGCTCTGCCTTACTGGGAAGGCTGCCCCTCCCCTGCCTCGGCTGCCTCCAGATATTTTGTGTAGTGCTCACTGCCTCTCCACCCTTCCTACCCTCTTCTGTGGGCCTCTTGTCTTCACTTGGCTCTGGGGAGCCTATTCTGCTAGTCTTCTGGCATTTTTCTGGGTTATTTAGGCAGATCTGGGTGGAATCTAAGCGATCAGCAAGACGAGGTGAGCCCAGTGTCCTCCTATGCCACCATCTTCTGTTTTTTTACCCCACATGATTTTTATTTCTGATGAACAATATATTTTTTTTAATCCTGCACACCCTGGTCCTTTTATGTTTAACAATTTTTCTATTAGCTTAACATTTTTTGCTCCCCTCACATTTTCCTATAAACAGCGAGAGGAAGCCAGTAGTCCTTTGTAATTCTGCCTGAAAATCTTCTTAGACATATTCATTTCATTAGATGATTTTTTTTTCTTTTCCATATTACTGTAGACAACATTGTTGTGAAACTTTCCCCTTTTCTCTGGCTTTGAATTATATTTCCTGTGTTTTCTTTAAGTATTTACCTATAGCCTTCTAGAGAGGCAAAATATTTCTTCTAATAGCCTTTTCAGGGCCATTTTCAATTTTTGCCTGTTTCCTTGTCCTAAAGCCACTGCTAGATTTTTAGAATTTTTTATGACAGCAGTCCACTCACAGTACCAAAATATATTTTTAGTATCTCATGTTGTATAACAAATTACATAAAAATTAATGACAAGATAAATGATTTGTCATATCTCATTGCTTATGTGGATAGACATTAAGACACACATTGAACAGTTTTTCTCTGTTCCATAATTTCTTTTTTTTTTATTTTAGGTGTGGTGAGGGACAGAGGAGAGAAAGAGAGCATCTTAAACAGATTCCACACTGATGCAGGGCTTGATCCCACAACCCAGCAATCATGACCTGAGCCAAAATCAAGAGTTAAATGCTCAACCAACTGAGCCAACCAGACATCCCTCTGCTTCATAATTTCTGAGACTTCATTTCAAAGACTCAAAGTATAGGGACTAATATCAGCTGGAGATTTATGTATGTATGTGTGTGTGTGTGTATATATATATATATATATATATATATACATTTGATGCAAGATATTAGCTGGGAGCTACAGTTACTCTCCATGTAGATTTCTTCATGTAGTCTTTCCAGTGGGCTAGTGTGGGCTTCCACATAGCATGGTAGCTATTTCCAAGCATTAACATCATATGAAAAAGATTAGCAGGCAGAAATTATGCCTGTTTTATAATTTGGTCTTGGAAATCACATAAATCCTTTTCTCCGTGTTCTTTCAGACAAATTATAATCTCTAATCCAGATTAAAATATAGGAAATATAGATTCTGTCTCTAAATTGGAGACAAGTTAGTCACATTGTAAGAATAGCCTGGCATGTGACATAGCAGATATATATGTTGGTCTTGCTATCTTTGGAAAATATAATCTGAATTTGTAAGGACTATATCTTCTCTTTTGTAACCTTGATCATGAAATTTTTCTTATTCTCTGTTCCCCTCACATCACAATTTTTGGTACAGTGTAAGTCCTTTGTAAATAACCAAATGACTGCTTGAGATATATGATTAAGTAAAACATCAGTTTAGAATTAATGGTTGAAAAGCACCCTTTAAAAATAGCTTTGAACAATATTATGTAAATATATTTTGTCAAATAGACATATTTTAACTTATTTATTATTACTTGGCTTCCATTTAATTTTCCTGAAAAATAATTTTTACTGGAAAGACATCAACTATCTTGAGAGATGCTAAAAGAAAAAAATTCATATCGTATTTAGATTTTATTCCTGGGATCTTGTAATTGTTTCCCTCCTGTTTATTATAACCCCAAGCAAGAAACACATATCTTAGAGTCTGGAGTCTTAATGCAGTATCCATGTTTGAGAGGGACCTATTGTCTCAGCTAGGTCCCAGATATCCTGTCAAGAATTTGTTCTACATTGGTTAATCTTGGATAAAAATCGACAACAAATATAGCAGAGTAACTGTGTTTTTTTTATGTTTTATGAAAACATACACTCTCACAAGCAGCCTATCTAAAATTAGGATTTTGCTTTTTATGCTTCCAATATATATACTGTTCTTCAGAACTAACTTATTCCCGTCACTTAAGTTGTAAGTAGAGCAAAAGAACTCTGGAAGGCAAAAGAAGTTGGAAAGAAGATGCAGAGGTTTCACTCAAAACCAACTGTAGGCTTGTGTTTAGTGATAACTGTGGAGGAATCATAATACTTTATAATAAAATAAGAGAGATAGGGTACCAATTAAAAAAAGATAAACACTATTCCATGAAACAGTAACATACTTCACTTCCAAAAAAATCTACTATTCCTGAAAAAGTTTTACAATTGTATTGCCAAAAGGTAAGATATATAATCTTATAGTCTATGATGACTCTTTAATTGGAACCACCTCAGGTGGTTATATACTCCTGGTTTTCATTTTTTAATTAAAAAATATTGTACTTTCTAAATTTCTAGTTAAGTTGTTTTTTATTTAATATCAAGATCATTGATATTATCGAGTAGTTCCTGTCCAACATAAAAGCAAAAAGTCATCTTCTGTTTTCTTCACCAAATCTTTTCTTTCCTCTGAGGCAGTTAGAAAAGCAAGGTGGGCACTGCAACAATCATCAAAACACTCAACACCAACCAATATACAACAGTATCTGTTACACAACAATATCTGTTACACACACACACACACACATACAACCCTTGAAATCTGCCTCTATTATTGTAAATCATTTCATACTTTTTAACTTTTTCATCTTTTGTACAAGTTCTTCACTTGCAAAATAGGCTTAATAATATAACAACAACTTATACTTTAAACGTCATTTTGTTGCATGTATATGCTGGTTTAATTGTCTCCATTTCCCCTCTTACAGGCACCATGCACACACACAAACACATACACACACACACACACACACCTCTACCACAAGTTAGAAGGCATGAAGGAACGGTGTTTGTATTCCTCATTGTTTTCAAATGCTTAGAACAGTTCCTGGCACATAGTAAGTACCTTTTAAGATTATTATTCAGGTTATGTATGCTGAGTTTAATTGGAAGATACAATTATATAGAGATTTGGGAACCTTTCAGAAAGATTTGGTAATTGTATTGTTCATTCACTATTTCTAAATTCAAAATGTACATGTGGAGCATATGACCATGATTTGTAGTATGACATCCACATGTTCTAACTTTGGTATATTTTCAGTGTTATAACTACACAGAAAATGACATCATAAATCTTGCCAGGAGTTTGAAATTAGTTGATATTTCCCCGTAAAATTTCTTTGTTTTAGAAAGACGGTAAGTTACTACCAAGTATATAAGAGGGGAATTTCAAAGTAAAATTATAAAACAACTTTAGCTGGTTTCCTTTTATTCACCTACTAAGACTATTTACCTTGAATAATAAGCTTACTGCAGTTTTTATTATCACTAACCAGCTTTGAGGATTGCAACTAATGATCATCATGATCATGATCATGACAACTGAATAAAAATTATCATCATAATCATCACTGAAAGAATGAGTTTTACATTAAATTAAGCAATTAGTTAAAAAAGTAATGCCCTCTTTTAATTTGTAATATGGCACCAGCTCTATGGATTCTATAGCATTATAAGCTTCATGTTTTCTTCTAGTTCAATGGAAAATTTAGGTTTGGTTTAAAGAGGACTCAGTGGTAACTTAAACCTTGTGGGTCTGACCACCAGAGGGAGGGAGTTTCAGGCATAGAGTGGGATAACAGACAGGTTGGCACACTGGAAAGCCTATAAGAGGAAGAGAAATGCCTATAGCACTTAGATTTGAAAATCAGAATGAGTGATTGCTTAGAAACACATATACTGAAAATCAGAATGGGCCAAATTTCTTGAGTTCTTACAACCAGTGAAAGATAAAGCATGGAACTTTAAAAAACAGTGGATGGGATTCTAAGAGAGAATGGAAGGCAATAAGAAGCTGAGTCCCTGCCCTTTGTTGAACACAGCAAACAACCTGCAGAGATACAGCTTAGAGGCAACAGTTTGAAAGGTGCCTGGGGTTTACAAGGGGGAGAACTAGTTACTAATCTCAGAGTTCACTGAAAGACTTCTCCAGGAACAAGGCAGCTGTCAGGTACCATTTCCATCCCCCACACCTCATCATAAACACACAGCAACCTGCAGGAACCAGTACAGCACCAGCTCTTACTACCTTGCTTGTTTACGTGCTTACATCATGACCTTCCCCCTCCAGCCAGACCTGCCTCAGTACTGGTGATGCAAATTCTTCCCCAGAAGATCCACACTAAACTTGCCAACACTGCATGTCCCAATCTCATGCGGAAGATGCACAGGCCTTCTTAGAAATGCACTTACAAGTGCTTTGGAGAATGGCCCTGGCTGGCCTCAGCCTCCATGGCGGCTGCCCATCACCAGTGGAGAAAGATCACCACCACTTAATTCAAAGTGCACACCCACCCATTACTTTCAAGAACAAGAGACATAACTAACATTCTTAACGCATATAAATAGACACACAGAGTTAGGCAAAACGAGGAAACAGAGGAATATATCACAAATGAAAAATACAACAACAACAAACAAACAAACAGGACAAGACCACAAGAGACATAAGCAAAACGGATATAAGGAACATGTGTGATACAGAATTTGAAACAATGATCACAAAGATACCTACTGGACTTGAGAAAAAAGTGGAGGACATCAGTGAGACCCTTAAGAAAAAGATTGAAAACAAAAAGGAAACAACCATAAATGAAGAACACAACCAATGAAATTAAAAATACACTTGATGCCACAGATACCATATGGTTTCACTCTTATGTGGATCCTGAGAAACTTAACAGGAACCCATGGGGGAGGGGAAGGAACAACAAAAAAAAGAGGATAGAGTGGGAGAGAGCCAAAGCATAAGAGACTGTTAAAAACTGAGAACAAACTGAGGGTTGATGGGGGGTGGGAGGGAGGGTGATGGGTATTGAAGAGGGCACCTTTTGGGATGAGCACTGGGTGTTGTATGGAAACCAATTTGACAATAAATTTCATATATAAAATAAAAAAATAAACTAATAAAATAAAAAAAATACACTTGATGGAATAAATAGCAAAGTGAAAGAGACAGTGGAATGAATTAATGAATGAGAAGACACAGTAATGGAAAATTGTAAAAATGAACAAATGATAGAAAAAAAGAATTATGGAAAATGAGAAGACTTCGGGAACTCAGTTAACTCCATCAAGCATAACAACATTCACATTAAGGATATTGGAAGGATAACAGAGAGAAAAGGGAACAGAAAATTTATTTGAAGAAATAATAACTGAAAACTTCCCAAATCTAGGGAATAAAACAGATATCCAGATTCAGTAACCACAGAGATCCCCCAACAAAATCAAAGTATGTCCACACCAAGACACATAGTAATCAAAATGGCAAAACATAGTGATAAAGAAAAGTTTTGATTTGGGTTTGGGTTTTCTCTCTCTCTCTTTCTCTCTGTCTCTCTCTTTTGATATGTCTGTCTAAAGACTTATCAATTTTATTATTTAAAAAAAAACAGCTCTTGGTTTCATTGAAATGTTCTATTGCTTTTTACTTTGTATATAATTTATTTCTACTATAATCTTTATTATTTCCTTTTTTCTTCTGGATTTAGGCTTCATAGGTTGTTCTGTTTCTATCTCCTTTAGGTGTAAGATTAGGTTCTTTATTTGAGATTTTTCTTGCTCCTTAAGGTAAGCCTGTATTCCTATATATTTCCCTCTAAGGACAACTCTTGCTACATCCTAAAGGTTTCAGACAATTGTGTTTTAATTTTAATTTGTTTCCAAATATTTACCTATTTCTTCTTTGATTTCCTAGTTGATCTATTGTTTACTAGAATGTTGTTTAGCCTCCATGTATTTGTGATCCTTCCCAACTTTTCTTATGGTTGACTTCTAGTTTCATAGAGTGGTGGTGAGAAAAGGTGCATGGTATGATTTCAGTGTTTTTGTATTTGTTAACATGTTTTGTAACCCAATACATGATTTAATCTGGAGAATATTCCATGTGAACTTGGCAAAAAATGTGTATTTGGCTATTTTAGATTAGAATGTTCTGAATATATCTGTTAGGTTGATCTGGTCCGGTGTATCATTCAAATCCACTGTTTCCTTATTTATTTTCTCCTTAGATGATCTATCCATTGATGTAAGTGGGGTCTTAAAATCCCTACTATTAATGTGTTATTATCCATTAGTTTTTTTTTTGATTGTTACAAAGCTTTTATGTATTTGCATTCTTCCATGTAGGGTCCATAAATATTTACGATTGCTATAACTTTTTGTTGGATTGTCCCTTTTAGGATTATATAGTGCCTTTTTTTTTCTCTTTTTAGAGATTTATTTTAAAGCCTAGTTTGTATGATGTAAGTATTGTTACTGCAGCTTCCTTTTGTTTTGTTTTTTATTTTTTTTTAATGTTTACTTATTTCTGAGACAGAGAGAGACAGAGCATGAGTGGGGGAGGGACAGAGAGAGAGGGGGACACAGAATCCGAAGCAGGCTCCAGGCTCTGAGCTGTCAGCACAGAGCCCGACGTGGGGCTCAAACTCACAGACCAGGAGATCATGACCCGAGCCGAAGCTGGATGCTCAACTGACTGAGCCACCCACGTGTCCCATGAAGCTTCCTTTTGATATCCATCTGCATGATAAGTGTATGGCCACACTTTGAATCTGTAGGTGTCTTTAGGTCTAAAATTAGCCCCTTGTAGGAAGCAAATAATTGGGTCTTATTTTTTTCTACCCATTATGACATTTTATGTCAGAATTATGGATAAATTATGGATAAGATGTCAGAATTATGGACAAATATATATGTTTTGCCATTTTATCACTTGTGTAATAGTTTCTGGAAAATTTCTCTAGTCCTTTCTTGTCTTTGTCATATTTGGTCTCTCCTTTAAAATCAAAGAGTTACCTTTACTATCTCTTCCAGGACTGGTTTTGTGGTCATGAAATCTCGAATGAGAGAGTAGATATAACAAAAAAAATCCCATAAGAATACATATAATTATGAAACTATTATGTACAACTATATGCCAACAAATTGGATAACCTGGAAGAAATGCATAAATTTTTAGAAACATATAAACTACCCAAACTGAAACATAAAGAATTAGAAAACCTGAACAGACCAATAACCAGCAAGGAAATTGAATCAATAATCAAAAATCACCTAACAAAAGTCAGTGGCCAAATGACTTCACAGCAAAATTATACCAAACATTTAAAGAAGAGCTAATACCCATTCTTCTCAAACTATTCCAAAAACTAGAAATTCAAGGGAAACTGCCAACCTCATACTATGAGGCCAGCATTACCCTGACACCAAAACCAGATAAAGACCCCACTAAGGAGAACTATAGGCCAATATCCCTGATGAAAGTGAATGCAAGAATTCTCAATAAGATGCTAGCATACAAATCCAAGAAAATACATTTAAAAAGCCATTCACCATGATCAAGTAGGATTTATTCCTGGTTTGCAAGTGTGGTTCAACATTCACCAGTCATCAATGTGTTATACTACATTAATAAAGAAATGGATAAGAATCATATGATCCTTTCAATAAATTCAGAAAAAGCATTTGGCAAAGTATAGTATCCATTCATTAAAAGAACCCTAACAAAGTAGGTTTAGAGGACAAATACCTCAAAATAATAAAGGCCATATATGAAAAACCAACAATGAATGCCATTCTCAATGGGGAAAAACTGACAGCATTCCCCCTAAGATCAGGATCAAGATAGGGATGTCAACTCTCAGCACTGTTATTGCATACAGGAAGTCCTAGTTACAAGAATCAGAATTTTTAAAAATAATTAAAAGGTACCCTAATTGGTAAGTAAGAAGTAAAACTTTCTCCATTTACAAGTGACATGATACTCTATATGGAAAACCCTAAAAAGAACACCTAAAATTGGCTAGAATAAATGAATTTAGTAAAATGGCTGCATAAAAACTCAATGTGCAAAAATCTGTTGCATTTCTACACACCAATAATGAAACTGCAGAAAGAGGACTTAAATAATAAATTCCACCAAAAGTAAAAAGACATAAGAATAAACTTAACCAAAGAAGTAAAAAAAAAATATGTACTCTGAAAACCATAAAACACTGATGAAAGTAAAGATGACACAAAGAAAGGACAAGATATTCCATGCTCACAGATTGGAAGAACATAGTTCTTCCATAGTTAAACATAGTTAAAATGTCTATACTACCCAGAGAAATCTACACGTTTATTGTAATCCTTATCAAAGTATCAACAGCATTTTTCAAAGAGCCAGAGAAGAAAATGCTAAAATATGTACAGAACAACAAAGGACCCTGAATAGCCAAAGTAACTTAGAAAAAAAAAACAAAGGAGACAAACAAAGCTGGAGTCATCATAATTCCAGAATTCAAGACATATTGCAAAGCTATAATAATCAAAACAGTATGGTGCTGTCACAAAAAACAGACCCACAGATCAATGGAACAGAATATAAAGCCCATGGGTCACCTGGGTGGCTTGGTCAGTAAAGTGTCTGACTTCAGCTTAGGTCATGATCTCGTGGTCTGTGGGTTCGAGCTCTTCGTTGGCTCTGTGCTACAAGCTTGGACTCTGAAGCCTGCTTTGGATTCTGTGTCTCCCCCTCTCTCTCTCCCCTTTCACTGCTCTCGTTATTTCTCTGTCTCTCAAAAATATATAAATATTTAAAAGTGTTTTTTTTTTAAGTGGTGGAGGAAGGGGCACCTGGGTGGCTCAGTAAGTAAAGTGTCCAACTTCAGCTCAGGTCATGATCTCGCGGTTTGTGAGTTCAAGCCCTGTGTCAGGCTCTGTGCTGACAGCTCAGACCCTGGAACCTGCTTCAGATTCTGTATCTCCCCCTCTCTCTGCTCCTCCCATGCTCATGCTCTGTTTCTCTCTGTCTCTCAATAATAAATCAATGTTAAAAAATTTTTAAAAAGTGATGAAGGGAGAAATAAACAGGTTCAAACTTAAATGAACATCAATTTAACATAGACTGATATGCACAAAATATGGTATATAGAAACCTAATCAGAACCACAAATCAAAAACCACTAAAAGACATGCAAAGAATAAAGATAAAGGAATCCAAGTACAGTAAAACCTTGGTTTGTGAACATAATTTATTCCAGAAACATGCTTGCAATCCAAAGCACTTGTATATCAATGTGAATTTCCGCATAACAAATAATGGAAACTGAGATGATTCATTACACAACCCAAAAATATTCATATATAAATAATAATCATACTGTAATACAATACCAAATAATAAAGAAAATACAAAATATAAAAAATAAACAAATTAACCTGCACTTACTTTTGAAAACCTTCGTGGTTGATGTGAGGGAGATAAGAGAGAGGAGGGTTATTATGTAGGATGACTTTCACTGTCACTAATGGGATCACTGCTATCCATTAGCTAAATAGATTCTTTTTCTGCATGGTGGCCATTGTATACACTCACATGGATATTGACTACAATACAGTAGTAATAAAGTAGTGTCATATACTGTATAACTGGCAATAAGGCAGCAGAGGAAAGGGTCTATATCTGCAAGCAACCTGACCTAGAATGAAACACAACATTCTTAAGCTTACTCTTGTCTGGAAAAGCAAAGGAATGTCCATAGGTGTTTTGAAATGACAAAAAAATTCACTAATGCCTGTAGTGGGCACCTTCAAACATTCTGAAAAATTACTGATTTCTTCCAAGCACCACAGTCTAAGACCCAGTATCTGAGCATGGGAGACAATCACCCACAATCCCACAGCAAGAGGGAGAGAAGAGCCATTGGCTCAGTTGTGATCATGCGATGTTCTGCATCATGTACTACTCATATTGCAAGAAATTACTCATTTATCTAGTGAAAATATATTAGAAATATTTATTCATCTTGCAGAACACTCACAGAACAAGTTACTTTAAATCCAAGGTTTTATTGTATATCACTGAATGTAACCCACAAACAACGAAAGAGAGAAGTAGAAGAATGTATCAGAGAAAAACTACAAAAAAAAACCCACAAATAAGTACCAAAATGGCAGGCTATATATATATATATATATATATATATATACACACACACACATCAGTAATTACTTTGAATGTAAACAGACCAAACCCTCTCATCAAAAGACATAAGGTGAAAGAGCAGATGAAAAACAAGACCTTCTGCCTACAAGAGACTCATTTCAGGCCTAAGACACCTGGAAATTCAAAGTGAGGTGATGGAGAAATATTTATCAAGCAAGTAAATGTCAAAAGAAAACCAGGGTAACAATATTTATATTGGACAAAACAGATTTTTTAAGAGAGATAGAAAGAGAGTGTGTGAGTGGGTTAGGAGGGCAGAGAGACAGAGAATCTTAAGCAATCTCCATGGTCAGCATGGAGCCCAATGCAAAGCCTGATCCCATCATGGCCTTGGGATCATGACCTGAGGCAAAATAAATAGTCAGATGCTCAACTGACTGAGCCACCTAGACGCCCCAGACAAAATAAATTTTAAAACAAAGATTGTAAAGAGGGAGCAAGAAAGATGCTATATAATAATAAAAGGGACAATCCAACAAGAAGATATTTATGCACCCAACACAGAGGCATCAAATATATAAAAGAATAACAAACATAAAGGAACTCATTGATAATAACACAACAATAATACAGAAGTTTAACATCTCACAATAATGGACAGATAACCCAAATAGAAAATAAACAAGGAAACAATGGCTTTGAATGACACACTGGGCCAGATGAATTTAACAGATATATTCAGAACATTCCATTTTTAAACAGAAGAATACACTTTCTTTATAAGTGCACAAGGAACATTCTCCTGAAAAAATCACATATTATCGCACAAAACAAGCTTCAACAAATTCATAAATATTGAAGTCATACCATGAAGTTTTTCTGAGTTCAACTAGAAATCTACCACAAGAGAAAATCTGGAAAAACACACACATATATGGATGTTAAATAACATGTTGCTAAATAATTAATGGGTCAACCACAAAGTGAAAGAAGAAATCAAAAAGTACATGAAACAAATAAAAATTAAAACACAATGATTCCAAACATTTGGAGTGCAACTAAAGTGGTTCTAAGAGTGAAGTTTATGGCAGTACATGCCTGCCTCAAGAAAAGGAAACATCTAAAATAAACAATGTAACCTTATACCTAAAGAAGCTAGATAAGGAACATAAGAAAAATCCCAAACCAGCAGAAGTAAGGAAAAAATAAATATTATACCAGAAATAAATAATACAGAAACAAAAACAAAATCCCAGTAGAACAGATAAATGAAAAAAAAAAAAACAAAAAAACAAAACTGGAGCTGCTTCTTTCAAAAGATCAGCAAAATTGACAAAACTTTAGCCAGACTTATCAAAAAGAGAGAGATAAAGAGAGGGAGAGAAAGGGAGAGAGAAAGAGAGAGAGAGAAAGGACTCAAACAAAATCACAAATGAAAGAGGAGAAATAACAACAGACCATAGAAACACAAACATCTGTCATAGAATATTATGAAGAATTATATGCCAAAACATTAAACAACTGAGAAGAAATGGATAAATTCCTAGAAAGATATAACCTACCAAAACTGAAGGAGGAAGAAATTGAAAATTTGAGCACATCAATTATCAGCAAGGAAATTGAATCAATAACCAAAAAATTATCAGAAGACAAAAGTCCAGGACCAGATGGCTTCACAGTTGAATTAGACCAGAAATTTAAAGAAGAGTTAATACCTTTTCTTCCCAAACTATTTTTAAAAAATTGAAATGGAAGGAATACTTCCAAATTCATTATATGAGGCTGGTATCACACTGCTAACAAAACTAAAGATACCCCAATAAAAAAGAACAATGGCCAACGTCTGTGATGAGCATACAGAAAAAAATCCTCTAACAAAATACTAGCACACCAAATCCAACAATACATTAAAAAAAATTATTCACCACAATCAAGACGGATTTACTCCTGAAATGCAAAGGTGGCTCAATATTTGCAAATCAATCAACAGGATACATCACATAAGTAAGAAAGAAGATACAAACCATATGATCACTTCAGTAAAGACAGAAAAAGTACTAGACAAAGAACATCCACTGATGATAAAACAACCCAACAAAGTAGGTTTAGAGGGAAAATACCTCAACACACAAAATCCATATATCAAAAACCCACAATGAATATCATACTCAATGGGGAAAAACTGAGAACTTCCTCCCTAAGATCAGAATCAAGATAGTGATGATTCTCACCACCTTTATTCAATATAGTACTGCAAGTGCCAGCAACAGAAATCACATAACAAAAAGAATTAAAAGGCATTCAAATCACTAAGGAAGAAATAAAACTTTCTGTGTTTACAGATGATATAATACTCTTTATAGAAAACTTACAGATTCCACCAAAAAAAAAAAAACCTGCTAGAACTGAAAAAATGAGTTCAGTAAAAGTGCCAGATGCAAAATCAATGTGCAGAAATCTGTTGCATTTCTATACACTAACAATGAGGCAGCAGGAAGAGAAATTAAGGAAACAATCTCATTTACAATTTCCTCCAAAGTGATAAGATACCTACGAATAAATCTAAAGAAAGAGGTGAAAAAACCTATACTCTGAAAACTATAAGACATTGATGAAAGAAATTGAAGATAAACAAAGAAAGGCAAAACATTCCATTTTCCATGGAGCAGAAGACAAATATTGTTAAAATGTCTATTTTACATGAAGCAATTTACCCATTTAATGCAATCATTATCAAAATACTAAAGCACTTTACACAGAACTAGAAGAAACAGACATAAAATTTATATGAAAACACAAAAGACCCCAAATGGTCTAAGAATTTTTGAAAAGGAAAAGCAAATTTGGAGGCATCACATCACAATTCTGGATTTTTAAAAATTTTTTTTACGTTTATTTATTTTTGAGGCAGAGAGAGACAGAGCATGAATGGGGGAGGGTCAGAGAGAGAGGGAGACACAGAATCTGAAACAGGCTTCAGGCTCCGAGCGGTCAGCACAGAGCCCGACGCGGGGCTCGAACCCACGGACTGTGAGATCATGACCTGAGCCGAAGTCAGTTGCCCAACTGACTGAGCCACCCAGGTGCCCCCACAATTCTGGATTTTAAGTTAAATTACAAAGCTGTAGTAATCAAAACAGTATAGTACTGGCACAAAAAGAGACACATAGATCAATGCAACAGAATAGTAAACCCAAAAATAAACCCACAATTATGTGGTAAGTTAAACTTTGACAATGCAGGAAAAATATAACAACAGGAAAAAAGTAGTCTCTTCAACAAATGGTATTGGGGAAAACTGGTCAGCTACATGTGAAAGAATGAAACAGTACCACTTTCTTACACCATAACAAAAATAAATTCAAAATGGATTAAAGAACTGAATGTTAGACCTACAACCATAAAATGTCTAGAAGAGAGATAGGCAGTAATATCCCTAACATTGGCCATCACATTTTTCTAGATATGTCTGCTGAGGTCAGTGTAATAAAAGCAAAAATAAACTATTGGGATTACATCAAAATCATAAAAGAAAATAACGTTCTGCACAGAGAATGAAGCAATCAACAAAGCTAAAAGGCAATCTACTTAATGGCAGAAGATATTTGCAAATGGCATATCCAATAAAAGATTAGTATCCAAAATATATTAAAAACTTATACAATTTAACACCCCAAAAATAAATAATCTAATTAAAATGAGCAGAAGACATGGACATATATTTATCTGAAGAAGACATACAATGGCCCACAGACACATGATATGATGCTCAGCATCACATATCATCAGGGAAATGCAAATCAAAACTACAATGTTGTATCACCTCAAACTTGTCAGCTCGGCTAAAGTCAAAAAACACAAGAAACAAATATTGATGAGAATGTGAGGGAAAATAATGTACTGTTGGTAGGAATGCAAACTGGTGAAGCCACTGTGGAAAACAGTATGGAGGTTCCTCAAAAAGTTAAAAATTGAACTTCCCTATGATCTAGTAATTTGCACTACTGGATATCTATCTCAAAAAATGTGAAAACACTAATTCAAAATCATACATGCATCCCTATGCATATAATGGCATTATTTATAATAGTCAAGTTATGGAATCAGCCTAAGTGTTCATTGACATATAAATGGGTATTTTATATATATGTGTGTTACATATACACACACACGCACACACACATACACACACATACACACATATATGACATACATATATGAATGGGTATATGTGTGTGTGTGCATGTATGTATAGTTGTATATATATAGACTGACAGTATTTCATTGTATATAAATATTTCATTGTATATTATATACATATGTACAATATGTATATGTTATACATTATATATAATACATGTATATATATATATTATACATGTATAATATGTATATAATATACAATGTATATTGTATAATATGCAATGTACTATATATATATATACACATTTATAATATGTATATAATATACAATGAAATATTATCAGCCAAAAAATGTAATCTTGCCATTTGTAATGACATGGTTGGAGCTAGACAATATAATGCCAAGTGAAATAAGTCATTCATAGAGAAAAATGTCATATGATTCACTCATATACGGAATCTAAAAAACAAACAAATGAGCAAAGGAAAAGAGAGAAAGAGAGACAAACCAGGACACAGACTCTCTCTATAGTCTCTCTATAGAGAGCAAACTGATGGTTAGTTGAGGGGCGGTAGATGGGGTGAAATAAGTGATGGGGATTAAGGAGTGCAATAGTTGTGATGAGCACTGGGTGATGTATGTAACTGTTGAATCACTATATTACACCTGAAACTACTATAACACTGTATGTTAACTACACTGGAATTAAAACAATAATAGAAAAGGAAATGACATGATTAGAGAAAAACAAGTTTAGCAGATTGAGCATTGTGATGTCATAGTATGTACTATTTTGTGATTGCCCACAAAATATGAACAATCATGAAATAACCAAATAAAGTGAAAAAAGTCAGCTGAACCATTTACTTGGTCAGAAAGGGGAAGAAAAAAACGGATCTCAAATATATTAACTCATAGTCAAACTATATTGTAACCATTATTGCTTTTAAAACTAAATTGAGACTTTAAAACTTCCCAGAACGGTCTTAGAAGAATATGGAAGCCAGGTCATTAGTGAATTACTAAGCCACTCATTACTGATAGTGTGAATCAAAAGCAGCTTTGACATTCAGAACTAAGTATTCAGAGGCTTGAATAAAGGAGAAATGATAATCCTCCAGATATTCAGAGACATTATACGTGACCAAGAAAATGTCACTTTGAAAATACAGAATAGAATTCAAATAAACAATGACCTATTAGGAAGGGATTGGCCACATATGAAACAAGTTGGACAGTCAGAAATATAAAAAGAAATAATATGGAGCACCTGGGTGGCTCAGTCATTTAAGCGTCTGACTCCTGATTTCAGCTCAGGTCATAATTTCATGGTTGTGGGATCGAACCCCGCATCAGGCTCTGAACTGAGCATGGAGCCTGCTTGGAATTCTCTCTCCTCCCCTCTCTCTGCCCCTTCCCTACTTGTTCTCACTTTCTCTCAAAATAACTGACTAAATAACTAACTAAATAAATAAATATTTAAGAAAAAGAAATAATATGACATGTTCAAGCAAAGGAAAGTAAGAAAATAGGCAGAATATAGAAAGCAAGGAAAAGTGTGTTGGAAGTATTACAGGCATACTGGGCAATAGGTTGCTAAACTCAGCTATTTCTATACCTCATTAAATACATTTAGTGTATTTGGGTTGAGCGTCTCCAGAATCATCATGTACATTCACTAAGATAAAGATATCAGGCAAAGTTCTGAAGAATAAAAACATAGAGAAAAGGACCTATTAATTAGTATAATACATTAGAGAAAATATTAGCAATCGTGACACCAAGAGATTAAAGTAATCACTGAGTAAACATAAAGACAAAAATTCCTTTGTCAGGAGTGCTCTACAATAATTTCTGGTAGCTTATTAGAGAGAAAACAAGAATAATAGAGTTAAAAATTGAAGTATAGTAAAATAATTAGAGATTAAAGGATAAACACTGTAAAAGTCCAAATTCTCAACTCAGCAAATGGTATGGGTTATGATTGCATAATTTAAGAATTCTAAAAGAAAGTCTTCAACTTGTGTATTAATCTGGTATCTAAATTTTAAAATAATGGAAAATTCAAATCAGAGTGGATAAACCAAAAAATGGGACTTCTATGGTCTCTGTCTGTCTCTGTCTGTCTCTCTCTGTCTCTTTGCAGAAGCTTCAGGTTCAATTACTATTAAGCTAGCAACCCCCAGTGGATAAATAGAGTTATATAACACTTTGAGCTAAACCAAATTTCTGAGCCTGCAGTTTTCCAATCCTTGACTACTCTCCTTAAGTATCCTGAGTCTTATTTTCTCAATACCCACAGATTAGAAAATAAGCAGTAGGGACTGTAGCTGAGAAACTTGTGAAGGTATACAAATTAGGGCTCAAAAACCAGGCTAGGATTTCTAACAAAGAATAATTATTATACACCTTTCATTTAGTGATCATCCATATGGCAATACAATATCCTGCATTCCAGATATCTGACAGTGAGTATGTGAAAATTTAGACCTGCTAGAAAGGGAAGAGGCAGAATGATATATCCTAGGCTGTAGCTGAAGTAAAAGATGCACCTTGACTGCACTAGTAGGAGCTTTATTTGAATTCCTTGATGTCTTATTACAATATCCACGAAGCAAAAAAAAGGCTTAGTATCTTTCCGTCTTCGAAGTCCAGCACAGAAAGTCATAAAAGTAGAAATAACATAAAGTCTAGGGCCAGAGAGTGGGGACTTAGGAAGGGAAAAGCTTAAGAATTATTCTGTAAACAAAGGGAGGCCATAGAGACAAAAGTTTCACAGAGAGAAACAAGAAGAAACTGGAATGTGAAAAGCATTTTGTTTCATTAAGACAGAAAGATCACCACAAAATGCTAGTCAAAGGTAAATGGTGAAACTTTGAGGTCAATTTTATTTTTTAAAGCTTATTTATTTATTTTGAGAGAGAAAGAGAGCATGAGCAGTGGAGGGGCAGAGAGAAAGAATCCCAGGCAGGCTCTGCATTCATTGTCAGCACAGAGCCCTATGTGGGGCTCAAATTCACAATCTGTGAAATCATCACCTGAACCAGGACTCAGATGCTTAAATGACTGAGCCACCCAGGTGCCCCAAGGTAATTTTTATTTTTATTTCTAGATGAGCTTTTAATGACAGCTTAAAATATATCTGAAATAAAAATGATACATCTCTCCTGGTTTATAAAATGCCTGTAAGTTGAAGAAATCTCAGTAGAAAATATACTTTTCTTCAGGTACCGCTCTTTTGTATCCACCTGCTATCATCTTCTTCAGTGAGGTTAAATCATATTAAAGGATGATATCCTCTCACCAGAAAAAAGGCCATGTTTGATTATAAGTTTACACCTTTCTTGTGTCCACCTAAGAGGCCTGCCCAGCCAATAGGACGACAGTGCAGTAAAACTTTAGATTTGAATCTTAAAACATCAATCCCTAATAAGATATATTCTTCTCTTTTGAAAGATGTGTGTGTGTCAGTGTGTGTGTGTGTTGACACAGAATATTTTTTTGTGTGCTAGTTTAAGATAGGGACAGGGACAAGAGAAGAAGGGATGCTTGAGGAGGCAGAAAGCCTGACTTTGGGTAGTGCTAGCAGATAAAAGGCAAGATATTCAATTAAATTTGAATTTCAGATAAATAACAATGATTTTAGTATAAATATATCCCGAATATCTTAAATATTACATACTAAATAGTATTTGCTATTTTACTGAAATTCAAATTTAATTTGTAATTCTGTATTTCTTACTGCTTAATCTGGGAAACTTATTCTTGACATGTATATAATGGGGAATATAGACATGAAGTTGAGCTGTCAGCTTTCTTT
The DNA here is from genome assembly GCF_022079265.1 of Lynx rufus. Classification (NCBI taxonomy): domain Eukaryota; kingdom Metazoa; phylum Chordata; class Mammalia; order Carnivora; family Felidae; genus Lynx; species Lynx rufus. The sequence continues at coordinate 50,978,608 of NW_025814828.1, read as the reverse complement.
TTTTTAAACATTTATTTATTTTTGAGATGTAGAGAGACTGAGAGAGAGTGGGGTAGGGGCAGAACGAGAGAGGCAGACAGAGGATCGGAAGTGGGCTCTGTGCTGACAGCAGAGAGCCTGATGTGGGTGGGGCTCTAACTCATGAACGTGAGATCATGACCTGAACCAAAGTCAGAAGCTTAACAAATTAATCCACCCAGGTGACCCAACTTTCTATTCTCTTCTCGTCCGTCAAACACAACTAGGTAAATAACAAATAATTCTGAATACACAGGAAGTCAATCTGAGGACTGTGAGAACAAAATGCAAAACTAGAGGGAGAAAACAGGCCAGATTGTGGAAGGTAGGAGGTTTGGAGATGTGATGTGGGGGAGAAATATAATTTTAGAAATATATTTGAATGGCACATTTCTATGACCTCCACAATCCACTCCAAACGTCGCATAGATCTACTTCCCCATACAGGTTCTAGGAGCAGTTTCTCTATGGTTTCCACATGTAATGGGTTGAAACTTGGGAATTTAGTTGAATGAGGTAAATTTATTTTGTCTGTTGAACAGACATAAATTTTTGGTGGCCAAAGGGTGAACTGTGGTATAATAAAGCCCACCAATGATATCTATATTAGAATCTTAGGAAATTGTGAATATATTACCTTTTATAGTAAAAGGGACTTTGTAAATTTGACTGTATTAAGGATATTGAGCTGGGAAGATTATGCTGGAGTATCCAGCTGAACCCCATGTAACCACAGTGGTTCTTATAAGAGGGAGGAGAGTCCAAGTCAAGGATGGAAGCAGAGTGAGAATAAGCAATGTGATGGTAGAAGAAAAGAGTGGACAAAGATGTGACAAAAGCAGAGGCAACAGCCAGTGAGATTTCAAGTTGCACTACTGCTGGCTTTGAAGATGGAGTACAGGGCCATGAGCCAGGTAATTTAGGCAGCATCTAAAAACTAGAATACAAGGAATCAGATTCTTTCCTAGATCCTTTAGAAGGAACAATCTTGCTGACACCTTGACTTTAGCGCAATGAGACTCATTTTGGACTAATGACCTCCAGAAGTGTTAGATAATACTTCTGTGTTGTATTAAGCCACCATATGGTAATTTGTTACAGTAGCAATATGGGCTACAAATTGTGCTCCTTCTTCTCCACTATCTACTTGAATTTCCCTTCTCCTTCAGCTATTGCTTCTTGCAGGTTTTGAAGACTTACCTGGTGGTGTCACTACAGCCTTCATTTTTTGAGAGGTTTTAATCCTTAGTAATATCCTCCTCAGGTGAAGGATATTGCACATGACCATTCACAATTACAATTGAACAATGGAATTCTAAGCGGTTCCTAGAGAGATCACATGGTTTCTACATGTATTCATTTCTGTTCCCATTGTGTAAAAGTAGTCGCACCTCTTATTGCTGATCAAAGTCAATTATCTTTGCCAAACCAACAATTCCTTTTCTTACCTGCTGGTGTCTGGATATGGAATGTCCAATATGTCATAGCAGAAGCTGCAGCTTGTAGTTCAATGAAATTTTTGCTGTCTCATGGCAAGAATATACATACTTCTGGCAATCAGGCTTCTCAACCTTATAGATTTTATATTTGTAAGTATGGAAAAGCACAAAATTCTCCAGTGGGTCCTAAAGAATGGTGATCAGTAGGATCATTCCCATTTCTACTCTTTGGTCCTACTTGAAACTCAGCGCCATATAGAGATTTCTGATTACATGAACATTCACATTGAGTCATGCAGGATGATACCCTATGTTTTAAGAGTATTTCCTTTGTCCTAACACTTCAACTGTTCCTTCAGCAAAATATTTTGCTACCCTGTTAGGCCAGATTCTTCTGCATGGTTTCGTATATGTCACAACTGGTAGATTCCATGATCTTAGGTCTGTTTCCTTCCCTTCTTCACTGTGTAGGAGGTCCCTTAATACGATGCTGTGTTGTGTAATAATCTATGCTTATGAACTAAACATTTCACAAATCCTTGCCTCAGACAGTGATACAAGTTGACTTGTATGTAAATATAAAGGACTATGACTATTGGATGTTTTAGGTCATTGATGTAGGCAATAGTCTGTTATTATAATATAGTTTTTGTAAACGTTGTCTTAGTTCTGAAGACTTCTCTAAGTATTAGTCAGTTAGCCTTCTTAAGCAGCAGATTAAATCCACACCCCAAACTTCTTCCTTATTGCACTTTGACACTTTGTGACACAAGTCCCCTTCCAAATAACCCCAGGGCCTCATACCAGACATCTAGGGACATCCCAATTCAGAGCCTACTGAAATTATTTAAAACAGCCAATCTTATGTCTATTTGACATACCTCTCCCATTTCTTCCTACAGAAATCAAAATAAATGACTATTTCCTTCTTTCTTTCTCTCTCTGCCTCCTGACAAACCCTAACTCTTCCCCCAAGTGACCTTGCATGACATCTGTGTTTTCCACAAGAACTGACTATACCAAACTAAAACATTTTCTTATTTCTCTCCTAATCTGCATCTGGCCTCATTGTACCTCATCCATGGTAATATAGTTAAAACAGTCATTTCCTGTGGAAAATAATAATATTTTTTAGTTTATGATCATGGCAGGTAGAGTTTAGAGGTTTGTACTTAGCCTTCTCCACTAGATATTCACATTATACATGACAAGGACTCAAGGTGGGAATTATTGCAATTGAAAGTATATTGATTTCAGTTCTCCATTTGGAGACACATTGAGGAAATGACTACTATTTGGGTCTATGGACCCAAAAGTCTCATTGTGGTCTGAACTTTAGTCAGGACTTCATTTATTACTTAGCTCCTGTATGGCAACATTCTAACCGGGAGTTATGATTATTCCTTGGGTCTCCTGGCATCAGTGTTAAATCTATCCCTTATTTAATAGTCATTGAAATATCTGTTTTCCCATTACCTCAATCTTTTAAGAGATATCCTATCTTTGAGTTTTACCCATTTTCACTTGTCCTTTCAGCTCACAATGGAGAATTTTTAGCTCATAATAGGGAGAGGTTGTAATATCAGCAAGTTCAGAGGATACATAAGGGTCTACACAGTCAAAATCCTCCAAGACATCCATCTCTATGTGCACATACTACATTTCAAAGCCCCAGTTTCTCATAAACAGAGGCCATATCTTGTCTTGCTTAAAAGTTAAATGTCTTTGAAGCTCTGCCCTACTATTAAATTCAGGAGGAGCTAAGATGGCAGAGTAGTAGAATGGCCCTATGCTTGCCTCATCCGTCAAACACAACTAGGTAAATATCAAATAATTCTGAATACACAAGAAGTCAATCTGAGGACTGTGAGAACAAAATGCAAAACTAGAGGGAGAAAATAGGCCAGATTGTAGAAGGTAGGAGGTGTGGAGATGTGATGTGGGGGAGAAAAGAAGCTGATGCTGTAGAGGGGAGTGAGCCCTGATCAGGGAGAGAGAAGAGTGAAAGCGAGAGTGAGAGTGAGAGCGAGAGTGAGAGAGAGAGAACAGAGCACAAGGCATTGCACAAGAAAACATTTCCCCAGGGGCGCCTGGGTGGCGCAGTCGGTTAAGCGTCCGACTTCAGCCAGGTCACGATCTCGCGGTCCGTGAGTTCGAGCCCCGCGTCGGGCTCTGGGCTGATGGCTCAGAGCCTGGAGCCTGTTTCCGATTCTGTGTCTCCCTCTCTGTCTGCCCCTCCCCCGTTCATGCTCTGTCTCTCTCTGTCCCAAAAATAAATAAACGTTAAAAAAAATTAAAAAAAAAAAAAAGAAAACATTTCCCCAAAACTATTGACTGTAAAAATAAGAGGGGCTGATTATCAGAAGGTTTTACAAAGAACAGAACTGAAAATCTCAAGTTTTAGAATTCCATATTATTGCCAGGCTTGAGCCTGGTGGGCATAGAGTTGCTACATGGAGAAGGAGGGCAGAGGCTGGGAGCAGACAGCGTCGTCTGAGGATCCTCTGGGTTTCACTGGGAGAGACAGTTCCTCTTCTTGGAGCTCAATTGGGAGAAGTGGCACTGCCTCTCCTGGGACAAAGGAGCTGGTAAGTGCCATTGAAATGCCCTGTTAGCATAGGAGCAGAGGCAGCTGCTGAGGACAGCTAACCTGCTATGCTTTACCATAAGCTTCACACCCTGCGTGGTTATGCTACTGCCCTTCTGGGACAAACCACCACCAGCCACAATGTGGAGATATCCTCCCCTAGAGGATCAGTGCAGGTACAGGTTCATGAAATTTGGAGTTTTGAAATCCAGCTGGTACGCATGAGATAAAAACAGAACTATACTGCCAGGCAGCCAGATCCTTTGGACACAGACTGAGTGAAGGGAGGGTTCTGAAGGATGCCTGGAACAAATGAGGACAGATTGAGGGGAGATTGTTTGCTCTTCTGTAATGGTTTCCTGAACAACTGTGGGTGTGAATTTCCCTCTCCAGGGATGAGAGAACTGGTTGACACCATTTTTACCCCCATGCAACAGCACAGATGGACTTCAGTGAGCAGCACATTGCCCACAGAGAAGACTTGAGCTACCTACAGCAAGCCCCATCCCCCTGCACTCTCCAGGTGCTTTCTCAATAGAGCAAGTGTGCCTGAGATAAAGAGCATCATTGGGCACCTGCCCAGCACAAACACCCAGCACGCATCATTTATACTGATCATAGAGTGGTACAAAGCTTCAGCTTTAGGGGAAATAATACCTAGCTTCTTTTAACAAGCATACCAAAAGACACCTAGTAAAAGCTCTCCACACACTGGGCAAGGCCCAAACACTCCCCACTGCAGACAAAGAGAAACTCTGCAGAGGACTAACCTGAGGGGAATAGCACCCAAAATACAAAAGAAAAACTTCCTCAAGTTCTGGGCCCTGTACAGTATATGACATCTTAATATAACCATTATCCTCAGGATCAGGAAACAAAACTGGCTTTCCTAACACCGAGAAGATAGAGACCTAGGCAAAATGCTAACATGGAGGAATTCATTCCAAAAGAAAGAACAAGGTGTGGTCATGGCTGGCAATCTAATCAAGACAGATATAAGTAATATGCCTAAACCAGAATTTGAAACAACAATCATAAGGATACTAGATGGGTTTCAGAAAAGCATAGGAGACACCCAGAAGTCCCTTAGCACAGAGATTAAAGACCTAAAAATTAGTCAGGCCTAAATAAAAAAGTGCTATAACCGAGATGCAAAACAGACTGTTGGTAATGACCACAAGCATAGAAGAAATAGAGGGTATTGTTGAAACTGCTGCTATAAACATCAGGGTACAAGTGCATAGGGGCACAATAGAATACTACTTGGCAATGAGAAAGAATGAAATATGGCCTTTTGTAGCAACGTGGATGGAACTGGAGAGTATTATGCTAAGTGAAATAAATCATACAGAGAAACAGAGATACCATATGGTTTCACTCTTATGTGGATCCTGAGAAACTTAACAGATGACCATGGGGGAAAGGAAGGAAAAAAAAAGTTAGGGAGAGAGCCAAACCATAAGAGACTCTTAAAAACTGAGAATAAACTGAAGGTTGATGGGGGGTGGGTGATGGGCATTGAGAAGGACACCTGTTGGGATGAGCACAGGGTGTTGTATGGAAACCAATTTGACAATAAATTTCATATTTAACAAAAAACTTTGAAAATAAAAAAGAAGAAGAAGAAATATAGGGATGAATAACTGATATATAAGATAAAAACTATGTAAAATAATTTAAAAGATGAAAAGAAGAGGGAAAGAAAAATATTGGTATATGTGCTGCCGAAGCGAGCACAAGGGAAAGAAAAATATTGGATCACAAGTGTAAACTTTGAGAACACAACAACTTCATAAATCAAAATAACATTCATATCACAGGAGTCTCAGAAGAGGAAGAGAGGGGAAAAGGGGCAGAAGTATTAATTGAATAAATTATGGCTAAGGGCTTCTCAAATCGGGAGAAGCACACAGACATTGCAATCCAGGGGTGACATAGAACTACCATCAAAATCAACAAGAGCAGGCTAACACAAAGACATGTCATAGTAATATTTGCAAAATACAGACATAAAAGAATCCTGAAAGCAGCAACAGAAAATAAACTTTTAACATACAAGGAAAGACAAATCGGGTTAGCAGAAGATCTCTCCACAGAAACCTAACAGGCCACCAAGGGAGTGGCATGATATATTCAACACGCTGAATGGGGAAATATATATATATATATATATATATATATATATATATATATATATAGCCAAGAACACATTATTCAGTAAGGCTGCCATTCAGAATAGAAGGAGGGACAGAGTTTTTTTAGCAAACAAAAATAAAAGGAGTTAATGACTACTAACCCACTGTTGGAAGAAATATTAAAGGGGACTCTTTGAGTGGGAAAGAAAGACCAAAAGCAAGAAGGTCTAGAAAGGAACAGAAAAAATTTCCAGAAACATTGACTTCACTGGTAACACAATGACACTAAATTCATATCTATCAATAATCACTCTAAATGCAAATGGATTAAAATTTTCAATCAAAAGAGATAAGGTATCAGAATGGATAAAAAAAAACACTATCCATCTATACGTAGCCTAAAGGAGACTCACTATAGACCTAAAAACAACAACAGACTGAAAGTGAGGGGGTTAAGAACAATTTATCATTGTAATAGATGTCAGAAGAAAGCCAGTGTAGTAATACTTATCAGACAAGCTACATTTTAAACCAAAGACTGTAACAAGAGGTAAAGAAGAGCATTATAGGGTAATAAAGGGGTTTACACAACAAGAAGATCTAACAATTGTAAATATGTATGTCCCAACAAGGAGGAACCCAAATATGTAAAGCAATTAATAACAAACTTAAAGAAACACGTTGATAGTAATACTATAATCATAGAGGACTTTAACACCCCACTTACATCAATGGACAGATCATCTAAGCAGAAAATCAACAAGCAAACAATGGTTTTGAATGGCACATTGGAGTAGATGGACTTATCGGACATATTCAGAACATTTCATCCTAAAACAGCAGAATAGTCACTCTTTTTACATGCACATGTAACATTCTCCAGAACAGATCACATACTAGGTCACAAATCAGCTCCCAACAAATACAAAAAGATTGATATCTTAACAGGAATATTTACAAACCACAAAGATATGAAACTTGAAGTCTACCACAAGAAAAGTTTTGGAAAGACCACAAATACATGGAGGTTAAAGATCATCCTACTAAAATATGAATGGACTAAGCAGGAAATTAAAGAATAAAAAATACATGGAAACAAATGAAAAAGAAAATATGACAGTCCAAACCCTTGGATGCAGCAAAAGCAATCACAACTGGGAAGTAAATAGCAATAGCAGCCTACTCAAGAATCAAGAAAAGTCTCAAAGACATAAGATAACATTACACCTAAAGGAGCTAGAAAAGGAACAGTAAATGAAGCCTAAAGCCAACCAAAGAAGGGATATAATAAATATTAAAACAGAAATAACTGGTATAGAAACAAACAAAAATCACACTAGAACAAATCAATGAAACTAGAATCTTGTTGTTGGAAAGAATAAATATGATTGAAAACCCTCCAGGAAGACTTATCAAAAAGAAAAAAGTCCCATAAATAATATCTGGAATGAAACAGTAAAGACCACAACCATCACCACACAAATACAAACAATTAAAAGATAATATTATGAAAAATTATATGCCAACAAATTTTACAATCTGGAAGAAATGGAGTTTCTAAGAAACTCTCAGAAACATATAAACTATCAAAATTGAAAAATGAAGAAAAAGAAAATTTAAACAGACTCATACCAGCAAAGAATTTGAATCAGTAATCGAAATCTCCCAACAAACTAAAGTCCAGGGCCAGATGGCTTCCCAGGAAAATTCTATTAAACATTTAAAAAAGAGTTAATACCTATTTTTCACAAAATGTTCCAAAAAATAGAAATGGAAGGAATACTTCTAATCTCATTCTATGAGGTCAACATTACTTTGATTCCAAAAGCAGACAAAAAAAAAAAAAACACTAAAAAGGTGAATTACAGACCAACATCCCTGATAACATGGGGACAAAAATTGTTAACAAGATACAAGCAAATAGAATCCAAGAGTACATTAAAATAATGATTCAACTTGATCAAGGGGGACTTATTCCTGGACGACAAGGGCCATTCAATATTTATAAATCAATCAATGTGATACACCCCATTAAAAAAGAAAGGACAATAACCATATGATTCTCTCAATAGATGCAGAAAAAGCATCTGACGTAGTGCAGCATCCATTCTTGATAAAAAAAAAACACAGTAGGGATAGATGGAACACATCTAAATAGGTTCAATTAATAAGCCTATTTAGGAAAAACCCACAGTTAATATCATCCTCAGTGGCAAAAAAAAATGAGCTTTTCTTCTACAGTCACGAACAAGACAAGGATGTCCACTCTAGCCATTATTATTAAACTTAGTACTGGAAGTCCTACCCTAAGCAATCAGACAACAAAACAAAATAAAAAGGCATCAAATCAGCAAGGAAGAAGTCAAAGTTTCACTGTTTGCAGATGACAGGATACTCTATGTGAAAAACTCGAAAGATTCCACTAAAATATTGCTAGAACTGATACAGAAATTTAGCAAAGTTTCAGGATATAAAATCAACATACAGAAATCTATTGCATTTCTGTATACCAATAATGAATGGAAATCAAGGAATTGATATCATTTACCATTGCATCCAAAACCATAAGATACCTCGGAATTAACATAACCAAAGAGGTACAAGCTCTGTAAAATATACTGTGAAAAGTATAGAACACTTATGAAAGAAATTGAAGAGGACTCGAAGAAAAGGAGAAATAATTCATGCTCATTAATTGGAAAAACTAATATTGTTAAAATATCCACACTACCCAAAGAAATCTACATGTTTAATGCAATCCTTATCAAAATACCACCAGCAGTGTTCAAAGAGCTAGAACAAGCTTAATACTGTATTTGTATGAAATCATAAAAGACCTTGACTAGCAAAAGCAATTTTGAAAAAGAAAAGCAAATCTGAAGGCATGACAATTCCAGGCATCAAGCTAAATTACAAAGCTATACTCATAAAGAGAGCTTGGTAATGGCACAAAAACAAACATATTGATCAATGGAACAGAATAGAAAACTTAGAAATGGACCCAAAACTATATGGTCAATTAATCTTTGACAAAGCAGGAAAGAATCTAATGGAAAAAAGACAATCTCTTTCAACAAATTGTGTTGGGAAAACCAGACAACAACATGCAGAAGAATGAAACTGGACCACTTTCTTACTGCATACACAAAAATAAATTCAAAATGGATGAAAGCCATAAACGTGAGAATGAAACAATCAAGATCCTAGATAACACAGGCATTTGTGACCTCAGCTGTAGCAAGGTCTTATCTCTGGAAGCAAGGGGAATCAAAAGCAAAAATGAATTATTGGGATTTCATCAAGTTAAAAAGCTTCTGCACACCGAAGGAAAAAAAAATAACAAAGGGCAACCTATGGAATGGGAGAAGATATTTGTAAATGATATATCTGATAAAGGGTTAGTATCCAGAATCTATAAAGAACTTGTCAAACTTGTCAAACTTGTTATTATTGAAAACAAATAATCCAGTTAAGTATTGGGCAGAACACATGAAAGGTATTTTTCCAAAGAAGACATACAGATGGCTAAGAGACACATGAAAAGATACTCAACATGATTCATCACCAGGGAAATACAAATCAAAACTACAATGAGATGTCACCTCACACCTGTCAGAATGGCTAAAATTAACAAATAGGAAGCAACGGATGTTGGCAACGATGCAGAGAAAGTGGAACCCTCTTATACTTTTAGTGGGAATGCGAACTGGTGCAGACACTATGAAAGATACTTTGGAGGTTCCTCAAAAAGTTAAAATTAGAATTACCCCATGACCCGGCAATTTTACTACTAGGTATTTACCCAAAGGATACAATAATACTGATTTGAAGGAGCACATGCACTCCAATGATTATAACAGCATTATCAACAATAGCCAAATTATGGAAATAACCCAAATGTCCATCAACTGATGAATGGATAAAGAAGAGGTGGTATATTTATACAATGGAATATTACTCATCAAAAGGAATGAAATTTTTATATTTGCAGTGACATGGATGGAGCTAGAGAGTATTAGGCTAAATTAAATATGTCAGCTTGAGAAAGACAAATACCATATGATTTCACTCATATGTGGAATTTCAGAAACAAAGGAGGTGAACATAGGGAAAAGGGGGAAAAGAGGGAAACAATAAGAGACTCTTAACTACAGAGCACATATTGAGCATTGCTGGAGGGGAGATGGGTGGGGAATGAGCTAAGTGGGTGATGGGTATTAAGGAAGGCACTTGTTATGAGCACTGGGTGTTACATGTTAAGTGATGAATCACTAAATTATACTCCTGATGCTAATATTACACTATAGTTTAACTAACTAGTATTTATATAAAAACATAAAGAACGAAATAAAGATATATGTATGGAAAATAAATAAATGGATCAATGAAACAATGAAAGAATGAATTGATGAATCAATCCATCCATCCATTCAGTATCTGTACGTTAGCTATGCCCACGTTTTCACCACAGGAAATACATGTATTTTTGCAAGCTACCCAAGATGCTGTATGGTTTTTGCACTTAGCTTTTATCAGATGGCTACCTGCCCTCAGTTTTTCATTGTCTCACTTCAGGGTGTCAATACCACTAAGCACTAAGCACACCACTCCACTGTCCTTGTGGACATCCATTTTTTCTCTCAATTATTTTAGATTACTTAATTATTGCATCTGTAAGAGTGTTTTATCCTGGGAAAGGGTGATTACCAGTAAAATCATCAGCAGTTGCACTTCCACTTTTTCCAAAGACAATCATTTCTTTGCATACCAGTCAAAATGGGTTCCCTTTTGCTAGCTGGGATATGAGTGACCCAAACTCTTTCTTACTGATACTGACTTGATCAGTTTGAGTTCTCTGAGAGGCAGATGCCAAAAATGGGATTAGATGTGCAAAAGATTTATTGGGGAAAGAAAGGAGCACTCATGATGGGAAAAGGAGGGACAGCATGAGTCAATGTGGACAACCTTCACACTGTGATGTATCTAATACGTGTACAAGGAGGGAGGACATGAAGGAGGGTCAGATAAGAGGACTATCAGACTGCAGTATTTTTCTAAAGAAATTTCTGGCTGGGTTATTTGGAATACAACAAGCTAATTCCCTAATAGAGGATTCCAGAGAAATTAGCATGTAGTAGTACTCCTACTATACTCAATCACTGGCTGGACAGAAACCTGTAGGAGTATGGGCATAATCTGAATGTAACATTGATCCATAGGAATGACAGGGCTGTTCATAAAATATACTTCCTGCAGTCTAAGAATTGAGTGGTGCATTTCCATTGCTACTGCATGTGATTACAATATTTTTTTTAGATATATTGAAACCCAAGTTCTCTTACCAGCTATTAAACCTTATTTGACCTCTCTGAATCTTGCTTTACATCCCAACTTCATTTAACATAATGTGAGAATTTCATTCTGATGGGGCTACTGTGAGTACATGAAAAAGCATAAGTAAAGGATCATGGGAAATTTCCAGATACCAGATGGATATGAGAGCATTTACTTTCATACATGGTGACATTAGGTAAGTTAAAGGAAGATTTCTCTGCTGTGCACATTTAATTTTAAATCATTGAATTTAAATAAGAATTATATTTCAGATGTAGTTTGCATGGGCAAATAAACTAGCCCATGGCTCAATAAATTTATTTTAGTCAAATAGTGTGCTCTGTTAAATCTGTCTTAGGTCCTTAAGTGAATTGGACTTGTCCACCAATATCCTGTCTATAATATGAAAGCATCTAGCTGAAGGTATTAATCCTCTGTCCCTGTAATTTACCCAGACTGCTCTCCTGTTCACTCATTTCTGTTAGCTCTCCCTTACTCTGAATTCCTAGCTAGCTTTCTTAACCCTCTGTCATATTTCCAATTATTTGCCTCTGGGCCTCTTTGTATAGATAGCCATTTGGAGAGAATTTTTGGCTCTGAAACTGCACTAACCTTTGGACTTTATTTGCATTCACTCACCGGCTACAAAACCAGCATATTTTAAATGAGATGTGCTTGCCACTTTTGCTCTGGCTCTGCAGAGATCTTACTATCTGGGCTAGGCCCACCTATCTTCCAATGAGAATATTGGGATGAAGTGTTTGTTAGTTGTAACTTCTGGCTGTGTCTCACACATCAATCTACTTCCAACATCTAAAATAATCTGTGCTCAGTGATGGTTTGTTAAATATATGAATGAGTGATCAATTCTTTTTCTCATATTTTGGGTGCTTTGAGTAACAGTCACATGAATGTCCTCACCAGTTTCTTCTCCCCTAGTCTTTTCTCAATATTATTTCTGCCAGCTCCGATTATGACATTATTTGCTCAATTTAGTTAACATTCACTTTCTTAAGAATTAGAAAGAGAATACTTTATACTCAGAGTTTTCTCTTTGAGAGACAACTTCATAGTTCAAGTGTTTGGTAGTGCTCATTATTCAACCTGGAACAAACTTTCGAATTTGTTTTACTCACACACTAAGAAGTATGCCAAATGCCGTATCTGCCTTTATTAATACCTCTTGGTGTTAAAGGAAAAATGTTCTTGAAAATCTCCTTTTCTTTAGAGGTCATATTAATAATATATGTGTTCTTGCTAAACAGTGTGAATAATGGATATGGGGAATGCAATATTGTAGGAGTCTGAACAGAGCTTTTGCTCTACATACGAAAAGGAGATAGTTGTATAGATATACTTAGAGGAAAGGTCCAAGGAATTTGAAGTAGAGAGAGGGCTTGGATATGAGATATTTAAGGCTTTTCTGGGTAAACAAATAGCGAGGAAGGTCTGGCGAGGTAGCAGGTGAAAAGAAAGGGACTCTGAGGTATTGTAGACATACCTAATTGGTAATTATTAAAATGTATGCAGAGTGATATGTAATGTAAACTATGTCTTTTATTCTCACAAAATATCCAGTAAAATCTCCACCATGCACCTTTATTGAGTAGGATAAATAGTCTTGGAAGTGTTGGCTGGATGGTCATATAAGAAGGGGTGGAATATAAACCAAGTATGGAGTCCTTGGGTTGTCTATCAGAATTGGCCAATGCTGAAATCAGTGTCTACCACATATAGGGAAAAAACAAAAACAAAATCAAAAACAAAAACAAGACTCTCTGAACACCCCTAACATTTTATTTACGGCTTTATTTTGTACTGTGTTTGAACCTTATTCACTTGTTTTATTGTCCTTTCTGGGCTACAAAACTAAAAGTACCTTGAATGTAGGAACTATATATGATAACTTTGTATCCCTTAAAGGAGTACTTTTTACACAAAGTTCCATTTATTTTTTTCCTGATAATGTATGAGAAACTCATAAGTGTGCTGTGATAGCTGGGAGGATTTTTTTTTTTAATTTCCAACTTTTGTCATTATAACCTATGCAAGGTCACATTTTAAAATTCATATCCTACATAACTAAATTACTTTGATATTTTAGGTATTTTATTTTTGGGCAATATATGCTTTATAATTTTTGAAGGGATAGATGTTAGGGGAGGTTATCAAGAGGATGCAGCCTCTGGTTGACCTGTGAGATATATCCAAGCAATCAGAGGCTCCTCAAACCCTTCCCTGTCCTTAGAATCTGCATTTCACTTGCCTTCCTCACTTTCAGAAAATGACCAAGAACATAACCTTGAAGTAGCAACGTAGTTCTGAGACCATCTGGAGGTACACGTGAGTAATCTTAGCTAAGGTCCCTACATAAACTTTTAAAATTTGAATTTTGGGTGAAGAGATCTACTCAGGTCATGCATCTGCCATATAAAACCCTTGTATATGAGTTTTTTGCTTGTTAAACCTGCCATATACCATTCTGGAAAGGCCTGTTTCTTTCTTCAGTCTCTCCATGCCCTTTGCATAAGGAGGCTGGTTTCAGATTACACCAGTGAAGCTCCTGAGGAAATTGCAAACCAACAGGAAAACATTTTTATTTTCCTACAAAAATATCCTGCTTAATATTCTACGTTAGCATAGACCATTGCTTGTCACTCATCATGGTTTGAATATTGAGTCTGCTACATTATAGATATGTGACTCTGAGAAAATTATTGAGCTTTAGTGTTCTAATCCATAAAACATAAATCATATAAATACCTATCTCATAGGAAGGCTTTAATTATGAGATGAATCAGCCTTTATAAAGAGATCTATAAATGACTGAATCAACTGTAATAGTCAGCTCAGGCTGCCATAACAGAATACCATGGACTGGGTGATTTAACAGAAATTTATTTCCTCACAGTTCTAGAGGTTTAAAGTCCAAAATCAAGGTCCCAGGAGGTTTTGGGTTTTGGATAAAACTTTCATCCTGGTTTGCAGATGGCCACCTCACTGTGCTCTCAAATGGCAGAGAGAGAGGGTGAGTTCCCTTGTTTCCACCCTTAGAAAGATACTAATTGTATCATATCATAGCCCCACCTTTATGACTTAATTTAAGCTTCATACCTCCTTGTAGGCCTTTTATTCAAATACAGTCTCATGGGTAGTAGGGATATTAGGGTATCAGCACCCAAATTTTAGGGAGACACAATTCACTCTATAGTCGCAATCTAATATTTTATTTTTTAATATTTCAAGTTTTTATTTACATTTTCATTAGTTAACATATACTCTAATATTAGTTTGAAGACTAAAATTTAGTGGTTCATCCCTTACATATAACACTCAGTGCTCAACACAATAAGTACCCTTCTTAATACCCATCACCCATTTAACCCAACCCTCACTTACCTATCTTCCAGCAACCCTCAGTATGTTCTCTATAGTTGAGAGTCTTTTATGGTTTGCCTCTCACTCTTTCTGCCTTTCCCCTATGTTCATCTGTTTTGTTTCTTAAATTTCACATATAAGTGAAATAATGTGCTTTTGTCTTTCACTGACTTATTTTGCTTAGCATTTTATATATATATATATATATATATATATATATATCAACATCTTCTTTATATATTCATAAGTCAATAGACATTTGGGTTCTTTCCATAATTTGGCTATTATTGATGCTGCTGCTATAAACATTGGGGTGTATATGCCCCTTCAAATCAGTATTACTATATCCTTTGGGTAAATACCTAATACTGCAATTGCTGGCTGCTAGGGTAGTTCTATTTTTATCTTTTTGAGGAACCTCCATACTGTTTTACAGTGTGGCTATACTGGTTCACATCCCCACCGAAAGTGTAAGAAGGTTCCCCTATCTCTGTATCCTCACCAACATCTGCTGTTTCCTTTGCTGTTAATTTTAGCCATTCTGAAAGGTGTGAGGTGTCATCTTATTGTGGTTTTGATTTGTATCTCTCTGACAATGAGTGATATTGAGAAACTTTTCATGTGTCCATTAGCCACCTGTCTTCTTTGGAAAAAAGTGTCTATCATGGCTTCTCCCCATTTCTTAACTGGATTATTTGTTTATGGGTGTTGAGTTTGATAAGATCTTTATATACACAAAAATAACTTCAAAATGATGAAAGACCTAAATGTTAGATGGGAAACCATCAAAATCCTAGAGGAGAACACAGACAGCAACGTCTTTGACATCAACCATAGCAACTTCTTTCTAAACATGTCTCCAGAAGCCAGGGAAATGAAAACAAAAAAATGAACTTTTGGGACTTCATCAATATAAAAAGCTTCTGCACAGCAAAGGAAACAATCGACAAAACTAAAAGACAACATATGGAAGGGGAGAAGATATTCACAGATGACATATCAGATAAAGGGTCATTATCCAAAATATATAAAGAACTCATCAAACTCAGCATGCAGTCTATTATTTTAAAACGTTGCATAGCTGCTCCTTGTGCCCACCTTTATCCAGAGTGGATACACAATAAACAATAATAAATGATTCTATGGGAAAGGTAATAATGGAGAGAATTATCACTACTTTTCATCTGATTTTTCCTTTAAAACCTCTATATTCTTCTTTTTTCCATCCATTTACTTTTTTTCTCTCTTACCAAAGTTAAAGCAGCACATGAAGGGGGAAGCCAGACAGTGTTAGGAAATATAGCTAATGTTAGAAGATCTGATCATACCTGGGGGAACATTTCAAATTACCCAACCTTAAGTCTTCCCCAACTTACTACATTATAACTTTTAGATGATTGTTAGTTACCTAATATGTGAGAAAGTAACTCACCATATATATTTGTCCCATCAAATATGTCCCATCACTAGCATATACATATATATATATATATATATATATATATATATATATATATAAATGAAAGTGAATGCAGAGCTTGAAAAAGCTTCATCTATGTTGTGAGTGTGTTTTATTTTATAAAACTGCATGCAAATATGCACCTCTATGTAGCACAGTTCTAGTTTCTCTTTAATACATATAATCAAGAAATATAAATCCTGTTTTTTTTTAATTCTCCAAGCTGTATAAAAGCCTCACAAAGCTGGGAGGAAAAAATACTGCACACACATATAGAATTGTTTTACAACCTCTAGTGAAATCATCTTAAGTAAGGAAACATGTTATATGAAGCATTAGAGCACAGAAGACAGTATACACCTAAAGGATAACAGGAATCAGCTATCCTTGTAGTGTCAAGTAAATGTTGGTTTTTGAGAAAGCTCTTATTTGGGGATGAAGAAAACCACTGCTGCTGCTTCATGTGCTTGAAATATAAATTCCTCAAGTTGCATTGCATGACCATGGAATAGAATGAAGAAACTGACCCTCACTGGTGAAATTGAAGCCACATTCTTGTACCTTGTATTAATTCAATCCATCTCAATGTTGAATGTACATGAGAATGATATGAAGAACTTTCTTAAAACATAGATGTTGGACCCAACCCTGAAAATTAATAATTAGTAGATCTGAGAGAAAGCTTGATCATTTAAAATTCTGGCAAATTTTCTGGTGGTGGTGCTGCTGCTGTTCTAGACACCACACTTGGTGTTAACTAACTGAACGTGAAACTAGTCCTATCACTCTCTAGATAGCACCTTTTATAAATATTTGCTAACTTCTGGGACAAAACTTAGTTGATAGATATGCATAGCCTCCTGCAAGCTAATGTAGCTACTAAAAATATACCTTATGAGATAAGATAGGTACATATAGTTATTAATGTATTAGAAGACTGTCCATTAGAAGATCAGGAGAGATTTAGGGAACACAGATATCGTGGATTCTAAACTTAACTCTTCAATAGCTGAGGAAAATTAAGTCTGAAAAGAATCAAAGGGATTCTCATAGAAACAAAATGATGGAATTAGGATTCAAGTTTCCTGGTTCCTGATCCACATTTTTCCATCTATTATTTTTATCCTAAGCTATGGTATTTCTACCATATGGTATCAGGCACAGCACAACTCCATTGCAATCAATTGGAGAATTTGTTAAAAATAGATTATTGGGCTCCACACCAGCAATAGTGAATCAGAATCTCTGGACGTGGAGGCCCAGCATATACATGTTTATTAAGTTACACTACTAATCCTTAAAGTTAGTAGTTTTTAAAAAAACAACATAAAGTTTTCCACATGTGAATCTGAATGCTACATTATTTCATTATCTATATTAAGTATAGTTGAATCAGAACAGATTATCTAACACTGTGTTCTAAGTTATTCTTTCCTTTGTGAATAGAATGACTTTGAAAGTAGTACTGTCAGTGTGTCTACCCAGGTGTATTGTAGGTTTTGTGAAGTTTCTGCTTTATAACCACCTTAATTGTATAAAAACTATAAGTTACTGAAATAAAATTTTAACATAGTTACTTATTGATTAATTTAAATCTTGCAAGGTATTGCTCTTAAAACATACTAGCGTATGTAGGTTAAAATCGAATTGCAAAATAAAACAAATGAACAAACAACCATAAAGATGGGAAATTCTGATTCACAGAAAGTGAATTAATTAGCACCCAGGTGGAATATTGATTATATTTTTTTGTATTATTGAATTTCATAACTATGATTCAAATTATCTTCGTGATGTGGTCATGTATCATTGAGAAATTGAGAGGTGTGAAATTGGTATGTAGGTCTGAAATACAAGAGCCACGTTTTAGTTTTATTAAGTACTGGTAAATTAAAATGAATTATTTTGTAAATGACTCTGAGACAGATGGACTATCTCCATTGAAATCACCAAATATATATTAAAGAATTTGAGCAGCAATCATTATAGAAGGCTTATAATGTGTATATGGAAGACTTCCATTGTGTTAGATAATACAATGTAAAATTGAATATAATACATTCACAGTACACTAATGGGGGAAAAGTGTGTTATCACAAGTATGCAGGTAACTGTGATACAAAAATATATAATTATTGCAAAATAGGTCAACGTTGTGAAAGATGGCCAATATGTTGAAGAGATTGTGAGTTAAAACGTCATGAATTAATTTTCCAGTTGCTCACAAAAGTCTATAGGGTATTGGAAATAATTTTGCTCTTTTTTTAAGTTTATTTATTTATTTATTTATTAAGAGAGAGAGAGACAGACAGAAAGAGAGAGAGACAGAGAAGGGGAGGGACAGAGAGAGATAGAAAAAAGATAATCGCAAGCAGGGCTTGAACCCAAGAACCATGAAATCATGACCTGAGGAAAAATCAAGAGGCGAACACTTAACTGACCGAGCCATCCAGGCACCCCAGAATTTGCTCTTTTGAAAGAAGTTTACAAAGGATTTTGAGCCAGACCCTCTGTTTGAGGTTATTTTTATAGAACAAAGGAAAATAGGAAAGTAACTTTAAAATGAAAATTAACTTTTTTATAATGATAAAAACATGTGCTACCCACTTAAAAATTTATTCAGTACAATATTCTTAACTATAAGCAGAATGTTTTACAGCAAATATCTAGAACTATTGCAACCTGCATAATTAAAACTTTATACCTGTTGAACAACAATTACCTGTTTCCTCTTCCCCTAGCCTCTGTAAATCACTATTCTACATTCTACTTCAATGAGCTTGACTATTTTATAATTGACAGACATTTGGGTTGTTTCTACCTCTTGGCTATTGTGAGTAGTGCTGAACATTGTTCAAATATCTCTTTGCAACCCTTTAAATGCTATTGGATGAATGTACAGAAGTGGTGTTTTTTGATCATATGTTAGTTCTACTTTTAATTTTTTGAGGAACCTCCATTCTGTTTTTCATAGCAGGTGCACCATTTACATTCTCATCAACAGTGTACAAGAATTCAAATTGTTCTATCACTTGTTATTTTATGTTTTTATTTTTATGATGGTCATCTTGACAAGTATGAGGTGATATTTCATTATTGATTTGATTTTTATTTCTCTGAATATTAGTCATGTTAAGCATTTTTAATATACCTATTAGC
Organism: Lynx rufus; assembly: GCF_022079265.1. Lineage (NCBI taxonomy): Eukaryota > Metazoa > Chordata > Mammalia > Carnivora > Felidae > Lynx > Lynx rufus. The sequence continues at coordinate 50,959,099 of NW_025814828.1, read as the reverse complement.
TATTTGCATGCCTCCTTTGGGAGAATGTCTATTTGACTATATTCATACTTTTATTGTTTTATTTTTAATTCTACTATAGGTAACATACAGTGTTATATTAATTTCAAGTGTACAATTTAGTGATTTAACAGCTCCAAACATCACCCAGTGCTGAGTTGTCTCTCCCATCACCTTAAAAGCCCAGACCAGAGCTGGATTTAGATATTGTAAGGGGAGGGTTTGGATGCCATAACTGGCAGGCTCAGATGCCATAACTGGAGGGTACTGACAGTGTAACAGGTGTGTCCAGACAAGATAACTGGTGGGTCCAGCAGTCACAGGGAGCTTGCAACCTCAATGAGCCCAGGATTCACAACCCCACTGCAGCTGCCCTGGGGTACTGAAACTCAAAAAACAAACTGTAGTTGTGGGGAAGGGGGAGGGAGGGCTTTTTAAATATTTTTTATCTTTATTTTTTAATTTTATACTTTTTAAAATTTATCTTGTTTTCTTTTTTATTTCCTTTCTTTTTTAAAAAAAATTCTTTCTAGTGGCACCTGGATGGCTCATTCAATTGTTTGACTCTTGGTTTCAGCTCAGGTCATTTCTTCGTGGTTCATGGGTTTAAGCCTTGTACTGGGCTTTGTGCTGACAGTGCAGAGCCTGCTTGGGATTCTCTTTCTCCTTGTCACTGCCCTTCCCCTGCTCTCTCTCTCTCTCTCTCTCTCAAAATAAATAAATAAACTTAAATTGTTAAAATGTTCTTTATTTTTTCTTTTTTATATATTTGGTTTTCTTTTAGAGAAAGAGAGTGCAAGTGGGAAGAGCGGCAGAGGGAGATAGAGAGAGAGAACCTTAAACAGTCTCCATATTCAGTGTGGAGCCCAATGTGCGACTGATACCACCACGCTGGTATCATGACCTTAGCTGAAATCAAGAGTTGGACACTCAACTGACTGAGTTACCCAAATACCTCCCCAAATTTTCTCTTTGTTCTTTTATTGTTTCTTCTTGTTTTCTTCTCCTTTTCTCTTTTCTGTTTTTTTCTTTATTTATTATATTATTTTCTTTCTTCTTTTATTATATTACTTTATATTTATTTTTTTCTTTCTGTAAAAAGCTGTGGTTTAAAAGAGTAACTAACAACAGGTTTATCCAGCCAGCAAGCAAAGTTAACAAGCACACACAGTCTGTATAGGAGACACCATATATAAGACCACTCGTTTTAAGCTTAAGAGAAATGTTCCTAATAACAAATTCAGAAAGTCAAGCAAAATAGTGAGACATAAAAATATGCTCCGAAAGAAATAATGTGAAAAAATCTCAGAAATTGAGCTAAATGAAACAGAGAAAATCAATATGCTTGTTTAAAAACATAAAGTAATTATTGTAAAGATATTCACTAGGCTGGAGAAAAGAATGGGAGAACTCACTGGAACCTTCAATAAAGATGTAGAAAATATTAAAAAGAAACAATCAAAAATGAAGAGTACAAGCACTGAAATAAAAAAAAAACACTAGAATGGATCAAGAGTAGATTAGAAGATGCAGAAGAATATACCAGAAATCTGGAAGACAGGGTAATAGAAAACACATAAGCTGAACAGCAAAAAGATAAAATAATTTTCTTTTCTGTTCTTTTATTTTCTTTTACTTTTTAAAAATTTACTGCCAAGTTATTTAGCATATAGTGCAACAATGATTTCAAGGGTATATTCCTTAATGCCTCTTACCCATTTAGTCCATCCCCGCTCCCACAACCCCTCCAATAGCCATCTGTTTGTTCTCCATATTTAAGAGTCTCTTATGTTTTGCCCCCCTCCCGGTTTTTATAATATTTTTGCTTCCCCTCTCCTTGTGTTCATCTTTTCTGTGTCTTAAAATCCTCATATGACTGAAGTTATATGATATTTGTATTTCTCTGATTAATTTCACTTAGCATAATACACTCTAGATCCATGGCAAGATTTCATTCTTTTTGATTGCTGAGTAATACTCCATTGTGTGTGTACACACACACACACACACACACTACATCTTCTTTATCCATTCATCCATCAATGGACATTTCGGCTCTTTCCATACTTTGCCTATTGTTGAAACTGCTGCTATAAACATTGGGGTGCATGTCCCCCTTTGAAACAATATACCTGTATCCCTTGGATAAATACCTAGTAGTTCCATTGTTGGGTCATAGCGTAGTTCTATTTTTAAATTTTTGAGGAACCTCCATAATGTTTTCCAGAGAGGCTGCACCAGTTTTCATTTGCACCAGCAGTGCAAAAGAGATCCTCTTTCTCTGCATCCTCACCAACATCTGTTGTTGCCTGAATTGTTAATGTTAGCCATTCTGACAGGTGTGAGGTGGTATCTCATTGTGGTTTTGATTTGTATTTCCATGATGAGTGATGTTGAGCATTTTTTCATGTGCTCGTTGGCCATCTGGATATCTTCTTTACAGAAGTGCCTATTCATTTCTTTTGCCCATTTCTTCACTGGATTATTATCATAGCTAAAGCAATCTTGAAAAAGAAAACCAAAGCAGGAGGAATCACAATCCTGGACTTCAGGCTGTATTGTAAAGCTGTAATCATGAACACAATATAGTACTGTCACAAAAACAAACAGATCAATGGAACAGAATAAAGAACCCAGAAATTGATCCACAAATGTATGGCCAACTAATCTTTCCAAAGCAGGAAAGAATATCCAATGGAATAAAGACAGTCTCTCCAGCAAGTGGTGCTGGGAAAACTGGACAGTGACATGCAGAAGAATGAACCTGGACCACTTTCTTACACCATACACAAAAATAAACTCAAAATGGATGAAAGACCTTAATGTAAGACAGGATGCTATCAAAATCCTTCAGGAGAAAGCAGGCAAAAACTTCTATGATCATGGCCGCAGCAATTGCTTACTCAACACATCTCCAGAGGCAAGGGAAGCAAAAGCAAAATTAAACTATTGGGACTTCATCAAAATAAAAAGCTTCTGCACAGCGAAGGAAACAATCAGCAAAACTAAAAGGCAACTGGTGTCATGGTAGCAGATTTGCAAACAACATATCAGATAAAGTGTTAGTATCCGTTCTGCACTAGATGGTGGTGATTAGCTTACTGGAGTGGATTGTTGTGGCACTTGTAGGTATGTATGCGCATGCGTGGGAGTGGTGAAAATGGTGTCACCCAGATACCCAGTCTCTAATATTGGAATTCTGTTCTACACGATCAGCAATCATGCACCTGTCCTTTGTCTTCGGCTTCCATCCACTCCCCACTTTTACACTGTCCATGACCAAGCCTCAGGCAGCACCTCCTTCCTGAGTTTTATCCAGCTGTGGCTGTATTTCCTGACCCCTTAGTTCCTGGGGACTGCGGCTTTGACCTATTCTGCCCTCTGCAGGAGGGTCTCACTGAGCAATGGCTGGGTGCTGGCCACACCCAGGTATGTTCGTGGGACCATGCTGCTGCTGATGCCCAGAGACTGCAGCTGGGTGCCAGCCCACCCCAGAAAAAAGTTCATGTGATGGTGCAGCAGCAGTGTTTCAGGGGTTGTGGAAAATCACAACAGGCATCTGGCAACAGGCTTCATCCCCAATGACCTTGTTCCAGCACCAGTGAATATGGTTGTTCTTCTGGGTCCACTGGGGCCTTTTCCTTTGGGGGAGCCACACAGCCTCTACCAGATGTCCTCCAAGCAGGGGAATTTCCTCTCCCTGTGTGGCCCAAAGACCCCTGGACTTTATTCTGCTCCTGGGGATTTGCCTTTCCCACCAGAGCAATGCCAGGTATCGAGCTGTGGAGTTTCAGACTCTGCATTCCCCCTGTTTATAGAGTCTTAATGGAATTTAAAGTCTCTCTTTTCTCATTACTCCATTTTTAGTTCAGTCCCTGTGGCTGTTTCTACTTTTCCACTTTCTCTCCAGCTGCTTTTGCAGGGGGGTGCTTTTTCCATATTCTTCCCACCCCATCTCTGTCCTCTCTCTGCATGCAAAAACAGATCCCTGCCCTCCACTGCTTCTCTCTCCCCCAGTTCACCTCTCCATGCCACTGAGTTCTGTGGTTCAGGTTGTGTCGATTGTTGTGTTAATCCTGAAATCAGTTTTCTAGGTGTGCAAGATAGTTTAGTGATGATCTGGCTATATTTCATGGAAGTGAGACACACACACAAAAAAACTTTCATGCTGTTCCGCCATCTTGGCTCCTTCTAAGAAAATATTTTTTTTTTAAATGAGGACAGATTAATACATCTCTTGGACAATATTAAATCAATAACATTCACAATCGAGGGGTACCAGAAGAGACAGAAAAATGTGTAGAAAACTAATTGGAGGAAATAACAACTGAAAACCACCCTAAATTAAGGAAAGAAATAGACATCCAAGTCCAAGAGTCACAGAGAGTTCCAAACAAGGTTAATCAATGGAGGTCCACACCGTTACATATAATTAAAATGTCATGGATTAAAGATAAAGAGAGAATCATAAAAGCAGCAAGAGAGAAACAAAAAGTTACCTACAATGGGAAACCTATAACGCTATCTGCTGATTTTTCAGCAGAAACTTTACATGCCAAAAGGGAGAGGCATGATATATACAGAGTGCTGAAAGGGAAAAACCTAGAACAAAACCTACCTGAGAAGGTTATCACTCAGATTTGAAAGAAAAAAATAAAAAGTTTTCTAGCAAAAGACAAAATACTTTATCACCATTAAACCATCCTTACAAAAAATGGTAAAGAAACTTTACCAATCCCAGACACAAACACTCCAAAAAAGAAAAATACTAGCCAATGTCTCTGAAGAACAAATATGTAAAAATCCTCAACAAAATAATAGCAAACTGAATACAACAATACTTTAAACATATCATTCACTATGATCAGGTGGTATTTATTCCCAGGATACAAGGGTGGTGCTATATTTGCAAATCAACAATGTCATACACCACATCAACAAAATGAAAGATAAAAAGCATATGATAATCTCAATAAATAGAAACAAATTAAAATATCCATTCATGGTCAACAAATTAAGTTTAGAAGGAGCATACCTCAAAATAGTAAAGACCATATATGAAAAATCACAACAAACATCATACATAATGGGGAAAAACTGAGAGCGTTCCCTCTAAGGACAGGAACAAGACAAAGTTGTCTACTCTCACTACTTATATTCAACATAGTACTGAAAGTCTTAGCCACAGAAAAAAAGACAATAAAAAATTAGAGACATAAATATTGGTCAAGAGAAAGTTAAAGAGCCTTTATTTGCAGACAACAAAATACTATACATAGAAAATCCTAAAGACTCCATCCAAACATTATTAGAAGCAATAAATAAATTCAGTAAAGTGCCAGATGAAAAAGTAATACCCAGAAATTTGTAGTGTTTCTATATACTAAAACTGACAGAGAAAGAGAAATTTAAAAAAATCTAAAATTCCAACAAAAAGAATAAAATACCAAGGAATAAACTGAACCAAAAAGGTTAAAGACCTGTACTCCAAAAACTATAAAACATTGATGAAATAAATTGAAAAGGAGACAAATGGAAAAGTATTCCATGCTCATGGATTGGAAGAATTAATATTTTCAAAATGTCCATATTACCCACAGCAATCTATAGATTCAATGCCATCCCAATCAAAATACCAACAGCATTTTCCACAAAAGTAGAACAAATAATACTAAAATTTGTATGGAACCACAGAAGACCCCAAATAGCCAAAACAATACTTAGAAAGAAGAAAAAATTGGAGATATCACAAATCCAGATTTCAAAGTATAATACAAATCTGTAGTAATCAAAATAGTATATTACTGGCAGAGAAATAAACACATAGATCAATGGAACAGAAGAGAGAACCTAAAAATAAACCCACAAATATACGGCCAATTAATCTATGACAAAGGAGACAAGAACATACAAAGATAGTCTTTTCAATAGACGGAGCTGGAAAAACTGGACAGATACATGTAAGTAAATAAAACTGGACTAGTTTCTAACACCACACACAAAAATTAACTCAATATGAATTAAAGATCTAAACAGGAAACCTGAAACCATAAAAGTACTAGAATTGAACACTGCCAGTAATTTTTCTGATGTAGACCACAGCAGTGTTTTTCTAGCTATGTCTCCTAAGGCAAGGGAAACAAATGCAAAGATAAACTATTAGGGCTACATCAAAATTAAAAAAAAAGTACAGCAAAGGAAACCAACAGAAAACAAAAATCCTACTGAATGGGAGAAGATATTTGGAAATTATATATTTGATAAGGGAATAACACCCAAATTATTAAAGAACATATACAAATTAACATTAAAAGAATAAACAATCAAATTAAAATTTTACCAGAGGGCATGAATAGACATTTCTCCAAAGACATATAGGTGGCAAACAGACACAAGAAAGGATTTTCAACATCACTAGTTATCAGGGAAATGCAAATCAAAATGCTACAATGAAATATCACCTCACTCCTATTTGAATGATTACAATCAAGAAGGCAAGAAGAAACAAGTGTTGGTGAGGATGTGGATAAGAAGGAACACTCATGCACTGTTGGTGGGAATGTAAATTTGTATAACCACATTGGAAACAGTATGGAGGTTTCTCAAAAAATTAAAAATAGAAATAACATATGATCCAATAATTCCACTATTATTTACCCAGCAAAAACAGAAACACTAACACAAAAGGATGTATGTACCCCTATGTTTGTTGCAGCATTAATTGAAAAAAAATGTTTATTTTTTTTTTTTATTTTTTTTTCAACGTTTATTTATTTTTGGGACAGAGAGAGACAGAGCATGAACGGGGGAGGGGCAGAGAGAGAGGGAGACACAGAATCGGAACAAGGCTCCAGGCTCTGAGCCATCAGCCCAGAGCCCGACGCGGGGCTCGAACTCACGGACCGCGAGATCGTGACCTGGCTGAAGTCGGACGCTTAACCGACTGCGCCACCCAGGCGCCCCAAAAAATGTTTATTTTTAAGGAAGAGTGAGAGAGTGTGTGCAGGGAAGGGGAAGAGAGAGAGGGAGACACAAAATCTGAGGTATGCTCCAAGCTCTGAGCTGTTAGCACAGAGCCCAATGTGGGGCTTGAACTCATGGACCATGATATCATGACCTGAGCTGAAGTTGGATGCTTAACCAACTGAGCCACCCAGGCACCCCTGCAGCATTAGTTATAATGGCCAATATATGGAAGCAACATAAGTTTCCATCAACAGATGAATGGATAGATAAATGGAAATACATAATATATATAAATATGTATATAATACATAATGGAATATTTTACCGCCACAAAAAGGATGAGATGTACCATTTGAGATGACATGGATGGTGTTATGCTACGTGAAATAAGTCAGAATGAGAAAGACACATACCATGTGATTCCACTCATAAATTCAATCTGAAAAAAATAAACAAAAAGCAGAATCTTAACTATAAATACTGAATACAAACTAATGGTCGTCAGAGCAGAGGGGAGTTGGGGGGTGTGAAAAATGGGCAAAGAGGAGAAGGAGATACAGGCATCCAATTATGGAATGACTTCTCAGGGTAATAAAAAAAACTGGAGCATAAGAAATACAGTCAATGATATTTTATAGTAATGTAGTGGGGCAGGTTGTAGCTACACTTGTGGTGAACATAGCATAAGGTATAAACTTGTCAAATCACTAAGTTGTACACCTGAAACTAATGTAACATTGTATGTCAACTATACTCAAATGAATGAATACATGAATAAATTAATAAGTAAGTAAATAAATGGCAAGACTGGGCATGTTTTTCTTTTTCCTGAACAGAGATGAAACTCTTTCAGCCTTTCACCATTGAGTAAGGTGTTAATTGTGAACCTGTCATATATGGCCTTTATTATGTTGAGATATGCTTCATCTATACACATTTTTTAAATAATTTTTAAGATAAATGGAAGTTAAACGTTTCAAATGCTTTTTCTACATCTACTGAGATGATCATGTTATTCTTATCCTTCATTTTGTTAATGCAGTGTAACAAATTGATTTGTAGATGTTGAGCCATTCTTTGCATCCTTAGAATAAGTCTCACATGATTATGGTGTATAATATTTTTAATACATTGTTGGATTTGATTTGCTAATAGTTTGCTGAGGATTTTTATATGTATGCTCATTGAGGTTATTGGTCTATAGTTTTATTGTATATTTTTTCTGGATATGGTATCAGTTTTAATGCTGGCCTCATAAAGTTACTTGAATGAAGTCTTCCCCCTTTTCCAATTTTTTGGAAGGGTCTGAGAGGGACTCGTGTGAATTATTTAAATGTTTTTATTAATTTGCCCACAAAACCATTTTGTCTTGGGCTTTTATTTCTTGGGAAGTTTTTGATTACTGATTCAATCTTTTAACTTGTTATAGGTCTGTTTGGACCAGACCTGATTCAGACTTGGTAGGTGAATGTGTTTAGGAATTTATCTATTTCTTCTAGGTTATCTAATTTGTTGGTATATAATTGATCATAGGAGTCTCTTATGCTTTGTATTTCTGTGTTATCAGTTGTGGTTTGTCCTATTTAACTTATAATTTTGAGTCCTTTTTTTTTTCTTTTTTTTCTTATTGATCCTAAATGTGTGTCTATTTTCTTATAAACAAACAAACAAACAAACTAATATGTTTAAAACATAAATGGGGACTACAGGGTGGCTCAGATGGTTAAACATCTGACTCTTGATTTCAGCTCAGCTCATGATCTCAGGGTTCTCATTGGGCCCTTGCACTGACAGTGAGGGGCCTGCTTGAGATTCTCTCTCACCCTCTTTCTCCCTGCCCTTCCCCACATTGCACTCTCTCTGTCTCTCAAAATAAACAAATAAACTTAATTTAAAATATGTTTAAATGTTTGCCTATTTTGTATATAATTCCCAAAACATAACTTTTAGTTTGCTTTATCTTTTCCATTGTCTATTCTCTATTTCTGTTCCTATCTTTATTATCTCCTTCCTTCTGTTAAATTTAGGCTTAGTTTGTTCTTCTTTTTCTAGTTCTTTGAGGTATAAAGCTTAGTTGTTTATTTGTGATATTTAGTTTTTCTTAATGTGAACATTTATCATTATAAACTTCCATCTTGGAACTGCTATTTCTGCATCCCATATGTTTAGTATATTGTGCTTCCATTTTCCTTTCTTCCAGTGTATTTTTTTTTATTTCCCTGTGATTACATCTTTGACCCAATGGTTTTTCAGGAGTATTATGTTATATATATCTTAAAATTGAGATGTGTTAGTCCTCCAAATTTATCCTTCTTAAAAAAATAATTTTTCCTGATTGTGTTATTTTCACGGTGTACAAATTTTGGAATAACCATGTCTATGTTTTTAAAATAATTCTTCTGGGACTGTGATTGTTATTTAATTAAGTCCATAGATCAATGGAGTTTAATTTACATCTTTAAAATGTTGAGTCTTCTCATCCATAAACATGGTATTTATCTCTAAATATTTAGAAACTGTTTGATTACATTCCTTAGCATTTTCTAGTATTTAGCACATATGTTGATAAGGTTTCTAGGTAAGTAATTTATTTGTTGGAGACATTATAATTGGTGATTTTAAACTTTTATTTTCTAATTGTTCATTGCTAGAATATAAATATGTATAAACATCATTGATTTGTTCAACTTGTGTCTTACACTCTTGCTTAATTCACTTATAGTTTAAGGGGGTAGTTAAACATTCTCTGGAAGTCTTTATGAATACAGTTTTATTTCTTCCTTTCCAATCAGCATACCTCTTCTTTGCTTTCCTTACTGCATTAGCAAGGAACTCAAATATAGTGTTTAATAGAAGCCATGAATGTTGTCATTCTTCTCTTGTTATTGATCTTAAAGGGAAAACCTTTCATTTTTAATGGTTCAAGGTAATAGTAACTGTAATTATCTTGTAGATTTTTGTATATTTTATTGCTATATAAAAAATTACTGCCAAACTTAGTGGCTTAAAACTATGCAAATTCATTATCTCATAATGTCTGTGGAAAAAATCCAAGTATAAATTTGCTGGGTGCTCTTCTCAGAGTCTTCCCAGAGTGAAATGTGTGGGACTGAAACCTCATTTGAGGTTCATGGTTCTTGTCTAAGCTCACTGCTTATTGGCAGAATTGTTTACTGTGGTTGTAAGACTGAGTACCTAATCTAGTAGAGACCAACAACTATTTCCTGTTACATGTTTCTCTCTACAATGTGGAAGTTTGCTTCTTTAAGCCCAATAATAGAATGACTACTCTGGACACTCTATATGGTCTCACTTGATTAGGTCAAAACCACCCATAACAAGCTTCAATTTGATTAACCTGAGTAAAGGAGTAGCTATTTAATTAAATCCTCAAAATACCTACACCTTTGACATACCATACTGAATCCAATAATAAGACTGATATCAGATAGCTTCTATAATTTTTGATCCACATTTAAGAGAAGACAATTATAGAGTGAGTATGTCAGGGTAGGGAATCTTGGGGACCATCTTAAAATTTGCATAGCATATTTTCCTTTGTTAGATTGAGAATCATCCTATTTAGTCCTAGTTAGCTGACGTTTTTACCATGAATGCATGATTTTATTATTAATTACTTTCATCATGTATATTCTCTGTGTAGGTTGATATGGTCACATGTTTCTCATTCTTAATTATATCAATATCGTAAACTATATTGAGTGTTTTTTTTTTATATTGAGTGTATAAACCCTATTTGGTTGTGGTGTATTATTAATTTTTATACATGGCGAGACTTAATTTGCTAATACTTTTTTATTGAAAAAGTCTTTTTAAATTTTATTTGAGTATAATTAACATACACTGTTATATTAGTTCAGGTGTACAATATAATAATATTAGTTTCAGATGTAGAATATAATACGTCAAGAATTCTGTAGGGGTGCCTGGGCAGCTCAGTTGGTTAAACGTCTGACTGTTTATTTCTGCTCAGGTCATGATCTCATGGTTCGTGAGTTTGAGCCCCGTGTCAGGCTCTGTGCCTACAGTGTGGAGCCTGCTTGGGATTCTCACTCCCTTCCCTCTATTTCTGGCCCTTTCCAGATGGCTCTCTTTCTCTCTCTCTCTCTCTCTCAAAATTGAATAAAATAAAATAGGATAAAATAAAATAGCTGATTTAAAGTCTTTATCTAGACAATCAAAGTTTTAGCTTCTTCAAGTACTGTTTTTATTGATTGTTTTTTTTTACCCCATGTGAATGGTCCATACATGTGTGTGTGTGTGTGTGTGTGTGTGTGTGTGTGTGTTCAAAAATGTTTTGTTGTTGTCAACTGGGTATTTTGAATATCATAACGTGGCATTTCTGGAAATCAGATTCTCTCTCCTCTCAAAAATTTTGTTCCAGCTTCTGCAATCATTGTTTGATAAGTGATTATTCTGAACTTATTCTGTAAAGTCTGCATTCTTTGTCATATGTCACCATTGAAGTTTGTGTTCCATTAGGTAAGTGGTTAGCTAATATTTGGAGACACATGTCTTTAAATTTCTGGTATCAAAAATTTCCCAGTCTTCACTATGGCTCTTTCTATATGTTGGCGCACACCTTCAACATTAACCAGAGTATTTACAATTCTGCCTTAGCCTTCTTTATCACAAACCTCTCTGCTCTTGCTGGAATTAATCCATTTTCTTAAACAAGAACTGTTTTTCTGAAATCTTTTTTTTTTTATGAAGTTTATTGACAAATTGGTTTCCATACAACACCCAGTGCTCATCCCAAAAGGTGCCCTCCTCAATACCCATCACCCACCCGCCCCTCCCTCCCACCCCCCATCAACCCTCAGTTTGTTCTCAGTTTTTAACAGTCTCTTATGCTTTGGCTCTCTCCCACTCTAACGTCCTTTTTTTTTTTTTTTTCCTTCCCCTCCCCCATGGGTTCCTGTTAAGTTTCTCAGGATCCACATAAGAGTGAAACCATATGGTATCTGTCTTTCTCTGTATGGCTTATTTCACTTAGCATCACACTCTCCAGTTCCATCCACGTTGCTACAAAAGGCCATATTTCATTTTTTCTCATTGCCACGTAGTATTCCATTGTGTATATAAACCACAATTTCTTTATCCATTCATCAGTTGATGGACATTTAGGCTCTTTCCATAATTTGGCTATTGTTGAGAGTGCTGCTATGAACATTGGGGTACAAGTGCCCCTATGCATCAGTACTCCTGTATCTTCTCTATTTCAAAACAAGTTGATATTTAAAATTTTTGTGAGTTTGTTCATTGATTTTTTTTTTGGAGGGACAGAATTTCAAAGTTTCTTTACCATATATTCTGAAGTCATCCAATGAGTTTTAAATATTAGTTATTGCATTATTTTAGTTTCAAAATTTTAATTTAGTTCTGTTTTATATTTTTAATCCTAAAAAGAAATTTTCTGTTTTACTTGATTTTTCCCCCAAGAACACTTGCCATTAGTTATTGTTCCATTTTTAGTAATAGCTGCTTTAAAATCTTTTCCAGGCAAGTCAAAAATTTGTGTCCTGACAGTGTTCGTGTGTGCATATCATCTTTTACTATGTAAACTGACATTTCCTTGTTCTTGTTATGCACAGTACCTGTGAATTGTATTCTGAAAATTTTCAATATTATGTTATTAGACATTCTAAGTTCTGTTTTAACATGCAGTGAAGTTTTGGGTTCCAGCCTTAAGTTTTGTGGGTGGTAGTTTCAATATCAATTTTATTTACAAATTATTTGTAGTGCTATTTAGAAGTACCCCATGTATGGCCACTCTGTGATCAGTCTGGACGACTGAAGAGTAATCTATCACAAAGCAATTACTATGATTTCAATGTCTTTGTTATGTTGAATAGGATCAAATACAAGCACGTGAAGCTCTAGTTTGAACCTAGGAGTTTTTATACAACTTTATATAGTGGGTTTCCAGAACTGAATTCTCTTTCTGATATTGCCAGTATTTTACGGTTTCCAAGAACTCCCCATTTTGATTTTCTAGCAGAAAGTTGGGGTCTTATTAACTCTGGGCACTTATTAAGTCTGTATTTTATATTCAGAGACAAGCAATTTAAGAACAGAGAGAAAAAATGCATTGGTCTTTGTTCTACCCTTTTGGGTTCACAACTACTTTAATAAGAAAATATTATCCACTTCTTTGAGTATTGGGCTCCTGTTTGAAGTTATCATTGCTATTTTGGAAACCATAAGGGTTTTTGGAGATAGGGATCAAGTGTACAAAGAAAAACTATATATCAAGTGATTCCTTACCAGTTTTACCAAGCATTAGGAGATACTCTCCCCATTATTTGAGTCAGAATTAGAGTGCTTTTTCTTTAATGCCAACTTGCACTTCCAGGTTTTGAGCTGCATTGGGTCTTGGCCAAGGAATACCAAAAGAAAATAAAAAGGCAAACCAATGACATGTTTGACAGTACTTCAAGTTCTTCTCTTCTTCCCTGATGCATTTGCTACTATTAACAGTGTCAGTGTCTTCAGAGTTGTTCCATGAATTATATTCAGTGTTTATAGTTAATTTTAGTAGGTGAAACTAGGTAGCATGTGTTTACTCCATCTTACCCAGAACAGGATCCAATAGGTATTATTGTAATCCATGTTTTAGAGGTGAGGAAACCAATGTTCATATAAATGAAAAGCAGGTCAAAGTTCAAACACAAAATACATGGCAGAGCCAGAATACATACCTTAGTTTATGTTACTTCAAAGTCCTGACATTTAGCCACAATATCATTTAATGTCTTGCCAGGAAGATACTCCAGCCGACATTCTTCCCAAAACGATCTGAAAAGGCTTGGATATAATATTTAGCAGCTCATGCCACTTTCTAGAAAAGCTGTCTTATGTATGGTTTAACCATATTGTTCCATTTCCATCTACCTTTCCACATCTTTCTCTGTAAATCTCAACTCACAGTGCACTTACAAAGCTTCTGCCTACACAGTGAATTTGTTCTTATATTATCTACCCCTAATCCCATTTCTTGACACCCTTCACTCTGAATACTTGTATAATGACTATAGTTTTATATAAATGTTCTCATTTATTACATTTGTCTGTTCTGTTTTCCACTCCCTACCCTATCTTCAATCCTTTAGAGGTTTATAGGAGACTGTTTGTATTTTAAATTTTTGTGTCCTGTGCCACTAGTACCAAGAAACTATTCCATACAGTAAATTTATTTATTTACTCTGTCAACAAACATGTTCCACTATGTATTAAGTACTTTTGGAATCCTGAGGTAAACAAAAGAAAACAAAATACACTTGATTTCCTTTAGAGACTCAAAGTTTCTCTTTCCCTTTCTTCCTTCCTTCCTTCCTTCCTTCCTTCCTTCCTTCCTTTCTTTATTTCTTCTTTCTTTCTCTTGGCACAAGAAGACTTACTTATAAAGAACTATGAAAAGCATAGCGGTTAAGGTTATGAGAACATAGAGGAGGGCTCACAATGTACATCTTATGTGGGCTATGTTACAGAAGGGTTCTGACCAGATACTTGGTGCATACCTGCTCAACTTGTTTCCAAGAAACCATCACATATACCTGGTTCTGCAACTCTTCTATATTTATTCTCCAAGAATTTAGTGGCCATTGGAAACAGCTGGATCAGTGTCACTTTGTCATTGTGACTGCCCATTGCTGGGCATCTAATTGTGGTTGTTTCAGTTGTTATCTATTTTAAATGATAATAATGTCCCTTGACATAAGGTTCAAACCAGCAATTACTGGCTGTGGTGACAGGAAGAGTTGCTTTTTGTTTCTATTTTCTTTTTCAATGACTAAGAATAGAGATAATGGAGATAACACAACGAAGAAACTTTAATCTGGCAAGTTTATGCACAATTTTTAAAAATAAAAACTCAAGGCTATGACGGTCACATTTATTCCTTGAATAAAACTCAATGACCATTCAAGTCATTTTCAAGAGAACTGGTGCCTACACGATTTCAAATGTCTTTCTTTTTTAAGAAAGTGTGATTGTGTTTTAATCCCCCAACAATGTTATGTGACAAATAGCTGATTGAAAGGGGTTCAGTTATGATTTCAGTGTGCATTGGTACAATCATGTGCATGCGCACAATTATATATTTGCATCCACAACCTTAAATGTATAAGCACTCAAAACAGGAGTACATTCTCCTTGGATAAGATGAGGGCTTTTGATAAAAGAATTTATTTTTTTTTAGAATTTTCCCATTCTGGATGGAAGAATTCATTTTAACAAGAAATAACAATATCCTCTGAATCTATTTCACAACCTAAGCTTAGTCTATCTTCCTAACATCTTATCCCACAATATCTCTCTACATAGCCTACCTTTAGCCATATTTCAAATCACAATATTCTCTTTATTGCCTCATAGCCTGTATTCATGTTATTTCCTCCATATAGATTGTCCTTCTTTTCTCTTCTTTGCAAAGTAATATTCATTATTTTTATTTTTTTAATTTATGAATTACATCAAGAATACAGATGTTTGTATAGAATAATACTATTAACCTTTGGCTATTTACCATGCAGTTCTGTTTAATCATAATAATTTTCAAGTTTTTTTTCAGTATTTCTTCTTGAGAAATAAGGCGTTATCATTAAATTGAATAACACTGTATATTACTTCCTTGTTTCATACCACATCATCCTTCACCATAAATATCCACTCTTCTGAAGTGGGTGGTTAAAATTGCCATCCCAGTTTTGCTATGCATGTATACACCATATTAGTTTTTCATGCTCTTAAAGTTTATATAAATAGTGCCTTAATGTTGCAATCTTATGAAATTTTAAGAAATTATATTTTTTTATAATTATTTATGTTGAAACATGTTTCAATTATTTTATTTTATTATTTTATTTTACTTTTAATATAATTTCTTATCAAGTTAGCTAACATAGAGTGTATACAGTGTGCTCTTGATTTTGGGAGTAGATTCCCATAATTCATCACTTACATACAACACCCAATGCTCATCCCAACAAGTGTTCTCCTCAATAACCATCACCCATTTTCCCCACCCTCATCAATCCTCAGTTTATTCTCTGTATTTGTCTCTTGTTGTTTGCCTCCCTTTTTGCTTGTAACTATTTTTTCCTTCCCTTCCTCCACGTTCTTCTGTTAAGTTTCTCAAATTCCACATATTAGTGAAAAAATATATCTGTATTTCTCTGACTAACTTATTTCCTACCCTCCAGTTCGACCCACATTGTTGCAAATGGAAAGATTTCATTATTTTTTCATTGCTGAGTAGTAGTCAATTGTGTGTGTGTGTGTGTGTGTGTGTGTGTGTGTGTGTGTGAGTGTATACCACATCTTCTTTATCCATTCATCAGCTGATGTACATTTGGGCTCTTTCCATAATTTGGCTATTGTTGCTAGCACCGCTATAAACATTGGGGTATATGTGCCCCTATGAATCAGCACTCCTGTATTCTTTGGATAAATTCCTAGTAGTACTATTGCTGGATCTTAGGGTAATTCTATTTTTAAGTTTTTAAGGAACCTTCACACTATTTTCCAGAGTGGCTGGACCAGTTTGCATTACCACCAACAGTGCAAGAGGATTCCCCTTTCTCCAAAACCTTGCCAACACCTGTTGTTTCCCGAGTTGTTCATTTTAGCCACTCTAACAAATGTGAGGTGGTATCTTATTGTGGTTTGGATTTGTATTTCCTTGATGATGAGCGATGTTGAACATCTTTCCATGTGTCTGTAATCCATCTTGGATATCTTCTTTGGAAAAGTGTCTATTCAGGTCTTCTGCTCATTTATTCACTGGATTATATGTTTTTTGGTGTTGCATTTGGTAAGTTTTTTATAGATTTTGGATGCTAACTTTTATCTGATATGTCATTTGCAAATATCTTCTCCCATTCCATTGGTTGCCTTTTAGTTTTGTTGATCGTTTCCTTCTCTGTGTAGAAGATATTTATCTTGATGAGGTCCCAATATATCATTTTTGCTTATGTTTCCCTTGCCTCCAGAGACATGTCTAGTAAGAAGTTGCTACATCTGGGGTCAAAGAGGTTTGTGCCTCTGTTCTTCTCCAGGATGTAGATGGTTTCCTTTATTATATTTAGGGTTTTCATATATTTTGAATTTATTCTTGTGTATGGTGTAAAAAAGTGATCCTGGTTCACCCTTCTGCATGTCATTTCCAGTTCTCCCAGCACCATTTACTAAGGAGACTGTCTTTTTTCCATTGGATACTCTTTCCTGCTTTGTTGAAGATTAGTTGGCCATATATTTGTGGGTCCAATTCTGTGTTCTCTATTCTATTCCATTTTCTATGTGTCTGTTTTTTGCCAATACCATACTGTCTTGACAATTACAGCTTTGTACAGATTAAAGTCCAAGATTGTGATGCTTCCTGCTTTGCTATTCTTTTTCAACATTAGTTCGGCTAGTTGGGGTCTTTTGTGGTTCCATAGAGATTTTAGGATTATTTTTTTTAGCTCTGAGAAGAATGATGGTGCTATTTTGATTGGGATTGCATTGAGTGTGTAGATTTCTTTGGGTAGTATCAACATTTTAATATTATGTGTTCTTACAATCCATGAGCATGGTATATTTTTACATTTATTTTTGTCTTCTTCAATTTATTTCATAAGCTTTCTATAGTTTTCAGCATATAGATCTTTTATATCTTTGGTTAGGCTTCATTCCTAGGTATTTTATCGTTTAGGGTGTAATTGTGAATGGGATCAATTACTTGATATCTTTTTCTGTTGCTTCATTATTGGTGTATAAAAATGCAACCGATTTCTGTATGTTAGTTTTATATCCTGTGACTTTGCTGAATTCATGTATCAGCTCTAGTAGTTTTTTTTTTTTTTTTTTTTTTGGTGGAGTCTTTCAGGTTTTCCATGTAGAGTATCATGTCATCTGCGAAGAGTGAAAATTTGACTTCCTCTTTGCCAATTTGGATGCCTTTTATTTCACTTTGTTGTCTGATTGCTGAGGCTAGGACTTCTATCCACCACTATGTTAAACAGCAGTGGTGACAGTGGACACCCCTGTCATGTTCCTGATCTCAGGGGGAAAGCTCTCAGTTTTTTTCCCATTGAGGATGATATTAGCTGTGGGCCTTTCCTATATAGCTTTTATGACGTTAAGATATGTTCCTTCTATTCCAACTTTCTTGGGGTTTCATTAGGAAAGGATGTTGTATTTTGAAAAATGTTTTTTGCAATTATTGACAGGATAAAATTGTTATTATTCTTTCTTCTATTAATGAGATATATCACAATGATTAATTTGTGAATATTGAACAAAACCTGCAGCCCAGGAATGAATCCCACTTGATCATAGTGAATATATATTTTTTAATATACTGTTGAATTCGATTTGTTAGCAACTTGTTGAGAATTTTCATCAGGGAAACTGGTCTGTAATTCTCCTTTTTAGTGGGGTCTTTGTCTGGTTTGGGAATCAACCAAGGTAATGCTGGCTACATAAAATGAGCCTGAAAGCTTTCCTTCCATTTCTATTTTTTGGAACAGCTTTGTGCAGGGTAGGTATTAACACTGCTTGAAATGTCTGGTATAATTCCCCTGGGAAGTCTTCTGGCCTAGGACCCTTATTTGTTGGGAGATTTTTGATAACTGACTCAATTTCTTTGCTGCCTGTGGGTCTGTTCAAATATTCTGTTTCTTCCCATTTTAGTTTTGGTAGTGTGGGTATCTAGGGATTTGTCCATTTCTTCCAGATTGTCCAGTTTGTTGGCATATAATTTTTCATAGTATTCTGTAATAATTATTTGTATTTCTGTGGTGTTGGTTGCAATCTCTTCTCTTTCATTCATAATTTTATCTATTTGGGTCCTCTTTGTTTTGTTTTTGAGAATCCTGGCTAGAGGCTTATCAATTTTGTTTATTCTTTCAAAAAAACAGTTCTTAGATTCATTGATCTGTTCTACTCTGTTTTTTTTTTTGTTCTATGTTTTTTTTTTATTTCTGTTCTAACTTTTATTATTCCTCTTCTTCTCCTGGCTTTGGGGTTTCTTTGCTGCTGTCTTTCTATTTTCTTTAGGTGTGAGGTTGGATTCTGCATTTGGGAATTTTCTTGCTTCTGGAAGATAGGCCTGGATTGTGGCATATTTTCCTCTCAGGACTGCCTTTGCTGCATCCCAAAGGGTTTGGACTGTTGCATTTTCATTTTCATTTGCCTCTGTATGTTTCTTAATTTCTTCTTTATTTTCCTAGTTGACCCATTCATTCTTTAGTAGGATGTTCTTTAACCTCCATGTATTTGGAAGCTTTCCAAATACTTTCTTGTGGTTTATTTCAAGTTTCATAGCGTGATCTGAAAATATACATGGTATGATCTCAGTATTTTATGTTTGTTGAGTGCTGTTTTGTGACCCAGTATGTGATTATTTTGGAAAATGTTCCATGTGCGCTTGAGAAGAATGTATTTCCTTCTGCTTTTGGATGAAAAGATCTGAATGTATCTGTTAAGTTCATCAGATCCAATGTGTCATCCAGACCATTGTTTCCTTATTGATTTTCTGCCTGGATGATCTGTCCATTGTTGTAAGTGGAGTATTAAAGTCCCCTACAATCACAGTATTGTTATTTATACATTTATTTATGTTTGTGATTAATTGATTTATACATTTGTTTGCCCCACATTTGGGGCATGAACATTTAAAATTGTTAGCTCTTCTTGATGGATAGACCCATTAATTATGATATAATGCCCTTCTTCATCTCTTGTTATAGTCTTTGTTTTAAAAATAGTTGTCTGCTATAAGTATAGCTACTCTGGCTTTCTTTTGACATCCTGTAGCATGATATATGGTCCTCCATTCCTTCACTTTCAATCTGCAGATGTCCTCAGGTATAAAATGAGTCTCTTGTAAGCAGTATATAGATGCATCTTTTTTTGTTTTGCTTTCTTTAAAAATCTGTTCTGATACCCTATGTCTTTTGATTGGGGCATTTAGTCCATTTACATTCAGAATGATTATTGAAAGATATAGATTTAAAATCATTGTATTTTCTGTAGGTTTCATGCCTGTGGTGAAGTCTCTGATCCTTTGTAGTCTTTGCTTCTTTGCGCTCACAGAATCCCTGTTAATATTTCTTTCAGGGCTGGTTTACTGGTGATGAACTCTTTTGTTTTTGTTTGCCTGAGAAAGCCTTTCTTTCTCCTATTATGAATGACAGCCTTCCTGTATAAAAGATTTTTGGCTGCATATTTTTTCCTATTCAGCACACTGAATAATTCCTGCCACCTCTTTCTGGCCTGCCAAGTTTCAGTGGACAGATCTGCTACTACCCTTATGTGTCTACCCTTGTAGGTTAAGGCCTGTATGCCCCCAGCTGCTTTCAGAATTCTCCATCTTTGTATTTTGCCAGTTTCATTTTGATATATAATGGCGTTGACCTGTTTTTGTTGATTTTGAAGTGAGTTTTCTGTGTATCTTGGATTTGGATATCTGTTTCCTTCCACAGATTAAGGAAATTCTCATCTATAATTTGTTTAAATAAACCTTTTTCTTATTTCTCTCTGTTTTCCTCTTCTGGAACTCCTATGATACAAATATTATTTTATTTCCTTGAATCACTTAGGTCTCTAATTTTCTCCTCGTGGTCTAGTAACTTCCTTTCTCTGTTTTCGTAGCTTCATCATTTTCCATATTTTTATCTTCTATCTCACCTATTCTCTCCTTTGCTTCTCCCATCCTTGTTGTCACTGCTTCTAGTTATTTTGCATTTAATTTATAGCATTTCTTAACTCATGGCTATTTCTTAGGTCCTTGATCTCTGTGGCAATAGATTCTCCGCTGTCTTCTACGCTTTTTTTCAAGCCCATCTATTAGTCTTATGATTATTATTCTAAATTTTTTATCAGATATATTGTTATATCTGTTTTGAGCAATTCTCTGGCTATTTGAGCAATTTCTTCCTGGAATTTCTTTTGAAGAGAATTCTTCTGTTTGGTCATTTTGGCTTGTTCCTTTTTTTTTTTTTTTTTTTTTTTACTTTATATGTTTAATAGCTTGTTATGTATCCTGCTCCTGTGGGTACTACTGTCTTAAAAAGGGGTCATACACTGGCCAAGGCCTGGCACTTCAGGAAGTGTTTTTGGAGTGTATTACATGCACTCTGTTGTTGTGTCATTGGCTGCTTTATCTCACTTTTCGTAGGGGTAGATTGGACCCTCGACTAGGTGTGCTTTGGTTTGTTCCTTGAATTAACCCTGGAAAATAGGAGGAGGCAAGGAAATAAACTTTATCCCAAATAAGGAGAGAAATGATAGGGGTAGAAAAAATACCAGGCAAAGAATCAAAGAAACTATAGGGCTTAATTCAGAGAGGAAAATAAAGAAGCAGATAAAGAAAAGGTTTAAAAAGAATAGAGTAAAAACATGCCTGATTAAATAAACCACCAGAACATAGAAAAAAAAACAAAAAAGAAGAAATAAATATAAGAATCAACCAAAGGTCAAATCAGAAACTATCAGGCTGATTCCAAAGGGAGAAGAAAAAATGAGGAGAGTAGAACTAATCCACCTTTGTTCTTGTTGGTGTAAATGGGATATAATTCACTGAGCTTTAGTACATATTATTGGAGAAGCACCAAATAGTAAAATATATGGAGATGATAAGCAGGCAAAAGAGAAGTAAAGAAAATTAAAAAAATAACAATAATTAAAAAAGAAAAGCAACAGCAACAAGAACAACAATAAATCGACTATAGACAATATACAATAATATACAAAACTGGAGGACAGTTGTCTGTTGGTGTCTTGGAACCAGTGGTTGTGCTGTTCTGGAGGAGGGGCCCTCTGGTTTGGTCAATGTCAACCTCATTTCAATAGATAAGCAGTTACCCAGCACAGAGGGGCAGGGTTTGGTGTAAGCGGGTAAGCAGTGCCACTTTCCTTCTCCCTGAGGCCCCAGTGTGTTGGTGATGGGGAGGAAAATGGTGAAACCATAATCTCGCCATAAGACCAAGTGTCTTAAACCACGCTGTTCAGATAACCCTCACAGAGCAGCATGGGTGCCCATGGGCAGGTTTACCCTGCTCCATAGTTTCCCAAACTTCTCAGGCACTTGACTGGAATTCACAACCTCATGTCTTAAAAGATCCTGCTTCATGTGACCCAGTTATGGAATAGCACCATTCTGCACAGTCAACAAAAGGCCTCCATCTGGCACCTGCAGGGTCTTTTGTCCTTGGAGGAACAATAAACCCTCTTTCCACAGTACTGGAGGGGAGGGATTGCTTTCTGCCAGTGTGTTCCCAAGAGCACTACCAAGCTTGGGGTTGATTCCCCTCCATCTCAGGCACATGCGCCAGCAGTGCCCTATTTCAGTTATTTTAGCTGCCATGTAGTATTGTGTCACAAACTTAGAGTTTTGCATTCCTCTGTTGATATGTTTTTATTTATCTATAAAATACTGAAGCAAATATATTATTGTAAATTATTTATTATGCACATGGCTAGCATTTCTTAAAGGCATTTTATGTAGGATTGGAATTTTTTTTGTTACTGGTTATGTAAAACTTGAATTTATTAAGGTCTAGGAAAACTTACTTTTTCTTCTGTGATACTTCAGTTAATATGAATAGCCTCACTTACTTTGAAAAACAGATCTTAATTTTGTGTGTGTGTGGAATAAGGAATTCCAAGTCAAATAAGAAAGGGTGCCTAGATTGAGAATCTCCAAATTTATCTGCAGCACCCCCCCCCCACACTTTTGCCTTCCTGCTTGTATGTTTTCTCCACTGAGTGCTATTACCAACATCTTGAATCCTAGATAGCTATTGTCTATCTTTTACAAGTTTCTTCCAAGTGTGGAACTAATCCACCTTTGTTCTTGTTGGTGTAAATGGGATATAATTCACTGAGCTTTAGTACATATTATTGGAGAAGCACCAAATAGTAAAATATATGGAGATGATAAAAAGTCCAAAATCATCTATTATTCTAAAAACCCAGCACTGAAAAAAATAATAAATAAATTAATTAGTTAAAAAATACCCAGCATTGCAATCTCGACATAAGAAGCTGATCTCCGGATTCTGCAGTCTGTGCCATTAGGGATATCTACATTTCAGTCCCAAAGGATAATATTTCTTTATTAGCTGCCCAGGCATAGAGAGAGCCATCTTTCCATCCATCTCTCAAAAACTCCATCCTAGACTTCTTGACATTTGTGAGGGGACCAGGCCAGAAGTCAGTTTCTTACACTGCAGTTCAACTATGTTATTTCCCTTCCAGTTCTGTTTTTATTATTATTATTATTTATTATTATTCTGAGAGATGCCTCTTCCTTAATGCATATTTGACACCAAGAATTACCTCACTTTACAAAGCCAACACTGCCTTTATATGTAAGTCCAATAATATAACAGCATATTTAGCTTTATCACAAACAACACACATTAAAAATGAACCTCTCACACATAAAAACAGAATTTTCCACTATACTTCCTGGGATACCAGAATTAGAATTAAAAATGTCTTCCTTTATTTTTTCATAACAAAAATCTTATACTCCTTTCTTTCTTTATTTTTAATTTTTTAAATTTCATTTAAATCCAAGTTAGTTAACATATAGTGTAATAATGATTTTGAGTAGAATTTAGTGATTCATCACTCATATATAACACCCAGTGCTGATCCCAAGTGCTTTCCTTAATGCCTATCACCCATATAGCCTGTCCTCCTACCCAACATTCCACCAGTAACCCTCAGTTTGTTCTCTGTATTTAACAATCTCTTATGTTTTGCCTCTGTCTCTGTTTTTATCTTATTTTTCATTCTATTACCCTGTGTTCATGTTTTGTTACTTAAATTCCACATATTAAAGAAATCATATGCTATTTGTCTTTCTCTGACTCACTTATCTCACTTAACATAATACAACCTAGTTCCACCCATGTTGTTGCAAATGGCAAGATTTAATTCTTTTGGATTGCCAAGTAATGTTTCTCTCTCTGTCTCTCTCTTTCTCTGTCTCTATGTTTCTCTCTCTCTCTCTATATATATATATATTCTTTATCTATTTGTCAGTTGATGCACATTTGGGCTCTCTATGCTTTGCACACTGTTTAGCTGTTTACAAATCTGTCACAATCAATAGAATGACAACTCCTTGAGGGAAGATGTGTCTCTTTGATCTTTGTTCTATCCTACAATAATGTTAACTATGACAATGTTTTGCATGAAGTCAAAGTTGAGGAGACCACTGTGAAACAAATCAATTAAAAAAAAATTTTAATGTTTATTTTTGAGACAGAGAGAGACAGAACATGAATGGGGGAGGGTCAAAGAGAGAGGGAGACACAGAATCGAAGCAGGCTCCAGGTTCTGAGCTGTCAGCAGCACAGAGCCCGACATGGGGCTCGAACTCACAAACCATGAGATCATGACCTGAGCTGAAGTTGGACGCTTAACCAACTAAGCCACCCAGGTACCCCAAGTAATAAATCAATTTTTATGCATTATTACTGTAGCAAGTAAAAATAATTTACTTCATTGTAGAAAACATATTGTTAACATATGATGAGAGAAAAGGATTTGGAAATTGAATTTTATTTCTACAAAGTTATATCTTGTTTTCAAAATATATTTTTCCAAACCAGATGATAATTTCCTTTTCCTTGGATGTCTGTGTAGGATAGAAACAAATTTAATAACCAATTTTAATATTTTCTTGTGGAAATTATTATTTCCTTATATGTTTTATGTGTTAAGGTGGGAGAAATGGATAAAATATTACATGAAATTTTCCCTTCTAATAAGAATATATGTATTTTACATAAACACAAGAATAATTATTTGGTCTAATTTCCTAATTTTAAGTAAAAGGGACATTGAAACAAAGAAACAAAAAGAAGTGACTCTACTAAATTTACAGACATATGTTGATGAAGTTTCTACTATAACCCATAGTTAAAATATCCATAGTTTTAAGAGGTCTTTGGCATGTATGCAAAACAATATCAGAGTTTGTTAGTAAGCTAATACTATGTGTAATCTAATAGAATCATACTGCATATCATTAAAAAAAATTACTTTTGTTGGTAGTTTCTGAGTATGACATGTAGCTTAATCCCTTAATCCTGTCAGTCTGCTCAATCCATTAAAATGGAGTGGGGAGTGGTAGTCTGTACTGGGATATAATGGCCCTAGGTTAATTTCTCCACAAGTTTTCACTTGATGTTTTAGTATTATTACATTTATAAGATTAATATAGGAAAAAAATCTGGTCTAAGACTGAACAAGCTGACATTACCAAGAAGAGGCATTTAACATATTCAAGGTATTTTATGAATCCACCCAAATATGTGTGGATTCACTTTACTCCTTTGAAGGTAATTGCTTGACAAGAGTTCTGCTTAAGAGATGTGAAATGGCTCTATTTTAATAGGAACTTTTTCTATACTTCCCAGTTAAGGGTAACTTTTTATGATTTAACTGTCAGCTGAAGAGAGCCTGATAAGGTCCTGAAGGATGAGTGTACTTTTTACTAAACCAGTAACTCACATAATTTCTGCTTGGGACTTTTCTTTAAATATTTCATTGATTGCTTCAAATATTTTTCAACTAAATAAGTTTCATACCAACTATGCGTTTGACTTTATGCGATGTTATATTGTGTGGTACACTAAAATATAGCCTTTGGCTTTAAGGAGCTTGCAGCCTACTGGGTTGTGGTTAGGAGGATAGAAAAATTACAAAAAAAAAGAATATTTATGCCTAAGGGAAAACTTAAGTAACATACAAAAGGTACAAACTATAACAAATTGAGATTTGGAAAAATAAGAGTTTACATCTTATTCAGGAAATCTTTACTTATTCTCAACAGTGATCCTTCTTTTCTGAGAATTTTCCACATGTCCTTAGCATTTTTAAGCCAATTATCATAACCCACATTATAATTATTTCTGTACTTGTTTTATGATTCTTCTATAAGAACTATATAGATAGCAAAATAGTACTCTTCAGTTAGTGGGTTTCTTTTCAATGGAATTTTTAAAATTGAGATAATATTAAAGAGCACGAGTAAACTGAATCTTAAAGACAATCACTGACAACTGTTAAAAACTTAATTTGGAGGTGATGTCAATAAAATGTAGAGTAAGGATATTGGACAAAAAAACCAAGAAAATTGTCAAAAAATTATCAAAATCAATGTTTTTAGAAAGCTGGGAATTAATCAAAGGTTTGTGGCAATTCAGAAAGCATTTATTCAAGGAAAAAGGCTGATTTCTGGTAATAGCAGTGAGTTTTCTGATTTTTACTTGCCCTATTCCAATCTCCTACTGTAAAAATCCATGATAGACATCAAATCTTACAACCCATGGTTCACAATGAAATACCGCGACCTGACATCCACTGGGGAAAACAGGGATAGAGCTCTTTCAAAACCTCATTCCAAGAGAATTATTATTATATGGTCTGTTTATTGCCTCCTGGGAAGACACAACTGGAAAGGCTGCCTTTATGTGATTTGACTTGGAACTCACCAACTGTGAAAAGCTTTTTACCTGGGGGAAGGTACTGATAATATTTACAGGCAATTGTGTAATTTTAAGACTGCCTGATGTAGTGGAAAACAAGTGGGGCAAATAATAGGCTAACCAAAAAGCTTAACAAGAAACTGTGGGGAATTAGACAGTAATAAGGGCCTTTAAAATCTTCAACATATTTTTGAGAATTTAGAAGGAGATACATCTATAGGGATATGTGCACACTAAAATTGGAAAAGACCCCAAGCTTTCACTGTGGCTGAATTCAAGGCTCTCTGCACAAGCAGGAGGGGAAGGTAAAGGCAGAGTTGTAAACTGAATGACTACAGAAAGTGTGCCTTAACACACAGGGAGTACGCCATTCAAACAAGCATGAAAGTGTGGCTCAGATATGGATAAAAAGGCAATTAACAGAAAATTTACCTGAGAAAGTCAGAAGGAAGAACTTATTAGACAAAGACTTTAACTATTGAATTTATTTTCTAATAACTAAAAAACATTTTATAAAATTAAAGGAAAAATAAGAATGACATTTCACCAAATACAATCAGTAAAGAGATAAAATATAAAAAATAATTCAATAGAAACTCTGTAGATTAAAAGTAAGATAATTGAAATTAAAAAAAACCACATATTAGAGAGACTCAAATGCAGATTTTAGTAGGCAAAAAAAAGTCAGTAATTTAAAGATAGGGCAATTGAGATTACCCAGTCTGAAGAAATAAAAGAAAAATAAAAATAAACTGTTTCAAAAACTTTTGGGACACCGGCATGCACACATACACATAAAAATTTCCACAGGAATAGGAAAGAGAATAGTTCAGAAAGAATGTGTGAAAAAATAATGGTTGATATCTGTTCAAACTTTATGAAAATCATTGATCTAGACAACCAAGAAATTTTATTATTCTTAATTATTTTTAATATTTATTAATTTTTTTGAGAGACAGAGACAGTGTGGGTGGGGGAAGGGCAGAGAGAGAGGGAGACACAGACTCCGAAGCAGGCCCCAGGCTGTGAGCTGTCAGCACAGAGCCCAACACAGGGCTCAAACCCACAAGCTGTGAGATCATGACCTAAGCAGGTGTCAGACGCTTAACGTAGTGAGCCACCTAGGCACCCCTGACATCCAAGAAACTTTATGAACATAGGTCGTATGAACTCAGAGATACAAAATTAGACAAATTGTAATCAAATAATTTATGATCATTAATTTTATATGTCAAATTGGCTGGGGTAGGAGATGCCCAGATAGCATATTTCTTGGGATGTCTGTGAGGGTGTTTCTGGAAGAAATTAACATTTTAATTGGTAGATTGAATAAAGAATAAAACCCTCACCAATGCAGGTGGACATCTCCAATTCACTGAGGATCCAAAAGAACAAAAAGGCAGAGAAAAAGTGAATATATTCTCTGCTTAATATGGACATCCATCTTCTCCTGCCCTTCAACATGGGTGTTCCTGGATCTCAGGTCTTCAGACTCAAAATAGGACTTACACAATAGGACTCAAATAGGCCTTTGGATTTGGACTGAAACTATACCACTAGTTTCCTGTGCCTTCAATTAGCAGTCAGCCAATCATGGGACTTCTCAGCTTCCATAATCACGAAACAATCTCTCAAAACAATATCTTCATATATATAATGTTGACATTGCTATCTCTCTGGATAACTCTAAAACACTCTTGAAAGCAAAAGACAAAAGGACAACGAAAAGTAGCTTGAAACTAGCAAGCCAAAAATGACTTATCAAAACACAAGATTCTCAACAAAGGCAGAGATAAACATAAGTACACAGATGTTTTAAGAGTAGAAATGTACTTTTGTTTGTAAAACTTTTTTTCTTTTTAATAAATTTGAAAGACAATAAAACAATACTCATAGAAAGTATGGTAATGAGCATAAAATGTGTAAAGATATAATTGGCATGTCAATAGCAGCAAGTGTGTGGATGGGGCTGTAAAGAAAAAAAAACTTTTGTACACTATTGAAATTAAGATAGTATTAATCTAAATTAGATTGTTATAAATTAAGATGTCAATTCCAATCTACTGTGAAACTACTAAGAAAATAACTTCAAAACACACTAAAATAAAAGTGGTATGATAGAAAATACTCATTTTATACAAAAGCAGGATTGAAGGCAGGAGGAAACAAACAACATCACCACCACCATGAAAACAACAACAACAAACAAACAAAAAAACAAAAACAAAAACACGACCTATCAAAAAATAGCAAAATGGCACACATACATTCTACTTTACCAGGAATTACATTAAAAATAAATGGATTAGAGGGTGATATTATAAAGATAACAACATAGGTCATTACAGACTTTGCTCCCACTCATAAGAACTAACTACTCATGAACAAGATACTACTGAAAGAATAGTATGGATGAGGCTGAAGTAGCTCCCTTCACCACAGAGACCAAAACAGAGTACATTAGAAGGGTAAAATAAATGGCTACATTTTGACATTACTCTTCTCTCCAGAGAGCATAGCACAACACCCAGAGATGTCCCCCGAGTCTATGTTTCAGCCAGGGGGAAAACAGAGCACAAGGGGTACATCCAGCTCCCCCAGAATTTTGGGTTGGTTGAGGGTCTCCACTCTTGTATTACATTATGGGAACTGTGGGGGTAATCTGCAAAACTTTTCCACTGGGAATCTGATTGTGATGGAGAAAAGGGAGGGGCTTGCAACAACCAATGCTTAGATGTTGGCAGATCAAGGTCTTACCTGAAGCACCCAAGTAGTAATCCCAACCAGCTGCTTTACTTATCTTCAGAGAAAAAACAGTGATGCAGTCTGACCAGAAAATCCAAGAAAGTGTAGGTTTTCCTGACTAATAGCTTCAAAAGAAGAGCTTGCTGGCTCAGGGTCTGATCTTTCCCCCATCTTCTCCCATGCCCATGCAGGGGAGCTATCATAAGGCAGCCCACTGTTGAGTGTACGTATTGTTCTTGCCCAACAAGAAGGCCTGGTCAGAATACCTGGGTGTTGTATAGCCCAGAAACACTAAGGCAGAGTACAGCAGACAAAGCTGATCCTCTGCAAACCCAAAGTCTGTCACTCTTTTTGTCCAGGGGACTGGGGGTATAGATCAATTCAAGACCACAAAGAGTCTGTTAAAGCTTGGAACTAGTTAACCACCCCCTTGCCAACACTTCACCTGGAAGAGGAGCTAATTTTTAACCCCACCTGCTGTTGAGGGTAGCTCTCAGGCCCTCTCAACCAGAAATCCTGACTAGGAACACCTGTAAGATTGCTTTGAGATAGATGTTCTGTTTTGCCCAAGCAAGGGAGTTAATTCATAGCCATGCTTATTACTGAGTATAGCTCCTGACCCATCCTGACCAGAAAACCTGAATGGGAAACTTGGAAGGAAGAATTGGAGCTGGCTTCCTTGCTTATCCAAGCATGTAGCTAATATATAGCGCCATCCACTGCTGAGTATAGAATCTGGCCCAATCCACCAGAAACCCTGCCCAGAACATCTGGGAAGTTGCCCACCTTAGCAACACTTGAGCAGAGTCCAGCAGGCAGAGTTCATCTGCAGAGCAAAGCAAGTGACCCCATTCTGCCAAGCCACTTGGGTTGTGGTTTGGCATAAGTCATGACAACAAACAAAGAGCCTTTTCATCCTTGGAATTGGCTTTGTCATTTTGCCTGAACAGGGAAACTGATTTGCAGTCCTGCAAAATGCTGAATACAGACCTCAATGAGCCTAACCAGGTAAATTAACAAGAACACATGAGAAACTATGTAATCTTTCCAGTATCCCTGCTTACAGAAAGCATGATCCATGGCTTGCCCCATCTATAAAGTAAAACTGGTGGATATGTTTGTCCAGGAAATTCAGTACACAGTGTTGCCTGATTCAGGTCCCTAAACTAAGTCATGAAAGCCTTGGGGTCCATGCTGATGCCCCACCAGGCAAGGAAAGCTAATTCATATCCCCCCCTATCTCTGAGTATAGTGTCAGTCCCAACAGTCTAGAAAGCCTGACCAGACAACACACGCAAACACTTAGTCCACCTATAGCATCATATAGGCAGGAAACCAAGCCAGCAGTCCTATCCAAGGGTTCTCATCCAGTGCTCCCTCTCCTACATGAGAACTTAGACATTGGTCTTGTCCTAAAATGGAGCCTGATAATAAGGCCCACCTGCACAAGGACATTAGAAGAAAGATAAGTTGGGGGCACCTGAGTGGCTCAGTCTGTTAAGCATCCAACTCTTGATTTCAGCTCAGGTCATGAACTCATGGTTCATGAGATCCAGCCCATATATCAGGCCCTGAACTGAAAGTACAGGAACCTGCTTGGGATTCTCCCACTCCTCTCCCTCCCTCCCTCCCTCTCTCTGTCTGTCTCTCCTTTTTCCCCATGCTCTCTCTCTCAAAATAAATAAATAAACAAGAAAAATATATAAGTTAAATACAAGGGAATCCACTCAATACTATAGATACAACTTTTAACAGAAGTTTTTCAGGAGAGAGAATGGGATAATATATTGAAAATATTGAAAGAAAGAAAATATGTCAAGTATAAATTTCTATACCTGACAAAACTGTCCTTTAGAAAGGAAAGAGATAAAGTATCTTTTGAACAGCAGCAAAGAGGTAAGGGATGTCATCACCTCCAGACCTTTCACACAAGAAATGCTAAAGTGATTTCTGTGATGGGAAGTAAAAGGATGCTAATTGACATCACAAAAACATGTAAAAGTAGTGTAAAACTCACTGCTGATGGCAAATTTATAGTCAAACTTCAGCACTGTAATATGTTTATGGTGGTGTGTAATTCTGTTACAACGTTTATTATTATTTTTTTTTAATTTTTTAATGTTTATTTACGTTTGAGAGAGAGAGAGAGACAGAGCTCAAGAGGGGAAGGGCCAGAGAGACAGGGAGACACAGAATCCGAAGCAGGCTCCAGGCTCTGAGATGTCAGCACAGAGCCCGACGTGGGGCTCGAACCCACAAACCATGAGATCAAGAACTGAGCCGAAGTTGGATGCTTAACCGACTGAGTCACCCAGGTGCCCCTCTTACAACTTTTGAAGTTAAAATACAAACATAGTAAAAAATAACTAAAATAATGTTATTGAATAAATAATATTAAACAAAAATATGAACTTTAATGTCAGTGACTTAAACTATGTAAAATATAAGCGGGAGAAACAAAACTGCAAAGTTTAGGAACGCTAAACTCAAAGGTAACTTATCAGTTTAAAATAGAGTGGTCTAATTTTAACATATTTATGTGATCTTTATATTAATCCCAAGGGAAAAATCTGTAGTAATTACACAAAAGCCATGATAAAATAAATCAAAGCATACTGACACCAAAATACATAAAAATACAAAAAAATAGATTGCAGGATAAAAAAGCAAGGAAAATGTATCCATAAAATAGTCAGAAAACAAATGCAATAGTATGTCCTTACCTATCATTAATTACTTTAAATGGTAATGGACTGAGTTTTCTTTTTTTTTAAGTTTATTTATTTATTGTGTGTGAGAGAGAGAGCAGGGTGGGGGACAGAGAGAGGGAGAGAGAGAATCCCAAGCAGGCTCTGCACTGCCAGTGCAGAGACCAATGCAGGGCTCAAAATCAGAATCTATGGGATCATGACTTGAGCCAAAACAAGAATCCGAGGCTCACCTGACTGAGCCACCCAAGCACCCCAATGGATTGAGTATTCTTATTAAAAGATTTAGTGTGGCTGAATGGATTAAGACACAAGATCCAATTATATGCTGCCTACAAAAGGGTAACTTTAGCCTTAACAGCACTCAAAGACAGAGAAAAGTGATGGAAAAATTTATTTTAAGTAAATGGTAACATAAAAAAAGAAAATAGAGCTAGCTAAATTTACCTTGGAAAATATACTTTAAAATAAACATGATAGGCTTCTGGGAAGATGGTGGCGTAGGAGGATGCTGGGCTCACTGCGTCCTGCTGATCACTTAGATTCCACCCACACCTGCCTAAATAACCCAGAAAATCGCTAGAAGACTAGCAGAACGGATTCTCTGGAGCCAAGCCTAGACGAGAGGCATACGGAAGAGGATAGGAAGGGCAGAGAGACTGGCGGGAGGGAGCCGGGGTGGAGGGGCGGCCCACCGGCAGAGCAGAGCCCCCGGGTCTGGCTTGCAAAAGTGGAGGGGCCAGAAAGAGTGTGTTCAGTCAGCAAGTGGGATTTAACATCTGGAAGGTTATAAGTTAACAGTTCTGCTCAGAGAGCAGGAGGGCTGAAAGACATCAAGAGGGAGAGTTGTTGAGCCCCAGAAGACAGAGCACAGCTTGGCGGGGAACAAAGGTGCTCACCAGCGCCATCTCCCTCGCCCATCCCCCCAACCAAAATCCCAAAGGGAACCAGTTCCGGTCATGGAATTTGCTTGCACCGGGCAAACACCCAATGCTGTGCTTCTGAGGATCCATCGCTCCGGTGGGTCTGACTCACTCCCCATGCCTCAGGGCCCCTCTGGAAGCGGATCTCCAAAGGAAAAGTGATCTGAGACTGCCCCTCCCACACCTGTGCATCTTGCCAATCCACCCCAGCTAATACTCCAGATCTCTAGCACCACAAGCCTGGCAGTGTGCAAGTAGCCCAGACGGGCCACGCATCCCACATTGAATCATGCCCCTAGGAGAGGGGAAGAGAAGGTGCACACCAGTCTTACTGTAGACCCAGCAGTGGGCTGGGGTCAGATATCAGGTCTAACTGCGGCTCCGCCCACCAATGCAAGTTATTCCAGGCAGCACAGGGGAAGTGGCCCGCAGTTCCGCACCACTGCAGGGACTATCAAAAATGACAAAACGGAAGAATTCCCCTCAAAAAAAAAACCTCGAGGAAATAACAACAGCTAACGAACTGATCAAAAACGATTTAAACAATATAACAGAAAGTGAATTTAGAATAACAGTCATAAAATTAATCGTTGGGCTTGAAAACAGTATAAAGGACAGCAGAGAACCTATTGCTACAGAGATCAAGAGACAAAGGAACAGCCAGGAGGAGCTAAAAATGCTATTAATGAGCTGCAAAATAAAATGGAGATGACCACGGCTTGGATTGAGGAGGCAGAGGAGACAATAGGTGAACTATAAGATAAAATTATGGAAAAGAAGAAGCTGAGAAAAAGAGAGATAAAAAAATATCCAGGATATTGAGGGGAAACTTAGAGAACTAAGTGATGCACTAAAGAGAAATAATCTACACATAATTGGTATCCCAGAGGAGGAAGAGAGAGGGAAAGGTGCTGAAGGTGTACTTGAAGAAATCATGGCTGAGAACTTCCCTGATCCGGGGAAGGAAAAAGGCATTGAAATCCAAGAGGCACAGAGAACTCCCTTCAGACGTAACTTAAATTGATCTTCTGCACTACACATCATAGTGAAACTGGCAAAACACAAGGATAAAGAGAAAATTCTGAAAGCAGCTAGGGATAATCGTGCTCTAACATATAAAGGGAGACCAATAAGACTCATGACTGATCTCTCTACTGAAACTTGGCAGGCCAGAAAGGAATGGCATGAAATCTTCAATGTGATGAACAGAAAAAATATGCAGCCAAGAATCCTCTATTCAGCATTCTGTCATATAGAATAGAAGAGGAGATAAAGGTCTTCCCAAATAAACAAAAACTGAAGGAATTCATCACCACTAAACCAGCCCTACAAGAGATCCTAAGGGGGATCCGGTGAGACAAAGTACCAGAGACATTGCTACAAGCATGAAACGTATGGACATCACAATGACACTAAACCCCTATCTTTCTATAATAACACTGAATGTAAATGGTCTAAATGAGCCAACCAAAAGACATAGGGTATTAGAATGGAAAGAAAAAAACAAGACCCATCTATTTGCTGTCTACAAGAGACTCATTTTAGACCTGAGGACACTTTCAGATTGAAAGTAAGGGGAGGCAGAACTATTTATCATGCTACTGGAAGTCAAAAGAGAGCTGGAGTAGCCATACTTATATCGGACAAAATATAAATTAAAGGCTGGAACAAAACATGAAGAAGGGCATTATATAATAATTTACAGGGTCTATCCATCAAGAAGAACTAACAATTATAAATGTCTATGCACCAAATATGGGAGCCCCCAAATATATAAAACAATTACTCACAAACATAAGCAACCCTATTGACAAAAATGTGGTAATTGCAGGGGACTTTAATACCCCACTTACAACAATGGATAGATCATCTAGACACATGGGCAATAAAGAAACAAGTGCCCTGAATGATACATTGGATCAGATGGACTTGACAGATATATTTAGAACTCTGCATCCCAAAGCAACAGGATATACGTTCTTTTCAAGGGCACATGGAACACTCTCCAAGATAGATCACATACTGGGTCACAAAACAGCCCTTCATAAGTATACAAGAATTGAGAGCATACGATGCATACTTTCGGACCACAATGCAATGAATCTTGAAATCAACCACAGGAAAAAGTCTGGAAAACCTCCAAAAGCATGGAGGTTAAAGAACACCCTACTAAAGAATGAATGGGTCAACCAGGCAATTAGAGAAGAAATTTAAAAAAATATATGGAAGCAAATGAAAATGAAAAGACAACAATCCAAACGCTTTGGGATGCAGCGAAGGCAGTCCTGAGAGGAAAATACATTGCAATCCAGGCCTATCTCAAGAAACAAGAAAAATCCCAAATACAAAATCTAACAGCACGCCTAAACGAAATAGAAGCAGATCAGCAAAGATACCCTAAACCCAGCAGAAGAAGAGAAATAATAAAGATCAGAGCAGAAATAAACAATATAGAATCTAAAAAAACTGTAGAGCAAATCAACGAAACCAAGAGTTGGTTTTTTGAAAAAATAAACCCAACTGATAAACCTCTAGCAAGGCTTCTCAAAAAGAAAAAGGAGATGACCAAAATAGATAAAATCATAAATGAAAATGGAATTATGACAACCAATCCCTAAGAAATACAAGCACTTATCAGGGAATACTATGAAAAATTATATGCCAACAAGCTGGACAACCTGGAAGAAATGGACAAATTCCTAAACACCCACACACTTCCAAAACTCAAACAGGAGGAAGTAGAAAGCTGGAACAGACATGTAACCAGTGAAGAAATTGAATCAGTCATCAAAAGCCTCCCAACAAATAAGAGTCCATGGCCATATGGCTTCCGTGGGGAATTCTACCAGACGTTTAAAGCAGAGATAATACCTATCCTTCTCAAGCTATTCCAAAAAATAGCAAGGGAAGGAAAACTTCTGGAACCATTCTGTGAAGCCAGTATTATTTGATTTCTAAACGAGACAGAGACCCAGTAAAAAAAGAGAACTACTGGCCAATATCCCTGATGAATATGGATGCAAAAATTCTCATTAAGACACTAGGAAATCGAATTCAACAGCATATAAAAAGAATTATTCACCATGATCAAGTGGGATTCATTCCTGGGATGCAGGGCTGGTTCAACAGTCGCAAATCAATCAATGTGATACATCACTTTAATAAAAGAAAAGATAAGAACCATATGATGCTGTCAATCGATGCAGAAAAAGCATTTGACAAAATACAGCAAATTTTCTTAACAAAAACCCTCAAGAAAGTCGGGATAGAAGGAACATACTTAAACATCATAAAAGCCATTTATGAAAAGCACACAGCTAACATCATCTTCAATGGGGAAAAACTGAGAGCTTTCTCCCTGAGATCAGGAACACGACAGTGATGCCCACTCTCACCGCTGTTGTTTAACGTAGTGTTTGAAGTGCTAGCATCAGCAATCAGACAACAAAAGGAAATCAAAGGCATCAAAATTGGCAAAGATGAAGTCAAGCTTTCACTTTTTGCAGATGACATGATATTATACATGGAAAATCCGATAGACACCACCAAATGTTGGCTAGAACTGATACATGAATTCAGCAAAGTTGCAGGATACAAAATCAATATACAGACATCAGTTGCATTCTTATACACTAATAATGAAACAACAGAAAGAGAAATAAAGAAACTGATCCCATTCCCAATTGCACCAAGAAGCATAAAATACCTAGGAATAATTCCAACAAAGATGTACAAGATCTGTATGCTGAAAACTATAGAACGCTTATGAAGGAAATTGAAGAAGATATAAAGAAATGGAAAAACATTCCACAGTGATGGGTTGGAATAATAAATATTGTCAAAATGTCAATACTACCCAAGGCGATCTACACATTCAATGCAATCCCAATCAAAATTGCACCAGCATTCTTCTTGAATCTAGAACGAGCAATCCTAAAATTCATATGGTACCACAAAAGGCCCCAAATAGCCAAAGTAATTTTGAAGAAGAAGACCAAAGCAGGAGGCATCACAATCCCAGACTTTAGCCTCTACTACAAAGCTGTCATCATCAAGACAACATGGTATTGTCCCCAAAACAGACACATAGACCAATGGAATAGAATAGAAACCCCAGAACTAGACCCACAAACATATGGCCAACTGATCTTTGACAAAGCAGGAACGAACATCCAATGGAAAAAAGACAGTGTCTTTAACAAATGGTGCTAGGAGAACTGGACAGCAACATACAGAATAATGAAACTAGACCACTTTCTCACACCATTCACAAAAATAAACTCAACATGGATAAAGTACCTGAATGTGAGACCGGAAACCAACAAAACCCTGGGAAGAAAACAGGAAAAGACCTCTCTGACCTCAGCCGTAGCAATTTCTTACTGGACACATCCCCAAAGGCAAGGGAATTAAAAGCAAAAATGAACTATAGGGACCTCATGAAGATAAATGCTTCTGCACAGCAAAGGAAACAATCAACAAAACTAAAAGGCAGCCAGTGGAATGGGAAAAGATATTCACAAATGACATATTGGACAAAGGGCTAGTATCCAAAATCTATAAAGAGCTCACCAAACTCCACACCCGAAAAACAAATAACCCAGTGAAGAAATGGGCAGAAAACATGAATAGACACTTCTCTAAAGAAGACATCTGGATGGCCAACAGGCACATGAAAAGATGCTCAATGTCGCTCCTCATCAGGGAAATACAAATCAAAACCACACTCAGATATCACCTCATGCCAGTCAGAGTGGCCAAAATGAACAAATCAGGAGACTATAGATGCTGGCGAGGATGTGGAGAAACGGGAACCCTCTTGCACTGTTGGTGGGAATGCAAATTGGTGCAGCCACTCTGGAAAACAGTGTGGAGGTTCCTCAAAAAATTAAAAATAGACCTACCCTATGACCCAGCAGTAGCACTGCTAGGAATTTACCCAAGGGATACAGGAGTACTGATGCATAGGGGCACTTGTTTCCCAATGTTTAGAGCAGCACTCTCAACAATAGCCAAATTGTGGAAAGAGCTTAAATGTCCATGAATTGATGAATGGTTAAAGAAATTGTGGTTTATATACACAGTGGAGTACTACGTGGCAATGAGAAAGAATGAAATATGGCCCTTTGTAGCAACGTGGATGGAACTGGAGAGTGTGATGCTATGTGAAATAAGTCATACAGAGAAAGACAGATACCATATGTTTTCACTCTTATGTGGATCCTGAGAAACTTAACAAAAACCCATGGGGGAGTGGAGGGGAAAAAATGAGGTTAGAGTGGGAGAGAGCCAAAGCATAAGAGACTCTTACAACTGAGAACACACTGATGGTTGATGGGGGTGGTGAGAATGAGGGAAGGGTAGGTGATGGGCATTGAAGAGGGATATTTTGGAATGAGCACTGGGTGTTGAATGGGAACCAATTTGACAATAAATTTCATATATTAAAAAAAAACTAAACATGATAAAAATAGAAAAAGAAGATCATTATTATATAAAGATAAAGGGGGCAATATATCAAGAAGATCTCATAATCATAAATATTTAGGCACTAAATATTGGAGCACCTAAATACAGAAAAAATAAACAGACTTAAAGTAAGATATAAATATCAATATAATAGTTGGGGATATTAATATCCTATTCTTAACAATGCATATATCAGAGAATCAATAAGGAAACAGCAGATTCAAACACGTTAGACCAAATAGACCTATCCGACATATTCCCAACATTCTAATAACACCAGAACATACATTATTCTTGAGTGTCAGTAAAACTTTTTTAGGATAGATCATATGTTAGGCCACAAAAAAAAGTCTTAGACATTTCAAGACTGTAATCAAATAAAATATCATCTCTGACCATAATGGTATGAAACTAGAAATAATGGTGCCTGAGAGGCTCAGTCAGTTAAGTGTACAGCTCTTGATTTTAGCTCAGGTCATGATCTCATGGTTCATGAGTTCAAGCCTTGTATCAGGTTCTGTGTTGACAACACAGAGCTTGCTTGGTATTCTCTCTCCCTCTCTCTCTGCCCCTCCCTCCTTTCCTTTCTATGTCTCTCTTTCAAGATAAACAAAAAGAAATTTAAAAAAATAGAAATAAGCAACATGAGGAAAACAAAAAAAAAAAAACATTGAGTACATGGAAATTAATAGCACTATCCTGAAGAACTAATGTATTAAAAAAGAAAGTAAAGGGAAAATTAAAAAGTACCTTGAGACAAAGGAAAATGGAAACACTACATATGAAAATTTAAAGAACGAAATAAAAGCACTTCTAAGTGGAAGTTAATAACAAATAATGCCTACATTAAGAAATAACAACAACCAATTGAAAATAAACAACCTAACGCTCTGCCTCAATAAACTAAAAAAAAAAAAAAATCAGAGTTCAAAATTGGCAGAAGGAGGGTTTTAAGAAAGTTTAAAGCAGAAATAAGTGAAAGAGAGAACAGACAAAACAATAGAAAAGATTAAGAAAACTAAGAGATGGTTCCTTGAAAAGATAGACAAAACTGAGAAACTTTTAGCTAGATTAAGCAAGAAAAAAAGAGGAACCAAATTAACAAAACTATTAAGAGGAGATATTAAAACTAGTAACAAAGAAACGTGAAGTATCACAAGAAGTTACTATTTTTTAATGTGTATTTATTTATTTTTTGAGAGACAGAGATAGAGAGACAATGGGGGAAGGATACAGAGAAAAGGAGACAGAGAATCACAAGCATGCTCCACAGTCATCAATGCAGAGCCTAACATGGGGCTAGAACTCACAAACTGTGAGATCGTGACTTGAGCCAAAACCAGAGTTGGGCGCTAACTGACTGAGACACCCTGGAACCCCAAGAAGTTACTATTTAAAAATATATACCAACATATTGCACACCAAAGAATAAATAGAAAAAAAAATGCATAGAAACATACAACCCACCAAGACTGAATCAGGAATAAATAAAAAAAAAATAACAGACCAATTATTAGTAAGGGTATGGAATCAGTAATGAAACGTTTCCCATGAAGTACAGCTCAAGACCAGATGGCTTCACTGGTGAATTCTACTAAACATTCAAAGAATTAATACCAATACTTCTTAAAATCTTCCAAAAAGTTGAAAAGGATTTAACACTCCCAAACTAGTTTTACAAGGCCTGCATCATCTTGATCCCAAAGCCATAAAAGAATAGCACCAGTAAAGAAAAGTACAGACCTATAATTCCTGATAAATTTAGATGAAAAATTCTCAGTAAAATACTAGGAATCCTAATTCAGCACTGCCTTAAAAGAATCTTTCACCATGTTCAAGCAGGTTTTATTCCTGAGATGCAAGGATGGTTCATCAAACACAAATCCAAATGTAATACATCACATTAATTAAATAAAATGTAAAATGCATGGTCTCAATAGGTGCAATAAAACATATAATCATTTAAATTGATGCAGAAAAAGCATTTGACAAATTTCAACACTAGTTATGATAGAAACTCAACAAAATGAGTATAAAAGGATATACATCAACATAATAAAGGCTATAAATGTCATACTCAGTGGTGAAAATTTGAAAGCTTTTTCTCTAAGAGCAGGAACAAGACAAGGATGCTCACTCTCACCACCCCTATTCAACACTGTTCTGTGTAATAGAAGTCCTAGCCCAAGCAATCAGGCAATTAGGCAATCATTCAATCAATGAATCATCAGAATTGTAAAGAAATGAGTGAAATTGTCTCTTTTCATATCATATTCAAATTCATATTCATATTCATTTCATATATAATATGTAAATAATAAATATATAACAATATTTATATTATTAACAAATTTATTTTATAATATAAAACACTAACATAAAATAAAATATTACTGTATTTATGTTAATTGTGTATATGTATATGTGTGTGTATATATATATATGTATATAAAAAATGCTAACATCTCCAAAAGCTTAAATACAATAAAGAATTTCAGAAAAGTTGAAGGATACAAAATTAACATACAATATCAGTATCATTTGTATACAATAAAATAAATTATCTGAAAAGAAAACTTAGAAAGTGCTCACATTTAAACAGTGATCCCATCAAAAACAATACAATAGTTAGGAGTAATTTTAAACAATGAGGTAAAACATCTCTACAATGTAAACTACAAGGCATTGATGAAAGCAATTGAGTAAAACACAAATAAATGAAAATTATGCCATGTTCATGGATTAGAAGAACGAATATTATTAAATGCCTGTACTACTCCCAAACCATTGATAGGGACAGTTCAAATGCTATCAAGATTCCAGTGGCATTTTTCTTTTAAAAGATAAAATAATAATCCTAAAATTTATATGAAAACACAAAATATTCTGAATAGCCAAAGCAATCCTGACAAAGAATGACAAAGAGGGTGGCATCTCACTTCCTGTTTTCAATATTATAAAGTTATAGGAAACAAAACAGTATTGTAATGACATAAAAGAAACACGTAAAACAATGGAACAGATTTCAAAGGGTCAAAATAAACTGAAAGGAGCCAAAAAATCTCAATGGGGAAAAAACAGACTCCTCAGTAAGTGGTTCTGACGAATTTGAGATTCACATGTAAAAAAATGAAACTAGACACCTATCTTACACCACTCACAACAATTAACTTATAATGTATTAAATACTTAAATATAGGACTTAAAACCCTAATTTTTTAGAAGAAAACAGGGGAAAAATCTCCTTGACATAGATCTTGGCAAGATTTTTTAAAAAAATATGATACTTAAAGCATAAGCCACTAAATCAAAAATAAACAACTAAGACAACGTCAAAGAAAAATGCACGGGATACCTGGGTGGCTTGGTGGGTTTAGCGTCCAACTCTTGGTTTTGGCTCAGGTCATGATCTCAAGGTTCATGAGTTTGAGCCCCACAACGGGCTCCACACTGTGTCTCTCTCGCCTTCTCTCTTTGCCCTCCCTGGCTTGCTCTCGCTGTATCTCTCAAAAATAAATAAATAAACTTAAAAGTTAAAAAAAGACAGATAAATTCTTCTGCACAGTAAAAGGAACAATAAAAAAATTAAGTCAACTTACTAAATGATAAAATATTTGAAAATGATATCTGATAAAGGATCAACCTCCAAAATACTTAAAGAAATCGTATCGTTCAATGCAAAAACATAAATAAGTAATAAATAAATTCCCATTCTCTAAAAAATGGGCAAAAAGCATAAGTAGACATATTCCCAAAGATATATGAATAACCATAGATACTGAAAAAGGTGCTCAATGTCATTAATCCTTAGGGTAATACAATTTTTTTTAAAAAGTTTTAATGTTTATTTATTTTTGAGAGAGAGACAGAGACAGAGACATAGTGCAAGTGGGGGAGGGGCAGAAAGAAAGAATCTGAAGCAGGCTCCAGGCTCCCAGCTGTCAGCACAGACAGCTTGAAAACCGGAACCATGAGATCATGACCTGAGCTGAAGTCTGACGTTTAAAAGACTGAGCCATCCAGGCTCCCCAGGGAAATACAAATTGAAATCACAATTGGATGTCATCTCTAGCTGTTTAAATGGATATCATCAAAAAGACAATGCATAACAAATCATGGCATTGATGTGGAGAAAATGGAGCCCTACTGCACTGTTGTTAGGATTGTAAATTGTTACAGTCATTATGGAAAAAAAAATGGAGCTCCGTCAAAATAAAAAAGAAAGAAAATAAGTGCCATATAATCATTACTTCAAATATTTGAATATATCTAAAGATAACAAAATAATATTTTGAAGAGTTAC
The DNA here is from genome assembly GCF_022079265.1 of Lynx rufus. Taxonomy (NCBI): domain Eukaryota; kingdom Metazoa; phylum Chordata; class Mammalia; order Carnivora; family Felidae; genus Lynx; species Lynx rufus. Next base: position 50,916,477 of record NW_025814828.1, on the reverse strand, counting down.
CTGCAGCTCCATGTACATAGCAGCATTATTTACAAAATCCAAAACTTGTAAACAACATAAGGGTCCATCAAAGGATGAGTGAATAAAGAAGTTGTAGTATATACATAAATATTTAGTCATTGGAAAGAAGGAAATTCTGTCATTTACAACAACATGAATGGACTTGAAGGCATTATGCTAAGTGAAATAAGTCAGAAAGAAACAAATACTGTATGATCTCACTCACGTGTGGAATCTAAAAAAAAAGAAAATCAGAAAAAAAAGAGTAGATTTGTGGTTACTAGAAGCAGAGGTTGGGAGTGGAAGAAATAGAAAAGAGGTGAAAAAATCACAAACATCTGGTTATAAGACAAAAAAAGCAATCTACACATTCAATGCAATCCTTATCAAACAACACCAGCATTCTTCACATAGCTAGAACAAACAACCCTGAAGTTTGTATAGAATCACAAAACACGCCGAATCGCCAAAGAAAGTAATGTTGAAAAAGGAAACCAAAGCTGGAGACATCACAATTCAAGACTTTAAGCTGAATTACAAAGCTGTAATCATCAAGACAGTATGGTATTGGCAAAAAATAGACACATAGATCAGTGGAAAAGAATAGAAAACCCAGAAATGGACCTAAAAGGCTGTGGTCAACTAATCTTCAACAAAGCAGGAAAGAGTATTCAATGGAAAAAAGACAGTCTCTTTAGCAAATGCTACTATGAGAACTGGACAGTGACATGCAGAAGAATAAAACTGGACCACTTTCTTACACAATACACAAAAATAATTTCAAAATGGATGAAAGACCTAAATGTGAGATAGGAAACCATCAAAATCCTAGAGGAGAAAACAGGCAGCAACCTCTTTGACCTCAGCCGTAGCAACTTCTTACTTGACATGTCTCTGGAGGCAAGGGAAATAAAAGCAAAAATGAACTATTGGGACCTCATCAAGATAAAAAGCTACCACACAGCAAAGGAAGCAATCAATAAAACTAAAAGGCAATCTACAGAATGGGAGAAGACATTTGCAAATGACATATCAGATAAAGGGTGAGTATCCAAAGTGTATAAAGAACTTATCAAAATCAACACCCAAAAAACAAAAAATCTAGTGAATGGGCAGAAGTCATGAATAGACACTCTTCCAAAGATGATATCCAGATGTCTAAGACACACATGAAGATGCCCAACATCACTAAGTGTCAGGGAAATACAAATCAAAACCACAATGAGATATCACTTCATACCTGTCACAATGGCTAAAATGAAAAACTCAATTCAGGAAACAACAGATACTGGTAAGAATGTGGAGAAATGGGGACACTTTTGCACTCTTGGGAATGCAAACTGTTGCAGCCACTCTAGAAAACAGTATGGAGGTTACTCACAAAATTAAAAATAGAACTACCCTATGACCCAACAATTGTACTACTAAGAATTTATCTGAAGGTTACAAAAATTCTGATTTGAAGGGGCACATGCACCCCACGTTTATAGAAGTGCTACCAACGATAACCAAATTATGGAAAGAGACTAAATTTTCATTCAACTGATGAATGGATAAAGAGATGGTATTTATATACAATGGAATACTACTCAGAGATGAAAAAAATGAAATATTGCCATTTGCACAGTGGATGGAACTAAAGTGTATTATGCTAAGCAAAACAAGTCAGGAAGAGAAAGAAAAATATCATATGATTTCAATCAGATGTGGAATTTGATGAATAAAGGGGAAGATAAGAGAAATAAGATAAAAAGAGAGATGGAAGCAATCCATAAGAGACTCATAAATACAGCGAATAAATAGGTTTGCTGGTGGGGATGTGGGTGGGAAGATGGGTTAAATGGGTGATGGGTATTAAGGAGGGCACTTTTGGGGTTATGTGTAAGAGATGAGTCACTGGGTTGTACTCCCGAAGTCAAGACTACACTGTATTTTAACTAAGTTGAATTTAAAAAATAAAAATAAAAATAAACATACATACATACATACATGCATACATAATTACTGAAGTTAGAATGAAGTTAGATACTAAGAGTTCTTATCATAAGAACAAGTTATTTAATTTTGTATATACATGAGATGATGTATGTCAACTAAACATATACTGATCATTTCACAATACATATAAGTCATTATGCTGTACACTGTCAACTTAGTGCTCTATGTCAATTATAGCTCATTAAAACTATTAAAAACAATAAATATATAATATACATAAAATGGATTAAACTCTGCAATTAAAAGGCAGAGTTTATCAGAATGGATTAAAAACAAACAAACAAACAAAACATGAGTCAACTCTGTTATCCACAAGAGTCACATTTAAAAGTCACAGGTACAAATAGGGTGACAATAAAATGATAGAAAAATCCATTCAAGCAATAATCAAAAAAAGAGCTGGAGTGGCTATACTAACATTTGACAAAACAAACTTTTTGCTAAAGACACAAGGATAATTTACTTTATTTTATTTTATTATTATTTTTAAATATAACTCATTGTCAAATTGGCTTCCATACAACACCCAGTGCTCATCCCAACAAGTGCCCTCCTCAATGCCCATCACCCACTTTTCCCTCTCCTGACCCCCATTCAAATCTCAGTTTGTTCTCTGTATTTAAGAGTCTCTTATGGTGTGCCTCCTTCCCTCTCTGTTTGTAACTACTTTTTCCCCTTCCTGTACCCCATGGTCTTCTGTTAAGTTTCTCAAGATCCACATATGAGTGAAAACATATATCTGTCTTTCTCTGACTGACTTATTTCACTTAGTATAATACCTTCCAGTTCCATACATGTTGCTGCAAATGGCAGGATTTCATTTTTTCTCATTGCCAAGTAGTATCCACTGTATATATAAACCACATCTTCTTTATCCATTCATCAGTTGATGGACATTTAGGATCTTTCCATAATTTGACTATTGTTTAAACCACTGCTATAAACATTGGGGTACATGTGCAATGATAAAATTGTCAATCCTTCAAGAACATATAGCAATCATGAACATATATGCCTCAAACAACAAAGCTTTACAATAAATGATTTTAAAACTTACATAATTGGAAGAGAAATACACAATTCAACAGCAATAATGAAATACAATATCCCACTTTACATAATGGATAGGATAACATCAGACAGATATTTCATGTGGAAACAGAACACTTGAGTATAAACCAACTCAACCTAACTATGGAGCACTCAACCCAACAGTAAGGGAATACACATTTTTGACACATGTACATGAAACATTCTCCAAGATATATCATATGTAATGCCATAAAGAAATCTTAATACATTTAAAGGATTGAGATCATCCTAAGTATATTCTTTAAACACATGGAAAAAAATTCAAAATTAATAACTGAATGAAATTTTAGAAATTAAAAATTATATGGAAATTTTAAAACATTCTGCTTAAAAATAAATGGGTCAAATAGGAAATAATATTAAAAACTTTGATATTAAGGAAAATGAAAAACAAAACAAAGTAAATATGGGACACCGTTAAGATCATGTTTAAAAGGAAATTTACAACTTTAAACACCTTATTGAAGAAGAAGATATGAAATCAATAATCTCATACTGTACCTTAAACTTTATGCAATGGAACAAACTAAACCCATAGCCAGCATTAAAAAAGAAATAATAAAGATTAGAATTAAAATAGTGAAATAGGTAATTAAAACAAAAACAATGAGATCACAAGTTGTTGTTGTTGTTGTTATTGTTTTTGGAAGATGTCAATGCAATTAAAAAACTTTTGGCTAAGTTCAGAAAGGAAAAGAAAGATAAAAATAACAAAACCAGAAGTGAATAAAGGTACATACTGTAAACTTCACATAAATAAATGAAAAGATTATAAGGCAATATGAAGAATTGCATGAAAAGAAATTAGGAAACCTAGATAAAATCAACAAATTCCTCGAAAGACAAAAACTATAAAACAGGAATAAATGAAAATGTGAATATACAGATAACAAGTAAAGATGTTTAATTAATAACGAATAGGGTACTAAACAAAACAAAACAAAAAGCCCAGGAACAGTTGGCGACACTTCACAATTATATTAAACATTTAAGGTAGAATTAATATCAAATCTTCACAAATTCTACGAAAGAACAATGAAAAGTTTCCAACTCATTCCATCAAGCTAATATTACCCTGATACCAATAGCAATCAAACAAACAAACAAATAAGTACACTATGGGGGCATTTCCTTATGAGTATAAATGCAAAAATTCTAAAAAAAATACAAGCAAAATCCAATGACATATAAAAAGCATCATAAACATGACCAAAATGGATTTATTCTCTGGAATACAAGGTTGAAATAATATGTCAAAACAAATCAGTGTACTGTTCTATTTCAATTGCAGAAAGGACAAACATCACATGATAATCCCAATAAGATGCAGAAAAATATTATGGCATGATTCAAAATCTTTCATGATAAAAACACTCAAATAAGGAATAGAAAGAAACTTCTTCAAACTGACAAAGGAACCTGTGAAAAATCCGCAGCTACATCATAATGGTGAGGGACTGATTGCATTCACCTTTAGATCAGAAACAAGACAAATGTGTCTGATTTCACCACTTCCATTTAACCTTCTACTGGAGTTTCTAGCAATGGCAATCAGGTGAGAAAAATAAATAAAAAACATAGAAATGGAAAATAGAGAAATAAAATTTGTAAAAAAATTACTTTTCTAATGGCATAATCATTTATATAGTAAATCCTAAAGTGTCAAGAAAAACTATTAGAGCTAATAAGCCAATTTAGTAAGTACTTTAATATGAGATCAATATACAAAAAATAAATTGTATTTCTATACACTAGCAACAAAAAATTGAAAATGAATACAATTTTATATATAAGAGCATGAAAAAAATCACTTAAGAACAAATATAAACAAAATGAAGATTTGAACATAGTAAGTTTCAAAATATCATTGAAAGCATCAAAAAAATTATAAGAAAATAAAATGATATTCCATTTATAAGAATTAGAAGTCTTAATATTTTTAGTATTAATACATTCTAAACTTATCTACAGATTCAGTGAGATCCCTATCAAAATTCCAACTGCATTTTTCTCAGCAATTAGTAGCTGAAACTTTAGTGACAAGCTGACACTAAAATTCTTATGTAAATAAAATGATACAGAATAACCAAAACAATCTTGAAGAACAACAAATTTGGAGGGCTTACACTTCCAAATCCAAAACCCTGCTACAAAGCTACAGTAGTAATCAACACAGTGTGATACTGTCATAAGAATAAAAAGGTACACCAATAAAATACTAGAGTTCAGAAATATACCTATCCGTTAGCATCAGTTGATTATCAACATGGGTAATAAGACATTGATAGGGAAATAATAATCTTTTCAACAAATGGTGCTAGGACAACTTAATCTACACATGTAAAAGAATGAAGTTAGGCCCACAATTTACATCATACACTGTTGCAGGGACTATGACCAGAGTCGCAAAAGATGAGTCCGCAAAGTGCAGTTAAGTGAGGGTCCTCATACTTGAGTTGGAATGAGGCCCCGACTCTAGAATGAAGCTTCTTTTTATTAGGATAATTGCTAAATACTATGTGCATAAAGTCAGCTAAGCAAGTGTGTTAATCAATCTAATGGTTTAGCTTTTCAAGGTTGAATTTCGAGTTAATTGGTTTCTATATCACTAGGAAGGGTCAAGTGTGAAGGAGGATCAGGCCCTACAATGTTAAGAACTGCAGCCACGTTCAGCTGTGTAAACATGTCCTAAGGCCTTGCACCTTCTCCAGCCCTTCCCTCTTGAAGTCTTTTTCTTTGATGCTTCTCTCCTGCATCTCCCACAATACACAAAACTGACAATTGGATTAAATACCCAAGTCTATGATACAAACTTAAAAAAAAAAACACTTAGCAGAAAACTGAGGTGTAAATCTTTACAACTTTGAATTAGGCAGCAGTTTTGCAGAGAAGGCATCAAAAATAAGAGCAACTGCTATGGACTGAATGTCTGAGTTCCCTCATAATCCTGATGCTGCAGAGTTAATCACCTATATGATGGTATTTGGAAGTGGGGCTTTGGGGGAAGTAATTAGCTTAAAATGATATCATGAGAGTGAGATGGGATTAGAGTCCTTATATGAGAAGGAAGAGATCAGAGCTCTCTCTTCCTCTCCATCACAGGAAGACACAGTGAGAAGGCGGCAGTTTATGTCAGGAAGAGGGTTCTCACCAGGAACCAAATATACTGGCACCTTGATCTTGGACTTTTCCACTCTTCAGAACTATGAGTAATAAATATTTGTCATTTAAGCTAACAAGTCTATTGTATCTTGTTATGACAACCAGAGGTGACTAAGACAGCAACCAAAGAAAATAATACATAAAGTGGACTTTGTCAAAAATTTAAAACTTTAATGCTTCAAAAGATACTATTGAAAAAGTAAAAAGTAAACCCATTGAGTGGGAGAAAACATTTGCAAATGATATGTCTGACAATAAATGTTTTTTAAAATATAAAAGGACACGTAAAAATCAACAATTAAAGTACAAGTAACCCAATTAATATATGGACAAAGAATATGAATAGATATCTCTCCAAAGAAACTGTACAAATGATAAAATCTGCAGAGTGAAGGAAACAATCAATGAAACTAAAAGGCAACCTTCGGATTGGGAGGTCATATCATAATTGCAAATGATATCTGATAAAGGGTTAGTATTCAAAATACATAAAGAACTTATGAAATTTAACACCAAAAATCAAATAATCTTGTTTGAAAATGGGCAGAAGACATGAATAGACACTTTTTCAAAGACATACAAATGGCTAACAGACACATGAAAAGATGCTCAACATCACTCTTAATCAGGGAACTATGAATTAAAATTATGGTGAGATATCAACTCACAACTGTCAAAATGACTAAAACAAACAGCAAAGGAAAACAATAGGTCTTGGCAAAGATGCAGAGAAAGGGGAACTCTCTTACACTGTTGGTGGGAATGCAAACTGGTGCAGCCACTCTGGAAAACTGGATGGAGGTTCCTCAAAAAGTTAACCTTATGTCCCAACAATTGCACTACAAGGTATTTTTCCCAAAAGATACAAAAATACTGATCTGAAGGGATACATGCACTCGATGTTTATAGTAGCATTATCAACAATAGCCAAATTATTGAAAGAGCCCAAATGTTCATTGACTGATGAATGGATAAAGAAGAGGTGGTATATTTATATATACAATCAAATTTTACTCAGCCATTATAAGGAAAGAAATCTTGCCATTTGCAAAACTGTTTATGGAGCTAGAGAGTGTTATGCTAAGCAAAATACATCAGTCAGAGAAAAACAAATACCATATGATTTCATTCATATGTGGAATTTAATATATAAAATAGATGAACATAGTAGGGAAAAAGAGAGAGGCAAACCAAGAAACAGACTCAACTATGGCGAACAAACAGGGTTGTTGGAGGGGAGGTGGGCAGAGGATCAGTAAAATGGGTGATGTATATTAAGGAGGGCAGTTGTTGTGATGAGAACTGGGTGTTGTATGTAAGTGAAGAATCAATCCTATACCTTAAACTAATATTACACTGTATGTTAACTAACTGGAATTTAAATAAAAACTTGAAACCACAAAAAAAACCCACATAAACAAATGTCCAATAAAGACATGAAAAGATGTTTGTCAAAACCACAATGATAGATGAGGAAAGGAAGATGGCAGAGCAAGAGGATCCTGAGCTCCCCACCTCCAATAGATCAACCAAGGCAATAACAGCATATTTTGCAATTTAGTCTGAAGACTGGCAGAACAAATATTCTACAGATAATCATAGGGAAAATGCCACATTGGAAAGGGTAGTAAGGGCAAAGATGCAATTAAGAACCAAACTCTCATCCAAACACCCAGAAATGAGAGTGACATCATAACCAGGGAGGAGCAAAGGGTCAAATCCCACAAAGACAGCAGTGACCCTGGGGACCCACACACAGGAAGGCAAGGTCTGACTTTGAGAATTAGTGAGGCTTAACTTTGGGGGCTTTAAAAATCATCAGAGGTTAACTCTAGGAGAGTCAGAGGGTGATAGGAAACTGATGTTCCACCTTAAGGGATATTATGCTAAATAACTAGGCTGAAGGTGTCTGAAGTAGCTTTCTCGAGGAACAAAAGTTCTGGCAAGCACCACTTTTCTCACTCTTCACCAGCATAGATACCCAGATAGTTTTTTGAGCCATTTCTGACACTATGCATCAACCTTTCCAACACTGTATGCCCTGCCCAGAATTTTCCTGTTTGCCACTCCATGCAACAACCACATCCTGACAGGTGCCCTTTCAAAGCAGTTCCCACACCAACAAACCCGGTAGGCAGCCCCATCCAAGAACAGTATCCCCCTAAAGCTACTCCTGCCCTTGGTAGGTGAGGAGCAAACCCTGACCACCACCTCACCCACAGCAGTCACAGCAGCTCATTGGAGACAGTCAGGCTGAAGGTCAGCTTAGCATCTATAGTCAGGAATTCCAGAAATGTTTGGGACAAACCCTGCCCACCATTGTACCCACAGTAGTCACAGTGACTCATTAAAGACAGCCAGGCTGAAGGCCAACATATCTCCATGGATCACAGGGCAGCAGCAGCCAGGACCCTAAGACATGTGTAATGGAGTGCAACAGAGCTGCACAGCAAAAAAGAAAAAGAAATAATAATGAGAATAGGTTAAGGATCTTTGTGACATCATCTTACATAGTAACGTTTATTTTTTTAATCTTTATTGTATGTGAGAACTGAGAGGGAAAAGAAGGAGAGAGAAAGAAAGAGAGAGAGAGAATCCTAAGCAGGCTCCATGTTATCAGCACAGAGCCTTACGTGGAGCTTGATGTCATAAACTGTGGGATCATGATCTGAGCCAAAATCTAGAGTTGGATGCTTAACCTATTGAGACACCCAAGCACCCCTCACATAATAACATTTAAATTACAAGAACCCCAGAAGGATAAGAGAAAGATAAGGGGGCAGAAAATATATTTGAAGAAATTTAAAGCTGAATACTCTCCTAATATGGGTAAGGAAAACAATACATCTAGGTCCAGGAAGCACAGAGAGTTCCCCAAAAGATGAACACAAGGATGTACATACCAAGGAAAAAAATAATAAATGGCAACAATTACAGATAAAGAGAGAATTTTAAATGCACCAAGATAAAAGCAAACAGTTACACACTGTTTGGGGAACACCATATGGCTGACAGTTCATTTCTCAGCAGAAATTTGGCAAACCAAAAGACCTAAAAGGAAAAATCCTACACCCAGAACACCTTATTCAGCAATATTATTATTGAGAATTGAACAAGAGATAAAGAATTTCACAGACATTTTCTGCTATTTTGTCATTAGTGTATAGAAACACATCAGATTTCTGCATATTAACTTTGTATCCTGCAACCTTGATGCATTCACTTATTATTTTTAGTAGTTTATTTTTCATGGAGTCTTTATAGCATTCTATGTATAATATTATATCATTTGCAAATAGTGACAATTTTACTTCTTCCTTACCAACTTCTCTTGCCTTATTGCTATGGTTATAACTTCCAGTAGTAGTTGAATAAGTGGTGAGTGTAGACATCCCTGTCTTGTTATTGAACTTAAAGCTCTCAGTTTTTCACCATTGAGTATAATGTTGTCTGTGGATTTTTCATATTTGGCTTTTATTATGTTTAGTATGTTCCTTCTATAACTAGTTTGTTGAGATTTTTTTAAAATCATGAAATGATGTTAAATTTTGTCAAATCCTTTATATGCTTCTTATTGAGATCATCATATGATTTCTATCCTTATTTTGTTAATCTGGTGGATCACATTTATTTGATAAAAACACTACTTCAAAAAGATATATGCAGAGAATGGTGTCTCCGGAGCCAAGTGCAGATGAGAGGCCCACGGAAGAGGGTAGGAAGGGTGGAGAGGCGTGCACGATCCACGGACTGGCGGGAGGGAGCCAGGGCAGAGGGGCGGCCCCCCCCCGGCCAAGCAGAGCCCCTGAGTCTGGCTTGCAAAAGCAGAGGGGCTGGACGGAGTGTGTTCCCACAGCAAGCGGGACTTGACATCTGGAAGGTTATAAGCTAACAGCTCTGCTCGGAGAACGGGAGGGCTGGAGGACAATGGGAGGGAGAGTTGTTGAGCCCCTGAGGACAAAGCTCAGCTTGGTGGGGAACAAAGGCGCTCACCAGCGCCATCTCCCTCGCCCAGCCCCCAGCAAATTACCCAACGGGAACCAGTTCCTGCCAGGGAACTTGCTTGCACCCCGCAAACACCCAACTCTGTGCTTCTGCAGATCCATCCCTCCAGCGGGTCTGACTCCCTCCTGGTGCTGCAGGGCCCCTCACGAAGTGGATCTCAGAAGGAAAAGTGACCTGAGCCTACCCCTCCTACCCTGTGCACCTTGCCAATCCACCCCAGCTAATACGCCAGATCCCCAGCACCACAAGCCTGGCAGTGTGCAAGTAGCCCAGACGGACCACACCACCCCACAGTGAATACCGCCCCTAGGAAAGGGGAAGAGAAGGCACACACCAGTCTGACTGTGGCCCCAGAAGTGAGATGGGGGCAGACATCAGGTCTGACCGTGGCTCCTTCCACCAATGCAAGTTAATCAAGACAGCACAGGGGAAGTGCCCCACAGTCCCACACCACTCCAGGGACTATCCAAAATGATGAAACGGAAGAATTCCCCTGAGAAAAACGCCCAGGAAATAACAACAACTAACAAACTGATCAAAAATGATTTAAACAATATAACAGAAAGTGAATTTATAATAATAGTCATAAAATTAATCGCTGGGCTTGAAAACAGTAGAAAGGACAGCAGAGAATCTCTTGCTACAGAGATCAAGGGACTAAGGTACAGCCCGGAGGAGCTAAAAAATGCTATCAACAAGTTGCAAAATAAAATGGAGACAACTACGGCTCGATTTGAAAAGGCAGAGGAGAGAATAGGTGAACTAGAAGAGAAAAATATGGAAAAAGAAGAAGCTGAGAAAAAGAGAGATAAAAAAATCCAGGAGTATGAGGGGAAAATTAGAGAAATAAGTGATGCACTAAAGAGAAATAATATATGCATAATTGGTATTCCAGAGGAGGAAGAGAGAGGGAAAGGTGCTGAAGGTGTACTTGAAGAAATAATAGCTGAGAACTTCCCTGAACTGGGGAAGGAAAAAGGCATTGAAATCCAAGAGGCACAGAGAACTCCCTTCAGACGTAACTTGAATCGATCTTCTGCACGCCATATCATAGTGAAACTGGCAAAATACAAGGATAAAGAGAAAATTCTGAAAGCAACTAGAGATAAACATGCTCTGACATATAAAGGGAGACCTATAAGACTCGTGACTGATCTCTACTGAAATTTGGCAGGCCAAAAGGAATGGCAGGAGATCTTCCATGTAATGAACAGAAAAAAATATGCAGCTGAGAATCCTTTATCCAGCAAGTCTGTCATTTAGAATAGAAGGAGAGATAAAGGTCTTCTAAACAAACAAAAACTGAAGGAATTAATCACCACTAAACCAGCCCTACAAGAGGTCCTAAGAGGGATCCTGTGAGACAAAGTACCAGAGACATCTCTACAAGCATGAAACATACAGACCTCACAATGACTCTAAACCCATATCTTTCTATATTAACACTGAATGTAAATGGACTAAATGCACCAACCAAAAGACATAGGGTATCAGAATGGATAAAAAAAAAAACAAGACCCATCTATTTGCTGCCTACAAGAGATTCATTTTAGACCTGAGGACACCTTCAGATTGAGAGTGAGGGGATGGAGAAGTATTTATCATGCCACTGGAAGTCAAAAGAAAGCTGGAGTAGCCATACTTATTTCAGACAAACTAGACTTTAAATTAAAGGCTGTAACAAGAGATGAGGAAGGGCATTATATAATAATCACAGAGTCTATCCATCAGGAAGAGCTAACAATTATAAATGTCTATGCACTGAATACAGGAGCCCCCAAATATATAAAACAATTACTCACAAACATAAGCAACCATATTGATAAGAATGTGGTCATTGCAGGGGACTTTAATACTCCACTTACAGAAATGGATAGATCATCTAGACACACGGTTAATAAAGAAACAAGGGCCCTGAATGAGACATTGGATCAGATGGACTTGACAGATATATTTAGAAGTCTGCATCCGAAAGCAACAGAAGGTACTTTCTTCTTGAGTGCACATGGAACACTCTCCAAGACAGATCACCTACTGGATCACAAAACAGCCCTTCATAAGTATACAAGAATTGAGATCATACCATGCATACTTTCAGACCACAATGCAATGAAGCTTGAGATCAACCACAGGAAAAAGTCTGGAAAACCTCCAAAAACATGGAGGTTAAAGAACACCCTACTAAGGAATGAGTGGGTCAACCAGGCAATTAGAGAAGAAATTAAAAAATATACGGAAACAAACAAAAATGAAAATACAACAATCCAAACGCTTTGGGATGCAGTGAAGGCAGAAGTAATTAAAAAATATATGGAAACAAATGAAAATGAAAAGAACATTGCAAACACTTTGGGATGCAGCAAAGGCAGTCCTGAGAGGAAAATACATTGCAATCCATGCCTATCTCAAGAAACAAGAAAAATCCCAAATACAAAATCTAACAGCATGAAATAGAAGCAGATCAGCAAAGACACGCTAAACCCATCAGAAGAAGAGAAATAATAAAGAACAGAGCAGAAATAAACAATATAGAATCTAAAAAAACTGTAGAGCAGATCAACGAAACCAAGAGTTCATTTTTTGAAAAAATAAACCCAATTGATAAACCTCTAGCAAGGCTTCTCAAAAAGAAAAGGGAGATGACCCAAATAGATAAAATCATGAATGAAAATGGAATTATGACAACCAATCCCTCAGAAATACAAGCAATTATTAGGGAATACTATGAAAAATTATATGCCAACAAACTGGACAACGTGGAAGCAATGAATAAATTCCTAAACGCCCACACGCCTCCAAAACTCAATCAGGAGGAAATAGAAAGCTTAAAGAGACTCATAACCAGCGAAGAAATTGAATCAGTCATCAAAAATCTCCCAACAAATAAGAGTCCAGGACCAGATGGCTTCCCAGGGGAGTTCTACCAGACGTTTAAAGCAGAGATAATACCTATCCATGTCAAGCTATTCCAAAAAAATAGAAAGGGAAGGAAAACTTCCAGACTCATTCTATGAAGCCAGTATTACTTTGATTCCTAAACCAGACAGAGACCCAGTAAAAAAAGAACTACAGGCCGGTATCCATGATGAAGAAGATGGCAAAATTTCTCAGCAAGACACCAGCAAATCGAATCCAACAACATATAAAAAGAATTATTCCTCATGATCAAGTGGGATTCATTCCTGAGATGCAGGGCTGGTTCAACATTCACAAATCAACCAATGTGATACATCACATTAATAAAAGAAAAGAACCATATGATCCTGTCAATCGATGCAGAAAAAGCATTTGACAAAATCCAGCACCCTTTCTTAATAAAAACCCTTGAGAAAGTCAGGATAGAAGGAACATACTTAAAGATCATAAAAGCCATTTATGAAAAGCCCAACGCTAACATCATCCTCAATGGGGAAAAACAGAGCTTTTTCCCTGAGATCAGGAACATGACAGGGATGCCACTCTCACCGGTATTGTTTAACATAGTGTTGGAAGTGCTAGCATCAGCAATCAGACAACAAAAGGAAATCAAAGGCATCCAAATTGGCAAAGATGAAGTCAAGCTTTCACTTTTTGCAGATGACATGATACTATACATGGAAAATCCAATATACTCCACCAAATGTCGGCTAGAACTGATACATGAATTCAGCAAAGTTGCAGGATACAAAATCAATGTACAGAAATCAGTTGCATTCTTATACACTAACAATGAAACAACAGAAAGACAAATAAAGAAACTGATCCCATTCACAATTGCACCAAGAAGCATAAAATACCTAGGAATAAATCTAACCAAAGATGTACAAGATCTGTATGCTGAAGACTATAGAAAGCTTATGAAGGAAATTGAAGAAGATATAAAGAAATGGAAAAACATTCCGTGCTCATGGAGTGGAAGAATACATATTGTCAAAATGTCAATACTACCCAAAGTCATCTACACATTCAATGCAATCCCAATCAAAATTGCACCAGCATTCTTCTCGAAACTAGAACAAGCAATCCTAAAATTCATATGGAACCACAAAAGGCCCGAATAGCCACAGTAATTTTGAAGAAGAAGACCAAAGCAGGAGGCATCACAATCCCAGACTTTAGCCTCTACTACAAAGCTGTGATCATCAAGACGGCATGGTATTAGCCCAAAAACAGACACATAGATCAATGGAATAGAATAGAAACCCCAGAACTAGACCCACAAACGTATGGCCAACTCATCTTTGACAAAGCAGGAAAGAACATCCAATGGAAAAAAGACAGTCTCTTTAACAAATGGTGCTGGGAGAACTGTAAAGCAACATGCAGAAGGCTGAAACTAGACCACTTTCTCACACCATTGACAAAAATAAACTCAAAATGGATAAAGGACCTGAATGTGAGACAGGAAACCATCCAAACCCTAGAGGAGAAAGCAGGAAAACACCTCTCTGACCTCAGCCGTAGCAATTTCTTACTGGACACATCCCCAAAGGCAAGGGAATTAAAAGCAAAAATGAACTACTGGGACCTTATGAAGATAAAAGTCTTCTGCACAGCAAAGGAAACAACCAACAAGACTAAAAGGCAACCAACGGAATGGGAAAAGATATTTGCAAATGACATATTGGACAAACGGCTAGTATCCAAAATCTATAAAGAGCTCACCAAACTCCACACCCGAAAAACAAATAACCCAGTGAAGAAATGGGCAGAAAACATGAATAGACACTTCTCTAAAGTAGACATCCGGATGGCCAACAGGCACATGAAAAGATGCTCAACGTCGCTCCTCATCAGGGAAATACAAATCAAAACCACACTCAGATATCACCTCACGCCAGTCAGAGTGGCCAAAATGAACAAATCAGGAGACTATAGATACTGGCGAGGATGTGGAGAAATGGGAACACTCTTGCACTGTTGGTGGGAATGCAAATTGGTGCAGCCACTCTGGAAAACAGTGTGGAGGTTCCTCAAAAAATTAAAAATAGACCTACCCTATGACCCAGCAGTAGCACTGCTAGGAATTTACCCAAGGGATACAGGAGTACTGATGCATAGGGGCATTTGTACCCCAATGTTTATAGCAGCACTTTCAACAATAGCCAAATTATGGAAAGAGCCTAAATGTCTATCAACTGATGAATGGATAAAGAAATTGTGGTTTATATACACAATGGGGTACTACGTGGCAATGAGAAAGAATGAAATATGGCCCTTTGTAGCAACGTGGATGGAACTGGAGAGTGTGATGCTTAGTGAAATATGCCATGCAGAGAAATTCAGATACCATATGTTTTCACTCTTATGTGGCTCCTGAGAAACTTAACAGAAACCCATGGGGGAGGGGAAGGAAAAAAAATAGATTAGAGTGGGAGAGAGCCAAAGTATAAGAGACTCCTAAAAACTGAGAACAAATGAGGGTTGATGGGGGGTGGGAGGGAGAGGAGGGTGGGTGATGGGTATTGAGGAGGGCACCTTTTCGGATGAGCACTGGGTGTTGTATGGAAACCAATTTGACAATAATCTTCATATATTGAAAAAAAGATATATGAATCCCCTAACTTTACTGAAACATTATATAAAATAGCCAAGATACAGAAACAATATAAATGTCCATTGATAGCTTAATGGATAAATAATTGTGATTATATATATATATATATATATATATATATGAAAAATACCAGATGATTTCATTTATATGTGGAATTAAAAAAAAACATAACAAATGAACAAGAAAAAAAAGCAGAAATAGATCCAATATTCGGAGAACAAATTAATGGTTGCCAGAAGGGTTGGAGGATGGGCAAAATGGTGAAGGGGAGTGGAAGGTACAAGGTTACAGCTATGGAATGAATAAGTCACAGGGTTGGATGTTACAGCATAGGGAATATAGTCAATGGTATTGTAGTACTGCTGAATGGTGACAGATATTATTTGCATTTGTGGTGAATATAGCATAACATATAGAGTTGTCAAATCACTATATTGTACACCTGAAACTAAAGGAACATTATGTGTCAACTATACTTCAATTTAAAAAGAAAACTTTTTCCAAACAATTTTGAAGTAGTTCTTCACCACTAAATCTTCCTTAAAAGGAATGTTAAAGAGAACCCTTTAAGTGGAAACAAAAGGCCATAACTAGACGAAAGAAAATTATAAAAAGAATACATTTTACTTGGAGAAGTGCAAGAAACGAAGAGCAAGAGAAGAAGAAAGGAATAGAGAATAATATAAAAGCATGCAGAAAAAAATTAACAGAATGGAATTAGTACATATCTATCCATAATTACATTATCAATTATAAATACTCACTTTATCAATTACTACTGATGTAAATATGTTAATTCTCCAATAAAAAGATATAGATTGACTGAATGTATAAAAAACAAGACTCATCTTTTTGCTGCCAGAAGGCTCACTTTAGATATAAAGACACATACAGACTTATAGTTAAGGAGTGACAAAATATATTGTATGCAAATGGAAGCAAAAAAAAAAAAAAACCTCAGGTAACAATACTCAACCAGATAATATAGATTTTGGAAGATTGCAATAAGAGGCAAAAGAGGTCATATCATAATGCTAAAAGGATCAATACAATAAGAGGATATAACAATTATATATATATATGTATACACACACACACACACACACACACACTCTCTCTCTCTCTCTCTCAGCACAGAAGCATCTAAATATTTAAAGCAAATATTTAGAGACATAATGGGAGTAATGCTGTAATACAATAATAGTAGGGGACTTTAACACTCCACTTACATTAGCAAATAGATCATTGAGACAGAAAAAATCAATGAGAAAAAATATTTTTGAACTACATATTAAATCAAATTGACTTAACACATATTTATAGAACATGTTATCCTCAAACAGCAGAATACACATTTTTTCAAGTGAACATGGAATATTTTCAGAGGACAAGACATGATAGGCTACAAAATAATTCTCAATAAATTAAAAAGATTGAACATATATTTTCCAACCATAATATGATGAGAAATCAATTACAAGAAAAAAAAAACATGGAGGCTAAAAAAGCTAGTTACCACAAAAAAAATGGGTCAATAAAGAAATCAAAGAAGAAATCAAGAAATATCTGGAGGCAAATAAAAATTGAAATAATACAGTTCAAAATCTTTAGGATGCAGCAAAGCAGTTCTAAAAAATAAGCTTATGGGGTACCTGGGTGACTCAGTCAGCTGAGCATCTGACTTTGGCTCAGGTCATGATATAACACATTTGTGGGTTTGAATCCCATGTCAGCTCTGTGCTGACAGCTCAGAGCCTGGAGCCTGCTTCAGATTCTGTGCCTTTCTGTCTCTCTGCCCGTTACCTCCTTGTGCTCTCTTTCTCTCTCTCAAAAATAAATAAACATTTAAAAAGTTAAAAAAATAAATAAAAAGAAAGTTTATAACAATAAAGACCTAACATAAGAAACAAGAAAAATCTCAAGTAAACAATTTGAACTTACACCTAAATAAACTAGATAAAGAGGAAAAAATAAAGCCCAAAGTTAGTAGAAGGAAAGAAATAATAAATATCAAAGTGGGAATACATGAAATAGAGATTAAAATGATATTAAATATTAATGGGACCAAAAGCTAGTCTTTTGGGGAGATAAACAAAATTGATTAACCTTTAACCAGACAAATAAAGAAAAAAAAACTCAACTAAACAAAGTCACAAACACATAAGAAGTTATAACTGGCACCAGAAAAATACAAAAAAGAGAAAAAAAATAAGAAATTACCATTAAAAAGTCCATGCCAGAAAGTTGGTCAACCTATAAAAAATCATTTTTTGAAGCATACAAATGTCCAGAATGAATCATAAAGAAACAGAAAATATGAACAGACCAATTACTAGTAAAGAAATTTAATTGGTAATCAAAAAACTTCCAACAATCAAAGTCCGGGACCAGATGTCTTTATAGGTGAATTCTACTAAATATTTCAAGAACTATTAATATGTACACTTCTTAAACTATTCTAAAAAAATGAAAAACAAAATTATATGCCAATATCCCTGAAAAGCATAGATGAAAAATCCCTCAACAAAATATTAGCAAACCAAATTCAAAAATACACTAAAAAGGTCACTCACTGCAAGCAAGTTGTATTTATTCTATTAAGGCAAACATGGTTCAATATATGCAATCAATCAGCATGATGTACCACATTAACAAATGAAAGGTAAAAATAATATGATCATCACAATAGATGCAGAAAAAAAAAACATTTGACAAAATTCAACATCTGTCCATGATAAAAACTGTCACAAAGTGGGTTTAGAGGGAATATACCTTCACAAAATAAAGGCCATATTTGACAAACCCATAGCTAACATCACACTCAGTGGTGAAAAGCTGAAAGCTTTTTCATAATTTTAGGAACAATACAAAAATGTCCACATTCACCAATTATTTTCAAAATAGCACTGGAATTTTATCTATAGCAATCAGATGAGAAATAGACATCAAAGTCATTCAAATTGGTCAAGAAGTAAAACTGTTACTATCTGCATATGACATGATACTATATTTAGAAATCTCTAAAGACCTCCAAAAAGCCTATTAGAACTAATAAATTAGTTCAACAAAGTTGAAGGATTCAAAATCAATATATATAAACATTTTGGATTTCTGTATACTACTAGTGAAATACAAGAAATAAAAATTAAGAAAACAATCCCATTCATAATTGCATCAAAAATAATAAAATACTTGGGAATAGGTTCAAAGAGGGGAAAGACCTATACACTGAAAAGTAGAAGACACTGATGAAAAAATGCAAATATGACACAAATAAATGGAAAGGTATATCATGCTCATGGATTGGAAGAATAAGTATTGTTAAAATATCCATACTACCCAAAGCATCCTATAAATATGAGGCAATCCCTACTAAAATATCAATAGTATTATTCAAATAACTAGGACAAATCATAAAATTTATATAGGCCCACAAAAGACTTTAAATAGCCACAGAAACCTTGAGAAAAGTGTACAAAGCTGGAGGTATAACAATCCCAGGTTTAAAGTATACTCTAAATCTATAGTAATCAAAATAGTATGGTACTGGCAGAAAAATAGACACGTAGATGAATGGACTTATTGAGAGTCCATAAATAAACTCACACTTACTTTAGTGGTTAATTTGTCTATGACAAAGAAGGAAAGAATATAGAATGGGGAAAAAAACTGTCTTTTTAATAAATGGTTTTGGGAAAACAGGACATCTACATACAAAAGTATTAAACTGGATCAGTTTCTACCACTATACACAAAAATAAACTCAAATTGGATTAATTATGTAAATATAATACCCAAAACCATAAAATTTCTAAAGGGGAGTTGGGAGGGGAATGGCCTAAATGGGTGATGGATATTAAGGAGGGCACTTGTGGTGATGAGCACTGGGTGTTATATGTAAATGATGAATCACTAAATTCTACTCCTGAGACCAATATTACACTATATGTTAACTAATTAGAATTTAAATAAAAACTTAAAAAAGAAAAGAGAAAATTAAAAAAAATCCTAAAGAAAAACATAGGCAGAAATCTCTTGGACATCACTCTTGGCAATATTTTTTTTATGTTTCTCAGGCAAGTGAAAGGAAATCAAAAATAAACTATTGGAACTACATTAAACTATAAAGTCACAGTGAATAAAACCATCAACAATAAAAAATGCAACCTATGGAATGGAATATTTGAATATGGTATATTTGAGGATAGTACATTTGATAAGAGAATAATATCCAAAGTACATAAAAAACTCCTATAAGTCAACACCTAAAAAACTCAAATAATCCAATTAAAAATAGGACAGAGTAGGTGCCTGGGTGGCTCAGTCAGGTAAGTGTCCCGCTTTGGCTCAGGTCATGATCTTGTAGTTTGTGAGCTTGAGCTCCACGTTGGGCTCTGTGCTGACAGCTTAGAGCCTGGAGCTTGCTTTGGATTCTGTGTCTCCCTCTCTGCCCTCCCCCACTCGTTCTCTGTCTCTCAAAAATGAATAAATGTTTAAAAAAATTAAAATGGGACAGAGTACATAAACAGATACTATTTGTTTTTTCAAAGAAGACATACAGATGTCCAACTGGCACATGAAAAAAAAATGCTCAATATTACTCATTGCACAATTTGTGAGATCAAGCACCTCATCGGGGTCAGTGTGAAGCCTGCTTGGGATTCTCTCTCCCTTTGTCTCTCTGGCCCTCTCCCCCCATATATGTCTCTCAAATAAATAAACTTAAAAAAAATAACAAATGTTGATGAAGATGTGAAGAAAAAGTAACTCTTGTGCATTTTGGGGGGTAATGCAAATAGGTACATCCGGTATGGAAAACCATATGGAGGTTCTTTAAAAAATTAAATATAGGGGCACCTGGGTGGCTCAGTCGGTTGAACGTCCGACTTCGGCTCAGGTCATGATCTCATAGTCTGTGGGTTCAAGCCCCGCATCAGGCTCTGTGCTGACCGCTTGCTCAGAGCCTGGAGACTGCTTCAGATTCTGTGTCTCCTTCTCTTTCTGCCCCTCCCCGCTCATGCTTTGTCTCACTCTGTTTCTCAAATATAAATGTAAAATTAAAAAATTAATAAAAAAAATTAAATATAGAAGTACCACACAATCTAGTAATTCCACTAAATGGTATTTACCCAAGTAAAACAAAACACTACTTCAAAAATATATATGTACCCCTAATTTTGTTGCAGTATTATTTACAGTAGCCAAAATATGAAAGCAACCTGTGTGTCCATCATTAGATCAATAGGAAAGGAAGATGTGGTATATATGTATATATATATATGATATATGTATATATATATGTATATATATCATGGACTATCACTCAGCTTTAAAAAAGAGTAAGGGGCTCCTGGGTGACTCAGTAGGTTGAGCACCGGACTCTTGATTTTGGCTCAGGTCATGATCCCAGAGTCGTGGAATCAAGCCCTATTTCAGGCTCTGGGGTGAGCATCGAGCCTGCTAAAGATTCTCTCTCTCCCTCTGCCCCTCTTTCCCCTCACACACACTCTCTCTAAAATAAAATTAAAATTAATAAATAAAATTAAAAATAATGAAATATTTACATTTGCAACAATATGGATGGACCTAGAGGTTATTATGCCAAGAAAAATAAGTGAGACAGAGAAAGATAAATACCATATGATTTTTCTTATATATATATGAAATCTAAAAAAAGAAAACAAATGAGCAAACAAACAACAAAAGTGAAATGGACTCATAAATATAGAGAACACTCTAGTGGATGCCAGTAAGGTAGGGGTTGAGGGTATAGGTAAAATAGATTAAGGGGATTAAGACATACAAACTTCTAGTTATAAAATAGACAATTAATGAGAATCAAAAGTGCAGGATAGAGAATATAGTCAATAGTATTATATAACTTTGCGTGGTGAAAAATTGTAACTACACTTATGGTGAGCACTTTGTAATGTATGTACACCTGAAACTAATGTAATACTATGCCCAATATACCTCAATTAAAAATTAATAGAGGGGCACTAGGATGGCTCAGTTGGTTAAGCGTCTGGCTTCAGCTCAGGTCATGATCTCATGGTTTGTGGGTTAGAGCCCTGCATTGGGTTCTGTGCAGACAGCTCAGAGCCTGAAGCCTGCTTCGGATTCGGTGTCTCCTTCCCTCTCTTCCCCTCCCCCACTCATGCTCTGTCTCTCTCTGTGTCAAAAATAAATATTGAAAAAATTGTTTTAAATTAATAGAAATTTCTAAGAATCTGTTTCTTGGTTTCTCTCTCTCTCTCTCTCTCTCTCTCTCTATTTTACCTTTGCTTATTGCTGTGAGACTTGATCTTATTTGTCCTCACCACAAAAAGAAATGATAATTATCTATTGTGATAAAAGTGCTGGTTAAATATATAGTGATAATCATATTGCAATTTTAAATGTATCAAAGCAACACATTGCACACCTTAAACTAGTACAATGCTGTGTCAGTTATATTTCAATACCAAAAATTAATTAACTAAAAAAACCTATGAGATACATTTCAAGTCCACTGGAATGGATATAAAAAGAACAAAAATAAAAACATGAAGACAGTAACAAGTATTGGGAAGGAAATGGAGAAATTAGAACTCTCACACATTTTTTTGAAAAATGTAAAAAGCTGCAGTCCCTACGGAAATGTTTGGAAATTTCTCAGTATGTTAAACATAATGTTTTTATATGTTCAAGCAATTCCACTCTTGGATGAAAACATATATCCACACAGAAGATTGTTCACAAATACTCAAAGATGCATTGATCATATAACCAAAAAGGATAGACAAAACATTAAGCCATCAACTGATGAAGGAATAAACGCAATGTGATCTGTTTGTACAATGGGACATTATTTATCACTAAGAGAAAGAAGTAATGATACTTGTTATAACATTGATGAACTTTTAAGACAGTAGTCTGAGTGAAAGGAGCCAGACACAAAAAGTACAAAATAAATTATTCTATGCAGATGAATTGCTGAGCATAGGCAAATCCATAAATAGATCATTATTATATGTAGTTGTTATGTGTATGGATCAGGGTGAAGTGGAGATTGCTAAATAGTACTGGGTTTTATTGAGGGTGAAGGAAATGTTTTGAATTAGGTATTGGTAATGGGTGCTCAATTTACAACATGAATACATTTTTTGAGAGAGAGAGAGAGAGAGAGAGAGAGGTGAAGTGACCCAGCAGCAAAGAGAGAGAGAGAGAGAGAGAGAGAGAGAGAGAGAGAGAGAGAGAGAAAGAGAGAGAGAGAGAGAGGCTCACCCAAGTGGGGCTTGTGCTCACACAAAGCAGGGCTCGTGTTCACTTAATGCAGGACCCAAACTCACTAACCTTGAGATCATGACCTGAGCTGAAGTCAGATGTGTAACAGACTGAACCACACAGGCGCGCACAACATGAATACATTAAAACCTACTGAATTATACAGTTTAAAATGGTGGATTTTAAGGTATGTGGATTTTATGACAATTTGAAGAAAACTTTGCCATTCAACTTGTATATTTATGCCCACTAAGTTTGTGGTATATTTTGGAAAGCAGAGTTTAGGACAGTCTTTCTGAAATCGTGTGCAATACCTACAATTTATACCCTCTGCTTTTTATCTGGTCCATTCTTAAGAGTAGCTATTATTAATATCTTCCCACATCTCCCCACCAGCGTTCCAAAATTTCCCATGGGAAAGCCTCGAATACTTTATTTATTTGAATTTACAAAGAGCTTATGGTAAAACCATACCATAAAAATGATAACTGACTCCTTTATCTCAGAGTTCCTAGAAAAAGAAATGTCAAGCGGATTTTAGCTGTTTGACACTAAGCAGGTCATACAGTCCTTCTGCACATAAGTTTCTTTTCTATAGAATTGAGGTAGACTTTGACCTCAATTTTTTTTTTGTATACCAAGCATCATTTATTTTGGTTTGTTTTATTTATTTTATTTTATTTTATTTTATTTTATTTTATTTTATTCTATTTTATTTTATTTTATTATTTTTTGCTTCTACTCATATGTTTCTTTTTTTCTCCAAATTTTTATTTAAATTCCAGTTAGTTAACATACAGTGTAATGTTGTTTTTATCTTTAAAATTCATTGATTCATCACTTACGTATAAGAAACAGTGCTCATCACAAGTACTCTTCCTAAAACCCATTACTTATTTAACCCTTCACCCTCTCATCTCTCCTCCAGTAACCATCACTTTGTTCTCAATAGTTAATAGTCTATTTCTTGGGTTGCCTCGCATTTTTTTTCTGCTATGTTAATCTGTTTTGTTTCTTAAATTCCACATAGGAGAGAAATCATATGGTGTTTGTCTTTCATTGACTGAATTATTTCACTTACCATAATACTCTCCAGATCTATCTGCATCCTTGCAAATGACAATATTTCATTATTTTGATGGCTGAGTAATATTTCATTATATCTATATTGTACATATAAGATCAAGTCTCATAACGATAAGCAAATATCAATATAGATATTGGTAGATATAGATACAGATATACAGATATACACCACACATCTCCTTTTCCAGGAAAACATCTAGCAGTGAAGTTGCTGTGTCATAAGGTAATTTTATTTTTAACATTTAAAGGAACCTCCATATTATTTTACAGAGTAGCTGCACCAGTTTGCATTCCCACCAAGACTGCAACCTTTCTCTGCATCCTTACCAACACCTGTTGTTTTCTAAATTGTTAATTTTAGTCATTCTGATAGGTGTGAGATGATATATCATTGTAGTTTTGAATTATATTTCCTTGATGATGAGTGATGTTCAGCATTTTTTCACATGTCTATTACCTATCTGTCTGTATTTGGAAAAATATCTATTCATGTCTTCTGCCCATTTTTTAACAGGATTATTTTATTTTTATGTATTGAATTTTATAATTCTTTATATATTTTGGATACAAACCATTTATCAGATACGTCATTTGCAAATAGCATCTGTTTTTGCTTCAATTTCCTTTTAGATTTGTTGATAGTTTCCTTCGCTAGGCAAAAGTTTTTATTTTGATGACGTCCCAATAGTTTCTTTTTGTTTTTCTTCTCTTGTTTCAGTAGACATATCTACTAAGAAGTTGCTACAGCTGATGTCAGAGAGATTACTGCCTGTGTTCTCTATGATTTTGAAGGTTTCCTGACTCACATTTAGGTCTTTCATCCATTTTGAATTTGTTTTTGTGTCTGGAGTAAGAAAGTGGTCCAGTTTCATTCTTTTGTATGCTGTTATCCAGTGTTCCTAATACCATTTATTGAAGAGACTATTTTTTCTGTTGGATATTTTCTCACGCTTGGTCAAAGATTAATTGGTCGTATACTTGTGAGTTCATTTCTGGATTTTCCATTCTGTTTCATTGATCTATGTGTCTATTTTTGTACTAGTACCATACTGTCTTGGTCGCTACAGCTTTGTAATATAACTTGTAGTCCAGAATTGTGATTCCTCCAGCTTTCCTTTTCTTTTTCAAGATTCCTTTTGGTATTTGGGGTCTTTTGTAATTCCATGCAAATTTTAGGATTGTTTGTTCTAGCTCTGTGAAAAATGCTGGTGTTATTTTTATAGGCATTGCACTGAGTGTGAATTGCTTTGGGTAATATAGACATTTTAACATTTGTTCTTCCAATCATGAGCATGGAAAGTTTTTCCATTTCTTTGTGTCACCTTCAATTTCTTTCATCAGTGTTTTCTGGTTTTCAGATTACAGGTCTTTCACCTCATTGATTATGTTTATTCCTAGGTATCTTATGACTTTTGGTGCAATTGTAAATGGGATTGATTCTTGATTTCTCTTTTTGTTGCTTCATTATTGGTGTATAGAAATGCAGTGGATTTCTGTATGTTGATTTTGTATCCTGCAACTTAACTAAATGCCTGTATCAGTTCTAGCAATTATTTTTAGCAGAGTCTTTCCGGTTTTCTCTATAGAATATTATGTCATTTGCAAATAGTGAACGTTTGACTTTCCTTGATGATTTAGATGCCTTTAATTTTTTTGTTTCATTGCTGACGCTAGGACTTTCAGTCTATGTCCACTGGTGATAGTGGACATTTCCATCTTGCTCCTGACTCTACAGGTGAAAACCTCTCAGGTTTCCCCCATGAGAGTTATATTAGCTGTGGATTTTTCATACATGGCCTTTATTATGTTGAGGTATGTTCTCTGGAAACATATTTTGTTAAGGATTTTTATCATGAATGGATGTTATACTTTGCCAAATGTTTATTCTGCATCTATTGAAAGGATCATATGATTCTTATCCTTTATTTTATTTTTTTTATTTTTTTTTTATTTTTTTTTTAAATTTTTTTTTTCAACGTTTATTTATTTTTGGGACAGAGAGAGACAGAGCATGAACGGGGGAGGGGCAGAGAGAGAGGGAGACACAGAATCGGAAACAGGCTCCAGGCTCTGAGCCATCAGCCCAGAGCCCGACGCGGGGCTCGAACTCACGGACCGCGAGATCGTGACCTGGCTGAAGTCGGACGCTTAACTGACTGCGCCACCCAGGCGCCCCTCCTTTATTTTATTAATGTGTTGTATCACACTCATTTATTTGCAAATACTGAACCACTGTTGCAGCCCAGGAAAAAATCCCACTTGGTCATGGTGAATGATTCTTTTAACGTCCTGTTGGATTCAATTTCCTGGCATATTGTTGAGAATTTTGCTTCCATGTTTATTAGGTATATTGGCATGTGGTACTCTTTTTCAGTGGAGGCTTTGGTTTTGGAATCAGGGCAATGCTGGGCTCATATGATGTATTTGGAAGTCTTCCTTCCATTTCTAATTCTTGGAACAGTTTCAGAAAAAAATAAATATGAACTCTTCTTTAAATGTTTGGTATAATTCCACTGTGTATCCATCACATCATGGACTTTTGCTTGTGGGGAGGTTTTTGTATATTGATTCAATTTATTTGCTGGTTATCAGTCTATGCAAGTTTTCTATGTCTTCCTGTTTCAGCTTTTGTATTTTATATACTTGTAGGAATTTATCCATTTCTTCCAGGTTGTCCAATGTGTTGGCATATAAAATTTCGTTATATATATAATATATAATATATTATATATATAATATATATTAAATATATTTTATATATATATATATATATATATATATATATATATATAAATTTCCTGTGGTGTTGGTTGTTATTTCTCCTCTCTTATTTGTGATTTTATTAAGTTGGAACTTTTTTCTTTTTGATATGTCTGGCTAGGGTTTTATCAATTGTATTAATTTTGTGAAAGAACCAGATCATGGTTTAATTGATATGTCCTATTTTTTTAAACTTCTATATCATTAATTTTGCTCTGGTCTTTATTATTTACCTTATTCTGCTGGATGTAGGCTTTGTTGGTTGTTCTTTTTCTAAGTCCTTTAGGAATAAGTTTATGTTGTTTATTTTAGATTTTTCCTGCTTCATTCTTTTTTAATATTTATTTATTTTTGAGAGAGAGAGAGAGAGAGAGAGAGAATAAGCAGGAGAGGGGTAGAGAGAGAGGGAGGCACAGAATCCAAAGGAGGCTTTAGACTCTTAGCTGTCAGCACAGAGCCCAATGTGGGGCTTGAACCCACAAACCACGAGATGTTGACCTGAGCCTAAGTCAGACACCTAACTGACTGAACCCCATAGCCACCCTGAGATTTTTCTTGCTTTTTTGAGGTAAACCTATACTGGTATATATATCACTCCTCTGACTGCTTTTCTTGCATCCCAAAAGTTTTGGGTCATTGTATTTTCATTTTCCCTTGTTTCCATGTTTGTTGTTGTTTTTTTTTTAATTTCACCTTTGATTTCCTGGTTGACCCATTCTTTCTTTAATAGCGGCTGCTTTTACCTCCATGTAGTCATGGTCTTTCCAAAATTTTTCTTGTCATTGACTTCAAGTTCCATAACATTGTTTTCAGAAAATATGCATGCTGTGACATCAAACTTTTTGTACTTTTTGGGGCCTGATTTGTGACCTATCATGTGATCTATTCTGGTGAATGTACCAAGTGCACTTGAATGGGTATCCTGCTCCTTTTGGATGGAATGTTCTGAATATATCTGTTAAGTCCATTAAGTCCATCTGGTCCAGTGTGCCATTCAAAGTCATTGTTTCCTTGTTGATTTTCTGTTTACATGATTTTTCCATTGATGTAAGTGGAGTGTTAAAGTCTCTCACTTTTATTGCTTTATTATCAAAGAGTTTCTTTATATTTATCATTAATTTTTTTGTTTTATATATTTGGGTTCTTCCAAGTTGGAGACATTAATGCTTACAATTTTTAGTTCATTTTTGTTGTAAGTTCCCCTTTATTATGATATATTGCCTTCTTCATCTCTTGATACATTCTTTGGTTTAAAATCTAATATGTCTGATATAAGTATTGCTACTCTGGCCCAGTATGTCATTCAAAGCCATTGTTTCCCTGTTGATTTTCTGTTTCAATGACCTGTCCATTGATGTAAGTGAAGTGTTAAAGTCTCTCACTTTTATTGCTTTATTATCAAAGAGTTTCTTTATATTTATTATTAATTTCTTTTCACATTAATTTGCATAATATATGGTTCTTCATCCCCTCACTTTCAATCTGCAGTTTTAGGTCTAAATTGAGTTTCCTGTAGACAGGATATAAATGGGTTTAATGTTTCTATCCATTCTGATATTCCTTGTCTTTCTTTGGAGTATTTAGTACACTTGCATTCAGAGTATTTATTGGTAGGTATGTATTTATTGCAATTTTATTACTTGTGTTGTCATTGTTTCTGGAGATTTTCTATGTTCCTTTCTAATCTTTGTCAGTTTTCATCTTTCTTTTCCAAGAAAAGAGTCCCATTTAATATTTCTTGCATGGCTCCTTTAGTGATCATGAACTGCTTTAGTTTTTGTTTGTCTGGGAAAATCTTGATCTCTCCTCTTCTGAATGATAACCTTGCTGGATAGAGTGTTTTTGGTTGCAGATTGTTCCCATCTATCACTTTGAATATATCTTGCCACTACCTTCTGGCTTGCCATGTTTCTGCTGAAAGATCTGCAGCTAGCCTTATGGGTCTTCTTTTGTGAGTTAGGCACCTCTTTGTTTTGTTGATTTTCAGATTTTTTTTCTCTATCACTGTATTTTGTAAATTTAACTACATGTCTGGTTGGCCTGCTTTTGTTGATTTTGATGGCAGTTCTCTTTGTCTTTTGGGCCTGGATGTCTGTTTCTTCTTCAGATCAAGGAAGTTTTCAGCTATCTTTTCCTCAAATAAACCTTTTCCCCAACCACAATATACTTGTAAATATATTTGACACTGCTGTTTGCCAAAATCTCTGGCATGAAGACATTGATATTCCTCAGTGTTCATTTAAAATTTGAAGGTGATTATTTTATTTTGGCTTATGAGAGAGTGGCCAAAGAATAATTATTTTTTAGATTGTAAGATATATTTTACATCTTAGCTTTAATAAATTTTGGGGAAAACCTTAAAG
The DNA here is from genome assembly GCF_022079265.1 of Lynx rufus. Taxonomy (NCBI): domain Eukaryota; kingdom Metazoa; phylum Chordata; class Mammalia; order Carnivora; family Felidae; genus Lynx; species Lynx rufus. Next base: position 50,887,209 of record NW_025814828.1, on the reverse strand, counting down.
TTGAAACTACTGAATGAAAGAGCGAACCTACGTCGGCCAACTCCATCTTGTTCTGTGTCCACCACCTTGAGTGACTATGTCCCCGACATGGCCCCTTTCTGGGAAAATCGCAGAAACCTCAGACCGCGCCTCCTCCCTTTGAGTAACCTCCCGCTCACCTGTTCAAACTTCCCAATCAAAACACACCCAGCGACCTGCGTAACAGGTCTCCGACCCCTCCCCAGCCAATCAGCTGAGGCCACGACCCTTCCCCAGCCAATCGGCTAAGGCCCCAGCCATTACCTCACCAACTGCCCCTAGACCCCTATAAAACCTTTGTGCTTTTAAAACTTGCTGGCTCTCTCTGGGATCTCACCGCTGCATCAGTGCAGGTAGGGGATTGAGCTCGAGCTAGCTCGAATAAAGGCTCTTTGCTTTTGCATCGGACTTGGCTCCCTGGTGGTCTTTGGGGATCACGAATTCTGGGCATAACACTGATATGGCTTTGATTGGATACTGGTGTATAATATTACACCAGAGACACAAGTAAAAAGTAATGTCATTTAATCTTTACTATGCCAGTACTGACTGATATTAGAATATATACTATGTGACTAAGTGCTAAAATAGTAGTAATATGACTATTCTTTCAGAGTTGATTGAGACTGAGGCAAAATTAGAAAATAAATTGTCTGTGGTTTCTGATATTATAGTGAATGGTTCTGAAGAAATATTAATATAGATACCTGTTATTGGGTTTTTACTCTATTCTGAGGTCTGTTCTACCTTCTTTGGATGCATTTCTGAACCCTTGCAACAACCCCCATTATAATTTAATGTAGACACTACTAGTGTCATTTATCTTAATAAATGAGACAATTATGTTTGAAAGAACCTAATTAATTTACTGAAAGTCAAACATCTTTTAAATGGCAGAATAAGAATGTGAATTCTGGCAGTCAGGCTACATAGCATGGGCTCTTAATCACCAAGGTTTAGTGTCTCCCTAAATATGGTACAAATCGTGTTGGTGAGGGAAGAAATGAGGAGGTACTAATGAGATGGGATGGTATCATGACATTTTCTGAGAATAGAAATATATATATATATATATATATATATATATATATATATATATATTACTTCCAAACACTTATTTCTTGGTGTTAATTATTTAAAACCCGATATAAAAATCAGTAGTTGGGAAGAAGATCTAAAATGACAGTGAAGTAGGAAGGTCCTATGCTTCTCTGATCCCTCAGACACAACTAGATAATTAACAAATCATTCTAAATACATGAGAAATCAACCTGAAGGCTGACAGAGCAAACTCCACAACTAATGGGAGAGAAGAAGCCACATTGAAGAAGGTAGGAAGTGAAGAGATGTTGTTTGGGGGAGAAACAGATCATGAGTGTTGTGGAGGGAAGGGAGTCATGGTCACAGAGAAAGCTAAAAGAGAGAAGGGCACAAAGGTCAATGCACAAGGAGAACATTTCCCCAAAGCCATTGGATGGGAAAAGAAGGGTTGATTTTCCTGAATGCTTGCAATTAGTAGGGTTTATAGACTGCAGTTTTAAAGGTCAGTGGGTTTGGATAGATGCAGCCCTGAGGGTGTTGGCCTACTCCTGGATAGAAGGCAGGCAAACAACCCTGAGGAAAACAGCTTGGAAACATCAACCTGAAGAACTCCTGAGGCACACATTGGTGAGATTATTTGCTCTTCTTAGAACACATCCCTAAGAGATAGAATTCATAGAGACACCTCTCTGGAGACAAAGGGACTGGCTGGCACCATTTCTTTCTCCCACCCTTCAGCATAAAGGAAATTGCATGATCAATTTCTACCTGTAGAAAGTAGTTAATCCACAACACTGGATTCCTTACTAATGCTTACACCAAGTCCCACACTTTTGTGCTCTGGCATGATTGCCTTTGTCAGTCAAGTCTGACTCAATCCCAGCATGACAAGACCCTCCCCCAGAAGAGCAACACAGGTACCTGCCCACACCAAATCCATAAAACCTAGAGTTTTAAAAAGTAACTAGCCTAGGCTGAGATAGAGATCAGAGGGCACTGCACTATTCCTGGAGAGAAGGCAGGGAAATAATCTAGAGGCACACAGTGGGGAAATATCAACCTGTAAAATTCCTGGGACACACAGTGGGAAGACTGTTCCTTGCATAGTGCTCTCTTGAGAGGCAGTGTGCATGGAGACTCCTCTCTGGGGCAAAGGAGATAGCTGGCAATATTTCTTTCCACTGACCTTCAGGATTAACACATAACTACCTGTGGAAAATAGCACAGAGCAGGCGCTGGCTGCCTAACCTGCTTACACCAAGTTCTACACACTTATGATCTGGTGGTACTGCCCTTCTCAGTCAAATATGCATCATTCCCAGTGTGGCATGACTCTTCTTCTGAAGATGAGCAGAAACCCATGTCCACAACATATCTCACTACCAGGTTCAACAGGGCTTCAGTTCTAGTGGAAATGGTATCAGATGTCATTTAACAAGTAGGCCAGAGCACACCTAGTTAAATCTTGCACATTGTGGCCAAAGACCACACATTACCCACTGTAGGCAAGGAGAACCTCTGTAGATGACTGGAATGGAGTAGCTAAATCACAACAACACACACCAGAGTCACTTCCTGAAGCACCAGACCTTGGACACTATATGACCTATTCTTAATAAAAGCATTGTTCTCAGGAGTAGGAAACATAACGGGCTTCTAAAACATATAGAAGACAGAGACAAAATGCCAAGACAGAAGAATTAACCCCAAATGGAACAAGGTAAGGTCATAGATAAAGATCTAAGTGAAACATATATAATATGCCTGATGGAAAATATAAAGCAAGAATCATAAGGATACTCACTGGACTTGAGATAGGAATGGAAGACTATAGGGATGCACACACTGCAGAGATAAAAAAGAAAAAATTTTAAAAAATCATAAAAAAATGCAATCACTGATATTCCAACCAGAACTGATTCATTGAAAACAAGTATGGAAGAAACAGAGGGAAGAACCAGTGGTATAGAAGATAAAATATTGAAAAATAATGAAGTTGAATACAAGAAATAAAAATATGGAACACGAGAATAGTCTTGGGAACTCAGTGACTCCATCAACAAATATAATAGCATTTGTATTATAGGAGTTCTAGAAGAAATAAAGAGAGAAAAGGAGACAGAAAATTTATTCAAGGAAATAATAGCTGAAAACATTCCTAATCTGGGGAAGGAAACAGATATCCATATCCACAAGGCATATCAACAAAATCAGAAAGCAGGCCAACAAGACATATTGTAATTAAATTGCAAAGTATAGTGATAAGGAAAAAAAATATATTAAAATCAGCAAAACATAAGAAGTTCTTAACTTACAATAGAAGACCAATAAGGTTAGCAACATATCTCTTAACAGAAACTTGGCAAGCCAGAAGGGAGTGGCATGATATATTCAACATGCTGATGGGAAACATCTGCATCCAAGAACACTCTATCCGGCAATGCTATCATTCAGAAGAGGAAAAATAAATAGTTTCCCAGACAGGGGAGACTGGTGGCTGTTGGTTAAATGTCCAACTCTGGCTCAGGTCATGGTCTCATGGTTCATGAGTTTGAGCCCTGCATCAGACTCTCTGCTGTCGGTTTAAAGCTTGCTTCAGATTTTCTCCCTCTCTCTCTATACTCCTCCACTGCTAGTTCTCTCTCTCTTTCAAAATAAATAAATAAACTAAAAAAAAAGTTTCCCAGACAAAACAAAAAACAAAAATAAAAACAAAAACTAAAACTAAAGTGTGACCACTAAAGGAGTTCTCCAAGAAATATTAAAGGGAACTCTTTGAGTGGAGAGGAACTACTAAAAGTGACAAAGACAAGAAAGAAACAGAGAACATATTCAGAAACAATTAAATAACAAGGAATGATATTACACTAAATACATATCTATCAATATATACTCTGAATGTAAGTGGATTAAACACTCCAATCAAAAGAGATAGGGTCTCAGAAGGGGGATAAAAACAAAACTCATCTGTATGTGTGGGGGGCCGGGCCCCGGTGCTAGGCTGAGACCAGGTCGAGCAATGTTCCCTGTTGACTCAAGCCAACCCGGTGGTTCCCCCTCCCATTCATGTGGGAGGCTGGGCCCGGCGCCAGGCTGAGACCGGGTTGAGCAACGTTCCCTGTTGACTCAAGACAACCGGTGGTTCCCCCTCCCATTCCCCCACTTTCAAGGGCATATGAAAGCCTTGTCAAGGCCCAGAAAGTTAATTCCTGAATCCTGTGGTCTGCAGGTGTTGGCAGTAATGCTACCTCCCTTTTTCTACCCCAAGTCAGATAGAAACAAACATGGGAATTGTGTTTTGCTAGCAATCTTATCAACAAGGTCTTGTGACCCGTCTAGAAAATGCACAAGAAACACAGAACTAAATGTTTTGGTTGGCAGCGATTATGTGAAACCTGTTTATTCTTAGAATGGCCTGACCCATAAGAGTCTGGATATAAAAGATTGCGTACAGCAACAATAAAGCCGTCACTTGGGCCATCAGCCCAGGGGACCCTCCTGTTCCCAAACTTTCTCTTCTCTCCTTTTTTCTTGCATTCCCCTACCCTCAGGACCCTGACCTTGGTATTTGTCGCGCCGGTTGTGACAAGTGGCGCCTGAACAGGGACCTGAGACAACAAGGAGGAAAGTGAAAGCGGACCGCGCGGCGTTTAATTCAGGTAGGGGAACCGTTCCAGCAGCACAGACGACGGGAGTAAAACTATGGGACAGAAACAGTCTATGGAACAGGGATATTTTATAACTGCCTTGCAGGCTCTTATGAAGGAGAAGGGAATTAAGGTTTCTCAGTCAGCCCTTAGGGAATTTTTTGACATAGTGCATGATTATTGCCCATGGTTTCCAGACGGGGGTACAGTTGATTTAAAGGATTGGCAGCGAGTTGATCAGGAACTTAAAAATCAAATGAAGATTCGTGGAGCTGCAGTTCCAGGGACTTTGTGGTCTACTTGGACCTGTATTAAGGCGGTCCTTGATCCTCAGGATTCTATTGAAATAGTTTCTCTTAGCTCGGAAGCAGCCCAACCCTTAGTGACTTCAGATGCTCCTGTCCCTCCAGGAACTACTTTCAATGCCCTTTTGGGACAGTCACGGGTGCCTTCACCTTTACCTCCTCTCCCCCTCCTAGAAGAGTTATCTGTGCAAGATCCAGAAAATAATGAAGACTCTCCTTTTGGGGATCAGGGAGATGATGGGCCGTATTTGGAAGATCAGAGGAAGCCTGCCTTCTTGGCCCCTCTTGTCCAGAAGGTACCTTTAAAACGACCTTCTTTTCAGGCACCAGATAGAGGCTTACCTCGGCTGGCTTTCCTTATTACTCAGAATCAACAGTCCACTGAACCTTACCCCGTTATGGGAGCTACTCCTTTGCAGCGGACTCTGTATCAAGCAACACAGTATGGGGAAGACACCTCTGCTTTTCACGCTTACCCTGTTATTCAGCAGGGGGGACAGAGAGTGTACTCTGCCCTAAGTTTTAAATTGCTGAAAGATTTGAAATCCTCTGCAGCCCAGTATGGTCCAACAGCTCCCTTTACCCTATCTATGCTTGATAATTTGAGCAGGGAGGCATTATGCCCAGGAGATTGGAAGGTCATTGCTCAGGCTTGTTTGAGTGTGGGAGATAACCTCTTGTGGAAAGCAGAATTTGCAGAAAATGCTGAAAAACAGGCTATGTATAATAAAAGAACTAACATACCAGTGGATTTCAACATGCTCACAGGTACAGGACAATATTATGATGTGGGCCTCCAACTGGATTACCCTGAAATCGCGTATAATCAAATTAATACCTGTGCCATTACAGTTTGGAAAAAACTCCCCTCCACAGGGGGCAGAACTGAGGAATTGTCTAAAATTAGGCAAGGGCCAGATGAGAAGTACCAGGATTTCGTTGGGCGCCTTTTGACTGCAGTCAGTCGTATCGTTAATGATGGGGAGGCAGGTACCATTATTGTAAAACAACTGGCTTATGAAAATGCTAATTCTGCACGTCAGGCAGCCATTCGTCCTTGGAAAAATCAGGGTACCTTGGAGGATTATATCAGACTATGTGCTGAGATTGGACCCTCTTATATTCAGGGCATTACTTTGGCAGCCGCCTTAAAAGGAATAGACCCCTTACAGGTGCATGCCCAGCTTCAGGGTAAAAACGTAAGAACTAATCCAAGGAAGTTGGGTGGAATAGTGTGTTTCAAATGTGGCCAAAAGGGCCATATGAAGGCCCAATGTCGTAGTAAAGAAATAATTCCAACCACCCCCGGTTTGCCAAGTGGCCTTAACATTAATAATAAGCCGGCAATTATTTGTCCCATATGTAGACGGGGGTATCACTGGGTCAATGAATGCCGCTCTAAAACTGATTGTAATGGCAAGCCTCTTCAGGGAAACTGGAAGCGGGGCCAGCCGCAGGCCCCTCAAACAATTGCAGCAATGTTCCCACAGGCGCCTTCTCACCCATTGTGTCCAACACTGGAGACCTCCCAGGTATTAGCCAACTACACCGTGGTACCCCCGCCAGTGCAGGACTAGATCTTACCCCAGCTCAGTCCGTTTACCTAGAAGGAGGACAGCCCCCTAAAGCCATCCCCACAAGGGATATGGGGGCCTCTACCCAGGAATACTTGGGGGTTATTATTGGGAAGATCCAGCTGGACTCTTAAGGGATTGGTGATCTATCCTGGAGTTATTGATGAAGATTACACTGGAGAAATAAAAATTTTGGCCAGCTTAACTATGGGAACTTTGGTGCTTGAGCCCAAGACTCCCATAGCACAATTGATCTTGATACCCCGGATATCCTCCAATAATAAGGCTGTTAAACCTTATCGGGGAAATCAAGGGTTCGGCTCCATAGATCTTTATTGGGCTAAAGTGATCTCTGTAGAAAAGCCCATGCTTACATTGCATATCCAAGGAGTCCCTTTTGAGGGACTAGTGGATACAGGTGCAGATGTCTCAGTTATTGCTCAAAAAAATTGGCCTGTCACATGGCCTACTCAAGTGACTAATATTCCAATTAAAGGTGTTGGTTATGCCTCTGCTCCATTGCAAAGCTCTGATTATTTACATTGGAGACTGCCTGATGGTATGACTGGAACTTTTCAGCCTTTTGTTTTGAATATAGATCTTAATCTCTGGGGCAGGGACATATTAACTGCAATGAATTTGACTCTGGAGACTAAGGCAGTCCCAATTCAAAAACAGACTAATCTTGCTATGCACCTTATGAAGGAAATGGGCTATATTGAGGGGAAAGGCTTAGGGAAGGAGTTGCAGGGGAATCCTGAGCCATATGTCCCCAAGCCTAAAAGAGACCATTTCGGATTGGGTTTTTCCTAGGGCCATTGGAAACTCCCCACGCTATGCCTCTCCAGTGGATGACTTCCACTCCAGTGTGGGTTAACCAATGGCCCTTACCTACTGTTAAGAGGGAGGCTGCTGTTCACCTCATAGAGGAACAACTGCAATTAGGTCATTTAGTTCCCTCCACCAGTCCCTGGAACACCCCAAACTTTGTGATTAGAAAAAGTCAAATAAATGGAGGTTGCTGCAAGATTTGAGAGCAATTAATGCTGTCATGAAGCCCATGGGAGCTTTGCAACCTGGCCTCCCTTCCCCATCGGCTATTCCTTTACAATATCAATTGCTAGTTTTGTACTTAAAAGATTGTTTTTTTACCATTCCATTAGCCCCTGGCGACAGAGAACATTTTGCATTCTCCCTGCCTTCCACTAACTTACAAGAACCTGCTAAGCGGAATCAGTGGAAGGTCTTACCGCAAGGCATGGCTAACAGTGCGACTTTATGTCAAGAGTTTGTGGCCAGAGCAATTACCCCTTTTAGACAGAGTTTTCCCCATGTATATTGTATCCATTATATGGATGACTTACTTTTGGCTGCTGAAACTGAGGAATTATTACAGGAGGCTTTTATTTCTCTTCAAAGATGCCTTAAAGCATGTAATTTGATTGTTGCCCCTGAGAAAGATCAAAGGGAAGCACCTTTTGAATACCTAGGGTATCTCATCTCCAAATCAACTGTCCGACCTCAGAAAGTATCAATTAGAACCGGACATTTGACTACTCTAAATGATTTTCAGAAATTATTAGGAGATATAAATTGGATTAGAAATACACTAGGGGTCACCACAGAACAATTACTGCCTTTGTTTAATATTCTAAAAGGAGATAGTTCTCCAGCGTCCCCGCGAAGTCTCACTCAGGAAGCTAAAGAAACTATAAGACATATAGAACAGGCCATTCAGCAGGCCCAAGTCACTAGAGTTGACCCTTCTCAGCCTTTGTATCTAATAATATTAAAACCTCAGGTCATCCCCTTTGCAATTCTGTGGCAATCATGGTCCACTTGAATGGCTACATTTAGCCTTACACTCTATGCATGTCATTAATCCTTTGCTATCTATGGTTTGTCTTCTCATCATTAGAGGAAGATCCTGAGCTGTTCAGCTCTTTGGACATGATCCAGAATTTATTGCATGTGCCTTTCTGACACAGAAGCTGGTGGACGCTGCTTTTGCTCAGTCCATCGAATGGCAACTTGCCTTGGCTAATTTTACAGGTCAAATTAAATTTCATTTACCTTCTGATTCTTTAATACAAGGTTTCAGTCTTATAGATATTTTGCCCTATAATCCTATTGTTTGTCAGCCGATTGAAGATGCTGCTTCCATTTTGTGGATGCTAGTAAAGAGGGTAAAATTGCAGTGTATTATGTCACTTCCCAACATAAAAATGTGATCACTTTAAATTATACGACTAAATCTGTCCAAAGGGCCGAGCTTTATGCTGTACAGGTAGCCCTAAAAACTTACCCGGAATCTATAAATGTCTATTCTGACAGTCAATACATTGTCAAAGCAGTGTTGCAGCTTCCCACTGCCTTTATACTGACAGCAGATGAGGAACTTTATCATCTATTTCATGCTATACAAAAACTTCTTAATTTATGGCACAGTCCAATTTATATTTCCCACATTCGAGCTCACACCGACCTGCCTGGTCCCCTAGTTGCTGGGAATCGGATAGCCAATGCAGCAACCCATTTATTGCAAGTTCTGCCCATTATCACTCCTTTGGAAACAGCCAAAAGGAGTCATGATAATTTTCATCAGAATGCGGCAGCCCTTCGACGAGAATTCAAAATATCTTGTGAAGCGGCCAGACAAGTTGTTAAACAATGCGGCATCTGTCCGCAATTCTTCCCACAGCCGGTCTATGCCATTAATCCCCGAGGTCTTCGGCCCAATGACTTGTGGCAAATGGACGTCACCCAATATTTACCTTTTGGGAAATTGCAATATATACATGTGTCTGTAGATACTTGCTTAGGCTATATACATGCTTCAGCCCACTCAGGAGAAGCATTTGTTGATGTTCAAAATCACCTATTTTCTGCCTTTGCTGCAATGGGCAAACCTCATAAAATAAAAACTGACAATGGTAGTGCTTATACTTCTAAATCTTTTACAGAATTTTGCCGCTGACTCCGAATTGAGCATACAACTGGCATTGCTTATAATTCCACAGGACAGGCTATTGTTGAGCGAGCTCATCTGACTCTAAAACAATATCTGCAAAAACTTAAAGAAGGGGAGATATTAAAGGGAAAGATAAAGTATTCCCCACATGTACATCTCACTCTTGTGTTGTATGTTTTAAATTTTTTAAATGTCAATAAAGCAGGGATGACTGCCGCAGAGTGTCGCTGGGGAAAGAGTCAAAAACCTCTCTTGATGGCAAGATGGAAAGATATGCCGGAAGGCATTTGGCAAGGCCCAGACCCAGTCCTTCGAAAAGGGCGAGGGTATGCTTGTGTTTTTCCACAGGATGAGGAAGCGCCACGCTGGGTCCCACTTCGGCTCCTCAGAGACATTATGGTTGTGCCGAAAAATGGCCAAATTGACAGTGACGGAGCCCCCCCAGAAGCGACAACGGTGGAGTCATAAGGCGGGTACACCCACCTGGGGACAGATAAAGAACCTGCTGACCCAGGCCACTGATGTAGTGATGGCCTCAGGTAGAGAGGTAATGGCCACACATGTCTTCTTGGCATGCCTGTGCATTCTCACTACAACCGGGGAGTCTGCCCTCTATTGGGCATACATGGTAGGTCCTCCTACAGTACAACCTGTAACATGGAGAGACCCCACACCCAAAGTATACACCAATCTCACCTTTATGGGAGGGGAAGTTGCAGAGTTTTTGCCCACTGTGTCGGCCTCTATAAATTGGACGGCACTCTCTGCAGGAACACCCATCTGCCTGCAAAGGGAGTCTACGCCGTACAAACTTGCTTATGGGTGTTTGGGTATGAAACCAGTAGGGCGGTCTATTACTTATACTATGTGGCAAAATGGCAAGCATCCTTCTGAATGGGTACCCCGCTCCGTTGCTGCTTATTGGCAAAAGAGAAAATTATTAGGAGAATGGATGCTTTTTGGACCGCGTGATCCCCCTCAGAATCTTCCTATATGTCCCTCAGCTGGTCAAGGCCTTACTAGGGACTCACCTTGGGGTATATGTGCCCAATACTCTTCTTTGAGGATGACTCCTAAAGACATAAACTATACCATTACAGATTATTCCCGAAAGGCCTGGCTAGTTCAGTCCGTAGAGCATGAGACTCTTGATCCCAGGGTCGTGGATCCACCTCCTAGCGAGGTACAGGTACACCATAAGATTATCCCACAAACCATTTTGCAATCCCCTGAAGAAAGAATTCATTCTGATCTTTGGAAATTATATGCTACCTTTGATAAAATATATACTAATGACAGCTTTAGTTTTCCAGAATATTATGTTTCTCCAGTTCTGCAATTGCGTGCCTGTGTTCCTCCACCCTACTATCTGATTGTTGGAGATGGGACCATTACTCCAGTGAAAGAAGATGGTCATCAGTTATAATGGCTGACGTGTCCTGCTTGTGTTTTGACCAATTGTCTACCAGTAGATGGACCCTCTAGAAGTGGAATGAAGGTTTATCTGGTCTTACAACCTCCCTATTGGATGTTGCCAGTAAATGTTACAGGACCTTGGTATCCTAATTATGGGACGCAATTGGCCTTAGAAATCAGTAAACGGCTGCGCAGGACCAAACGGTTTCTTGGACTCTTAATTGCTGGACTCATAGCAGCAGTGACTGTAATTGCCTCTGCAACTGTATCTGTAATATCCTTACATAAAAGTGCCCAAACGGCATCCCATGTAAATGAATTGGCTCATAATGTATCCAAGGTGTTTGCCACTCAAGAACGAATAGACCGTAAATTGGAAGCCCAATTAGAGGCACTACAAGAAGCATTAATGTATCTTGGTGATCAGTTTGCTGTTTTGCATACCAGACTTTCTTTAATTTGTCATGATGTATATAAGCATATCTGTGTTAGCCCTTTAGAGTATACCAATGTGACATGGGGACAAGTGCGTCGTCATTTACAAGGGGTTTGGCATGATGCTAACACTAGCTTAGACCTCTTACAGCTACAAGAAGAGATAAATGCTGTTGCAAGTAGCTCACTCAGTTTCCCTGACCCTGGAGATCTCGCTGAAACCATACTGCACCAACTTAATGGGTTTAATCCATTTATATTCTTCAGCATTCCTTTTGGATCTTTATTGGAATTGTTTCCGTAATATCTGTTATACTTGTCTTGCTGTGTTATTTCTGGAGATGGGGTCTTACTGCCTTTACCACATACCAGGCCAGGATGCACATGTTGCAATTACAAACAATAGGGGGACATGTGGGGGGCCGGGCCCCGGTGCTAGGCTGAGACTGGGTCAAGCAATGTTCCCTGTTGACTCAAGCCAACCCGGTGGTTCCCCCTCCCATTCATGTGGGAGGCCGGCCCGGCGCCAGGCTGAGACCGGGTTGAGCAACGTTCCCTGTTGACTCAAGACAACCCGGTGGTTCCCCCTCCCATTCCCCCACTTTCAAGGGCATATGAAAGCCTTGTCAAGGCCCAGAAAGTTAATTCCTGAAGCCTGTGGTCTGCAGGTGTTGGCAGTAATGCTACCTCCCTTTTTCTACCCCAAGTCAGATAGAAACAAACATGGGAATTGTGTTTTGCTAGCAATCTTATCAACAAGGTCTTGTGACCCGTCTAGAAAATGCACAAGAAACACAGAACTAAATGTTTTGGTTGGCAGCGATTATGTGAAACCTGTTTATTCTTAGAATGGCCTGACCCATAAGAGTCTGGATATAAAAGATTGCGTACAGCAACAATAAAGCCGTCACTTGGGCCATCAGCCCAGGGGACCCTCCTGTTCCCAAACTTTCTCTTCTCTCCTTCTTTCTTGCATTACCCTACCCTCAGGACCCTGACCTTGGTGATTGTCGTGCCGGTCGCGACAGTATGCTGCCTACAAGAGACTCATTTTAGACCTAATGACACCTATAGATTGAAATTAAGGGGATGGAGAAACATGTGTCATGCAAATGACACTTAAAAAAGTTGGAGTAACAATACATATATCAGAAGTTAAATTTTAAACCAAAAAGTAACAACAGTTGAAGAAGTGCACTATATCATAATAAAGGGGACCTTCCAACAAGAAGTGATATTTGTTGTAAACATTTATGTCCTCTACTTGAAGCACCCAAATATATAAAACAATTCATAACATAAAGAAATTCAGTGATGATAATAATACAATGATAAAGGAATTTAACACCCCACTCACAGCAATGAACAAATTAAGCAGAAAATCAACAAGGAAATAATAGCTTTGAATGACACACTGGACCAGATGGACTTAATAGGTATATAAAGAACACTCCATACCAAAGCAGAAGAATACACATTCTTTTTGAGTACACATGGAATATTCTCCAGAATAGATCACATAGTGGGTCACAACTCACGCCTCAAAAAATACAAAATAATTGAGATAATAGCATGCAAACATATTTTTGACCACAACAATAAGAATATTGAAGTCAGCGACAAGAAAACATTTGGAAATACCACAAATATGTGGAGGTTAAATAACATGCTACTAAAGAATGAATGGGTCAACAAGGAAATCAAAGAAAAAAATTTAAAAAAATATATGGAAAAATGAAAATAGAAACATGATGGTACAGAACCTTTAGGATGCAGCAAAATCAGTCCTAAGTGAGAAGTATATACCAATACAGACCTACCACAAGAAGGAAGAAAAATCTCAAATAAACAATGTAAACTTACACATAAAGGAGCTAGAAAAGAGCAACAAATGAAGCCTAAAGCCAGAAGAAGAAGGGAAATAATAAAGATTAGAGCAGAAAGAAATGATATAGAAACTAAAAACAACAACAGTAACAAATCCACAATAAAACAGATCAATGAACCGAGGAGATGGTTCATTGAAATCATTAATAGAATTGATAAACCCTTAGACAAACCTATCAAAAACAAAATAGAATTGGCTCAAATAAATAAAATAAAAAATGAGAGTGGACATATCACAACAAACACCACAGAAATTCAAGCAATATATGATAATATTATGAAAAAGTATATGCCAAAAATTGGACAACCTGGAAGAAATGTATAAACACCTAAAACTTAAAATACCAAAAACTTAAAATACCCTTAAAAAGGGGAACAAATAGAGAATGTAAACAGGCCAATAACAAGCAAGGGAATTGGTAATAAAAACTCTTCCAATAAACAAAAGTCTATGGGCAAATGGCTTCAAAGGTGACATCTAACAAACTGTTGAGTTAATACGTTTTTTCTCAAACTATTCCAAAAAATAGAAGTGGAAGGAAAACTTCCGAATTCATTATCTTAGGCCAGATTTACCCTGATACCAAAACAGGCAAAGACTCCTTTAAAAGAAGAGAACTACAGTCCAATATCCCTGATGGATATGGATGTAAAATTTTCAAAATAAATTCTAACAAACTGAATCCAACAGTACATTAAAAGACCAATCACCATGATTAAGTGACATTTACTTCTGCACTGCAAGCGTGGTTCAATATTCACAAATGAATCATTATGACACACTGCATTAACAAAAGAAAAGACAAGAACCATATGGTCATTTCAATAGATGCAAAACTGCATTTAACAAAGGACAAACTCCATTCATGATAAAAACACTCAAGGGGCGCCTGGGTGGCTCGGTCAGTTAAGCGTCCAACTTCAGCTCAGGTCATGATCTCGTGGTCCGTGAGTTCGAGCCCCGCGTCAGGCTCTGTGCTGACAGCTCAGAGCCTGGAGCCTGTTTCAGATTCTGTGTCTCTCTCTCTCTGACCCTCCCCCGTTCATGCTCTGTCTCTCTCTGTCTCAAAAATAAATAAACGTTAAAAAAAATTAAAACACTCAACAAAATAGTGTTAGTGGGAACATACCTCTATATAATAAAGGCCATCTGGAAAACCCACAGATAATTTCATCCTCAATGGTGAAAAAACTGAGAGCTTTTCCTTTATGGTCAGAAACAAGGCAAGAATGTCCACTCTCATCACTGTTGTTTAACCTAGTACTAGATATCCTAGGCACAGGAATCAGACAACAACAGCAAAGTGATAATAAATAAAAGGAATTCCAATTGGCCAGAGGAAGTCAGACTTTTTTATTTGCACATGATATGATACTCTATATAGAAAACCTGAAAGACTCTACCAAAAATTGCTAGAACTGACACAAAATTCATTAAAGTTGCAAGATACAAAATCAACATAGAGAAATCTATTGCATTTCTCTACACCAATAATGCAGCAGCAGAATGAGAAATTAAGGAATCAACCCTATTTACAATTTCATCAAAAACCATAAGATACCTAAGAATAAACCTAACCAAATAGGTGAAAGACCTGTGATCTGAAAACTATAAGCCACTGATTAAATAAATTGAAGGTGACACTAAGTAAGGGAAAGATATTCTGTGCTCATGAATGGGAAGAAAACATATTGTTAAAATGTCTATATTACCCAAAGCAATCCACACTATCAATACAATCCCTATCGAAATGCTACTATCATTTTTCACAGAGCTACAACAATCTTAAAACTTGTATGGGATCACAGTAGATCCCAGATAGCTAAAGAAACTTTGAAATAACAAAGTAAAGCTAGAGGCATCACAATTCTCAACTTCAAGCTATATTACAAAGCTGGAGTGATCAAGACAATAGGCTACTGGCAAGAATATAGCTATACAGATCAAAAAAGCAGACTAGAACCACCCAGAAATGAACTCACAACTACATGATCACTTAACCTTTGACAAAACAGGAAAAATATCCAATGGGAAAAAGATTTTTCAATGAATGGTGTTGGGAAAACTGAACAGCCACGTGAAAAGAATGAATCTGGTCCACTTTCTTACACCTTACACAAACTTGTTTGCGTATGAATATATGAATGAAATGATATGAATATGATATGAATATGAATAAAAGACCTAAATGTGAGACAGGAAATCATTAAAATACTAGAGAAGAACACAGGCAGTAACCTCTTTGACCCTGGCCATAGTAACTTATTTCCAAATATGTCTTCTAAGGCAAGGGAAACAAAAGCAAAAATAAGCTATTGGAACTTTATCAAAATTAAAAGCTTGTGCACAGTGAAGTAACCAATCAACAAAACTAAAAGGCAACCTATGTAATGGAAGAAGATATTTGCAAATGACATATCTGATAAAGGGTTAGTATCTAAAATATATAAGGAATTTAAAAATTTTAAATATTTTAAAATCATAATCCAGTTAAAAATGGGTAAAAAGTATGAATTGATATATTTCCAAGGAATACATACAGATGGCCAACAGACACATGAAAAAATGTTCAACATCACTGATTATCAGGGAAATCCAAAACAAAACTGCAATGAGGTATGACCTCAAATCTCTCTGAATGGCTGAAATCAACAGCACAAGAAACAACAGGTGTTAGCAAGAATGTGGAGAAACAGGAACACTTTTGCAATGTTGGTGGGAATTCAAACTGGTGTACCCACTCTGGAAAACAGTATGGAGGTTTCTCAAAAGTGAAAAATAGAATTGCCCTATGATCAAAAAATTGCATTACTAGGTATTAACCCAAAGAATACAAGACCACTAATTCTATGGTTCACATCCATGTTAATCTTTATAGCAGCATTTTCAACAGTAGCCCAATTATGGAAACTGCCTATATATATGTGTATCCATACACATATACATATATATACATATGCACATATACATACATACATACATACACACACATACATACATATCTATGTGTATATATACATAGATATTACCTATATATGTGTATAAATATAAAATATACATATATACATACATATGCATATATATGTATCTATATACATATGTATTTAAAAATCAGTAGTTGAAAATTAGCAACCCATTTTCCATAATTAAGTCATTACTTCTGTATGACAATTATTTATTAAAAAATAAAAGAAAATGATTTACCAGAATCTATAATTCATACTTTATGTATTTTGTGTTAAAATTCTGATTTGTTTTGTATTCATCATTATCAGGTGAAGAGTAATTTTTCAAAGTGTTTATTTAAATTCCTTTTAGCTAACATACAGTGTAATATTAGATTCTGGTATACATTTAGTGATTCAACACTTACATACAACACTCAGTGCTCATGACAAGTGTACTTTAAACCCCATCACCTACTTAACACATTCCCCACCCACCTTCCCCCATGGTACACATCACTTTATCTCTATAGTTAAGAATCTCTTTGTTTGCCTCTCTCTTTTTTATCACTATGTTTGTTTGCTTTGTTTCTTATATTTCACATATCTGTGAAATCATATGGTATTTCTCTTTCTTTGAATGACTTATTTTACTCAGCATAATACCCCCTAGTTCCATTCATGGCACTGCAAATGACAAGATTTCACTTATTTTTAATGGCTGAGTAATACTTCATTGTATAGTTATATACAACATCTTCCTTATCCATTCATCATTAGATGGAAAAATAGGCTGTTTCCATAATTTGGCTATTATACATAATGCTACTATAAACGTCAGGGTGTATGCATCCCTTTGAATAAAAAAAAAATTGTAACCCTTAGGTAAAAATCTATTACTGAAAATGCTGGATCATAGTGTAGTTCCATTTTTAACTTTTTTTTTTTTTTTAATTTTTTTTTCAACATTTATTTATTTTTGGGACAGAGAGAGACAGAGCATGAACGGGGGAGGGGCAGAGAGAGAGGGAGACACAGAATCGGAAACAGGCTCCAGGCTCTGAGCCATCAGCCCAGAGCCCGACGCGGGGCTCGAACTCCTGGACCGCGAGATCGTGACCTGGCTGAAGTCGGACGCTTAACCGACTGCGCCACCCAGGCGCCCCAACTTTTTCAGAAACCTCCACACTCAGCTTTCCAGAGTGGCTGCACCAGTATGCATTACCACCAACAGGGCAAGAGGGTCCCCTTTCTCCATATCCTTTTTGTTCCTGTGTTGTTCCTTTTAGCAATTCTGACAAGTATGAGGTGATATATCATTGTAGTTTTGTTTTGTATTTCCCTGATGATGAGTGATGTTGAGCATCTTTTCATGTGCTTGTTAGCCATCCATATGTCTTCTTTGGAAAAAATGTTTATTCATGTATTCTTCCCCCTTTTTTAACAGGGTTATTTGATTTGAGATGTTGAGATTTATAAGTTCTCTATAGATTTGGATGCAAACCTTTTATCAGATATGCTGTTTGCAAATATCTTCTCCCATTTGGGAGATTGCATTTTAGTTTTGTTGGTTGTTTCCTCCACTATGCAGAAGCTTTTAATCTTGATTTAGTCCCAATAGTTCATTTTTTATTTTTGTTTCCCTTGTCTCAGGAGACATAATTAAAGAGAAGTTGTTATGGCCGATGTCAAAGTGGTTATTGACTCTGTTCTCCTCTAGGATTTTGATGGTTTTCTGTTTCATATTTAGGTCATTCATTTATTTTGAATTTGTCTTTGTGAATGGTATAATAGAGTAGTCCAGATTTTTTTCTTTTGCAAGTTGCTGCCCAGTTTTCCAAACACCATTTGTTGAAAACACTTTTTTTTCCCTTTGGATATTCTTTACTGCTTTGCTGAAGATTAGTTGGTCACACAGTTGTGGGTTCCTTTCTGGATTTTCTATTCTGTTCTATTTATCTGTGTGTCTGTTTTTGTGCCAGTACCATATTGTCTTGGTCATGGTAGCTTTGTAATATAACTGGAAGTCTGGTAAAGGCATGCCTCCAAATTTGCTTTTCTTTTACAATATTCTTTCACTATTCGAGGTCTCTTGTAGTTCCATACAAATTTTAGGATCTTGTTCTTGCTCCATGAAAAATGTTGGTGGTATTTTGATAGGAATTGCATTAAATGTGTAGATTAATTTTTGTAGTATAGGCATTTTAACAATATTTTTTTTCCAATTCAGAAGCATGCAATGTTTTTCCATTTTTTGTGTCATCATCAATTTCATTCCTAAGTGTCTTATACTTTTCAAAGGCAGAGCTTTTACCTGTTTGGTTAGGTTTATTCTTAGGTTTTTAATGGTTTTTGGTGAAATTGTACAAGAGATTGATTCCTTGATTTCTCTTTATGCTGCTTCTTTACTGCTGTATAGAAATACAACCAATTTCTGTATATTGAGTGTGTATCCTGCAACTTTACTGAATTCGTGTATCAGTTCTAGTAATTTTTCATGATGTCTTTTGGGTTTATTATGTAGAGTACCATGTCATCTGCAAATAGTGAATATTTGACTTCTTGTTTACCAGTTTGGATGCCTTTCTTATATATAATTTATTGTCAAATTGGTTTCCATACAATATCCTGTGCTCATCCCAGCAAGTGCCCTCCTAAATGCCCATCACCCACTTTCCCTCTCCAACCCTCCCCCCCCCCGTAAATGCTTAGTTTGTTCACTGTATTTAAGGGTCTCTTATGATTTGCCTCTCTCCCTCTCTGTGTAATTTTTTTCTCCCTTCCCCTCCCCCATTGTCTTCTGTTAAGTTTCTCAAGGTCCACATATGAGTGAACATATATGGTATCTGTCTTTCTCTAACTGACTTATTTCACTTAGCATAACACACGCTGGTCAGAGTGGCTAAAATGAACAAATCAGGAGACAATAGATGCTGGTGAGGATATTGAGAAACAGGAACCCTCTTGTACTGTTGGTGGGAATGCAAATTGGTGAAGCTGCTCTGGAAAACAGTGTGGAGGTTCCTCAAAAAAATAAAAATAGAGCTACCCTATGGCCCAGCAATAGCACTGCTAGGAATTTACCCAAGGGATACAGGAGTGCTGATGCATAGGGGCACTTGTACCCCAATGTGTATAGCAGCACTTTAAACAATAGCCAAACTATAGAAAGAGCCTAAATGTCCATCAACTGATGAATGGATAAAAAAAATTGTGGTTTATATACACAATGGAATGGAGCTGGAGAGTGTTATGCTAAGTGAAATAAGTCATACAGAGAAAGATACCATATGTTTTCACTGTTATGTGGATCCTGAGAAACTTAACAGAAACCCATGGGGGAGGGGAAAGGAAAAAAAAAGGTTAGAGAGGGAGGGAACCAAACCATAAGAGACTCTTAAAAACTGAGAATAAACTGAGGGTTGATGGGGGGTGGGAGGAAGGAGAACGTGGGTGATGGGCATTGAGGAGGGCACCTGTTGGGATGAGCACTGGGTGTTGTATGGAAACCAATTTGAAAATAAATTTCATATTTAAAAAAACAATAAAAAATAAAATAAAATAAAATAAAATAAAATAATAAACACCTATTCTTTTGTCAAAAAATATATATAATGCTGGTGTAATACCATTAGTATTGAACCTTTTCTTCCATTTCTATTTTTGGTAACAATTTGAGAAGTATAGATATTACTCTTCTTTAAGTACTGGGTAGAATTCCCCTGGGAATTCTTGCCCTATACTTTTGTGTTTTGGGAAATTTTTTATTACTGATTCAATTTCTTTGCTGGATATTGATCTGTTTAATTTTTCTTTTTCGTCCTGTTTCAGTTTTGGTAGTTTATTGTTCTAGAAATTTATCCATTTCTTCCATATTGGACAATTTGTTGGCATATAATTTTTCATAATATTATCTTATAATTGTTTATATTTCTATGGTGTTGGTTGTGACCTCTCCTCTCTTACACATAATTATATTTATTTGAGTCTTTTTTCATTTCTTTTTGATATGTCTGGCTTGGTGTTCATGAAGTTTATTATTTTTTTCAAAGAATCAGATCCTGGTTTCATTGATCTGTTCTACTGTTTTTTTTTTCTGTTTCTATATCATTAATTTCTACTCTAATTTTTATTATTTCCCTTCTGCAGGCTTTACAGTCTTTTTGTTGTTTTTTTTCTAGCTCCTCAGGTATAATTTTGGGTTGCATATTGGAGATTTTTCTTGATTCTTGAGGTTGGCCTGAATTTTATGTACTTCCCCCTTATGACCACTTTTGCTGCATCCTAAAGGTTTTGGACCATTATATTTTCATTTTTGTTTGTTTACATATTTTTTAAATCCTCTTTTTAATTTGTTGGTTTATCCCTTCATTCTTCAGTAGGATGTTCTTTAACTTCCCTATGTTTGAGATATTTCCATATTTTTTCTTGTGGTACACTTCAAGTTTCATATTTCTGTGTTTAGAAAACATGGATGCTATAATCTCTATCATCTTGCATTTGTTGAAGCATGATTTGTGACCTAATGTTTGATCTATTCTTGATAATATCCCATGAGGATTTAAAAGATTGAGTATTCTGTTGTTTTAGGATGGAATGTTCTAAATAGATCTGTTAAGTCTATCTGATCAAGTGTGTATTTCAGAGCCTTTTTTCCTTGTTGATTTTCTGTTTAGATGATCTGTCCATTGATGTAAATGTGGTGTTAAATTCCCTTACTATTATTTTATTATTATTGTTGAGTTCATTTATATTTGTTAAGTCTTTTATGTATGTATATTTCTTGTCCTATGTTGGGTGCAGAAATATTTACAGTTTTTTTTAACCTTCTGATTGTATTATTCATTTTCTTTTTATATAGTGCCCTTCTTCATCTCTTGCTATAGTGCTTGTTTTAAAGTGCAGTTTGCCCAATATAAGTATTGCTGCTCTGGCTTTCTTTTGACATCCATTTACCTGATATATATTACTCTGTCTCCTCACTTTCAATCTGCACGTGTCTTTAGGTCTAAAATGAGTCTTCTGTAGGAAGCATATAGATAGGTCTTGTATTTTTTTTATCCATTCTGATTCCCAATGTCTTTTGATTAGAGCATTTAGTCCATTTACATTCACGGTAATTATTGATAGTATGTATTTGTGCTTTTTTGTCACTTGTTTTGTTATTGTTCTTAGAGATTTTCTCTCATTCTTTCTTGTCCTTGTCACTATTGTCATCTTCTATGAATGCAAAAAGTCTCCTTTAATGTTTCTTGCAAGGCTGGTTTAGTGGTCACAAACTCCTTTAGTTTTCATTTGTCTGGGAAACTCTTTATCACTCCATCTATTCTGAATGCCAGCTTTGCTGAATACAGTATTGTAGACTGAAGATTTTTCACATTCAGCACTTTGAATATAACATGCCATTCCCTTCTGGCTTGCCAACTTTGTGTGGGGAAATTTCCATGTATCCTTATTTATTTTCCTTTTTTCATTAAGGACTTCTTTTGTCTTTCTGCTTTTAAGTTTTTTTTTATCACTACATTGTGGAAATTTAATTGCAATATACATTGGTATTGACCTCCTTTTGTTGATTTTGATGGGAGTTCTCTGTGTCTCCTGGATCTGGATGTCTATTTCCTTCCTCAGTTTAGATACGTTTTCAAATATTATTTCCACAAATAAATTTTCTGCCCCCTTTTCTATCTCTTTTTCTATCTATTTTTCTGCTATCTCTTTTTCTGCTACTCATAGTACAAATGTTATTCCATTTGATGGAGTCACTGAGTTCCCTATGTCTATTCTCATGTTGCATAATTCTTTCTCGGTTTTGTTCAGCTTCATTTTTTTCCATTACTTTATCTTCTATGCCAGTAATTCATTCCTCTGCTTCTTCCAGCCTGCTATACATTGCACCAAGCCTGTTTCTAATCTCTGTCTCTATCTCTGTCTCTCTTTCTCTGTTTTAACAAAAAAAAGGATGTTGCTTTAAATTCTCTATCAGACATGTTACTTATATTTGTTTTGGTTAGATCTCTGGCTGTGGCCTTATCTTTTTCTTGCATTTTGCATAAATTCATTCCTGATGCATTTTGTCTACATTTATGCCTTTTTCTCTGTGTTAGAAACCCAGTTATTTCTCTTGCTTCTGAAAGTAAAGACTTATTAAGAAGAAGTCATGCAACTCCCAGGGCCTGGGGCTTCTGTGAGATTCTCACGTGTGTGCTGTGTATGCTCTGATGTTGTGTTCTGGCTGCTATATTCTTCAGGCTTGTTGCATGCAGAGGCTCTCCTTGCTTGCTGTGGACAGTGTTTGGTCCCTGGCCTGAAATTGGAGAGTTTTAATGAGGTGTGCTCTGGTATGCTTGGGAAATGAGACATGACACCACCTCCACCAGAATTGAGTCCTTACAGATCTCTCTGGTTAGGTGATGTGGTGAGAGCATGGGTTTGTGCTGGTCTTCTGGGGACCGGGCCCTTCATGCTTGGACTGAGGCAATCATAATTGAGAAGGTGAGAAGGTAAGTTCAACCATAGCACATGGAGGTAAAGCTTGGTGTATGTAAGTTAGGCAGCCACTGTTGCTACATTACTGCTTCCTTTAGGTGTCTCTGTGCTCATGCTGAGAGGTGGGGATGGAAATGGTGCCAGTCAGCTTCTCTGTTCCTGGAGAGGTATCTCTTAGAATGCTGCCTCTCAGGGATGTTCTCTGAGAAGAGGATATCATCTCCCCACTGTGTGCCCTAGCAGGTTTACCTGCTCTTCATATTGCTGTTTCCTCACTGTCTTTGGGTGGTTTACCTGCCTTTTTTCTAGGAGCAGCTAGTGCCCTTGAGGCTCTGTACCAACCAACATGATGACTTTTGAAACTCTAGGCTTTAAGTCCCACTGGTTGCAAAGACTCAAGAAATTAAGGCCCTCTCATTTTCCAAGCCAATGGATTTAGGGAAGTGTTCTGGTATGTTCCCCTGTGTACTCCTCTCTCTATTGCCTTTCTACACAACCATGGCTTCTTACTTTATGGCTTCTTACCTTGTGGAGTTTGTTCTGTCATTACTCAGTTCTATTTCTGGAGTATTTAGGACGATTTGATTGTTATATAGTTTTGTTCATTGGATGAGGCAAGCCTATGTTCATTCTACTCTTCTGTAATCTTCCAAGTGAAGAATATTCTCTTTATATGAGTGCATTGCGGTTTGTACAAGAAACACACTTATGAGATCTTGTTTTAGCTTTGAAATGAGAACTTCATGGGCCTCAGAGACCTTCTGTTTTACCATGAAATTTTTAAGAGGTAGAATGATATGTACCTATATGATCCCAAGCACTGTGAAAAAGTTTTACCTCAAGTTTTAGCTCCAAGTCCGGTATTTAGGAGTTTGTGAAAAGGAACATGAAAAGTATATGTTGCTTAATACTATTTCTTGAACTCATACTACATGATAGGTGTTCCTATAAGCTTTTTACATATATTAATTCTTTTAATCATTATAAAGACATTATGAAGCAGGTACTATTATCATTCCTATTTTACACATGTAGAAACTGAGGCTCAGAGTATTAGGTTCTTAAGTGTCAGAGCTAGAACTCATTCTTACCCACATATTTACTAAATTACAAATGCTCTGAAGTTGAAAAATGCAGAAATATATATCCTAAAGTGCTGCTTGTTTCCCCTTTTCTGATTAACAGATTTGGGTTAAGCATGCCCGTTGAATCAAAGGCCATGATGAACAGCTAGGCGGTACAACATTTTTGTTTCAGACTGAGAGTACTTAGGATATTTTCCTGACGTAATATGTGAGCTGGTGGTGTTAGAGGGCCATTAGGCTGCATCCATTAGAATGTGAGAAGACAGGGGCACCTGAATCGCTCAATTTGTTAAGTGTCCAACTTTGGCTCGGGACATGATCTCTCAGTTCACAAGTTTGAGCCCTGCGTTGGGCTCTGTGCTGACAGCTCAGAGCCTGGAGCCTGCTTCTGATTCTGTGTCTCCCTCTCTCTGGCCTTCCCCCACTTGTGCTCTGTCTCTGTCTCTCTGTCTCTTAAAAATAAATAAAAACATTAAAAAAAAAAGAATGTGAGGGGCGCCTGGGTGGCTAAGTCAGTTAAGCGGCCGACTTCAGCTCAGGTCATGATCTCACGGTCCGTGAGTTCGAGCCCCGCATCGGGCTCTGTGCTGACAGCTCAGAGCCTGGAGGCTGTTTCAGATTCTGTGTCTCCCTCTCTCTGACCCTCCCCCGTTCATGCTCTGTCTCTCTCTGTCTCAAAAATAAATAAACGTTAAAAAAAATTAAAAAAAAAAAGAATGTGAGAAGATGGAATTTTCTTGCATTTGAATTTGATTAATTAATGTTATCTAATTTATACTTGATGAATATTAACAGACAATTAAAATGTCTACAATGTAGAAAACTTGAATTTTAAAAGTGCTATTCAGTTGGGCATTTTATGAAAACTGTCTTCTAAAACTATTTTCTTGTTTATTCTTTTTTCACAAATCAACAATTCAGGACCAGCAAATGAAATTGTGAAGAATACACTTTTAGAAACTTAAAAGCTAAAGATAATTGAACAAAAAAGCAAAGATACTGTACTTTTTTATGAAATGTATTGTCCAATTGGTTTCCATACAACACTGGTGCTCATCCCAAAAAATGCCCTCTTCAATACCCATCACCCACCCTACCCTCCCTCCCACCCCCCATCAACCCTCAGTTTGTTCTCAGTTTTTGAGAGTCTCTTATGCTTTGGCTCTCTCCCACTCTAACCTCTTTTTTTTTTCCTTCCCCTCCCCCAAGGGTTTCTGTTAAGTTTCTCAGGATCCACATAAGAGTGAAAACATATGGTATCTGAATTTCTCTGTATGGCTTATTTCACTTAGCATAACACTCTCCATTTCCATCCACCTTACTACAAAGGGCTGTATTTCATTCTTTCTCATTGCCATGTAGTACTCCATTGTATATATAAAGCACAATTTCTTTATCCATTCATCAGTTAAGAGATGATAATTTGGCTACTGTTGAAAGTGCTGCTATAAACATTGGGGTACAAGTGCCCCTATGCATCAGTACTCCTGTATCCCTTGGGTAAATTCCTAGCAGTGCTACTGCTGGGTCATAGGGTAGGTCTATTTTTAAATTTCTGAGGAACCTCCACACTATTTTTCAGAGCGGCTGCAGCAGTTTGCATCCCCACTAACAGTGCAAGAGGGTTCCCGTTTCTCCACATCCTCTCCAGCATCTATAGTGTCCTGATTTGTTAATTTTGGCCACTCTGACTGGCGTGAGGTGATATCTGAGTGCGGTTTTGATTTGTATTTCCCTGATGAGGAGCAACATTGAGCATCTTTTCATGGGCCTGTTGGCCATCTGGATGTCTTCTTTAGAGAAGTGTCTATTCATGTTTTCTGCCCATTTCTTCACTGGATTATTTGTTTTTCCGGTGTGGTTTTTGGTGAGCTCTTTATAGATTTTGGATACTAGCCGTTTGTCCAATATGTCATTTGAAAATATCTTTTCCCATTCCATCGATTGCCTTTTACTTTTGTTGATCATTTCCTTTGTGATGCAGAAGCTTTTTATCTTCATGAGGTCCCAATAGTTCATTTTTGCTTTTAATTCCCTTGCCTTTGGGGATGTTTCAAGTAAGAAATTGCCACAGCTGAGGTCAAAGAGGTTTTTCCCTGCTTTCTCCTCCAGGGTTTTGATGGATTCCTGTCTCACATTCAGGTCCTCTATCCATTTTGAGTTTATTTTTGTGAATGGTGTGAGAAAGTGGTCTAGTTTCAACCTTCTGCATGTTGCTGTCCAGTTCTCCCAGCACCATTTGTTAAAGAGACTGTCTTTTTTCCATTGGATGTTCTTTCCTGCTTTGTCAAAGATGAGTTGGCCATACTTTTGTGGGTCTAGTTCTGTGGTTTCTATTCTATTCCGTTGGTCTATGTGTCTGTTTTTGTGCCAATACCATGCTGTCTTGATGATTACAGCTTTGTAGTAGAGGCTGAAGTCTGGGATTGTGATGCCTCCTGCTTTGGTCTTCTTCAAAATTACTTTGGCTATTCGGGGCCTTTGGTGGTTCCATATCAATTTTACGATTGTTTGTTCTAGCTTCGAGAAGAATGCTGGTGCAGTTTTGATTGGGATTGCATGGAATGTATAGATAGCTTTCGGAAGTATTGACATTTTAACAATATTTATTCTTCCAATCCATGAGCACGGAATGTTTTTCCATTTCTTTATATCTTCTTCAATTTCCTTCATAAGTTTTCTATAGTTTTCAGCATACAGATCTTTTACATCTTTGGTTAGGTTTATTCCTAAGAATTTTATGATTCTTGGTGCAATTGTGAATGGGATCAGTTTCTTTATTTGTCTTTCTGTTGCTTCATTATTAGTGGATAAGAATGCAAGTGATTTCTGTACATTGATTTTGTATCCTGCAACTTTGCTGAATTCATGTATCAGTTATAGCAAACTTTTGGTGGAGTCTATCGGATTTTCCATGTATAATATCATGTCATCTGCAAAAAGCGAAAGCTTGACTTCATCTTTGCCGATTTTGATACCTTTGATTTCCTTTTGTTGTCTGCTGATGCTAGAAATTCCAACACTATGTTAAACAACAACGGTGAGAGTGTGCATCCCTGTCGTTCATGATGTCAGGGAAAAAGCTCTCAGTTTTTCCCCTTTGAGGATGATGTTAGCTGTGGGCTTTTCATAAATGGCTTTTATTATCTTTAAGTATGTTCCTTCTATGCCGACTTTCTCGAGGGTTTTTATTAAGAAAGGTTGCTGAATTTTGTCAATTGCTTTTTCTGCATCAATTGACAGGATCATATGGTTCTTATCTTTTCTTTTATTAATGTGATGCATCACGTTGATTGATTTGTGAATGTTGAACCAGCCCTGCATCCCAGGAATGAATCCCACTTGATATTCTAAATGGAAATACATCACAAAATAGGTGCAACTGTGTATGTATATCATGCACGTAGGATAAAACAAGTCCTGATTAGTGAGTGTAAGTTTATGAGGCAGATGAAGCCAACTGTGTATCCTATTTAATAGATAATTCTCATTACCATTATTTCGGAAACAAAAACTTCAAACTCTAGGACTTGTTTCAAAAATAAACTACTTAAGAAATTTAAGTTGTATGTCTATTTGTAAATCTATTGTTACTGTTCCTAGGAGCCAATCAGGTAAATTATTGGATTAGTTCATGTTAATTTGGGAAATATTTTGACATTTATATTTGATTATTATTGAAGAGAGTGGGAGAATATATGTCTGAAACAAGCTTAAATATATTCATTAACATTTTTGCTTTTAACTCTAGTTTTATTCTGTAGCTCAGTAATTTTGTTCCACTTTTATACTTTATGGCTAAGTTCACTTGAAGTACTTCCTTATTTAGAATTCATCCAAGTAGATTATCTCAAATCTTTTTCTAGAAGTTCATAGCATTTGAAATTATGAAAAAAATCTCTTTATATTTAACAAAGACTTGCCTTATTAAATTATCTACCTCTTTTATGCTATTTTAGCTTGGTGGCAAGATAGTTTAGACCCTTCAAATGACATAACTGTTGATTTTGGCTTGTAAAGATAGCTGGTGGGTAGGTAATTGGAAATAAGTAGAGTAGGCAAAGTAAGAAGATGGGCATATGCTAAAGAAAAGGGCAACAAGAAAAGAGTGTTTTGAAAGCACATGAAGAAATTCTTCTAGATGGAAACAGCTCCAGAGAAGAAGCAACTCAGAGAAAAAAGAGAGAGAAAAAAAAGACATGTCTTTCTCATGAAGAAATACAAAAAAAAAAAAAGGCAGAGAATGGTTATCTTGAAAATAATTAAATGATTTTTTAAAAGACAATAAAAATTTTAAAAAGAACATGATGAGGCATTATATATATATGTGTGTGTGTGTATATATATATATATATGAACAAATTTTATGTTTAAGCATTTATATGCTGAGAGGTGACTGTGAGCTAGATGGAGAAAAATTAGAAAGGAATTTAGGCATAGAGTTCAGATTTTTGTGATTTTATTTTATTTTTGTTTTACATGGCAATGTTTTGAACATTTGAACTCTATTTTTAAAATCAAACAGATAATTTGTAAGTCTAACTTTATTACTATATTCAAGAAAACCATACTGGGATATATCCTGAAAGTCTTAATTTTCTAGGATATATGTATTCTCTGTTAAAGTTCCTGAGGTGTATATGGAGTTCAGAAGTGCCTCAGGAACTTGGATATATGATTATTCCCTTAGAGACAAGAGTAAAACATACAATGAATAAAATTAACCATGCACAGAAGGTTGTCATCATTCACTTTACTGGAAAATGTGATTGTGTGTGTGTGTATGTGTGTGTGTGTGTGTGTGATTGTTTTATTAGGAGATAGTGTGTTTCTTCTAATCAAGGTGACTGGCTTATTTCCTCAGGATCAAAATGATGTAATATAATCAGTGAGTTTCTACTCTAAAGAAAGAATATATTGCATAGCTGGGGGTGATTTCCCAAAATTTTAAACAAATGAGGAAACAAAGAGTAAGAATTTAACATTTTTAATTTTTTTCAGTTTTATAGAGATATAGTTGACAAACAGCACTACATAAGTTTAAGATGTACAACATAATGACTTGATTTACATATATTGTCAAATTATTACTACAAGTTTAGTTAAAATCTATCACCTCATACAGTTTCAAAAATGTATAAATAAATATTCTTTCTTGTGATGATAATTTTTAAGATATACTGTCTTAGTAGACTTGTTACATTGTATGACATAATGGAGAGAGACCCTGCATCTGGTGGACATCAGATTTCTGTCACTAGACATGTCTCCTTTATTGTAGATCAATAATAAATTATTAATCTACTCTCTGATCTAGATTTGATGCCTTTCCATGCTTGCTATACTTGGATTTCTTGTTAACTAGTTCTATGACTACCTAATTCTGTTTATGAAGCACTTTTGTGTCATATGTTTTCTTTTTACCACTAGAATCAGGTGTCACCTATTGAAAATTTGAAAATTGGCACTTAGGTATATTCAACTATGTCTTCTGAAAATAGTTAATGTGAGACTCTACTAAGAGATTGTCACCACTTGGCATAAAAAAAAAAGGAGTGTCTGGTCCCATATATTTTGTATGGTAAGCTAAACTAATATAAAAAGTGGAATGAAAAATTAAATAGCAAATAGCTCAGATTCAATACAGATTTATTTTTCAATAATTTAACAATTCAAACTGGGTGTTTATTTTTGGCAGGATACTACCCTAAAGGTGGTGATTTATAAACTTTTTCCCCCGTCTTTGGAATGCACCTTCCAATAGAGCCTAATTGTCATATACATTTGGTTGAAAGAAGAGAAAATTGTGAGGAAGGTATACCCACTACTTAGAAACCTTACAGAAAATGGCACAACTTCTACCCTTATTTCATTAATTAAAAATCCAACCGCAAAAATACATTATAACAAAGGAATCTGAGACACTTAGTGTAACTGTGTGTCCAGATGACAAGTGGTTTTGTAACCAGCTAGTAATTTTTGCCAAAACCTATAAATCTGAGGGCAACTATACACCATGATGATAGCACAAAAGAATTCCAGTTCAAGTGGTGAGACAGCCACATTATTAGATATATATCATTAATCTCTAGCTACGCTACCAAGAAAGGAATTTATTAGTTTTTGGCAATAACTGAAATTGAGGTCAAAGCACTAGAAGAAGTTTAACCTAAAGTTGGCATTCCCATAATTACAAGCCACTCTAATTAGTGTATCATAACAAGTAGCTGGATGCAATTGGGCGGAGAATGTGACTTTGAATTTAGGTTTTAGGATTCATTGCGAATATGAAGAAATAATGGAAACTTATAGAAATATGAGTAATGGTTAAAATCTTTAGGCTATTTTTTCAATGTTTATTTTTGAGAGACAGAAAGTGAGCAGGAGAGATGAAGAGAGGGAGACAAATAATTCCAAGCAGGGTCCAGGCTCTGAGCTGTCAGCACAGAGCTTGATGCAGGGCTGGAACTCACAAACTGCGAGATCATGACATGAGCCAAAGTCAGATGCTTAACCTACTGAGCCACCCAGGTGCCCCCCCCCCAATCCTTAGGTTACTTTGGAACAATTATCCTACATAGATTCTTGGTATTATTGATGACTTAAATGCTTCGTTAGCCTATTTTTCCAATAGTTTTCCATTTCAGAGAAAGAAAAATTGATGAAATATGGGATAAACCACTGCATGGAAAAAAAAAATGTATGTTTGCCATAGCCTGAATAGTGAATATCGATTTATCCTCTGCTTCATTCCTGTATTTACTTGTCTCTCCAGCTAGTATTTCAGTTTTATGTTATTTTCAGGTGGTTCAGATGAAATATAAAATACATTCTTAACATTAATTTAACTTGAAGAGTTAAGATCACAAAAGAAGCTTCTTCTAAGGTTAATAAAAATTTATAAAAACGGAAATTATGCTCAATGTGTTTGGTATCAGGTCAAGTTTCATATAATAAAAACATGTACATAACTTTGAATTCACTACAGCATTAAAACAAATGCTCAAGTACCATACTCATTGCATTAAGCCACTTCTATATCTAACATTGTCATATGTTAAAATGTTAATTGTGTCTTATGAATTTATTTCTATGATTTTTAAAGGTCTAAATAGCAACAGATAATTAGAATACTGATTCTCTGTAACACATCTTAATTCTTTTAATTGGCTGAAAGTAATTCATGGAAATTCTAATGCAATAACCTAACTGTATATAAGGTGACATCATTGAAGAGTGTGTCTGTCAAATAAAATTATGATATGAGTGTAAAAATTAAATTATTTCATACTCATGGCCTCAATTTAATTTTTATACTTGAGATTTCTTTTAACTCATTCTTTTTCAAATTTAAGTCAAGGATATACATTGGAGAAGCCTTGGAAAGAGAAAATAACTTCAAAAAACATCTATAATAATATTGGTATGTTCCATGGAGAAGATACCAAAAACTTCTGAGGCTTTAAAAGAATTAAATACATGATTAGCATAGAAAATTCTTCATTACTCATAATTTCACATATAAACTTACAAATTAAAACTAGCCCATGCACCCAAACTAGTTTATTTGGGAAGCTATTCACAGAAACCTAATAATATCGCCATTGTTGAAAATGTTTTGGAATTTCCTTCTTTTTGAAAAATGCCTTCTCTGTGTGAACCACATTATTTTCAAGATTGTCCATGGTAGAAAATTATAATGTTTTGAGTACGGACTTGATTTGGAATTAAAATATCAAAACTTTGGGGCGCCTGGTGGCTCAGTCAGTTAAGTGTGCGACTCTTGATTTTGACTCAGGTCATGATTTCACGGTTTGTGACATCAAACCCCGCATCAGGCTCCGTGTTGACAATGTGGAGCCTGCTTAGGATTCTGTCTCCCTCTCTCTCTCTCTTTGCCCCTCCTGCACTTGCTCTTTATCTCTGTCATAATAAATAAAAATAAACTTTAAACAAACATTAAAAAATTAAGGATTATCAAAACAAAAAGAAGGTGACCACAGTCTTGAATAAGTTGGCTAATATGATTTTAGACTAACAAATGGAATTTTAAAATACAATGCTATCATTAGCTTATTTGTGTGGTTACAACTAATTTCATTCAACAGATATTTACTGAATGTTTGATATGTAAGAAACACTGTTTTAGATGCTATAGAGGAGTACTTAACTTTGGTTATGAACTGAAAGTACTTGGGAAGTTTTAAAAATACTGAGTCCCACTCCCATAAATGGTGATTTATTAGTCTGAGGTGGAGCCAAAATATTGATGTAAATTTTTAGAAGTAATGCCAGATGATTGTAATGTGTAACAATAGTTGCAAATGGATGAAGTTAAAGATTTAAAAATGAACAAGATAAATAACAAGATGTAACTGAGGAAAAAAATATTCTTTGCCTATTCAAAAACTTCACTTATGGGGTCACAATCTCTGGAATAGGACTAAAAAGTGAAAGTAAAGAACATTTACCAAGTGTTTACTCTGCACCAAGCAGTTTTCTTGGGTCTCTATATGTATGTCATACAGTATTTAATCCTCACAAAAATTATTTGAAGTATATAATTAATATGGCCTGAATGCTTGTGTTTCCTCAAAATTCATATTTTGATATTCTAATCTTCAAAAATGATGGTATTAATATGTGGAGCCTTTAAACAATTATTAGGTCATGAGACTGGAACCTTCATGAGTGCTGTTAGTGCTCTATGAAAGATAATACAGAAAATCCCCTAGCCCCTTCCACCATGTGATAGCACAGCAAGAAGGTGTCATTTATAAACCAGAAAGTGGACCCTCACTAAACACTGAATTTGCCATTTACTTGATCTTGGACTTCAAGCTTCTAGAACTGTAAAAAATAAAATTCTACTGTTTATAAGCTACCCAGTCTGTGGTATTTTGTAATAGTAGTCTAAACAGACTAGTAATATTCTCCTTTTTTATTAATAAGGGAAAAAAAACAGTTCAGAAGAGCTACATAATTTACATAGTCACATAGATATTAAATAACAGAGCCAGGATTCAGACCCAGGCCCGTCTAGCTTCAAAATTCTTATTCCTTCCACTCTATAAAATTGATTAAAATGAGAATAATACTAAGCATGATGTATTAAGTGTTGCAAGTCTTTAATTCAGAAGAGAGAGAATTTCTAGCTACATATAATAAGTAAAACTTTGTTAAAAAATAACATTTAAGTTGGAGTATGAAAGAGTGATAGGATTTTATAGATGGACAGGAAGAAACAATGATTTTAAATATGAGCAAAAGCATGCAGAAAGAAAACCATGGAATATATTTGAGTGATTAAGAATGATCCAAACTAGGGGCGCCTGGGTGGCACAGTCGGTTAAGCGGCCGACTTCAGCCAGGTCACGATCTCGCGGTCCGGGAGTTCGAGCCCCGCGTCAGGCTCTGGGCTGATGGCTCGGAGCCTGGAGCCTGTTTCCAATTCTGTGTCTCCCTCTCTCTCTGCCCCTCCCCCGTTCATGCTCTGTCTCTCTCTGTCCCAAAAATAAATAAACGTTGAAAAAAAAATTAAAAAAAAAAAATGATCCAAACTAAAGGCTTTCAAATGAGGCAGTACTGCTGTGATGTTTACAAATAAGTTCTCTCAAAAATAGAACACTCTAAAATGCACACAACAATATTGCAAAATAAACAATTACACTGCAAATACTGTCTTTATTGAAAAGTGTGCATATGTGCAGGAAAGTAGCAGAAAATAAGTCATGGTAGAGAATACTACTGTTTACAGTACTCCCAGTCCTCTTTTTTTTCTAGATATATGGAAAAATTGAATCTTCCTGCATTCTTAGTTAGGTGTACCAATTAAAGATGAGCTAAGTGGCATGAGTTATTTGCAGGCAGAAGCATTTACATTCATACAATCCTAATCTCTCTTCCTCTGCTGATTTAAACGCTGAAGAGAATATGGTGTCACAAAATTGAATTATCCTGTATAACTGGGCCATCACAGGGAGGACAGCTATCCTAAGGAGATGGTTGAGACCATATAAGACTTTGTAATATATTTTTGTTACTTTAAGCCACTGAGATTTAGGGATTGCTTGTTGCATTGTCAAAACCTAACATATATAAACTGATATTAAGTTTAGATAGGTAAGTTAAAAATAGCTTGCAAAGGTACTTGAATATTAGAACATGGAGTTTGGACATAGAGATGAAATCCCTTCAAATATAGGATTTTTATCAATGCTTAGAGGACTGTTAACATATTTGGATTACATATTTAACCTCCCAATTTAAATTATTTGAAGAATAACATTCATTCAGATGTACACTTCTGACATTTTAAAAATTACTCTTATTCCCTTTAGTGACAGACCATGCAAATAATTAGAACACCTGCATATGTCTGTTGTTCAGCATCAGAAGCGATTGCACAGGTGAATAGGGGGGGGGAACTTCTACTCAAATGTGGGTGAAAATGCACATGGAGCATTCTCCAGAATAGATCACATGCTGGGACACAAATCATCCCTCAATGACTACAAAAAGATTGAATCCATGCCTTACATATTATCACATCACAATGCTATGAACCTCGAAATCACTCACAAGAAAAAAAATTGGAAAAACATGAATAATTGGAGATTAAAGAACACACTACTGAAGAATAAATAGGTTAACCAATAAATTAAAGAGGAAACTAAAAAGTACATGGAAACCAATGAAAATGAAAACACGACAGTCCGAAACCTCTGGGATGCAGAAAAAGCAGTCATAAGAGGGAAGTATATAGCAGCCAAGACATCCTAAAGAAGGAAGAGAGGTCTCAAATACACAACCTAACCTTACATCTTAAATATTTGGAGAACAGCAATTAAAGCCCACAACCAGCAGAAGAAGGGAAATAATAAAGATGAGAGCAAAAATCAATGATAATAAAAAAACAACAGTAGAACATATCAATGAAACCAGGAGCTGGTTTATTCAAAGAATCAACAGAATTGATAAACCCTAGCCAGATTGACCTAAAAGAAAAAGGAAAGGACCCAAATAAATAAAATGAAGAATGAAAGAGGAGAGATCACAACCAACACTTCAAAAATACAAACCATAATAGAATACTATGAGCAAATTGGGCAATATGGAAGAAATGGAAAAATTCATAGAAATATATAAACTACCAAAACTGAATCAGGAAGAAATAGAAAATTTGAACAAACCCATAACCAATAACAAAATTGAATCAGCAATTAAAAATCTCCAAACAAGAGTCCAGGGCTGGGTGGCTTTCCAGGGGAATTCTACAAAACATTTAAAAAAAAAGTTAACTCCTATTATTTTGAACCTATTACAAAAAAATAGAAATGTAAGGGAAACTTCCAAACTCATCCTACGAGGTCAGAATTACCTTGATTCCAAAACCAAAGACCCCACTAAAAAGGAAAACTCCAGACCAATTTCCCTGATGAAGATTGATGCAAAAGTTCTCAACAAGATACTATCAAACATGATCCAACAATACATTAAAATAATTGTTCACTACAATCAAGTGGGATTTATTCCTGGGATGTAGGGATGATTTGATATCTGCAAATCAATCAACATGATACATCACATTAACAAAAGAAAGGATAAGAGCTACATGATCCTCTCAATAGATGCAGAGAAAACATTTGACAAAATACAGCATCCTTTCTTGATAAAAACCCTGAAGAGAGTAGGCCTAGAAGGGTCATACCTCAAGATCATAAAAACCATGTATGAAAGACCCACAGCTAATAACATCCTCAATGGGGAGAAACTGAGAGCTTCCCCCTAACGTCAGGAACATGACAAGGATGTCCACTCTCACCATGTTATTCAAAAGAATGTTTGAAGTCCTAGCCTCAGCAATCAGACAACACAAAAAAATGAAAGGAATCCAAATCGGAAAGTAGGAAGTCAAACTTTCACTCTTTGCAGACAAGGTGATGCTCTATGAGGAAAATCCAAAAAAAAATCCACAAAAAGCTGTTAGAACTCATGCATGAATTCAGCAAAGTCATAATATAAAATCAACGTAAATCAACAGATAGAAATAAAATCAATGTGCAGAATCAATGTACAGGAAATGGGTTGCATTTTTGTACACCAATAGTGAAACAGCAGAAAGAGAAATCAAGGAATCGATCCCATTTGCGATTGCATCAAAAACCATAAAATACCTAGGTAAAAACCTAATCAAAGAGGTGAAAATGTGTACACTAAAACTATGTAAAGCTTATGAAAGAAATTGAAGAAGACACAAAAACGGAGAAACATTCCATGCTCATGGATTGGAAGAACAAACATTGTTAAAATGTCAATACCACACAAAGCAATCCACACATTCAACACAATCCCTATCAAAATACCACCAACATTCTTCACAGAGCTAAAACAAACAATCCTAAAATTTGTGTGTAACCATAAAAATCCCCAAATATCCAAAGCAATCCTGAAAAAGAAAAACAAAGCTGGAGGCATCACAATTCTGGACTTCCATCTGTATTACAAAACTTTAATCATCAAGACAGTATGGTACTGGCACAAAAACAGACACAAAATGCTAGATAACAGAATTGGCAACAACTTCTTTTACCTCAGCCACAGCAACTTCTTACTTGACATGTCTCTGGAGGCAAAGGAAACAAAGCAAAAATGAACTATTGGGACCTGATCAAGATAAAAACTTCTGCACAGTGAAGGATACAATCAGCGAAATTAAAAAGCTACCCACAGAATGGGAAAATATATTTGCAAATGACATATCAGATAAAGGGTAAGTATCCAAAATCTATAAAGAAGATGTCAAATTCAACATCCAAAAAGACAAATAATCCAGTGAAGAAATGGGCAAAAATATGAATAGATGCTTTTCCAAAGAAGACATCCAGATGGCTAACAGTCACACAAAAAGATGTTCAATATCATTCATCATCAGGGAAATACAAATCAAAACCACAATGAGGCACAACCTCACACCTGTCAGAATGGTTAAAATTAAAAACTCAGATGTTGACACGGATGCAGAGAAAGAGGAACCCTTTTGCATTGCTGGTGGGCATGCAAACTGGTGAAACCACTCTGGAAAAAAGTATGGAGGTTCCTCAAAAAAATAAAATAGAACTACCCTACGACTCAGCAATTGAACTACTAGGTAGTGATCCAAAGGATACAGGAATGCTGTTTCACAGGGGCAATGCACCCCAATGTTTATAGCAACACTATTGACAGTTGCCAAAGTACAGAAATACCCAAAGTGTCCATTGACTGATGAATGGATAAAAAAGATGTGCTATGTATATAAAATGAAATATTACTCGGTGATCAAAAAGAATGAAATCTTGTGATTTGCAACAACATGGATGGAGCTAGAGTGTATTAACCTAAGTGAAATAATTCAGTCAAAAAAGGATATCATATGACTTCATTCATATGTGGAATTTAAGATACAGAACAGATGAACATAAGGAAGGGAAGAAAATAATATAAAAACAGAGAGGGTGATAAGCCAAATGAGACTCTTAAATTCAGGTAACAAACTGAGGGTTGTTTGAGGGGTGTTGGTGTGGGGATTGACTAAATGGGCAAAAGATATTACAGAGGACACTTGTTGGGATGAGCACTCAGTGTTATATGTAAGTGATAAATCACTAAATTCTATTCCTGAAATCATTATTACACTATATGGTAACTAATTTTGATTTAAATTTTTAAAAAATTAAAAAAAAATAAATGTAGGTGAACCTTACCATTTCATACAACTACCCACCATATGTATTAGAAAGCTATTCTTCATGTAAGTTTGGAAGCATTTAACAATAAGAAGTATTCATCAACATTGTACTGTTTATAAATTATTTAATGCTTATTTATTTGGAGACAGACAAAGAGAGACAGAGAGAGAGAGCAAGAAGGGGGCAGAGAATCCGAAGCAGGCTGCAAACTGTCAGCACAGAGCCTGATGCAGGGCTCAATCTCACAACCATGATATCATGACCTGAGCTGAAATCAAGAGTCAGACGCTTAATGGACCAAGCCACCCAGGTGCTCCCATTGTTTCCTTTGTATAAAGGTGAAGATTAAGTTAGTTTCTTATGAAGAAATATACATAGGGGTGCCTGGGTGTCTCAGTCGGTTAAGCATCCGACTTTGGCTCAGGTCATGATCTCACAGTTTGTGAGTTCAAGCCCCACATTGGGCTCTGTGCTGACAGCTCAGAGTCTGGAGCCTGTTTCAGATTCTGTGTCTCCCTCTCTCTCTTACCCTCCCCTGCTCATGCTCGCTCTCTCTCTCTCTCTCTCTTTCTCAAAACTAAATCTTAAAAAATTAAAAAAAACATACATATATACATACATAACATAGAGATGTTAATAGTCTAACAAATATGCATATGTGAATAGTCTAGTTTTCTATAGAAATGAGATAGATGCTTAGGAAATGTTGAAATGCTCATCTTCTCTAGCTCTGGATGAAATTAAGTGAAAATAAGTTAAAACCCTGTTAAGGCAATTTGGCAACATTTCCCCAGGGACCATACAAAGTTTATATCTTTCAACTGAGTTGTTTCACTTTGGGAAATCTAGCCTAAGAAAATCATACCAAATATAAGCAAGCGTTAAACACAAAGATATTCAATGCAGCAGCATTTTTAATAGCAAAAAGTCATAACCAAGTTATCTTTCAAGCAATAGTAATTTACTGAAGTAAATTACACTATATTTGTATTATAAAATACTGTACAGTTATCGATATAATGCTAAAGGTTCTTTTTAATTAAGTATATTTTAATATTTTATAAAAACATCTAATACAGCATACACAATGTGTACATTACTGTGTCAAATGGATTTATTTCAAAAACACAGGGTAAAAGTGTGCCAAAATTGCTAAGTGGTTATCTGCTGTGGTAAGATTATGAGTCATAGTTCCCATTTTATAGCAAATTTTTATAATAAATATGATTTATTTTAAAATCAGAATATAAATACCCAAAATCATACAAGAACTTTAGCTCCATCAAGCTCAGCACAATAAGAACAAGCAGGATATAAAAAGTTTATAAAATGCATCTTGCTCCATTTCTAAGATATATCATTCTATTCAAACTGGCCTTTCAACGTTTATTTATTTTTGGGACAGAGAGAGACAGAGCATGAACGGGGGAGGGGCAGAGAGAGAGGGAGACACAGAATCGGAAACAGGCTCCAGGCTCTGAGCCATCAGCCCAGAGCCCGACGCGGGGCTCGAACTCCCGGACCGCGAGATCGTGACCTGGCTGAAGTCGGACGCTTAACCGACTGCGCCACCCAGGCGCCCCTCAAACTGGCCTTTCACTCATAATTATATCATAAGATATTCCTTCAATCCCAGGCCAGGTAATTCTATTAAATAACTCATCAGTAAGATGGGTAGATCAGCTATACTTACACAAACCACATATTTGTAAATTATGAGAAATATTTCCTTTTACATATGTATATATAGACATATATAAGTACATATATGTTACATATCATATCTGTATATGTATATATCTACAAAAACACATACATATCATATGATAGAAAAAGAAATGAGGGTTGTATATATAAACGGGCCATTTTTGGTCTCTGGCTAAGTTTTTACTAGTCTTATAAGAAAATAAAAGAGAGCAAATCTAAAGACTATACAATGGTATTTTTTAATAGAGTTGACACTTAAAGATTTATATTTAGCATTTCCCTTCCCTGCTTTTTTTGTGTTAATTTTATTTGACCTAAAAATTGTGACAGTATAGTTTGTTTTTCAAAATTTCAATTTTGAAAAAAAAAAGACAACTCTGTGTAAGGGATCAGTGAAATAAATAATCTCTAGTATGGAAATTCATCTCTGACACAGTATAAGCCTATATTTTAAGGCTAGAGAGCCTTTGTGATCCTTCTCTATCCAGACCTTGTATGTAACTATTTATATGAGACTGGTCTTTTCTGAAAGCCTTGTAAGGTAAAACTCATTTTTCAAGGAGGACCTAAAACAGATAAAGCACAAAAAGGAAGCTTAGTTTTCTGAAATCTCTCACTCCATGCCCCAAAAGCAAGAAATAACTGTTGTCTCATTAGCGTGAGACCTGAGAGAGATGATGGAAAAGAATAAAATGAGAAGAGAACCAAGTTCAAACAATAAACAGTGTTGCAATACAATAGCCCCTATTTTCTTGAAGCTTCTGAATTAGAAGGGTGAGGTCTGTCCTAATTATCCCTCACCTGGATATAAATAGGTGAAATCTGATACTGGAGCTGTGTTCTCTACTGCTGTTCTCCCCAAGGCTTGCTAAAATCCTCTTTAATGTATTTTACTTGGAGCCTTGTTCCATTTGGCCTGCTACAATAAAAATACCATAACCTGGGTGGTTTAAACAAATATTTATTTCTCACAGTTCTGAGGCTAAAATGTCCAAGATTAAAGTGCTGGCAGAGTTGGTGTTTGGTGAGTCCCCTTGTCCTGCTTTCTTGACAGCTATTTTCTTGCTTTATCCTCATATGGCAAAAAGGGTGTAAGAGTTCTCTGGGGTGTCTTTTGTAAGGACATTTACTTAATTCATGAAGGCTTCACCTTCATGACCTAATCACCCCTAAAGTTCTCACTTGCTAGTACCATTGCATTGGGAGTCAGATTTCAACACATGACTTTTAGGGAGCACAAATATTAAGTCCATAACACGACTTTTCTTAGGGTCTTCATGGATCTATCCCCAGAAAGATCAGTCTAAGGCAAACAGGTTAGAAAGACTAAATATGAACACATGCCTCTTTGACATCTGGAGTCTCTATGTCTGCTACCCAAAGAACCAAGGGCAATCTTAGCAACAGTGGTTGTAGTATCTGGAAAAATATCAGGGGCTTAAGTTATTTGGCTTCTTCTCTTATCGGGGACAGCCACTCTCCCTTTATTTTTCTGTATTGACCTTAGCAGAAAATAGCACCAAACAAACAAACAAAAAAAGAAGTAGAAGAAAAACAAGAAGAAGAAGGAAAACAAAAATTTGTGTCATCCTATTATGATAGGCAGGGAAAACATGACACTTGGTTATTTTGGCAAATGGCAACTGACCATGCTCTATTTGAAAGTAATTGACACAAAGAAAATACACATAAATGGCATAGGCTATATATAGCATTTCTAACACACCCAATACTCTCTGTGGTTGTTGGTTCCAGTAAGGCAAAGCTTGGAGATTGCTATTGTGGGTCTGAAATGCCAGAAAGATGAGCCAGGCCACAGCCCTTTAAATGCTCTTTTCCTGAATGTAAAATTGAGGCTTTGCAGGAAAAAGGGTGCCTCTTTGTCGATTAATGAGGATTTACTTCCCCTTCCTGTGGTAATTTTTTTTTCTATAATACCCACACCCATTTTTGATCCTACTTCTAATATTCTACTTCTAACTCTTGTTATGTTCTTGGGAAGAAAAGATTCTATATGTTTCTACTAAATCTTGGGTTGGACCTTCTCATAACCTGGTATCATGTATATTTGTCAACAGGACACTTGGCTTTTACAATGATTAACTTCTATTTCTGGCTCATTGCCACTCAGACGAGTGTGTGGGCAAGAAGCAGAGAAGAAGTATTCTGTGGCTGAGACTGGACACCCCAGTATCTGTGGCTCTCTGTTGCCCACATTATAAGAGCAAGAACATTTTACATCTGCTTCTTCCTTCAAGTGTACAAACTCACTAGAAGGTGAATTTCTGTGGTGGTGTGATTGGATTTTAAATAGATAATGTCAACACAAAACTCACTTTTTCAAACTTTGGTGTCTTATTTTAAGTGATTGTGCCCTTATAATTATCACTGAAAAAGAAAAATATATGCTCTTATATGGGATGTTTATACAGTCAACTGATTCACTGCCATATCTTATATCCAGTTGTTATTTATTTAAAATAAACTGTTTAAAAGCATTGTAATCTTTTGCTCTCACTTGGTAGGAAAAAAATCTAGAAATCGGAGTATGTTTTTGTTTTTGTTGTTGTTGTTGTTAGCAGTTTCATTAGATGTGCCTAATATTGTTCCACTTCACCTTAGTAAAAGTATTTTAACCTATCTCATCAACCCTGAAATGATTTTCTAAGGTGAAGAGTACATGGCTTTATTTTGTTCTCACAAAATCATCAATCATACATACTTCATTGAAATAGTTAAGACTGCAAATAAGAGACACTGCTAAATATTTCCAAATGATTTTACTGTTTAAGATGTGATATTTCTGTTTATGCTATAATTCAGTATGCCAACTGTTTCTAAATTATAGTAACAGAAAATTAATAAAAGGTTCATCATAGATGTCTCCCGAAATAAGCATGAGTTCCTAGAAATCACCCAATGTTTATAGGTCAGTAAGAACTACTGTGTTTACTTACCAATAAAGTCCCATCGTTAGACATTATGAGAGTAATTGTAATGAGACAGTTTTGTGGCAAGACTTAACATCATCAATAAAATAATTAAATTTTTTTTAACATTTATTTATTTTTGAGAGAGACAGACAGAGCATGAGTGGGGGAGGGGCAGAGAGAGAGGGAGACACAGAGTCCGAAGCAGGCTCCAGGCTCTTAGCTGTCAGCACAAAGCCCAACGCGGGGCTCAAACTCACAAACCATGAGATCATGACCTGAGCTGAAGTCGGACGCTTAACCGACTAAGCCACCCAGGCGCCCCAATAAAATAATTTAAATGGCTCTGTTCCATTTGCATGAAGCAAATTATAGAAGTAAAATATCTTTGATTGATATGATATTATCTAAACTTGATATTAAGAAATTGTATTTATCCACATGTATGATTTATGTATTTTGAACACTTGAAACTATTCACATTTTTTCCCGTATAACTTCAACAAACCAACTCTGCCAAAGCAGACCATTTAGAATAAATGACAGGGATAAAAGGCACAATATAAGGAACATAGTCAATACATTGTAATAACATTGTATGGGGACAGGTGATAGCTACATTTGTGGTGAGCATAGCATAATATTTAAACTTGTCAAATCACTATGTTGTACATCTCAAACTAATATAATATTGCACGTCAACTATACAAAAAATAGACCATTCAAAGTGCCAAGCTCCAAGAAATTCTTTCTCTCCAGTGGTTATGAGGGAAAACTGTAAAAAGTTTGGTAATATATTTACCTGTAAGAAATGGGCATCTTATGAGGTTATTATGCACAGGGTTAGTAATTGCTAACAGACACTTAGAAGATATATCTATACAAACAATAATGAAGCAGCTTGTACATAAGAAAGATGTAGAATATCCATTTGCAGGGTCTAAAAACATGAGTCTTAGTTAACCCACTATATGCCTTGGCTGAAATAGGGCATGCTATTTACTCTTATTTGACTAAAGAGACAAGGTCCTTATTTCCTGTAATAAAAACATACTATTAATTTTCTTGCTTTTATTCTAATTCTCAATCTTCCTGAACATCTTTCTCTCTCTCTCTCTCTTTTTTTTTTTTTTTAGCCTTGTCTATGTCTACATGTTTGTAAAGTCTCAGGTGATCTTGTCCTTCTCTTACAACTCCTTATCATTCCTATCAAACTTCCCTCATTTAGTTCATTATGACTCCCCTATTCTGTACCATTTTGTTGATGCTACATTTAACTTTTTACATGAAAATATCTCTTAATTCTCCAATGAAAAGTTCCTTGATGGTAGAAGCTCTTTTAAATGCCTTCTATATTTTCCCCACAAGACTCATAAATAGAACAGAGAGCCCAGAAAGAAACCTTTATGTATATGGGGTGAATTGATTTTCAACAAAGGTGCCAAAACCACTTAGTGGAACAAGGAGGGTCTTTAAAACAAATGGTAATGGGATCACTGGATATTCAATGCAAAATAATGAGGATGGACCATTGCCTTATGCCATATACAAAAATTAACTAAGAACAGATGAGAGATCTAAACTTTAGAGCTAAAACAATAAAACTCTGAGAAGGAAATATAGGGAAATTTCATAGCATTGGAATTAGCAATGATTTTTTTATATAACAACCAAATTACAGAAAACAAAAGACAGATAAAATATAATTTATTAAAATTATAGTCTTGTGTATCTGAGGACTTAAGCAAGAGAGTAAAAAGGTAACCCATAAAATGGGAAAAATTTACATATTGTATATCTGATAAGAAATTAACACCCATAAGGTATAAAACAACAGGGGCTATAAGTCAGAGGGTCAGGGATTATGCCATTGTGGGAGAATTCTGAGCGCACCTTGTTCCATGAACACATTAAAATAAGAGTTACATCTATGCAACTAACTCTGAAAGTAGCCTGATGATTGGGAGAACAAACCTTCCACATTTTATTGTGGAAATGACGCCACATCAAAAAAGGTAGAAGAAACACAGACGAAGTTGAGAACCAAACCCTTGATGAGACAATAATCACAAACATAAGGGATACTACAAGCACAGAGAACCAACAGAATCAGAAACCACACAAGGCACTCAAGGCACTGGAGGCCTGCACTGGGAAAATGAGTTCCCATAATATCTGGACTTGAAACTAGTGGTGCTTAATTTGGGAAGCTTTTAAAATCAGTAGGCTTACCTCCAGGAGAACCAGAGGTGATAAGAAACTGAGTCCCTGTCCTTAAAGAACCAGCAAAGTACATAACTTGGCCTGGAACACAGCATCAAAACAGCAGTTTTAAAAACACCTGGGTATACATGAAGGAGATTTATTT
Source organism: Lynx rufus (assembly GCF_022079265.1). Taxonomy (NCBI): domain Eukaryota; kingdom Metazoa; phylum Chordata; class Mammalia; order Carnivora; family Felidae; genus Lynx; species Lynx rufus. The sequence continues at coordinate 50,842,663 of NW_025814828.1, read as the reverse complement.
CCTAATATCAGAACATGTGCTGGAGGGGCAAGGATCTACAAGAGATTTCTCCAGGAACGAAGTTGCTAGTTGGCATCATTTATCTTCCCCTTTCCATCTGAGATAAGCAGAGACTTTCAAAAGCCAGCCCTAACACCCCCCACCCATATTATTAGCACCACATGCCCTACCATTTAATTCCCATGCAGATCCATGCCATCCAACCTACCTACCTCAACAGCTGTTTCTTTGAAGTGGCTCCTGCCACATCACACCTTGAGAGAAGCCCCAGCAGAGACCTGCACAAATCCAAAGTGAGTCCTGTCCTGGAAAGAGATAACCCAACACATTAGCATACCCACTATTCCAGTAACCAGGCTTCTTATACAACCACATAGAGAGCAAGCCCTGTCATTTGGTGTGCCTACAACTGTGGCAGAAAGGCTAATTACAGACATCTAGTCTGATGGCCAGCCCTGCCCACCAATGAAAGTGTCTATTGGCCACATAGAAAACAAACTCTGCCATTTTGTGCACTTGCAACTGTGGCAAAGAAGCTAACTGTGGCAAAGAAACTAACATTTTAGACACCTGGTCTAAATGCCAACCCTGTCCACCTACTAGTCCCCATCATCCTGACATGACTCTCAACAGCACGGTGACCAAACACTGTCTGGTGTGCCCACAACTGGCAAAGCAAGTAATTGCAGACAGCTGGGGTAAAGACAAATGTGGCTCAGCTCCAAATATAGGGCACCCACAGCTCATAGGAGATATTCATGAAGTACTTACTTCTGATGACAAAGAATGTTGCACTACAGGGCACCACTAAAACATATCTACACAAAGCCACTACTTTTATGACTAGGTGTTGTAGTTGGCCTTCCTAATACGTAGAAAGAAACAGAGTTAGACAATGTGAAGAGACAAAGTAATACGTAACAAATGAAAGGAGAAGACAAAATGACAGCATAAGAGGTAAATGAAACTAAGATAAGCAATATACCTGAAAAATAATTAAATGTAATGGTTATAAAAATACTCAACATACTTGAGAAAAGAGTGGATGAACTCAATAAGAACTTCAATAGAGATAAAAATCCATTAAAAAACAATCAAGTGAGTTATTTATAGATTTTGGATACTACCCTTTTGTCTGATATGTCATTTGCAAATATCTTTCCCCATTCCATTGGTTTCCTTTTAGTTTTGTTGATTGTTTCCTTTGCAATACAGCAGCTTTTTATCTTCATGAGGTCCCAATAGTTCATTTTTGCTTTTAATTCCCTTGCCTTTGGGGATGTGTCAAGTAAGAAATTGCTGCAACTGAGGTCAGAGGTTTTTTCCTGCTTTCTCCTCTAGGGTTTTGATGGTTTCCTGTCTCACATTCAGGTCCTTTATCCATTTTGAGGTTATTTTTGTGAATGGTGTAAGAAAGTGGTCCAGTTTCATTCTTCTGCAAGTTGCTGTCCAGTTTTCCCAGCACCATTTGTTAAAGATACTGTCTTTTTTCCATTGGATATTCTTTCCTGCTTTGTCAAAGATTAGTTGGCCATACTTTTGTGGTTCCAAATCTAAGAAACAAATAATCCAGCGAAGAAATGGGCAGAAAACATGAATAAATACTTCTCTAAAGAAGACATCCAGATGGTCAACAGACACATGAAACGATGCTCAACGTCGCTCCTCATCAGGGAAAGACAAATCAAAACAACACTCAGATACCACCTCACAGCAGTCAAAGTGGCTAAAATGAACAAATCAGGAGATTATAGATGCTAACAAGGATGTGGAGAAACGGGAACCCTCTTGCACTGTTGGTGGGAATGCAAACTGGTGCAGCCACTCTGGAAAACAGTGTGGAGGTTCCTCAAAAAATTAAAAGTAGATCTACCCTATGACCCAGCAATAGCACTGCTAGGAATTTACCCAAGAGATACAGGAGTACTGATGCATAGGGGCACTTGTACCCCAATGCTTATAGCAGCACTTTCAACAATAGCGAAATTATGGAAAGAGTGTAAATGTCTATCAACTGATGAATGGATCAAGAAATTGTGGTTTATATACAGAATGGAATACTATGTGACAATGAGAAAGAATGAAATATGGCCCTTTGTAGCAACGTGGATGGAACTGGAGAGTGTTATGCTAAGTGAAATAAGTCACACAAAGAAAGACAGATATCATATGTTTTCACTCTTATGTGGATCCTGAGAAACTTAACAGAAGACCATGTGGGAGGGGAAGGGAAAAAAAGGTTAGAGAGGGAGGGAGCCAAACCATAGAGAGTCTTAAAAACTGAGAACAAACTGAGGGCTGATGAGGGGTGGGAGTGAGGGGAAGGTGGGTAATGGGTATTGAGTTGGGATGAACACTGGGTGTTGTATGGAAACCAATTTGACAATAAATTTCATATTAACATAAATAAATAAAATCAAGTGTAAAGAATTCAACTATCAAAATAAAATAATATATATATATATATATATATATATATATATATATACTAAACAGAAATAACAGCAGATTAAAGGATAGAGAAGAATGAATTAGTGACCTGGAAGACATATAAAGAAAACAACCAAGCCAAACAGCAAAATAATAATAATAATGAGAGCAAGTGAGTAGTGTAGGGGAACTCAGTGACATCATCAAGCATAATTAAATTTGTATTACAGGCATCCATGAAAAGAAGAGAGACAGAAGAGGGAAGAAAATTTATTTGAAGAAACAATACCTGAAAAATTCCCTAATCTGGAGAAGGAAACAATATCCAGGTTCAGGAAGCACAGAGACCCCCAATGAAATCAACTTGAGGAGGTCCACAAAAAATACATGATAATTAAGATGGCAAAAATAATGATAGACAATATTTAAAGCAACAAAAGAAAAGAGTTACGTACAAGGAAAACTCCATAAAACTATCAGCTGATTTTTTTTTTTTTTTTGGCCAGAAGGTAGTGGCATGACACATTAAGTGCTGAAAGGGAAAATCTACAGCCCAAAATACTCTACCAAAATATTGCAAGATTGTCATTCAGAATAAAAAAGAGAGTTTGGCAGACAAAAGTTAAAAAAAATTGTTACAACTAAACCATCTTTACAAGAAATATTAAAGAGAATTTTTCATGTGGAAGGAAAAGGGTATAAGTAGATGAAAATTATGAATGGGAAAAAATCACAGGTAAAGGCAAACACTTAGTAAAGGTGTTTGTATGTGTATAGTGTAGTAAAATTATTAAAACTAATTGTATCTACAATAATCAATAAAAAGTTACACAAAATAAAAATGATGTAAAATAAGGGTGTTTAGGGGGCTCAGTCAGTTAAGTGTCTGACTCTTGATTTAAGCTCAGGTCATGGTCTCACAATTTGTGGGTTTAAGCTACTGACAGTGCAGAGCCTGCTTGGAATTCTCTGTCTCTGTCTCTGTCTCTGTCTCTGTTTCTTTCTCCCTCCTTCTCTGAATACATAAATAAACTTTTTTTAAAAAGATGTGAAATATCACATGATATACATAAAAAGTAGAGGTAGAGTTAAAATATAGTGCTTTTTAGAATGCGTTTGAACTTAAGCAGCCTTCAAAGTAATATAAATTGCTATTCATATAAAATGTTGTGTATAAACCTAATGGTGACCACAAATTAAAAACTTATAGTAGATACACACACACACAAAAGAGAAAGTAATCCAAGTATAACACTGAATAAAGCAACCAAACCACAAGGTAAGAGAGCAAGAGAGAAAGGAAGAAAGAAGAACTACAAAAAACGAGAAACAATTAATAAAATTCCATAAGGACACACCAATAAATACTTACTTTAAATGTAAATGGACTAATGCTTCCATAAAGAGACTTGGAGTGACTGAGTGGATAAAATAAACAAGACCCATCTATATACTGTCATGGAGATACTCACTTTAGGCCTAAGGACACAAACAGACTGGAAGTGAAGGGATGGAAAAACATATACCATGCAAATCGAAGCAAAATAATAACAATAAACTAGGGTAGCGATACTTACATTAAACCAATTAAACATTTTTAAGGTTTATTTATTTTTGAAAGACAGAGAGAGAGAGCATGAGCAGGGAGGGACAGAAACAGGGAGACACGGAATCCAAAGCAGGCTTCAGTTTCTGAGCTGTCAGCATAGAGCCTGATATGGGGCTTGAACTCACGAACTGTGAAATCATGACCTGAGCCAAAGTCAGATGCCCAACCAACTGAGCCACCCAGGCTCCCCAAACCAATTATACTTTAAAACAAAGCCTGTACCAAGAGACAAATAAAGGCACTACTTGATAAAATGTTAAGTCCAACAAACAGATATAACGATTGAAAATATCTATGCACCTAACAGGAGCAACTAAACACATAAAACGATTATTTACATACATAAAGGGAGAAATTGACAATAAGACAATAATATCAGGGGACTTTAACACCTCACTTACATCAATGGATAGAACATCCAGATAGAAAATCAATGAGGAAACAGTGGCTTTGAATGACACATTAGACCAGGTAGACCTAACAGGTGGATATAGAACATTCCAACCAGAAACAGCAGAATACACATTTTTTTTCTAGTGTACATGGAACATTTTCAAGGATGGATCACAACTTAGGCCACAAAACAAGTCTCACTAAATTTAAGAAGATACAAATCATATAAAGTATCTTTTCTGACCCCAAAATTATGAAACTGGAAGGCAATCACAAAATATAGATATATAGGGAAAGAACACAAGTACAAGAATGTTAAAAAAAAACATGTTACTAAACAAGAATGGGTCGCCCAAGAAATCAAACGGGAAATAAAAAAATACAAGGAGACTAAAAAATTGAAAACATAACAGTTCAAAATCTTTGAGACACAACAAAAGTAGTTCTAAGAGAAAAGTAAGTTTGTTTGTTTGTTTAATGCTCAAGTATTTATTTAAATTCTACTTAGTTAGCACATAGTGCAATGTTGTTTTAAAGAAGAGAATTTAGTGATTCATCACTTACAGAGGACACCTAGTGCTAAGAGGGAATTTTATACTAATAGAGGTCTTCCTCAGGGAATGAGAAAAATCTCCGATAAACAATGTAATTTTATACCTAAAAGAACTAGAGAAAGAACAAACAAGGCGCAAAGCTAGTAGAAGAAAGGACACAATAAAGACTGCAGCAGAAATAAATGAAATAAAACTAAGCAAACAAACAAAAAATAGAAAAGATCAATGAAACCAGGAATTGGTTGTTTGAAAAGTTAAACAATATTGATTAACCTTTATCCAGACTTATAAAAAAGAAAGAAAAGAAAAAGGGGGGAAGGGAAGAGAAAACTTATATAAATCTCAGAAATGAAAGAGGAGAAATAAAAACTGACACCACAGAAATAAAAAGGATTATAAGATAATATTTTTGTAAAATTATATGCTATCAAATTAGCCAACCTAAAATAAATGTATAAATTTCTAGAAACATATAAAATTCAAAAATAGAATCCAGAGGAAAAATAAAATTATTTGTAACGTTTATGTCTTAGAGAGAGAGAGAGAGAGAGAGAGAACAAGTGAGGGAGGGAGAGAAAGACAGAATTCCGAGCAGTCTCTGCACTGTCAGCAGTGTGGAGCCTGACATGTGGCTTGAACACACAAACTGCCAAGATCATGGCCTGAGCAGGAATCAAGAGTAGGACAGTTTACAGACAGCCACCCAGGCACACCCCAAAGAAATACAAAATTTGAAAAGATCAATAACTATTAATGGAAATCAATGAGCAGGAAAAACAAAAAGCACAAATAACAAAAGTCCAGGACCAGATGGCTTCAAGGTGAATCTACCAGACATTTCAAGTAAAGTTAATACTTACAATTCTCAAACTATTCAAAAAATAAAAAGAAAGGAAAGGAACTAAACTGGCAGCATAGTAGGAGGAATCCAGGCTCCTCTCATCTCTCCAACACAATTAGATAACTATTGAATCATTCTAAATACCAAAGAAATCAACCTGAAGACTGACAAAACTAACTCCACAACCAGAATGATAGAAGAGGCCACATCAAGGAAGATAGGAAGTCCAGAGATGCAGTTTGGGGAAAAATGAATCATGGGTTCTGCAGAGGGGAGGGATCCATGGTTAAGGAGAAAAGGAAGAGAGAGAAGAGAACACAGGAGAACACACAAGGTGAACACTTTCTCAAAGCCAATGGCTGGGAATATAAGAGGAGCTGATTTTCTTGAGGTTTTGCAACCAGTGAGGCCTGAAGACTGGAGTTTTAAAGGTCAGCAGCCTTGGCTGAGACAGAGCCTTGAGGGCACTGACTTACTCCTGGCGATAAGTCAGACAAACAACCTAGGGGCAGATGGCTTGGAAACAGCAATCCAAGGAATGCCTGAGATACACAGCAGGAAGGTTATTAGCTCTTCTTTGAGTGCTACCCTGAACGTAACAGACACAGAGACACCTCTCCAAGGAGTAAGGAGCTGGGTGGTGCCAATTCCCACCCCCATCCCTCAGCATAAACAAAGAACCAGCTGCAGTAAGCAGCATAGTGCTGGTACTGGCTGCCTAATCTGATTACACAATGTCCTATACCCCTGAAATCTGGTGGTATTACCATTCTTGTTCAGATTGGCCTCTGTCCCAACCTAGTGGGCCCATCCCTAGAACACCAGCAGAAACCCAGTCCACACCACATCTCTGGACCAGCAAGATAATTTCAGTTCTCCTAGAAGGAATATCAAGTCTCATTTAACTAGCCAACCACAGCACACCTAGTTAAAACTCACCACATTCTGACCAAAGAAGAAACACTGCCCACTGCAGTCAAGGAGAGCCTCTGCAGACAACTGGTCCAAATGACAGAGTAGCCAAAACACAGCAGCAGAGTGCAAACAGCACACACAAGAGACATTCCTTGAAGCACCAAGCCCTGTGCACTACATGAGAGCAAGTTTATAAATACATTCCTCTCAGGAGCCGAAAACATATAACAGGCTTTTCTTACACATAGAAGAAGACAGAAGCTTACACAAAATGCCAAGACAGAGGAATTCATTACAAATGAAACAACAATATAAGTTCATAGCCAGAGATCTAAGTGAAACAGATATAAGTAATATGCCTGACTGAGAATTCAAAGCAACAATCAAAGATACTCATGAGCTTGAGAAAATAATGGAAGACTTGAGTGAAGCCTTTACTGAAAATATAAAAAAGTTAAAAAAACAGTCAGTAAGCTATGAAAAAATGCAATAACTGACATTCAAAACAGATTGAATGCAATAAACACAAGGACTGAATAAGCAGAGGAACATACAAGTGACAAAAAAAAATAATAGAAAATAATGAAGTTGAAAAAAGATAGAAAAAGGAATTAAGGAACATGAGAATAGCCTTAGGAAGTTCAGTAATTCCATTAAACATAGTGACATTCATGTTATAAAAGTCCAAGAAAAAGAGGAGATAGAAAAAGAAGAAGAAAATTTATTTCAGGAAATAATAGATGAAAACTTCCCTGGTCTGGGGAAGGAAACACATATCCAGATCCAGGAGGCACAGAGAACTTCCATTAAAACCAACAAAAGGAGGTCAACACCAAAACATATTGTAATAAAATTTGCAAAATACAATGATAAAAAAATGTAGAATAAGAAAGAAAAAAGTAAGTCCCTAATTTAAAGGGAAGACCCATACAGCTAGCAGCAGATCCTACCACAAAAACTTGACAAGCTAGGGGGCGCCTGGGTGGCGCAGTCGGTTAAGCGGCCGACTTCAGCCAGGTCACGATCTCGCGGTCTGTGAGTTCGAGCCCCGCGTCAGGCTCTGGGCTGATGGCTCAGAGCCTGGAGCCTGTTTCCGATTCTGTGTCTCCCTCTCTCTCTGACCCTCCCCCGTTCATGCTCTGTCTCTCTCTGTCCCACAAATAAATAAACGTTGAAAAAAAAATTAAAAAAAAAAAAAACTTGACAAGCCAGGAATGACATTCAAAGTGTTGAATGGGAGAAGTCTGCAGCCAAGAATACTCCTTCCAACATGTCCACCATTCAGGATTGAAAAAGAGATAAAGAATTTCCCATACAACAAACACTAAAGGAGTTTGTGATCATTAAAAGAGCCCTGTAAAATATATTAAAGGGGACTCTGGACGGAAAGAAAATATCAAAATTAACAAAGACAAGAAAGGAACTGAGAAAATTTCCACAAACAATTAAAAAAAAACTGGTAATAAAATGGCCCTAAATACACATCTATCAATCATTACTTTGAAGGTAAATTTACCAAATGTTCCAATCAATAGATATGGCATGTAAGGATGGACAAAAAACAAGACCCATCCACATGCTGCCTACAAAAAATTCATGTTACACTTAAAGACACCTGCAGATTGAAAGTTAGGGGACAGAGAAACATTATCATGTAAATGAACATCAAAAGAAAGCTGGTTCTGGAATTTGGAATTTGGATTTCAATATTTTTATCAGACAAACTAGATTTTAAACCAGAGACTAACAAAAGATGAAGGGCACTACATCATAATAAAGGGTACTATCCCACAATATGTAACAATTGTAAGTATTTATCCCCCCACTTAAAACACCCAAATATATAAATCAATGAATAACAAACATAAAGGAACTCGTTGATAATAATACAATAATAGTAGGGGACTTTAACACTCCACTTACATCAATGGATAGATCATGAAAGCAGAAAATCAATAAGGAAACAATGGGTTTGAAAGATACACTGGACAAGACAGACTTAACAGATATTTTCAGGACATTCCATCCTAAAGCAGAACAATACACATTCTTTTCAAGTGCACATGTTTCATTCTTCAGAATATATCACATACTAAGTCACAAGTCAGACCTCAACAAGTACAAAAATATTAAGATCATACCATGCAACTTTTCTGACCACAATTCAATGACTCTTTAATCAATCACAAGAAAGAATTTGGAAAGACTAAAATTACATGAAAGTTAAACAACATTCTACTAAACAGTGGATCGGTCAACCAGGAAATCATGGAAGAAACTTAAAAACTATATGGAAACAAATCAAAATAAGAACAAAATGGTCCAAAACCTTTTGGATGCATCAAAGGCAGTCCTAATAGTAAAAAATATATAGCAATACATCTCTACATCAAAAAGCAAGAAAATCTGAAATAAACAAACTTCCTAATAGCTTAAGTCATGAGAAAAAGAAAAAAAAAATGCAATCTAAAGGTAATAGTAGAAGGGAAATAATACATATGAGAGCAGAAATAAATTATATAGAAACTAAACAAACAAACAAACAAACAAAAAACAATAGAACAGATCAATGTAACCAGAAGGTGGTTCTATGAAAAAATTAATAAAATCAATAAACCCATGGGCAGATATATCAAAAAGAAAGCAGAAAGGACCCAAATAAAGAAAATTACAAAAGGTAGAGGAGGAAAAACAACCAATACCACATAAATGAAAACGGTAACATGAGAATTCTATGAAAAAGTATATGGATAAATTACTAGAAACATATAAACTACAAAAACCAAAACAGGAAGAAAGAGAAAACTTTAGTAGACTGATAACCAGCAAAGAAAATGAATCAGTAATAAAAAATCTCCCACAAACAAAAGTTCAGGGCCAAATGGCTTTAAGGGGGAGTCTATAAAACATTTAAAGAACAGTTAATACCTATTCTCAAAGTATTACTAAAAAATAAAAGTGGTAGGAAAACTTCCAAATTCATTCTATGAAATCAGGATTACCCTGATTCCAGAACCAAACATAGACTCCACTAAAAAGAATACTACAGCCCAATATCCCTGATAAACATGGATGCAAAATTCTCAATAAAATAGTAGTAAATTATATCCATCAATACATTAAAAGAATCATTCACCACAATCAAGTGAGATTTATTCCTGGGCTGTTAGAATGATTCAGTATTTGAAAATCAATCAAAGTGATAAATTACATTAATAAACATAAGGATAAGAATCATATGATTATCTCAATAGATCCAGAAAAGGCATTTGATAAAATACAGTATTCATTCTTTATGAAAACCTCCAACAAAGTAGGGATAGAGGGAACACATCTCAACATCATAAAGACCATATATGAGAGACCCACAACTAATATCATTCTTGATGAAAGAAAACTGAGAGCTTATTCTCTATGCACAGGAGCAGTCCACTCTCACCACTGTTATTTAATACAGTACTGGAGGTCCTAGCCTCAGCGATCATACAACACATAAATATAAAATCATTTCAATTGGCAAGAAAGAAGTAAATTTTTATTATTTGTGGATGACATGATACTCTATATAGAAAACTCAAAAGACTCCTGATATACAAATTCATTAAAGTTGCAATATACAAAATCAATGTACAGAAATCTGTTGTTTTTCTATACACCAATAATGAAGCAGAAGGAAGAGAAATTAAAGAATTGATCCCATTTACAATTGCACCGAAACCCATAAGATACCTGGGAATAAACCTAACCAAAGAAAGAAATTATCACTTCTCTGAAAACAATAAAAAACTGATGAAAGAACTTGAAGATGACATAAAGAAATTAAAGAAAAAAATCCATGCTTATGGATTGGAAGAACAAAAATTGTTAGAATTTCTATATTACCCAAAGCAATCTACAAATTTAATACAATCCCTGTTAAAATGACACCAGTATTTCTCAAAGACCTAGTACACACAACCCTAAAATTTGTATGGAACCACAAAAGACCCCGAATACCCAAAGCAACCTTGAAAAAGAAAAGCAAAGCTGGAAAGATCACAATTCCAGATTTCAGGTTATACTGCAAAGCTGTAATGATCAAGACAGTATGGTACTGGCACAGAAATAGACATATTGATCAATGGAACAGGAGAGAAACCCAGAAATGAACCCACAACTATATGGGCAATTAATCTTTGACAAAAAGGAAAAAAAATATATAATGGAAAAAAGACAGTCCTTTCAACAAATGGTGTTGGGAAAACTGTACAGCAACATGCAAATGAATGAAACTGGACCACTTTCGTGCAGCATACACAAAAATAAATTCAAAAGTGATTAAAGACATAAATGTGAGAGAGGAAGTCATCAAAATACTCAAGAAGGCAGAGGCGGTAACCCTTTAACACTGGCTATGGCAAAGTTTTTCTAGCTATGTCTCCTGAGGCAAGGAAAACAAAAGCAAAATAAATTATTGGAAATTCATCAAAATAAAAAGCCTCTGCACAGTGAAGAAACAATAAACAAAAATGAAAGGCAACCTATGTAGTGGGAGAAGATGTTTGCAAATGACATATCTGATAAAAGATTAGTACCCAAAATATATAAATAATTTAAATCTTAACACCCCCAAAACAAATAACCCAATTAAAAATAGCAGAAGACATGAATAGAAAATTTTCCAAGAAGACATAGATATGGACAGACACATGAAACAATGTTCAACATCACTGATCATCAGGAAAATGCTAATCAAAATTACAATGTGATATCATCTTACATCTGCCAGAGTGGCTAAATTCACCAATACAAGAAAAAAATAGGTGTTGTTGAGGATGCAGAGAAAGGATACAAAATTGATCTATAGAAAACTGTTGCAGTTATATAAACCAATAATGAAGCAGCAGAAAGAGAAATTAAGACAACATTCTCATTTACAATTTCACTAAAATAATAATATACCCAGGAATAAACATAACCAAAGAGGTAAAAGACCTGTACTTAAGCCGAAAAAAAAAAATGGTGAAAGAAATTGAAGACGACACAAAGAAATGGAAAAACATTCCATGATCATGGATTGGAAAAACAAATATTGTTAAAATGTGTTCACTACCCAAAACAATATACATATTCTATGCATTCCCTATCAAAATGCCACCAACATTTTTCATAGCTGGAACAAATAATCCTGTAATTTGTATGTAACTTCAAAAGACCCTAAATAGCCAAAGCAATCTTGAAAAAGAGAGAAAGAAAAAAAAACTAAAGGCATCACAAATCCAAACCTCAAGCTATATTAAAAAGCTGTAATGCTTTAGATTATTTTAGTGGCATAAAAACAGATATATAGATTAATTGAACAGATTAAAAAACCCAGAAATGAACCAACAATTATATGGTCAATTAGCCTTCAACAAAGTAGAAAAGAATATCTAATGCAAAAAAAAAAAGACACTCTCTTCAAAAATGATGTTGGGAAAACTGGGCAGCAACATGCAAAAGAATGAAGGCGGGCCACTTTCTTATACCATACACAGACATAAATTCAAAATGGAGGAAAAATATAAATGTGAGACAGGAAACCATCAAAATCCTAGAGGAAATCACAGGCAGTAATCTCTTTGACATTGGCCAGAGCAACTTCTTACCAGATATGTCTCCTCAGGCAAGGGAAACAGAAGCAAAAATAAATTTTTGGGACTTCATCAAGATAAAAAGCTTCTGTAAAGCAAAGGAGACAATCAACCAAACTAAAAGTCAACCATCAGAAGAGGGGAAGATAGCTGAAAATGACATATCTGATAAAGGGTAAGATTTGAAAATATGTAAAGAACATAAAACCCAACACCTAAAATAAAAACAATCCTGATAAAAATGGGCAGAATACATGAATAGATATTTTCCCAAAGAAGTCATACAGATAGTTAACAGACACAGGAAATGATGTTCATCACTCATCATGAGGGAAATAAAAATGCAAACTACAAAGAGATGTAAACCCACACCTGTCAGAATGGATAAAATTAGCAATACCAGAAACAGCAGGTGTTGGCACAGATGCAGAGAATGGGGAACCTTCTTGCACTGTTGGTGGGAATGCAAAGTTATGCAGATACTATGGAAAACAGTATGAAGATTCCTCAAAAAGCTAAAAATAGAACTATGTTATATTCCAGCAATTACACTACTATGTACTCATTCAAAAGATACAAAAATACTGACTTTAAAGGATAAAGGCACACAGATATTTGTAGCAGCATTATCAATAATAGCTAAATTATGGAAAGAGCCCAAATTTAAAGCAAGTGATGAATGCATAAAGAAGATAGGGTGTCTGGATACAGAGGAACATGGCGGCCTAGGAGGACGCTGGGCTCACCATGTCCTGCTGATCACTTAGATTCCACCCACACCTGCCTAAATAACCCAAAACCACCAGAAGACTAGCAGAATGGATTCTCTGGAGCCAAGTGTAGACGAAAGGCCCACAGATGAGGGTAGGAAGGGCTGAGAGGCAGTGCTCATGACACGGACTGGCAGGAGGGAGCCAGGGCAGAGGGTCAGCCTGCCGGCAAAGCAGAACCCCCGAGCCTGGCTTGCAAAAGCGGAGGGGCCGGAAAGAGTGTGTTCAGACAACAAGCGGGACTGAACATCTGGAAGGTTATAAGCTAACAGCTCTGCTCCGAGAGTGGGAGGGCTGGAGGACAACGGGAGGGAGAGTTGTTGAGCCCTGGATGACAGAGCTCAGCTTGGCGGGGAACAAAGGCGCTCACCAGCGCCATCTCCCTCACCCATTCCCCAGCCAAAATCCCAAAGGGAACCAATTCTTGCCAGGAAACTTGCTTGCACCTCGCAAACACCCAACGCTGTGCTTCTGTGGATGCATCCCTCCGGCGGCGGGTCTGACTCACTCCTGGTGCCGCAGGGCCCCTCCCGAAGTGGATCACTGAAGGAAAAGAGAGCTGAGCCTACCCCTGCTGCCCCCGTGCACCTTGCCAATCCACCCCAGCTAATACGCCAGATCCCCAGCACCACAAGCCTGGCAGTGTGCAAGTAGCCCAGACGGGTCACACCACCCCACAGTGGATCCCCCCCCAGGAGAGGGAAAGAGAAAGCACACACCAGTCTGACTGTGGCCCCAGCGGGGGGTTGGGGGCAGACATCAGGTCTGACTGCGGCCCAGCCCACCAATGCAAGTTATTCCAGACAGCACAGGGGAAGTGCCCCGCAGTTCTGCACCACTCCAGGGACTACCCAAAATAACAAAATGGAAGAATCCCCCTCAAAAGAATCTCCAGGAAATGATGACAGCTAACGAACTGATCAAAAAGGATTTAAACAATATAACAGAAAGTGAATTTAGAATAATATCGTAAAATTAGTCGCTGGGCTTGAAAACAGTATAAAGGACAGCAGAGAATCTCCTGCTACAGAGATCAAGGGACTAAGGAACAGCTAGGAGGAGCTAAAAAAACGCTATTAATGAGCTGCGAAATAAAATGAGGACAAACACAGCTCAGATTGAAGAAGCAGAGGAGAGAATAGGTGAACTAGAAGACAAAATTATGGAAAAAGAGGAAGTTGAGAAAAAGAGATAAAAAATCCAGGAGTATGAGGGGAAAATTAGAGAAATAAATGATGCACTAAAGATAAATAATCCACGCATAATTGGTATTCCAGAGGAGGAAGAGAGAGGGAAAGGTGCTGAAGGGGTACTTGAAGAAATAATAGCTGAGATCTTTCCTGATCTGGAGAAGGAAAAAGGCATTGAAATCCAAGAGACACAGAGAACTCCCTTCAGACGTAACTTGAATTGATCTTCTGCATCCCATATCATAGTGAAACTGGCAAAATACAAGGATAAAGAGAAAATTCTGAAAGCAGCTAGGGCTCAACGTGCTCTAACGTAGAAAGGGAAACCAATAAGACTCGTGACGGATCTCTCTACTGAAATTTGGCAGGTCAGAAAGGAATGGCAGGCAATCTTCAATGTGTTGAACAGAAAATATATGCAGCCAAGAATCTTTTATCCAGCAAATCTGTCATTTAGAATAAAATGAGAGATAAAGGTCTTCCCAAACAAACAAAAACTGAAGGAATTTGTTACCAGTAAACCAGCCTTACGAGAGATCCTAAGGGGGATCCTGTGAGACAAAGTACCAGAGACATCACTACAAGCATGAAACCTACAGACATCACGATGACTCTAAACCCATATCTTTCAATAATAACACTGAATGTAAATGGACTAAAAAGGCCAACCAAAAGACATAGGGTATCAGAATGGATAAAAAAACAAGACCCATGTATTTGCTGTCTACAAGAGACTCATTTTAGACCTGAGGACACTTTCACTTTGAAAGTGAGGGGATGGAGAACTATTTATCATGCTACTGGAAGTCAAAAGAAAGCTGGAGTAGCCATACTTATATCACACACACTAGATTTTAAATTAAAGGCTGTAACAAGAGATGAGGAAGGGCATTATATAATAATTACAGGGTCTATGCATCAGGAAGAGCTAAAAATTTTAAATGTCTAAGTGCCAAATACAGGAGCCCCCCAATGTATAAAACAATTACAAACATAAGTAATCTTATTGATAATAATGTGGTAATTACAGGGGACTTTAACACCCCACTTACAACAATGGATAGATCATCTAGACACACGGTCAATAAAGAAACAATGGCCCTGAATGATACATTGGATCAGATGGACTTGACAGATATATTTACAACTCTGCCTCCCAAAGCAACAGAATATACTTTCTTCTTGAGTGCATATGGAACATTCTCCAAGATAGATCACATACTGGGTCACAAAACAGCCTTTCATAACTATACAAGAATTGAGATCATACCATGCATACTTTCAGACCACAATGCTATGAAGCCTGAAATCAACCACTGGAAAAAGTCTGGAAAACCTCCAAAAAGCATGGAGGTTAAATAACACCCTAGTAAAGAATTAATGGGCCAACCAG
This sequence comes from Lynx rufus, assembly GCF_022079265.1. Lineage (NCBI taxonomy): Eukaryota > Metazoa > Chordata > Mammalia > Carnivora > Felidae > Lynx > Lynx rufus. The sequence goes on along the minus strand of NW_025814828.1, from coordinate 50,826,956 downwards.
GCAATTAGAGAAGAAATTTAAAAATATATGGAAACAAATGAAAAAGAAAATACAACAATCCAAACGCTTTGGGATGCAGCAAAGGCAGTCCAGAGAGGAAAATACATTGCAATCCAGGCCTATCTCAAGAAACAAGAACAATCCCAAATACAAAATCTAACAGAACACCTAAAGGAAGTAGAAGCAGAACAGCAAAGACACCCTAAACCCCACAGAAGAAGAGAAATAATAAAATTACAGCAGAAGTAAACAATATGGAATCTAAAAAAAACTGTAGAGCAGATCAACGAAACCAAGAGTTGGTTTTTTGAAAAAATAAACAAAATTGATAAACCTCTAGCAGGCTTCTCAAAAAGAAAAGGGAGATGACCCAAATAGATAAAATTGTGAATGAAAATGGAATTATTACAACCAATCCCTCAGAGATACAAACAATTATCAGGGAATACTATGAAAAACTATATGCCAACAAACTGGACAACCTGGAAGAAATGGACAAATTCCTAAACGCCCACACACTTCCAAAACTCAATTAGGAGGAAATAGAAAGCTTGAACAGACCCATAACCAGTGAAGAAATTGAATCACTTATCAAAAATCTCCCAACAAATAAGAGTCCAGGACCAGATGGCTTCCCAGGGCAGTTCTACCAGACGTTTAAAGCAGAAATGATACCTATCCTTCTCAAGCTATTCCAAAAAATAGAAAGGGAAGGAAAACTTCCAGACCCATTCTATGAAGCCAGTATTACTTTGATTCCTAAACAAGACAGAGACCCAGTAAAAAAAGAGAACTACTGGCCAATATCCCTGATGAAGATGGATGCAAAAATTCTCAATAAGATACTAACAAATCAAATTCAACAGCATATAAAAATAATTATTCCCCATGATCAAGTGGGATTCATTCCTGGGATGCAGGGATGGTTCAACATCCGCAAATCAATCAACGTGATACCTCACATTAATAAAAGAAAAGAACCATATGATCCTGTCAATCAATGCAGAAAAAAAAACATTTGTTAAAATTCAGCATCCTTTCTTAATAAAAACCCTTGAGAAAGTCGGGATAGAAGGAACATACTTAAAGATCATAAAAGCCATTTATGAAAAGCCCACAGCTAACATCATCCTCAATGAGGAAAAACTGAGACCTTTCTCCCTGAGTTCAGGAACACGACAGGGATGTCCACTCTCACTGCTGTTGTTTAACCTAGTGTTGGAAGTGCTAGCATCAGCAATCAGACAACAAAAGGAAATCAAATGCATCAAAATTGGCAAAGATGAAGTCAATCTTTCACTTTTTGCAGATGACATGATATTATACATGGAAAATCCGATAGACTCCACCAAAAGTCTGCTAGAAGTGATCCATGAATTCAGCAAAGTTGCAGGATACAAAATCAATGGACAGAAATCAGTTGCATTCTTATACACTAATATTGAAGCAACAGAAAGACAAATAAAGAAACTGATCCCATTCACAATTGCACCAAGAAGCATAAAATACCTAGGAATATCTCTAACCAAAGATGTAAAAGATCTGTATGCTGAAAACTATAGAAAGCTTATGAAGGTAATTGAAGGAGATATAAAGAAATGGAAAAACATTCCGTGCTCATGGATCGGAAGAATAAATATTGTCAAAATGTCAATACTACCCAAAGCCATCTACACATTCAATGCAATCCCAATCAAAATTGCACCAGCATCCTTCTCAAAGTTAGAACAAGCAATCCTTAAATTCATATGGAACCACAAAAGGCCCGAATAGCCAAAGTAATTTTGAAGAAGAAGACCAAAGCAGGAGGCATCACAATCCCAGACTTTAGTCTCTACTACAAAGCTGTCATTATCAAGACAGCATGGTATTGGCACAAAAACAGACGCATAGACCAATGGAATAGAATAGAAACCCCGGAACTGGACCCACAAACGTATGGCCAACTCATCTTTGACAAAGCAGGAAAGAATATCCAATGGAAAAAAGACAGTCTCTTTAACAAATGGTGCTGCGAGAACTGGACAGCAACATGCAGAAGGCTGAAACTAGACCACTTTCTCACACCATTGACAAAAATAAACTCAAAATGGATAAAGGACCTGAATGTGAGACAGGAAACCATCAAAACCCTAGAGGAGAAAACAGTAAAAGACCTCTTTGACCTCAGCCACAGCAATTTCTTACTTGACACATCCCCAAAGGCAAGGGAATTAAAAGCAAAAATGAACTATTGGGACCTCATAAAGATAAAAAGCTTCTGCACAGCAAAGGAAACAATCAACAAAACTTCAAGGCAACCAAGAGAATGGAAAAGATATTTGCAAATGACATATCGGACAATCGGCAAATGACATAGCGGGCTTGTATCCAAAATCTATAAAGAGCTCACCAAAAACCACACCCAAAAAACAAATAACCCAGTGAAGAAATGGGCAGAAAACATGAATAGACACTTCTCTAAAGAAGACATCTGGATGGCCAACAGGCACATGAAAAGGTGCTCAATGTCGCTCCTCATCAGGGAGATACAAATCAAAACCACATTCAGATACCACCTCATGCCAGTCAGAGTGGCCAAATGAACAAATCAGGAGACTATAGATGCTGGTGAGGATGTGGCAAAACAGGAACTCTCTTGCACTGTTGGGGGGAATGCAAACTGGTGTAGCCGCTCTGCAAAACAGTGCGGAGGTTCCTCAAAAAATTAAAAATAGACCTACCCTATGACCCAGCAGTAGTGCTGCTAGGAATTTACCTAAGGGATACAGGAGTACTGATGCATAGGGGCATTTGTACCCCAATGTTTATAGCAGCAGTTTCAACAATAGCCAAATTATGGAAAGAGCCTAAATGTCCATCAACTGATGAATGGATAAAGAAATTGTGGTTTATATACACAATGGAGTACTACGTGGCAATGAGAAAGAGTGAAATATGGCCCTTTGTACAACGTGGATGGAACTGGAGAGTGTGATGCTAAGTGAAATAAGTCAGTCAGAGAAATTCAGATACCATATGTTTTCACTCTTATGTGGATCCTGAGGAACTTAAGAGGAACTCATGGGGGAAGGGAAGGAAAAAAAAAAAGAGGTTAGAGTGGGAGAGAGCCAAAGCATAAGAGACTTTTATAAACTGACAAGAAATGAGGGTTGATGGGGGGTGGGAGGGAGAGTAGCGTGGGTGATGGTTATTGAGGAGGGCAGGTTTTGGGATGAGTACTGGGTGTTGTATGGAAACCAATTTGACAATAAGTTTCATATTAAAAAAAAAGAAGATGTGTGTGTGTGTGTGTCTGTGTGTGTGTATACATACCATTGAATATTTTTCACCCATTGAATACAATGTAATCTTGACATTTACAACTACATTGAGAGGACTACAGAGTATTATAGTAAGTGAAATTAGTCATCCAGAGAAAGACAAATGCCATACAATTTCACTCATATGTGGAACTGAAGAAACAAAACCATGAGCATATGGGGAAGAAAAAGAGAGGAAAACCAAGAAACAGACACTTAATTATAGAGTAGAAACTCATGATACCAGAGTTGTTTAAATAGGTGATGGTGGTTAAGAAGGGCACATGTTCTGATGCACACTTGGTGTTATACATAAGTGTTGAATCACTAAATCCTACACCTGAAACTAATATTACACTGCATGTTAACTAACTTGGTTTAAATATAAACTTGGGTTAAAAAAAGGAAGAGTGAAAACCTCTAAATTCATTCTAAGTTGCCCTCATTACACTGATCCCAAAACCAACAGACAAAACACACACACACACACACACACACAAACACACACACACACACACAACTATAGGCCATATCTCTAATGAAATAGTTGTAGTAAATTCTCTACAAAATATTAATAAACTAAATTCAACAAAATACAATGTACATTCATGATAAAAACCATCAACAGTTGGGTTTAGAGAAAGCATATTTCAACATAATAAAGGTCACATATGAAAAACCCATATCCAATATCATACTTAATGATGAAAACTTAAATCTTTCCTCTAACATCAGGTACAAGACCAGGATGTTCACTCTCACCACTATTTTTAAATATAGAAGTGGAAATCCTAGCTGCAACAATAATACAGTAAAAATAAATAGAAATCACTCCTAGATACAGAATGTAGATTGGAGGTTACCAAGGATAGGAGAAGGAAAAATGAAAAGTTATTGTTCAGTGAGTATAGAAATATTGTTGGTGATGATGAAAAATTTGAGGCATACATAGTGGTGATAGGTACCCAAAATTGTGCATGTTTTTAATGTTATTGAGTTGTACACTTACAAATTGTTAAAATAAATATATATTACATTGTGTATACTTTATGAGAATAATAAAAAGGCAAGAACTAGTCTAGGACACTATTGTATCCAAATTTGTTTGATAAACCATCTAGTGAAGTGAGCTGGCATGCTTCACCATTACAAATTGGGCATGTAGATAATCCGGGGAGCAAAGTAAATTCACTGTAATAGCTTTTTAATTCATTTTAATTAATTAATTAATTTGAGAGAAAGAGAGAATGAGTGGGGGGAAGAGAGAGTGTGAGACAGAGGATCTAAAGTGGGCTCTGTGCTGACAGCAGAGAGCCCCATTAGGGGCTTGAACTCACAAACCATGAGATCATGACTTGAGCTGAAGTCTAATGCTTAACCAACTGAGCCACCCAGGTGGCACACACTGTAATACCTTTGATCCTGACTTTTCATCTATCTTTTCACTCTATTTTTTTTTTAAATTCTGCTCCACCAGTGCTCCTTCCCAAGAACTACCCTCAGATCATGAAACAATATGTCAATTCTAGAATTTCAGACTGAATTAACCCTAATAAAACATGTAATCTAATATTCTTATTTTAAAGATTAAAATAGTAAGATGACAAAAGCCTAATGAGGTGTCAAGATTTCCAGAGCCAATTAGAGTAAGGGGTAAGGCTGGAAAGCAATTCATTAGGTTATATCAGTATTAAGATACACAAGAGCATTTGCAGAATTGACTTCGGTGTGGTTTAAGTTTAAATAAGATGTTCACAGTCGAGCATTTGAGAGGCTGTCCATGCATAATATTGAAACTATGTTATCCAATAAGGAAATGAACATTTCTTTTTATCTATATTTATTAAGAATAGGAAAATGCAATAAATAAGTATACATATTTTTAAACGGGAATTCACAAGACTTCATAGAGCTAGCTCTTTCTCCTCCTTCAAGTAACAATCAAAATCTTACTTGTTTAGAGAACACTTTCTGGGTCACTCCACTAAACTATCCCTCATTGTTATATATCATATAAACCTCTTTATTTCATTCATAGTACACATTGTACTCAAAATTAATTAACTTATTCCTTATTATTATTCACCCGCTACTGGAATATAAAATAATTCTCCAAGTTTACCTTTGTTCTCCATGTATGCCTGGTGCCTAATATGGTATCTGGCACAGAAAAGGCATTCGTTAAATTTGTGAATGAGTAGATGAAGCCAAATCTAGATGGCAAATGAGAGAATAGGAGACGAGATGGCTACAAAAACCTCTGGTACATTTATGTCTAAGGATGATGTAGGAAGAGCATTAAGTAGGACATCTGACAATGAAGCAAAAACCTAATGGAATATGAGACATTGAGAAAAGTTTATCAAGAAAGAGGCTTCAATAGGGGACTATTAAGCACACACAAAGTGAAATAGAGTTGTACAGAACCTCATTGAGAGGTTCGTAAGTGTACCCTTCCCAAATCAACTGGGTGGAAGTTGTCTTGGGAACTACTATGCAGCTTGATCTTTGTTTGGGCTGAAAAGTAGAAATATTTATAAAACATCAAAATAGATCCCATAACTTTGTTATATATAAATAGAAAGCAACAATGAAATATTCACTTAACTTTGAAGTATAATTGACCTCAGACTTAAGAAATCTGGTAATTACAACCTGAAAAAGATTATTGGAATTTATGCAACAACTCTTCCCAATAATAAAGTAATAGCTTTTTTTTTCACAGTGGGGGAAGAAAATACAAACTGGTAATGGGTAATGTGTCTTGGTGAAACGACTGTCTTCAAATATCAAGAATCATACCAAAAATCATAAGATACCTAGAAATAACCCAAGTAAAAGGGTAGAAGATCTCTACTCTGAAAACTATAAAACTCTGAAGAAAGAAATCGAAGATAACACAAAAAAAATGGGAAAATATTCCATGCTCATGGATTGGAAGAACAAAAAACTGTTAAAATGGTTATACTACCCAAAGGAATCTACAAATCTACTACAATCTCTATGAAAATACAAACGGCATTTTTCACAGAGCTGTAAAAATCAATCCTAGAATTTTTATGGAATCACAAAAGACCCCAAATAGACAAAGCAACCTTGAAAAAGTAAGGCAAGGCAGAAGACATCACGATTCCAGACTTCAACTGATATTATATTCAAGTTATATTACAAAACTGTAGTGGTCAAAACTGTACTGTACTGGTACAAAATAGACATATAGATCAATGGAACAGAATAGAAAACCCATAAATGAACCCACAACTGTATGGACAATTAATCTTCAACATAGCAGGGAAGAATATCCAATGGGAAAAAGACAGTGTCTTCAACAAATGGTGTTGGGAAAACTGGGCAGCAACATGCAGAATAAAGAAACTAGACCACTTTCTTAAACTGTACAGAAACACAAATTCAAAAAAATGAAAGATCTAAATGTGAGACAGGAAACATACAAAATTATAGAGAATATCATAGGTAGTAATCTTTTTTATATCACCCACAGCAACTTCTAACTAGATATGTCTCCAGAAGCAGGGAAACAAAAGTAAAACTAAACTGTTGGGATTTCATAAAAAATAAAATAAAACAATAAAATTTCTGCAGAGTGAAGGAAAAAAATCAACAAAACTGAAAGGCAACCTACAGAATGGGACAAAATATTTGTAAATGCCATATTTTATAAAGGGTTAGTATCCAAAATACATAGAAATTGTGAAACTCAACACTCAAAAAACAAATAATCCAGTGAAAAAATGGATAGAAGAAATGAATAGACACTTTCCAAAGAAGACATCCAGATGGCTAACAGACACATGAAAAGATGCTCACCATCACTCAACATCAGGGAAATACAAGTCAAAACCACAATGAGATACCATCTCACACCTGTCAGAACAAATAAAATCAACAACACAAGAAACAACAGGTGTTGTTGAGGATGTAGAGAAAGGAGAACTCTCTTGCACTTTTTGTGGAATGCAAACTGGTGCAACCACTGTGGAAAACAGTATGGAGTTTTCTCAAAAGTTGAAAGTATAAGTACCCTACAATGTAGCAATTGCACTACTAGGTATTTACCCAATACAAAAATAGGAATTCAAAAGGATACATGCACCCCAATGTTTATAGCACCATTATCTATAATAGCCAAATTATAGAAACAGCCCAAATGTCCCATCGACTGATGAATGGATACATAAGACATGGTACACACACGTGTGCGCGTGCACACACACACACACACACACACACACACTGGAATATTACTGAGCCATAAAAATTGAAATCTTGCCATTGCAATGATGTGAATGGAGCTACAGAGTATTATGCTAAGTGAAATAGAGAAAGACAAATACCTTATGTTTTCACTCATATGTGGAATTTAAAAAACAAAACAATAAAAGAAAGAGACAGGTAAAGCAAGGAACATACTCTTAATTATAGAGAACAACCTGATGGTTATCAGGGAGGAGGTGGGTGGAGGGATGGGTTAAATAGGTGATGGGGATTAAGGAGTGTACTTGTGATGAGCACTAGGTGTTGTATTAAGTGTTGAATAAGTAAATGGCACATCTGACTTAATATTTCACTGTATGCTAACTAACTGGAATTTAAATACAAGTTTTAGAAAATAACAAATATTAAGGATCTAGGTACCAGATTATTGAAGTTACCAGCAATCCTGCTGGGGCAATGTACAAACTAAAAAAATCAAAGAAGCCCACAGCGATGTCCTGACACAAATAATGTGGCTCTACTTGTTCAATTTCTGTTACAGTAGATATAAAAAGTTTATGAAGTCTTGAGCCCAGACTTTCTTTACATGTTGAAGCCTAGCATTTGACCCCTATTCTGTGTGCAGGAAATGAAAGTTTATTGACAGTGACTACAGAGAACATGGCAGAAATGTGCATTTCTTCTGTAATCACAGTGAAGAATTACCTACCATTTTGAAGGAGTTCCAATGTTGGTATACTTTGTACTAAGTTAATTTATTTTGTTGCCACAGTCTTTCCCAAAATAATATCTTTCTTTTTGATTTAAGTAAAATCATGTATGTTTCCTTCTTTCTTTTCCTCCTTCTTCTTTTCTTTTTCTTATGATATTGAAAATGAAACAAATTCCAGTTTTACCCTTGTCCTGTGAATCAGTATTCCTGTACATCTTGATGTGGATACTCAGGACTTAAATTTTTCTACTATTCAATATCATTGTCTTATGAAAGACATTTCATTTATTTCTGCTGTGTTTAAAATTACTCATCATGGATCCTTAAACTTTATTAATCTCTCATTGGAATTGACCCCTCAATTTGATGTATTATCATCTCTGGATGCTCTTTTTTAATGCTTGATTACTTTTTCTTTCAGTCCTTTGCCTCCGTTGCACTAGGCTGCTCAAATTTACCAGGTAGTGCCTGTGACTGGCTTTGTAGAATATCAGACAGGTTAGTTTTCTGTTTCTTAACTAAAACTCAGGTAAGAGAAAAGGCTAATTGTTCCACATCTTCCAACACAAGTCTAACAACTATGGTTTGCTCTTGAACAAATCAAGAATTAGTTTTAACCTTAAAATATTTTTATTTATACTGTGAAAAGTTTTAACATCTAAAAGTATTTCCACTTTGAGGGTTTATGTATTTTTTAAATATTAGGTTGAATATCTTTGTCTTCTCATTCTGTAGATTATACTAAAAGTTAACATCCAGCTTTCTAATAAGGGGAGAAGATGGCAGTGGAGTAGGAGGACTCTAGGCTTTTCTCATTCCACAAACACAACTAGATAATTATCAAATCATTCTAAATACACCAGAAATCAGTCCAAAGATTGACAGAACAAACTCCACAACTAAAGGGAAAGAAGTCTCATGAAACAACGTTGGATGTGCAGAGATGTTGTTTGGGGGAGAAAGGATCCAGGGTGCTGCAGAGAGGAGGGAGTTATGGTCATGGAGAAATGTGAGAAAGAGAGAGAGAGGAGCACACTGGGAAACACATAAAAAAAGTTCCCCCAAGTTATTGGCTGGGAAAACACAAAGGACTGTTTTTCATGACTTCTTGCAACCAGCAGGGCCTAAAGACTAGAGTTTTAAAGATCAGTGGGCTTGGCTGGGATAGAACCCTGAGGGTGCTGCCTGCTCCTGGAGAGAAAGAAGGCAAACAACCCAGGGGAAGATGGCTTGGAAGCAGCAGTCTGAAGAATTCCTGTAGCACAAAGCAGGGAGATTATTTGCTCTTCTTGGAGTGCAACCCTGAGAAGCAACATTCACAGAGATTCCTCTCCTCTGACAAAGGAGCTGGCCGGAGACATTTCCCTTCCCCTTCCCAAATCATAAACACAGAGCCACCTGCTGAAAGAAAGCATCTCTGTTCTAACACTGACTGCCTGAATTGGTTACACCAAGTCCCACACCCTTATGCTGTGACAGAATTGCCATTCCAGGTCAAGCCTGCCTCAGTCCCAGAGCAGCAGAACCCTCCCCAAGAAGGTCAGTGCAGGGCTTAGCCCACATGAAGTGCTTAGAGCCTAGAGTTTTAAAAGTCAGCAGGCTTGGCTGGGATAGAGCCCAGAGGCACTGCGCTACTCCCGAAAGGAAGGCAGGCAAACAACCTGGATGCAGTGTGGAAAATTGTATCTGAAAAAACCCTAGGACACCCAGGGGGAGATTATTCACACTTCTAGTAGTGATTCCCTGAGAGTACATGTGGACAGAGACTACTTTCCAGGGCAAAGGAAAAGGCTGGCACCATTTCCTTCCCCCACCCCTCAGCTTCAACACAGACTCACTTGCTTACACCAAACCCTACACACCTAAGATCTAGAAGTACTACTCTTCTCAGTCAAAATTTCCTCAGTACCAGAAAGGTGGGCTCCTCCCCCAGAAGACCAGCACAAACCCCTGTCTACAGCACATCTCCCAACCACAGAGTTTTTCAGGTCTTCAGTTCTAGTGGAAGTAGTATCAAGTTTCATTTAACAAGCAGAACAGAGCATACCTAGTTAAAACTTGCCACAGTCTGGTCAAGGACCACACACTGACCACTTGAGGCAAGGAGAGCCTCTACAGACAACTGACCTGAAAGATAGAGTAGCCAAAACACAGCAGCAGCATGCAAGCAGCACACACAGGAGACACTCCCTGAAGTGCCAGGCCCTGGATACTATGTGGCCTCTTCTTTATTAGGCCATTATTCTCAGGAGTTGGAACCCTAACAGACTGTTGTAGAAGAAGGAAGAAATTTATTTTTTTTTATTTTATCTTTTTAATGTTTGTTTATTTTTGAGGCAGAGAGAGACAGAGCATGAATGGGGGAGGGTCAGAGAGAGAGGGAGACACAGAATCCGAAGCAGGCTTCAGGCCTTGAGCTTTCAGCACAGAGCCTGACACAGGGCTTGAACTCATGGACCATAAGATCATGACCTGAGCTGAAGTCGGAAGCCCAACTGACTGAGGCACCCAGGCACACCAGCAATTTAAACCAAATACAAAGATGGGAGAGCTAATCCCAAATGAAACAAGATAAGGTCACAGGTAGAGATCTAAGAAAAACAGGAAAAAGTAACATGTCTGATGGAGAATTTAAAGCAGCAATCATAAAGGTACTTGCTGGGCTTGAGAAAAGAATAGAAGACTTTATGAAGGCCCTTACCTGTAAGACAAAATAAAAAACAGTCAGAAAGGAAAAATTCAATAATTGAGATTGGAGACAGGCTTCATACAATGAACATAAGGCTGCAAGAAGCAGGGGGACGCATAAGTGATATAGAAGACAAAATAAAGGAAAAGAATGGAACTCACCAAAAGAGAGAAAGAAGAATTATAGAACACAAGAATAGAATTAAGGAAATCAGTGACTCCATCAAACATAGTAACATTTGTATTATAAGTGTCCCAGAAGAAGAGAGAGAAAGGGGGCATAACATTCATTTGAGGAAATAATGGCTGGAAACGCTCCTAATCTGGGGGAGGAAACAGATATCCAGAGTCAAGAGGCACAGAGATCTCCGTTCAAAATCAACAAAAGCTGGCCAACAGCAAGATATATTGTAATTACATTTGCAAAATATAGCGATAAAGCAAAAAATCTTAAAAGCAACAAGACAAACAAAGTCCCTTACCTACAAGGGAAGAAGAATAATAGCTGGAGGTTTCTCAACAGAAACATGACAAGACAGAAGGGTGTAGAATTATATATTCAATGTGCTGAATGGGAAAAATCTACATCCAAGCAAGGCTATCATTCAAAATAGGAGCGATAAAGAGTTTCCCAGACAAATAAAAACTAAAGATTTCGTGACCACTTAAACCAGCCCTGCAGGAAATATTACAAGACACCCTTTGAATGGAAAGGAAAGAGCAAAAGTGACAAAGACAAGAAAGGGAACAGATAAAATCTCAAGAAACAATGGAAAAACAAGTAATGACATGACACTAAATACATATCTACCAATAATTACTGTGAATTTAATCGACTAAATTCACCAAACAAAAGACATAGCATGTCAGAATGTATAAAAACAAACAAACAAACAAACAACAACAAAAGCAATACCCATCTAAATGCTGCCTATACAAGAGACTTATTTTAGACCTAAAGACGCCTGTAGATTGAAAGTGAGTGGATGGTGAAATATTTATCACACAAATGGACATCCAAAGAAAGCTGGAGTGGCAATACTTACATTGCAAAAACTAGCTTTTAAAGCAAAGACTGTAACAAGAGATAAACAAGGGCACTATATCATAATAAAGGGAACTGCACAACAAGGAGATCTGAGAACAGTACATATTTATGGACCAAACATGATAGCAAACAAATACATAAAAAATAATAACAAACAGAAAGAAACTCACTGATAATAATACGATACTCATAAGGGACTTTAATACCCCATTTACATCAATGGGTAGATCATCTAAGAAGAAAATCAACAAAGAAAGAATCGCATTGAAAGGCACACTTGACAAGCTGGACTTAACAAATATATTCAGAACATTCCATTGTGAAAGAACAGAATACGCATTCTTTACAAATGCAAATGTTACATTCTTGAGAATAGATCACATACTAGGTCACAAATCTAGCCTCAAAAAGTACAAAAAATTAAGAATCATATGCATGGTATTTTTTCTCGCCACAATGTTATCAAACTCGAAGTCATTCATAAGAAAAAATAATTTGGAAAGATCACAAATACATGTAATTTAAACAGAATACAACTAAAAAATGAATGGATCAACCAGGATTCAAAGAAAGGAAAAAAGTACATGGAAATAAATAAAAATGAAAACAAACAACCCAAAACCTTTGGGATGCAGCAAATGAACAACATAAATTTATACCTAAAGGAACCGGAAAAAGGACAACAAACAAAGCCTAAAGTCAGCAAAAGAAGGGAAATAAAATTAGAGCAGATGTATAGAAACTAAAAACAAACAGCAAAACAGATCAATGACACAGGGAGTTGGTTCTTTGGAAAAAGTAATAAAATTCATATACCCTTAGCCAGACTTACCAAAAAGAAAAGAGAAATGACCCAAATAAGTAAAATCAGAAATGAGAGTGGAGAAATAACAACTAATACCACAGAAGTACAAACAATTATAAGATAACATTATGAAAAATTGTATGTCAACAAATGAAAAAGTAACTTTAAAAAGTTATCAAACTTCAAAAGTTTTCCTCTATAATTTAACTCATCATAATGATGAGGCTACTTGTGCCTAAGTAACTTCTCAAAGATCACACAATGATTCTTTCCTTCACCTTCCTTAAGTCTTCTTTTAAAATTTTTTTAATGTTTATTTATTTTTGAGAGAGACAGAGAAAGAGAGAGAGAGAGAGTGGGGGAGAAACAGAGAGAGAGGGAAACACAGAGTTCAAAGCAGGATCCAGGCTCTGAGCTGTCAGCACAGCTGACACAGGGCCCAAACCCACTAACTGTGAGATCATGACCTGAGCTGAAGTCAGACACTTAACTGATTCAGCCACCCAGGCGCCCCTCCTTAAGTCTTCTAATAACGGTTCCAGTCTCTCTCCTTTCCCTTTTGGACTCCCCTTTAAACTGAATTTCTTTTTTTCTTTTATTTTTTAATGTTTATTTATTTTTGAGACAGAAAAAGACAGAGCATGAATGGGGGAGGGTCAGAGAGAGAGGGAGACGCAGAATCTGAAACAGGCTCTGGACTCTGAGCTGTCAGCACAGAGCCCGACGTGGGGCTCAAACTCACGGACCACGAGATCATGACCTGAGCTGAAGTTGGACGCTTAACCAACTGAGCCACCCAGGCACCCCTAAACTGAATTTCTTAACAATGGATACTTAGGCGAGATTTGGGGCACCTTTCTTTAGTACTTATTTTTATCTTTTTTTTTTTCATTTTTGAGAAAGACAGAGAGAAACAGAACGTGAGTGGAGGAAAGGCAGAGAGAGAGGGAGACACAGAATCTGAAGCAGCCTCCAGGCTCTGAGCTGTCAGCACAGAGTCAGATGTGGGGCTCGAACTCATGAACTATGAAATCATGACCTTAGCCAAAGTCGGACGCTCAAGTGACTGTGCCACCCAGGCGCCCCAGTAGTTATTTTTGATATGCAGCATCCCATTATAAAAATCTCAATCTCTACTCAAAGCAGACCTATGTTTACTATGGATACTTGGGGCAGAAGAAGTTTCAAATGTATGAAGTAAATTCTATGGTCAAATTTCTTTTGTCCTCAGTGTGGTTAAATCTGTGTTAGATGAAAATTTTTTAATTCCTTGGGAAACCAAATTCCATTGGGTGTGTTACTATGATTTATTGTTATCCTTCATTCATCTTTATAGATATAACGGTTAGGGAGGGTATCTGTGAATACTACAAACTCAATATCTAAACTTTAGTGGACCTTTTTCTTCCACATCCTTTAATCCACAATATACATTTTCACTCTGAAATCCATTTCTCAGAGATGAAATCTATGCTTCTCAGTATGACTTTCAAGGTCACCAGAATTACTATTTTAATTTGTTTTAATTCAAGTTATTTAACATGCAGTGTAGTCTTCCCTTCAGAAGTAGAACCCAGTGATTCACCTCTTAAGGTTTGTATGTAAATTCCAGTTAGCATAATAGTATTTTCAGGTGTAGAATTTAGTGATTCATCACTTAACATGCAAGACCCAGCACTCATCACAAATGCCCTCCTTAATATCCATAACCCATTTAACCCATTCCTTGCCCTACTCCCCTCCAGCAACCCTCAGTTTTCTCTCTATAGTTGAGTCTGTTTTATGATTTGCCTTTCTCGGTTTTTTCCCTCTATGTCCATCTGTATTATTTCTTCAATTCCACATATGACTGAAATCGTATGGTATTTGCTTTCCCCGACTAATTTGTTTTGCTTTACACAATACACTCTACCTCCATCCATGTCATTGGAAATGTCAAGATTTCATTCTTTTTTACAGCTTAGTAATATTCAATTATATAGGTTTAGATATATAGATATAGACATAGACAAGATAGATATAGATACAGACATAGACATAGACATAGATATAGTTATAGATACAATTACATCATTTTATCCACTCATCAGTCAATGAACATTTGGGTGTTTCCCATAATTTAGCTTTGTTGATAAAACTGCTATAAACATCAGGTGCATGTATCCCATCAACTCAGCAAATTTTTGTATCCTTTGTGTAAATACCTAGTAGTGCAATTGCTGGATCATAGGGTAGTTCTATTTTTAACTGTTTGAGGAACCTCCATACTGTTATCCAGAGTGCCTTCATAATTTTGCATTTCCACATACAGTATCAGAAGGTTCCCCTTTCTCCACATCCTCGCCAACACCTGTTTTTTCCTATGTTGTTAATTTTAGCAACTTTTACTGGTGTGAGATGATATCTCATTGTGATTTTGATTTGTATTTCCTTGATGGTAAGGGATGTTGAGTATCTTCTCATATGACAGCTATCTGTATACCTTCTTTGGAAAAAAAAATGTCTATTTATTTATTCTTCCTAGTGTTTAAATGAATAATTCATTTTTTGGGAGTTGACTTTTATAACTTCTTTATATATTTTGGATACCAACCCTTTATCTCATATATATCACTTGAAAATATCTTCTCCCTTTCCAAAGATTGCCTTTTAGTTTGATTGATTGTTTGCTGTGCTGAAGCTTTTAATTTTGATCAAGTTCCAATAGTTTATTTTTGCTTTTGTTTCCCTTGCCTCAGGGAAGGGAAGCTTCCCTGCATTTTGCTTTCTGAAGCAACATCATATACTAAGATGTTGCGATGGCTGGTGACACATAGATTATTGATTATGTTCTCCTGTAGGATTTTGATGGTTTTCTGTCTCACATTTAGGTTTTGCATCAGTTTTGAATTTATGTTTGTGTAAAGCTTAAGTGGTCCAGTTCCTTTTTTGCATGTTTTCCACTTTTCTGAACACCATTTGTTGAAGAGATTATCTTTTTTTTTTCCCATTGGATATTCTTTCTTGCTTTGTTAAAGATCAATTGACCATATAGTTGTGGGTCCATTTCTGGATTTTCTATTCTGTTCCATTGATCTCTGTGTCTGTTTTTGAACCAGTACCATACGGCCTCCATGACAACAGTTTTGTAATATAGCTTGAAGTGCAAAATTGTGAAGTCCCAGCTTCGCTTTTCTTTTTCAAGATTGCTTTGGCTATTTGGGGTCTTTTATGATTCCATACAAATTTTAGGATTATTTGTTCTACCTCTGTGAAAAATGCTGTTGGTATTTCAATAGAGATTGCATTAAACATGTAGATTGCTTTGGGTGGCATAGACATTTTAACAATATTTGTTCTTCTGATTCATAAGCATGGAATGTTTTTCCATTTATTTTGTAATTTTCAATTTTCTTCATCAATGTTTTATAGTTTTCAGGGTACAGATCTTTTACCTCATCAGTTAGTTTAATTTATAGGTTTCTTATGATTTTTTGTGCATTTGTAATTGTGATTGACTCCTTTATTTCTCTTTCTGTTGCTTCATTATTGATGGAAGGAAATGCAACCAATTTCTGTGCATTGATTTTATATCCTGCAACTTTTCTGGATGTGTGTATCTGTTCTAGCAATTTTTTGGTGGAATCTTTTGGGTTTTCTACAGAGTATCATGCCATGTGCAAGTTGTGAAAGTTTGACTTCTTCCTTGCTGATTTGGATGTCTTGTATTTCTTTTTGTTATCTCATTTCTGAGGCTAGGACTTACTATATTAAGTAACAGTCATGAAGGTGGACATCCCTGTATTGTTACTGACTGCAGAGGAAAAACTCAATTACTCAATTGAGTATGATATTAGCTATTAACTTTTTGTATATGTCCTTTATTATGTGAAGCTATGATCCCTCTATCTCTATTTTTTGAGGGTTACTATCAAGAATGGAAGTTGTACTTTATCAAATTCATTTTATGCAACTGTTGAAAAGATCATATGCTTCTTATTCTTTCTTTTATTAATGTGGTGCATCACATTGATTGATTTGAAAATATCAACCAATACTTATATCCCAAGAATAAATTTCACTTGATCGTGGTGAATGATTTTTTAATTTACTGCTGGATTCAATTTGCTACTCTTTTATTGACAATTTTTGCATCTACCTTCATCAGGGATATTGGCCTGTATTTCTCTTTTTTAGTGGACTCTGTGTTTGGTTTTAGAATCTACATAATGCTAGCCTCACAGAATGCAATTGGAAGTTTTCTTTCCATTTATATATTTTTGGAATACCTTGAGAAAAGTGGGTACTAACTACTTTTTAAATGTTTGGTTGAATTCACCTATGCAGCCATTTGACCCTGTACTATTTTTGCTAGTAGATTTTTCATTACTAATTCAATATCTTTGTTTGTTATCAGTCTAAGTTTTCTCTTTTTTCTTGTTTCAGTTTTAGTAGTTTCTATGTTTCTAGGTATTTATCCATGTCTTCCAGATTGATTTGTTGGAATATTTTTAGAGTATTCTCTCATAATTGTTTTCATTTCTATGATGTCAATTGTTATTCCTCCTGTCTCATTTGTAATTTTCTTTATTTGGGTTCATTCTCTTTTCTGTTTGATAAATCTGGCAAGGGGGTTATGGTTTTTATTTATTTATTTTCAAACAAACACTTCCTGATTTTATTGATCTGTTCTCGTTTTTTAGTCTCTATATCATTATTTTCTTCTCTAAAGTTGATTATTTCCCTTTTCCTGCTAACTTCTAGCTTCATTTGTTGTTCTTTTTCTAGCTCCTTTAGGTGGTAATTATATTGTTTATTCGAGGTTCTTCTTGCTTGTTGAAGTATTCCTGTATTGGTATTTACCCTCCTCTTATGTCTGCTTTTGCTGCATCCCAAAGGTTTTGGGCCATAATGCTTCATCTTCACTTTTTTCATGTATTTTTTTTTTAATTTCTTCTTTAATTTCCTGGTTGATCCATTCATTGTTTGTTACTATGTTGTTTATCTTCCATGTATTTGTGGTCTTTCCATTTTTTTTCTTGTAATTGACTTCAAGTTTCGTAAGTAACATTGTGGTCACAAACTATGGATGCCGTTACCTTAAACATTTTGTACTTGTTGAAGCCTGATTTGTGATCTACTATGTGATCTATTACGGAAAATGTAACATGTGCACTTGAAAAGAATGTGTATTCTGCTGCTTTAGTATGGAATATTCTGAATTTTTCTTTTAAGTCCATCTGGTCTAGTGTGTCATTCAAAGCCATTGTTTCCTTGTTAATTTTCTGCTTATATGATCTGTTCATTGATGTAAGTGGGGTATTAAAGTCCCCTACAATTATCGTATTATTATCAATGACTTTCTTTCTATTTGTTATTGTTTTTTATATTTGTTTGCTGTCATGTTTGATTCTTAAATGTTTACAGTTCTTAGATCTTCTTGTTGTAATGTCCACTTTATTATAATATAGAGCCTTTCTTTATCTCTTGTTATAGGCTTTGGTTTCAAAACTAGTTTGTACAATATAAGTATTGCTACTCCAGCTTTCTTTTGATGCCCATTGGTGTGATAAATATTTCTCCATCCCCTCACTTTCAATCTGCAGGTGTCTAGGTCTAAGATTAACCTCTTTTAGGCAGCATATATTGGTCTATCCATATATATTTTCTATCCATTCTGAAACCTTAAGTCTTGGATTTGAGTGTTTATTCCATTTACATTCAAATTAATTATTGATAGATATGTCTTTAGTGCCATTGTATTACTTGTTTTATTGTTGTTTCTCCACATTTCCTCCATTCCATTCTATTCTTTGTCACTTTTCATGTTTCCTTCCCACTCAAAGAGTCCCTTTAATATTTCCTGCAAAGCTGGTTTAGTGGTCATGAAATCCTTTAGTTTTTGTCTGGAAACTCTTTATCTTTTTTTCTATTTTGAGTGTTAGTCTTGCTGGATAGAATATTCTTGGCTGCAGATTTTTCCCATTCAGCACATTGAATATATCATGCCACTCCTTTCTGGCTTGTCAAGTTTCTGTGGAGATAGCTGCTGCTACCCTTCTGGGTCTTCCTTTGTAAGTTAGGAACTTCTTTAATGATGCTGCTTTTAGGACATTTTCTTTATCACTCTATTTTTCAAATTTAACTACAATGTTTCTTCTTGTCCTGCTTTTGTTGATTTTGATGGTAGTTCCCTGTGCCAACTGGATCTCAGAATCTTTTTCATTTTCCAGATTAGTGAATTTTTTAGGTGTCATTACTCCAAATGAATGTTCTGCCCTCTTTTCTCTCTCTTCTTTTTCTGCATCCCTTGTGGTATGAATATTATTACTTTTGATGGAATAACTGTGTTCCTATGTCCATTGTTGTTAGCCATCATTCTTCTTTCTCTTTTTTGTTCAGTTTCATTATTTTCCATAATTCCATCTTGTATATCACTTATTATTTATTTTACTTATTCCATCCTTGTGATCATTACATCCATTGGGTTTCAAGTCTCAGTTATTGCACTTTTCATTTCTTCCTGATTATTTTTTAGCTATTTTACCTCTGTGGTAAGGGTCTCCCTGATATCTTCCATGCTTTTCTCAAGACCAGCAAGGTATATTTATGACTGTAGCTTTAAATTTTGCACCAGATGGGGCGCCTGGGTGGCGCAGTCGGTTAAGCGTCCGACTTCAACCAGGTCACGATCTCGCGGTCCGTGAGTTCGAGCCCCGCGTCGGGCTCTGGGATGATGGCTTGGAGCCTGGAGCCTGTTTCCGATTCTGTGTCTCCCTCTCTCTCTGCCCCTCCCCCGTTCATGCTCTGTCTCTCTCTGTCCCAAAAATAAATAAACGTTGTAAATTTTGCACCAGATATCTTACTTATTGTATCTGTTTCAATAATATTTCTGGCCATGGCCTTTTCTTGTTCTTTCTTTTGGCACTAATTCTTCTTTCTTGGTATTTTGTCAAGTCTCTGTCTTCTTTTTAAAAATAAGTATTTATTTTGAGAGAGACGTGGGGAAGTAAGTGCAGAGAGAAAAGGAAAAAGAGGATCCAAAGCAGGCTCCATGTGCTGTCAGCACAGAGCTTGACAAGGGGCTCCATGCCACAAACTGTATGATCATGACCTGAGCCAAAATCAAGTTTGGATACTTTACTGACTGAGCCACCTAGTCATCTCTAGGTCTTTGTCTTCTTTTGTGTGTCAGAAAATCTTGTTATATTTCCTGCTTCTGAGAGTAATGGCTTGATGAAGAAGAGGTCTTACAATGTCCAGGGCCTGGGGCTCAGAAAATATCTCTGGTGTGTGCAACGTGGACCCTGCTGCTGTGTTTTGACTGCTTTATCCCTCAGGTCAGTAGTCTGCAGAGGTTCCCCTTGCATGCCGGTGGGGGGAGGTGTTTGGACCTTGGCAAGGACTTTGGCAAGTGTGGCAAGTTTTAAGTAGGTGTACTATGGTCTGCTTGATAAAAGAGATCTCATGCTATTATCATTAAAACTGAAGCTTTTTAGAACTCTTTGCTTAATAGATGTGGTGCATGTGGAGGTTTGTGCTGGTCTTCTGGGGAAGGAGCCTGCTGTACTGGTCCTTAGGCACAGTTTCCTGAGAAAAACAGTCCTAGCTGAGCAGAGTGCAGTAAGGCTTGTTTAAGTAGGTTAGGCTTCCAGTGTTGGTGCTGTGTTGCTTATAGAAGTTGGATTATCCTGAGGGGCCAGGGAAAAAATGGACCCAGTCAGCTCCTTTGTCATCAGAGAGGGTAGTCCAAATTTGCTGCTTTCAGGGGAGCCCTGCCAGAGATAAAATAATTTCCCCTCATTCATCCTAAGGATTTTTCAGATAACTGTTTTCACACCATCTTTCTCTGGGTTGTTTGCCTTCTTGGAGCAGCACAGTGTATTTTGGGATGTATCCTAGTCAAGCCTGTTGAGTTTTAAAAATCCAAGCTTTAGGGACTTGGTGTGGTGGGGGCATACACTCATCTTCTGGGGGAGTGTCTCACATTACTGAGACTGATGCAGGTTTGATCCAGAAAGGCAGTCATGCCAGAGCATAAGGACATAGGATTTGGAGCAAAGCAGACTAAACAGACAGTGTCTGGGTGTGCTGCCCTCCGCAAGTGTCCCTGCACCTATGTTGAGGGATTGGCACTTATATGGTGCCCCCTGGCTCTTTG
Organism: Lynx rufus; assembly: GCF_022079265.1. Lineage (NCBI taxonomy): Eukaryota > Metazoa > Chordata > Mammalia > Carnivora > Felidae > Lynx > Lynx rufus. The sequence continues at coordinate 50,806,025 of NW_025814828.1, read as the reverse complement.
TCCTTGGAAAGCCAGTGCCACCTATCACAGATGCACTCTAGGTAGAGGGAACAGACTCTCCCCATTCACTTTAACCTGTACTCAAATTGTGTCATCTGCCCCTGCGTTGCTCGCCTACTTGCTCTCCAGGAGTCAGGCAGTGCCTTCAGAGCTTTACACCAGCCAAGCCCATGGACCCCTAAAACTCCAGTCTTTTGAGCCCACTGGTTGCAAAAACTCATGAAAATCAGCTCCTCTCATTTACCCAGCCAATATTTTGGGACAAGTGTTCTCCTTCTCTGCACTCTCCACTCTCTCTCACCTTTCTCCTTGATCCTGGCTCCCTTCCCAACACAGCATCCACAATCCATTTTTCCCCCAAACAAAATCTCTGTACTTCCCACCTTCCTCAATTTGGCCTCTTCTTTCTCTGTAGTGGTTCAATTTGTTCTATGAGTCCTCAGGTCGATTTCTTGGGTATTTAAAATGATTTGATTGTTATCTAGCTGTGTTCAAGGAATGAGAGAAGCCTAAGGTCTTATTACTATGCTACCATCTTAGTTTCCTCCTCCAGAATTATATTTTATTTTATCTGTTCAAGATCTTCACCTTTTTCTGAATATGAACTTCATTTCATCACGTTCAGTTTTTTTCATTCTACTAAAATCATCCAAGGGGCGCCTGGGTGGCGCAGTCGGTTAAGCGTCCGACATCAGCCAGATCACGATCTCGCGGTCTGTGAGTTCGAGCCCCGCGTCGGGCTCTGGGCTGATGGCTCAGAGCCTGGAGCCTGTTTCCGATTCTGTGTCTCCCTCTCTCTCTGAGCCTCCCCCGTTCATGCTCTGTCTCTCTCTGTCCCAAAAATAAATTAAAAACGTTGAAAAAAAAATTTAAAATCATCCAAGAAGGGGAATGTTTCTTGCTGTGTGTTTGCTCATGCTTTCTCTTGGGACTGAAATGCTCCATCCTTTCTCTCTATTCAAATAATACTGATTTCTGTGTCCTCCAGGAAATACATCTTCATTTAGTCTAGCTTACCTTACATATTATTTTACGTAAGTGGCAGGTTTTTTTTATCACATAAATAAGTACTTGGTTTCACACTGAATTGCATTATGATTTCATTCTTCCACAAGTGTAAGATATTTTCCTTGGGTTGTTTGTTCTGTAAGCTTCTTGAGTGGAGAAACTATACATTGACTTGCTATGTCAGTGTAGTATACCAGAAAGAAAATGATTTTGGAGTCATAACAAAACTCTAATTCTGACCTCTTCACTTATTTACTATGTGATAAGCTAGGTAATTAATCTGAGCCCAATTTCCTCTAAATTACAGTGAGTAATCATAGTAATTACTTGATGGCATTGCCATTAGTATTAAGAGAGAATGCATGTAGACTACTTAGCCCAATATTTGTCCCATACAAAATTGTCAATAGTATATAGTGTAGTGGTAAAGGTATAATCTTTATATCTACACTACCCAATTCAGTGGCTGCTAGCTACATGTGGCAATTTCAATTTAAGTTAATATTAAATAAACTCTTATTCCTCAGTTATAACAGCTATATTCTAAGTGCATAATAGCCACATTTGGCTATTGGATGTCATGTTGAACATGGATACATAAGTCTTCCATCACCACAAATAGTTCTAGAGGACAGTATTACCCTGAAAGCTAACAGTCCTGGGTTTTCAACCTGTCTTTATTTTCTAGTTTTATGATTTTGAGCAAATAAATACAGAAAAAACTCTAAGCCACTATTTCCACATTTGTAAAATGAAGTTGATTATCATCTGTAAGGATTATTTTGGAGAACCTTAGCTTATTGCCTGGAATGTAACACATACTCAAAAGCATGAAACCATTATTTTTATCATAAATTTCCTTTCCTTTCCTGTATCAAATATGACAGTAAGACGTATACATGGTAATTTCATAAATACATTTTAATTGAAATGTTATCAAAGAAATATAGTACTCCTGGCAAGAATTTAACGCAAGGCAAACTATTAGTTGTCTGTTATTGATCAATTCCATGAAGTTTACAGAAGCATTCATTTAGACACTATATACTCTCTCAAATCAAGTCAGTTTTGAGTATGGCCAAAAAAAAGTTACCTCAACTGTAACCCTAAATTTAACCTCTAAACCCTAACCCTAATTCCTACCCCCAACCTTAAAACTAACCTTCTGGAGAGATCTCTAAACTACAAAATGTCAGCCACATACTCTAACCCTAACCCTTAAAAAAGTTACCTCAAAAAATGTTACCTCAAGGTTATTTTTAGACAAAAAGTGAGCCAGAAATGGAGCATATATCCAATGAATCCAAATTATTGATACATCTAATCATCCAGAACGTATTTACTAAAACTTTTATGTGTGTATGTATGCATGTATGTGTTGTTTTGAATTTTACTAAATTTGCAAAAGTAACTGTCCCTTCACTGCACTACCATTTATGTGGATAGGTTTTTGTTCAAGTTTTTAATTTTAAAAGTTGTCTTACACATGTTGGAAATTCTTTAGTTTTATTTTGTTTTCCTGTCACAGACTTGCAAGTTGGCAGATCCCAAAGTCTATAGCTGTATTTGTCTAACTTGCAAATATCATCCTGTGTCACAGACCTGATTATTAACCTGATTTTATATACAATTTCCTTTGCCACTTTGGAAGTTTCCATTGTATAGTTACCCTTTATTGCTAGGGGAAGCATTATATTAACTTTTTCATATTAAAAAAAACTGTCATCTATATCCTTCTTTTGAAGTTATTGCTTTTAATCTTCTCATTGATTATATAAAATTTTATGGTTCATAAAAGTTTCCTGTAAATATTTGTAGAAAAGAAAATAGACAACACAAAGGACAGTTTTTTAAAATATTTTAGATAAATATTTTAACTGCATTGCCTGTTTCACTGCATTCATACCATTGAATTTTTTCTATTTTCTTTGATTTAAATAGTAATAATAATATTGGTTAGAATTTCAACAAGAAAATGAATGGCATAATATGCTCAAAATTCTTTAATCATAATTTATTATTCTCTGTTCTAGTTTTCTTTTTTTATTAGCTTTCTCTCTAAAAATGTAGGCAAATAAGATGATTTATACCAAAGCTGACCTTTCACAAACATCCAACCTGAAAATTAACATAGTTTCATTAATGCTGTAGATTACAAGCCACAACATTTTGCATAGATTTAATTTAGTAGTCAGAAGATATTTCCATTAATAATTATAAATTGTAAGGTAGGATGCATACCATTGTGAAGAAAAAATTTGAAGTAGCAACCCAAGCATTCCCAAATGTAATTAAGAAAATTAGACTATTTGAATTACACAAAAATAAGTTTTGCACAGCAAAGAAAACCATCAACAAAACAAAACAACTTACTGAATGGGAGAAGTCATTTCCAATGATGTATTGATAAGGGGTAAATATCCAAAATATATAAATAATTTATACAACTGAACACCAAAAACCCCACAAATAATTCAATTAAAATGAGCACAAGACATAGAGACTTTTTCAAATAAGATATACAGATGTCCTACAGATATATGAAAAAATACTCAGCATCACTAATCATGAATGAAATGCAATCAAAACCAAAATGAGATATCACCTCAAAACGTCAGAATAGCTAAAATCAAAAATACAAGATGGGTGCCTGAGTGGCTCAGTCAGTTAAGCTCTTGATCTGTTGAGTCTTGATCTCAGCTTAGGTCATGATCTCAAAGTTTGTGAGTTCGAGACCCATATTGGATTCTGTGCTGACAGTGCAGAGCCTGCTTGGAATTCTGGAATTCTCTCTCTTTCTCTCTCTGCCCGTACCCCATTTGTACTCTTCTCTCTCTCTCTTTCTGTCTTTCTCAAAATAAACTGAAAAAAAAAAAAGAATCCCACTCATATGTGGAATTTAAATAACAAAACAAGTGAGCAAAGAAAAGAGAGATACACAGAGAGAGAGAGACAGAGACACAGGTAAAGAGAGAGAGCGATTGATAAACCAAGGAATGGACTCTTAACTATAGAGAAGAAACTAATGGTTACCAGGGAGGAGGGGGGAGGATTGAGGAAAATAGAAGATGGAGATTAAAGTGTACATTTATCATGATGAATAAAATAAAATAAAAAGATAAAAAAATAAAATAAGGTGAATCCACTTAAGAAAATATATAGTTGTGCAATGACTTAATGAATAAATGAACAATGAAAATAGCCATAACATTTATGGAGTTATTTTTTTTTCTTTTTCAAGTTTATATTAAATTTGAGTTTGTTAACACATAGTATAATATTAGTTTCAGATATAAAATTTAGGGATTCATCACTTACATACAATACCCAGTGCTCATCACAAGTGCCCTCCTCAATACCAATCACATATTTAATCCATCCCTCCACCCACCTAGCCTCCAGAAACCTTCAGTTTGTTGTCTATAGTTAAAGTCTGTTTCATGGTTTATACTATAATACTGCCCATTATTATCATCTATTTATTTCTTAAATTCCACATATGAATGAAATCATGTGGTATTTGTCCTTTTCTGACTGAATTACTTTACTTATACATTCTAGCTCCATCCACATTGTTGCAAGTGGCAACATTTCATTTTATATGGCTGAGTAATATTCCATATTTTGTATATATAACTTCTCTTTTATCCATTCATCAGTCGATGGACATTTGGGTTCTTTCCATAATTTGACTATTGTTGATAATGCTGCTATAAACATTGGGGAACATGAATCCTTTCAAATCAGTATTTTTGTATCCCTTGGGTAAATACCTAGTAGCACAATTGCTCAGTTGTAGGGTAGTTCTATTTTAAACTCCAGATTTGCCTTCCTACCAACAATGTAGGAGTGTTACCCTTTCTCCACATTCTCACCAACATCTGTTGTCTCCTGTGATGTTAATTTTACCCATTCTAACTAGTGTGAACTGATGTCTCCTGAGGCAAGGGAAACAAAAGCAAAAGTAAACTATTGTGACTTCATCAACATAGAAACCTTCTGAACAGTCAAGGAAACAAAGAACAAAACTAAAAGTCAACCTTAGGAATGGGTGAAGATAGCTTCAAATGTCATACCTGATAAAGAGTTAGTATAAAAATAAGCAAAGAACTTATAAAATTCAGCACCCAAAGCCAAATAATCCTGTTAAAAGTGGTTACAAGACGTGGATAGATATCTTTCCAAAGAAGGTATACAATGGCTAACAGACACATGAAAAGATGCTCAACATCACTTATCATCAGGGAAATGAGTTATCATTTACAGAGTTCTTGTTATTTGGTAAGAACTATCTAAAGTAGTTTATAGTCTCCTTACAAATCTTCCTTTCTCAGGAAGGAAGCAGCTCCTTAGAAAACAGCACCTTTTTCTCAACAAGATACTAGCAAATAGAATTCAACAGCATAAAAAAAGAATTATTCACCATGATCAAGTGGGATTTATTCCTGGGATGCAGGGCTGGTTCAACATTCACTAATCAATCAATATGATACATCACATTAAAAAAAAAGATAAGAACCATATGATTCTGACAATCGATGCAGAAAAAGCATTTGACAAAATTCAGCACCTGTTCTTAATAAAAACCCTCGAGAAAGTTGGGATAGAAGTAACATACTTAAACATCATTAAAGCCATTTATGAAAAAACCACAGATAATATCATCTTCAACGTTTATTTATTTTTGGGACAGAGAGAGACAGAGCATGAACGGGGGAGGGGCAGAGAGAGAGGGAGACACAGAACCGGAAACAGGCTCCAGGCTCTGAGCCATCAGCCCAGAGCCCGACGCAGGGCTCGAACTCACGGACCACGAGATCGTGACCTGGCTGAAGTCGGACGCTTAACCGACTGCACCACCCAGGCGCCCCGATAATATCATCTTCAATGGGGAAAAACTGAGAGCTTTCCCCCTGAGATCAGGAACACGACAGGGATGCCCACTCTCACTTCTGTTGTTTCACATAGTGTTGGAAGTTCTAGCATCAGCAATCAGACAACAAAAGGAAATCAAAGGCATCAAAATTGACAAAGATGAAACCAAGCCTTCACTTTTTGCAGATGATATTATACTATACATGGAAACCCTGATAGATGCCACCAAAAGTCTGCTAGAACTGATACATGAATTCAGCAAAGTCACAGGATACAAAATTAATGTACAGAAATCAGTTGCATTCTTATACATTAATGATGAAGCAACAGAAAGACAAATAAAGAAACTGATCCCATTCACAATTCCACCAAGAAGCATAAAATACTTAGGAATAAATCTAACCAAAGATGTAAAAGATCTGTATGCTGAAAACTATAGAAAGATTATGAAGGAAATTGAAGAAGATACAAAGAAATGGAAAAAACATTCCATGCTCATGGATTGGAAGAATAAATATTGATAAAATGTCAATACTACCCAAAGCTAACTACACATTCAATGAAATACCAATCAAAATTCCAGCAACATTCTTCTGAAAGCTAGAACAAGCAAACCTAAAATTTGTATGGAAACACAAAACATCCCGAATAGCCAAAGTAATTTTGAAGAAGAAGACCAAAGCAGAAGGCTTCACAATCCCAGCCTTTAGCCTCTACTACAAAGCTGTAATCATCAAGACAGCATGGTATTGGCCCAAAAACAGACACATAGACCAATGGAATAGAATAGAGACTCCAGAATTGGACCCACAAATGTATGGCCAATTAATCTTTGACAAAGCAGGAAAGAATATCCAATGGAAAAAAAGACAGTCTCTTTAACAAATGGTGCTGCGAGAACTGGACAGCAACATGCAGAAGGTTGAAACTAGACCACTTTCTCACACCATTGACAAAAATAAACTCAAAATGGATAAAGGACCTGAATGTGAGACAGGAAACCATCAAAACCCCAGAGGAGAAAGCAGGAAAAGACCTCCCTGACCTCAGCCTAGCAATTTCTTACTTGACAAATCACCAAAGGCAAGGGAATTAAAAGCAAAAATGAACTATTGGGACCTCATGAAGATAAAAAGCTTCTGCACTGCAAAGGAAATAATCAACAAAAGTAAAAGGCAACCGACGGAATAGGAAAAGATATTTGCAAATGAGATATCAGACAAAGGGCTAGTATCCAAAATCTATAAAGAACTCACCAAACTCCACACCCCCAAAAAAACAAATAATCCAGTGAAGAAATGGGCAGAAAACATGAATAGACACTTCTCTAAAGAAGACATCCAGATGGCCAACAGGCACATGAAAAGGTGTTCAACGACACTCCTCATCAAGGAAGCACAAATCAAAACCACACTGAGATATCACCTCATGCCAGAGTGGCTAAAATGAACAAATCAGGAGACCATAGATGCTGGCGAGGATGTGGAGAAATGGGAACATTCTTGCACTGCTGGTGGGAATGCAAACTGGTGCAGCCACTCTGGAAAACAGTATGGAGGTTCCTCAAAAAAAAAAAGTCTACCCTATGACCCAGCAATAGCACTGTTAGGAATATATCCAAGGGATACAGGAGTGCTGATGCATAGGGTAACTTGTACCCCAATGTTTATAGCAGCACTTTCAACAATAGCCAAATTATGGAAAGAGCCTAAATGTCCACCAAGTGATGAATGGATCAAGAAATTGTGGTTTATATGCACAATGGAATACTACATGGCAATGAGAAAGAATGAAATATGGCCTTTTGTGGCAATGTGGATGGAGCTGGAGAGTGACGTTTTCACGCTTATGTGGATCCTGAGAAACTTTACAGAAGACCATGGGGGAGGGGAAGGAAAAAAAAAGAGACGAGGGAGCCAACCCCTCAGTTTCTTAAAAACTGAGAATAAATTGAGGGTTGATGGGGGGATGGGAGGGAGGGGAAAGTAGGTGATGGGCATTGAGGAGGGCACCTGTTGGGATGAGCACTGTGTGTTGTATGGAAACAAATTTGACAATACATTTCGTATGAAAGAAAAAAGAAAGAAAGAAAGAAAGAAGAAAGAAAGAAAGAAGAAAGAAAGGAAGGAAGGAAGAAAGACATTTAAAAAAAAAGAAAACAGCACTTTTATTCACCCAGTTGTTCAGGTCTGAATTCTGGTGATCCTTCTTGATATCTCTCTTCCAAATTTTTGTACCTCATCCACCAGTAGTTACTCTTGATTTTACTGCTAATCCACATATATCTATATAAATCCATCTCTTCTCCATTGTCAAGGTCACTAATAGAAAAATCCTAATTTATTACTTCCTGAACTGTGAATCATTTGACTAATCATTTTACTATTTCACTACTTTCTTTTTCAATCTATTCTTCAAAAGGAAAATAAAAAAAAAACAATTAAGATATACATTTAGATATACCACTGTCTTGTTTAAAGCATGTATCATTACATTATAAAGTCCTTCATATGGCTAATAAGACTCTCTGGATCAAGTAACCTTTGAATATATTTCTGACCTCGTTTTCAATCTTTTCTTCATTAAGTATGCTTTTGACCTTATGTGATTTTCTGGAATAATCAAATTATTTTTCTGCTTCAGTGTTCACAAATACAATTATCTGCTTCTGTTTTAAAAACTTTAAATATTCAATTGATACTTATATTTCTGATTTAAACTTAAGTATAACTTCTTCAAAATAACTTCTCTTATATAAATTAACTGCCCCAATTTTTACACATCTCCTCATACTCTCATCACACATCTCCTTTTTTCATATTCAATAAATTTAATTTACATTTATATTTTATTTCGGGATATTTGTTTAAAGTCTCTCTCCTCTAAAAGGTAAGCCCTATGAGAACAACTCTGTGTGTTTTGTATATCAATGTTCACAGTGTATCTGACAAATAGTAGGTCCTCAAAACAATTTATTAAATAAACTATTTCCTATACATTTACAAAATAGATAACATTATTATAATTGTACAGGTGAGGAAACTGAGAAAATCATAGAAACTAATATTTTTAAAGGTATATAGCTAATGAGAACTTTTAAAGCACTTTGTATTAAAAATAATATAGTAGTGGGGCGCCTGGGTGGCGCAGCCGGTTAAGCGTCCGACTTCAGCCAGGTCACGATCTCGCGGTCCGTGAGTTCGAGCCCCGCGTCAGGCTCTGGGCTGATGGCTCAGAGCCTGGAGCCTGTTTCCGATTCTGTGTCTCCCTCTCTCTCTGCCCCTCCCCCGTTCATGCTCTGTCTCTCTCTGTCCCAAAAATAAATAAACGTTGAAAAAAAAATTAAAAAAAAATAATATAGTAGTAAAGTAATAATCTAAAATAGCTGATAATATAGAACAGGGAATTTTTATTTGTTTTTCTAGTTAATGTCCATAGAAACTATGTTGTTATCTAAAACAGACTTCTGGTGCACCTGGGTGGCTCAGTCAGTTAAGTGTCTGATCCTTGATTTTGGCTTTGGTTATGATCTCATGGTTTGTGAGATGGAGCCCCACATGGGGCTCTGTGGTGACAGTGTGAAGTCTGCTAAGGTTTCTCTCTCTCCCCCTCTTTTTGCCCCTCCCCCGCTTTCTTGCTCTCTCTTTATCAAAATAAATAAATTAACTTTAAGAAAAAATGAAACAGACTTTTACTTTATTTGTGTTAACAACAGCCAGATGGGGGAAAAAGGTACACAGAAATGTCTAAAAAAGAGGCGAAAGACCAAAGAGTGCCCCAATAGAATGCTAATCATCACAATGGATTGTCAAATTAATAAGAGCTAACATGTATTCAACTCTTTCATTTACTCATACAGCTGTCACATAAATCCTGTGAGGTATGTATTGTTTTATTAACCATTTTAAATATAAACAGTTTGGGACAGAGAGAAATTGAGTGACTTGTCCCGAGTTCCAAATATAAGTGTTAGAGCTGGAATTTGAAATTAGGCACTCTAAAATGTTTTTCATGCAAATCTATAAGGTTACTCACATATCTCAGGTTAGACTATCATCTCAGCAAAGAGTAATATATCTTAATAAAATTTGCCAAACCACGGGTAAACATTTGGCAGAGCCAGGATCCTATTTATTTTTATTTTCGTCCTTACATTCCTTTCCTAGCTTATGGTAAAGTGATTTGTATTTAGTAGGTAATAAATAGCTATTGTTAAATAAATATTCTTATGTATTAATTAACATCTCTTATGGTGTTTGTATAACCAAAGACCATTAATAGTAAGTTTTAATTATATTTAACATTTCCTTCCATGAAATGTGCTATAAAATAAAATAACAAATTTCTTTATCTTTAACTGCGCATGCAAGCTTTATGCATTTTTCTGTATATATTATTTATTTCACAGTGGCAATATGGAAAAAGATGAAATAATAATCCAGTTCAAACTTTTTACTTTATAATAAGGGAGAAATATAATTGTTATCATATAGACAGAGAGCATTTCTTCAGCCCATACACTGAGATACCTGAAACATATCTTCACAACTAGTATTTATTTCTCTTTATAACTATTATCCTCATTAGATAGATGAGAAACTGAAGCCTAAAGAAGAAATAAAAAGTTAGTAGTTATGTACAAGAAAGAATAAACACAATCCACTCTGTTTTTCCTACTGAATGTGACTACAAATCCAGAAAGAATTCATGGAGTAGGTCTCTGAAGACTGAAAGTAAATGCTAGCAGTTGGACGGTGAATGAAAAAAAAATTGACTTGAGATACTACTTTGTTCCATTCCTCTCATTTGGTATCTCCCAACTTGGATTGAAAAAGTCTAAAACTTAGAACTGTGACATAAATAATTCTAAGATAAATACAATATTTTTGGTTCATTAGGCAAGAAATGGAAACTCCATGCGTCATAGAGTAGTAGAAATTCATTACCTTAATTGTTTATTATTCTGTTCTCTTGTGCCCAAATTTCTAGAAAATTCCCGGTTTTAAGTGGTATTGATAGCAGCAGTGGTGGACCAGTTGCATTAAATTCCAGCATTAAGGATCTTGAGATATTCCATAAGGCCAAAGTGACTGTGATTCCAAGCATGTGTGGAAAATTCCTATTTAATTTTTTTTCTCACTCAAAGCTTGCCTTCAAAGACAGATGCAGTTATCACAGGTGTGCAGCATGTTGGGGGATATTGAATCTCTTAATAGCCAAAGAAAAAAGAGGAGATATAACTAAAACCTATAAAGTGCCAGGAAATTATGGAAAGAAGAGCTTGATAAAGTGATCCCCAAAATTAATTTATAATCTAACGTATTCAAATCCAAGATAACTATGCAAGACTCTTTTTTTTTAATTTTTTATATATATGAAATTTATTGACAAATTGGTTTCCATACAACACCCAGTGCTCATCCCAAAAGGTGCCCTCCTCAATACCCATCACCCACCCTCCCCTCCCTCCCACCCCAAGACTCTTATTCAAAACAAAACATTAAAGCTATAGGAACTGAACTACAAAATATACCCATTCATGTTCCAGATTTGCTGCTGAGTTGGGCAGATAATGGAACAGATATGAATAGGTAATAAAGTGTGTGAAAACTGAACTGACATTAAAACCACATCCCAGAGAAAGAAAGTAGATACTTGAAGCTTACACCTAACCAAATTAATACCTTACTAAAAAATTAAAAAATAAAATATATACTTTCTTTACAGTATTTTAGCATTACTCAGAGTAACAACATAATATAAAAAATGTCAAATATATAACAAAAATTATGGAAAATAAATAGTCATTAAAATCTCAAAATCTGAAAAATGAAAACTCAAAAAACAGCAATTACTTTGACAAGGATTGCATTGATTGTGTAGATTGCTTTGGCAAATATAGACATCATTCTTCATAGAGTTAGAAAACACAATGCTAAAATTGTTAAGAACCAGAAAAGACCCCAAATAGCCAAAGTAATATTGAAAAAGAAAACCAGGGGTGCCTGGGTGGCTCAGCTGGTGAAGCGTCCGACTTCGGCTCAGGTCATTATCTCACGGGTCGTGAGTTCAAGCCCTGCATCGGGCTCTGCACTGACAAGCTCAGAGCCTGGAGCCTGCCTTGGAATCTGTGTCTCCCTCTCTCTCTGCCCCCGCCCACCAACTCACACTCTGTCTCTCTCTCAAAAAAAATAAATAAATAAACATTAAAAAGAAAAAGAAAAAGAAAACCAAAGCTGGAGGCATCACAATTCCGGACGTCAAGCTGTATTACAAAGCTGTAATCATCAAGACAGTATGGTACTGGCACAAAAACAGACACAAGTCAATGGAACAGAATAAACAACCCAGAAATGGACCCACAACTACACGGTCAACTCATCTTTGACAAAGCAGGAAAGAATATCTAATGGAAAAAAGACAGTCTCTTCAGCAAATTGTGTTAGGAAAACTGGATAGTGGCATGCAGAAGAATTAAACCATGCAAAAAAAAATTCAAAATGGATAAAAGACCTAAATGTGAGACAGAAAACCATCAAAATCCTGAAGGCAAACACAGGTGGCAATTTCTTTGACATCACAGATATAAGCTTCTTACTAAATATGACTCCTGAGGCAAGGGAAACAAAAGTAAAAAAAAAAAGAAACTATTGGAACTTCAGCAAAATAAAAAGTTTCTGTACAGTGAAGGAAACCATCAACAAAACTAAAAGGCAACTTATGGAATGGGAGAAGATATTTGCAAATGACATATTGGATAAAGTCTTAGTATCCAAAATCTATAAAAAACTTACCAAACTCAACAACCCAAAACAATCCAGGGAAGAAATGGGCAGAAGACATGAATAAACATTTTTACAAAGAGGACATTCAGATGGTTAAATGACACACGAAAAGATGCTCAACATCAGTCATCATCAGGGAAATAGAAATCACCACAATGAGATACAACCTCACACCTGTCAGAATGGCTAAAATTAACAACTCAGGAAACAACAGATGTTGGCAAGGTTACAGAGAAAAGGGAACACTTGTGCACTGTTGGTGGGAATACAAAGGGGAGCAGCAGCTCTGGAAAACAGTATGTAGGTTCCTCAAAAAATTAAAAATAGAACTACCCTATGACCCAGCAAATGTGTTACTGGGTGTTCATCCAAAGGATACAAAAATACGGATTCAAAGGCATGCATGTATCACAATGTTTATAGCAGCACTATGAACAATAGCCAAATTATGGAAAGAGCCCAGAGGACCACTGACTGATGAATAGATAAAGATGTGGTATGTATACACACAATGGAATATTACTTGGTGATCAAAAAGAATGAAATCTTGCCATTTGCAACAACGTGGGTGGAACTAGAGTGTATTATAATAAGGGAAATAAGTCAGAGAAAGACAAATATAAATGATTTCACTCATGTGGAATTTAAGAAACAAAACAGATGAACATAGGGTAAGAGAAGGAATAATAAGTATAAAACAGAGAGGGAGGCAAACCATAAGTGACTCATAAATACAGAGAAAAAACAGGATTGCTGCAGGGGAGGTGGGTGGCTTATGGGCTAAATGGGTAAAGCATTAAGGCACTTATTGGGATGAGCACTGAGTGTTATATATAAGTGATGAATCACTGAGTTCTACTCCTAAAACCAATACTACATGGTATGTTAACTAACTTGAATTTAACAATTTTTAAAGATACATTAATTACAAGTTGCCAAAATATTAGGTTTATTGTACAAATAATTCAAAGCAGCTATTAGAATCATGCTCTCAGGAGAGTGAAGTGAAACACATACCCTTATGTTTGTAACAGCATCGTTTACAATAGCCAAGATAATGAAGCAGCTCGAATGTCCATCAATTGATAAAATGGATAAGGAAGATGTGATACACATACATACATACACAGATACATACTACTCAGCCATTTAAAAGAATGAAGTTTGCCATTTGCAATGACATGGCTAGAGTGTATAACTTAGAGTGAAATAAGTCAGCCAGAGAAGGACAAATATATGCTTTCACCAACATGTGGTGTTAAGAAACAAAACAAAGAAACAAAGGGAAAAAATGAAAGAGAGAGAGAGAGAGACAGAGAGACCGAGAGAGAGAGAGAGAGAGAGAGAGAGAGATGCAATGCAAGAAACAGCCTATTAATTATAAAGAACAATATGGTAGTTACCAGACAGGAAGTGGGTAGATGGATGGGTGAAGTAAGTGATGAGAACTAAGGAGTCCACTTGTCATGATGACTAATTTAATGCTGTATGTTAACAAACTGGAATTAAAATAAAAAATAAATAATATAAAAACACAGATTGAAAGTAAAGGAATAAAGAAAAGTATATCTTGCTGATACTAATCAAAGAAAAGTAGGAATTCCTACATTGATTTCAGAGAAGCATAAAACAATGTTAAGAAGATGAGTTCCTCAAGAATACATAGCAATTTTAAACATGGATGACCTAATAAATTTGGGTCAAAATTCATGAAGCAAAATCTTATAGAACTGAAAGGGAAAGTAGACATATCAACTAATTTAGTTGATGGCTACCATAGCCATTTTCCAGTTATTAACAGACCCAGTAGGCAGAAAATTGGTAAGAAATAATAAAACTGAATAGTTAATCAAATTAGATGTAATTGATATCTGGTGAACCAACATAAGCAGAATGCATATATTTCTTCAGCTGACAGGGAATATTCACCAAAATAGACCATATTTTGGGACATAAAATGCCATTTAATAAATTTAGAAGAATACAAGCCACACAAATTAGATTCTAATACCATAGTAGAATTAAACTAAAAGCCAATAACAGCAATAGCTGGAAAATTCCAAAGTACTTGGAGACTAAACCACACACTTTTAAATAACACATGGGTCAAAGAGAAGTCTCAAAAAGTACTTTAAATTTTCTTGAATGAAATGAAAATTAAAATATAAGTTATCAAAATTAGTGGGATTCAGCAAAATCAGGGCTTAGAGAAAAATATCTAGTGTTGAATGGACATATCAGAAAATAAGAAAGATGTAAAATCAATAATCTGTTTCAACCTTAGGAAACCAGGAAAAGAAGATGCTATTAAATGAACAGTTCATAAGAAAAAAATAATAGAAATGAAAGCACAATCAATAAAACTAAAAACAGGAAATCAATAAGGAATATCAATAAAACATGAAACTATTTGAAAAGACAAAAAAATCAATGAGGTTGCAGCCAGGGTAACTAAGAAAAAAGAGAAAAGACACAAATTATATCAAAAATTAAACAGTGACATCGTTACGGATTTGTTGAACATCAAAGGGATGAAGGGATTCTAAGAACAACTCTATGCACACAAATCTGGTAAACTAGATAAAATGGAACAATTTCTTTAAAGGTAAAGTATGCCAAAATCAAACAAGAAAAAGATAATATGAATAGGCCTATACATTGAATAAATTAAATTAATAATTAATGATCTTCCACAATGGAAAGCACCAGACTCAGTTAAGTTCACTGGTGAATTCTACCAAGCATTTCATAAATAAATTATGCCAATTCTATACAATACCTTTGAAAACATAGAATCGGATTTAATACTTCCTGACTCATTTTATGAGAACAGCATGACTCTAATATCAAAACCATAAAACATTACAATAAAAAAAAACTGCAGGCTAATATCTCTCACGAAAGTAGCAGCTAAAATCCTCAGCAAAAATTAGAAAATCAAATTATCAAAGTATACAAATGATTATATCACACAATAAAGTGATATTCTTACAGTATGCAAGGCTGGTTCAACACTTAAAAATCAATTATTAAATGTATCACATCAAAAGACTAAGATTTAAAAAATATTCATATTGATAGATGCAGAAAAAGTATTTAAAAAATCCAACATCCATTCATGGTAAGGACTTTCAACAAACTAATAAAAGACAGAATGATGATTATTTCCATAAAAAAAAATTCAAAGAATCGATACAAAACTCCTGGAACTATAAAGTCATTACAAAATGTTTCAAGATATCAGATTAATATTTAAAGGTCCATCATTTTCCTTTATACCAGTTATGAACAAATGGAACATTTGCCTTAAAATAAAAATCAACTTGCTTTTACATATACAGCCCCAAACCTCTATAAGGCCAGACAATTTTACCTTTTTCTCAGCCACAAGCTTTGCTATACCTCAGAACAAGCATATGTCATACTCCTAATGTTGTGGCTTGTTCTAGTCTCAAATATTCAGACCACCCCTGGAATATTATTCCCTGGAAAACCTGTTATGGAGAGGCTGAGGACAGGGGTCCTAGAGAACTTATTGAAACAAAATATTCTAATAAAACCATATCCTTTGGCCAGCCTAGTAGGGAGGATATTTTTTTAAAAGATGAAGGCTTGCGGGGCGCCTGGGTGGCGCAGTCTGTTAAGCGTCCGACTTCAGCCAGGTCACGATCTCGCGGTCCGTGAGTTCGAGCCCCGCGTCGGGCTCTGGGCTGATGGCTCAGAGCCTGGAGCCTGTTTCCGATTCTGTGTCTCCCTCTCTCTCTGCCCCTCCCCCGTTCATGCTCTGTCTCTCTCTGTCCCAAAAATAAATAAACGTTGAAAAAAAAAATTAAAAAAAAAAAGATGAAGGCTTGTCTGGCCCTATAATTTCTGCACATAAAGGGAAATTAGGGGTGCCTGAGTGTCTCAGTCGGTTGAGTGTCCAACTTTGGCTCAGGTCATGAGCTCATGGCTCCTGAGTTCAAGCCCTGTATAGGGCTTTGTGCTGACAGCTCAGAAACTGAAGCCTACTTCGGATTCTGTGCCCCCCCTCTCTCTGCCCCTCCCTCACTCATGCTCTGTCTCTCTCCGCCTCTCAAAAATAAACAAATGTAATAATTTTTTTTTAAAAGGAAATTAACAGGACCTTGACTTGTTAATCTTTGTAAGCTAGGTCTTCCCTTCTTCACTCTTACTCATTTGGCCATGGTCAAATTTGTGTAAAACAACATGTTAACCTAACTAGGGCCTCCCTGTACAATAACCAATTTACATGGACCATTATTTGCATCCATTCTCCTTACATTCTCTTTGCTACCTCCACCTTACAGATCTGACAACTAGGAAATTATAATACCTCTCCTTCTCAGGCCTGGTTTATGTCCTGCGTAAGTAATGATAACATCACCCAATTAAATATCTCTTCTTTGTTAGTAGCGTGTCTCAGCCTAGATTCCTGTTAATAGGTCTGAGCCCTATATACATCCATCAGGACTAGATGCACTTTGCAAGTTTATTCTACACTGGCAGTCTGCTGCAAGACAAAAGAGATTTGTTGGCCTGTTAACAATGGACATCTTAACAACAGTAGGTGTTATAGCCTCTGCCACTGTAGCTGGAATCAGCCTGCATCATACTATCCACACAGCTCATGTCCTTAATAAGTTTATGGTCAACACTACCAAAGAACTTGTAAGCAAAACTTCTATTGATAGACAAGTTTTGGCCCACCTCAAAGCTCTTGAGGCTGCAGTGAAATTTATTGGAAAGTAACAGGAGGCCTTGTTCCTCCACTCTAGACTGCCCTGTGACTCTAACTACCAGCATATCTGCATGACTGGCATTCCTCATAATCATTCCCAAGCTTGGCATGCTGTCCAGACACATTTTTGCAGTGTATTTTCTTCCCACCTCTCTGACGATATAGAAGATTTAGATATGACATTGTGCCAACAGCTACAATATGCAGAAGATCAGCTTAAAAATGAATGGGCTGATTCCTGAGAAATGTGGCATGACCTCTTTTCTCACTTATGGCTAGCACCCATCACAAATTCTGGATAACGTTGGGAAGCAGAATGCTTTTACTGTGTCTCTTTTTATGTCATTGCAGATTCACCCTCCAAGCCATCCAAAAGCAAAAAAAGGACCAGGAGCTCATCATGACGGTCCTTGAACACAAAGCTAAAAGAACCAAGAAAAACAAAAAGGGGGAATTGTGGGGGATAAGCTTAGGAGTCCCCCAGGCTTACACCAATGGGTTAACAAGGCATAAAGAAATACAAAGCCACAAAATGCTCACACCCAAGTTTGGATAAACCAGATTGGCACTCCAAGAATAGGGGGTGCAAAGGCACCCCGAGAATAGGGAGGTCCAAAGGTGCCAGGAATAGGGAGGTGGGAAGGCCCCCAATATAGACAGAGGGTGCAAAGCCCCCAAAATAGGGAGGGAGAGACAAAGGCCTAAAATAGGAATGGCACAAAGGTGCTCAATACATAGGTATATGAAATAAACAAGATTAGATAATCAGGGTGGAAGCACCCCCAATTTAGTACTATAGCAGAAAAGCCGCTTTCATAGGAGAATAGGGCCAGGTTAGGTAAACTGGTGAATTGGAATATGGACTGCTGCACTGTAAGCAAAGCATCCCAGAGCAGAGATGGTAAACAAAAGAAAAGGTGCTTTGTCAACCCTGAGATTACTTCCGCTATCTGTCTCATCCCCTAGGCTAGCTAAGATAAACAGAGGTGCTGCCTCATGTCCACTGTAAATGACCTTCCTCCTGACTGCCTGGCAGCTGGATTTTATTTTGTATTAACCCAACCCCTAACTCCAAATATCCTCAAGACCCCCTTTCCCTCACATCCACAAGTTAATGTTCACAGATTCATTGTCCCTTTATGCACATCCATTGCCATGTTTGTAAGCCTTCTTATCCTAATAAAAATGGGGCAAGAACCCTTTTTCAGGGCTCTTGTCTTTTCCTGGACATTAGCCTCACTTTCAATCCTGTGTCCTGCTCTTTTGCTAGACAAAAGAGAACTTTAGACATAGAGTCTATGACACAGATTATAGCAGAGTAGGAGGACCCCAAGCTCACCCCATCCCACATTTATGTCTAGATATCACTCATATCCAAATCAATAAGCCAGAGAGTAAAACAGACAGTGGCAGAACAAACTCCACGATTAAATGTAGAGAAGAAGTCACATCTGAGAGGTTAGGAAGGACAGAAATGGTCGTGGGGAGTTGCCCACAAGAGGAGACATCTATAGGTATGGAGATGGGAAAGCACCAGGGAGCCCCCAGAGGTAAAATTAATCCCCATTATATCTTCTTTTGAAAAGCAGAGGGCTGAATTCTGTAACTTTGTACAAGCAACAGGACTTGAAGCCTGGGACTTTA
This sequence comes from Lynx rufus, assembly GCF_022079265.1. Taxonomy (NCBI): domain Eukaryota; kingdom Metazoa; phylum Chordata; class Mammalia; order Carnivora; family Felidae; genus Lynx; species Lynx rufus. The sequence goes on along the minus strand of NW_025814828.1, from coordinate 50,786,972 downwards.
AAAGTCACCTGAGTCAGCATTTGGCAAGTCAGGAGGGCAAGTGATAGCTGCGTCCCTGTCCTTAAACAGATAACAGCCCAAGGAGAGGCAACATAGAGCCTGCATAAAACAGGATGGAGATCTGTTTGTATAGATTTCAGAGCCTGATGGAGGACTTCTCCAGAAACAAAGGACTTGGCAAGGGCCATTTTCCTCCTCCACCCTCCCAACATAAACACAGAACAATTTGCAGGAGATGGTGATGCACAGACACTTGCTAACTAACCTCTTAGCAGTGTGCCCTGCCCTCAAGTTCTGAGGACTTGCCCATTCCAAGCTTGCTGGCCTGGGTCCTGGGCTCAGCACAAAATGTTTAATGCTGTGCACACCCTTGGTGGCCATCCAGCTTTGGGGGATCCAGCCCAGGGCTAGTGGCTCAGTTCAAATTTTGTTAAAGTGCCTCTGTCCTCTGCACCCAGCCTCTATATGCAGACATCACATGCCACACTCAACCACCATGCATATGTAGCCACCATACCAACTGTGTGTCATGCCCCCAGCCACTGCCACTAACATGTTCTGTGCCTCTGGCTGTCCTTGAACTTTTGGGAGATCCAGCTTAATCTCAGTGCAAATTTTGCTAAAACTGCTACCCATCACCCAAGCCTTCCTGGGGTCACACCCCCTCAGAGCTGGCCTGCCTTGGTCTCAGGAATACCACCTAGAGTATGCAGAATATCAGCACAGAAGTCTGGACTTAAAGTAAAAGCTACTTAGACACAATAGCAGCATGTAAACAACACACTTAGGAGACTCCCCTGAAATACCAGGTTCTAGTGATCAGGGGACACTGCACTGCAGGGCAGTATAGGACCTCTTCTCCATAAAGCCACTACTTTATTTTTTTTTAAAGTTTATTTATTTGTTTTGAGAAAGAGAGTGGGTGGAGGGGCAGAGAGAGAGAGAGAGAGAGAGAGAATCCCAAGCAGGCTCCACACTGTCAGTATAGAATTTGATGTGGGGCTCAGACTCACAAACCACAAGATCATGACCTGAGTTGAAATCAAGAGTCAGACGCTTAACTGACTGAACAACACAGGTGCCTCAGTTACTACTTTAAAAAGGAAAGGATGTAGCTGGTTTTCCTAAAACACAGAAATAGACACAAAGAGGTGAACAAACTGAGGAGACAGAAGAATTTGTCCCAAATAAAACATGACAAAATCACAACAGGAGATCTAAGCAAAACAGATAAGTAGTATGCCTGATAGATATTTTAAAGTAATGATCATAAAGATATTCACTGTAATTCAGAAATAGGTAGAGGACTTCAGTGAGACCCTGCACAAATAAATAATAACAGCACAGATGAAAAACTCAATAAATGCAATTAAAAATACAATACAAGGAATAAACAATAGGCTACAGAAAGCAGAGGAACAGATCCATGACCTGGAAGGTAGAATAATGAAAATGAATGAAGCTGAATAGATGAGAGACAGATAAATACTACATAATGAGAATACACTTAGAGAACTGAGTCACTCCATCAAATGTAATAGTATTTAGATTATAAAGATCCCAGAAGAAGAAGATAGAAAAAGGCAGATCAGAAAATGTATTTCAAGAAATAATACCTAAAATCTTCCCAAATCTGAGGAGGAAAACAGATCCACATTCAGGAATAACAGATTGGCTAACAAATTCAACCCAAGGATGTCTGCAGCAAGAGACATAGAGATTAAAATGGCAATAAACTGATAAAGACAGAATTTTAAAGGTTTCAAGGAAAAGAAGGCAGTTACATACAAAGAAAATGCCATAAGGCTCTCAGCTGAATTTCAGCAGAAATTTGTGGACTTAGAAGGTAGTGTCACAATATATTTGAACAGCTGAAAAGGAAAAATCTGTGGCCAAAAATACTTTATACACCCAGGATATCATTCAGAATAGAAGGAGAGATTTAAAAGTCTATCAGACAAACAAAAAATATAGGTGTTTATGACCACTAAACCAGCCCTAAAAGAAATATTAAAGGGGATATTTTGAGTGGAAAGAAAAGACCATAAGTGAGAGTGTGAAAAGTAGGAAACACAAAACCAGTAAAAATAAGTATTTCTATAAAAATCAGTCAATGTATTCATAAAATAAAACTAAGTAAAATATAATACCAAATGTTTGCAACGTGGTGGGGAGAACAATGAGTTCAAAATTAACAGGTCACCATCTTAATATACACAACTCTATGAAAAGATGTTATATATAAATTGAGGTAATCACAAATGAAAAAAAAATTAAAAACTACACAAAAAATGAAGATCAAGAAAAGAAATAAATTAAGTGTAAGGTATCCAAGTACATCACAATAGAAAACCAACAAACCATGAAAGAGAGGAAGGGAAGAAAGGATCAGAAAATAGCTACAAATGCAACCACAAAAGGGGCACCTGAGTGATTCAGTTGGTTAAGTGTCTGACTTTGGCTCAGATCATGATCTCATGGTTCGTGAGTTTGAACCCTGCGTCAGGCTCTATACTAAGAGCTCAAAGCCTGGAGCCTGCTTCAGATACTGTGTCTCACACTTTCTCTTCTCTTCCCCCACTCCTGCTTTTCCTCTCCATATCTCTCTCTAAACAATAAAGAAACATTTAAAACAAATAAATTAACATTTTAAAAAATAAATTAAAACAGCAACCACAAAACAAGTAATACAATGACAATAAATACATATCTATTAATAATTATTTTAAATAAAAATGGAAAAAATTCTCTAGTCAAAAGACATAGTCTACCAGAATGGATAAAAACCAAACAAACAAGCAAACAAACAAACAAACAAAAAATAAGACCCATCCATATGCCGTCTACAAGAGATTAATTTCAGACATAAAGTCACCTGCATATTGAAATTGAGGGGATAGAGAAACACTTAGCATGGGAGTGAATCTCAGGAGAAATCCAGAGTAACAATACTTATCTTAAATGAAGTAGACTTTAAAACAAAGTTTATAAAAAGAGACAGACATACACTATAATAATAAAGAGGACAATCCAACAAGAAGAACTAACAATTGTAAATATCTACCTAACATGGAAGCAACCAAATGCATAAAAATTAAACCAAATATAAAGGAACTTGGCAATTTTAACACACCACTTACATCAATGGACATATCATCCAAACTAAACAATTAAACAGTGACTTTGAATGACACACCGGCCAGATGGATTTAACAAATATATTCGGAACATTCTATCCTAAAACAGCATAATACACATTCTTTTCAACTGCAAATGGAACATTCTCCAGAATAGATCACATTAGGTCACAAAACAAGCCTCAAATAATTCAAGAAAATTGAAGTCATGTCATGCAACTATTCTGACTACATTGCTATGAAACTAGAAATAATCCATAAGAAAAATCTGGAAATACCACAAATACATGGAGGCTAAATAACATCCCACTAAACAATGAATGGGTCAACTAAGAAATGAAAGAAGGTATCAAAAAGTACATGGAAATATACCTCAACATAATAATGGCCATACATGAAAAACCCACAGCTAACATCATCTTTAATGAAGAAAACTGGGAATTTTTTGGCTACCATTGGGAAAAAGATACAGATATCCACTCTTACTCCTTTTATTCAACATAGTACTGGAAGTCCTAGCCACAGCAATCAGACAACAAAAAGAAATGAAAGGAATCCAAATCAGTAAGGAAGAAATAAAACTTCCACTATTTATAGATGGCATGATACTGAGAAAAGAATATCTAATCGGAAAAAGATAGTCTCTTCAACAAATCATGTTGGGAAAACTGGCCAGCAACATGCAAAAGAATGAAAGAAGACAACTTTCTTACACCATACACAAAAATAAATTCAACATGGATTAAGGACCTAAATGTGAGACCAAAAACCATAAAAATCCTAGAGGGGAAGACAGGCAGTATCTTTCCTCATATTAGCCATTGCAACTTCTTTCTCTGGAGACAAAGGAAACAATAGTAAATATAAACTATTGGGATATCATCAAAATAAAAGAGCTTCTGCACAGCAAAGGAAATAATCAACAAAACTAAAAGGCAACCTTATGGCATGGGGAAAGAGAATTGCTTGTGATATACCTGTTAAATAGTTATTATCCAGAATATATAAATAACTTCCAGAACTCAACACCTCAGAACCAAATAATCAAATTAAAAATGGGAAGAAGACAAGAATAGACATGTTTTCCAAAGAAGACATCCAGATGGCCAACAGACACATGAAAAGATGCTCAACATCACTCATCATCAGGGAAATACAGATCAAAACTACAATGAGATATCACCTGACACCAGTCAGAGTAGCTAAAATCCACAACACAAGAAACAACAGGTATTGGCAAGGATGTGGAGAAAGAGAAGCCCTCTTACACTATTGGTGGGAATGTAAAGTGTTGCAGCCACTCTGGAAAACACTATAGAAGTTCCTCAAAAAGTTAAAAATAGAACTACCCTATGATCCAACAATTGCACTACTATTTGCCCAAAGAATATAAAAATACTAATTCAAAGGGGTACCTGCACTCTGATGTTTATAGCAGCATTATCTATAATACTCAAATTATGGAAACAGTCCAACTTTCCATTTACCGATGAGTGCATAATGAAGAAGTTGTGTGTGTGTGTATGTGTACACACACACAATGGAATATAACTCAGCCATAAGAAAGGAAATCTTGCCATTTGCATTGACATTGGTGGAGCTAGAGAGGATAATTTTAAGTGAAATAAGTCAATCAGAGAAAGATAAATTCCACATGATTTCACTCATATGTTCAATTTAAGAAACAAAACAAAGGAACAAAGTGAAATAATAAAAGAGTGAGAGAGCAATCCAAGAAACAGTCTCTTAACTATAGAGAACAAACTGGTCATTAGCATAGGGGTGTTGGGTAGGTGGATGGGTTAAATAAGTAATGGGAATTAAGGAGTGCACTTGTGATGATCACTGGATGTTGTATGGTAGTGTTGAATCACTGTATTGTACACCTGAAAATAACATTTCACTGTATGCTAACTAAAAGAAATTTGAATAAAAACTTAAAAAATAAACTGTGCGGGTGTGAACAATTCCAAAGCCATTTTATAAAATCAGAATTATCCTGATACCAAAGTCAAGCAAAGAAACTATAAGCAAATTAAACTACAAACCAATATCCCTAATTATTATTGCTGCGGAAATCTTGAAAAAATATCAGCAAACTGAATTCAACAGCACATTAAAAGGATCGTACATGACCAAGTGACATTTATTTCTAGAATGCAAGAATGTTTCAAATTACTAAATTCAATCAGTGTGATATGCCACATTAATGTAATGAATAAGAGCAACCACATGACCATCTCAATTGATTCAGAAAAACTTACAAGATTCAACATTATTTCATGATAAAAGCAACAAACCCCAAGCAGAAGGAATCTATCTCAAAATTATAAAGGCCATTTTTGAAAATCCCACAGCTGACATTGCATTCAATAATGACTGAATTAAAGATTTTCCTCTAATTTTGATAACAAGACAAGTTTGCACATGTTTTCCTTTTATATTCAACATAGTATTATAACGCCTACCCAGGCCAATTAGGTAAGAAAAATAAACATATCCAAATTGGAAATTAATAAGTAAAATTATCTGTTTTTAGAAGGAAAAATACTATGTACAAAATTCTCAGTATTTCATATATATCTATTAGAGCTAAAAAATTCATAAAATTTGCTGGATATATATTCAACACTTAAAATTAGTTGAATTTCTATATACTAACAATGACCAATTTGAAAAGTAAATAAAATATAATACCATTTCAATAACATAAAAATTAGAAAAAAATTTAGGAATAAAACTAACAAAGAGGTGAAAGCCTTGCACTCTGAAAACTACAAAACACTGATCATATAAATTATAAAATACAAAAATAAGTGGAGTAACATTCTGTGTTCACAGATTGGGACATGTAATATTGTTTTTTTTTTTAATTTTTTTTAACGTTTATTTATTTTTGAGACAGGGAGAGACAGCATGAATGGGGGAGGGTCAGAGAGAGAGGGAGACACAGAATGTGAAGCAGGCTCCAGGCTCTGAGCTGTCAGCACAGAGCCTGATGCGGGGCTCGAACTCACGGACCGTGAGATCGTGACCTGAGCTGAAGTCGGCCGCTTAACCGACTGAGCCACCCAGGCGCCCCCATGTAATATTGTTAGGATGTTTGTAATACACAAAGTGATCTACAGATCCAGCACAATCCCTATCAAAATTCTAAAACATTCCTTTGCAAAAGTAAAAAATAATCATCCAACAGCTGATAAGGAATGTCAAGAAATACTGAATAGCCAAAACAGGTTTGAAGAATAAAATTGAATTTGAAGGGCTCACACTTCCTGATTTAAAAATATATTAAAAAGCTACCTTAATATAATAATTTTGGTTTTGGCATAAAGACAAACAAATAGATCAATGGAATAGAGTACAGAACACAGAAATAAAGCCTTAAATAAAGTCAAATGTTTTTTTTGACAAGTGTTCCAAGACATTTTCAAATTTTGAAAACCTGGTTATCTTCAAGCAAAATAGTGAAGTTGGGTCGTTATCTTAATTTTTTAGAAAAGTGAGCTCAAAATGAATTGAAAATCTAAATGTAAGCCCTAAAACTAGAAAAATTTTAGAATTGAGCATATGGGGAAAGCTTAAACACATAGAACTTGGCAATGATTTATTGGATATAACAGCACAGCAACGAATGCAAAAATAGACAAATGGGGCTACATTAAATTTAAAAAAATCATTGTTTATCAAGGAACACAATCAACAGAGTAATAAAACAACTTATGGAAGATAACATATTTATAAATCATGAATTTAAATAGGGATTAATATCCAGAGTATAATGACAACTCAACAAGGAAATAACATGATTTTAAAATGGGTAAAAGACTTGAATAGGCATTTTCCCAAAGACTATAGACAAATGTCCAACACACATATAATAAGTTACTCAATATCACTAATCATTAGACAAATTTAAATCAAAACCATATTGTTATACTATTTCACATCTATTGGTGGTATTGTAAAATACTGTAACCACTATGGAAAACAGCATGGAGGTTCTTGAATAAATTCAAAATAGAACTACTATGTGATCCAGCAATCCCACATCTGGGTATATATTCAAAAGAACTAAAAGAAGGATATTGAAGAGATATTTGTATACTCAGGTTCGCAGCAACAATATTTACAATGTCCAAAAAATTAAAACCACTCAAATGCCCATTGATGTTTAAATAAATAAATAAAATGTCATATAATGATGGGACACCTGGGTGGCTCAGTCAGTTAAGCATACAACTCTTTATTTTGGCTCATATCATGATCTTACAGTTTGTGAAGTTGAGCCCTGCATTAGGCTCTGTGTTCACATCATGGAACGTGCTTGGGATTCTCTCTCCCTCTCTCTCTCTGCCCTCCTCCTCACACACACACACACTCTCAAAATAAATAAATGAAAATTAAAAAAAATGTCTTATATGCAGACAATGAAATACTACTCAGCCTTAAAATGAAGGAAATCCTGTCATATGCTACAACATGGATGACCTTTGGGGAAATCATGCTAAATGAAATAAGCTGATCACAAAAGTCAAGTACTATATAATTCTACTTATATAATGTACATGAAGAATTCAAATTCATACAAACAGTTATCAGGAGCAGGGTGCAGAGAAAAATGGGGACTTGTTTCATAGGTATAGAATTCCCACTTTGCAAGCTGAAAAAAAAACATTTTGGAGATGTTTCACTACAACATGAATATACTTAACAATACTGAATTGTACAATTACACTTATAAATGGTTAAGATGGTAAATTTTGTTATGAGTTATTTACCATAACAATAAAAATTTAGTGAGATTCCTGTCATGCTTGACTACTAGAGACTAAACTTAATAAAATATTTTAATTTTTGTTCTATTCTATTTGATCTACTCTATTTCTCAGACCCCGTGTGCATTTTTTACCTACATACTGACATTTAGAATCTTATGGAACATGGCATCTTTCTGTTGGGTACTTCTCTGTGTACTGTTCTTATGGTATAAAACACCATGGATATATCAGGTTAGAGGGATTTATAGAAAGAATAGATTTTAGAAATACTCAGTTACAATTACTTTATTTGAACATATGAATAAACTGGGGACCAAAGGAGGGGAGTGAATCATAAAGGGACACACAATCAATTAGAGGTAGAGCTAGAATTGGAATACAGATCTCCTAACACCAAATTCTATTCTTAGGACTCTAGTAGCCTAAATTCTGTCCCCCACACCCCAAAAAAATGTTAACATCCTAATTCTCACAACATGTGAATGTTACTTTATTTGAAAAAAAAATATTTGCAGGCGTAATTGAATTAAGTATCCTGAGATGAGGGGTTAATTTTAGATTGTCTAGGTTTTCCTTATACACAATTATATGTGTCTTTATAAGATTCACACATAGGAGAAGACTCAGATACACAGAAGAGAGTGTTATGTGAAGACAGAAGCAGAGATTGGAGTATATAGCTACAAGCCAAGGAACATCAATGATTGTCAGAAACTAGGAGAGAGGTAAATGACAGATTCTTCCTTGTAGTCTCAGAGTGAATGCAGTTCTGCTGTTTATTTGGACTTCTATTCTCAAGAACTGGTAAAGAATACATTAATGTTGTCTTAGGTCACGGCATTTGTTGTAAGTGATTGTGGCAGCCAATGGAAATTAATATATGGATACACAACATGTTATAGACCCACATAGTAGAGATTTAGCCATTTATTAGATATATAGAAAAAATATATAAATATATTTTTAATTCCCAGAAAATGTTCCCCAGACTCTTCATATTTTTATTTATTTATTTTTAAAGCTTTTTCATTTATTTTGAGAGAGAGAGGGGGAAGACAGAGAGATGGAGAAAAAAAGGGAGAGAGAGAGAGAAGGAGAGAGAGAGACCACTTGGGCAGGGAGGGGCAGAGAGAGGGTGAGAGAGAATCCCAAGCAGGCTCCACACTGATGGTGCAGAGTCTGATGTGAGGCTCGAGTCCATGAACTGTGATATCATGACCTGAGCTGAGGTCAAGAGCTGGACACTTAACCGACCAAGCCACCCAGGCACCCCTCTTCATGCTTTTTAAAAAAGCAATGCAATCTTTTCTAGAAACCCTCCAGGAATTTTCTTTCAGATTCCATCATCTAGAGATGAATAATATAGTATTCCACCAACAAATTCCCGGTAACTAGAATGAGTCTAATATGATTGGTTTATACTAATAAGTATTTATTAAACAGACATTAGCAAAAAATTAGGATTTTGCTAACAAAAATAAAGAGAAATTGTGTACTTGATATAAAGTATCTGAATCAAGTATCCTATTTGAATATACTGGAAGGAAGGAAGGAAGGAAGGAAGGAAAGAAGGAAGGACAAAGTTGTTTTTTTTTTAATTAAAAGTATTCCTAATAATGACAGAAATCAGGAATGATCCTTTTTAGGGATTAAATGATTATGCTAAATGAAATTAGAGAAAGACAAAAATCATATGATTTCACTCATATGAGTACCTTAAGAGACAAAACAGATGAACATAAGGGAAGGGAAACAAAAATAACATAAAAAGAGAGAGGGGGACAAAACAGAAGAGACTCATAAATATGGAGAACAAACTGAGGGTTGCTGGAGGGGTTGTGGGAGGGGAGATGGGCTAAATGGGTAAGGTGCATTAAGGAATCTACTCCTGAAATCATTGTTTCACTATAGGGTAACCAATTTGGATGTAAATTTTAAAGAAATAAAAGAAAAATTAAAAAAAAATAAAATTTTGTGCTCCCACAGAATAATGGGTTAAAATAGACTTTAAATTTTGTCTACCCCATAGGTTCCCAAACCTGACTGATCAGTAATATTATCTGTGAAGGATGTGAAAAATAAAGATTTTGGAGCTTGTCTGTAGATTATCTGAAGTAAAATCTCCTGTAGTGGGTCACAGTTATCTGCATTTTTAAATATACTAGGTTGTTCCACTTATCTACTAAGTTTGGTTCAGTTTCTAGCTTTTTTCCAAGGAAAATACATGAGAAAGTGAGTAGTCCTTGTTTGCTCAGCATATACAAACAAAATGTATGAAAGAATATTAAAAGGAGGAAAATAGATTGCAATTTAATTCCAATTTTTGAATTAAAAATGAGTAATTATATGAATCTCCTTGTTAAATCATTTTTTGCCTTTCTTGCATGTATATTCTTCCTAAGAAGTTATGATATTTTATTTTTCTGGTGAAGTAACCAAAGTGTGAGCATTGTTGATTGGTATTCATTCTTTATTTTGGTAATCTGAGGGCTACAAGAGGTTAATTTGCCACATAAGGTCAACCTACTCCATCAATGGGTACTACAATCTAGAGCTGACATGACCTCAAATGCCTAGTCTAAATGACAAAATCAATATACAACGTTTGAATTTTTTTACTGTGGAATTTGCTCAAAGATTTTCATTCTTCAAGCTCCAAAGAAGGTACAGATCACATGTTCAAAGAGTGAAAATCGTCTCCAGATCATCTACATCATCATTAATATCTTTGTACCTCTGTAACCAGGCTTTATAAATAGGATCTGTTTTTTCCTTTTTTAAATTTTTAATTTTTTAAGTTTTTTTAAATTTTATTTTAAAAAATGGTTATTTATTTGAGAGAGAGAGAGAGTGAGAGAGAATGAACAGGGAGGGGCAGAGAAAGAGAAGACACAGAATCTAAAGCAGGCTCCAGGCTCTGAGCTGTCAGCACAGAGTTGGATGTGGGGCTGGAACTCATGAGGTGTGAGATCTTGACTCAAAATGAAGTTAGATGCTTAACTGACTGAGCCACCTAGGCGCCCCAAATGTTTGTTTCTGAGAGAGAGAGACAGACAGGCATAATGGGAGCAGGGCATGGGGCAGAAAGAGAGGGAGACACAGAATCTGAAACAGGCTCCAGGCTCTGAGCTGTCAGCACAGAGTTGGATGTGGGGCTGGAACTCATGATGTGTGAGATCTTGACTCAAACTGAAGTTAGATGCTTAACTGAGCCACCTAGGTGCCCCAAATGTTTGTTTCTGAGAGAGAGAGAGACAGACAGACATAATGGGAGCAGGGCAGGAGCAGAAAGAGAGGGAGACACAGAATCTGAAACAGGCTCCAGGCTCTGAGCTGTCAGCAACAGAGCCTTACATGGAGCTCAAACACACAAACTGTGAGATCATGACCCAAATTAAAGTTGGATGCTTAATACACTGAGCTACCCAGGCACCCCAGGATCTTGTGTTTCTATTGATTGCATTTTTACAAACTTCTCAACTCTCTTGAAAGTACTGTGCTCTAGAAAATGGGTGAGAGGTGAGGCAAGATACAGCTAAGTCCTTCTTATAGTTTACTAATATTTATTTTTGTATTCTGAAAAAAAAACATGTTTTATCATATGCTACATTTTAGAATGTGGAATGAAAGAATTATCCATTCTAAAAAATGTATAATTATATTTCAAGTTTCCCAAATGCATTAAAATCACAATTTTGAAGATATGGATCTTGACATTGATTTTTTTGTTGTTTTTGTTAACCATATTGGATCTGGAAGCTTTTCGCCAGAATAATTGTTTATTGAAAAAAAAATTCTAACCAGCCTAAAACTGAAATAATATGGGTCTTATATTATTGGTCTTCACTAAACATTCAAATGGGAGGTTGCATCCAAAGAACAGTATAATGAAAGTCATGTACTACAATAAACAGAAAAAAATATATAAGCTATGTTTTAATGTACTACAATAAACATAAATATATATATATACATATATACTTTATATATACATTATACTTTATCTAAATGCATTTTATAAACACAGCTTATATATATATATATATATACATGTATATATATATATGGTGTGTGTGTATATATATATATATATATATATAAGCTGTGTTTATAAAATGCATTTATATAAAGTAAATTTTTAATGAAAACTTGTATTATGCAACATGTTCCATTATTGATCAGGACTCTTGATTGCACATAACAGAAACTCCAACTAGCTCTATTTTGAAAATTTCTAGGCAACCAACCTGCTTGCCATAGCTAATGTCATATATCCTTTTACAGCAATGATTATTACCATAGAAAAGGGTGTGTAGGAATGTGGCACCCCTCATTTGAGTTGCAAATTTAAAAGATTTAATGAATATATCCCACTCAAACGGTCTCCTTTAATGTTTCTTGTAAAGCTCATTTAGTTGTCCCAAACTCCTTTAGTTTTGCATTGCCTGGGAAACTTTTTATCTTTCCTTCTATCCTGAATGAGAGCTTTGCTGTATGAAGTATTCTTGGCTGCCTATTTTTCCCATTCAGAATTTTCAATATACCATGCCTCTCCCTTCTGGTCTGCCAGTTTTCTGTGGAAAGATCTTCTGATAAACTAATTTATTTTCACATGTAGGTGAGAGATTTCTTTTCCCTTCCTGCTTTCAGGATTCTTTCCTCATCTCTGTATCTTGCAAATTTTACTACGGTATATCTTGGTGTTGGCTGACGTTCATTGATTTTGTTGGGAGTTAGTTCTATGTCCATCCTAGATTTTGATGTCTGTTTCCTTCCCCAGATCAAGAAAGTTTTCAGCTATAATTTGCTCAAATAAGCCTTCTATCTCCTTTCCCCTGTCTTCTTCTTCTGGGACTCCTATGATATGAATATTATTACATTTTATGGAGTTACTGAGTTCCTTAAGTCTACATTCATGATTCAATATTTTTCTTCCCCTCCTCTTTCCAGCTGCATTATTTTCCAAAATTTTATCTTCTGTATCACTTATTCATTTCTCTGCTTCTTCCATCCTTCTGGTTATTACAACAGTCAGTTTTGCACCTCAGTTATAGAAGGTTTTATTTTGGTCTGACTAGTTTTTATGTCTTTTATCTCTGTTGTAAGGGTCTTTCTGGTTTCTTCTATGCTTTTCAAAATCTGAGGTAGTATCCTTATGATTATTTTTTAAGTTATTTTTCAGGCCTGTTACATATATCTATTTTGATTAGCTCCCTGGATGTGACCTCCTCTTGTTCTTTCTTTTGAGAAGAATTCTTCTGTCTTGGTATTTTGTCTAGGTCTCTGTCTTTTGTGTATTAGGAAAGCCTGTGCCTTGTTCTGCTTCCACTACAGCTGAAGCTTTGCAGCACTCTGTGATCAGTAGACCTCGTGCATTAAGAGGGTTTGTTCTGGCCTTTTGGGGGTGAGGCCAGCTGTTGCTCTGGCTCTCAATCATACTCACCTTTGTAAAACAAAGGCGCCTGCAAATACGGGGTTGGACAAGGCCTCCTGTAAGTGGCTAAAGCGTCTACTGTATGTACTGTGCTGTTTGCTTAAATCCATCTGTTCTAAGGGGTGAAAAATAGCATCAGCTTACTCTTTTCTCTGGAGAGGGGAGTTTACACCCACTGGTGTTCAACAAGCCCTCAAAGATGAGTGAGCAATCTGCCCTCTTGTGTCTCAGGCCTCTATCAGATCCCTGCCTTCATCCTGTCTGTGTCAAAACTGCTTGCCTCGCAGTACTGTGCTCCTGTGTTTCACCTCAGGGGACCAGGCTGGGTTTCAAAACTCCAAATTTTAGAGACCTGGCATGGTGATGACCCACACTGATCCTCTGGGGGAGAGGCTTACCACACTGTGACTTGTATTGGTTTGTCCCAGAAAAACAGTCCACAAATGTGCAGGGCTTTGGAGTTTATGGTAAAGGTAACAAAAGCCCACATCCTGGTTAGCTGCCCTCAGCAGTTCTCTCTGCTCACGTGCTAATGAATGGGGCAGCTTACAGGTCCCCAGTGGCTCTTTTGTCCCCCAAGAAGCAGTGTTGTCTCTCCCAAATGCACTTTAAGGGGAATTGTCTTTTCCAGTGTGACCCAGGGCATCCTCAGAGCACATTGTCCACCCCCAGGCCTCTGTCCTGCTTTTCTACAGGAGTACCACTATGCATGCTAGAATTGACCCTGGGTATGGCATGGACTTCTAAAACTTCAGACTTTCAGCTCTGCAGCTTGTCAAAACTTGAGATAATCAGCCCTTCTTGTTTTCCCACTCAGTGGTTTTGGGGAAGTATTTTTTCTTGTGCAATCTCCTGCATGCTGCTTCTCTCTCTCTCTCTCTCTCTCTCTCTCTCTCTCTCTCTCTCTCTCACACACACACACACACACACACACACACAGTCTCTCTCTCTTTCCCTCCTTCTGGACTGCAGCATCCACAATTCTTTCCTCCCCCAGATCATGTCTCTGCACCTCCTACCTCCCATGATGTGGCCTTTTTTCTCCCTCTAGTTGTGCAGTTTGTCATTAGCCCTCAGACTGATTTACTGAGTGTTCAGAATAATTTGATAGTTATCTAGCTGTGTTCAAGGGATGAGACAGGTATAAGGTCCTCCTACAATTCTACCATCTTAATCCCAAAGATTTAAAGAATCTAAAGAAGAGATTTTGTGTGAGAATGCTTGCTGTTCCTAGAAGAATTGAGAGATGGTGGATAAACAGGTGTCTATTGTTTTGCTCTCTGCTGAACATTTTTTGAGAATTTTTCAGAACAGTTACTTTGCTAGATGCTTAATAATTTGAGGCAGAATATAAAGAACATATGTGTTCCATGCCTTGTAGGAGGTGACGTTCTAATAATAGAAAAATGTTGCAATTAAAATTTATTTGATTATGGGTGGCACACAATGTTACATTAGTTTCAGGTGTACAACACAGTGATTCAAGGCCTATGTAAATACATATACTTACAACAAATATAGCTACCATCTGTCACCATACAACACTGTTACAATATTATTTATTATATTCCCTATGTTATGCCTTTTATTCTCATGATTTATTCCTTCTATAACTGGAAGCTTGTATCTCCCACTGTCTTTCACCGATTTCGCCCATCCGTCCACCCTCATTCCCTTTAGCCACCATCAGCTTGTTCTGTATTTACAGGTCTGATTCTGCTCTTTACTTGTTTATGAATTTGTTTTTTTAACATTCCACATATGAATGAAATCATATAGTAATTTTTTCGATCTCAGTTATTTCACTTAGTATAACATCTTTTAGGTCCATTCACATTGTTGCAAATGGCAAGTTTCATTATTTAATGGACATATAATATTTCAGTGTGTGCGTGTGTGTGTGTGTGTGTGTGTGTTTGTGTGTGAAAACATATTTATCAACTTATCTATAAATGGACTTTTAGGTTTCTCCCATATCTTGGCTATTGTGAATAATGTTGCAATAAACATAAGGGTGTATATATATTTTCAAATTAGTATTTTTGTTTTATTTGGGTAAATGCCCAGTAGTGGAAATAATGGATGATACGGTATTTTTATTTTTATTTTTTTAGGAACTTCCATAATGTTTTCCACAGTGGTTGTACCAATGTACATTTCCACCAACAGTGCACATGAGTTATTTATTTTTCTCCACATCCTCGCCAGCACTTGTTATTTCTTGCCTTTTTGATGATAGCCATTCTGACAGGAGTAAAGTGATATCTCATTGTGGTTTTGATTTGCATTTCCCCAGTGATTAGTGATGTTGAGAATCTTCATTTATCTGTTGATCACCGTCTTTATTCTTTTGCTTTTAAACTAGGCTTATAAGTTCATTTACTTATGGTTTCTGTATGTCTTTTTTAAACATGTTATAGTTTTCTTTATGTGTTTCTTGTGATTTTTTGTTAAGATTTTTCTAAACATTTCATATTCTATGGTTGTTACCCTAATTGGGATACTTTTACCCTCATAATTTATAGCTAGTTAATGGATAGAAAATGCTGTGAACCTAGTTTCTCATTGTTAGAGTAAGTGGTTATATATAAACAAGGGAAAAACTAGGATGACCGATGTGATACTGGGGATTAGAGCTAAGGACATCAGTACAAAATCATGTTTAACACAATATAGATACAAATGGGTATATATAAATATATTTATAAATGTTTGTACATAGTTGAGTTAGTGTACATATTAACATCTATTTCCTTTGTCAATTGATGAATAGATGCAATGACTCCCCAGAGACAAGAAGCACATCCAAAGTCATTTTTTTAAAATCATTATGAAATGAAAAGAACCAGCGTTCCTTGGATAAATAGCTGGTTTAGAGGCTAGATTATGGAATATGTCATATGAACGTGGAGCATCTTTCATAGCTAAAAAGTTACAATGCACTAACATAAACCCCACAACAATGGGTATATATCAAATGACTGAAAGAGCTTCCAATGACTAAATCTGGAACAGTTTGAGCAACAAAATTAGTTAAATAATAATAATGTAAAGTTTTACTTTATACCCTTAAGTATAAATATTGATGAGCCCATGTTGATGTAAATAAATAAAGCAAAATTGACAAAGTCCCCATGTCAGAAAAATACAAATCAAAACTACAATGAACTACCTCCTCAAACATGACATAAGGGCTAAAATTAATAGCACAGGAAATAGATATTGGTGAGGATCAGAGAAAGGGGAACCTTACACTCTTGGTGGGAATGCAAACTGGTGCAACCACTCTGGAAAACAGTATAGAATTTCCTCAAATTGTGAAAAATAGAAGTACCCTAGGATCCAGCAATTGCACTACTAGGCATTTACCCAAAGGATGCCGAAAAGCCAATTAAAAAAAGATACATACACTTCTATGTTTAAAGCATCATCATCAACAATATCCAAATTATGGAAATAACCCAAATGTCCATCGACTGATGAATGGACAAAGAAGATGTGGTGTGTGTGTGTGTGTGTGTGTGTGTGTTTATAAAAGAATATTACTCAGCCATCAGAAAGAATGAAATCTTACCATTTGCAATGATGTGAATAGAGCTAGAGTGTATTATGCTAAGTGAAACAACTCAGTCAGAGAAAGTCAAATATCATGATTTCACTCATATGTGGAATATAAGAAACAAAATAGATGAACATAAGGGAAGAAATAAAAAGGAGATGGGGCAAACCATAAAAGACTCTTGACTATACAGAACAAAATGAGGGTTAATGTAAAGGAGATGGGTGGGGAATGGGCTAAATGGGTGATAGGTTTTAAGGAAGGCATTTGTTGTAATGAGCACTGGGTGTCACATGTAAGTGATAAATCACTTAATTCTACTCCTGAAACCAATATTGCACTAACTAGAATGTTATAAACACTTGAAACAAAAAAAGAGAAAAGTTTCAAAAAATATTACAGATATTCCACCCTTAAGGAGCAATACTCCACACTCCTTAAATGTAAATTTCACATAATGACTTCCTTCCAAATGGTGCAGAACATAAATGCCAAATAATAACTTCTTAAGTAATGAATAAATATGAAAAAAATATCTCAATCAAGTGGTTAAAATTAACATGAAGAGCAATAAGTTATGTTGATAGTGTGGACCTTGATATGATGTAATGGAAATGGCACTTTATCTCTTACCTCCCCACAAAAATCATAACACTAATTTAATCATAACAAAAACCCCAGTTGAAAGACACTACAAAATGCCCTAATGGTTCTCAAATCAATAACATAAAAAAAAAACAGGGAAAGTCTGAGGAATTACCACAGCCAAAAGATGCTAATAAGACATGACTACTAAATGTAGTAACCTGAATGGGACCCTATAACAGAAAAATAATATTAGGTCAAAAGCAAGGCAATCTGAATAAGGTAGATCTTAGTTAATGATAATGTACCAATATTGGGTGATTAACTGTGACAAATAAACCAAACTAATGTAAAATGTCAATAATATGCTAGCAAAGTAACTGGATGTAAGTTATACGGGAACTCAGTATTGTCTTCACAACTATTCTGCAAAGCTAAAAATTTTCTAAAATAAAAATCTTATTAACTAATAGTTGTTAAAATGGGTATATTTGTCTTGATATTGACCATAATGCAAATGACTTAGGTATTTCTTTATTGCAGGTTATATGCACTTTTGGTTTCAAATAGACTGTCTTTATAATGATTAAAACATTTATTGAATTGTATGTACTGCTTTTGTAATGTGGTTATTTTGTTTTAGGAATAGATGTTGAAATTTCCATATGCATTCTCTAAAACCATCATAATGGTAATGGATATTTGTGAATATAGGAGAATATAAACATATTGAGATTCTTTTAGCTATTGTGGTTTATGTTGATAAGAATCTTTTAATTTATAACATATCTGCAAGCTACCTTATTGAGAGAGGAACTTTAATATTGTCCAAATAAAGGTATTGAACAATTTTGTGTGTGGAGTGATTATTTTTAAGTGCTTTTATATGTCTACCTTTTAATTCTGAGACGACATGTACAAGCACAAAACAGTTCATTTTAATTAAAGGCTGGGGTTAGAGTCATTTCTAATTATATATGTTCATATATAATTGAGATACAATTTATGTGACATAAAATTTCACCTTTTTAAAGGGTACAATTCATTGATTTTTATTACATTAATAAAGTTATGCATCCATAATCTCTACCTAAATCTAGAGTATTTTTCACTACAGAAAAAAGCCCCATGTACACTTCCCACTGCTCCCAAAGCCTGCTTATCACTAACCTAATTTCTATTTCTATGAATTTACTATTCTGAACATTTCCAGGAAAATGGGATAATAACAACATGCTGCCTTTTGTGACTGACTTTTTCACTTCCTAATGTTTATGAGGTCCATTCATGAAGTAACATGTATCAGCATTTCTTTTTTAGGGCTGAATTTTCATGGCCTGGATATACCACATGTTGTTTGTCAATTCTTCAGTTAATGGACTTTTCTATTATCTCCACTTATGGGCCTATTAATGATAATAATACTATGAACACTTTTGTACAAGGTTTTGTGTGAACAAATGTTTTTAATTTTCTTGGATATGTTCCTAGGAGTATAACTCAGTTAATATGCTAACTACATCTTTATCTATTTGAGGACCTTCCAGTTTTCCAAAGTGACTGCACAATTTTATATTTCCAAAACCAATTCACAAGGGTTCAAATTTACTCACATCCTTGATAACATGTGTGATTGTGTATCTTCTTATTATAGCCACATTAGTGTGTGTGGAGTGGTATCACATCATGGTTTTGATTTGCATTTCCTGATGACTACTGGTATTGAACATCTTTTCATATGAATTTTGGTTATTTGTATCTCTTCTGGAGGAAGTGCTACTTAAATCTTTTCTCCATTTTTCATTGGGTTGTGTGTATTTTTGTTGTTGCATTGCAAGAATTCAATATGTATACTGAATACTAGACCACTTTTAGTCATATGGTTTGCAAATATTATCTCCCTTTCTGTTGATTGTTTTAGTACTTTCCTTCTGGAAGTGGTTCTTCTCTTCTATAGAATATTAATTATTGAAATTTTCTTTTTAAAATTTAGAGTAATGTCTTTTTATTTAGAATGGACTAGTGTTACATTGAAACAGTTTAGTTTAATTAAATACAGATACATCAAAATTTCATATAAGCTGATAATGTCTATTATATTTCCCACTACTACACACCTTAAAGAGAAATAGATTTATGCCTGCCAAACAACATTCTAGAATGATCATTCTCCCAGGAGGCACAGTGGTCCCATAGTTCCATATCAAGTAGGAAAAATTTCAGAGTGAAGTTGATAGTAAACATGGTGGAATTTCACCTCTACAAATCAGAGTGGAAGATGCTAGATGATAAGAGAATGCCATGGAATTTATTTCTATATCTTCCTAAAATACAGCCTATCGCAAAATAAATATTTGCTGAATCAAATGTTTATCCACTTCCAGGTATAGTAGCATAGCTCAATTTCTGACAGTCAGTAAAAGCTTAGCAAATGTTGATTAAATTTAAGTATTTACAAATAAAGTGTTTGAACCCAAGACAATGAACATGAAAAGTGTCATTTCCTTCCTTTTCTTTTCAGATGAACCTCGTACCTTATTTTTAGCATATTTTCTTGCTCAAATCACAAATAATATGAAAAAGAAATATATGTTCAGAATTATACATTGGAATTGCATTTTGTGTGTGGACCCAATCATCTCTAAATTGACAATAATAGAGCTAAATAAGTAGTAGTAGTTAATATTATTCAAAATATAGTAAATTCTTTATTAAGAGGCACGAGACTTTATTAAATTTCCCGAGGCACGAGACTTATTAAACTGCCCTTCTGCACATCCTCAGTATAATTGATCGATATTCATAATTTTGACATTTCAAAAGCATTCTGAAATACTGAATCATTGTTATATATGGCAAATCTATATTAGCAAGAGTAGTTGGTCATACATAACATTTCATTCCCAATCATGTCAGATTGCATAGGGTTACATGTGTTTCAATAACTAAATATTAATTGAGGGCCCCTAGATGTACTAGCTTTTGTAGAAGATTATAAAATTTATTTATTTATTTTGAGAGGGGGAGAGAGAGAGAGAGAGAGCAAACAGGATCTGTGCTCGGAGTGCAGGCCTTGATCCCATGAACCGTGAGATCATGACCAGATCAAAATCAGCTACTTAACTGAGCCACCTCGGTGCTCGTGGAAACTTTAATGTATTTTGTGTTAGAAGTAACTTTACACAGAGCAAAGGGAAATGATTTAGTTTTGTATCTTGGTATAAAATCTGTATCACAGCCAAGCCTGGGGACCTCTGAATCTCTAGTCTTTGAGACCTACTGGTTGCAAAAAGTCATGAAAATCGTCCCTCTACTTTTCCCAGCCAATGGTTTTGGAAAAGTGTTCTCTTTGTGCTTATCCTTGTGTACTCCACTCCCTCTTCCCTTTTTCTGCAACCAAGGCTCCCTGCCTTCTGCAGTACCTGTGATCCATTTCTCCCCCAACCACATGTCCACACTTCCTTCCTTTCTTGAAGTGGCCTCTTCTCTCCCTCTAGTTGTGCAGTTTGTCCTATCAGTCATAAGGTTGATTTCTTCAGTATTAAAAATGATTTGATATTTAGTTGTTTTCAAAGGATAAGGCAGAACTAGGGTCCTCCTACTATGCTGCCATCTTAGCTCTCCTATCTGAAATGCTAAAATCTTATGAGAATAACTCATATTATGTTAAATATCTTACAAAACACATGTTAAACCCTTTGGGCCAGATAGTTTTGTAATGGAAATTATTGTTTTTATTTTTTTTAATTTAAAGATTATATATTGTATAATACTTAATTCCTCCACTGGGGCCTAAGGAAGGATACCATAAATAAAAACATTAATATTTATTTATTTAGGCAAACACATAAAACACATTTATGTTGGCTCATGCAAGATTTTACTTTTCCACAGTTATTAAAAACAGAAAAACAGAAACAAAACTTCTATTTTCAATGATTTTTGTATTTTGGAATTGAGAATAAAGTGTTGAATACTTGTACATAGTTTAATAACAAAGATGTCCTTGAAATCCTTACCAATTACAAACAGAAAAAAGGTAAGTGATCTTATTGATGCCACACTGCAAGTAGTTTTATTAAAGAGTAGAATTAAATCATTAATTACAAACCTCACAGGGTTTGATCCCACAGAGGAAAAACCAGTCTTCGGAATGCTTCATCTCACATCCAGTTTTGATACTCAAAAATGTTTGAAAGTTGTCACTTTTCCTTACAACAACAAACAAATGGACAAACTGAAATGTATCAGCATTCCTTGAATCATTAGACAGTTGAGATCATAGGGAAAACCACCACGTTGAGATTAAGAGATGGAAGTATTCCAGAGATATACAGCAATTGAAATGTTCTTATCTCAAGCATAAGCCACTGTTGCTATAAACTGGTAAGAACACTTAAACAATAATGTTGATAAATGACTGGAAGTTAAATATGGAGTAGCTTGAGAGTGAGAAACTACCGGTATAGCAGTTTTAAGAAGATACCTTTTGTGAGATTTTTTTTTCCTAGAAAGTTCACCAGGTTTACATGGTGAGAAAACACAAAACAACACCTCAAAGACTTGGCAGTGAAAAAAGAGGAGTAACAATTTTAAACACATCCAGGGATTTAGCCATAACAAAAGCTTACTCTTAGAGAAGAATGAATTTTGCTAAGGCACAATACTGAAACATTATCTCAAGTGGGATTCAGGGAATTACTCACAACTGAAATCTCTTCCAGTTTTCAGTAACATCTAAGGGAATAAGGAAGCAAGTTAACAGGGTTAGGGCTTCAAAAAATATATTGAAAATTCTGTAGCCAGGAGATGGAGGAGAAGTGGATGAAAATTGATAACACTGAGGATAGACATAAGTATTTCTGAAAGCCAAAGCACCAATGCAAACATTCACTAAAATACTGACACTTAACCTGAAGGTTATAGAATGCTCCTTTTAGCTTACATTATTACCACCCAAGACAGCTTGATTATAGTTATAGTGAAGCATTGCTAAAAGAGATGCAAGAAAGTCACCCTTTATGAGGCACTATATATAGGGGCACTTAGGTGGCTCAGTAGGCTGAGCGACTGACTTTGGCTCTGGTCATGATCTCGCGGTCTGTGAGTTCGAGCCCCATGTCGGGCTCTGTGCTGACAGTTCAGAGCCTGGAGCCTGCTTCAGATTCTGTGTCTCCCTCTCTCTCTGCCCCTCCCCCACTCATGCTCTGTCTCTCTCTCTCTCTCTGTCAAAAATAAATAAACATTAAAAAAATTATGAGGCCCTGCATATAGAAACCTCAGAGGTAAGAAGGAAGACACAAACAAGAATACTAAAAGAATTTGTAGCTTCTTGTACTGACTGCCACAAGAAAAATTAAACACAACTAAAACCTTAACCAGATTAACATAATATCTCACCCTAAGGCCTGTGAACCTCAGTTCTTTTTATCTGGTACATCATGTCCTGCTTTCAGCAAAACATTACAAGACATACTAAAAGACAAAAAACAAAACAAACAATTATCTGTCAAACTTTAATTAGAGTAAACATTAGAACAAGATTTGTATATACTACAGATATAGGAATGATCACAAATTAATAACTATATTAACATGCTATAGGCATTAATGGAAAAAGTAAACAACATGCAAGAAAAGATGGTTAGTAGCAGCAGAAAGATGAAATCTCTAAGAAAAAATCAAAAGTAAATGTTGTAAATAAAATTATTGTAATGAAATAAAGAATGTTTTAAATATATATAACCTTCCAAAACTGAATTAGAAAAAATAAAAAAAATAAACAGACCAATTACTAGCAAGGAAATGGAATCAGTAATCAAAAACAACCCAACGAATAAAAATCCAAGACCAGATGGCTTCACAGGTAAATTCTACCAAATACTTAAAGAAGTGTTAACACCTACTCTTCTGAAATTCTCAAATTTCTTCTAAAAAAAAATAGAAGAGGAAGAAAAGATTCCAATACATCCCACGAGGCAAAAATTACCCTTATACCAAAACCAGCTAAAGACACATACTGAAACACACACACACACACACACACACACACACACACACAAAACAAAGAAAATAACAGGTCAGTATTTCTGATGAATATAAATGCAAAAATCCTTAACAAAATATTAGCAGAACCCAACAATACATTAAAAAATTAATCACAATCAGGTAGGATTTATTCATGAAATACAAGGTAGTTTAATATTTGTAAATCAATCATCATGATACAACACAATGGGAAAACAAATAAAAATCATATGATTATCTCAATGGATGCAGAAAAACATTTGACAAAATACAGTATCCATCTATAATAAAAACTCTCAACAAAATAGGTTTAGAGGGAACATACCTCAACATAATAAAAGTCATATATTAACAGACCCACAGTTGACATCATACTTGGTGGTGAAAATAGACAGCCTTTCCCCTAGGATCAGATACAAGGCAAAGATATGCACTCTCACTATTTTAATTCAACATAATACTAGAAGCCTTAGCCACAATGATCAGACAAGGAAAATAAATAAAAAGAATCTTACTTAGTAAGAAATAAGTAAAACATCCACTACTTGCAGATGATATGATATCTGTATAGAAAACCCTAAGGTTTCCATCAAAACACTACTAGAACTGGTAAATGAATTCAATAAAATAACAGGATACAAAATGAATGTGCAGGAATCTCTTGAATTTCTTACAATAATGATGAAGTGGCAGAAATAGAAATTAAGAAAACTATCCCATTTACATTTGTACCTAAAATAATAAAATACCTAGGAATAAATTTAATCAAGGAAGTTAAAGACTTGCACACCATAAACTATAAAATACTGATAAATTAACTTGAAGACAGCACAAACAAATGAAAACATAACCCATGGTCATAGATTGGAAGAACGAATAATGTTAAAATATGCATACTACACAAAGCAACTTACAAATTTAATACAATCCCTATCAAAATACCAACAACATTTTTGACAGAACTAAAACAAATTCTAAAATTTGTATGAAACCAAAAATACCCAAACAGAAAAATTAGTCTAGAGAAATAATAACAAAGCTGGAGGTAACACAATCCCAATCCCAAGATATACTACAAAGCTGTAATAATCAAGTATGGTGCAGGCACAAAATAGACACATAGATCACTGTAACAGAATAGAGAACCCTGATATAAACCCATGCTTATATAGTCAAAATAGAGATCCCTGATATAAATCCATACTTATAGAATCAGTTTATGTACCAAAAGGAGACAAGAATATACAGCAGGGAAAACACGGTTAATTCAATTAATAGTGTTTGGAAAACTGGAAAGCGACGTGCAAAAGAATGAAACCAGACCAGCTTTAAACACCATGCAAAACAATAAACTCAAAAATTAAGTAAAGACCTAAAAGTTAGAGCTGAAATCATAAAACACTTAGAAGAAAACATAGGTCATAATTTCTTTGACATTGGCCTTGGAAACATTTTTTTCTAGATATGTCTTCTCAGACAAGGTAAACTGAAATGAAAATAAACTATTTGGAACCACAGCAAAATAAAAAGCTTTTGCACAGTGAGAAAATCCATTAACAAAACAAAAAGGCAACTTATTAAGTGGGAAGATATATCTGCAAATTATATATCTGATGAGAGGTTAATATCCAAAATATATAAATAAATTAAACAAATCCACTCCAAAGAAACAAGTAATCTGATTTAAAAATAGGCAGAGGAACTGAGTAGATGTTTTTTCTGAAGAAGACATAAAGATGATCAATGTCACTATCAGAAAATACAAATCAAAAATGCAATGAGGTATCACCTCACACTTGTCAGAATGGTTGAAATCAAAAGCAAGAGAAATAGTAAGTGCTGACAAGGAAGTGGACAAAAAGGAACCTTCATGCACTATTGGTAGGAATGCAAGTTTGTACAGCCACTGTGGAAAAAGTAAGCAGTTTCCAAAAACTGTAAAGTAGAATTAGCATATGATCCAATAGTTCACTAGTGAGTATTTACCCAAAGAAAATGAAAATATTAATTTAAAAACTTATGTTTACCACTTTGTTTATTGAAGCGTTATTTACAATAACCAGGACATGGAAACAACCCCAGTATCCATCCATAGATGGGTAGATAAAGAGGTGGTATATAGATAAATGGAATATTACTCATCCATTAAAATAATGAAATATTGTTATTTTCAATAATGTGGATAAATTTAGAAGGTATACTAATTGAAATAAGTCAGAAAAAGATGAATACCATATGATTTTTTTCATCTGTAGAATTTAAGGAACAAACAAAGAAAAAAAAACAAGCAAAGAAAAAAGAGACAAATACACACACACAAAGGCTAGTAAATACTGAGGGGAAAAAAAATGGTGAATACCAGAGGGGAATGGGGTTAGGGATGGGTGAAATAGATAAATGTGATTGATTAATGGTTTTAATAAAAAAATAATAACTTAATAAAAATTAAAAACAGAACAAAATATCTAGAACTGTGGTAATATCATAAATGATGTAATATATACATAAAACAAATAGCAAAAGAAGGAATAGAGAAAGAAACAGAAGAAATATTTGAAGAAATATTAACTGAAAGAATTTTCCTAAAATGATAACACAAAACGAACCATAGGTCCAAAAAGCTCAGAGAACACCAAGCTGCTTAATTACTCAGAACCAACACCGTGGTATATCACATTTAAACTGTAGAAAATTAAAAAAAAAAACTTGAAAGAAACCAGAAGATTAAGAACATTAGCTATAAACCTATAAGAATAAAGATTGTATTGAACTTTTCTTCAGAAATCATGCAAGGAAAAACAGAGGAGAATGAAATCTATAAAATCTTATAATAAAAAAAAATGTACCAACATTATGGAATGAAGAAGTCACAGAAATAAAAGGCATAGAATATAGAATATAGTTATATTGTAATAATGTTGTATGGTGACAGAAGGTAGGTACAACTGTGATGAGCATAGCATGATGTATAGAGATGTTGAGTCACTATGTTGTACAACTGAAAATAATGTAACACTGTGTGTCAACAATCCTCAAATTAAAAAAAAAATAAAGAAAATCATGAATTCTTTATATAGGAAATAATCCTTCAAAAGTAAAAAAAAAAAAGGAAGTAAATATTTTCTGAGACAATAAAAATTGAGAAAATTTGCCACCAGGGGACCTGTTTGTCAAGAATTATTAACATAAGTTCTATAGGGAGAGTGATGGAAGATGGCAGCATAAGAGGACGCTGGGCTCACGTCCTGCTGATCACTTAGATTCCACCCACATCTGCCTAAATCACCCAGAAAACCACCAGAAGACTAGCAGAACGGAACTTCTGGAGCCAAGCTTAGACAAGAGGCCCATGGAAGATGGTAGAAAGGGTGGAGAGGTGGTGCATGAAACACGGACTGGCTGGAGGGAGCCAGGGCAATGGAGGGGCAGCCCACCCAGCAAGGCAGAGCCCCTGAAGTCTGGTTTGCAAAAGCGGAGAGGCCAGACTGCATGAGTTCTGACAGCCAGCAGAACTTAACATCTGGAATGTTGTAAGTTAACAGCTCTTCTCAGAGAGCTGGAGGGCAAAAGGACATTAGGAGGGAGAGGTGGTGAGCCCTAGAAGACAGAGCTCAGCTAGACAGGGAACAAACGAGCTGGCAAGCACCATCTCCCTTTCCCATCCCCCAGCCGAAATCCCAAAGGGAACCAGTTCCTGTTACCGAACTTGCTTGTACCACACAAACACCTAACATTGTGCATCTGTGGAACCATCCCTCTGACAGGTCCGCCTCTCTCCCCGTGCTGCACAGCCCCTCCCACAGGGGACCACGGACAGCACAGGGAGCTGAGCCTGCCCCTCCTGCCCCTGTGCACCTTGCGGATCCACCCTAGCTAATATGCCAGATCCAATCAAAGCAGCACCACAAGCCTGGCAGTGTGCAAGTAGCCAAGACAGGGGCCACACCACTCTACAGTGAGTCCTGTCCCTGGGAGAGGGGAAGATAATGTACACAAAAGTCTGACTGTGGTCCCAGCAGTGGGCTGGGGACAGACATCAGGTCTGACTGCACCCCGCCTGGCAACACAAGTCACTCCAGACAGCACAGGGGAAGTGCCCTGCAGTTTGGACCACCCCAGAGACTACCCAAAATGACGAAATGGAAGAACCCTCCTCAAAACAAACTCCGAAGTAGTGACAGCTATTGAATTGATCAAAACCAATTTAAGCAATATAATGGAACAAGAATTTAGAATAATAGTCATAGAATTAATTGTTGTGTTTGAAAAAAACATAGAGTGCAGCTGAGAATCTATTGCTACAGAGATCAAGGGACTAAGAAATAGTCATGAGGAGCTAAAAAATGTTATAAATGAGGTGCAATATAAAATGGAGGCTACCATAGCACGGATTGAAGAGGCAGAGGAGAGAATAGGTGAATAAGAAGATAAAATTATGGAAAAAGAGGAAGCTGAGAAAAAGAGAGATAAAAAAAATCCAGGAGTATGAGGGGAGAAATGGAGAACTAAGTGGTGCAATCAAATTAAACAATATCTGTATAATAGGAATTCCAGAAGAGGAAGACAAAGAGAAAGGAGCTGATGGTACATGTACTTGAACAAATCATAGCTGAGAACTTCCCTGATCTGGGGAAAGAAAAAGGCATTGAAATCCAAGAGGCACAGAGAACTCCTTTCACACGTAACTTGAATCGATTTTCTGCACAACATATAGTGAAACTGGCAAAATACAAGAATAAAGAGAAAATTCTAAAAGCAGCTAGGGATAAAAAGGCTCTAACTTATAAAGGGAGACCCATAAGACTGGTGGCAGACCTATCTACTGAAACTTGGCAGGCCAGAAAGGAATGGCAGGAAATCATCAATGTGAGGAACAGAAAAAATATGC
This sequence comes from Lynx rufus, assembly GCF_022079265.1. Lineage (NCBI taxonomy): Eukaryota > Metazoa > Chordata > Mammalia > Carnivora > Felidae > Lynx > Lynx rufus. The sequence goes on along the minus strand of NW_025814828.1, from coordinate 50,758,561 downwards.
AGCCAAGAATCCTTTAACCAACAAGTCTGTCATTCAGAATAGAAGGAGAGATAAAGGTCTTCCAAAACAAACAAAAACTGAAGGAATTAATCACCACTAAACCACCCCTACAAGAGACCCTAAGGGGGATTCTGTGAACAAAATGTTGCAAGGACCACAAAGTACCAGAGACATCTCTACAAACATGAAACCTACGGACATCACAATGACTATAAACCCATATCTTTCCATAATAACACTGAAGGTGAATGGGCTAAATGCTCCAAACAAAAGACATGGGGTATCAGAATGGATAAAAAAAAAAAAACACAAAAACACAAGACCCATCTATTTGCTGTCTACAAGAGACTCATTTTAGACCATAGGACACCTTCAGATTGAAAGTGAGGGGATGGAGAACTATGTAACATGCTACTAGAAGTCAAAAGAAAGCTGGAGTAACCCTACTTATATCAGACAAACTAGACTTTAAAGGCTGTAACAAGAGATGAGGAAGGGCATTATATAATAATTACAGGGTCTATCCATCAGGAAGAGCTAACAATTATAAATGACTATGTGCTGAATATGGAAGCCCCCAAATATATAAAACAATTAATCACAAACATAAGCAACCTTATTGATAAGACTGTGGTAATTGCAGGGGACTTTAATACTCCACTTACAACAATGGATCGATCATCTAGATACAGGATCAATAAAGAAAAAAAGACCCTGAATGATACATTGGACCAGATGGATTTGACAGGTATATTTAGAACTCTGCATCCCAAAGCAACAGAATATACTTTATTCTCAAGTGCACATGGAACATTCTCCAAGATAGATCACATACTGGGTCACAAAACAGCCCTGAGTAAGTATAAAAGAATTGAGATCATCCCACGCACACTTTCAGACCACGATGCTATGAAACTTGAAATCAACCACAGGAAAAAGTCTGGAAAACCTCCAAAAGCATGGAGGTTAAAGAATACCCTACTAAAGAAGGAATGGGTTAATCAGGCAATTAGAGAAGACTTAAAAAATATATATGGAAAAAAATGAAAACGAAAAGACAACAATCCAAATGCTTTGAGATGCAATGAAGGCTGTACTCAGAGGAAAATACATTGAATCCAGGCCTACCTCAAGAAACAAGAAAAATCCCCAATACAAAATCTAACAGCACACCTAAAGGAACTAGAAGCAGAAGAGCAAAGACACCACAAACCCAGCAGAAGAAGAGAAATAATAAATATCAGAGCAGAAATAAACAATATAGAATATAAAAAAACTGTAGAGCAGATCAATGAAACCAACAATTGTGTTTTTTTTGTTTGTTTTTGGAAAAAAATAAACAAAATTGATAAACCTCCAGCCAGGTCTCTCAAAAAGAAAAGGGAGATGACCCAAAAAGGTAAAATCATGAATTAAAATGGAATTATTACAACTAATCCCTCAGACATACAAGCAGTTATCAGGGAATACTATGAAAAATTATATGCCAACAAACTGGACAACCTGGAAGAAATGGACAAATTCCTAAGCATCCACAAAATTCCAAAACTCAAACAGGTAGAACTAGAAAACTTGAACAGACCCATAACCAGTGAAGAAATTGAATCAGTTATCAAAAATCTCCCAACAAATAAGAGACCAGAACCAGATGGCTTCCCTGGGGAGTTCTACCAGACATTTAAAGCAGATATAATACCTATCCTTCTCAAGCTATTCTAAAAATAAAAAGGGAAGGAAAACTTCCAGACTCATTCTATGAAACCAACATTACTTTTATTCCTAAACCAGACAGAGACCCAGCAAAAAAAGAGAACTACTGGCCAAGATCCCTGATGAAATTGGATTCCAAAATTCTCAATAAGATAGTAGCAAATCGAATTCAACAGCATATAAAAAGAATTATTCCCCATGATCAAGTGGGATTCATTCCTGGGATGCAGGGCTGGTTCAGCATTCCCAAATCAATCAATGTGACACATTCACATTAATGAAAGAAAAGATAAGAACCATATGATCTTGTCAATTGATGCAGAAACAGCATTTGACAAAATTCAGCATCCTTTTTAATAAAAACCCTCAAGAAAGTTGGGATAGAGGGAACATTCTTAAACATCATCAAAGTCATTTATGAAAAGCCCACAGCTAATATCATCCTCAATAGGGAAAAACTGAGAGGTTTCACCTGATATCAGGAAGCATGACAGGGCTTTCCACTCTCACCACTGTTGTTTAACATAGTGTTGGAAGTTCTAGCATCAGCAATCAGACAACAAAAGGAAATCAAAGGCATAACAATTGGCCAAGATGAAGTCAAGCTTTCACTTTTTGCAGATGACATGATATTAGACATAGAAAATCCAATAGACTCCATGAAAAGTCTGCTAGAACTGATACATGAATTCAGCAAAGTTGTAGGATACAAAATCAAGGTACAGAAATCAGTTGCATTCTTATACACTAATAATGGAGCAACAGAAAGACAAATAAAGAAACTGATCCCATTCACAATTGCAATAAGATCTATAAAATACCTAGGAATAAAACCTAACCAAAGATGTAAAAGATCTGTATGCTGAAAGATATAGAAAGCTATGAAGGAATTTGAAGAAGATACAAACAAATGGAAAAACATTCCATGCTCACGGATTGGAAGAATAAATATTGTGAAAATGTCAATACTTCCCAAAGCTATCTACACATTCAATGCAATCCCAATCAAAATTGCACCAGCATTCTTCTTGAAGCTAGAACAAGCAATCCTAAAATTTGTATGGAACCACAAAAGACCCTGAATAGCCAAAGTAATTTTGAAGAAGATGATCAACACGGGAAGCATCACAATCCCAGACTTTAGCCTCTACTACAAAGCTGTAATCATCAAGACAGCATGGTATTGGCACAAAAACAAACACATAGACCAATGGAATAGAATATAGACTCCAGAATTAGACCCAGAAAAGTATGGCCAACAAATCTTTGAAGCAGGTAATAATACCCAATGGAAAAAGACAGTTTCTTTAACAAATGGTGCTGGGAGAACTGGACAGCAACTTGCAGAAGAATGACACTAGACACTTTCTTAAACCATTCACAAAAATAATCTGAAAATGGATAAAGGACCTGAATGTGAGACAGGAAGCCATCAAAACCCTAGAGGAGAAAGCAGGAAAAAACCTCTCTGACTTCAGCCACAGCAATTTCTTACTTGACAAATCACCAAAGGCAAGGGAATTAAAAGCAAAAATGAACTATTGGGACCTCATGAAAAAAAAAAAAAAGCTTCTGCATTACAAAGCAGTCAACAAAACCAAAAGGCAACCAACAGAATGGGAAAAGATATTTGTAAATGATATACTGGACAGAGGGCTAATATCCAAAATCTATAAAGAGCTCACCAAACTCCACACCCAAAAAACAAATAATCCAGTGAAGAAATTGGCAGAAAACACGAATAGACACTTCTCTAAAGAAGACATCCATATGGCCAACAGGCACGTGAAAAGATGTTCAACATCGCTCCTCATCAGGGAAATACAAATCAAAACCACACTATGGTACCACCTCATGCCAGTCAGAATGGCTAAAATGAACAAATCAGGAGGGTATAGATGTTGTTGAGGATGTAGAGAAACAGGAAGCCTCTTGCACTGTTGGTGCAAATGCAAACTGGTGCAGCCACTCTGGAAAATAGTGTGGAGGTTCCTCAAAAAATTAAAAATGAATCTACCCTATGACCCAGCAATAGCACGGCTACGATTTATCCAAAGGATACAGGAGTGCTGATGCATAGGGGCACTTTTACCCCAATGTTTATAACAGCACTTTCAACAATAGCCAAACTATGGAAAGAGCCTAAATGTTCATCAACTGATAAATGGATAAAGAAATTGTGTTTTATGTACACAATGGAATACCATGTGGCAATGAGAAAGAATGAAATATGGCCTTTTGTAGCAACATGGATGGAACTGGAGAGTGTTATGCTAAGTGAAATAAGTCATACAGAGAAAGACAGATACCATATGTTTTCACTCTTATGTGGATCCTGAGAAACTTAACAGAAGACCATGGGGGAGGGGAAGGAAAAATAGAAAAAGGTTAAAGAGGGAGGGAGCCAAACCATAGAGACTCTTAAAAACTGAGAACAAATTGAGGGTTGATGATGGGTGGGAGGGAGGGGAGGGTGGGTGATAGGTATTGAGGAGGGCACCTGTTGGGATGAGCACAGGGTGTTGTATGGAAACCAATTTGAGAATAAGTTTCATATTAGGAAAAAATTAATTAATTAATTAATTAATTAATGAAAAAAAGAAACCAATGTGACAATTAATTTCATATTTAAAAAATCCTAAAAGTTAAGTAAAATAAAAATATTAATCTTAAGGCCAAATTCTTTTGAGAAATTTATCAACTGGGTATTACTTAGATTAAAATTTAAAGCTGAATTTACTATCAACAATAGCCAAAGTATGGAAGAGCCCAAATGCCCATCGATGGATGAATGGATAAAGAAGATGTGGTATATATATATACAATGGAGTATTATTTGGCAATCAAAAAGAATGAAATCTTGCCATTTGCAACTATGTGGATGGAACTGGAGGGTATTATGCTAAGTGAAATTAGTCAGTCAGAGAAAGACAAAAATCATACGACTTTACTCATATGAAGCCTTTAAGAGACAAAACAAGTGAGCATAAGGAGAGGGACTCAAAATAATATAAAATCAGGGAGGGGGACAAATCCGAAGAGACTCATAAATATGGAGAACAAACTGAGGGTTACTGGAAGGGTTGTGTGATGGGGGATGGGCTAAATGGGTAAGGGGCCCTAAGGAATGTACTCCTGAAATCATTGTTGCACTGTATGCTAATTTGGATGTAAATTAAAAAATAAATAAAATTTTTAAAAAAGTTCCATAGAGAAAGAAACTAACATAAATCAGAAATATGTATGTACATAAAGAAAGGAAAAACATCAGAAAACATCTAAATAAAAGTAAATTATTTCTCTATTTTTTCTTAATTCTTCTTATTTCTGATTTCTTCTTATTTATGTGTCAAAAAGTGTATTGAAAGTAATAATAGCAAATATATATTGGTTATAGCTTATGGAGTGGAATGAATGACAACAATGATACAGGAATAGGAAGAAGAAGCTGGGAATACTCTGTTACAAAATAGTTGCAGTATTGGGGAAACAAGATAGTATTATTTGAAAGTGGACTTGAATGAGTTCTAAATAGATATTGTAAACTCTAGGAAAACCATTGAAAATAAAAAAGAATTATAATTCATATGAGTGGCGGAAAAAAGACAAAATAAAATATTCTCAGTTAAAGCCATGGGGGAAAAAAAACTAGAAAACTAGTGGAAGATTAACAACAAACAAGCAAGCAAACAAACAAACAAAACCAGGATAGAAAATACAAATTACTAACAAATATGATAAATATTAATACACTGGTGTAGAAGATATCAATAATCAGTTTAAATATCAACAGTAAAATTACAACAATTAACAGGGAATGTCAGAATAAATAAAACATAAATATACATTACATATTGTCTATAAAAATCCACATAAACATTAAGGCACAGATAGATTAAAAGTATAAGCATGGAGAAAGGTATATACCATGCTATCATTAATCAAAGAAAGCAAGAGTAGCATATTAATTTCATATAGAGAAGTCCTCAAAGCAAATAAAGTTATTAGGGATAAAGAAGGGTATAAAACAATGATAAAAAAGTGAGGTCTTCAAGAATACATAGCAATCCTAAACTTGAGTGCACTTAGCAAATGCAGATCAAAGAGCATGAGGCAAAATGTGATACAGCCAGGAGGGAAATAGACATAATCACTATTGTCGATGGTGGCTTCAGTACCTTTTTAAAAATTAATGGATCAAGTAGGTAGAATATCTGTAAGGAATAAACTCAAGAGTAGCATCAGTTGAGTTGGATGTAATTGATATGTATTTAATAATATATTAAACAACAGCAGAATACATATTTTTCTCAGATCACAGGAAATATTCACCGAGAGACAATATTCTGGTACATAAAATACACTTTAACAAATTTAACATCATATAAATCAGAGGCGGGGAAGTTGGCAGAATAGGAGAATCCTAACCTTGCCTCATCTTAAGGATACAACAAGATAAAACTCAAATTAGCTTAAATATCCCAGAAAAAGACCAAAAAACTGGGCACAAAGGTACAGAAGAGGCCACATCAAAGAAGGAAAGTTGGAGATGCATTTTGAGACCTAAAGGGACTGTGGCTGTCTGTGGACTGGAGGGAGCCAGAAACACTATGAAAGGTGAGAAACAGATTATCACACTGGGGATCCCACACAGGGAAAATGAAACCCATGAAGGTTGGCTTTGAAAGCCAGAGGGGATGCATTTCATGAGTTCTTACAAACAGATGGACTTAGAGCCTGGAATTCTTAAAATTAGCATACTAGGTTCTGGGAGAGCCCTGAGGATATTAGGAAGATGAGTCCTCACCCATAAAGAGGCAACAGGACAAGTAGCCTGAGCATATATAGCCTAGAACCAGCAGTTTATAAAATTCGTGGTGCAGACCAAAGGAAGAGTGATTTGCAGAGTGTATCCCGGACAGAAAAGGATCTTAGAAATACCCCTCCTGCCAACAAAGGTGTTGGCAGTCACCCTTTCCCTCCCCTGCCCCCCAGCATAAACACAGCGCCACCTGTGAAAAACAGCCCTGAGCTCACATTCTCTACCTAACTTCCTTGTACCAAGCCCCACCCACCCATACTTTGGCAGCTCCACCCTTTCCAGTCAAGGCTTATCTCATCCCCAGCACTGCAGGGACTCTTCCCCACAGGACCAATGCAAATCTGGCCAGCACTGCTACTCTGACCCATGCTTTTTGCAGGGCCTCAGTCTTGCTGGCAGTGGTGGTTGCTGCAGTGGTAGCTGTGAGTGCTGCTGAAGCCTGCAGCACACCTTATTAAATGTGTGAGACCTTCCCAAAAACCCTTTGTAGATACCCTAAGGCTGGGCTTCCCAGCAGCAGAGGCTCCAAGTCTCAATTGGCAAGCAGACCAGTATGTACATTGTTAAAGGACACTCCACACCTGCCAGGGACCAAACAATGCCCATAACAGGCAAAGAAAGCCACTTTTGACAAATGAATTGAATGGAAGAGAGGCAATAACACAATAGGCCACACACAACTTGCAGAGGAGATGCTCCCTGAAGAGTCAGGTCCTGGAGAACAGAGAACACTGCACTTCAGGTCATTTCAGAATCTCTTCTTCATGAAGCCATTATCTCCAACAGGAGGACACATAGCTGACATTCCTAAAACACAAAAATAGTCACAGAGAATTAGAAAGAATGAGGAGAAAGAGAAATATATCTAAAACAAAACAAATGAACAAACAACAACAACAACAAAACCGACCAAGCCACAACAAGAGACCTAAGCAAAATGGATATAAGTAATATGCCTGATAGAGAATTTAAAGTAGTAATCATAAGACTTGGAACTAAGGTGGTGGCATAGTAGGAAGACCCAAGGCTCTTCTTGTCCCTTGAACAAAATTAATAACTATCAAAACATTCTGCATACCCAAAAATTCAACCTGAGGACTGACAGAACAAACTCCACAACTAGAGCTACAGAAAAGGCCACATTGAGGAAGGTAGGAACTGTAGAGATGTGCTTTAGGGGGAGAAACAGATACTGGGTGCTGCAGAGCACTGAAATGCCAGTCATTGAACACTATATGACCCCTTCTTCATAAAGCTATTACTCCCAGGAACTGGAAACATAACCTTAAAAGCAGCATCACAAAAGGAGTCCTTACTTATGAGGGAAGATCCTTAAGGCTGACCCCAGATCTCTTCACAGAAATCTGATATTCAAAGTGCTGAATGAGAAAACATGGAATCAGGAATACTCCATCCAGAGTTGCCTAGGTGGTCAGTAGGTTAAGCAACCAACTCTTGATCTTGGCTCAGGTCATGATCTCATGGTCCTGGGATCAAGTCCTGTGTCAGGCTTTGCACTGAGCATGGAGCCCACTTGAGATTCTCTCTCACTTCTGCCTGCCCCTCACCTTCTCTGTCTTTCTCTCTCTCTCAAAAAAAAAAAAAAAAAAAGAATATTCCATTCAGCCCAGCAGTCATTCAGAATTGAAGAAAAAATAAAGAGTTTCTCAGACAAACAAAAACTAAAGGAGTTTGTGACCACTAACCAACCTTGCAAGAAATATTAAAGAAGACTCTTTGAGTGTGAAGGAAAAAAACAAAAGCAACAAAGATTAGGAAGGAACAGAGAAAATATCCAGAAACAACAACAAAACAAGTAATAAATGGCCCTGAATACCTATCTATCAATAATCACTCAGATGAAATTGTACTAAAAGAAGAAGAAGAAGTAAATAGACTAAAACCTCCAATCAAAAGACATAGAGTGTCAGAATAAATCCATCCATATGCTGCATACAATAGACTATTTTAGTCTTATATACACCTGAAGATTTAAAGTGAGGAGATGGAGAAACATTTATCATACAAATGGAAGTCAAAAGAAAGATGAAGTAGCAATACTTAGAAAAAATAGATTTTAAAACAAAGACCATAACAAGATATGAAGAAGGCCAATATATATTAATAAAGGGGATTATCCAACAAAAATATCCAACAATTGTAAATGTTTATGCAATCAACATGAAAACACCCAAATATATAAAACAATTACTAACAAACACAAATGATCTCAATGATAAGAACACAAAAAATAGTAGAGAACTTCACGACTCCACTTACAATAGACAGATCATCTAAGCAGAATATCAACAAGAAAACAATAGCTTTGAATGGCACATTTGACCATATGGCCTTAACAAATATATTCAGAGTATTTCATCCTAAAGCAGCAGAATACTCATTCATTTTAAGTGCACATGGGACATTCTCCAGAATAGATCACATACTAGGTCACAAATCACGCCTCAACAAGTACAAAAAGATTGAGATCATACCATGCATACTTTCTAACCACAACACTATGAAACTTGAATTCAACCACAAAAAAAAAAAAAAAGAAAAAGAAAGAAAGACCAAAAATACATGGAGGTTAAAGAACATGCTACTAAACAATGAATAGGTAAACCAGAAAATCAAAGAAAAAAACAAAACAATTTCAAGGAAACAAAGAAAATGAAAACACATCAGTCCAAAACTCTTGGGATACAGCAAGCAAAAACAGTCGTTAAGAGGGGAGTAGCAATACAAGCCTACTTCAAGAAACAAGGAAAATCACACATAAAAAAAAAATGAAAGGAGCTATAGAAAGAACAATAAATGGAGCCTAAAGCCAGCAGAAGAAAGAAAATAAACATTAGAGCAGAAATATATGATAAATAAACTAAAACAAAAAACAAAAACCAATAGATCAATGAAACCAGGATGTGGTTCTTTGAAAAAATTGATAAAAATGATAAGCCCCTAGGGAAACTTATCAAAAAGAGAAGATAACGGACCCAGACACCAATTATGAAGCAGCAGAAAGAGAAATCATGAGTCAATCCCACTTAACATTGCACCAAAATGATGATACTAGGAATAAACCTAACCAAAGAGATAAACTTCCTATTCTCTGAAAATTATAAAACACTGATGAAAGAAATTAAAGATGACACAAAGAAATGGTAAAACAATATTCCATGCTCATAGATTAGAAGAACAAATACTGTTAAAATTCCTATATTACCCAAAGCAATCTATACATTCAATGCAATCCCTATGACAATGATGACAGCGTTTTTCACAGAGCTAGAAAACACAATCTCCAATTTGTATGGAACTGCAAAAGACCCTGAATAGAAAAAGCAATCTTGAAAAACAAAAGCAAAGCTGGAGGCATCACAATCCTGGGCTTCAAGTTATATTCCAAAGTTGTATTGATCATAACAGTATAATATTGGCACAAAAACAAACACACAGATCAATGGAAAAGAATATAATTCACATCAATTAGACTTCAACAAAGCAGGATAGAATATCCAAGGGAAAAAGACAGTCTCTTCAACAAATGGTGTCAGGAAAATGGACCCCCACAAGCAAAAGAATGAAATTGGACCACTTTCTTAGCCTATACACAAAAATGAATTCAAAATAAATGAAAGACCTAAATGTGATACAGAACACCATTAAAACCCTAGAAGGCAACATAAGCAGTAACTTCTTTGACATCAGTCATAGCAATTTCTTACCAGATATGTCTCTTGGGGCAAGAGAGACAAAGCAAAAATAACTTGTTGAAAATGTATCAAAATAAAAAGCTACTGCACATAGAAGGAAACAATCAAGAAAACTAAAAGGCAGCCTTGGAGATGGGAGAAGTATAGTATATCTGTATCAGTATCAGTATCAGTATAGTATATCTGATAAAGAGTTACCTTCCAAAATATATAAAGAATTTATAAAACTCAACATCCAAAAAAACACTTAACTCCTGAAACCAAGATGACACTGGATGTTAATTAACTTGAACTTAAAAAATATATAATAATCTTGTTAAAAAATGGGCACAAGACATGACTAAACATTTTCCAAAGGTGAGATACAGATGACCAACAGACATATGAAAAGACGCTCAACGTCACTCATCATCAGGTAAATGCAAATCAAAACTACAATGAGATATCATCTCACACCAGTTAGAATGGCTAAAATTAAACACACGAAACGACAGGTTTTGGTGAGGATGCAGAGAAAGGGAAACACTCTTACACTGTTGGTGGGAATGTAAACTGCTGCAGCCACTCTGAAAAACAGTATGGAGGTTCCTCAAAAAGTTAAATATTGAACTACTGTATGATCCAGCAATTGTACTACTAGGTATTTACCAAGAATGCATAAGTAGTAGTTTGAAGTGATACATACACCCCTGTGCCTATAGTAGTATTATCAGCAATAGCCAAATTATGGAAATAGCCCATGTGTCCATCAACTGGTAAATGGATAAGGAAGATACTGTAATATATATGTTACAGTGTTACTCAGCCATAAAAATGAAAGTAATCTTTCTATTTGCATGACATGGATGGAGCTAGAGTATATTATGGTAAGCAAAATAAGTCAGCCATAGAAAGACAAATACCATATGTTTTCACTCATATGTGGAATTTAAGAAGAAAGGAAATGAACATAGTTGGGAAAATAAAAGAGGAAGTCCAAGAAATAGACTCTTAACTGTAGACAACATACCGATGTTTACCACAGGGGAGGTGGGTGGGGGGGTTGGGTTCAATTCCTGATGGAGATTAAAGAAGGCATGTACTATGATGTGCACCCAGTGTTGCATGTAAGTGTTGAATCATTAAATTCTACACCTCAAACTAATATTATAATGCACATTAACTTGTTGGAATTTAAATCAAACCTTGGAAGGAAACAATGATCATAGATCTACTCACCTGACTTGAGAAGAGAGTGAAAGAAATCAATGGGACCCTTAATCAAGATATAGAAAGTTCTAGGGGCGCCTGGGTGGCTCAGTCGGTTGAGTGTCCGACTTCAGCTCAGGTCATGATCTCACGGTCTGTGAGTTAGAGCCCTGTGCCGGGCTCTTCGGGCTCTGCGCTGACAGCTCATAGCCTGAAGCCTGCTTCAGATTCTGTGTCTTCCTCTCTCTCTGACCCTCCCCCATTCATGTTCTGTCTCTCTCTGTCTAAAAAATAAATAAACATTAAAAAAGATATAGCAAGATCTAATCAGAGATGAACTCAATAAATGAAATAAAATATACACTAGATGAATCTAAGAGCAGGCTAGATTGGATGAAGCAGTGGAATGAATTAATGACATGGAAGACAAGGTAATGTAAAGAAACCAAGCTCAGCAATGAGAGGAAAACAATTATTCAAGTTGAAAATACTCTTAGGAAAATCAGTGATTCCATGAAGTGTAATCACATTCACATTTTAGGGCTCCCAGAAGAAAAAGAGATAAAGGGGCAGAAAATTTACTTGAAGAAATAAAGGCTGAAAACTTCCCCAATATGGGTAAATAAACAGATATCTAGATCCTAGAGGCACACAGAGATCCCAAAATATCAACCCAAGAAAGTCTATTCCAAGATACATAATAATTAAAATGGCAAAAAGTAATGATAAAGAAATAATCTTAAAACCTGCAAGAGAAAAGAAGACAGTTACATGGGGAAACTCCTTAAGGCTAGCAGAGGATTTCTCAGTAGAAACTTTAAGATCAGAAAATAGTGGAATGAAATATTCAAAGTGCTGAAAGGGAAGGGACGCCTGAGTGGCTCAGTTGGTTAAGTGTCCGACTTTGGCTCAGGTCATGATCTCGCAGTTCCTGAGTTCGAGCCCCATGTTGGGCTGGCTGCTGTCAGCATGTCGGTGCAGAGCCACTTTGGACCCTCTGTCCCTCTCCCTCACCCCTCCCCTACTTATGCTCTCCCAAAAATAAATCAATATAAAAAAAGTGCTGAAAGGAAAAAATCTGCAGCCAGGAGCACTCTATTCAACAATGTTATCACTTCAAATAAAAGGAGAGATAAAGAATTTCCAAGAAAAAAGAAAAAACAAACAAAAAACTTAGTTCATAATCATAAAAATAACCTTACAAGAAATATTAAAGGGGATTTTTTGAGTGGAGAATAAAGACCATAAATGAGAGTATACAAAGTAAGTATAAGGGCACCTGGGTAGTTCAGTCGGTTAAGCATTGACTCTTGATTTCAGCTCAGGTCATGATCTCAAACTTCGTGAGTTTGAAACCCTGTGTTGGGCTCTGTGCCGACAGTGTGGAGCCTGGTTGAGATTCTCTCCCTCTTTTCTCTCTCTCTCCCCCTCCCCCTGCTTGTGCATGCCCTCTCTCTCTCTCTCTCTCTCTCTCTCTCAAAATAAATAAATAAACATTAAAAATAATAAGTATATCTGTAAAAATCAGCCAAGTGGTTCCCAAAATAAAAAGATGTAAAATATGACAGCATGTACAGAAAGCATGAGAAGAAGATGATTAAATAATGATTTCCACCTTAAGTGACCATGAAGGTACTACAGACTGCTATATGTGTACAATGATACATACAAACTGAATGGTAACCACAAATAAAAATCCAGGAATAGATATACAAAGAATAAACAAAAATCAAGTTTATCACTCAAGAAAGTCAGCAAGCCATGAAGGAGAGCAAGAAAGAACGGATCAGAGAAAAACTTCAACGATAAATACAAAATGACAATAAATACATATCTGTCAATAATTACTTTGAATATAAATAGAATAAATGCTCGAATAAAAAGACATAGAGTGACAGAATGGGTAAAAAAACAAAACCCATTTAAGTTCTACCTACAAGAGACTCAATTTATAATGGAAGACCCCTGCAGATTTAAAGTGAAGGGATGAGGAAATATTTATCACATAAATGGGTGTCAAAAGAAATCCATGGTAGCAATACTTATATTGGACAAAATTAACTTTAAAACAAACTACAAAAAGAGACACAGATGGGCGATCTATAATAATAAATGGAACAATTGTAAATATTTATGCACCCAACATAGACCACCCAAATGCATTAAAAAGTTAATAACAAATATAAAAGAGGTAATTGATAGTAATACAATAATAGTAGGGGGCTTTAATACCCCATATACATTGATGGACAGATATTCCAAACCAAAAAAATAAATAAATAAAAATAAATAAGGAAATAGTGACTTTGAATGACACATTGGACCAGAGGGATGTAGCAGATATATTTAGAACATTCCGTCCTAAAACTGCAAAATATGTATCCCTTTCAAGTGCATATGGAACATTTGCTAGAAGAAATCACATCTTAGACCACATGACATGTCTTAACACTTTCAAAATCATTGAAGTCATACCATGCATCTTTTCTTACCACAATGCTTTGAGACTAGCAATCAACCACATGAAAAATCTGGAAGGACCACAAATATATGGAGGTTAAATAACACCCAACTAAACAATGAATGGCTCAATGAACAGATCAAAGAAGAAATAAAGATTACTTAAAAAATAAAAATAAAAACACAATGGTCCAAATCTTTGGGATGCATCAAAAGCAGTTCTAAGACAGAAGTTTAAAACAATACAGGCTTACAACAAGGAGCAAGAAAAATATCCAATAAACAACCTAATTTTACACCTAAAGGAGCTAGAATAATAACAAAAAATTGAACTTTAGCAAAAGGAAATAAATTATAAAGATTAGAGTAGAAATAAATGATATAGAAACTAAAAGTAAACAAACAAACAAACAAACATAACAAACCCAGATCAATGGATCCAGAAACTGATTATTGAACAAATTAATAAAACTGATAAATTCCTAACCAGACTTATTAAAAAGAAAAAAAAAAGATCCAATAAATAAAATCACAAATGACAGAGGAAAAATAACAACCAACGATACAGAAATACAAACAATTCCAATAGGACGTTATGAAAAACTATATGCCAACAAATTAGACAACCTAGGAGAAATGGGTATATTCCTAGAAACATATAATCTAATGAAACTGAAAAAGGAAGAAATAGAAAATTTGAACAGGCCAGTTACTAGCAAAGAAATTGAATCACTAATCAAAAGCCTCACAACGGCAATGTAAAAAAAGTCCAGGACCAGAGAGCTTCACTGGTGATTTCTACCAAGCATTTAAAAAAGATTTAATAATTATTCTTCTCAAACTATTCCAAAAAAGAAAGAAAGAAAGAAAGAAAGAAAGAAAGAAAGAAAGAAAAGAAAAGGAAAGAAAAACTTCCAAATTCATTCTATGAGGCCAGGATTACTCTGATACCAAACCAGATAAACTAAATATATTTTATATATATATATATATATATATATATATATATATATATACACACACATATATATAATATATTTATATTTAATCAATTAAATATATAATATATTTATATTTAATTAATTAAATATATAATTTAATTAAATTAATATAATTATATATATATATACAGGCTAATATCTATGAGGATGATATCTCTGAGGAGCATAGATGCAAAAATTCTCAACAAAATGCTAGCAAACTGAATCCAACAATACATTAAAAAATCATTCACGACGATCAAGTTGGATTTATTTCTGACATGCAAGGGTCGTTCAGAATTCTCATATCAACCAGTGTGATACATCACATAAATGGCAGAAAGAATAAAAACCATATGATCATTTCCATAGATGCAAAAAATGTTACAAAATACAACATCCATTCAGCATAAAAACTTTCAAGAAAGTAGGTGTAGAGGGAATGTACCTGAATATAATAAAGATCATATATAAAAACCCACAGGTAACATTATTCTCAATGGGGAAAAACTTAGAGCTATTCACCTAAATGTCAGGAATAAGACAGGGCTCTCCATTCTCACCACTGCTATTCAACATAGTACTGGAAGTCTTAGACTCGGAATTCAGATCACAAAACAAAATAAAGAATATCTAAATTGGTAAGGAAGAAGTAAAACTTTTACTATATTCATAGGCTATGATACTATGTATAGAAAACCCTAAAGACTCTACCAAAAAACTGCTAGAACTGATAAATGAATGCAGTAAAGTCACAAGATATAAAATTGACATACAGAAATTTCTTGTATTTCTATATACTATTACTGAAGCATCAGAAAAAATTAAAAAATAATCCCATTTACATTTGCAACAAAAATAATAAAATACCTAGGAAGAAACCTAATGAAAGAGGTGAAAGACCTCTACTCTGAAAAGAGTCTGTGTGATGATGAAGGAAACTGAAAACACAAAGAAATGGAAGGATATTCCATCATGGGTTGGAAGAGCAAATATTGTTAAAATGTCTTTACTACCCAAAGCAATGTATACATTTAACAGAGTCACTATCAACATATCACCAGCATTTTTCACAGAACTAGACAAACAATCCTAAAACTTATATGGAACCATAAAAGATCTCAAATAGGAAGAGCAGTCTTGAAAAAGAAAAGCAAAGCTGGAGGCATCGCAAATCTTGACTTCAAGTTCAGTTACAAACAAGTGGTAATCAAAACAGTACGATATTGGTACAAAAATAGACACAAGGATCATTAATGGACCAGAATAGAAAAACACAGAAATAAACCCACAATTATATGTTCTATTAAATTTTGACAAAGCATGAAAGAATATCCAATGGGAAAAAGACAGTTTCTTAAATAAATTGTGTTAGAAAAGTCGTCAGCTACCTGCAAAAGAATGAAACTACCACTTTCTTACACCATACACAAAAATAAATTGAAAATGGATTAAAGACCTCAATGTAAAATCTGGAGTCATAAAAACCCTAGAAAAGAACACAGGCAGTAACTCCTTTGACATAGGCTGTAGCAACCTTTTCTAGATGCATTGCTTGAGTGAAGGGAAATAAAAGAAAAAATAACAACTGGAACTACCTCAAAATAAAATTCTTCTGTACAGCAAAAGAAACAATCATCAAAACTAAAAGGCAACCTATGGAATGGGAGAAGGTATTTGCAAATAGCATATATGAAAGAGGGTTACTATCCAACTCATATGAAGAATTGATACAACTCAATACCTAATGTGGTGCCTGAGTGGCTCAGTTGGTTAGGCATCCAGCTTTGCCTCAGGTCATAATCTTGCAGTTCATGAGTTCGAGCCCTGTGTAGAGCTCTGTGCTGACAGATCAGAGCCTGAAGCCTGCTTCAGATTCTGTGTCTCCCTCTCTCTCTGCCCCTCCCCCACTCATGCACAGTCTCTCTCTGCCTCTCAAAAATAAAATTAAAATATATATGTATATACCTAAGAAACAAATTATCCAATTAAAAAAATGGGTAGAAGACATGAACAGACATTTGTCCAAAGAAAACGTACAGATGGCCAACAGACGAAAATATGCTCAACATCACTTATTATTTGGGCAATGCAAATCAAAAGTTTAATGACATATCTCCTCACACCTGTCAGAATGGCCAAAATCATAAACACAAGAAATAACTATCATTGGATAGAATGTCGAGGAAAATGTACCTTCTTGCACTATTGGTGGCAAAGCAAAGTAATGCAGCCACTGTGAAAAACAGTATGAAGTGTCCTCAAAAAATTAAAATAGAATTACATAACCCAGGAATTCCAATCTTGCATATTTACCTAAATAATATGAAAATAGTTATTTGAAAAGATATATGCACTCTTATGTTTATTGCAACATTTTTTTATAATAGGCAAATTTTGGAAGCGTCCCTAGTATCCACTGGTGTATGAATAAAGAGGAACTGGTATATATATCCACAATGGATTATTATTCAACCATAAAAATGAATAAAATGTTGCCATTTGAAACAACATGGATGGAGCTAGACAGTATCTTGCTAAGCAAAATAAGTCAGTCAGAGAAAGACAAATACCATATGATTTCACTCATATGTGAAATTTAAGAAACAAAACATATGCCCAAATGAAAAGTAAAAGAGATAATGAGAAACAAACCAAGAAACATATGATTATAGAAAACATACTGATGGTTACTAGAGTGGAGGTGGGTGGGTGAAATAGGTGAAGGGGATTAAGGAAGGCACTTGTCATGATGAGCAGTGGGTGGTGTATGGAATTGATGAATTACTAGTTTGTACACCTGAAACTAATATAACACTGTATACTGGAGTCAAATAAAAATTTAATAATAGTTTAAAAAGATATAAGTCAAACCCAGTTGGCTTTCATAACTCAATCTTGTTTAGCTAGAAAGCAATAACAGAATGATAGCTAGAAAATCTCAAAATATTAGGAGATTAAAAAATGGACATATAAACATTACATGGGCCCAAAAAGAATTCTAAAGAGATACTGAATATTTTGGAATAAGATTAAAATTAAAAATAACTTTAATTGATTTTAAAATTAAAATTTAAGTTACCAAAGTTAGCCGTATTTAACAAAAGCAATTTTCTTACAGCAAAATATCTGGTATTAAATGCATATATTAGAAAACATTAAAGGTGTAAAATCAGTAATTTTAGCTTTAATCTTAGGAAACTAGTATAAGAGGGTGTTTAATGCAACTTTCACAGAAGAGAGTAATAAAAAGTACAGCAGAATCAATAAAATTGAAACCAGGAATTCAATTTAAAAAATCAATGAAATACTAAACTGGTTATTTGAAAAGACAAATTAAATCAATAAGTCTCGAACCACGCTATGAAGAAAAGAGAGACACATAGAGCAGATGCAAATTACTAATATAAACAAAATAAAGGGTAAGCATCACTACATATTCTATGGACATCAAAAGGAAAATAGAGAAATAGTAAAAACTATGTCCACAAATTTGATAACCTAGATAAACTGGACCAATTTATTGAAAGACATAGTCTACCAAAGCTCTTGAAAAAAAGAAAATAATCTGAATAGACATATATCTATTAAATTAAATCAATAATAATCTTCTGTAACTGAAAGCAGCCAGCCCAGAAAGATTCTTTGGTGAATTTTCCCAAACATTTAAGGAAGAAATTACATTAATTTTCTACAACCTCATCCAAAAAATACAAGCAAAGATATCACCTTCTAACTCATTCTATGAAGCTAGCATTGCACTAATACCAAAATTAGACAAAGAGGTCACAAGAAAAGTAAGCTACAGATCAATATCCTTCATTTACATAGATGTAAAAATTTTCAACAAAATTTTAAAAAATTGATTCCAATAATGTAAAAAAAGATTAAACAATAAAAAAGCAGAAACACACCCATAAATACAGAGAACAAGTTGATGGTTGTCAGAGTGGAAGGGGTGAGGGATGGGTAATATGGGGGAAGGTAAGTAGGAGCTGGAGGCCCCCAGTTATGGAATGAATAAGTCATGGGAATAAATGGTACAACATAGGGAATTTAGCTAATGGTATTGTAATAGTATTATGTGGTGACACATGGTAGGTACACTTGTGATAAGTATAGTATAATATATAGAGTTGTGTAATCACTATCTTGTACACCTGAACTCTAATGTAACATTGAGTGTCAACTATATGTCAATTAAAACAATGCAGAGCTTGCATGGAATTTTCTCTCTCCCTCCCTCTCTCTCTGCTCCTCCCCTACTCGCACTGTCTTCGTCTCTCTCAAATAAATAAATAAATGGACTTTAAAAATTTTATTAATTGAAAAAAATAATTAGAAAAAAAGAAAGTCAAAAATTAATAACTTAAGTTTTCACTGTAGAAAAATAAAGAATAACAAATTGCACCTAAACCAAGCTGTTGAAAGTTAGTAAAAAAAAAAAAAAAAAAAAAAAAAGCAGAAGTCAATAAACAAAAAAACAAGAAACAGTAGAGAAAAATCAATGAAACAAGCTTGGTTTTTGAAGACATAATAAAATGTATAAATTTCTAATTAGGTTAACCAGATTAAAAAGAGAGAGAAGACACAAATTATTGATATCAGAATTAAGATATTTTTTTTAATCACATGAGCATTAAATGGGTATCAAAGGGATACTCTGAACGACTCTATATCTACAAATTTGATAACAGATACAATGACATTTCATTGAGAGTCACAACTTACTGAAGCTCACTTAAGTAGAAGTCAAGTTAATAGCCCTAAATCTATAAAATAAATTGAATAGTAATTTAAAATCTTACAAAATTCTTCATTCATATATTCAACTAATTTATCTTATTCCAAAACTTTTATTAAGTTGGGTTATTTCGCCATTTTCAGGCTTGCATATGAAGTTATCATTTACTCTTCTGTCTCATTTTCCCAGCTAATCAATTGAGAAAATTATTTTTGGTTCCTGTGGTTGAGAGAAGGAATGCATATCTATGAGTCAAGATAGATTGGGTCTTGAACACTTGAAGTTACAGTTTAATTGAGGGAAAAAATAAGTAGGGGCTGAGTGGTAAACTTTAAATAATGTGTATTTTTATTTCAAAAAATTTGTGTTACTTGTATATATAAATCTGTATAAATATATACATATATATTTGATTCTTGGTTAATCTGTTGTAATATATATATGTACCCATATATATGTATACAGATGTGTACACACATATATGTGTACATAAACATATATGTACAAAATAAAGAGAGTAGACAGAAGAGAGGTTGGATGGTACATTGTATGATTTAGGGGTTAATATTGAATGGGCCCTCTTCTTAGTATTCATGATTCCTAATGGTAGTCACACTTTAGTGCTTAATTTGGTTCTTTGTCCTGATAAGTGTGTAACAATTTTCCATTTTCTAAGATTTTTGAGTGCAATAGATGGTTTATATGAGGCAAACAGACACATTGGGTACATATAATTTGTTAAAATGTAAGTAAATTTTGTGTGTGGCAGTGCTTGTTTATTTGTGTATGTGTGTGTGCATGTGACATTTTGAGCTCTTTATTCTTTGAGGGTATTATGCTATTATAGTTTTTTTTAATTAATGTCTAATTTACTTTTGAGAGAGACAGACAAAGAGAGAGAGAGAGAGAGAGAGAGAGAGAGAGAGAGAGAGAGAGAGAAAACGAGTAGGGAAGACAGAGACAAAATCTGAAGCAGGCTCCAGGCTCTGAGGTGTCAGCACAGAGCCCAATGCTGGGTCTGAACCCATGGACCGTGCATCATGACCTGAGCTGAAGTTAACCAACTGAGCCACCCAGGCACCCCAGTTTTTTAAGTAGGCATCATGCCGAATACAGAGCCCAAAGTGGGGCTTGAACTCAGGACACTGAGATCAAGACCTAAGTTGAGATCAAAAGTCAGATGCTTAACCAACTAAGCCACCCAGGCTCCCCGTGCTATTATAGTTCCAGTGCTTTTGATAAAAAGGAGTGTATTTGGCTATTTGGCCTTTGGCAAAAAGTAATGTGCTTTCAAATAAACACAAGGTTAATAATGGCATGGATCAGCTAAGTGTCCCATCTCCAAGGTTTACGGCTTAATTTTACAATTTTTTTTCTAAGCCAAAATTAGTGTGAGTAATCTGAAATAACGTGCTTATGTTATTGGATTAACTTGCATACAAGACATTGCAAAACTGAAATTGGGACTTTTCTGGAAAATAGAAAACTTTTCAATGTTGTATTCCTATGTATAAATTTAGAGTACAGACTAGAGAGAAGAATGTTTGATTACTTAAATGTTATAAGTCTAAAGTTGCTAGCAAAAAACTCCCAGATGTATATTTGGATTTTTGGAAAGGTTCAATGAAATTGATGATAAATTACAAAGCTGATTTTTTTCCTCAATGGCTCAAACCATGAGAGGCAAACTAGAACAGTAAGTCATAAGGCATGAGATTGGGCTAATTTCTAAGAAAAAATAATTTAGACTAAATGTTCATCTTGAAAATCATATATATACTACAACTTCTTTCTATTTATTTACTTTCATTTTACTTTTACATGCAGCAAAATTCACCATTTTGAGTGCAGTTATAAAAATGTGTACGTGTGCAGATTCTCTTGACCATCACCTTATGGAGGATACAGAATGATTCTAACACCCCAAAGAATAACCTGGTTTGTATTTGAAACTGTTCCTCACCCCTCAACTCTACCCTGGGATATTTACTAATGAACTGATCATTTGTCATATGAATTTTAAGATTTTTAAATTTTAAAATTTTTGTCCCAAGTTTTTATTTAAATTTTATTTAGTTAACATATAGTGTAATATTGGTTTCAGGAGTAGAATTAAGTAATTCATCACTTACATTTAGCAGCCAGTGTTTATCACAAGTGCACTCCTTAATATCCATCACCCATTTGCCCATCTCCTGCCACCTCCCCTCTATCAACTCTTTGTTCTTTATAGTTAATAGTGTCCTGTGGTTTGCCTTCTCCTTTATTCTTCCCCCTCAACCTATGTTTCTGTTTAATTTCCTAAATTCCACATGTGAATGAAAATCATGATATTTGTCTTTCCCTGACTAACTTATTTAGCTCAGCATGGTTCACTCTAGATCCATCAACATCCTTGCAAATGGCAAGATTTCATTCTTTTTGATGGCGAGTAATATTCTACTGTGTATATATATATATACCACTTCATTCTTATTCATTCATCAGTTGGTGGCCATTTAAGCTCTTTCCATAATTTGGCTATTGTTGATAATGCTGCTATAAACAAGGGGTGCATGTGTGACTTTGAATCAGTATTTTTGTATTGTTTGGATAAATACCTAGTAGTGCAATTACTGGGCTGTAGGGTAATTCTATTTTTAACTTTTTGAGGAACCTCCATACTATTTTCTAGAGTGACCGCACAAGTTTGCATCCCACCAACAGTGTAAGAGGGTTCCCTTTTTACCACATCCTTGCCAAATTTTTGTTGTTTCCTATGTTGCTAATTTTAGCCATTCTGAAAAGTGTAAGGTTGTATCTATCGTGTAGTTTTGATTTGTATTTTTCTGATGATGAGTGATGTGATGCTCAGCATCTTTTCATGTGTCTGTTAGCCATGTGGATTTCTTCTTTGGAAAAAAAAAGTCTATCCATGTCTTCTTCCCATTTTTCAAAAAAAAATAATGTTTCTTTATTTTTGAGAGACAGAGAGAGACAGAACACAAGCAGGGGAGGGGCAGAGAGGGAGTCATAGAATCTGAAGTAGCTCCAGGCTTTTAATTCTCAGCACAGAGCCAGATGTGGGACTTAAACCCATAAACCCTGAGACTATGACCTGACCTGAAGTTGGACGATTAACTGATTGAACCACCCAGGCTCCCCTCTTCTTCCCATTTTTTTTTTAACTGGAATATTTGTTTTTTGGATGTTGAGTTTGATGAATTCTTTATAGATTTTAGATATTAACCCTTTATCAGATTTGTATTTGGAAATACCTTCTCCCATTCTGTAGGTTGCCTTTTATTTTTGTTGATTGTTTCCTTCATAGTGCAGAAGTGATTTATCTTGATGAAATCCCAATAGTTTATTTTTGTTTTTGTTTATCTTGCCTCCAGAGTAGTGTCTCTTAAGAAGTGCCTATCGCCAAGGTCAAAGAGGTTACTGTCTGTTTTCTTCTGTAGGATTTTGATGGTTTCCTGTCTCACATTTAGGTCCTCCATCCATTTTGAATTTATTTTTGTGTATGGCGTATGAAAGTTGCCTAGTTTCGTTCTTTGCATGTTGCTGTGCAGTTTGACCAACATCATTTGTTGAAGAGATGCCTTTTATTCATTGAATATTTTTTCCTGCTTTGTTGAAAATTAGTTAACCATATAGTTACGGGTCCATTTCTGGTATGTATATTCTGTCCCATGGATCTATGTGTCTGTTTTTGTGCCAGTAAAATACTGTCTTGATGACTAAAGACTTGTAATGTAGATTGAAGTCTGGAATTGTGATGGCTTCAGTTTGCTTTTCTTTTTCAAGACTGCTTCAGTATTTGAGATATTTTGGGTTCCATACAAATTTGGAAGTTGTTTGTTCTGTGTGAAAAAATGCTATGGGTACTTTGATAGGGATTGCATTGAATATGTATATTGCTTTGAGTATTATAGACATTTTAACAATATTTGTTTTTCCAATCCATAAGCATTGAATGTTTTTCCATTTCCTTGGGTTCTCTTCAATATCTATCATCAGTGTCTTATGGTTTTCAGAGTACAGATCATTTATCTCTTTGATTAGGTTTATTCCTAGTTACTTTATGGTTTTGGTGCAATTGTAAATGGGATTGATTCCTTGATTTCTCTTTCTGTTGCTTCATTATTGATGTATATAAATGCACCAGATTTCTGTATGTTGATGTTGTATCTTGCAACTTTGTTTAATTCATGTATCAGTTCTAGAAATTTTTGGGTGGAGTCTTTTGGGTTTTCTTCCTAGAGTATTATGTCCTCTGAACTGTGATAGTTTGCTTTCTTCCTTGCTAATTTGAATGACTTTGTTTCTTTTTGCTGTCTGGTTGCTGAGGCTAAGACTTCGAGGAATGTGTTAAATAACAATGGTGAGAGTAGACATCCCTGTCTTGGTCCTGACAATGGAGGAAAACCTCTTGGTTTTTCCCTATGGAGGATGATATTAGCTGTGGGTCTTTCATATATGGCCTTTATGGTGTAGGTATGCTCCCTCTATCCTTACTTTATTAAGGGTTATTATCAAAAATGGTTGCTGTATTTTATTAAATACTTTTTAAAAAATCTATTTAGAGGATCATATGGTTCTTACCCTTTCTTTTATTAATGTGGTGTATCACATTGATTGCTTTATGAATATTGAGCCCCTCTGCAGCTCAGGAATAAATCTTACTCAATCATGGTGAATAAGTATTTTAATGTAGTGTTGGGTTCAATTTGTTAGTATCTTGTTGAGATATTTGCATCCATGTTCATCAGGGATATTGGCCTATAATTCTCCTTTTTAGTGGGTTCTTTATGTGGTTTTGGAATCAAGGTAATACTGGCCTTGTAGAATGAGTTTGGAATTTTCCTTCCATTTCTATTTTTTGAATAAATTTGGTAAGAATAGATATTAACCCTTTTTTAAATGTCTAGTAGAATTTCCCTGTGAAGTCATCTGACCCTGGACTTTTGTGAGTTGGGAAATTTTTCATTACTGATTAAATTTCATTGCTGGTTATGGGTATTTTCAAATGCTCACTCTCTCTCTCTCTCTTTCCCTCTTTCTCTCCTCTCTCCCTGATCAGGTCTTCCTCCTTCTGCAGCACCAACTGCTCTTTTATCCCCAAATTCACATCACTGTACCTTGTACCTTCCACAGTGTGGCCTCTTTTCTCCCTCTAGTTGTGGAGTTTGTTCTCTCAGTCCTCAGATCGATTTCCTGGGTATTCAGAATGATTTGGTAGCTACCTACCTGTGTTCAAAGGAGGAGGAAAGCATGTCTTCCTCATCCTCTGCCATCTTAATTCCTCTTCCCAAGTCATTGATTCTACTAAAACTTCTTTAATGGTATCTTCAACAAAAGCTTGATTTTGATTGAAGGATGAAAGAAAAATTGTAAGAAACAAAAGGAATCAGTGAAATACAAACTCAAAATGCTTGCTATTTGTTTTGTTTTGTATTTTTTATGATTTACGATTAGGCTAGAATATATATACTTTTTAATGTAGACAACACATTCCCTGACTTGAAGGAACTTAAAATCAAACCCACAATCAGTCTCAATGTTAGACAGATATCTTGCCCCTTTAGTTATACTAATGTTTCTGGAAATTCTGAATGATTGAAAACTAGTTATATATATGCTAAAGAGGAGTTTTGGGAGGATTCCATAACCTTTAAGTCACCATATTCCTAGTGCTTTAAAAACATCCCCTACTTGCTAGGGTGGTTTTTTACACAAAGGAAAATATCTAGTAACAAAAGGAGTGGCTGGTTTTGCATTTTTGCAAACTTTTTAATGTCTCTTTCAATTTAAGAGTTAGATTATCACACCTGTTTTGCATTCAAGCTGTTTGATGTATGATAAGTTTTTTTGGCTTAAGTTCTGAGTTTGCAACTCAATTACAAGATTATTCTTCTTTGAGATAACTTTGGTATTTTTTTGTGTAGTAGAAATGCTTTAGGTATACTTGAATTTTTATCACACCACATATTAAACATATATTTTTAATTGTTGAAATTTCATAAAATTGACAATTTTTCCTGTTTAATACAGGACATTCATAAAATAATTTTTATTTATTTTTTCCTGTGGCCGTTAAAAGATAATGAATGCAATCACTATTCATACAGTTAGATGTCACTGCCTTGATGTCCTTTTGCATAATCTGCAAATGCCAACACAGAAAGAAGAAGAAGAAGAAAAAATTCACATCTTTGTATTATTATGAAAATAGTTTTGATGCTGAAGATCACCTGAACTTGCCAGGAAACACCAATAGTCCCTGGTCCACACTTTGAGAAATTATTCTCTGGGACAATGTTTCTCAAATATAATGTGTAGAAAATCATCTGGTAAAGTTATTCAAATGAAGGGTCTGATTCATTATGTCTAGGATGGAGCCCATTATTTTGGGTCTTCAACAAGTTCCCAGATAACAGCATGTTACTAATCCCTTGACACTTTGAATATCAAAGCTCTGAGGTACCAATTATCAATTACTTTTAATGTCATCCCTCCTTAAACTTCTTAGATTCAATGATCAAATAGTTTTACTTGTTTTATTTTGGTTCTTATACTGGTGGTAAATCTATTAATATAGACCAAATCATACAAAAACATATAACTCTATCAATAATTGTCAAAAGGATAAATAAATACATACATACATACATACATACATTTATATTCTTCTTTGATTTGTCTTTTTTTAGGTGATTGACATGTCAAAATTGAAAAGACATATTTTGGTGAATATCTTATTCCTTTGGTCATGTTGTCTCTTTCAGTTTTCATACATCATGAATGATATTGAACAACATAGGCAATCTGGCCTTACCTTTTCATGTTGCTAATTTATAAAGATCATTTTAATATATAGACTAGTGTAGGGTGCCTGGATGGCTCAGTCGGTTAAGTGTCCGACTTCGGCTCAAGTCATGATCTCGCGGTCCATGAGTTCAAGACCCCATCGGGCTCTGTGCTGACAGCTCAGAGCCTGGAGCCTGTTTCAGATTCTCTGTCTCCCTGTCTCTCTGACCCTTGCCCGTTCGTGCTCTGTCTCCCTCTGTCTCAAAAATAAATAAACGTTAAAAAAATTTAAACAAAATATATATAGACTAGTGTTCACTAGCTAAAAAATTAGAAATCAAGGAAGGGTTGGGACTGTCTCTTTAAATTCTTGTATGTATACAAAATGTGTAGGGCTATATTTTAGTTATGTTAGCATTTCTCAAGATTCCGTTATTTCTTTACAACTCTTGTGAAGCTGACCATAGTTTTCATTATTAACTATAATTCTTTTAACTTTATAGTTTATTTAAATTGACTTGAGTCACATTTTTAAACTTAAATTTATGCTAAGTAATAATATCAATGAAAACACAGGTTTGAAGAATAATTAATATTTTTCTAACAAATATTTTTTCTTTAAAATGCATAACTGTTAACATACAAAATGTCCATGTATCTAATAAAAGTCATCCCTCACACCACCAATAGTATACATGGCAAATTTTGGGAATATTGAAATAGTTATTTAAGATTATAATGAAAATTTTAAAGTAAAAAATAAAACAACATTATTTATTTTATAAGAATCACTGAACTAAGTTTGGATGTGGGCTTATTCTTCAAAGATGACAATTTTTTTTTCTTGGTGTTTAAGAGCACTCTCCACTCAAAGCGTCTAGGATTATACTCATGTGATACTTTGTAAAATGAATTATTATTTATTATCAGTGGATGGAACCATTCAGTACTCCCTTGTCAGGTAAGAATGACATCAAACCTTCCTCAAGTCACAGCATGGAGAATTACCAGGTAGAGTATTATGGAAAGTGTTGTGATTACCAAAGTAAATTGCAACGAAACAAAGCCCACGACATGACATCTCTCAGTGGATTTGAGTATACACTATTGCTACTCCAATAGCCAAGGGATTTCAGGATGAAATGTCATTTGCAGAAGAGCTCTCCTATCGTTATCAATAAATAAATGAATGTATTTCTTGGTGGGAACCTAATATTCGCTCTTTATTCATTTGAAGTATTTGAGATATACTTGCTGATAATCAATTATGCTGCTCAAATGCAGTACTTTTTATCCACCTGAGTTTCAACAAGTGATTTTGTGTTTGTTTTCAAATGATAAGTAGTAGCTATTCAAAATATTTGTAAAGAGAAACACTTCTTCTGTTTCATTCCTGTGAGGAGAAGTGGATATTCTTTTACCAGGCTAATGGAAGATGAGTGTGGAAAGCCTTCAAAGTCAATGCAACCAAATGGGTATTTAAGAAACATAAATGGTTTGATAAGTTTTGAGCTTATTCTATCTGTCTTTAGAGATGGGTGGTTATTGAAAACATTTCACTTCCAATATTTTAAGCATCCTTTTATGTTTTACAATGTGTATCATATCTATATAAACTGTACAAAACAGAACACTTAGATAAAGCCTTTTTCCATTTAGTGGAAATTTAATTTTTCCTTAGTCTCAAAAACAGCAAATTGTCATTTGAGTTACATTCCCTTTCAAACAATAGAAAATATTCATCTCCTTCAAAAATAGTGTAATATATATGTTACAGGAAGAAATTTAGTATATTTTAGTACTATAGTTACTCTCAACACAAAAACACATCTATCAGTAATCATTATTTTGGAAAAGGGACAAGGGTACAATGCAGTGGGTTAGTTAATCAAATAACTTGGCTAATAGAAAGTTAATCTATTAGGCATAGCCAACTTGCCAGTTTTCAAAGCCATGGAATACAATGAAATACAATTAAGACAAAAACTATACTGAGAATAATTGAATATATCTTTGATGACTCAGAAGGCACTTCAGAATGGTTAGCATTCCAGGGTCATTACTGTGAACATCAATTCTTATTGAAATGTATAAGAGCCAGCTAATGAATGTTTCCAATTAATAAAAAGCTGGGAAGACAAAGAGCTAACTATACATAGGTGTCTAAGGAGTAGAGGCTTTTTTTTCTGTAGTTCTTCCCATGCTGGAACTAAATGGGAAAACATTTTGTGAACAACTTAGTTATGTTGGGTAAAATAATATAATTATTGATTTATTTAAATAGATTTATTGAGAACTCAATATATGTCAGCATCTATGGCTGGGAGAGAATGATAAAATCTTTGCACACATAGCTACCAATATATGCACACATAGCTAACAATAAGTAAAATTGTATAAGAATGACTGATTATGTTTTTGTTTGTTTAATCTGTTCTGGTCACAGTAATATTGAATTCAATTTATTTAGGAAAGGCCTGCCAGCATTTGGACTTTATGAAAAGAGCAAAAAGTCTGTTGAGGTTGATGAAACTTTCCATCCTTATAGTATCAAATATACTCTGTGTACCATATGATTAACTACAGTATGAATATGAAATCTAGACAGTGACATTTTGAGATGCACTTGCAGTCAATTCTTTGCCACTAAAGAACAGGAAGACTGTTTATCTGTGTGACTATAAAATAATGTCTGTTCTGATACCTCCTGGATCAGCTTCTTCTATGTTCTGATCTTGTGGTTCCCACAATGTTTTTGTCTCACATTATGTGGTTGTAACTGATCTCTTTCATATTTAGGGACCTTTACATAAATTTTTAGGTTTTTAATCCATACTTATGTGGTTCCTTCAAGTTTGTTTCAAGTATAGATTTTTTATTACTACTTCCTGAAGATTGTGTTCAACTCCAATAGCTCTTGCCCAATTTTAGTTTCCTCCTTTTCTTGCTAGCTATAGGGGTAGTTTCATTGTTTTTGGTGGGGTGGTTCTGGGGCTTTTTGACTAAATTCTATAATGTCTGAGTTTACTATATTTGTGTTCTTTTTCATACTTCCAAAATATAGGCTCCAGGGATTTTTTAAATATGTTTTGCCCCTTTTTGTGGGAGGAAGTAAACTTAAAATGGGTTCTAAACTTAAAAATGCCCTTCATTGATTAGAGGCAAGATTTATCATCAAGAGTTTATCTAAGATACTCCATGGTATTGCTGTATCAACCTTCATTTTGTTTGGCCAAGTAGCCTGTGGGTGCCTTAAACTAAAGTAGCCCTCTCACGCAAGTTCATACCCTGGATAACAGCCTATAAAATCACAAGCAAATTTAAGTTCCTGGCATGACTTTCCCAACAGCCCTGGTGATCAAGAGTCTCCCTGCTTCCCAAGGTGGCCCCCTTCTGGTCCCCTTAATAAGACCTTGGAGCTTATAAAACTCTGCTCTTTTGGTTTAAATGAACCAATCTGACCTTAGCCTGGGAACTCCAAAGCACTCCAGCCGTTGATCATAATAAAGGCATCTTCCCCACCTTCTGCCTCTTACATTCTGCCTTGATCTCTTCTTGTGGCTCCTTGAGGCATGCCATGTATGTCCTCCAGGACCTGTGAGGAGTAAACTTCTATATTTTAATTTCTACAGTGATCTTTTATTGAAGTGAACTCACCATCTGGCACCCTGTGCTCCATTTAACAAATATTAATTCAATAAAGACATGACAGTTTCTTTGGCACATAATCAAATATTAATTTGTAGCTCAGAATATTCCTGTGTCACACTGAATTTATAAAAACAGTCCCTGTTCCCATGAAGAAATGAGATTTATATCACATATTAAAGATATCTGCTTTGGATATCTAGATCTAGATGTGAAACTTATTTTTACTTATCAAGCAAGATGTTAACAGGAAGTTCTTTTCAGTTTCTTCATTGTGAAAATATGAATAATACCAACATTGTTACATAGGTTAATTTGGTTCATCTTGGAAGCAGTGAAGGTAGAAAAGTGTGGGATCAATGTATTTTATGGGTTGACTTATAAGTTATGATGTGGTAGTTAATTTAGAACTGATCAGCACAAATGATCATGGAAAGTCAAATATATGGAGATTATTCTCCTGGGCCACAAATCTACCAGGATAGGCAAGTCCAGCATATCATGAAACAACTTGCTCATTACCAAGTGCTGAGGGATGGGGGGATGCCTGGGTGGCTAGGTGAGTTAAGCATCCATCTCTTGATTTTGGCTCTGGTAATGATCTCATGGATCATGAGATGAATCTCTTCATCAGGCTCTGTGCTGACAGTGCAGATCCTGCTTGGGATTCTCTCTATCTCCCTCTATCTGCCCCTTTTTCTCTCTTTCTCATTCTCTCTTTCTCAAAATAGATAAACTTTTAAGAAAAAATAAGTGTTGGCAAATTGCACAAGTAAATGATATCATAGTGAGGGATATACTATAAAAGTTAAGAAGTCACGTTCTGAAATCAGATTTTATTTGAATTCTAAAACTGCCACTTACTGTGGGACCTTTACCTAACTCTCTGTAAAAAAGAGAAAATAATGCATTCCACATAGGATTGTTTAAGGGATTCAACTAGCTAATATAGTGAAGTTACTTGGCACAGTGTCAAACGTTTAGTCATTACCCAATAAATAATAGATATATTATTCTTACCAGTCAACAAGGAATAAGAACTAAAATTATAATAAAAGCTTGCTATTTTGCTTTTCCTACAAGCTGAAGGCATAGGTACCAGGACAAGAACAATGGGAAATGGCAGCCTACAACAGGAGAGGGTAGCAGGACCCCAAAATTATTTTGTTCCCATTATCTACTGAACTTTTATAGAAATAAATAAGGTATGTATGTATATAATCATGTATATATGTATTTATGTATATATCACTTTTTTCATTCATTAATTCTTTCTTTTATTCACTCAGCAAACATTTATTAAGCATATTCTCTGTGCAAGTACTATGCTTTGCACAAACACCTAGCCTGTAGCAAATACAAGAGAGGTAGTATGTATCCCTACTATCATGGAATTTATAGTCTAGAGAGGGAAAATATTAGAGCTTGAAAGGACCTTAAAGTATTTGTCTAGTTCAATATTTTCCAAACTATACTTTGCAAAATGCTAGTGTGTCATTAGATGTCAATATCTGTTTGATAAAGTGTTTTAATAATCAAATTGCAAAATTCTGTATGTTATATTAACTTACTTAGAGATTCTGTATGTTATATTAACTTATTTAGAGATCCATAAGGTATGTTAGTACATTAAATACCGAGAAATCCTGCAGTAAACAATTCTTTATTTTAGCATTTCCAAAATGTATTTGACACCAGAAGCCTTTTTCTTATGCAAAATTTGTTAATATCACAGGGGATATAATAGATTAACAAAACGCAATTTGAGAAACTCTGGTCTAATCCAGCCCTCTTACATTGCAGTTGAAATAAGTAAATATCAGAAAACACAACTAACTTGTTCAATAAGGTTCTCATTAGATGAGTAAGGGATTAGAAGCTTATTCCAGTGCTTTTTCCATCTCACAATAAAGCTTCCAAGAAATGGAATTCTCTTTTCTTTACTCTCTTAAAGACAGCTGGGAAGAGATTGTGCAATGTTTTTATTTAGTAAATGTCTAAACAACAAGTTTAAATGATTCAGAGGATAAATACTGTGATCCACTTAAGATTTTTCTTAAAAGCCCAAAATGTGTCAATCATTGTGCATTGAAATTTTATACATTAGTGGGGCACCTGGGTGGTTCAGTAGGTTAAGCCTCCATCTTCATCTCAGGTAATGATCTCGCGGTTCCTCCCTCTCTCTCTGCCCCTCCCCCACTCATTCTCTCTCTTTCTCTCTCTCTCTCTCTCTCTCTCTCAAAAATAAACATTAAATGTTTTAAAAAAATAATAAATTTTATGTATTGTAATTTGAACTATAGAATACCTTTTATAAGGATATGATTATAAATCTCATAATAGTTTGATCTATAACTCCATGCTAATTTACCAATATGGATCATCTGGCTATTTTAAAATCTGGGATTTTAACCAAACATAAGAGACTTTGTTTTATGTTTTTGAGAAGAAATCCTTCCTGTGTACTAGCATGTTTGATTTCTTGTTGAGGACTTAGTAAAAGCCATCATCTCTCACAGCACTCCCCCAAGTATGAGTTGTCAGTAGAACGATGTTGTTTTGTTTGCTTTGTTTTGTTTTTGTTCTGTTCTTTTATAAGTGGAGATAAAAAGGAAAAAAGAAATAGCAATTATTAGGTTCAGAGGTGCACAATTGAGCAATTCCCCATTCTTTGTTTTTCTGACCTCTTACTACAAATACTAGATACAGATAAATATACTTTATCTTCTTTTTAATAAATACAGAAAATAAACATAGAAAATAAATTTGGTTGGGGATATAAAATACTTCAGAAATAAAGGCAACAGAAGCAAACTCTTAGTGTTCTTTGAAGAGTAGTTTTAACAAAGTAAGCAAGAATCATTTTCTCTGGTTGAGTGTTGATTCCCCAGTGTGCTCTCAGTAAGTAATTAGAATGGCCCACTGAATGTCAGCATCAGCTTGTTTATTCTCATTATTTTATCATTTTAAAAACCCTCTAGGTGATGAGACATGCAGTATAGAACATAATTACCATTATTAGCATACTAATTGGACACAAAAATAGGCCAACTACAAGGTAGCCAACTGAATAATTTCACATTAATCAAACACCATAATGAATAAGCCTATTGTTAAATTGACAGCTTCTATAATTGGCAATATTTTGCAGCAATATATCAGAATTTCCTAGTAATGTCTCTCCAGTGTCAGATAATTTTGTAATTTCCCATGTTTACAACTTTAAATATATGCACCTAGCTAAGGTTCAAAAAAAAATCATGATGTGGATATCAGGCTTTTTAACAACTGGCCTGTCTAAAGAGAAGCTTGTTGGTCTTCAGCAAGAGATGTTAATGATAACCAAACAAAAAAAGTAATTTAGTCACGTGTTGCTGTATATTGTGTCTTATTTCTAAATACTTATTCTGGCACGCCCAAAAGACAATTGACCACATTGGTAGTCTCTTGGGGGAAATTCTACTTTATAAAAGTACTACCTAGCACTGATCCCCTACTTAACAATGTAACATTTTTTAAGGTATAGGCCATTACAAATTTTAAACATTTCATATCAGCAGTATTACCTCTTTATTGTAGGTAAATTGAGCAAATCTAGCTTCAGTAGATGAGAATCATTATGAAATCTCAATATATAGGAGATACACTTCTTCTGACATCTTGTGATACCACTTTTATTAGATTATATGCCTATTAAAAATTACTAATGATCACCAGCTGCTCTCAGGATCCAACTCTGAGTTGAGCACTGTTGAAGGTTTTATACAATCTGACCTCAGCAGGTCTTTTTTACTGAACGCCAAAATAAACTGTTCCAGCCAGCCAATCTCCTTTATGCCAACAATTCATACTATAATTCTCTTATGCATACTTTTTAACTCATTTTACCCTCCTGGATTACCTTTTACTTTTATAGGTATGCAAAACCCCCTTCTCCTCAAAGGTTAACTCAAGTCCTTCCTCCATGAAGTTTTTTGACACTACTGCATCCTAGAGTTAGTTTTCCTCTTGCTAGCTTTTTGTTTAATAGTTATTTTGTATATATTTGTTTTTCCAGTAAACACTGAGAACCTATTAAATGCCAGTTATACCATTTTGCAACAAAAAGACAAAGATGGCTTTGACATAATTCTCCCTTGAAGTTTCACAGGTGTGGTCTTATCATGTGTCTATTAAAAGTTTTTGAGAATAAAAACCCTGTGTTATATTCTTGTTGTACCACTAATTAGTAAACACACAGTATGTAATCTAGAAAACAATAATGAAATAAATTTCTTCATTACCTTTCCTATTAGGTTTCTGAAGCTACACGTCATTCTCATTTAAAGCTTCCAGTAATTACTTCAGCTTCATTTTATTTTCTTTATTATTGTTCCATTTTCTAGTAATATTTACACCGGTTATTGCTAGAATGAGTTGAATAATGAACTGGGAACTCTTTTCCTATATTGGCTTCTACATCTGGACCTACCACTGAACTTGATTTCATCCCTTCATTTATCTGCACCTTAGTTTTCTTATCTATAAAATTAAGGGGACTACATTAATAATTCATATAACTAAGTGGACTTCAGAATCATGTGATTACCATTTTTTAATACACAACCAAGAAATGGGTTAGGTCAGTGGTCTCCAATTGTAGTTGCATATTAGAATTGTGGGAAGGTTTTAGAAACTACTGTTAACTCCTTCTTTGAAACCAGTTTACTCAATTTCTGGGAGTGTACATTGGATATCAGAATCCTCTAAAAGTCTACCCCAGGTAAATTTAATATGTAGCCATAGTTGAGAACAGCTGGATTTTCCAACTCTGATTTTTTGATTTTGTATTTTAAAAATATTAAGGTCATTGAGAAAGACTTGACCAAGCCCACAAAAGTGAGTTTTAGGAAACTATGTTTATATGTAAAACAAGATATTCTTACTAATCTATTTTAAGATTTAGTGAAAATCTACAATAACTTTGAAAGGAGTCAATCAGCATCAGTTCTATGTACCATCAGCTTGAATCAGAATAGCTGTTTTCTAAGCTAATACATAATCTGTATTAGTTATAGGTTTAAATATAGATTGAATATGAAATTATGACTCATGAAGGTGAAAAGAAAGAGGAATAAGCAAAACTCTCTTTCTTGGCAAAGAGCATCAGACCTTTGCAACATTTTACTCTTGTGGTTTCCTTTTTGACATCTATTTGTGCTGTATCAACATAGAGTCCTCAGAAAATACTGAAGCTAGAATAGTTTAACTTGTGAACCTCAGGAGAGAGAACTGTGGAATATATCCCATAGCTGGCCATGTGAAGTGTATTAATTATGATACTGCCTCGTCTGATGTAAGAGATCTAAAATCAAAATAGTTGCTTAGAAAGAAAATTGTTTTTATCTCATGCAAAATCTGGGTTGGTAATCCAGGGTTAATATGGCAATTCCACAATTATTAGGGGTCCTTCTACATTGTTTCACCACAATCCTCAAAAGCAGCTTCTATCTTTTGATCTAAATGGCTGATTCAAGGGTGCCTGGCTGACTCAATCAGTAAAGCATGTGACTTTTGGTTTCAGGGTTACAATTTTTAGCCCTGTATTGGTGTAGATATTACCTAAAAATAAAATCTTAAACAAAATAAATTGGCTGCCTCAGCTCCCACCATCATGTTCTCATTCCATCTAGCAGAAAGGAGAAAAGGCAAAAGGAGAGGGAATACATTTTTAAGGGAAAAATTCTAGATATTGTAAGCATCACGTTTATCACATTGCATTAGCCAGTACTTAGCCATATGTTTACATTTTGCTGCAAGTGAGATTTATAAATGTCATCTTCAGCTGAGTAACAATGTGCTTGACTAAAAATTTTATTTGTATATACAAAGAAGCTACATGTTTGGGGAAAATTGGAGTTTCTGCTACAAACAAGATGCTATAATAACCTGCCAAATTCCCTTTCTTTACCAAGGTCCATCAGTGTCCATAACTGAGGATAAATTACCTGTTTCTTCCCTTCCTCAACTGTGCTTTCAATTCTCCACATACACATTAATATCATGGCAGAGTCAACTCCACTGCACTCTCTAAGACTAATATTTAATCAAGATTTAAAGAGCAGTAGACATTAATCTTTTTTTTTTTTGCTACTTACTGAAATATATTCTTTTTGAAGGCAATCCAGTATTGATGTGTAGTTTCAATAGTACTATAGGAAAACGGTATGAAGATTACTCAAAATATTAAAAATAAATCTACCCTACAACCTAGCAATTTCATTAATTGGTATTTATCCAAAAGATACAAAAATGTTTATATGAAGAAACACATGCACCCTGATGTTTATAGCAGTGGTGTCAACAATAGCCAAATTATGGAAAGAGCCCAAATGCCCATAGACTGATGAATGAATAAAGAAGATTTGATGTGTGTGTGTGTAAATATATATATATATATATATATATGTGTGTGTGTGTGTATACATATATATATGTGTGTGTGTGTGTGTGTGGAATACACACACACAGTGGAATACTACTTGGTGAGAAAAAAGAATGGGAAGGGAAAATAAGATAAAAACAGAAAGGGAGGCAAACCATAAGAGACTGTTAGATACAGAGAACAAACTGAGGGTTGCTTGAGAGGTGTTGGGTGGGGGGATTGGCTAAATGGATGGTGGGCATTAAGGAGGGCTTTTGTTGTGATGAGCACTGGGTGTTATATGTAAGTGACGAATCACTAAATTCTACTCCTGAAACCATTATT
Source organism: Lynx rufus (assembly GCF_022079265.1). Lineage (NCBI taxonomy): Eukaryota > Metazoa > Chordata > Mammalia > Carnivora > Felidae > Lynx > Lynx rufus. The sequence continues at coordinate 50,721,753 of NW_025814828.1, read as the reverse complement.
ACACTATATGTTAACTAATTTCTATTTAAATTAAAAAAAAGGAATGGGAAGAGGGCACTTGTTGGGATGAGCACTGGGTGTTGTATGGAAACCAATTTGACAATAAATTATATTAAAAAAAACAGGAATGAAATCTTGCCATTTGCAACAACATGGATGGAACTAGAGTGTATTATGCTAAGTGAAATAAGTCAGTCATTGAAAGACAAATATCATATGATTTCACTCACATGTGGAATTTAAGAAACAAAACAGATGAACATAGGGAAAGGGAAACAAAAATGGTAGCAACAAAGAGGGAGGCAAACCATAAGAGACTTAAATACAGAGAACAAAACTGAAGTTTGCTAGAGGGAAGGTGTTTGTGGGACGGGCTAAATGGGTGATGGTCATTAAAGAGGGCACTTGTTGGGATGAACACTGGGTGTTATATGTAAAGGATGAATCAGTGGGTTCTACTACTAAAACTAGTACTAATTAACTTAAATTTAAATAAATTTATTTTTAAAAATAGCACTATTGAAAATATCAAGTCTGAATAACTTGCCTTTCCTGACCTTTGGCTATTTAAAGCATGAACACATGACTTAGGATAAATCAGATTCTCCCACTTCGGACTCTGAGTCTAAAGCAAGTGAATAAGGAAAGGATTAGTTTAGATTTTATCCCACAAATATCAGGGTAACTTGCATGCCAGAGTAGAATCCAAGATTTGGTTATGACTATAGTAATAATGTTACCCTAACCAGGTGTGACTTTAGCTATGTTTTTTATTTGTTTTTCTTGGCTTTTACTCTTTTTTTCTACCACGACATTTGTAATGGGAAGTTACTGTTTAATGGATGCAGAGTTTCAGTTTTGCAAGATAAAAAAAATTCTCAAGATTATTGGTGGTGATGGTGGCACAACAATGTGAATGTACTTAATGTACCACATTGTATATTTTTAAAAAGGTTAATATGGTAAATGTTATTTTAAAATGTATGTTTTACCACAATTGAAAACATGATAGACAAATTAAGAGATTTTCAGACAAAAATTCAGTTTGTTACAAGTAGATCACCTCTGAAAAAAAAAATATGAAGACAGCCCATCATGTTGAAATGAGAAGATACCAAGCATTAACTGGAAGCTGCACAAAGAAATAAAAGTCTCCCCTAAAAGTAACTACATAGATAAACATGAAATCCATTATTACTATATTTTTAGTTCAAAACTCCACTTTTTATTTCTTACACAGACTATAAAAGACAAATACATAAAAGTAATGATAAATCTATGTTATTGGATACACAGCATATAAGAACAGAATGTGTTTGTAAAGAAAAGTATAATAAGGGTCAGAGATGATTAGGAGCAAGACACTCTCAGCATGAATTGCCCAGAGACTGCAGCAATCTGACCCCACTTCAGCTTTAGCTAAACTTCCAATATGCTCACTGTGTGGAGAACCCAAAGACCCCCCAGCTCACACCAGTCACAGCTCCATCCAGGCAGCAAACATGACCAAGCACACACAGTCTACATAGAAGATGGCCATACACAAGACTATTTCTTCAAGTTTAGAAATAGCTATTCCACCTATTCCATAGAAAAAATACAGAAATTCAAAAAAAGTGGAGATACAGAGAAATTTGCTCCAAAAGAAAGAACAAGACAAATCCCCAGAAAAAGAGCTAAAAAATGGAGATAAGCAAGAAGACTGATAAAAAATTAAAGTAATGATCATAAAGATGCTTACTGAGCCTGACAGAAGAGTGGAAAAATTCAGTGAGACATTCAATAAAGAAATAAACATATAACAAAGAACCAAATGGATTTGAAGAATAAAATAACTGAAATAATAAATACAGTAGAGGAAATCAACAGTGGATTAGTGGTACAGAATAATGTATCAGTGATCTGGAAAACAGGGTAATACAAGCATCCGAGGTGAATAGCAGAAGGAGAACATTATTTTAAAAATGAGATAAGTGACAGGATGTTTTGGACATCAAATGAAAAAAACATTTGCCTTATAGAGTTTCCAGGGAAGAAGAGAAAGAGAAAGGGGCAGAAAACTTAAAGAAACAATAGCTGGAACATTCCCTAAGGAAGGAAACAGACAACTAGGTTCAAGAATCATCAAGGGTTCCAAACAAGATGAACCACCAAATTTCCACACCAGGATATATAATAATTAAAATGTCAAAGTTTAAAGATAGAGATTTTTTTTTATTTTAGAGAGAGAAAAAGTGTGCATGTGAGTGGTGAAGAGGGGAAGAGAGAGAGAGAGAAAGAGAGCATTTTAAACAAGCATCAGTGCAGAGCCCAATGCAGGACTTGATATCATGACCCTGGGATCATGAACTGAGCCAAGATCAAGGCTCAACTGACTGAGCCACCCAGGTGCCTGTAAAGAGAGAATTTTGAAAGCAGAAAGCGAGAAGAAAAAAAGTTATGTATGTTGGAAAACTTATAAGGCTGTCAGCTGATTTTTTATCAGAAATTTGTGGGCGAAAAGGGAGTGTCATGATATTCAAAGTGCTGAAAAGAAAAAAAAAAAAAGGCTATAACCAAGAATACACTCCCAGAAATCCGATTTGAAGGAGAGATAAAGAGTTACCTAGACAAGAGTTAATGGAGTTTACCACCACTAAAGCAGCCTTATAAGAAATGTTAAAGTGACTTCACTAAATGGGAAAAAAAATCACCATAAGTAGACATAAGAAAATTATAAATAAAAATGTAAAATATGAAAATATATACATAAAATATGGAGGAAGGAGAAAAAGAGAAATATTTTTTTAGAATGTGCTTGAATTTAAATAACAATCAACTTACTATAGAGTACTATATCTTTCGGATATTACATATGAACTTCATGGGAAACACAAACACCACAATTATAATAAACAAAAAGAAAAAAAAGAAATCAAAGGATAACACTACAGAAATTCATCAATCACAAAGAAAGACAGCAAAAGAAGAAGAAAGAGAGAACTACAAAACCAACTAAAAAACAAATAACAAATGGCAATAAGTACATACCTATCAATAATTATTTTAAATGTAAATGGAATAAATGCTCTAGTCAAAAGACACAGAGTGGCAAATGGGTGGAAAAACAAACCCCTCCTATATACTATCTACAAGAGACCCATCTCAAGACATACAGACTGAAAGTGAAGGAATGAAAAAAAAATTATCATGCAAAATAAAGTGAATAAAAAAGCCAGCATAGCTATCCTTATATCAGAGAAAATAGACATTTAAGCCGCCTGCAACAAGAGACAAAGAAGGACATTACATAATGATACAGAGATCAATCCAACAAGAAAAAATAACAGTTGTAGATATCCATCCAATAGTACAGCACCTAAACAGACAAATAAAATGCTAATGAACATAAAGAGAGAATTTGATTGTAATATGATAATACTAAACGACTTGCCGCAATTACGTCAATGGATAAATCATGCAGGCAGAAAATCAATAAGAAAACAGTGTCTTCACATGACACATTAGACTAGACAAACATAACAGATATATATAAAACATTCCATCTAAAAACAACAGAATGCACATTCAAGTGCACATGGAATATTATTGAGGATAGATCACATGTTATGCCACAAAACAAGTGTCACTAAATTTAAGGAGATTGAAATCATACCATGAATCTTCACTGACCAAAACAATATGAAACTAGAAATCAATCACAAGGAAAAAAAAGCTGGAATAAAACAAACGTGGAGGTTAAACATAATAATGCTAAACAACCAATGGATCAAAAAGAAATTAAAGAAGAAATTGAAATATACATGGAGACAAGTGACAACGAAAGCACAACAGTCTAAGATCTTTTGGATGCAGTGAAAGCAGGACTAAGTGGGAAATTTAAAGCAATACAGAAACACCTCAAAAAAAGGTAAAATAATCTAAATTTACATGAAAAGGAATAGAAAAAGAAAAAAAAAACAAAGCTTAAGGTGAGTAGAAGAAAATACTAAAGGTCAAAGAAGAAATAAATAACATAGATACTAAAAAATTGAAAAATAAAAACGACGAAACCAAGAGTTAGCTCTTTGAAAAGAGGAACAAAATTGATAACCACTTAACCAGACTCATCAAGAAAAAAAGATAAAATATCTAAATAAAGGGAATCAGAATTTAAGAGGAAAAGTAACAACTGACAATACAGAAATAAAAAAGAGAATGCTATAAAAATTATATGCCTCATGATGATGGTGAATAATTCTTTTTATATTCTGGTAAATTTGATTTGCTAGTACCTTATTGAGAATTTTTGCATCCATATTCATCAGGGATATTGGCCTGTGGTTCTCTTTTTTTGCTGACTCTCTGCCTGGTTTGGGAACCCAAGTAATTCTGGCTTACCCAAGTAAGTCTGGAGGTTTTCCTTCCATTTTTATTTTTTGGAACAGCTTGAAAAGGATAGGTATCAACTCTGCTTTAAATGTCTGGTAGAATTCCCCAGGGAACCCATCTGATCCAGGACGCATATTTTTTGGGAGATTTTTGATGACTGATTCAATTTCTTCCGTAGTTATGCATCTGTTCAAATTTTCTATTTCTTCCCGTTTGAGTTTTGGTAGTGTGTGGGTGTTTAGGAATGTGTCCATTTCTTCCAGGTTGTATAGTTTGTTGGCATATAATTTTTAATAGTATTCCCTGATAATTTCTTGTACTTCTGAGGGAGTGTTTGTAATAAATCCATTTTCTTTCATGATTTTATCTATTTGGGTCATCTCTCTTTTCTTTTTGAGAAGCCAGGCTAGAGGTTTATCAATTTTGCTTATTTTTTCAAAAAAACAACTCTTGGTTTCATTTATCTGTTCTTTTTTTTTATTCTACATTGTCTATTTCTGCTCTGATATTTATTATTTCTCTTCTCCTGCTGGGTTTGGGGTGTCTTTGCTGTTCTGCTTCTAGTTTCTTTAGATGTGCTGTTAAATTTGTATTTGGGATTTTTTTTGTTTCTTGAGATAGGCCTGGATTGCAATGTATTTTCCTCTTAGGACTGCCTTTGCTGCATCCCAAAGGGTTTGGATTGTTGCATTTTCATTTTCATTTGTTTCCATATATATTTTGTTTCTTCTCTAATTGCCTAGTTGACCTATTTGTTCTTTAGTAGGATGTTCTTTAGCCTCCAAGCTTTTGGAGGTTTTCCATACTTTCTCCTATGGTTCATTTCAAGTTTCATAGCATTGTTTTTTAAAAAAATTTTTTTTCAACGTTTATTTATTTTTGGGACAGAGAGAGACAGAGCATGAATGGGGGAGGGGCAGAGAGAGAGGGAGACACAGAATCGGAAACAGGCTCCAGGCTCTGAGCCATCAGCCCAGAGCCTGATGCGGGGCTCGAACTCCCGGACCGCGAGATCGTGACCTGGCTGAAGTCGGACGCTTAACCGACTGCGCCACCCAGGCGCCCCAAATCTCAAGTTTCATAGCATTGTTAACTGAAAGTGTGCATGGTATGTATGATCTCAATTCTTTTATACTTATGAACGGCTGTTTTGTGACCCAGTGTGTGATTTCTCTTGGATAATGTCCCATGTGCACTTGAGAAGAAAGTATATTCTGCTGCTTTGGGATGTAGAGTTCTAAATATATCTGTCAAGTCCATCTGGTCCAATGTATCATTCAGGGCCATTGTTGCTGGGCTGCAGGGTTAGTTCAATATTCGCAAATCAATCAATGTGATACATAACATTAGTAAAAGAAAAGATAAGAACCATATGGTCCTGTCAATAGATGCAGAAAAAGCATTTGAAAAAACACAGCATCGTTTCTTGATGAAAACCCTCAAGAAACGTGGGATAGAAGGAACGTACTTAATCATCACAGAAGCCATTTATGAAAAGCCCACAGATAATATCATCCTCAATGGGGAAAATCTGAGAGCTTTCCCCCTGAGGTCAGGAACATGGCAGGGATTTCCACTCTCACCACTGTTTTTTAACATAGTCTTGGAAGTTCTAGTATCAGCAGACAACAAAATGAAATCAAAGGCATCAAAATTGGCAAAGATGAAGTCAAACTTTCAGTTTTCACAGACGACATGATACTTTACATGGAAAACCTGACACACTCCATCAAAAGGCTGCTAGAACTGGTACATGAATTCAGCAAAGTCGCAGGGTACAAAATTAATGGACTGAAATCATTTGCATTTTTATACACCAATGATGAAGCAATACAAAGAGAAATAAAGAAACTGATCGCCTTCACAATTGCACCAAGAACCATAAAATATCTAGGTATAAACTTAAGGAAAGATGTAAAAGATCCTTATGCTGAAAACTATGGAAAGCTTATGAAGGAAATTGAAGAAGATACAAAGAAATGACAAAACATTCCATGCTCATGGATTGAAAGAATAAATATTGTTAAAATATCAGTACTACCCAAAGCAGTCTACACATTCAATGCAATACCAATTAAAATTGCATGACCATTCTCCTAAAAGTTAGAACAAACATCCTTAAAATTTGTATGGAACCGCGAAAGACCCTGAATATCCAAAGTGATATTGAAGAAGAAAACCAAAGCAGGAGGCATCACAATCCCAGACTTTAGCCTATAATCATCAAGACAGCATGGTATTGGCACAAAAACAGACACATAGACCAATGGAATAGAATAAAGACTCCAGAATTGGACCACAAATGTATGGCCAACTAATCTTCGACAAAGGAGGAAAGAGTATCCAATGGAACAAACACACTCTCTTTAACCAATGGTGCTCAAAAAACTGGACAGCAACATGCAGACAAATGAAACTAAACCTCTTTCTTACACTATACCCAAAAATAAACTCAAAATAGATGTAGTACCTGAATGTGAGACAGGAAGCCATCAAAACCCTAGAAGAGAAAGCAGGAAAAAACCTCTTTGGCCTCAGCCACAGCAATTTCTTACTCAACACATCTCCAAAGGCAAGGGAATTAAAAGCAAAAATGAACTATTGGGACCTCATCAAGATAGAAATCTTGTGCACTACAATGGAAACAATTAACAAAACTAAAAGGCAACTGACAGAATGGGAAAAGATATTTGAAAATGATGTATCGGATAAAAGGCTAGTATCTAAAATCTATAAGGAACTTACCGAATTCCACGTGTTAAAAAACAAATAACCCAGTGAAGAAATGGACAGAAGAAACGAATAGACACTTCCCCATAGAAGACATCCAGATGGCCAACATACACATGAAAACATGTTCAATGTCACTCATCATCAGGGAAATACAAATCAAAACCACACTGAGATACCACCTCACACCAGTCAGAGTGGCTAAAATGAACAAATCAGGAGACTACAGATGCTGGTGAGGATGTCGAGAAACAGGAACCCTCTTGCACTGCTGGTGGGAATGCAAACTGGTTCCACCATTCTGGAAAACAGTGTGGAGGTTCCTCAAAAAATTAAAATTAGAAATACTCTATGACCCAGCAATAACACTACTAGGAATCTACCCAAGGTATACAGGATTGTTGATGCATATGGAACATGTACCCCCAATATTTATAGAAGTACTTTCAACAATAGCCAAATTATGGAAAGAACCTAAATGTCCATCAACTGATGAATGGATAAAGAGGATGTGGTTTATATATACAATGGGATACTACTTGACAATGAGTAAGAATGAAATCTGACCATTTGCAGTAATGTGGATGGAAATGGAGGGTATTATGCTAAGTGAAATAAGTCAGGCAGAGAAAGACAGATACCATATATTTTCACTCATATGTGGATCTTGAGAAACTTGAGAGAAGACGATGGTGGAGGGGAAGGGGGAAAAATTACAGAGAGGGAGGGAAGCAAACCATAAGAGAATCTTAAATACTGAGAACAAACTGAGGGTTGTTGGGGGTGGGAGAGGGCAAAGTGGGTGTTTGGCATGGAGGAGGGCACTTGTTGGGAGAGCACTGTGTGTTGTATGGAAACCAGTTTGGCAATAAATTTTATTTAAAAATATATAGGGGTGCCTGGGTGGCTCAGTCGGTTGAGCGGCCAACTTTGGCTCAGGTCATGATCTCGCGTTCCGTGAGTTCGAGCCCCACGTCGGGCTCTGTGCTGACAGCTCAGAGCCCTGAGCCCATTTCAGATTCTGTGTCTCCCTCTCTCTCTGCCCCTCCCCCATTCCATGCTCTGTCTCTCTCTGTCTCAAAAATAAATAAACATTAAAAAAATATATAAAAAATAAATAAATATATATATGTATATATATATATATATGCCAACAAATTGGGGAGCTTAGAAGAAATGGATAAATTCCTAGACATACACAATCTCCCAAACTGTAGTAAGAAGAAATAGAAAATTTGAACAGACTGATCACTATTAAGAAAATGTAATCAGTAATCAAAAAAAATACCAAAAAATAAAACTCTAAAACCAGATGATATCACGGGTGATTACTACCAAGCAGTTAAGAGTTAATAAGCTGAGAACTATGAGCTGAAGAAGATGGCGGCGTAGGAGGACACTGAGCTCACTGCGTCCTGTGGATCACTTAGATTCCATCCACACCTGCCTAAATAACCCAGAAAATCTCCAGAAGACTAGAAGAATGGATTCTCCAGAGGCAAGCTTAGATGAGAGGTACACTGAAGAGGGTAAGAAGGGCGGAGAGGTGGTGTGCACTACACGGACTGGCAGGAGGGACCCAGGGCAGAGGGGCGGCCCACCGGCAAAGCAGAGCCCCCGAGTCTGGCTGGCAAAAGCAGAGGGGCCGGACAGAGTGTATTCGGGACTTAACATCTGGAAGGTTAAAAGTTAACAGCTCTGCTCGGAGAACGGGAGGGCTGGAGGACAACAGGAGGGAGAGTTGTTGAACCCCGGAAACAGAGCTCAGCTTCGCAGGGAAGAAAGGCGCTCACCAACATCATCTCCCTCATCCATCCCCCAGCCAAAATCCCAAAGGGAACCAGTTCCTGCCAGGGAACTTGCTTGCACCACGCAAACACCCAATGCTGTGCTTCTGCGGATCCATCCCTCCGGCGGGTCTGACTCCCTCCTAGTGCCGCAGGGCCCCTCCCGAAGCGGATCTCCGAAGGAAAAGCGAGCTGAGCCTGCCCCTCACACCCCTGTGCACCTTGCCTATTCACCCCAGCTAATATGCCAGATCCCCAGCACGACAAACCTGACAGTGTGCAAGTAGCAGAGATGGTCCATGCAACCCCACAGTGAATCCCACCCCTAGGAGAGGGAAAAAGAAGGCACACACCAGTCTGACTGTGGCCCCAGTGGTGGGCTGGGGGCTGACATCAGATCTGACTGCGGCCCTGCCCACCAACACAAGTTATTGAAGACAGCACAGGGGAAGTGCCCCGCAGTCCCACACACTCCAGGGACTATCCAAAATGACGAAAGGGAAGAATTCCCCTCAAAAAAAGTCCCGGAAATAATGATAGCTAATGAACTGGTCAAAAACGATTTAAAAATATAACAGAAAGTGAATTTAGAATAATAGTCACAAAATTAATCGCTGGGCTTGAAAACAGTATAAAGGACAACAGAGAATCTCTTGCTACAGAGATCAAGGGACTAGGGAACTGCCAGGAGGAGATAAAAATGCTATTAATGATCTGCAAAATAAAATGGAGACAACCATGGCTCAGATTGAAGAGGCAGAGGAGAGAACAGGTGAACTAGAAGATAAAATTATGGAAAAAGAAGAAGCTGAGAAAAAGAGAGATAAAAAAAATCAAGGAGTATGAGGGGACAATTAGAAAAATAAGTGATGCACTAAAAATAAATAATCTATGCATAATTAGTATTGCAGAGGACGAAGAGAGAGGGAAAGGTGCTGAAGGTGTACTTGAAGAAATCATAGCTGAGAATTTCCTGGATCTGGGGCAGGAAAAAAGCATTGAAATCCAAGAAGCACAGAGAACTCCCTTCGGACATAACTTGAATCAATCTTCTGCATGACATATCATAGTGAAACTGGCAAAATACAAGGATAAAGAGAAAATTCTGAAAGCAGCTAGGGATAAATATGCTCTAACATATAAAGGGAGACCTATTAGACTCCTGACCGATCTCTCTACTGAAATTTGGCAGGCCAGAAAGGAATGGCAGGAGATCTTCAATGTGTTGAACAGAAAAAATATGCAGCTGAGAATCCTTTATCCAGCAAGTCTGTCATTTAGAATACAAGGAGAGATAAAGGTCTTCCCAAACAAACAAAAACCAAAGGAATTCGTCACCACTAAACCAGCCCTACAAGAGATCCTAAGGAGGATCCTGTGAGACAAAGTACCAGAGACATCACTACAAGCATGAAACCTACAGACATCACAGTGACTCTAAACCCATATCTTTCTATAATAACACTGAATGTAAATGGACTAAATGCGCCAAACAAAAGACATAGGGTATCAGAATGGACAAAAAAAAAAACAAGACCCATCTATTTGCTGTCTACAAGAGACTCATTTTAGACCTGAGGACACCTTCAGATTGAGAGTGAGGGGATGGAGAACTATTTATCATGCCACTGGAAGTCAAAAGAAAGCTGGAGTAGCCATACTTATATCAGACAAACTAGACTTTAAACTAAAGGCTGTAACAAGAGAGGAAGAAGGGCATTATATAATAATCACAGAGTCTATCCATCAGGAAGAGCTACAATTATAAATGTCTATGCGCTGAACACAGGAGCCCCCAAATATATAAAACATTACTCACAAACATAAGCAACCTTATTGATAAGAATATGGTACTTAGAGGGGACTTTAACACTCCACTTACAGAAATGGATAGATCATCTAGACACACGGTCAATAAAGAAACAAGGGCCCTGAATGAGACATTGGATCAGATGGACTTGACAGATATATTTAGAACTCTGCATCCCAAAGCAGCAGAATATACTTTCTTCTCGAGTGCACATGGAACATTCTCCAAGAAGATCACATATTGGGTCACATAACAACCCTTCACAAGTATATAAGAATTGAAATTATACCATGCATATTTTCAGACCACAATGCTATGAAGCTTGAAATCAACCACAGGAAAAAGTCTGGAAAACATCCAAAATCATGCAGGTTAAAGAACACCCTACTAAGGAATGATTGGGTCAACCAGGCAATTAGAGAAGAAATTAAAAAATATATGGAAACAAACGAAAATGAAAAAAACAATAATCCAAATGCTATGGGATGCAGCGAAGGCAGTCCGGAGAGGAATATGCATTGCAATCCAGGCCTATCTCAAGAAACAAGAAAAATCCCAAATACAAAATCTAACAGCACACCTAAAGGAAATAGAAGCAGAACAGCAAAGAAAACCTAAACCCAGCAGAAGAGAAATAATAAAGATCAGAGCAGAAATAAACACTGTAGAATCTGAAAAAATGTAGAGCAGATCAATGAAACCAAGAGTTGTTTCTTTGAAAAAATAAAATTGATAAACCTCTAGCCAGGCTTCTCAAAAAGAAAAGGGAGATGACCAAATAGATAAAATCGTGAATGAAACTGGAATTATTACAGCCAATCCCTCAGAGATACAAGCAATTAGCAGGGAATACTATGAAAAATTATATGCCAACAAACTGGACAACCTGGAAGCAATGGACAAATTCCTAAACACCCACACCCTTCCAAAACTCAATCAGGAGGAAATAGAAAGCTTGAACAGACCCATAACCAGTGAAGAAATTGAATCAGTCATCAAAAATCTCCGAACAAATAAGAGTCCAGGACCAGATGGCTTCCCATGGGAGTTCAACCAGACGTTTAAAGCAGAGGTAATGCCTATCCTTCTCAAGCTATTCCAAAAAGTAGAAAGGGAAGGAAAGCTTCCAGACTCATTCTATGAAGCCAGTATTCCTTTGATTCCTAAACCAGAGACCCAATAAAAATAGAGAACTACAGGCCAATATCCCTGATGAATATGGATGCAAAAATTCTCAATAAGATACTAGCAAATCGAATTCAACAGCATATAAAAAGAATTATTCATCATGATCAAGTGGGATTCATTCCTGGGATGCAAGGCTGGTTCAACATTCGCAAATCAATCAACGTGATACATCACATTAATAAAAGAAAAGAGAAGAACCATATGATCCTGTCAATCGATGCAGAAAAGGCATTTGACCAATTCAGCAACTTTCTTTATAAAAACCCTTGAGATAGTCGGGATAGAAGGAACATACTGAAAGATCATAAAAGCCATTTATGAAAAGCCCAACGCTAACATCATCCTCAATGGGGAAAAACAGAGCTTTTTCCCTGAGATCAGGAACACGACAGGGATGTCCACTCTCACCGCTGTTGTTTAACAACAGCTGTGTTGGAAGTGCTAGCATCAGCAATCAGACAACAAAAGGAAATCAAAGGCATCAAAATTGGCAAAGATGAAGTCAAGCTTTCACTTTTTGCAGATGACATGATATTATACATGGAAAATGCGATAAACTCCACCAAAGTCTGCAAGAACTGATACATGAATTTGGCAAACTTGCAGGATACAAAATCAGTGTACAGAAATCAGTTGCATTCTTATACACTAACAATGAAGCAACAGAAAGACAAATAAAGAAACTGATCCCATTCACAATTGCACCAAGAAGCATAAAATACCTAGGAATAAATCTAACCAAAGATGTACAAGATCTGTATGCTGAAGACTATAGAAAGCTTATGAAGGAAATTGAAGAAGATATAAAGAAATGGAAAAACATTCTGTGCTCATGGATTGGAAGAATAAATATTGTCAAAATGTCAATACTACCCAAAGCTATCTACACATTCAATGCAATCCCAATCAAAATTGCACCAGCATTCTTCTCGAAACTAGAACAAGCAATCCTAAAATTCATATGGAGCCACAAAAGGCCCCGAATAGCCAAAGTAACTTTGAAGAAGAAGACCAAAGCAGGAGGCATCACAATCCCAGACTTTAGCCTCTACTACAAAGCTGTCATCATCAAGATAGCATGGTTTTGGCACAAAAACAGGCACATAGACCAATGGAATAGAATAGAAACCCCAGAACTAGACCCACAAACGTATGGCCAACTCATCTTTGACAAAGCAGGAAAGAACATCCAATGGAAAAGTACAGTCTCTTTAACAAATGGTGCTGGGAGAACTGGACAGCAACATGCAGAAGGTTGAAACTAGACCACTTTCTCACACCATTGACAAAAATAAACTCAAAATGGATAAAGGACCTGAATGTGAGACAGGAAACCATCAAAACCCTAGAGGAGAAAGCAGGAAAACACCTCTCTGACCTCAGCCGTAGCAATTTCTTACTGGACACATCCCCAAAGGCAAGGGAATTAAAAGCAAAAATGAACTACTGGGACCTCATGAAGATAAAAAGTCTTCCGAACAGCAAAGGAAACAACCAACAAGACTAAAAGGCAACCAACGGAATGGGAAAAGATATTTGCAAATGACATATTGGACAAAGGGCTAGTATCCAAAATCTATAAAGAGCTCACCAAACTCCACACCCAAAAAACAAATAACCCAGTGAAGAAATGGGCAGAAAACATGAATAGACACTTCTCTAAAGTAGACATCCGGATGGCCAACAGGCACATGAAAAGATGCTCAACGTCACTCCTCATCAGGGAAATACAAATCAAAACCACACTCAGATAGCACCTCACGCCAGTCAGAGTGGCCAAAATGAACAATTCAGGAGACTATAGATGCTGGAGAGGATGTGGAGAAACGGGAACCCTCTTGCACTGTTGGTGGGAATGCAAACTGGGTAGCCACTCTGGAAAATAGTGTGGAGGTTCCTCAAAAAATTAAAAATAGATCTACCCTATGACCCAGCAATAGCACTGCTAGGAATCTACCCAAGGGATACAGGAGTACTGATGCATAGGGGCACTTGTACCCCAATGTTTATAGCAGCACTCTCAACAATAGCCAAGTTATGGAAAGAGCCTAAATGTCCATCAACTGATGAATGAATAAAGCAAGTGTGGTGTATATACACAATGGAGTACTACGTGGCAATGAGAAAGAATGAAATATGGTCTTTTGTAGCAACGTGGATGGAACTGGAGAGTGTGATGCTAAGTGAAATAAGCCATACAGAGAAAGGCAGATACCATATGTTTTCACTCTTATGTGGATCCTGAGAAACTTAACAAACCCATGGGGGAGGGGAAGGAAAAAAAAAGAGGTTAGAGTGGGAGAGAGCCAAAGCATAAGAGACTTAAAAACTGAGAACAAACTGAGGGTTGATGCGGGGTGAGAGGGAGGGGAGGGTGGGTGATGGGTATTGAGGAGGGCACCTTTTGGGATGAGCACTGGGTGTTGTATGGAAACCAATTTGACAATAAATTTCATATATTGAAAAAAAGTTAATAATCTCAAAAAATTATAAAAAGTAGAAGGGGGAGAAAAGCTTACAAATACATTCTACAAGTCCGGCTTTAACATGACCTTTAGTAAAACCAAGGCACCCCACAAAGAAAACCAAAGGCCAATATCCCTGATGAAAATGGTTACAAAAATCCTCAAATGGCATTATCAAACAACACTCAACAATATGTTAACAGGATCGCTAACCAAGATCAACTGAGATTTTTTCCAGAGATGAAAGGAAGTTTCAATATTTTCAAATCAATCAATATGGTACAACACAACTAAAAGGAGAGAGGAGGCCACAGTGAAGAAAGTACGAAGTGTGGAGATGTGGTTTCAGGGAAGAATGGAAAGCAACGCTGCCGAAGGGAGACATCCATGGTCTCAAAGAAGGGCAAGAGAGAGAGAACCACACAGGGAAACGCGCAAGAATAGCATTTCCCCAAAGCCAAAGGCTTAGAATGTGAGATGGGCTGAATTTTGTGAGTACTTGCAATCAGCAGAGCTTAAAACCTCAAGTTTTAAAGGTCTGCAGGCTTGGCTGGGATAGAACCTAGATGGCATTGCACAACTCCTGGAGAGAAGTCATGTAAAAGACCTGGATGCAGACATCAAGGAAACAGCAAGCTGAAAAACTCCTGGGGCACCCAGTGGGGAGATTATTTGCTCTTCTCTGAGCACTTCCCTGAAAATCAGTGTTCATGGAGAATCTTTTCTGGGAGCAAAGCATCTGGCTGGTGCCATTTCCCATCTTTCAGGATAAACACAGAACCACCTGTGGGAAGCAGCAGAGTATATACAGTGGATGTCTTGCTTACATTGAGTCCCACACCCTGCCTTCAGGTGGTGGGGATTACCTTCTCAGTCAAACTTGCTTAAATCCTAGCAGAGCAGGCCCCTCCCCCAGAAGACCAGCACAATCCCACCTAAACCATATCTCCAGATCACAGAGTTCTGCAGAGCCTCAGTTCTGGTGGAAGTAGTATCAGGTCTCATTTCACAAGCAGACCAGAACACCCAGTTTAAAATTGCCACATTCAGGCCAAGATACAAGTAGTGCCTACAGCAGGCAAGGAGAGCTTCTGAAGGCAACTTTCCTGAAGGATAGAGCAGTGAAAACACAAGGGGAGAGCACAGGTGGCACACACCAGAGATATTCCCTTAAGTACTGGGTCCTGGGTACTCTAAGACCTCTCTTCATAAACCCATACTTTTAGAAGCAGGAAACTTGGCTTTTCTAACACAGAGAAGAAAGTAGAGAGTTAGAAAAAATGCAAATGGAGGAATTGATCATAAATGAAGGCACAAGATAAGGCCAAGACCAGAGATATAAGTGAAACAGATATAAGTAACATGCCTGATGGAGAATTTAAAGCAATAATAATAAGAATAATCACTAGACTTGGGAAAAGAATAGAAGAAATCAGTGAGACCCTTACCACATGGGAAAAATCTACAGCCATGAGTACTCTCTCTAGCAAAGGTATCATTCAGAATAGATGGAGAGATAAAAAGTTTCACAAACAAACAAACAAACAAACAAACAAAGGAGTTCATAATCATTAAATCAGCCTTGCAAGAAATATTAAACGGGACTCTTTGCATGGAAAGGAGAGACCAAAAGTGACAAAGAAGAAAGGATTAGAGAAAATCTCTAGAAACAATGACATAGCAAGTAACAAAATAGCAAAAAAATACATACTTATCAATAATTACTTTGAATGTAAATTGACTAAACACCCCAACCAAAAGATATAGGGTGTCATAATGAATAAAAAACAAGACCCACCTATATGCTGCCTACAATAGACTCACTTTTGGCCTAAAGACACCTGCATATTGAAAGGAAAGGGATGGAAAAACATTTATCACACAAATGGATGTTGAAAAAAATCTGGAGTAGCAATAGTTATATGGAACAAACTAGATTTTAAAACAGACTATAAAAATATATGAAGAAGGGCACTATATCAAAATAAAGTGGACACACCAACAAGATCTAACCATTGTAATTATTTATGCACCCAACATGGAGGAACCTGAATACATAAAACAGTTAATAACAAATGTAACATAAAAAATTAACAGTAATACAGTAATAGTAGGGAAATTCATTATACTTACATCAATGCACAAATCATTCAATCAGAAAATTAATAAGGAGACAGTGGTTTTTAATGACACACTGAACCAAATGGACTTAACAGATATATTCAGAATATTCCATCCTACAACAGCAGAATACATATTCTTTTCAAGTGTACATTGAACATTCTCCCTGAGTATATCACACAATAGACCACAAAAAATGTCTCAACGAGTTAAAAAAAAATCAAAGTAATACCATGCATCTTTTCTGAACATAGTGCTATGAAGCTAGAAATCAACCATAAGAAAAAACATGGAAATACCACAAATACATGGAGGGTACAGAATATGCTACTAAACAATTAATAGGCTAACCAAAAATCAAAGAAGAAAACAGAAATTACTGAAAACTAATGAAAATGAAAACACAATGGTCCAAAATCTTTGGGATGTAGCAAAAGTGGTTCTGTGAGGGAAGTTTATAACACAGGTCTACCTCAGAAAACAAGGGAAATCTCAAATAAACAACCTAAATCTTGCACCTAAAGACTCTAGAAAAAGAGCAACAAACAAAACCAAAACCCAGCAAAAGGAAGGAAATAAGACAGATTAGAGGAGAAATAAATGCTATAAAAATTTGAAAAAATAAACAAATTAATGAAACCAGGAGCTAATTCTTTGAAAAAAATCAACAAAATTGATAAACCTCTAGAAATACCCATTCAAAAAAAAGAAGAGAGAACTCACATAAAGAAAATTTCTAATGAAAGGAAGTAACAACCAACACCATAGAAATACACACAATTATAACAGAATATTATGAAAACCTATATGCCAACAAACTGGACAACTTAGAAGAAATGGACAAATTCTTAAAAACATATAACCCACCAATATTAAAGCAGGAAGAAATAGAAAATTTGAACAGACCAATTATCAGCAATTAAATTGAATTAGTAATTAAAAAAATCCCAAAAAACAATAACTCAGGAGCAGATGGCTTCACAGACAAATTCTACCAAACATTTAAGGAAGGGTTAGCACCCATTATTCTCAAATTATGCCAAAAAAAGTAAGACAAAGGAAAACTTTCATATTTATTCTATGAAGCAGATAGCACCCTGAAAAACAAAAGATAAAGACACAACAAAAAGGGAACTGTAGGAGAATATTTCTCATAAATATAATGCAAAAATCCTCAACAAAATATTAGCAAACTGAATGCAACAATATATTTTAAAAAAATCATACACCATAATCATGTGGGCTTTATTCCTTGGATGCAAGTATGGTTCAGTATTCACAAAACAATCAATGAGGTAGGTTACTTCAGTAAGAGAAAATACCCAAAACAATCGATCATTTAAATAGAGGCAGAAACAGCATTTGAAAAGGTGCAACATGCATTCATGATATAAACACTTTGCAAAGTATGCCCAGAGGGAACATGAATCAATATAATAAACACGGAATATCATGCAACCATAAAAAAAAGATGAGATTGTGTCATTTGTAACAACATGAATGAACTAGAAGGTGTTATACTAAGTGAAATAATTTGGACTAAGAAAAACAAATACCATATGATTACACTCACATGTGGAATTTGAAAAACAAATCAAATGAACCAACAAACCAACAAAATCCAGAATCAGACGTATAAATTCAGAGAACTCACTGATGGTGCCAAAGGGGTGGGGGATGGTGGGTTAAGGAGAGTGGGAATTCAGGCTTCCAGTTATGGAATAAAATAGTCATGAGAATTAAAAGCACAGAATAAGGAATATAGTTAATGATATTTTAATAGCATTATGGTGTCAGATGGTAGGTACAGTTGTGGTGAGCATAGCATAATGTACACACATTGAATCAGTATATTGTAAACCTGTAAGTAATGCACCATTGTGTCAAGTATACTCAAAAAAAAAATTAAAGTGAAAAGACAACGAACACAATACAAGAAATTATTTTCAAATCATATATTTTAATTTTCCAATATCAATATTTGAAAGGTTTTTAATGTTTGTTTATTTTTGAACGAGAGAGAGAGAGAGAGAGAGAGAGAGAGACAGTGTGAGTGGGGGAGGGGCAGATAGAGAGGGAGACAGAATCCGAAGCAGGCTCCAGGCTCTGAGCTGTCAGCACAGAGGCTGACTGCCAGGCTCGAACTCAAGAGCTGTGAAATCATGACCTGAGCCGAAGTCAGATGCCCAACCGACTGAGCCACCCAGGTGTCCCAAGAATAGTTTTTAAAGTATCATAACTCAATAGGCAAGCATCCTTTTTTTTTAAATTCTCCAGTTAGTTAACATACAGTGTAGTCTTGACTCGAAGAGTAGAATCCAGTGATTCATCACTTACATATAGAAACCAGTGCTCATCCCAATAAGTGCCCTCTTAAATGCCCATCACCCATTTTCCCCATCCCTGAAACCCCCATCTCCATCAACCCTATTTGTTCTCTGTATTTAAGAGTCTCTTATGGGCAAACACCCTATTTAAATTTTTTTAATGTTTATTTATTTTTGAGACAGAGCGTTAGTGGGGGAGGGGCAGAGAGTCAGTCACAGAATCTGAAGCAGGCTCCAGGCTCTGAGCTGTCAGCACAGATCCCCATGCAGGGCTCAAACCCATGAACCATGAGATCATGATCTGAGCAGAAATCGTACGCTTAACCAACTGAGCCACCCAGGTGACCCCAAACATCTTATTTTAAAAATGTGCAAAACCTTAGGGCACCTGGGTGGCTCAGTTGGTATAGCATCCAACTCTTGGTTTGGGTTCAGGTCATGATCTTGTGGTTTGTGAGTTCAGACCCGGCATTGGGCTCCACACTGACAGCGTGGGGCCTGCTTGGGATTATCTCTCCCCCTCTCTCTCTGCCCTTTGCCTGCTCACTCTCTCTGTCTCTCTCTCAAAATAAGTAAGTACACTTTAAATATTTTTAAATGTGCAAAATCTGAGTAAATAATCATCCAAAGAAGATGTATTAATAACTAAGAAACTTATAAAAATATAATCGACATTATTTGTCATCAGGAAAATGCAAATGAAAAGCACGTGTAGATATTGCTTCACTTCCACTAAGATGGCAGAGAAGAAA
The DNA here is from genome assembly GCF_022079265.1 of Lynx rufus. Taxonomy (NCBI): domain Eukaryota; kingdom Metazoa; phylum Chordata; class Mammalia; order Carnivora; family Felidae; genus Lynx; species Lynx rufus. The sequence goes on along the minus strand of NW_025814828.1, from coordinate 50,702,202 downwards.
GAAGGAAAGAAAAAGAAAGAAAGAAAGAAAGAAAGAAAGAAAGAAAGAAGAACAGAGGGAGGAAGGAAGGAAGGAAGGAAGGAAGGAAGGAAGGAAGGAAACATGTATTGGCAAGGATGTGGAGAAATTGGTATACTCATGCATTGCTGGTGGGAATGTAAAATGGTTTATTCATTGTGGGAAATAATTTGACAAGTTTTCAAAATGATAAACATAGAATTACCATATGACCATGTAATTTCATTCCTAGACATATGTCAAAAGAATTTTTACAAGGTACTCAAACAAATTTGTGTGTAAGCATGTTCACAGCAGTACTATTTACAGTAGGTCATATGTGAAAAGGTCTCAAGCATCCATTAACAGAAGAATGAAAAATAATAGGTTTATATACTTACAATTGAATATTATTCACCCATATAAGTGAGTTAAATACTGACACCTGCTACAGCATGAATGTACCTCCAAAATAATATGCCAAGTGATGGAAGTCAGGCACAAATGGTAATTTATTGTAGTATTCAATTCATATGAAAACTCCAGAATATATAAATCCATAGAAACAGAAGATGATTGGTTATTGCCAGGGTTTGAGGGTAGGAGAAATGAGGAGGAACTGCTTACTGAGTCGGTGGTTCTTCTTTGAAGTGATGGTATGGTTTTAGAACTAAAGGTAATAATTGCACATTATGAATTGTGCTAGTTGTCACAAAACAATTCATTTTTAAATGGTTAATTTTATGAGTTTTTTTATTTAACCTAAATAAATTACTTTTTAAAATGTTTTAGTATTTACAGGAAGGATGTCTTCCACCATTATTCATAGCAATGGTTCCATAGAATTGGAGGAGAAAATTTCCAACTGAATATATCTAGCTTATGTGTTGCCCAGGCTTACCATGTCACTAGGTAGGTAAACAACACAAAAACAAACAAAAATATTCTCTGATATTGGCTAAAATGATTGATCCTGTCATTAGTAAGTTGGCTTGCCACTACTCAATGGATGCAGAAAGAAGTATGGTTGCAATCCAGGTCATATTGTGTAGCCTTTCCTCAAAAGGCACATCAGCTGTAAAATGTAATGGAAAATTTCTCTAACAATACAAGTCCAGGCTACCAAGATATAGTTACTGATACAAAAATATAAGAACAAGTTATAATTCATTTTAATGGCAGAGACAACAGCATTTGGGCTTGGTCTTGGACAAAGAAAAATTATAATGGCATTTCACATATAAATTTCAGGCCCTATGTAACACAATATCACTGGAACTATGTCCTCAGAGATTTCAAAAGTGTGGACACTAACAGAAAATGCAGTTATATATTAGTGACTTAAGTAAGCACTCTTTCTATGTTGTGACATTTTGTAATAGCTGGTCTAAATTCACAAAATCAATCTCCTTCATCATTGCAGCATCTTGGGTTGCACCAGAGTGCAAAATCTAGGAAAACTGGGGGATTTTAAAATATTATTGAATAGGAAAGTCCATCACAATTCCTTTAGTCTTCCATTACCAGTAGGATGCTCATTAAAATTTAAATCGAACCTCTTCAAAGTGTTTATCTGCTCGGCAAATGATTCTTAGCTGATAGGAAAAATAAGCATTACTGGACTTGGAAACAGGCAATAGTATATACAGGGCTAGCCTTATATAGAGAAATATAGCAGATTCTTTCTCACATGAAGTTCATTTCTTTGTTATAAACTCAGTTAAACAAAGATTCCTTGTTCAATTCTACCATGTAAATGCTATCTCTGAAAATGGGAAATTGTTCAAGGTGCTTTAGGACTTATTTAAGCAGGGGACTCAAATGTTTTTTTAGACCAATTATTTCTGTTTCACAGTGCACTTTAAGCCAGGAAAATGTCCGTACACACATACCCAATTTTGCATGTGATTATAGTCTAGTCATGTATGGAGCTTGGGTATGACTTATGAATTAATAAACACTTCATGTTTACATTTTTACAAGTTGAAGCAAAATGAGAAAGAGTTTAAGTGTGTAAAGTGGCACAAAACTTTCAGAAGAGAATTTGGCAATACATATAACAAACTGTAAAATTTCCCAGTAATAAACTTACTTTGAAAAAATGACGCTATATATACAGTCAGTAATTCGATATATGTAAAAAAGTTAACATGGCAAAAAAGTAGAAAATACAGTAAGTATTCAAAAAAAATGCAAAAACGGGGCTCCTGGGTGGCTCAGTCGGTTAGGCGTTTGACTTCAGCTCAGGTCATGATATCGCTCGGTTTGTGAGTTCAGCCCAGCGTCGGCTCTGTGCTAAAAGCTTGGAGCCTGGAGCCTCCTTCACATTCTTTGTCTCCTCCTCTCTCTGACCCTCCCATGCTCATGCTCTGTCTCTCTCTGTCTCTCAATAATAAATAAACGTTAAAAAAATTTAAAAAATGCAAAAAAGTAAATGGTAACTATGTGAGGTGATGTGAGCTGTTTATTAGCTTGATTGTGGTAATTATTTCACACTGTATGCGTGTGTGTGTATATATATATATATATATGTATATATATCACCAAATTTTGTGCCTTAAACATAAACAATTATATCTAGCAATTGTACTTCAATTATACCCTGAAAAATACCCTGAAAAAAAGAGTAGAGAAGAAATAAAATTGGTTTAACAAATTATGACATGTTTATACCATGAATTATTAAGCAGCAATTAAAATAGTATTTGTGAAGGGTGCCTTGATAGCTCTGGTGGCTAAGCATCTGACTTCAACGCAGATCATGATTTCATAGTTCATGAGTTCAAATCCTGATTTGGGTGAGCTCAAGCCCTGCTTCAGGTGAATATGAGCCTCACTTTGAGTGAACCCTGCTTCTTTCTCTGTCTCCCTCTCTCTGCCCCTTGTGGGATTCTCTCTCTCTTCCTCTCTCTCTCTGCTCTTGCTCTCTTGTGCCCTCTCTGTGTCACAAAATTAATTAATTAATTATTTATTTATTTATTTATTTATTATACAATAAAACAGTATTTGCGAAATAGTTTAAATGGCCTGAGAAAATAATCAGCATATAATGTTAAATGAATAGAGATAAAAACTGTAAATACATTATAATATCTACTATGTTATATGTACTGTTTTTAAGTGTTTGTTCAAATTTATATACAGTATATGAATTATATATTACTGTATATTAAAATACTTATAAATGTATATGTATGTTTCTATAATACTGAAAGAAAATACATCAAAACATTTAAGGAGGGCACTTGTGATGAGCACTGGGTGCTGTATGTAAGTGATGCATCACTAAGTCTTACACCTGAAACTAATATTACACTGTATGTTAACTAACTGAAATTAAAAAAAAAACTTAGAAGAAAAAAAGTAAAATTGTCATGTGTAGATGATGAGATTATGGACAATAGGATTAAGATTCATTTTGATTTTTCTTCTTTTTATTTTATTTTTATTTATTAGTTTAGTTGCACAGTTGAGCAACATCAGATTGAATAACATTTGTAAAGACATACAGACATATATATTACATGAAATTATATTTCATATATATTATATATATACATATATATATATACACATACATATTACATATATTAAAGAAAGAACTGACCCCCACTTTCAGGTATTTTATTTTTTTTTAATGTTTATATATTTTTGAGAGAGACAGCATGAGCAGGGGAGGGGCAGAGAGAGAGGGAGACACGGAATCTGAAGCAGGCTCCAGGCTCCAAGCTGTCAGCACAGAGCCTGACATGGGGCTCGAACCCATGAGCTGTGAGACCATGACCTGAGCTGAAGTCGGACTCTTAACCAACTGAGCCATCCAGGCACCCCAAGGTATTTTAATTCCATAATTCAAGAACAATTTCCAGATATCTGTACCTTAAACAAAACAATGCAAAACAAAACAAAAACAAACAAACATTTATTCTTATGCATAGCCAGGTTGACAAAGCTTTGCTTCACTGTATTTTCTATAATTATTGTATGTAACTAGTATATTAAAAATATATTAGGGGCACCTGGGTGGTATAATAGGTTAAGTTTTCAACTCTTAGTTTCAGCTCAGGTCATGATCTCACGGTTTGTGGGTTCAAGCCCTGCATCCAGTTCTGCACTGACAGCACAGAGTCTGCTTGCGATTCTCTCTCTCCCCCACTCTCTCTGCCCCTCCCCTGCTTTCTCTCTCTGTCTCTCTCTCAAAATAAATAAATAAGCTTAAAAATATGTTAGGCTTTGCTCACATTGCAAATAAAGGCTGTTCTTGACACCAGCATGAGGAAATCATGCAAAAGAGGCATGAATATTTTTTCCAGCATTAGTCTCAGTATCACCTTTTGAATCCTTATCCTGGTCCCGACAATCATTGCCATTTGTAACCAGATAATATTCTTGGAACTCATTTTACTAGTACTTCATGTGCAGTGAACTGTTAACAAAACCATGTGAAGACTCAGCACAGAATACTTTATGCAAGTGTTTCCCAAGAGTATTCCTCAGAACATTAGTTCAGCTGGTTGTTAGCATTCCATGAGAAAGTGATTTTATGGCCAAATAGATTTGGGAAACACTTTTTTTTTAAATGTAAATGTTTTTTTTTTACTGAAAGACCTCTCAAAGGATTTGATGTGCTAATATACTTTGTGAAACTTGGATGAGGAATGGAAAGTGGAAAGTAGTGTGCAATATCTCCAAACTTATTTGTCCATAGGATCCCCTTTGATAGAGAATAGCTTGAGGCACTAGGGTTCTAAATAAGGCAATTAGGGAAAAACTACCTCCTTCTGATCTCTTTTCCTAGAACCTAATTTCATTGAGGAATCTGAAAAGCTAGATAGAAGCTTTCAGGATAAATACAAATATCCTAACAGAATAAATATGTTATAGTGGGTCTTTGGTCCCCATGAAAGGCTAACAGTGAAGATGTTGTTATGGGGCAGAAGAATTTCCAAGTACCATTAGAATCACACTTGGAGCATTTCCTGATGACTTACAAAATTATCTTTGATGTATAGCCAGTCTTCAACTGTTATCTCTCTCTCTCTCTCTCTCTCTCTCTCTCTCTCTCTCTCTCTCCCACACACACACACACACACACATCAGAAAACAAACAAGCAAACAAAAACAAAGTTAAAGCACTTCATGTCCTAATAGAATGTTTACATAGATAAAAATATGTCCCTGTTTGCACTTAGAGCTAAGCTGTTTAGTACTGGGTGGTACCATCAGGCCACACATTGACTCAAAATAGCTTCCAGTTGAGTCAGCCTCAGAGAGCTGGCAGCCCATATAAGAAACCATATTATGTAAATAACATTTTAATTCTAATGTTCTGGCAGATGGACTAGAGGAGACACTTAGGGGACTAAGGTCTACAGGAAAAAGAAAAAGAAAGAAAGAAAGAAAGAGAGAGAAATGCTGAAATTTAATGTCCCTGAAAATCATGTTCTATTGTGTGGTCTTTACAAAGATTCTTGACATATTCTGTAGGTATTTTCTCTTCTTACATGCTGATACAGTAAAGTCCAGACTGGCATTTGACAGATGGAATCTGGAGCGCCTAGGTGGCTCATTCCGTTGAGTGCCTGCCTCTTCATTCCAGCTCAGGTCATGATGTTGCAGTTGTGAGATCAGGCCCTGCAATGGGCTCCATGCTGGCCTGGAGCCTGCTTAAGATTCTCTCTCTCTCCCCGTGCCTCTCCCCACTATGCAGTGTTCTCTCTGTCTCTCTCTCTCTCTCTCAAAACACAATAAATAAATAAATAAATAAATAAATAAATAAATAAAATGGAATCTGGAATTAATATTTCTTTGAGCCCATGTATTCACACACATGAAATAAGTGGATATTTATCCTTTCTTGACTGGAACAGTAAGAATGACATTCCTAACATCATTTTTCACCATAGCGTTGTGAGCATGGGTGACAGTTTTAGACAGTAGGGATTTTGTTTATTGATATATTATGTTACAAGCAATGCATTCCACTTAATAGTCAAGTAAATTGATTTATTTAATCACTGGTTGGAAAAATATCAAAAGACTTTTGAGTCTAGACTTTATTTACTAAAGCTAACAAGTTAATTTCAAAAATAATAAAGTGATGTCACGAAGATGGTGATATAGGCCATTCCTGACATTACTCCCCCTTGAAATAAGAACAACTAATGTTTATTCAAGAACAAGACACCAGAACCTTAGGGTATGGGGTGAACTAAGCAGTCCCCTGAACCTCAGACATCAAGATAGATTGCAGTAGAAAGATAAAATAAATGACCAGCTTACAACTAGCTGGATCACTTTGTGGGAGTTCCCACTCTGATCTCACACCATTGGGATTATAGAGGAATTTGCAGAAATCTGACTGTGATTGAGAAGGGAAGAGGAGTTTGCAGCAACTAGCACATAGATATTAGAAGACCAAGTTCATACCTGCAGTGGTCAAGTAGTAATCCCAACCACTGGCTTTGTTAATCTACAAAACCAAATCAGGATGCACTGTGAATGGGGAACTAGGTGGGGTGCATACCCGTTTCATTCAGATTCTCAAATGATAAGTTTTGCCAGCCATTGTGTTCAGTTTGCCCACACCCAAGCAAGGTGCTGAGTCACAGCTCTACATTCTGTGGAGAGCGACTTCCAGCACAGATGACCAGAAGGGCTGGCAACAAACCATGGAAACTATGTGACCCAGTGGCACTTATGCTGAGAAACAAACAGGCAGAATTGATTACTCCTAATACATGACCATGGAGGCTTCTCATGCTACAAGCAGGCAGGAGGATTCATTCACAGTCAAAGTTGAAGGTAGCCCTTGGCCCCTCCAAACTGGACACCTGTTTGGGAAATTGAGAGTGGTCTACAGTGGCCATGACCCCTCCCCTTCCTGCACAAGGAAGGGAGCTAGGACAGCAGCACACATTCTGGAGAGTGTCTTCTAGCCCCATTTCACTAGAAAGGCTAGTCAAAACACCTAGAAGCTGTGCAGCCTAGCAGCACTCAAGCCAAGAGGAAGGAAGACAGAACAGACAGTTTGCAGAGGATAGCCAGTGACTATATTTGGCTGGGAAATTTGAGGTGTTGGTTAACTTAAGACAATAAAAAATTTTACCAGTTTTAGAGCTGCTTCTATCACTATGCCCAGGCAGGTAATCTAATTTGTAGCCCTGCTCATCGCTGAATACAGTCTTCAGTCCAGACAACTAGGAAGCATAACCAGAGCATATGGGAACCTGGATAGCCCATTTAAGAGCCCTATGTTCAGGGGCACCTGGGTGGCTCAGTCAGTTAAGTTACTCTTGATTTCATTTCAGATCATGATCTCACAGTTCATGGTGCAAGCCCCATGGTGGACTCTGTGTTGACAGGGTGTAGCCTACTTGGGATTCTCTCTCTCCCTGTTCCCTACTTGTTTTCTCTCTCTCTTAAAATAAATAAATAAATAATTTTTAAAGCCCTATTTTCAGTGGCACTTGAACTGAGAACATTGCCTATGGCTTCCCCATCTGCAGAGTAAAATTTGTGGCCTCACCTGACCAGGGAATCCAGTGAACACTGAAGCCTATTATTAGGCCCCAAACAACAAACTAAACAAACTATGGGCCCTGGCCTGCTGCCCTGTGAGGGCAGGAAAGCTAATTCATAGCCCAATCTACTACTAAATATAGTACCCAGTTCTGACCATCTAGTAAGCCTTACCAGAGAATTTAGGAAACTATGGAGGCCATGCTACAGCCTAACTTGTGTATGGAATGAAGCCAGCAGTCCAATGCAACTGTTCTCAGCTGGTGGCACACCCCATACCCATGTCCTCAGAGCTCAAACCATTGCCTTGGCCCAAATTAGACCATAATAGCAAAGCCCAAGTCCTCAAAGACATTACTATGAGACAAATACAGAAAATCAATCTGAAATGACTGGTGAAGAATTGTCCCTGACAAGGCAAACTTGTAACATCTGAAAGAGGAACCTCATTACTCAAATACACAGATACCAACATAAGGAATCAAGGATCATGAAAATTCAGATAAACATGACATCACCAAAGTAAATTAATAAAGATTCAATAACTGACCATAAAAAATATGGGGATCTACAAACTGTAAGAAAAAAGAATTTAAGGTAATCCTCAAGGAATTTTAGTGAACTACAACAAAAAACAGACAACTAAATTAAATTTAAAAAATAATGCACAGGGGCACCTGGGTGGCTCAGTTGGTTAAATGTCAGACTCTCGATTTTGGTCCAGGTCATGATTTCATGGTTTGTGAGATTGACCCCATGTCAGGCTCCGTGCACTGAGACTACGAAGATTGCTTGGGATTCTCTCTCTCCCTCTCTGTCTCTGGCCATCCCCACTCATGCTCACTCTCTCCTTCTCAAAATAAATAAACTTAAAAAAAACAATGCATAAACAAAATGAGGTTTTACAAGGAAATAGCAACATCAAAAATAACTAGCCAGAAATCCTAGAGTTGAAAAATACAGTAAATGAATTGAAGAACTCAATAGAGTTTTAAAAGTAGACTTGGCCATGCAGAAGAAAGAATCAGAGACTTGAAGGATAGAGCATTGGAAATTTCCCAGGTCACAAAAACAAAGCAATGAATAAAAGAAAGAAAGAAAGAAAGAAAGAAAGAAAGAAAGAAAGAAAGAAAGAAGAAAGAAAAAAGAAAGAGAAAGAAAGAAAGAAGAAAGAGAAAGAAAGGAAAGAAAGAAAGAAAGAAAGAAAGAAAGAAAGAAAGAGAAAGAAAGAAAGAAAAAGAAAAATTAAAAAAGAATTATGGGACACATGAAAATAAACAACAATTTGCATTATGAAAATTACAGAGGGAGAAGAATAAAAGAAAGGAATAGAGAGTATATTTAAAGGAACAATGGCTGAAAACTTCCTGAACATAGGGAAAGAAAATGACATCAGATCCATGAGACCCCCCAAAGGATCCCAAATACGTTTAACTCAAATAGGGCTACAAGAAATATTATAGATAATTTCCAAAGTTAAAGACAAAGAAATAATTTCAAAACATAAAAAGGAAAGAGAGAAGTTACATACAAGGGAAACCCAGAAGACAGACTATTAGTGAGTTTCTAAAAAGAAAAGAAATGAAAAAAAATCCAAAAACTCAGACTATGAGAGAATGGGAAGAGATATTAAAAATATTGAAAGAAAAATAACTGTCAGCTAAGATTTCTGTATCTGACAAAGCTGTCCTTCAAAAGCAAAGGTAGAATACTTCCCTGAACAAACAACTCTGAGATAGTTTGTTACTTCCTGACCTGCCTTATAAAAAATGCTAAAGGGAATTTTTTGAGTGGAAGTAAAATAATTAACATCACAAAAACACTAAAAGGTAGGGGCTCCTGGGTGGCTTAGTGGATTGAGATTCTGAATTTGGCTAAGATCATGATCTCATTGCTCATGGGTTCAAGCCCCACACCATGCTAGGTGCTGACAGCTGAAAGCCTGGAGTCTGGTTAAGATCCTTTTTCTCCTTTTCTCTCTGCCCCTCCTCCACTCTCATTCTTTCTTTCTCTCTCTCAAATAAACATTTAAAAAAATACAAAAAAGGTAGTTTAAACTCACTGATAAAAGTAAATATATAGTCATAGATTTTGCTTTATGGTAATAATGGTGCCTAACAATTAAAATCTAGGTGAAAATTTATAAATGTGAAAGCAAAAATAACCATAAGTAAAATAATCTGCTATTAGTTACATAATTTAAAAAATATGTAAATGTGAACAATATTCTAAAATGTGAGGGAGAGGGAAGAAGTTAAAGTGTAAGTATACAAATAATTTTGAAATTATTACCAGTTTAAAATAGGTGTTATAAATTTAAGGTATTTTGCATAAGCCTCATGGTAACCAAAAGGGAAGATCTTATAGTAATTACACAAAAGAAAACAATAAAGAATGGTAAGCATACCAAAAGATATCAAGACACATGCAAAGGACCACAAGACAACAGGGTAAGAATCAGAAACAGTGGAGCTACAAAACAACCAGAAAACAAATAGCAAAATAGCAAGTAAACATTATCTACCAATAATTACTTTAAATGTAAAGAGAGTAAGTTATCCAATCTCAAGTCACAGAATGGCTGAATGTATAAAAAAACAAAATCCATCAATATGTTACCTGCAAAAATGCAATTTAGATTTAAATACATGAAAAAACTAGCAGTGAAGAGATAGAAAAAGGTATTTCAAACAATGGCAACCCACCCCCCAAAAAAACAGGGAACATATTGATGGATTTTGTCTAAAATTTGTTTACACCAAAAAGAGAAGTGCTAACAAATGCTGGTATGAATGTGGGAAAAAGGGAACACTTGTGCACTTGTGGTGGGATCATAAATTTGTACAGTCAGTATGGAAAACAGTATGGAGGATCCTCCAAAAAATAAAAATAGAGCTACCATATGATCCTGCAATTCCACTCCTAGGAATAGATCCAAAGGAAATGAAAACACTAACTTGAAAATATATTTGCACTCCCCATGTTCACAGTAACATTATTTATAAAGCTAAGACATGGGACCTAAGAGTCCATTGATGAATGAATGGGTAAAAAAATTTAGTGTTTTAGTATATGTATAAATACATATATAATGAGATATTATTCAGACATAAACAATGAGGAAATCCAATCATTTGTAAAAAAATGAATGGACCTTGAAATCATTATGCTAAGTAATATAAGTCATTCAGAAAGACAAATACTGTATGATGTCACTTATATGTGGAATCTAAAAAGCAATTCGTAGGGAAAAAAGGTCAGAGTTTTGGCTATCAGAGGTGAAGATGGGTGAGGGGTATTGGAAGAAGGGAGTTCAAAAAGTACAAATTTCCAGTTATAATACATAGTACTTATAGGGATATAATGCATAACATAATTACTATAGCTAACAATGCATTACAGTAAATAGGAAAGTTGTCAAGGGAGTCCATTCTCAGTTTTAGTCACAAAGAAAATATTATTTTTCCTTTGGGTTTCTTCTTTCTTTTTTATTGTGTTGATATGAGAAGATAGAGATGAGCTCATCCTATTGTAATCATTGCACAATACATATAGAGCAAACCATCATGCTGCATCTCTTAAACTTATATAGTGATGTATGTCAATTATTTCACAATAAAACTGAAAAAAGTAAAAAAAAACATTAAAATCTTTAAAATTATGATACCTCCTTTGACTTACTTTGATGCATACACTTTATATATAGCCTAAAAAATTATGCACCATCTATATTTATGTGGTCCAATTGGTTTTTCTTTAATAAACCCAATCAATTGCTTGTCTTTGCTTTGATTTTATCTTTTTTCTCTTTCAGAAGCATGCATAGATTGAAGTGGTGGCAGCCTGTCCACAACCTAGTGAACACACACACATACACACAAAATCAGTCACAATACCCTCTAGTGTGCTGACTTCAAAGGCTTTCAATTAGTTTGGAAATTAAAGGATTCTGTTTTGCAAATAGCCATGTTTCTATGCCCCTCCAACTTTTCTCCATCCCAAAACTGATAAATTATTATACAGAAACTGGTTAAATGCTCACAAATCTGTGTCATTTTTCTTGGCACAAGAAGACTGTGTCCCTCTGACTCCCTTACAGTTAGGCTGAGACAATGTTACTAATATCTTATGAAATGTTCCATGCAATAATCAGAATGGATGGAGCTATGAGATTGAAAGAAAGTCTTAGAGGCAAAGCTTGAAAGAGAACTTAATTAGAGAGCCTCCTCATCTGATGTGAGGGAGAAATTGTTTAAAAATTATTTAGATTGAGAGATTTGCTTGTTACCATATATAATACTTAACTAGGACATCACCCTAATTAAAAAAGACTGAACCAAGGACTGAGGCTAAGATGACTTCCTAAGTCTGAGATTTTGTTGGGTGACTGCCATTGCTTGCACTTTAGTAACCCTTTGCATATTCATTAGATCTGAACCATGGCATACTTAGTACCATGGATATTTGTGAGTAGACAAACTAAGAGCTTTTAGAATTTAAAACCAACTGCATCAATCACTCAGGGTTCTCCAGAGGAGATGAACACACATACACACATATATACATATATAGGATATATATTGGATATTAGGATACATATTGGATATATATACATATATATATAGAGAGAGAGAGAGAGAGAGGGAGGGAGGGAGAGAGAGAGAAATATAGAGTGGTAGACAGAAACAGAGATAGACAGAGAAAGAGATTGATTTCAAGGAACTGGTTCATACAGTTGTAGAGATTGGGAAGTTTGAAATATGTAGGCCTGGAATGCTGACTGGAAATTCAGACATGAGTTGAAGGTGCAGATTTGAGACATAATTTCTTCTTTGGGAAACCTGATTTTGTTCTTTTGTTTAAAAAATGTTTCAATGTTTATTTATTTTTGAGACAGAGACAGAGTGTGAGCAGGGAAGGGAAGGAAGAGAGGGAGACACAGAATCTGAAGCAAGCTCCAGGCTCTGAGCTGTCAGCACAAAGCACAATGTGGGGCTCAAACCCACAAACTGTGATATCATCACCTGAGCCAAAGTCAGACGCTTAACAAACTGAGCCACTCAGGTGCCTCACCTTTGATTTTGTTCTTATGTCCTTTTAAATGGGTGGATATGGTCCATCCACATTATCCAGGGTAATCTCTATTACGTGTGGTAAACTGATCATAAATGTTAACCACATTACAAAATACGTTTACAGTAACATATAGCTTACTGCTTGATTAAGCAACTGGATATTATAGCCCCTTGCCAAGTTGACACAAAACTCATCATCACACTCCCAACAACTTGATTTTTCTTCAAACTCTGAGTTTGTAGCTTGCTTTAAAATTTTTAAGTGTAATATATATGTAATGTTTATTTTTGAAAGTGAGAGGGTGAGCAGGGGAGGGGCAGAGAGAGAGAGAGAGAGGGAAACACAGGATCTGAAGCAGGCTTTGTGCAGACATTAGAGAGCCTGATGCAGGACTTGAACTCATGAACCGTGAGATCATGACCTGAGCTGAAGTTGGAAGCTTAACCAACTGAGCCACTCAAGCGTAGTACATTTTATTATAGAGGTACAGCTAAAAGAGTAACCATAAGACAATGTCCAAAACATGAAACTTAAATCTTATTCATTTGTGATCTTTTTAAAATACACCCATCTATTATTGACCACATACAAATTCAGCACTCTCTTATTCTGCATTATACAATAATAAAATTCTTACCCCACTGAGATATGACAAATATTTTAGCAAGCTAAAAACCTAACTTCTAGGTTAGGCAATACCTAGGTGGGCAATAAAATAAAAGACAAATAAAAATTCCTAACAATTTACCATTTCTGTGTCATCAACATTAAATGCTCAAAAGAATTTAAGTTGGACAGACTTTTTAAAATGCCATTATCACTGCATTTTAGACATAGGAAAAGTATTTCTTCTCTGTAGTCATCTGCCTGTTTCCTGACTTTATTTTCTTTGTTTTAGTTATCTCTTCCATGCTTTGTATTAAAATAACAAAAACTGAAAGTTATTAAGGATTCATGTTTTTTTTCTTTTTAGCAGCAAAGTCTGATTCTTTTAATGGTCAATGGATCATAAGGGAAAATTAAGATATAATTTAATTTATTTCAGAAATATAAATTTCCAAGTAATATCAATTGTTAGGTAATTATAATTTTTTAAAAAATGTTTTTATTTATTTTTGAAGGAGAGAGAGACAGCATAAGTGGGGGAGGAGCAGAGACAGAGGGAGACACAGAATTTGAAGCAGGCTCCAGGCTCTAAGCTGTCAGCACAGAGCCCGATGCGGGGCTCAAACGTATGAACCGTGAGATCACGACCTGAGCTGAAGTTGGACACTCAACCAACTGAGCCACCCAGGTGCCCCAATAGTTAGGTAATTATTTAGTTTACCATTTTTACCAATGGGTTTTCAAAAATGAGTTCTCTAAGAATAAGTACAGGAATGAACCATGTTGATTCTCTACTTCATCAGTAACAAATTTCTGAGTTATATTAAACAAAAGCCTTCCCCTTTTATAGTGTTTCTAAAATGGGGATGCTTAATATCAATATATTTCATGTAAATAATTACATTTTCCTGAATATTATGCACTCCCCATTTGCAGGAAATAATGAGCACTTATAAACAGTGAAAAACTTCAGCAAGAATTGAATGCAACTAATTAATACATTGTTTTAAAGCCAACCAGCCTTGATGTATAAATAATTCTTGGCTGAATATCCTTACTATTCAGCTCATTGAAGATTTCTTGCAACTCCCTTGTAGCCTGCAAAGTTTCAGTGGACAGGTCTGCTGCTAAGCTTATGTGTGTACCCTTGTACGTTAAGAACCTTATGTCCCTAGATGCTTCCAGAATTTTCTCCATATCTTTGTATTTTGTAAGTTCACTATGATATGTCATGGTGTTGACCTCTTTTGTTTATTTTGAGGGGGATTCTTTGTGCCTCTTAGACTTAAATACCTGGTTCCTTCCTGGGATTAGGGAAGTTTTCAGCTATAATTTGTTCAAGTAAACCTTCGTCCCCTTTTCCACCTGTTCCTCTTCTGGGACTCCTATGATGTGGGTAATATTTTTCTTTTTGCAATTACGGAGTTTCCTAAGTCTACCTTCATGTTCTTATAGTTTTCTTTCCCTCTTCTTTTCAGCTTCATTATTTTCCACAATTTTATTTTCTATATCACCTATTCTCTCCTCATTTCTTCAATCCTCATTGTGACTATAACTAGTCAGGTTTGCATCTCAGATATAGCATTTTTCATTTCAGCCTGACTAGTTCTTAGGTATTCTATCTCTGCATCATGGGTTTCTCTGGTGTCTTCAATGCTTTTTGTCAAGCCCAGATAGTAGTCTTATGATTCTTGTTCTAAATTCCTGTTCAGATATATCACTTATATCTGTTTTGAGCAAGTCCTTGCCTGTGATTTCTTCTTGGCCTTTTTTTTTTTTTTGGTGGTGGTGGGGGAGGGGGGAATCTCTCCATATTTTGGCTAATTTGGCTAATTTTCTGTCTCTGCAAGTTTTGAAAGTCTGTTATGTTTTCTGCACCTGAGAGTAAAGCTACATTAAAAAGTGGTCATACGCTGTCCAGGGCCTAGCACTTCAGGAAGTGTTTCTTGTGTAGGCTGTGTGAATTCTGCTGTTGTGTTTTGGCTGCTCTTTCCCACTGGTTAGTCCTCTGAAGAGCTCTTTCTTGCTTGCAGTGGGGAGTGTTTGGAACTTTAACTAGGTGTGTTTTGATTCATTTGTTAGAATAATCATGGGGAAAAAAGTAAAAAAAAAAGCCAGATCTAAAAAAAAATGAGAAAATGAAAATTAACAACAACAAAAACACAAAAAAGAAAAAGCAGACAATTACAAAACTATAAGCCTGATACCAAAGAAAAAGAAAGAAAAGAAGTAAAAGCCTGATCCAAAAAAAAAGAAAAAAGGAAATGAAAAAGCAAACTAACAACAACAAAAAAAAACTATAAGCCTGATTCCAAAGAAGAACTAAAAAGTAAATCTCTGCCTATTTCCATCAGATCTACAGGTGATGGTATTATCACTCTGTGATAATAGGCTTGGTGCATGCAAGGTGCTGCCTGTGCTGGTCTTCTGATCAATGAAACAGGATAGAAAACAAAAAAATGGACCCACAATGATATGATGAACTAATGTTTGACAAAGCAGGAAAATATATCCAATGGAAAAAAAGACAGTCTCTTCAGCAAATGGTGTTGGGAAAATTAGATGGTGACATGCAGAAGAATGAAATTGGACCACTTTCTTACACCATACACTAAAATAAATTCAAAATGGATAAAAGACCTAGCTGTGAGATAAGAATCCATCAAAATCCTAGAGGAGAACACAGAAACCAACCTCTTTGACCTCAGCCAAAGCAATTTCTTACTAGACATGTCAACAAAACAAGGGACACAAAAGCAAGCATAAACTATGGGGACTTAATCAAGATAAAATGCTTCTGCAAAACAAAGAAGCCAATCAACAAAACTAAAAGGCAATTTACAGAAGGGGAGAAGATATTTGCAAACAACATATCTGATAAAGGGTTAGTTCCAGAATCTATAAAAAACTTATCAAATTCAATACCAAAAATCAAACAACCCAGTGAAGAAATGAACAGAAGACATATAGACATTTTTCCAAAGAAGGCCTCTAGAT
This sequence comes from Lynx rufus, assembly GCF_022079265.1. Lineage (NCBI taxonomy): Eukaryota > Metazoa > Chordata > Mammalia > Carnivora > Felidae > Lynx > Lynx rufus. The sequence continues at coordinate 50,686,005 of NW_025814828.1, read as the reverse complement.
GGCTAACAGACACATGAAAAGACGCTATACATCACTCATGTTAAGGAAATACAAATGAAAACCATAATGAGAAAGCACCTTACACCTGTCAGAATGGCTAAAATTAACAACACAAGAAATGACAGGTGTTGGCAAGGATGCAGAGAAAGGGGAACCTTCTTGAACTATTGGTAGGAATGCAAACTGGTGTAGCCAATCTGGAGAAAAGTATGGAGATTCCTCAAAAAGCTAAAAACGGGACTAGCATACAATTCAGCAATTGCACTATTAGGTATTTACCCAAAAGATACAAAAACACAGATTTGAAGGGGTGCATTCATCCAATTTTTATCGTAACATTATCGTTAATAGCCAAAATATGGAGACAGCCCAAATGTCCATTGACTGATAAATGGATAGAAGATGTGATATATATGTGCAATGGAATATTACTCAGCAATTGAAAATAATGAAAACTTGACATTTGCAATTACATGGATGAAGCTAGAATGCATTATGCTAAGCAAAATAGGTCAAAGAAAGAAAAATATCATAAGATTTTACTCATATTTGGAATTTAAGAAGCGAAACAGATAAACACCTGGGAAGGGGAGAAAAAAAGAGAGAGGGAAACAAACCACAAGGACTCTTAATTATAGAAAATAAAATGAAGGTTAATGGAGGCAGGGGGTGGAAGATGAGCTAGATGGGTGATGGGTGTTAAAGAGGGCACTTGTGATGAGCACTGGGTGTTGCATGTAAGTGATGAATCACTCAATTCTACTGAAACCAATATTGCACTGTATGTTAACTAACTAAAATTTAAATAAAATAACAATAAATAAAGTCAACCAAAAAATGTATTCCTTGCACCTAAAAGACTGAAGAAATAGAGGAAGCCAGAATTTTTCCAGGGAAAACAAACAAGGAAAAAAGTTAACTGAATACTAAGTATCAATATGGTACTTATTTTGTAGAGCAAAATGTTTTAATTATTGTTTTCATCCCTTTACATACTTAAGTACATGAAGAAATGGTACATTAAATCTTTGGAATGTTTCCTTTTCCTTTTAGTTCTATTTACTGCGATTTTTTATTCTTTCTGAAATATGAAACTATCATTTTAAAGTCAAAAAGAAAAGTCATTTCTACATTATTTGCCCATTCAAATAATCGTTTAGTCTAAGCATTATTTTCACCTTTTAAATTATATGATTGTTACAAGAAAAATTATTAGTAATTTAAATATGTTTTTAAACTGACATAATTGAAGTAGCATTATATTAGTCTCAGTTACAGCATAATGATTTGATATTTGTATATATTGTAAAAAAATCACCACAATAAGTCTAGTTAATATCCATCATGGTACATACAATGTGTGTGTGTGTGTGTGTGATAACTTGTAAGACTTAATCTCCCAGAAACTTTCAAATATAGAATACAGTATTAACTACATTTACCATGCAATACATTATATCCATAATATTTTTTATGACTGGAAGTTTTATACATTTTGGCCATTTTCATCGATTTTGTCCACCTGCCATCACCCCACCTCTGGCAACCACCAAACTGTTCTCTGTATCTGAGTTAAGGTTGCTTTTGTTTTGTTTCGTTGTGTTGTGTTGTGTGTGTGTTTATATTCCATATACAAACGAGATCATATATTTGTCTTTTCTGAATTACTTCACTTAGCCTAATACCTTTATATTGTCACAAATGACAAGATTTCCTTTGTTTTTATGTCTGAGTAATATTCCATTTTACATACATATACAATATTTTTAAAATATATTATTGACATATAATTGACATACAATGCTATATTTGTTTCAGGTGTACAACATAGTGATTACAAAATTCTGCATACTATGTAATGCTCATTACAATAAGAGAGACTACCATCTGTCACAATACAATGTTATCACAATATCATTGACTGTATTCCCTATGATGTACAACCCTTTGTCATATTTATTTTATAACTGAAAGTATGTAGTTGCTTTCAACAACTACATGCTGAAAGTATGTAGTTGTTATTCTGCATTCACTTATTCTGCATACCACCCCACGCACCTCCCCTCTAGCAACTACCAGTTTGTTATCTGTATTTTGAGTCTGTTTTTGTTCCTTTCTTTGTTTGCTTGTTGGATTTTTTTTGGGAAATTTTTATTGTTTAGAGAGAATTCATGAGTGGGGAAAAGGGGCAAAAGGAGAGAGAGAATCCCAAGCAGGCTCCACACACTCTGCGTGGGGCCCAACACAGGATCCCTGGGATTATGACCCTGGGATCATGACCTGAGCTGAAATCAAGACTTGGACAATCAACCGAGCCACCCATGTGCCCCTGGATTTGGTTTTTTAGATTCTGCATAAGTAAAATCATATACTATTTGTCTTTCTCTGCCTGACTTATTTCACTTAGCATAATGCCCTCTAGGTCCATCGATGTTGTCACAAATGGCAAGATATGATTTTTTTAATTTTATTTTAGAAAAAGAGAGCATAAGTGGGGGAGACGGACAGAGGGAGAAAGAGAGAGAGAATCTTATGCAGGCTCCATGCTCAGCACAGAGCCCAACACGGGGCTCAATCCTACAACTCTGGGATCATGACCTGAGCTGAAATCAAGAGTTGGGCACTGAATTGACTGAGCCACCCAGGCGCCCCAAGATTTCATTTTCTATGGCTGGGAAATATTCTATTGCATATATATAATACATCTAATTAACCTACTCATTTATGGATGGACACGGACTGCTTCTATATCTTGGCTATCATAAATAATGCTGCAATAAACATAGGAGCATATATATGTTTTTAAATTAGTGTTTTAAATTTCTTTGAGTAAATGGTAGTTGACTTACTGGATAATATGCTAATTCTGTTTTTAATTGTTTGAAGAACCTCTATACTATTTACTACAGTTGTTGCACTAGTTTACATTCTCACCAATAGTGCATAAGGTCTCCTTTTGTCCAAATCCTTGCCAAAATTTATTTCTTGTTATATTGATACTACCCATGCAAACTGATGTGGGGTGATATCTCATTGTGGTTTTGATTAGCATTTCTGTGATGATCAGTGATGTTGAGCATCTTTTCATGTACTGTGGCTATCTGTATATCTTTGGGAAAAGGTCTATTCAGGCCTACTGCCCATTTTTTAATGAATATCATTTATTTGTTTGTTTGTTAGTTATTTGGTGTTGAATTGTATAAATACTTTATGTGTTTTGGATATTTATCCTTTATGAGATATATCATTTGCAAATATATTCTCCCATTCACTAAGTTATCTTTTTGTTTTGTTGGTGGGTGGTTTTCTTTGCTCTACAAAAGCTGTTTATTTTTGTGTAGCCCCAATGGTTAATTTTTAATTTTTATTCCATAAACATGCTGCTAAGGCCAGTATCCAAAAGATTACTGTTTCTGTTTTCTTTAATTTAATTTTAATTTTTAATTTTTCATAATATTCTAATATATATTTTGTGTTCCTCTATTAGTTGTAACTTCATTTTCATTTTGGATTATTTCTGAGTTTTTTTTTCTTTTTCTTTTTCTTTCCTTCCTTCTTTCATTCATTCATTCATTATTTTTTTTTTGAATCTGGCTAAATGTTTCTCAATTTTGTATATCTTTTCAAAGAACCAGCTCCTGGTTTCATTAATATTTGCTATGGTATTTTTTCGTGCTTGGGAAGTATAATTTTTACTTAATTTTTATTGTTTTAATTCTAGTATAGTTAACATACAGTGTTATATTAGTTTCAGGGATACAATATAGTGATTCAATAATTGTATACATAACTCAGTGCTCATAATAAGTATATTCTTGATCCCTTTCACCTAGTTCATACATCCATCCACTCATCTCACATCTGGAAACTAACAGTTTGTTCTCTATATTTAAGAGTTGTTTAATGTTTATTTAATTTTGAATGAGAGAGAGAGAGAGAGAGAGAGACTGAGAAGAGCAGGGGCAGAGAGAGAGGGAAACACAGAATCTGAAGCAGGCTCCAGGCTCCAAGCTGTCAGCAGAAAGCCTGACATGGGGCTCGAACTCACAAACTGTAAGATCATGACCTGAGCCAAAATCTGATGCTTAACTGACTGAGCACCCCAATAGTCTTTTTTTGTTTGTCTATTTACTTTTATTCATTTGTTTTGTTTCTTAAATTCCACCTATGAATGAAATTTCACAGTATTTGTCTTTCTCTGACTGACTTATTTCAGTTAACTTTGCACTCTCTAGATCCATCCAAGTTACTGTAAATGGCAAGATTTTATTCCTTTTTATGGCCAAATTATAGTACATTTTGTATATATATGAATCTTCGTTATCCATTTATATACCATTGGATAGTTAGGCTGTTTCCATAATTTGACTATTGCAAATAATGCTGCAATAAACAGGATTGCATATATATTCTTAGTGTTTTTATATACTTTGGGTAAATACTCAGTGCTGGAATTACTGGATCCTATGATGATTCTACTTGTAATTTTTTTTAATATGAAATTTATTGTCAAATTGGTTTCCATACAACACCCAGTGTTCACCCCAACAGGTGCCCTCCTCAATGCCCATCACCCACCCTCCTCTCCCTCCCACCCCCCATCAACCCTCAGTTTGCTCTTAGTTTTTAAGAGTCTCTTATGGTTTGGTTCTCTTCCTCTCTAACTTTTTTTTTCTTTCCCCTTCCCCATGGGGAAGTTAAGTTTCTGTTAAGTTCTGTTAAGTTTCTCAAGATCCACATAACAGTGAAAACATATGGTATATGTCTTTCTATGTATGACTTATTTCACTTAGCATAACACTCTCCAGTTCCATCCACGTTGCTACAAAAGGCCATATTTCATTCTTTCTTATTGCCACATAGAATTCCATTGCGTATATAAACCACAATTTCTTTATCCATTCGTCAGTTGATGGACATTTAGGCTCTTTCCATAATTTGGCTATTGTTGAAAGTGCTGCTACAAACATTGGGGTACAAGTGCCCCTATGCATCAGCACTCCTGTATCTCTTGGGTAAGTTCCTAGCAGTGCTTTGGCTGGGTCATAGGGTAGATTCATTTTTAATTTTTTGAGGAACCTCCACACTGTTTTACAGAGCGGCTGCACCAGTTTGCTTTCCTACCAAAAGTGCACCAGGGTCTCTTTCTCTCTACATTCTCACCAATATTTGTTGTTTCTTATGTTTTTTGCTTTGTTTTGTTTTGTTTTTGTTTTTTTTGGGGGGGGTTTTTTTGTTTTTTTCTTTCAGCCATTCTAACAGGTATAAGGTTGTACGTCATTGTAGTTTTTATTCCCATCTCCCTGATGATGAGTGATGTTGAGCATCTTCTCATGTGTCTGTTGGACATCTGGATATCTTTTTTGAGAAATGTCTATTCATGTCTTCTGCCAAATTTTATTAGATTATCTGTTTTTTAGTGTTGATTTGTATAAGTTCTTTGGATACTGAGGCTTTATCAGATATGTCTTTTGCAAATATCTTCTTGCAATTCAGTACATTGCCTTTTAGTATTATTGATTGTTTCCTTTATTGTGCATAAGTTTTTGTTTTTGTTTTTGTTTTTTTTTTTTTGATGTGGTCCCAATAGTTCATTTTTGCTTTGTTTCTCTTGCCCCAGGAGATATATCTTGAAAAATGTTGTCAGGGCGTATTTTAGAGAAATTACTCTCTATGTCCTCCTATAGGATTGATATAGTTACAGGTCCTACATTTAGGTCCATATTCCATTTGAGTTTATTTTTGTATATAGTATAAGTAAGTGGTACAGTTTCATTTTTGCATATAGCTCTCTAGTTTTCCCCACATATGCTGAATAGACTCTCTTTTTCCCATTGCATATTCTTGCCTCCTTTGTTGAAAATAAATTGACCATATAATATTTCTGGGCACTCTTTCCATTCATTTATATGTCTATTTTTGTGCAAGATTATACATGTTTGATTACTACAGATTTATAGTATATCTTGAAATCTGGATTGTGATACTTCCAAGTTTTTACCTTCTTTTTCAAGATTGCATTGCCTATTTCATGTCTTTTGGGGTTCCATATTCATTTTAGGATTATTTTTTCCAGTTCTGTGAAAATGCTTTTGGTAATAACATGGAAATTGCATTAAATATGTAGATTATTTGGGGTAGTAAGAACATTTTAATAATATTTGTTTTTCCAATCCATGAGCTTGAAATAGCTTTCATTTTCTTTGTGCCTTCAATTTCTTTTATCAGTGTTTTATATTTTTCAGAGTACAGGTCTTTCACTTATTGGGTTAAACTTATTCCTAGGTACTTTAATATTCTTGGTATAATTTAAAATAATATTGTTTGCTTAACATGTCTTTCTTATATTTCATTATTAGTGTATACAAATACAGCATATTTATGTACCTTGATTTTTATCCTGAGATTTTACTGAATTCATTTATCAGTTCTAGTAGTTTTTGGAGTCTTTAGGATTTTCTATATATAGTATCATGCCATCTACAAAAACTAAACGTTTTTATTCCTTATGAATTATGAAGACTTTTTTTTTTCTTTTCCTTGTCTGATTGCTGTGGCTAAAAATTCCAGTACTGAACTGAAAAATAGTGGCGAGAGTGCCCATCCTTGTCTTGTTTCTAGACTTAGGGGAAAAGCTGTCAGTTTTTCAACATTAAGTATGATGTTAGTTGTGAGTTTTTCATATGTGGCCTTTATTATGTTGAGATATGGTCCCCCTAAACTTATTTTGTTGAGGGTTTTTATCAGGAATGGATATTGTACTTTGCCAAATTCTTTCTCTGCATATATTGAAATGATCATATAGTTTTTATCCTCATTCTGGTTGATGTGATGTATCACACTGATTGATTTGCAAATAATGAAACTCCCTTGCATCCTAGGAATAAACCCCACTCAATCTTGATGAATGATGTCGTTTAATGTACTATTAGTTTCTATTTCTTAAGATTTTGTTGAGGATATTTGCATTTATGTTCATCAGAGATGTTGGTCTGTAGTTATCTTTCTTTGTAGTGTCATTATCTGGTTTTGGTGTCAGGGTAATGTTGACCTGATAAAATGCATTTGGAATCTTTTATTCCTCTTCTGTTTTTGGAATAGTTTGTGAAAAATAGGTGTTAACTCTTCAATAAACATTTGGTAGAATTCACCTGTGAATACATCAGGTCCTGGAAATTTGTTTGTGAGAAGTTTTTTGATTATCGATTCTATTTCATTGCTGGTAATCAGTCTGTTCAAATTTTCTCTCTCCTTCTTGTTCAGTTATGGTTGATAAAAAATATATCCATTTCTTCTTGGCTGTCAAATATGTTGGCATATGACTTTTTATAATATTCTCTTATAAATACTTTTAATTTATGTCATGTCAAATGTTATTTCTTCTTTTTCTTTGCTGATTTTGTTTATTTGAGGCTTTCCCTCTCTCTCCCTCTTTCCGTCTCTCTCTGTGTTGATGAGCATGGATGAAAGTTTATCAATTTTGTTCATCTTTTGAAAGAACCAGCTCCCGTTTTCATTGACCTGTTCTATTGTGGGATATTTTTTTTTCTTTTTAATTTCTATTTTATTTATTTCTTCTCTACTCTTTAATAATTCCTTCCTTCTATTGTTTTTTACTTTTGTTTCTTTTTTTTCTAGCTCCTATAGGTGTAAGGTTAGGTTGTTTATTTGAGATTTACCTTGCTTCTTGTGATAGGACTGCAGTGCTATAAAATTCTATATTAGAACTACTTTTGCTTCATCACAAAGATTTCAGATAATTGTGTTTTAATTTTCATTTGTCTCCATGTACTTTTTTATTCTCACTTTGAGGTCTCCATTGACCAAATTATTGTTTAGTAGTATTTTCTTTTACATCCAGGTAATTTTGTATTTTTTAAAGTTTCTATTTAAAGTCCAGTTAGTTAAAATGCAGTGTAATATTACTTTCAGGTGTATATTATAGTGATTCAATACCTTCATAAAACACCCAGTGCTCATCGCAAGTACACACCTTAGTCACCCATATGATGCATCCTTCCACCCACTTTCAATGCAGCCACCCATTGAAATCATATGGCATTTGACTTTGTCTGAATAATGTATTTCGTTTACCATAATAATCTCTAGCTCCATCCATGTCATGGCATATGTCAAGATTTCACTCTTTATTATGGCTGAGTAATATATATATATATATATATATATATATATATACACACACACACACACACACACACATATAACATATTATTTATGTATTCATCAGTCAATGGACCCTTGGGGCTATTTCCATAATTTGGCTATTATAGATAATGCTTCTATAAGCATCAGGATGCATGTATCCCTTTGAATTAGTATTTTTTTTATTCTTTGGGTAAATACTTAGTAGTGCAAATACTAGGTTTTGGGGTAGTTCTATTTTTAACATTTTGAACAACCTCATACTGTTTTCCAGTGTCTGCACCAGTTTCCATTTCTACCAACAGTGCAAGAGTGTTTCCCAGTCTCCACATCCTCGCCAACACCTGTTGTTTCCTGTGATGTTGATTTTATCCATTTTGATAGATGTGAGGTGATATATCGTAGTTTTGATTTGTATTACCCTGATGGTAAGTGATGATGAGCCTCTATTCATGTGCATTTTGGCTATCTATATGTCTTCTTTGGAAAAATATCAGTTCAAGTTTTATGCCCATTTCTAATTGAATTATTCATTTTTGGGGATGTTGAGTTTTATAATTTTTTAAAATACATTTTGGAAACATTCTTTATCAGGTATTTCACTGAAAATATCTTCTCCAATTCTGTAGGTTGAATTTTATTTTTGTTGATTGTTTATTTCTCTGTGCAGGAGCTTTTAATCTTAATGAAGTCTCAATAGTTTGTTTTTGCTTCTCTTACCCTTGCTTCAGGAGTCATATCTAGTAAGAATTTGCTGCAGCCAATGTCAAAGTGGTTACTGCCTGTTTTCTCTAGGATTTAATTGTTTCATATCTCACATTTAGGTCTTTAATCATTTTGAATTTATTTTTATATATGGTGTAAGAACGTGGTTCAGTTTCATTCTTTGCATGTTGCTGTCCTGTCTTCCCAATGCCATTTGTTCAAGAGATATTTTCCATTGGATATCCTTCCCTGCTTTGTCAAGATAAATTGACCATATAGTGTGGATTCATTTGTGTGTTCTCCATTCTGTTCTATTGATCTATGTGTATATTTTTGTGCCAGTTCTATACTATTTTGGTTGCTACAGCTTTATAACTTCAAGTAGAATTGTGATGTCTCTAGTTTACTTTTCTTTTTCAAGGTTGTTTTGGCTCTTCAGGCACTCCTGTGGTTCCACACAAATTTTAGGTTGTTTGTTCTAACTCTATGAAAAATACTGTTGGTATTTTGATAGGGATTGCAATAAGTATGCAGATTGTTTTGGGTATTATAGGTATTTTATCAGTATTTAAATTCTTCTCATCCATGAGCATGGAATATTGTTGCGCTTCTTTTTGTTCTCTTCAACTTCTTTCATCAGTGTTCTATAGTTTTCAGAGTACAGGTCTTTCACCTCTTTGGTTATGTTTACTTCCAGATATCTAATGGTTTTTGATGCAACTTTAAAAAGGATTGATTCTTAAATTTTCCTTTCAGCTACTTTATTCTTGGTGTGTAGAAATGCAAAGGATTTTTTACATTGATTTTGTATCCTGTAACTTTACAAAATTCGTTTATAAGTTCTTGTTGGTTTTTGGTGTAGTGTTTTGGGTTTTCTATATATACTATTATGTCATCTGCAAAGAGTGAAAGATTTACTTCTTCTTTATCAATGTGGAGGCCTTTTATTTATTTTTCTTGTCTGAGTGCTCTGGCTAAGACACCCAGTACTATGTTGAATAGAAACTGTGAGAGGGGACATCCTTGTTTTGTTCCTGACCTTAGAAGCAGAGGTCTGTTTTTCCCTAATATGCATGATGTGTGTGTGGCTTTCATAGATTGTTTTTTTTATTATTTTGAGGTATTTTCCTTCTAACATTACTTTGTCGAGAGTTTTTATCATGAATGGATGATGTACTTTGTTAAAGGCTTTTTAGGCATCTATTGAAAGGATTATATGGTTCTTATCCTTTTTTATATTAATGTGGTGTATCACATTTATTGAGTTGCAATGTTGAACCATACTTGTAACTAAGGAATAAATTCCACTTGATCATGGTGAATCATTTTGTTAATGTATTATTGGGTTCTGTTTCCAAGTATTGTATTGAGAGTTTTTGCATCTATGTTCATCAGGGATATTGTCCTATAGTTACCTTTCTTAGCACTGTTTTTATTTGGTTTTCATATCAGGGTACTCATAGACTCATAAAATGAATTTGGATGTTTCTTTCCTTTTCTATTTTTTTAATTGATTTGAGAAGAATGGGTATTAGCTCTTATTTAAATGTTTGGTAGAATTTCCCTGTGAAGTCATCTGGCCCTGGACTTTTTTGGGAGTTTTTATTTTTGTTTATTGCTAGTTCAATTTCTTTGTTGGTCATCTATCTGTTTAAGATTCTTATTTATTCCTGTTTCATTTTTTGTAGGTTGTATGTTTCTTTGTATTTATCCTTTTTCTTCTAGGCTGACAAATCTGTTGGCATATAGTTTTTCATAATAGACTCTTATGAATGCTTGTATTTATTTGGTGTTAGTTGTTGTTTCTCCTCTCTCATTTATACTTTTATTTATCTGAGTTCCTTCTCTTTTTTTTCTAGATAAATCTGGCTAGAGGTTTATCAATTTTATTGATTTTTTTTCAAAGAACCAGCTGCTGGTTTCCTTGATCTGTTTTATTGGGGTTATTTTTAGATTCTATATCGCTTATTTCTGCCCTAATCTTTATTATTTCCTTCCCTTTGACCTTTTTAAGTTTTGTTTGTTGTTCTTTTCTATTTCCTTTAGTACAAGGTTAGGTTATTTATTTGAGTTTTTATCTGTTTGTTTGTTTGTTGTTTCTTGAGTAAGCCTGTATTGTTATGAACTTCTCTTCTAAAACCACTTTTGCTGCTTTTTAGAAGTTTTGAACAATTGTATTTTCATTTTAATTTCTTTCCATGTAATTTTTTATTTCCCAGTTTATTTCCTGTTTGACCCATTCATTGTTTAGTAACATGTTATTTAACCTCCATTTATTTGTTTTTTAATATTTTTATTTTTATGTAATCTCTACACCCAATGTGGGGCTCAAACTTACAACCCCAAATCAAGAGTTGCATGTTCCACCATCTGAGCCAGCCAGGTATCCCTAACCTCCATGTATTTGTGGTCTTTCCAGATTTTTTCTTGTGGTTCACTGCTAGTTTTTTAACATTGTAATAAAAAATTTGCATGTTATGGTTTTGGTCTTGAATTTGTTGAGTTTTATTTATGGACTTTTATACAATCTATTCTATAAAATTTTGTGTGTTAATTTGAAAAGAATGTGCATTCTGCTGTTTTAGGGTGGAATGTTCTGAATATATCTGTTAAATCCATCTGTTCCAGTATGTCTATCAAAGCTACTCTCTCCTTGTTGATTTTCTGTTTAGATGATCTATTCATTGAATTAAGTGGGGTTTTAAAGTCCCATACTGTTATTATACTATTATTGATTATTTCCTTTATGTTTGGGAAGGGTGTGGAGTTTGGACCCTGTGTGGGGGATGGGGAAGTAAGCACTGGCAGCTGTGCACCTGAAAGCTGGGTGTGGCACTGATTGGGCTGGGATGCTGCAGCTTATTGTGGTGGATCAGATGTTGGTGGCACACAGTGGCAGTTTTGCACCAAGAGGCTGGGAGAGGTGCATGTGAAACTTTAAAAAAATTGTCTTGAGCCCAGGTCTTAGGTTAGCAGTCTTGAAGTGGGTAAGTCCTTAGGAGAGCTCTTGGGTGTGGCACATAGGTAGCAGGTTAGGTAACAAGTGTCTGTGAAGCCCTGCCTTTCATAAGTGTCTCTGTGTTTATGCTGAGGAGGTAGTAAAATGGTACCTGCTAGCTCCCTTGTTTTCAGAGAAATTCCCAAATGGGGTCTAAAATCAGTATGAAGAGATATGTCTCCTGTTTCCCCCCAGCAATGTGTAAACTGCAGTTTTTATGTTTTCTCTCCAGGCAGAGTGCTGTCTCTTTAAGGGCTGGACCCAGCTATTGCTTTCTCTCCAGACTCTCTCAGTGTGGAGTCAACTGATGTGTAAAGCTCCAGGCTCCAAGTCCCATTGATTTTACAAACTCAGGGAATTTGTCCCCCCCTGATTCTTAAAGCCGGACATTATAGGGATGGGTCTTCCCCATGTGAAGCTACCCAAAAGAACTTCCCCAAATAAGCCCATTTCTCTGCCCTCTCCATAGGCACAGCTCCCTCCCCTCTGCCTTTCTGACCTTCTTAACCTTTCAGATTCAGCTTCTTCTCTATATTTAGCTGTGAAGTTCCTTCTGCCAGTCTTCAGATCACTCTCAGTTTATTGACTTGGATCTGGATGATATCTAGTTGAAACCATGGGGCAGGGTGAGCTCAGGTCCTCCTATTCCATCATCTTCCTAAACGGGCTCTATTTCCATGTATTATTATTATTTTTTTAATTTATCTTATTATGCTTGATTGCTTTCCATTATTCTGTCCTCCAGATTTCTGATCTGTTTTTCTGCTTCCTGTAGTCTACTATGTATCCCATTTGGTGTATTTTTAACTACAGCTATTGAGTTAGCATCTCTGGTTTGTTCTACTTTATGCTTTCTACGTTTTTGTTGAGGATCTCACTGAGATTCTCCACTCTTTCATCAAGTCCAGAGATTAAAGTATCTTTATGACCATTACTTTAAATTCTTTATCAAGAATATTACTTATTGCCATTTTATTTATCTCTCTTGCTGTGATTTTGTTCTATTCTTCCTTTTGGAGCATATTCATTTCTTCCTTTCCAATTTGGAAGCCTTTTATTTCTATCTTGCATAATTGATCTAGCTAGGGCTTCCAATATTATGTTGAATAAAAGTGAGGCATCCTTGTCTTGTTCTTGATCTTAGAGGAAGATCTTTCATAGTTTCATCATTGAGTATGATGTTTTTGTGGGCTTGTCATATATACTCTTTATTATGTTAAAATATATTTCATCTATGCTTATTTTGTTGAGAGTTTCTATCATAAATGGGTGTTGAATTTTATGGAGTGCTTTTACTACATCTATTGAGATAATTATATGATTTTTTTTTTACTTTGTTCATGTGGTACGTCACACTGATTGATTTGCTGATGCTGAGCCATCCTTGAATCCCAGAATATACCCATTTGATCATGATATATGATTCTCTTAATGTATAATTGAATTTGATTTGTTAATACTTCATTAATGTTTTTTGTTTCTGTGGTCATCAGGCATATTGGCCTATACTTTTTTTTTCTTGTGGCATCCTTATCTTGCTTGGATATCAGAGTAATGCTGGCCTTGTAAAATTAGTTGGGAGATGTTCTCTCCTTTGATTTTTTCAAAGATTTTGAGGATTAGTATTAATTTTTCTTAAATGTGTGGTAGAATTCATCAAGGAAGCCACCCTGTCCTTATACATTCTTTCTTGGGGAATTCTTTGATTACTAATTCCATCTCCTTATGAATCTAGGAACGTATCCATTTCTTCTGGCATATGATCGTTTATAGTAGTCTCATATGATCCTTTGTATTTCTATGACATCAGTTGTAACACTTCCTCTCTCTCATTTTTTAAATTTATTTAAGTTCTTTTTTTTCTTAGACCACTTAAACTTTTTTTTCTAATTTGTTTATATTTTCCCCAAACCATCTTTTAGTTTTATTGACCCTTTTTATTATCTTTTGGACTCTGATTCATTTATCTCTGATCTGATATGCTATTCACTTCCTTCTACTAACTCTGGGATGTTTGTCCTTTTACTTTTTTTTAATGTTTATTTGTTTATTTAGAGAGAGAGAGAGAGAGAGTGCAAGTGTGGGAGGGACAGAGACAGCAGGAGAGAATCCCAAGCAGACTCTGTGCTGATTGGACAGAGATCTGGTGCTCAATCTCATGAACTGTGAGATCATGACCTGAGCCAAAATAGAGTCAAACGCTTAAATGACTGAACCACCCAGGTGCCCCTGTTTGTCTTTTTTCTAGTTCCTTGAGTTATAAGGTTAGTTTTTGTTTTTGTTTTTGTTTTTGTTTTATAGGAGGTCTTTCTTATTTCTTAATGTAGGCATGTATCACTATGAACTTTTGTCTTAGAACTGTTTTTGCTGCATTCCACAACTTTTGTTATGGTGTGCTTCCATTTTTGTAATCTCAAGGTATTTTTTTTATTTCTCTTTTGATTTCTTGTTTGATTATTGATAGTTCAATAGCATGTTGCTTAATATCTACATATTATTGAATTTTTCAATTTTCTTCTTGTAGTCGATATCTAGATTCATACTGCTGTGATCACAAAATATGATTAATCTGAGTTTAGTCTTCTTAAATTCATTAAAATTTGTTGTGTGGCCTTGCATAAGATATCTCCTGGAGAATGTTCCATGTTCACTTTAAAAGAATGTGTATATTGTTGCTTTAGGATTGAATCTGGTGAAATATGTTGTTTAAAGCCAAAGTTTTTATTGATTTTCTGTCTGAATGATCTATGTGTTAATAACAGTGGTATATTAAAGTCCCTTACTCTTATGGTATTTTTATCTTTTTAGGTCTGTTAATATTTGCTTTATATATTTGGATGCTCTTATGTTGCATGCATTAATATTTACAAATGTTTTCCCTCTTATTATAGTGAACACTTTATTAGTATGTACTGATGTGTTTTGTCTATTATTACATTCTTTGTCTTAAAGTTTATTTTGTCTGACATAATTATAGCTACCTAAGCTTACTGGTTTTTTTTTTTTTTTGGTTTCTAGGTTATTTTAGTTTTATCTAGCAATAAATTTGCTCTCAAATTTTTTCAGTATGTTTTGGCATTGTATGATCAAATTTTAAACAACGAACTAGGAAATGTACAAGGACACACAGACCTTTTAAAGATGTATTTGCTAATTCTATTATGTGTAAGATTCTGGTACTTTGCAAGAAGAATGAGATATAGAATCTAGTATGAGTACCAACAATTACTCTTTGTGTAACCTTAGATTAAATTCACTAAGTGTAAATTTTTCTCATATATATTTGTAACAGCTGTGATCAATATTTACACTGAATTTAAGTGACATTGACTCAAACCTTCATGCAGGGATTCTATCATTTTTTCCCTATAGTTCCAGGTACTCTTGTGTTTCTTATGTTTCTCTTAGTACTGCTTCTGTATTCTTCCTTTTACTGAATTTGTTCAATTTTCAGATCATATTACTTTAAGTGTGTTGTCACTTCTCTGTGCAATGTGACCCGATGCAAGTCCGTATCATAATTCGTATGCTTTCTAAAGTAAACTTACACAGTCTGTGGGAAGGAGGAAAATACTTACCAAAGTGTAGCAAACAACTTAAAACTGAATTGAAGACATTTTCATTATTACCATATATTTTTTAAATTATTCTTTTCACAGCAATTCCTCTCTGGACATTTTATTTTCTTTCAGTATAAGACTTTGATCTTATTGCCTATTCTCAACTCTGTCTTCACTGACTTTTTCCCTCTTTTATTCCCTGTCCTTAAAATACTGTTAATTTGGGGGGGGGCACCTGAGTGGCTCTGTCAGTTAAGCATCTGACTTTGGTTCAGGTGGTGATCTCAGGATTTGTGAATTTGAGCCTCACATTATGTTCTCTGCTGTCATCACAGAGCCTGCTTTGGATCCTCTGTCTCACTTTCTCTCTGCCCCCTCCCCCTGTGTGCACTCTCTCTCCCTATCTACCAAAAATAAATAAAAATTTGAAAAATACTGTTAATTTTTTAAGAAAAAATGCTTATTTTTCTATCTTTTCTTTAGAGCTTAGCTTTGTACCACTAAACAGGAATATCAAGGAATTTTCCTACATAAACACAGTTCTATCTGAGGAAGAAATATTGAGAACAACTGTTAAAGTAACTTTTTTTTTTGAAGGGGGGCCAAGATGGTGGAATGGCATGGAGGTTTTTTTGCATCTCTAGTCTCTGAAATGCAGCCAGATCAACATCAAACCATCTTTCACACTGAGAAAACTGATTTGAGGATTAACACAACAATCTGCACAACCTGAACCATAGAACTAGGCAGATGCACAATACGGAGAGGTGAACTGGGGGAGAGAGAAGCTGCATAGGGCAGGGAACTGTTTTTGCTTGTGGAATGAGGACAGAGATGGAGGGAGAGTATGGGAAGAGCACCCACCAACACGAAAGTAGCTAGAGAGAAAGAGTGGAATTGGCTGCAAGGGACTGAACAAAAAAGGGATAAAGGAGAAAGTAGAGGGTTAAATACCATTAAGATTCTATAAACAAGGGAGTGCAGTGTCTGAAACTCAGCAGCTTGATACCTGGCAGTGCTGTGGTAGGAAGGGTGAATCCCCAGGAGCAGAGTGTGAGGTCTGAGGGGTCCTTGTGCCACACGGGGAGAGGCAATTCCCCTGCTGGGAGAACATTTGGTAGAAGTGTGTGGCTGCCCCATAGGCAAGGGTCCTAGTGGACTCTGGAGATCAGCCACATTCACTGGTGTTGGAACAAGGACATTGGGAGTTAACCCTGGCACCAGGAGTGTGTTGTGATTTGCCATAGTCCCTGAAATGCTGCTGCTACATGATCACACAAACTTTTTCTCTGGTGGGCTGGTGCCCAGCCACAGTCTCTGGACATTGGCAGCATAATGGTCATGTGAACATTCCTGGGTGTGGGTCTGTGCCAGGTCATTGCTTGGAGAGACCTTCCCCAGAGGGTCTGAGTGTGTCAAGGCCACAGTCCCTCAGAAGTGAAAGGTTGGGAAACAGCTCCATCTGAGATAAAACTCGGGTTGGAGGTGCCACATGGCAGCCAGACAACTTGGTCACAAACTGTAAAAGCAGGGAGTGGACAGAAGCTGGAGACAAAGAAGTGATTGATTGCCAGTCAGGGAGAGCACAGAGTTCTGAAACTAGAGACTGGGTAGCTAGGTGATGCCATTTTCACCTGCCCCATGCATGTGCATACACACTTTCATGTGCCACAACAATCCACACCAGTAAGCTAAGGAGCGCCATCTAGTGGAGAATGGAGTCATTACACTAACCCTGCCCAACTGGGTCAACAGCACTCTTGAGGAACACCACAAGTGTCTCACCTGCTTATTTAATGGAATATAAAATGTTTCATAGTTTGACTTCGATGGGAAACTGGATGTAAATTCAATCGTATTTCATTCTGATTGCTGGTTCATGTATTCAATTTTTTTCCTTTTTCTTTTCTTATTCCTGAGTACAGAGAGAGAAATTTTTTTTCTTTTCCGTTTTTATATAAAAAAATATATTTCTTTAATATTTTCACAGTATTTTTCACTTTTTTTGTAAATTTTTAAATTTTATTTTACTTTCCTCATCTCATTTTATTATATTTTATTGTATTTATTTTATCAAATTTTCAAACATTTTCCTTTTTTTTCTTTTCTCTTCTTTTTTTTTTCTCTATCAACCTCTTTCAACAATCAGATAAAACACACCTAGGATCTAGCATCCTTTGTTTGATATTTTGTGTTGTTTTGTAAGTTTTTAATTTTTATTATTTTAACTTTATTCATTTCTTTTCTTCCTTAAAAAATGATGAAATGAAGGATTTCACCCTAAAAGAAAGAACAGGAAGAATGACAGCCAGAAACTTGATCAACACAGATACAAGCGAGATGTCTGAACCAGAATTTAAAATCACGGTAATAAGAATACTTTCTGGGGGTTAAAATAGATTAGAATCACTTTCTGCAGAGATAAAAGAAGTAAAATGTAGTTAGGAGGAAATTAAAAATGCTATAACTTAGTTGCAATCTTTTTTTTATATGAAATTTATTGACAAATTGGTTTCCATACAACACCCAGTGCTCATCCCAAAAGGTGCCCTCCTCAATACCCATCACCCACCCTCCCCTCCCTCCCACCCCCCATCAACCCTCAGTTTGTTCTCAGTTTTTAATAGTCTCTTATGCTTTGGCTCTCTCCCACTCTAACCTCTTTTTTTTTTTCCTTCCCCTCCCCCATGGGTTCCTGTTAAGTTTCTCAGGATCCACATAAGAGTGAAACCATATGGTATCTGTCTTTCTCTGTATGGCTTAGCAGCACTCTCAACAATAGCCAAATTATGGAAAGAGCCTAAATGTCCATCAACTGATGAATGGATAAAGAAATTGTGGTTTATATACACAATGGAATACTACGTGGCAATGAGAAAAAATGAAATATGGCCTTTTGTAGCAACGTGGATGGAACTGGAGAGTGTGATGCTAAGTGAAATAAGCCATACAGAGAAAGACAGATACCATATGGTTTCACTCTTATGTGGATCCTGAGAAACTTAACAGGAACCCATGGGGGAGGGGAAGGAAAAAAAAAAAAAAAGGACGTTAGAGTTGGAGAGAGCCAAAGCATAAGAGACTGTTAAAAACTGAGAACAAACTGAGGGTTGATGGGGGGGTGGGAGGGAGGGGCGGGTGGGTGATGGGTATTGAGGAGGGCACCTTTTGGGATGAGCACTGGGTGTTGTATGGAAACCAATTTGTCAATAAACTTCATATAAAAAAAATAAATAAAAATAAAAATAAAAAGGATTGCAACCCCTCAAAAAAAAAAAAAAAGAAGAGTTAATATCTATTCTTCTCAATGTATTCGAATAAATGGAGAATGAAGGAAAACTTCTAAATTCATTATATGAGGCTCCATTATCCTAACACCAAAACCAGAAAAAGAGACCACTAAAAAAGACAACTGCAGGCCAATATCCATGATGAACATAGATGCATAAATTACCAAAATAAAAAATACTTACAAACTCAATACATTAAAAAAAGCAATTCAACACAATCAAGTGGAATTTATTCCCGAGTTACAACGTTGGTTCAATATCCAAAAATCAATAAAAGTGAAATTTCCCCATTAATAGAAGGAAGAGTAAGAACCATACAATCATTTCAATAGATGCAGAGAAAGCATTTGACAAAATACATCAATTTATGGTAAAAAAAAAAAAACAACTCACCAAAGTATGTTTACAGGTAACATATCTCAATATAATAAAGTTAATGCCCCTGAAACCTTTTTCTCTATGGTCAGGAACAAGACAGGGATGTCCTCTTTCACCACTGTTATTTAACATATTATTGGAAGTCCTAGCCCCAGCAATTAGACAACAAATAGAAATAAAAGGCATCCGAATTGGCAAGGAAAAGGTAAAACTTTTACCATTTGCAGATGACATGTTACTCTATATAAAAAAAGGCAAAATATTCCACCAAAAAAAAACTGCCAGAGTTTTTTAACGAATTCAGTAATGTTGTAAGATAGAAAATCAACATACAGAAATTTGTTGCATTTCTATATATCAAGAATGAAGCAGCAGAAAGAGAAATTAAGGAATCCATTCCACATTCAATTGGATTCAAAACCATAAGATACCCAAGAATAAACCTAACAAAAAGGGTGAAATACCTTTAGTCTGATAACTATGAAACACTGATGAAAGAAACTGAAGACATTACAAAGAAATGGAAAGATATTCCATGCACATGGATTGGAAGAACAAAAGTTTATAAAACGTCTTCACTAACCAATCTCCACATTTAATGCGATCCCTATGAAAATACCAACAAGGTTTTCACAGAGCTAGAATGAACCATCCTAAAATTTGTATCTAACCAAAAAGACCCAAAATAGGAAAAGCACACTTGGAAAAAAAAAAAAAGGCTGGAGGCATCACAATTCTGGAATTTGAGTTGTATTTCAAAGCACTAGGTATCAAAGCAGGATGGTACTGGTGCAAAAAAATAGACACATAGATCAATAGAACAGAATAGAAAACTTGGAAATTAACCCACAACTATATGATCGATTAATGTTTGAGAACGCAGGAAAGACTACTCGATGGGAAAAAGAATGCCTATTCAACAAATGCTGTTGGAAAAACTGGATAGCACCTTTCAAAAGAATGAAACTGTACCATTTTCTTACACCATACACAAATATGAATTAAGAATGGATTAAAGACCTAAATATGAGACCTAAAACATACAAATCCTAGAAGAGAATATAGGTAGTAATCTCTTTGACATTGGCCATAACAATATCTGTCTGGAATATCTTTTTTTGCGTCGTTTCTTTTTTCAACCTCTTTATGTATTTTGATCTAAAGTGACTGTTTTATCAGGATAAATTACATCAATTATTTTTTTATTCATTCTCTCAATCTTTTTCTTTTGATTAGAGAATTTTATGTATTGATAATCGAAGAAATTACTCGTCAGGAGGGACTTCTGCCATTTTACTACTTGTTTTCTTTATACTCGTAGACTTCTGTCTCTCATTTCCTCCATTACTATCTTCTTTTGTTTATTTGCCTTTTGGATGATTAAGTACTTTGGTTATGTTCTCATTTTCTTTGTATAGACATTTTCTCCTTGGTTACCTAGGAGATTACATTTAACACCCTGAATATATAACAATATAATTTGCATTTATACCAACTTACCTTCAAAAACGAATAAAAATTTTGCCTCTACACAGCAACATTTACTCGTTTTCTGTTGTTAATGTCACAGGTTACATCTTTATATTTTATGTATAAGTAATGATTTATTATATATTTTATACTGTAGAAATTAGAGTTGCAAACTAAAATCACAATAAGAGTAACTAATAATCATCCTTGTACTTACCTTTACTGCTGATCTTTATTTCTTCATGTGACTTCAAGTTAGTGTCTAGTGTCCTTTTATTTCAACCTACCATAAACCATTAGCATTTCTTACAGGGCAGATTTAGTCTCAACAGTCTCTCAGATTTTTTAAAATTTGGATGTCTTTACTTTTGCTTCATTTTTGAAAGGCAGTTTTGACAGATATAGAATTCTCAATTGACAGTATTTTTTCTCTCAATACTTTGAATATATCAACACATAGCCTTCTTTCCTCCAAGGTTTCTGATGAGAGATCCATTCATAGTTTGATTGATAATGACTAAGGGGTGCCTGGATGGCTCAGTTGGTTAAGCGTCCAACTCTTGATTTCAGTTCAGGTCATGATCTCACACTGTGACTTTGAGCCTTGCTTTGGGCTCTGTGCTGATACTGCAGAGCCTGCTTGCGATTCTCTCCCCCTCTCTTTCTTCCCTTTCTCTCTCTCTCTCTCTCTCTCTCAAAATAAGTAAATAAACTAAAAAAAAAGAAAAGAATGACTTGTATATAATAAGTTTTTTCTCTCTTGCTGCTTTCAAGACTGTCTTTTCTCTTTGAAAGTTTAATTATAGGGGCGCCTGGGTGGCTCAGTCGGTTAAGCATCTGGCTTCGGCTCAGGTCATGATCTCACGGTCCGTGGGTTCGAGCCCCGCGTCGGGCTCTGTGCTGACAGCTCAAAGCCTGGAGCCTGCTTCAGATTCTGTGTCTCCATCTCTCTCTTCCTTTCCCCTGCTCGTACTCTGTCTCTCTCTGTCTCAAAAAATAAATAAATAAATAAATAAATAAATAAAAACATTAAAAAAAATTAAAAAAAAGAAAGTTTAATTACAATATTTCTTCATGTGGGTTTATTTGGGTTTATCATATTTGAAGTGTATTCATCTTCTTTATTTTGTGGATTCAAGCATATCAACCAATTTTAGTTTTTCACTCATTATTTTTCAGGTATTATATCTGTTCTTTATGTCTCTCTTCTCCTGGTGTTTTCACAATGTGTACATTGGTCCACTTCATGATGTGCCACAGGTTCCTTAGGCTGTGTTCAGTTTTTCATTCTTTTTTTTTTCTTTTTGTATCTCAGACTCAATGATTTAAATTGACCTATCTTTAAGTTTACTGCTTCTATTTTCTGCTTGTTTAAATATCTCTTTGAGTCCCTCTAAGGTAATTAAAATTTTAGTTACTGTACTTTTCAGCTCCAGAATTTATTTTTTATAATGTCTATATCTTCATTGGTTATTTTCTTTTATAAATTGTTTCTCTTTGTCCATGTTATTTCTTTATCTCTAATTGCATCTTTAGTCAGTTGTTTTAAAATTTTGTCCTGAACTCCAATGTCTGGCTTCCTAGGATATATTTTCTGTCAGTTTAATTTTCTTATTTAAATGGACCATGATTTTATGTTTCTCTGTATGCCTAGTAATTTTTTTAAAAAATTAATATTTATTTTAGAGAGATAAAGAGAGCAAACACAAGTGGGGGGAGGCAGAGAGAGAGGGAGACAGAGGATCCAAAACAGGCTCTGCAATATGAGCACAGAGACTGATGTGGGGCTTGAACTCACAAACCGTGAGATCATGACCTGAACCTAAACCAAGAGTTGTAAGCTCAACTGACTGAGCTTCCCAGGCACTCCATGTATGCGTAGTAATTTTTTATTTAAAACTGTGTATTTGAATCTCATAATGTATTCACCCTGGGAATCAGATTCTCTCCCTTCCCCAGGGATTGTTATTATTCTATTGTTATTGTTGTAACTTTTTAGTTATTGTTGTTATAGTGTGTCATTGCGTCAAATATCAGCCTGAGGTGAAGACTTATATTCTTCTCAGGTCTTCTGTGAGCCTGTATCTTTCCCAGAGTATGTGTGGTGGATTTTTAAACCCACTCCCCACGCATGCAGTTGCTTTATTAATGTCCAAAAACAGAACAGCTTGTTTAAATCCCCTGAAAACTACTTTAGCCAGTTGGGGATTCAATAATGAAAGCCAGCTTCTGTGCTTTCATCTCATTGATCAGAATTAGTAACCCTTAATCAGAACACAGAACCCCAATATTTGGAGGACAGAGTTCTTGTTGCTCACCCTGGCTTTGCAAAAGCATACCAGAACTATGTACCACCATCCTCACAACTGCTTACCACAAGCCTAAGTAGTGAAATGGGTAACCATTATCACAATGAAGGTTCAAAATAACATTTATTAACCACAATTTACCAGCCAACTTTTCCCTGGAAGCTTCAAACATTCAAATAGACCCCAGAGTTCCAAAATAGTAGCTTCAGACATGTTATGCCAGTACAACTGTTGTCCTAGTGGAGAGACAGATTTCTGTTGCTTTCTACTCTGCCATATTCCATAACATCATCCTTTGTCACTGTTTTTGTTTTGTTTTTGTCTTGCTTTCTCTCCTCAACTAAAGGAAGGCAACCAAGGTAGTATTTCTGGAGCTTCCTATATTTAACTTACTACCTTGTACTCTTATCCCAGATCAGCCCTTCTCTTATCTACATATTGTTACAACTACCCCTTATACGATTGTGGTCTTTTTTTAATAAAGCTTTTTCTCCTATTACCTTTATTCTACATACATTAAAACCTCTTTTCCACAAGGGAATATAAGGCTCAAATAATTTAATGATTTGCTCAATATCACATAACCAGTAAGAGTGCAAGGCAAGCTAGAGAGAATATCAGTTCTTGCTTATCCAAGAGTTTGACAAATGGTAAAGCATGAAAATTTGATTAGACCATAATTCATAAAGCTAAGATGGATGTGAGTAGATGAAGATTTATCAGGTATCAACAGACATCCCTGGACACATTATCTTTTACCAGACCTCTTCTGGGTCTATCCAACAATTAATAGAATTATCTTACATATTTTATTTACTTACAAAATTTCCACCCATCCTTCAAGACTCATATCCACTTTATGAAGCTTTCCTAAAATCCTAAGCAGGGTGCCCTCTTCTCTACTCCTCACTGTGACTTTTATGCAACTCTTGTTTACAGAATATCATACTTTATTATGATTATTTGTTCACATGTGTGTCCCTCTACTACACAGTAAACTCCTTGAAAGGATACCCTATATTTCACTCATCTTTTTTTTCTTCAGTTCTTATTATTGTTTCTTATACATAATCTATGGGGAATAAATGATTTCTGTGCCTCAGTTTCCTAAGCCATAAAATGGGGATAAAAATTATATCTACCTCATATGGCTATCGTGAGGAATAAATAATGTATTTTACTTTTTATTTTCATTTTTAATGTTTATTTATTATTTTGAGAGAGAGAGAGAGCAAGAGTGGGGGAGGAGCAGAGAGAGGGAGAAACAGAATCCAAAGCAGGCTCCAGGCTCCAAGGTGTCAGCTCAGAGCCTGACACGGGCTTGAACCCATGAACCGTGAAATTATGACCTGAGCTGAAGACAGATGCTTAACCGACTGAGCAACCCAGGTGCCCCTAAATAATGTATTTTAAAGTATTTAGAACAGTACCTAGAATATATAGTTAGTGACCAATAAATGTTAGTTATTATTGTTATCCATATTACAATAATTATTAAATTTATGTTAAACTGTATTGGAAAAGTAAGGACAAAAACCCAGTTTTCAAAGTCTAGCGTGTATTCTACTACTCCAGCTTTCTTGGCTGTCTCTTGCTGCCTGTGGCTGCTAAGTTCTCACCATCACTACTCCTTTGTAGTGCTTCAACTGAGTCCTATATCTAAGCATTGCATCATGTATAGAATCTTTTAAAATTATTTTTCCTTCATTAATCTAGCCAGAATTTTTAAATATTCTGAGTTTTCCTTTATATTAATAAAGTATACCCAAAAAGAGAAACAAAGTTTATGAACAAGATTAATTAACTAAAGATAAATTCTTCTCTAGTTATTATGTCTTTTTGATCACCTACAATATGTAAAATGTCTTGATATATTGAACCAGATAGAAAGCACAATGCTTCCAGCAGGTCCATTTTGATGAAATATCAAACAGAAAATTAAAAGAAGATTTAACAAATTAGATAATTCCAGTCTTCCAGTTCAGGAACTTTGATTTTTTTTAATATGACCCACATTAACAAATTATATTTTACACCACTACTACAAAATGGGCATACACAAATCCACTATGCAATATACACATGTACAAATAGGTTAAAAATTGAGATTTCACAAACCTGTATAATCTTAAAACACACTATGCTATTTTCTACTCTATTCTATTTCATTTAAAACTGACAGTCATATCTTCTTAAAATGATTTTATGATGCATTATTGTATGGCTGTTTGCTTTTCAGAAACATTGTTCTTATTCAACCACCTCAATCTCTGTTATACAGATGATAAAAGTGAGTCCAAGAAGATCTGTTTATTATTTCACAATTCATAGTGGAATCATGGCAAAATATTGGGACAGTAAATTCTGACAACTTCCCTGTGATCTAGGAACTCTTGTATAATACTTAGAATAAATTTTATGATGCTTCAATGTCTAATATAGATGACACTCCATAGATATTTGTTAAACAAGTTTTTTTGAATCAATGAACACTATGTAGATAGGCACTTTTCAGCACTATTCACAATGAGGCATATTGGGAAGATGTGGAAAAGGAGTCCCTGGAAATTTACAAAGATTAACAATTATTATAACTATGATTGGAAATCAATGTGGTGGAACTCAATTTCAATACAAGATGCATTCAATGTGCAAAATCTGGAAGTCATCAAAAACAGTTTTGGGGTTTTGTTTTGTTTGCTTACTTTTAAATTAACCATTTTAAGTTTGAATACCTAAGGCTTTAGAAGAAGAACCCAATTTTAAATTATGTTGGCTTTTTATAAGGTTTGAGTTATATAAAAATTCAATAAAAATTTGCTACAAAAATGCAAAAAACCCACCTTTGTTAAATCCTGGGATTTAGGAAACAGAAATTTAGAGCACTAATGGGATATTGAAATGTTATACACTTTTGGAGGAATTTAGAGCACCTCAGAAGCACTGCCTAAAAGGCACCTTCCCTTTTGGTGGCTGCATCACAAATGACTTAATATTGCATTAACTGGTTCTGTCATAGAAATACTTTCCCTGTTTAATATCATTTTCAACACAATATATTATCCCAGGGTCCAGGAATTTGTTGCAAGTTTTTTGATATTTAAAATATCAGTTTAATTAAAATAGCAATAGTAGTGACTGAAAGGTAAGGATTTGTTTTTACCAATTTATTTTTTCAGTTTTGTTTTATGTGTTTGACTGGTTTATTCCATTCGTGTGGAAAATGTTTGCAACATTTCCAATGGGCAACTTAGTTGGTTAAAATAAGTAATTGTTTGAAAGATATGACAGAATTTTTGTTTTATTTTCCTTTAAAAATCAACATATGGATGCCTCTAATATAGATTAATACAGATCAAATTATTAAATTACTTTTTAACATCCTTAGAATATTGATTTTTCCAAAGCAAAGTGGCATTCAACAAACTCCCAAGGGGATGAATTTGTTTTAAAAGATAATAAATAAAAATAATCCATTAATAATGTTGTGCTTGTGAAAATAACCAGTAAGCCCAAATTTCCAGATGTTTCTGAATGTCAACTGCACCCAAGAACAATTGTTTTAATCTCCCAGTATCTGTATGTTCTTAGTTCATCACGTATGATTTGTTATTTTCAATAATTTATACTTGTATATACTCTGCATCTTTTCTTCCTAGAAAATAAACTAGCACCTCTCCTTCCAAAAACTCTTCAAAAGCGATTGTTTTGTGTGTATGTGAAACTAAAACCAGACTTTTATGAATGGAGGATAGGAAAAGAAGCAGAAATAATCATAATAATCACAATCAAATGAATTTTCTTCTGTGATTCATCAGGCCTCTGCATTTTCTCAGTTTTTCTTTGCTTACAAATGTCCAAAATTAGACCCATTTCCTTGCATATTTCCAAGAGTAGAGACTGCAATGTTATTTTCACATAAAATACTAAATATATTTTATAAATGACTATATACTCTATAATTTTGAATTATCCAATGCATTTATATACACATTATTTAGAGAGAATTTTACAGGATTTGGTTGAATTTTCTTGAGTTTATTTATTTATTTTTTTAATTTTTTTTTTCAACGTTTATTTATTTTTGGGACAGAGAGAGACAGAGCATGAACGGGGGAGGGGCAGAGAGAGAGGGAGACACAGAATCGGAAACAGGCTCCAGGCTCCGAGCCATCAGCCCAGAGCCCGACGCGGGGCTCGAACTCACAGACCGCGAGAGCGTGACCTGGCTGAAGTCGGACGCTTAACCGACTGCGCCACCCAGGCGCCCCTCTTGAGTTTATTTTTTAATATGAATTTATTTTAGGAAATAAGAACAATGAAATCATCTTTGCATCATTTGTTTCCCAGTTTAACAATACGTTTGTGCTTGACCAGAAAGAGGTATTTATTTCTTCAAGATGTTGTAAGTAAAATTTACTTCATCCAGACATCATCAAACTATAGTCAGGAAGCTGTGGCTTTGCAAATATAAAGTTCAGCACTTTTCCCAATACAGGAGGCTTTCCTATATGTCAGAGAGAATTATTTTAAGATTGGGAAGGCAGATGCTATTCCTAATTTTATCTTTATTGCTTCATGAGTTTATGAATTTTAGAGTTAAGGGGGTGTGTATGTTATAATTTGAATAAAGAAATTTTGTAAATCAAAGAGGTTTTGTAAATCAAAAACAGGGAGAAAGATATGAAAATGCATAAAATTGAGAAAGAGTGACTATAGAAAAATTATAAGTATATAGAATAAATAGAAATAGAGAGTAGAAAGAATGGTGTAGAATAAAGGAAGCCAAAATAAGAAAGGAAGAATGAAGGAAGGAAAGAAGGAAGGAAGGAAAAGAAAAGAAAGAAAGAAAGAAAGAAAGAGAAAAAGAAAGGGAGGAAGGGAGAAAGGGAGGAAGGGAGAAAGGGAGGGAGGGACAAGAGGAAAAAGAAATAGGGAAAGAAAGATGGAAGGGAGGGAGAAAACAAATAATAGTTAAATTTATTTTTCATTCAGTCAAACGATGTGCCTAGTACTACTATTATATTACCGAACAAAACCATGACTATCTTTCCTTAAAAGAAAATTTGTTGGATTTATTTTTATACCAAATAAATGATATTTTAAGATACTGTTCTTCATATTTTGTGATATTTACTGTCATTTACAAGAAACTTCTTTATAAATTAATCTATAATTATCTGGTTTCAGACTCTAAGGTGGATAACTATGCCTTAATTATAGAACTGGCAAGGGTTGCAAATATAATATTAGCCTTCCTAGGAAAGATTAGCATTAATTCTACTTTTTAAAACAAATGATAGAAATCACTAAATACTCCAGAATCACGAATGGAACAAGAGCTATCAATCAGAAGAATTCTCAATGATGTAAGACAGTAATAAAAATCATCAAAATTATTTACTTTTAATTTAAGGTTTCATATTACATGAGCAGGGAGAACCACGAAGGAAGAGTTAAAAAAAACAAATGTGACTAAAGGACAAATATTTAACCTATGTTTTCAGCCTCCCTTTTCCTTCCAAATGTGATATGCATAACATCTAGGGTGGAAATTATCCTTTCTCCCTATATATTAGCAATTTTACTATTTAAGTAGTTATTCTCCTCATTGAAATAAGTAGCGGAAATTATGTTCCAATTTCATCAAAGATAAATGTTATTTAAAGAAAGAATTTTTTATGGAATATATCAAAGGAAACATAAATCACATCTTCAAAGGCAGACTATAAGTTTAGCAACACAGCACCAGGAAAAAGAAGAGCAAAACTGTTGTTTTCTAACTATTGGCTAAATAGGGTGACTAAGCTGAGTAAATATATAAACATTTTTATTGGAAGTAAAAACTATTAACAAAGGTATTTTATTGTGAAGCCCAAACACAAATGTGGCTTTCTAATCTGTTCTAGGCAACTCAGCTTCTATCCCAAAGGATATCTTACATTATATGCTTTGGCTGATCTCCAGGATCCCATGGGAGAAAGCAATATCTCTATTTACATTTCAAAGCAAACGAAGGATCAAACCCCATTAGAACTCTAAGAGGATGTGAAAATACTGTATGAATTCAAAGTCTCAACAGTTTTCTTTCCAAAAACCAGTCTACTTCCTTTGTCACACAATGCTTAACACAGTGTAATATCCCACAGAAAGGCAATCAAGATAAGCCTGAGAAAGAGTTAAAGATGCTATGCTAATGGTTTTTGAGTTAGTTTAAATAACTGTTTTGAGTAAAGATATAGGTAAAGGAGTAGTAAGGCCAAGGATCTGGTCCCATTCTAATGGTTTGACTGTTTGGGATATCTACAGTATTACAGAGAGACGTGGCTAATTGCAGTTCTGCACTTCATGAAAACAGATGAATGCCCCATAACCAAAAGGTACTTAACCTGATTTTAACTGACTTGAAGAATATTTTTTCCTGACCATCTCAACTTTTTCATATTTACTAGAATTCAGTTTTCATTTTTTTAGGATTTCTTAGTTTACCATTTTCTGTGCAGGCTGAGGTGTACAGTACAGTATGCAAAAACAAAGGTTAAGCTAGTGGGGTTCAAAAGACAGCCTACTCTAAATATCTTCTGTAGGCTCTCTTGCTTATATGATGCTGAATGCTTCCCATGAGTATATGAAAATAGAGGCTAAAATATGAATTAAATACTCATAGTTCTCAAAAGACAGTATACAAAGGAGTCATTGAAGGCTGATATTTTTTTTCAGTTATTTGTTTAAAGGGTTTCCACACGTGTTCAAATGTTACCTTTCACAATCATATTGTGTCATTGGTTAACCATTTTTTAAATGTTTTTAATGTTTATTTATTTTTGAGAGAGAGAGAGAGAGAGCGTGAGCAGGGGAGGGGCAGAGAGAGAGGGAAACACAGACTCTGAAGCAGGCTCCAGACTCAGCGCTGTCAGCACAGAGCCTGATGCAGGGCCAAAATCACAAACTGCGAGATCAATGACCTGAGCTGAAGTCGGAGGCTTAACTGACTGAGACACTCAGGTGCTCCTTTTGTTTAACCAATCTAAAACTGCATTTTTTTTCCTTCTCTGCATCTAATTAACCAGAAACAGGTTTTTAAAATTTTCATCTTCAATTCAAAATCCCCTTCTTGAATGAAATGACATTCATAATAGTAATTATAATGGTTCTTCATATTTATGAAATGCTTTTACTTCCTCTTAAAATTCCTTCAAAGAAAGCAGAGAAGGATTAACAGTGGTAACCCCAGATGAGATTGAGACTGAACTCTTGTTTTTCCTTCCATCAAATATACTTCTCTTCCTCCTCCTCCTCCTCCTCCTCCTTCTCTTTGCCCTTTCTCTGTCTCTGTCTCTTGTCTCCCCTCCCCATAAACATTTATTAAGTCCTGGATGTAATTCAGGTATTGTGTTAAAACACTTTCCATACATTAATCTGTCTACAATTTTACAATCTTGTACCTAAATTATGTAGCAGAATATTAAGAATTTAAGGGTCCTCTTTGGGAAATTTGTTCAGAGTTCGTTGTCTCCTTAATTATTACTACAAATATTTCTTGAGTATAAAGGGACAAGGGCTAGGTACTTAAAATTCCTTACAACTTTTTCCTTGAAGCTTTAGATATAAAAATAACAAATTAAATATCAGTATGTTTTGTTGTTTACACACTCCTAAATTTTGGTGACTTAATACTATACAACCTAGAGTACAATGCCAAGGTACCAAAGGTGATTAAACTTATTCCTGAAGTTGTTGAGAATAGTCATTGTATATTCTTTTAATGACTACTTATTGGGGGTCTACCATGTGTCAGGCACTGCGATATATGATGAAGGTAAAAATTAAGCTTAACAAAATCCCTGATCTCAAAAGATAAGTCTTAGTGGAAAAAAAGACAAAAAACCTGGTTAATATAAATCAATGACAAGTATGATATTAAAGGAATGTCAGGGTGTTATGAGAAAGACAGGAAGAGGCACACAATTTTGTGTGCAGGATGAGTCACAAATAAGGTTCAAAGAGGCGATACATTTTAAGCATGAAGGACTTTTTCAGATGGATAATAACAACAACAATAATAACAACTATCTTTTGCTGAGCCTCTATTAGATCTCAGACACTAGACCAGGTATAATGATTATTATCTCCATTTTACAAATGGGGTTGCTGAGGTTCAGAAGGTTAAGGAGCTTCTCCAAGGTCACACAGCAAGTGAGTAGCAGAGGCAGAATCCAAACCCTGTTTTATCCTACTGCATCTACATCACATTACCATAGTTTACCATTATTTTATAGTGCTTTTTCTAATATGGTCTTGTGAAATGTTATTTTTTTACGTTTATTTATTTTTTAGAGAGAGAGACAGAGTGTGAGTAGGGGAGGAGCAGAGAGAGAGGGAGACATAGAATCTGAAGCAGGCTCCAGGCTCCAAGTTGTCAGCACAGAGCCTGACGCGGAGCAACAACTCACAAACCGTGTGATCTGACCTGATCCGAGCTAGGACGCTTAACTACTGAGCCCCCCAGACTCCCCAATGAAATGTTATTTTTTAATCCGTAATTATCTATTTCCCAATTTTCCTTTATTTATATTGTGTTTTTTATTGTAAGTTTGTTCATTATTTTTTTTTCTTTTGTGTATACAAATTATGTCCAACAAACGATTCCACCCCTGCCTGTCTCACAGGATTCTTGTGAAGGTCAAATGATACAAAAGTTTTAGAAAAATCTTAGAAAATTTGAAAAACTGAAAAAGTTCAAGTTATTATTTACAACAGAAATTTTCTGCTCCAAAATTTCACTTAGTTAAGTTTTGCTTTCGCTCTGATGATTTTCTTTTGTATGTTGATTTTATCCTTGTATGAGTTGAAATTTTCATGTTTTGTTTTTTGTGATTATATTGAATTGATTTATAGTTATTATTTTGACTTGGTAATAACTTGATCACCTGTGGATAATATCAATCTAGTTAATCATTTGGAAACTGTTGTCATTCATTACTTTCATTTTCCAGTCGTATAATTTGCAGATACATGCACACCAGTGTAAAGTTCAATTTAACTAATATAAGCTTTATTTTAGGTCACTAATATATGCATTCATTAGAGTTTAGGTCGTTGACATTCCCTGAATTTTTATATGTTTTCAGTGCCGGCAATTTCTTTCCATTTTTTTCTTTTTCTCTTGCCATTTTCCAATAAATGGTGATTTGGGGGACACTTTTCAATGAAATTCTCTAGGAGTTAAGCACGTCTTTGTGCATTTTTCAGAGTTAAGCACTTCTTTGTGCATTATTCATTTTTAGTTCCTACATATACTTCCATTGATTTTTTACACTGAAATATTTATTTCTGCATTATTAACAAGTATCTTGTTCTCAGTCTGTCAACATATAGATTCTAAGATTTATATCACTTTATGAAAAAATAGTAAATATTTAGTGATACCTTTAATACTGATTAACTTACCATATTGTATGTTTTATATTAACCTCAAAAAGTACCTAAGATCCATTAGTCCAAAGATTGGCAGGTTTAAAAAAATCTTAGTTTTATTATGGTTTCTCTTTTCCTCTGCATTTCAATACTAGATTTTAGAATTTTAGAATTTCAGGATATTGTAGCCATATACTTTATTGATACTGCCTGATAACAAGATGATGACCATACTATACCCGGGGTGAAAATGAATTGATCCATACTTTCAATATTATGTATTAATTTTCATTAATTATTTTCTAAAATTCTCTCCTATATTGAATGTAATTATTAATCTGTGTGAAGAAGCCTTTATTTAGCCCAAACATACTACTCTGATTTAGTATTTCCATAGAATTTCTTAGTTTAAGTCAATAAACTTCATATTAAAAAAAAAAGAATTTCTTAGTTTAAATTAAGATATTTTTTCAAATTAACAAAAATAATTAAAATGGAGATTATCAAATATTATCTTTTTTTCTCCATGGATGTTTTCAGCTTGATAAAAGCATAATCTATGTTTTAGCAGTACACTACAGGCTAGAAAAATCAAAATGAAAGTTTAGAGTACTTTAATAGGCTGTGTGCAATTAGGTGTATAAAGAACCAAAGAATACAACAACACTAATTCAAAAAGATATATGCACCCGTGTATTTATTGCACCATTATTTACAATAGTTAAATTATGGAAGCAGCTCAAGGGTCCACTGATAGATGAATAGATAAAGAAGATGTGAGATATATATATATATATATATATATATATATATATATATTACTCTGCCATAAAAAAGATTGGAATCCTGTCAATTGCAACAACATGGATGGACCTAGAGTGTATAGTGCTAAGAAAAATAAGTCAGTCAGAGAAAGATGAATACCATATGATTCCACTCATATGTGGAATTTAAGAAATAAAACAAATGAAAAAAGGTAAAAAAAAAAGAGAGAAATCAAAAAACACACTCAACTATAGACTACAAACTGATGGTTAACAGAGGGAAGTGGGTGGGAAGATAGGTTAAATAGGTGATAGGGATTAAGGAGTGCATTTGTGAAAAGCACAGGGTGATGTATAGAATTATTAAATCACTATATTATACACCAAAAACTAATAGAATACTGTAAGTTAACTATAATGGAATTAAGAAAGACAGAAAGAAAGGAAGAAAGAGAGAGGAAGGAAGGAAGGAAGGAAGGAAGGAAGGAAGGAAGGAAGGAAGGAAGGAAGGAAGGAAATTAGAAAGGAAAGGAGGGATGGAGGGAGGAAGGGAGAGTCTTGAAATATAAGGTTCTCATTCCTCACCCTGAGATCTTATGACATGAGACTGTAAAAAACAAGAGTGCATTCCCCTTTGTGTAATACAAAAATAACAAAAAGGGAAAAACAAGTATTTTACAAGTGATCCCACATTCCCTTCCACCACTCCTTGGCAGTTTTCTCTAAATTAACTAGTTCCAAATATGGTTAAGGGAATATGCCACAATAATTTATATTTTATCTTCATGGTGGATTTTCAATTCTCATATCATGAGAACTCATTTCAGCACTATTTGCTACAGACTGAATTTACTAAGTTATATCCACATTAGAGATGCACCAAGGAGCATATTTATTAAAATATCTGAAATGCCTCATCATATAATAGCTTAGCTTACAAACATGCAGAATAGAGCTTGTAGACCACTTATGAAGAAAGGTGCAGCAGATGGCCTACTATCTTGTATTATACACTCTTAAGAAAGTCTGGATAGATCATTCTTACTCTAACCCAGGAATTATATAGTTTAGAAGTAATATATAGGGGAGAGAGGGAGTTAATTGTGCTAGTTAAAACTGAGCATAAACAGGAATTAGGTCTTTAATTTGCATATGCCTGTATAGTATTTGAGTAAATTTCCAGGGTAAAATAAAGAGAAGACAAAGGATCTGTGAAGAGAATATTTTCTTGTGGTTCATAACCACCACATAGTATATCGTAACGTATTTCCCTTTTATATTAGAGTTTATATGCAGAACCATGTATTGCAAACTTCACACTTTCAACACTTCTTGGTAACATGTCAGAAAACATGTGGGTAAGTAGATGGTAAAATAGTCTCTGGCAATTAAAAACTGGATTTTGCATCCATATTATTACTGAGCAGAAATTTAAAAGTTATCAGAAAATAAGACGCTTTATTATGTTGAGGTATGTTCCTTCTAAGTGCACTTTTTAAAGAGTTTTTATCATGAATGGATGTTGAATTTGGTCAAAAGTTTTTCTACATCTATTGAGATGATCATATGATGTTTATCAGCTAAAATGTTATATTGTAAAATATCTGAACAATTAAACAATCTTTACATCTGACAACATGAGATTTAGTCCACATCTTTTTAACATAGATTTACTAAGTGAACACCTCAGGCATGGTCTTGGTCTATAGTTCCAGGTGCTGTGGGACACAAATAAGCATATAATATGAACCCTATCCTTGGAGTACTTACACCATATGTGCAGAGACAAGATAAATATGCATTATTAGGCACTGAAAAATTTATGAGTCAGTATCAGCCAACATCACAAGGCATGAGATAATATTAAAAACCAAAGCTGAGGCTTAGATTATTGGTGTTATGGGTGTTCAAAGAAGAGAGAGTAATGTGAGCTAAAGTAATGAAGGAAGGCATCCTGGAAGAGATGGGACTTGAGCTGGACCATGAAGTGTTTCTAGATGGTAAGGAATTATATAGATAAGGAATTATATAGATAACAGTAAGGAGTGTTTGAAAAAAATGACTAATAAAGTCTTAAAATCTGTAATTATTGGTTGCATGATCACTTTTTGGAAAGAATCATTAACAAAGAGCAACAATAGACTGACATCTATGGACCCCTAGGTTAAGTCAAATGCTACATTGGCTTGACCAGGGATTGGTCTTATTGTCATAGTTCCTGTGTTCTCAAATTACTTTACTGGGACAATTTTATTATTTCCTACTCCAAAATCATCATAAGTCAGTCAATTGCCATGTGGCATATTTTGCAAATAAACGGAAGTATTACAGCTGAGCATATATAATATGACACAGAAGATTTTATCTTATGTTTGTGAACTAGCTAGCCCTTATTTACTTAGAAGGATCACCCACAGATGTTTCACAGAAGAAGGGAAAGAGAGAAAAAGAAATCCACCCACTGAGAATATATTTACTTATTCTTACAAGGGCATCTGTGTGAATGATGCAAGCTGTTCAAAAATATTAATTTTAAAAGTGGCATATTCTGTACAAGTATATAAAAAGAAATTTACAGGCAAGCCAGTAAATTAAAAGGATAAATTGGAAGTTATTTGTCACCTTGAAACCTGTGGTTTCAAAGTATGCTTGCCTGGGTTTTTAAGTAGTTGGTGAGGTCCATTTCATACTGCCCTCAAAATCATACATGAATTTTCTTCTCTTATATTATGGAGTAGAAGGGGCTTAGAATTCCCAAAGTCCTGCAAACTCAAATAGTAATCTGAGAGTAGTTTCCTGTCTCTTGGAGTTTATAATAAGCATTAAATTGAGGAAAGAAAGAATGCTTCAAATTTTCATTTCCCAAGATTGGAAAAACAGATTAATTAGATCTTTTTTCCTTTGTGCCCACTGCCTAGCTTCCCCTCTAACAGAAGAAGCTAGGGTTTCTGAATTTACCTGGGTAGATTTAGTTCTAATGCTGACGGGTTTTGAATGTCTCTGACATACCCCAGACTACCAAAAACAGGAAGGAGTTTGCCTCCTGAGGAAGATGAGTTGAAGTCAGCTTTGGAAAAGGTTTGTTTAAAGATGCCTTTGCTGTTGCTGGAAAGTGAAAAGGAAATATGTAGAGAAAAGGTATGCAGTTTGGTCTTCCAAAAATTGACTTGACTTTTGTTTTGTAACTTCTTCAAAGTTTAGATTATAAGCTTCTAAATTTTAGTTCCCTCACAGTAATTAAATAACCATTAATAATAGAATAAAATAGGGGTGTCTGTGTGGTTCAGTTGGTTAAGCGTCTGACTTCAGCTCAGGTTATGATCTCATGGTTTGTGAGTTCGAGGCCGGCATTGGGCTCTGTGCTGACAGCTGTGAGCCTGGAGCCTGTTTTGGATTCTGTGTCTCCTTCTCTCTCTGCCCCTCCCCCATTTGTGCTCTCTCTGTGTCTCTCAAAAATAAATAAATGTAAAAAAAATAAATAATAGAGTAAAATAAACCCTTCATAATTTAAGTGACCTTAGAAAAGAGAAAATATATTGAACATTTACTATATAGTAGATTTATTCTAGAAATTTTAACATATTTTCTCATTGAATCCTTAAAATGTATGGTACTCATACCTGGTTTTGTTAACCATTAACCATACAACAGCAATAAATAACCATACCATAACAACGAAAATTAATTCTGTTAGCACATTATGAACAATAATATCTGCTTTAACAAAATTGACTCACCCAGAGGCACTATACACTGTTCACTTTTCTAGAATTTGTGAAAACACAAAAGTGAGCTTCCTTCCAGAAAATTAATGTTACTGGAATTTTCCCAGGATACTCTGGAGAAGTCATCACATTCAGCCTATTTGATTTACAGATGACTGTTACTTTAGTTCAGATAAATGCTTTTAGAAAAGTATTTATTTATTTATTTACCAACAGTGATGTTAAAGTTTTGTTGTTGTTGTTGTTGTTGTTGTTGTTATAAACCTCTCTCAAGTATAAAGAACATTGAATTGCATTTGCAACTTCTGGCTGAGGAAATGTTTTAGCATCTTTTATTTCTGGAGTCAGATCAGAGCTTTTTGGCTATCACATAAGAGAGATTGTATCTTCTGAGTGTAGAAGTTAGTTATATAAATAATATTTAATAGTACTATGTATATTATATAATATGTAGTTATGATTAGTGCAATACACACACACACACACACACACACACACACCTTCTAATCCAAAACCTTAATCTGCAAGTGTCATGTAAGCAATTCTCTGAATTCAATTTCATTAATGCAGAAACTGGATGGGATAAATTTTAGGTTAAATTTGCAAAATTGCTGCTTTTTGTACTTGTGTTCTTATTCAAATCATCCAACACAGAAAATTCAGAATATCTGTGGGTTATCTGCCTTTTCCTTTATTTCTCTGGTGACTCTAAGGAGTCAAAGAATATATATGTATAATGCATTATGTATCCACAATAGAGCTAGTGGGAAGATTTTTACCAGCCTTAGCTATGGAAGGACAGTTATGCTCAATATGATTTATATGAACTACCACAGCACACTCATATGGTCTGAACATCACTGAAACTTAGTTCAGTGGCTTTCTTGTTCCATTGCATAAAAGAAGCAATTTTATTTTTCTGATCAGTTGCATATATTGATTTTGTGTGTGGTTTATCCAAAAGCAGTGAATGAAGGGGAAATGTGGATACAGGAATGATAAAATGGCTTAATGCACATATATAGATGTCAGTAGCCCATGAACACTGACTTGCTTAAGACACATAATCAGATGCAACAGATTGGTCTCAGGCTTTATTTTGATTCAGCTTACTGGATATTATTTTCCACCATAGAACCCAGTCACTGGGAATAACTAAAATCAAGAATGAGGTTTAATTGGATTAATTGTGGTGTATCCTCTGCATTGTAAAAAAGTTTGTACCTGGTATGATGTTATTCCCATAATCATTTTGGAGAATGATGCTAGAGAAATCTTCAGGAGCTTTTCTCATAAACATTCTGCTATTATGAGTCTTAAAGTAATTTGGTTGTCATTATATGCCAAACACTTCAACATATTCTGCCTTATTTAATACTCAAAAATGTTCTGAGGCACTATAGTAGACATTGATGATTACATATCCAACAACAATCCAGGCTTCCTCTTCTTCTTGTCTAACAGAACCCTGATTTTTGTTTAGGTATCACTTTTCTTCCAGAGCTTTTATATTTAAAGGAAGTCAGTGCTTTTTCTAATCTAGGAGATGAATGACGATATCTAGGCAAGATTAGTGATGGAATTTTTCTGGTCAGTAA
Source organism: Lynx rufus (assembly GCF_022079265.1). Taxonomy (NCBI): domain Eukaryota; kingdom Metazoa; phylum Chordata; class Mammalia; order Carnivora; family Felidae; genus Lynx; species Lynx rufus. Next base: position 50,647,628 of record NW_025814828.1, on the reverse strand, counting down.
TCAGTCTAGTAATAGGCATATGATGCACTTTTGACCAATGAGAACTGAGAGTCTGTTTGGGAGCATTCTGGAAAACATTCTTTTGTGATTAAATAAAAAGAAAATAAATACATGCCAGAAACAAGCCCTCTTATTCTTGTTCTTGTGGATATTTCCACATCTGTACCTGATCTTGAGTGATAGAAAGTTTCATTGGGATGTATGCTGTAGAACATCATACATATCCAGACCACAAAAATAAATTTATTAAAGAATACATTAACCTTTCTAACATTCAAGATCCAGTGCTCAGCCCTGGCATACAGTGAGGAACAACTCCAAAATCCACTCTTACAGCTAGCGCTATTGTGATCCCAGGGACACTCTCCTCCACATTTCTTACACTATATCCTTGAACCAAATGATGACTGCATTCAAATAACATAAAGGTTTGTGGATTGTACCAATGTTAAAGATAAGCCCTACTTTGGAGTGTGAGGAGAATTTAGGCAGCAAAAGTACAAAGATAAATGAAATGGTAAATTAACTTGTGACATCCTTTCAGATGTTATAAATGGCATAGATTCTTGCATAACACAGAATCATTTCTTAGTGGTGCTGAACATGCATGTTTTTTGTTTCTATTCGGTTTCCAGTCCATGATTGTAGAGGTACTCATGATTCCTACCTACAATATGCACATATATCAGCTGAGGAACATTTTGTACTGTTGAACAATTCACATTATTCATATATTTATATATGTAGATGTTATGTGAATCAAGCTTGATACCAATTCTTTATTTTAGCAACTAGATGGATATTAGAAATACAAACAACTTTTTAAATAAAATAATTTAATAAGATTTAGAGTTTTTGAAAATTAAAGTATACCAAACTTATTTTTTTTTTTAATTTTTTTTTCAACGTTTTATTTATTTATTTTTGGGACAGAGAGAGACAGAGCATGAACGGGGGAGGGGCAGAGAGAGAGGGAGACACAGAGTCGGAAACAGGCTCCAGGCTCTGAGCCATCAGCCCAGAGCCCGACGCGGGGCTCGAACTCACGGACCGCGAGATCGTGACCTGGCAGAAGTCGGACGCTTAACCGACTGCGCCACCCAGGCGCCCCTATACCAAACTTATTTTAATAACTAAACTATTAACTTTGATATTCATTAATTATAACTCATACTTTGCTTTTAAATTCAATAAATTATTTTGAATATTTTAGAAGCAAACAAAAACAAAATATTTTAATTTCTCATGTTTATAGTTAGCTAAATTTGCATTTTTGCTGCAAATATTTTCAAATTGTGTACCATTTGAATACAACTGTAGTTTTAATCCTTTAGACTACTAGTATGAGGAAATATTCAGATAATGAAAACTGATTATGTAAAGGTAGAACAAAGAAAATAAGTAAAGATAAAAAGAAGTGGATATTGTGTGTTTAATTAAAAAAATAGAAATAATGAAAGTGAGCAGACTTCTGTTGAGTATGACCCCCACAGAATTCATTAACAGGACAGAACATTATATATTTTTTATTTAATGTAAAGTTAACTCCTCATAAAATCAAGGAATTTGAGCAAGCATATATTCTCATCAAGTTCACAATTTGAACAGGTCAGATGAAATTCTTATTTTTTTTCTATATGGAAATTTAATTACTGACCAAAACAATGGAACAGAAAATTATTCATATCAAATTCACAACTCAGAAGCAATAAGTGTGACTATGTCTAGCTCATTAGATAATTACAAAATTATATTCATGAAATCCAGAATATTAAAAGATGAAACTTCTGAAATTTTTACTATGTTTATTGAATTATGGTCATGAAAAATGGTTGTCATATACTTATGAAAGCGTGAGAACATTTCTAGCAAAGCATAATCCAGTTTTAATTAATGCTATATTTTATACCAGTTGGATGAGCATAGCAGACACTTAGTAATTCATTTTTGTACGGAAGTTTTTTTAAATGGAGAAATAACTGTGGAAAATAGATCTCATATTCTACATTCAAAAACAATGTATTATCTGTTACTGAACATTTTACAACCAATCCTTAAGATAAGCTTGGATTAATAAAGGTATTTATGACTCTGAGGCAGTTAGATTTGCAGTTAAAAGAATGCAAAAAGTCATTTGCATACATGGAACTTCTGGAACTGAGGGAAAAAATGTTTGAAAAAACAGTAATAATTTTAGCTCAACAAAGACAAGTAAAAGCAAACACAGAATGTAGTCATGATGTTCTTAAAATAATATGTGTCCAACATTAAGCAAGCATAATTGTGCACACTATAGAAAAGAAAGCAGAAAATTTAGATTTGTTAGATATTATTTTGAAATGAAATTATTTTGGCTATACCAATAAAACAAAAATAAAGTAAATGGTCACTATATAGGATGAAAAGCTAAAAATGATAATTTTAATTTAATGAATTAAAAAGTAAGAAAATAAATCATGTTTACAATTTTAAAAGTAAATTTTATTGAGCACAACTAGATTATAGGAGGAAAATTTATGTTGAATAACATCTAATATAAAAAGTACAGGTTTTGATTTGTAAGAGACTGAAAAATAAACCATGTAAAAATAAATTATGATTTAATTCATTCTTGAGGGTGACCTATATTAATGATACTAACAAGTTTGGTTAAAAAATAATATACAAGACAACATTGGGGCTAAAAATACAAAAGCTTTTCTTGCGCTATGTACGGAGTACATCTTTAACATGGTGCATTTGAGAATGGGAGGCATGGCCTGAACTGTGCTGATAATAATGGCAGTTGTTTTTGACAATTGAGGTTATATATGATAATTTCTGAGTCTGCCCAAAGATAGATCACCTTAATTTAAGATAACATATATTAATGTTGACCTTACAACCATCTTCAGACACACGATGATATGTCACCTAAATGCTATTAAATAATTACATTTAGTTTACACAAAATACAAAATGCACTGGAATTAAGTCGAGTAACAAAAGATCCTTAAATGAAAAACAACTCATGGTCTTTAGTGGAAAATGAAACTAATTTTGAATTTGCTCTTATCCACTGTGATTTGGTCTGAAACTGCTCCTCGTTGTTAATAATGTGAATATGAGCTTTAAGAAAACAGATTTAAGTTTGTCTATTTCATATCTAAAAGGATTAAACATTGTAAAATAGGGAAATTGTTCCTCTGTATTGAAAGGGAGTGCATGGAAATATGCAATAAAAGTGACATACCAAAAATAATTACTTTAAATAAAGTAAAATATTGTGGAGCCTGGGTGACTTAGTTGGTTAATTGTCTGACTCTGGATTGGGCTCAGGTCATGATCTAACTATTGTGAGATTGAGCCCCACATCAGGCTCTGTGCTGACAGTATGGAACCTGCTTGGGATTCTCTCTGTCTCTCTGCCGCTCCCCTGCTCATGCATGTATGCTCTTGCTGTCTCTCAAAAACAAATAAGCTTAAAAAAAGAAAAAAAAAGTTTGCTCAACCATAAGAAAAAAATAATCACATAAAAATATTTCCTAGGCTAATTTCTGTAAAGACTGTTCTACAGAATGATTTATACTTTATTTTAGATCAGGGTATAGTTTTGATTGAAAGACATTTGAACAAGTTGGACAAACATAGTGCCATAATCAGTTATATGATAATTTGCTAGCACTGGAAACTTTGAAAGCAGAAATTATACAATATTCTGTAGATTTATATACTGCATTTAAAATAGTAAAAATTACAATATTACATATTGTCTTGTAATATGGGAGTCCCTGGCTGGCTCAGTCAGTAGAGAATGTGACCCTTAATCTTGGGAGTTGTTAGTTTCAGCTCCAGGTTGGGTGTAGAGTTTCCTGAAAAATAAAATCTAAAAAAAAATTGTAATATATATCAACAATGCTTTATCATATGTAACAATACAGTATTTGTCCATGATATGTGAAATACATGTTTGTGGTTGATTGAAAAAATTGGCTACTATATTTTGTAGCTCCTTTTTATCATGAGCTGGCTCTAGCCTAAACTCTACAGAACCTTGAAGTAATAAATGATTATTGTTCTAAATCACTAAGTTTTTATTATACAAGAAAGGCTAACTGAGATAATGTTTCATTATATATATATATAATTCATATATATATATAATGGAGTATTACTCGGCAGTCAAAAAGAATGAAATCTTGCCATTTACAACACGTGGATGGAAGTGGAGGGTATTATGCTCAATGAAATTAGTCAGAAAAGACAAAAATCATATGACTTCACTCATATGAGGACTTTACGAGACAAAACAGATGAACATACGGGAAGGGAAACAAAAATAATATAAAAACAGGGAGGGGGACAAAACAGAAGAGACTCATAAATATGGAGAACAAACTGAGGGTTACTGGAGGGGTTCTGGAAGGGGGGTGGGCTAAATGGGTAAGGGGCATTAAGGAATCTACTTCTGAAATCATTGTTTCCCTATATGCTAACTAATTTGGATATAAATTTTAAAAAATTAAAAATGAAATTTAAAAAAAATTTTAAAAAGAAATAAAATAAACTTAAAAATTTTAAATAAAAAAAGAAACGTGTATGTTTTTTTTTTTAATTTTTTTTTCAACGTTTTTTATTTATTTTTGGGACAGAGAGAGACAGAGCATGAACGGGGGAGGGGCAGAGAGAGAGGGAGACACAGAATCAGAAACAGGCTCCAGGCTCCGAGCCATCAGCCCAGAGCCCGACGCGGGGCTCGAACCCATGGACCGCGAGATCGTGACCTGGCTGAAGTCGGACGCGTAACCGACTGCACCACCCAGGCGCCCCAAAACGTGTATGTTTTAAAATACAATTAGTTTATGACCATGCCAAGACAGAAAGAACAGAATGATGGAGGTTTTTTTGGGACTTGCTTTTGTTAGATATTATATCTTGCCACATTTGTAAAAGAATCTCAGATTACTAGGAGTGTCTGAAAGGAGTTTTGTTGTTTTTTTAGAATTCCCTCACCTTTCTAGATTGAATTCTACCTATGGTTATTATCAGGAAATGCTTTTACCATGATTTGAAAGTGCACAATTATATAGCTTCTTGTGAAGGGCTTCAGGAGATGTGTCTATATATACGCAGAGATGCAGATATACAGGACTTTATATCTGTGCTTTAATTGAGATGTGTTCTATTTAGTTTATTGAAATTCTGGAGTGTTATTTCTGCCTTTTGGATATATTTTGGGGGGTTGCTCATACTACAGAATTTCTGTGTCCTGTATTTAAAGGTGATGTTAAAGACAATATTGTATCTCAACTAATAGTAACAATAAAAATAACATGTATTGAGTTCTGAACTGAAGCTCAGAAATATTAAGTGACTTACTAAAAGTTATATAGCTAAAAGGTAATAGAGCCAGGACTTGAGTCCTAATCTTTCTTAATCCAAAGGCCATGTTCCTAACCACAGTGATTCTACTTTCTGATTGCAGTCTCCTGTTGGGAACTGATGGATGAAGGCAAGATTTATTCACCTTTAAAAAAAAATAAGTTTATTTATTGAGAGAGAGATGAGAGAGCACGAGCAGGGGAGGGGCAGAGAGAGAGGGAGAGAGAGAATCCCAAGCAAGCTCCACACAGCACAGAGCTGGATATGGGGCTTGAACCCATGAACTGTGAGATCATGACCTGTCAGAGGCTTAACCAACTGAGCAACCCAGGTGCCTCAAGCTCTCTTGATCTTAAGTAACTTCTCTTCCCAGCTATATATCTAGAATATTCACCATTAGTAACTCATGGGTCAAGGTATTACCATACAAAGAAATTCTTCTTAAAAAGAGAAAGAAATTCATCCTTCATGTGAATAAAGAAAATAATCTTTTATCCAAAACAAATAAACTAATTTGCTATGACATTAACATTTTAGCATAAAATAAATAATCACATGTCTTTCAGATTTGACTAACATTTATTGCGTGCCCACTGTGTCATAGTCACTGGGTTAGACATGTACATATCACAGCATTGAAGGAAGGATCATCAAACAATAGTTAGAATTTATTGAGTGTATATTATACATTAAGCAAATTAGCAATTTTTATAAATTTTCTAATTTAATTATCTGAACATTCCTATGAGTTAAGTACCCATAATCAACAAAGGAGGATATTGAGCATCAGGAAGATTTAGACACTTCTCCAAGGTCACAAAGGTAAGAAGTTGTGGGGCTGCATTTTATTCTAAAGCTCCTGGTCTCATTCCCTAACTGGGGCTATGAATTAGTACCGATGTTTTTTTTCTCTGTGTTTTTATATATGTAAAATGTGGTGATTTAAGGTGGTGTTAATTCAGCAACTTTTGTCCCAGCAGAAGTTGGCTTCACTACTACTAACATGTTAGTTCAACAGTAACAGATTTGTAGCATGATGACACAAGAGGGGCCAAGTGACAGCATGAAAGAGACTATGGCAGACAGCAAAGACGCAGCTTACCTGTTTAACAACTTTGCCTCCTCTCATCCTTAATAAAATGAGTCTCCTTGTGGCATAAATTCTTCACTGATGTTCTCATTCCTTGCTGCTCATATGTGATCTGACCATTTTCTTATGTCTTGTATGGAATCAGGTTATTAAAAATGAGAAAGGGGTTGCAAATTCATAAACACTTCTTCATTGAGCTTTAGCACATTTTAGCCATTCATGGAGCTACTAAGTACATTCTTCCTCTTTTCTGGTCTTCATCTTTATTGTGAATAATAAGGCAAAATTATACAGATACATCTGTTTTTCATCTTATTCCTACCATGGATATAAAGATTAAAGAAAAAAACATGTATAATTTAACCATCTTTAGAAACAAGACTTAGACCATCGAACATGTGAAAATAAAAGCAGCATTCTTCATGTTCCAGAGATTGAGTCTCTTGTCTACCAGCTACATTGCATTAAAATTGGTTTTGTATTCATCTAATGAATGTGTTATTGAAGTTTCCTAGGGAAATAAAGCTGCATCCACTTTTCCTAAATCCTATTGTTTTGGCAAATATATTGAGGATTGGTTAAGTAATTTCAGCCTCTCATTTATTTAATATATTACAGATGGATATCTGTTTAAATCATAATGGTCATTTCTGTCACCAGGCAAGTCCTTCATAGTTGAGCAGAGGGAAATACATGCATGCTTCATGTATCCTTAATTTAGTGTGAGAGTCTCCATCTTTTATCTCTGGAAAGCAATTCTGTCATCAGGACGAACTTTTTTGTGTGGAAGTAAATTAGTTTAGCATAGCAGAAATCCCACTATCCTATGTTTATTGTCTCTCCGAATCCTGATGCAACACACTACACCACAAAAGAGAAATACTGAGCTAAGGCAACCTTACCATCTTTCAACAATACTTTGGATCATTCATTTACAATTAGATGTACATGTAATTTTTCTCTAATGATCTTGTGTAAGAAGGATTTTCTTTGTCTCCATATCTTTTCACATTCATGATTCTGACCAAAATTTACTTTGTCTGCCTTGTGGTTCTATGTTTCAAGAATTTTAGCTATGTCTGTCCTAATAAGTGACTGAATTAAAATTGATCCATCATGCATGTATTTCTATCATTGTTTCCCTTAAACATTTGCTAACAATTTGAAATGGCTCAGATACTGGATCTTTGAGATCAGACTATGTGGTTTGGTCACAGTTCATTCACAAACCTGGCTTTTTATTTATTAATTATTTTATTTTAGAGAAAGTTCATGAGAGTAGGGGAGAGGGACAGAGGGAGAAAGAGAGAGAATCTTAAGCAGGCTCCACACTCAGCACAGAGCCTGACATGGGGCTGGATCCCACAACCCTAAGATCATGACCTGAGCTGAAATCAAGAGTCAGATGCTCAACCAACTGAGCCACCCAAGTGCCCCAAAAAAACCTGACTTTTTAAAGGCAGTTATAATAAAAGATCTAGAAAAAGACATAGGGTATGTATTTAAATAATCCTAGACCGGTTAGACTTTTTAAAGCAATAAAGAAAATATAAAAACCACTAAAATGAAGTAAATGTGACTTTATAACATTTTCAATTGTATGCATTGAAAAATGTACCATAAATAAAGACAAAAATGCACATGACAGGGTGAAATAGAAGGCAAAATACACCTCTAAAAAGGCACTATTTCCTTACTACACCATAAATTCTAAAAGTCAATAAGGGTCAACAGCCCTATAGAAAAACAAGCAGAGCTACTTCTAGACAATTCAGAGAAATGAAAATGGCATTTAAACATATGAAATGAAACATATCAATAATAGGAAAATACACAAATTAAAACTATATGATGCCAGTTTTTGCTGATAATTTTGGCATTTAAAGTGCTTGATTATATACTGTGTTGTAAAGGCTGTGGGAAAACAGGAGTTATGACAAAATTGTTGCTAGGATTTAAACGTATACAACTTCTTTAGGGGTGCCTGGGTGATTCAGTCGGTTAAGCATCCAACTTTGGCCTAGGTCATGATTTCACAGTTCATGAGTCCGAGCCCCACATCGGGCTCTGTGCTGACAGCTCAGAGCCTGGAGCCTTCTTCAGATTCTGTCTCCCTCTCTCTTTGCCCCTACCCCACTCATGCTCTCTCTCTCTCTCTCTCTGTCTCTCAAAAATAAACATTATAAATAAACAAATAAATAAATAAATAAATAAATTTATGCAACTTTTATGGAGGAGAACTTAACAATATCTATCACAACAACAAAATGCACATACCATGAGCTCCAGCAATTCCACCTCTAGGAATTTTACCTTTAGTCATAGATATTTTCATGTGTTCACATACATCATGTGCAGTTGTATATTTATATTTAAATTTATATTTATACATATATACATATTCACACACATATACATACAATTATATGATTAAAACAATAGAATATCCTTAGATAAACCAGAAACTGGTAAGAGTTGTTGCTTTTTGAAGGAGGACACTAAGGATGAAGGGTGGGGTTGTTGGGGAACTCAGGGATGGGGATCCACTAACGAAAGAGAAACTTGCTTTTCACTCTATTCTCTTGTGTATTCTTTGACTTTTATTATATGTATTATATATTTTAAATAATATATTCAATTATAAAATTTGCATATGTATTATCTATTTTAAATATTTAAAAAACTAAAGGTGTCTATCTTTGATGCCTAGATATCTGAGTTTCTAAGCTAAGAAATTAATGTTGTGTGTGAATTTAACCAATTATTATAAAGAAAAGATCAAATTGGAAATCGGAGTTTAAAAGAAAACAACTCTTAGTCTAGGACCAGTGTAAATCGCAGATAGTGGCTTTCAAAAGAAAATGGTATGGACTTAATAGTCAAACAAATCTAGCTTAAGATACTATATCTGCCATTTATTAATTATGTATTCTCAGACAAGTCACTAATTTCAATGAGCCTCAGCTTCCACATCTGTAACACTGGCATAATACCTACATCACAGTGTTTTCCAAAGGATCCAATGAGATAATATGAATAAATTGCTAAATACAGGGCTATTTGTATAGTAAGCATTCAATAAATATTCATAACTTTAAAATTATCATCATGGAAAATATGACTGAAAAATGACTTTAGGATATGTAAATTTATTTTTCTTGGTTCTATCCCTAATTACGCAAGAATAATGTAAGCCACTTATTTAAATACTCTGAACCTCAAGTTTCTCATTTGTGAAATAAGAATAATTATTCCCACCTAACCTACCTCAGAATTTTGAAAGACTGATATAAGATTATGTGTTTGGAAGGGCATTGAGTAGCACAATACCCAGAGGTTTTATTATCATCCCAGAAAGGTTAATGCTCTTTTTTATAGATATCTGTTGACGAAGATTCCACAAACTTCCCCCTAGATATTTTGATGCTATCTCTGGATTTTCATTCTGCTTATGATTCACTGGTAGAGGGAATATGTTAGAGAAAGCACATTTTAAAAAGTTCTTCAACAACCCTCATCCTGTGTAATAGTTCCCTTCATTCTTCATTCTTCTTTTCAGGACCTAAAATCAGCATAGGTGCTTGACTTCATTTGGAACTGCCTTGCATCCCTTGATTGTGTGCCTGGGGGATATCACTGACAGAATGCAAATATTTTATCTGTTTGGATAAAGCCATGAACCCATTATAATCCATTTTGCTTGGATTACTGTCTGAATTGCTAGCACCTAAGAGAATAGCAAAGAATAGTAGGAAAGAAGGGAAAAAAAGAGGGAAAAAAAGAAAAAGAAAAAAAAAAAAGAACAACAAAGCCTGAGGCCTGTGAGCAGAGACCTGTGCTTCTAGTTCTGGAGGAGGTAAAAGTGGAATTTATTGTACAGTCAAAGGTAACAGTGAAAGATCCCAACAAAGGAAAGGGATATTGAAAAGTTGATTACCTTCACAATTTTTTCCAGGATCACACCAAAGTTTTCGGGTCTTTGAATGCCTAAAGCCCAGGACTTATATATAGACTCAAAGTAAATAGACAACCTTTGAGACCTGTTACAGACTGGGGGCATGTTTCCTACAAAACTTCATATGTTGAAACCTAATCATCAATATGATGGTGTTTGGAGGTGGGTCTTTTGGGAGGTATTTAGGTCATGAGGGGAGAACCTTCATGAATGGGATTAGTGTTTTTATAAAAGAGACCCAGAAAGCTTCCTTGCTCTTTCTACCCTGTGAGGATAAAGTGAAAAGGTGCTGTTTCTGAATCAAAAATGGGCCTTCTCTAGATACTGAATATGACGGAGACTTAATCTTAGATTTATAGCCCCCAAAATTGTGAGAAATAAGTTTTTTTTTTAAACACCCAACCTATGGTATTTTTGTTATAACAGCCCAAACTGAACTAAGGCAAGACTCTTAAATGCTTTCCTCTAAAGCTTGAATCCTCTCTGCAACATTTTATACAAGTGAACATGCAGTATCTTTGCTGTTCACCTTCACTGACAAAGGAGTCATTAATTTCTCAGACATTAATTCTTCCTTTGTTCTCTTCAAGAACATTGGAAATTTTTCTCCTAATTTGGGCTATGTGGTAATATGGGTTTTATTGTTGTTTCATATAACAGTTCTTCACCTATCTGAAGACAGAAATTGAAGCCACTTGGATTTCTCGGTATTCTAAGTTCCATGTTTTATCAATTCTCCCTACTCTGACACGACTTCATATCCCTATACTATCCCAGACATTTTCTTATGGATGGACTCTAGTTTGTCAATATCCTGTGTGATGTCTATAACTAAACCTAGTTTTTCAAGTGTAGTTGGAGTAATGTAAACTATATCAGGTCTATTGGCTTCTTTCTTCTAGAACATTTCCTTCTATTAAAGATCACTTTAACATCTTAGAAACAGAAGTATACCATTTTGCTTTCTCACATAGTGCTTACTATTGACAAACACCCCAGAGTTTTTTTTTTCTACATGTATTACTACTAAGCTATATTTCACATCTTTTATGTAGGTAGTTGATTTTGTGTGCATTTGTGTATATGTGCATATAGTTATTATTTTTGGCTGGATATGGAATATTGACCTTTCAATTATTTTTATAATTTTCTATATCTATTTTTTAAATTGTGTATTAATAACATTTACCTTGCTTGCAATAATAAAAATAATGAAACTTATTAAAGTCAAAGAGATATATTATATTTGAGTACTTAAACTACAAACTTGATATAGCCCTGATATCTCCTCCAGAACTTAGCTCACCTTTTCTTGCAACAAGGAATTGAGTCAGCTATAAGAACACTTGAACAGGGCAGGCTGTTTTCATCTCTTCCTGTAAGATAATAGAAAGAGCATACTATTTAGTGAATATGCTATAGTGGCTAAGAACTTAAGCTCTAGATTCAGACGGCCCAACTCTGAAAGTTGCTAGCTGTGTGACCCAGATCAAGATATTTAACCTCTCTCTGTGCCTTCATTTTTCCTCTGTTAAATGGAAGATATTTATATAACCTGTCTCACAAGATTATTGCCAAGATTAGAGGAGCTAATATAAGTAAAGTGCTTAGAATAGTGCTAGTATGTAGTAAGGCCTCAACAAATTACTATTGTTATTATTATTATTATTATTATCAAACCGTGGGAATTTGAATTGATACATAGTAGAAAATATAACATTTGAATTTGCTAGGATCTGAGATATTTTACATGTTTTATAGGAATATGGATCCTGGCCATAGAGAAGTACTCCAAATATATGCACTTCTCATCCTTTAATATAGTATGCTATGTTTTCCTCTTCCTTCTTTCCTTCCTTCCTTCCTGCCTTCCTGCCTTCTTTTCTTCCTTCCTTCCTTCTTCCTCCCTCCTTCCCTCTCCCTTTCATTCCTTTCTCTTTCTTTTGTTCTTTCTTTCTTTCTTTCTTTCTCCCTCTCCATCTTTTTCTCTACTATTCTCCATTTTATATCTTTCTCAATTTCTCTTTTTTAAGTTTATTTATTTATTTTGAGAGAGAGAGAGAAAGAGCACAGGAGGGTTAGAAAGAGAAAGAGAGGGAGAATTCCAATTAGGCCCTGCACTGCCAGTACAGGGCCCAATGCAGATCTTGAACTCATGAACTTTGAGATCATAACCTGAACCAAAATCAAGAATCAGACACTTAACCAACTGAGCCACCCAGGCACCCTTGTATTTTTCAATTTCTTGATTATTTCTTTTTAATTCTTTTTGTTTTAAAAACATAATTCTTAAGTTGAGAATATCACACATGCATTTTTAACTAGACTATCTTTGGAAGTTTTGATACTTCTAGTTTTCTCAATCATGTGTCCACCCATCATTAACCAAGAAACCTTATGAAAATTGAACAACTTTTTTATTTTTTCTACACAATTACTAAAGATATCAAGAAACCAGATGATAGTATTTCTCTCCTTGCACTTTCCAACATCAAGTAGAAGCAACAATTCAAAAATGAAACTGATCAAAATATTTTTGAGTTTGAGGAAAAAAACACTCCCAATCTACTTTCCCCTAATGATGGTGTATATTCTTTAAAACCTTCTTTTAAGATTATTTGAAGACTGGATGACATAGAACAGTGTATAATCTCCACTTAAGGTCAAATTATCACATTCATGCCTCAGTCAAAAAGAGAATTGGTGGTGAAGATAATTAGGACTTTCTACTCCATTGGGGTGGTCTGGCCAGAAATGAAGCTATTTGAGGAAGCCCTACTCAAATAGTTTTCTGAATATAGCATAAAAGATTTGAAGTTCTTTCACTCTAGTCCTCCCATCCCATCTATTTCAAATATAATGGCATTTAGAATTCCCACAATAGTTTCTAACATTTGATCTATTCCACTTTCATTTTCTGTGTGGTCTGAGTGAAGCAGTATAAGCAAGTTAAAGAACACTGGACTGACATTAAGGGGACTTTGTTTCAGAGCCTCAAGCTGTTTTTAGAACTGAAATACATCTGTAGCCTTAATTTTTTTCCCTCAACTTACTCTGTAGCCTTAAGAAGATAACTTCATTTCCCTGAGCTTCAATTGCCTCTACTGTAATACCATCATGATTGTTCAACCAGATATAAGTTTAAAAGAGATAAAGTCTGTACCATACTTGGTTATAGAATTATACCTTCTAGCATAACACCTTACACTCAGCAGGCCATCAGAAAATATTTTGTATTTAGAAGTACTTATCCTGCTTTCCTCAAAAGTTGGTTGTAAGAATTGAGAAATTATATGTGAAAGTGCTCTAAATATTAAAAATTATATAATTGACTTTTAACACCCAATTAAAGATAAGAAATACTAATTTGTTTTTTTAAAGATTTCACATAAAACTTCTCCCTTGATCTTGACACTGATCCTATGAGGTAGATGTTTTTATTTTAGTTTATGTATAAATAAATGGGGGTTCAGTGGATCACTAAATTAGTCAGAAATGGAGCAGAGACTCTGATGCAGGATTTCTGGAATTGCCTCAAATTTTATTTTGTATAGTTGACTATATTGGAGAATCTTATACTAAAACAAACACATGAAATATGTAATATTTGGCCTAAAAGATGAAGTTCCATCTAGTTTTTTTTTTCTTTTTTTTCTTTTTTTTTGCAATATATGAAATTTATTGTCAAATTGGTTTCCATACAACACCCAGTGCTCATACCAAAAGGTGCCCTCCTCAATACCCATCACCCACCCTCCCATCCCTCCCACCCCCCATCAACCCTCAGTTTGTTCTCAGTTTTTAATAGTCTCTTATGCTTTGGCTCTCTTCCACTCTAACCTCTTTTTTTTTTTCTTCCCCTCCCCCATGGGTTTCTGTTAAGTTTCTCAGGATCCACATAAGAGTGAAAACATATGGTATCTGTCTTTCTCTGTATGGCTTATTTCATTTAGCATCACACTCTCCAGTTCCATCCATGTTGCTACAAAGGGCCATATTTCGTTCTTTCTCATTGTCATGTAGTACTCCATTGTGTATATAAACCACAATTTCTTTTCTTTTTTTTTAATTTTTTTTTCAACGTTTATTTATTTTTGGGACAGAGAGAGACAGAGCATGAACGGGAGAGGGGCAGAGAGAGAGGGAGACACAGAATCAGAAACAGGCTCCAGGCTCTGAGCCATCAGCCCAGAGCCTGGCGCGGGGCTCGAACTCCCAGACCGCGAGATCGTGACCTGGCTGAAGTCAGACGCTTAACCGACTGCGCCACCCAGGCGCCCCCACAATTTCTTTTAAAGGTAGTATGCAGTTTCATTGTTTCCATTTTGCTTTATCTACACATGATTTTTGAAAATTATTGTTGAAACCATAGTATTATTAAAAATACAACTCCTCATTTTGTGGGGCCAGAATTGCAAACTGGCAGGGTAATAAAAATTAATCAAGAGTAAATTCCAGGTAGTAAAAAGAAAGCACTTCTTGCTCTAACATATAAATAACATGACTTTCATTGTACATTACTCCAAACTTCTAAGAAAGAGATTTTCAAATTGAGTATACTGGTGTCATCTTAATTAAAAAGGGAAGAATAAATCAATTCCACATAAAAAACTTTTTGCTTTTTTTAATGGCCAAGGGCATACATTTAACAGCCTCTGAAGTAGTATCTTTTAATTTCATAGGGTGTACACTACCCTCCTTTACTTACTATCTTGGACAAACAATTCAAAATAACATTTTTCTCAAGTCAAGGATGAGAACATGTGCTTAATAGTGAATGATTCTAAAAGACTGTTGTTCGATTCAGTACTGCTTTATTTTTCTTGAACCTGGTAGGAATCTCATGCCACTTGGAAGAAAATGTCTCTTCTTTCTAGCAAGGTTACTCTTTCTGATGAGTATTAAAAGATAGCTTTAAGCTATCCACAATTATGACCTTGACTAGAAAAATGTAAGTTAATAAGGCTTCAACAAATTATGGTCTTTTTTGGTTGATTTGCCTAGTGAACTGTTAGTTGTAAAACTGAAAGACATTATGCTCAGCTTTCTCTATCACATCTTTTGTGTTTTAACAGTGACACTTCATTGAGTGCAATTAACAAAGCCTAGGGGATTTATTAACACACTTCTTCATGGCCAATGATCCATTCCACTTAAGACATAACACTGTAAAATGCACATTATCTCCTTTTGGCACTTACAATAATGCTTCATGAACTAGGAAGGCATATGTTAAAGCAAATAAAATAGCATTATTAGCTGACAAATCGTACAATTTATTAGACAGTTAATTTATCAGCTTAAAAGACACTTAAAGCAGCTGTGCTTTTAATGTCTTTTTAATGTATCCAGTAAAACTTGCATAATTGCCTGTAGTGCAATTCATTTTTAGCTATGTTGCAAAATGTCTGCATTTACTGTTTACATCTTCTTTAATTTTTCCTGCAAGGCTCATCACATCTCTGCCTGAGCCCTAAAGGCCAGACCAATAATCAGACAAAAAGTCTTCTCAAACAAATGGTTCCCCATGAATGAACTATTCAAAAGTGCATGCTGCTTGAGACCAAAGGAGTGTTAGCATTTTATCTCCACCCCAAAGGCAAAGGCTGCAGTTCCAAATAAATAAATAAATAAATAAACCCAGGAATAAAACCAAGATGACTCAAATCAGTAGGGTGTAGTCGAAGGCTGTTTCAAGCCTTCACATCATACTCAGCAGTAGACTTTCTAAGTATTTGAATTTGGATCCCATTCAGAACTACATGTCTGGAGTGTGAACTAACAAGACTTTCAGACTACATTAGCAAGGTTGTTTCATTTTATAATTAATGTAACAGTTCCCTGATGATAAATTGGTTTGTATGTTAGTACTGCACTAGTAGAACAAGAGCACAGGAGAAAAAAGTGAAAAATAAGACACAGTTCATGGCTCTAACATTTGGTTTAGTTTCTTTATTCCTCTTTGATTTAACGTTTATTTATTTTTGAGACAGAGAGAGACAGAGCATGAACGGGGGAGGGTCAGACAGAGGGAGACACAGTATCTGAAACAGGCTCCAGTCTCTGAGCTGTCAGCACAGAGCCAGACGCGGGCTGGAACTCACGGACCGTGAGATCATGACCTGAGCCGAAGTCGGCCGCTCAACCGACTGAGCCACCCAGGCGCCCCTATTCCTCTTTGATTTAATAGAAACTTTGTTAATGCTTCCTGTTTTCTACAGAATCTTTCACAGTAATGATGTCAGGACTAGTTATTATTAAGTCAAAAAATCAATCAGTACAAGTTGCCCCTAATGAAAGGACAATTTAAGATTTGATCTTTGATCTTTAGGAGGATTTGCAGTAGCCTACTAAAACAGAAAGCTAGTTTCTCATTCTAAAGTTTAGATCCCTGACCCCGTCTAATGTGAGCCTGCCCACAGCTGGAAGGAAGAGGAATGTACTCATTTTTTAGACAATGAGTGGTGCCCAGTTTCAACTTTTCTTTTAACTCAGTTAAAGATTCCTCATAATTTCTTAACTTAATCTAAATCTTTCAAGCTGCTTTTAAAACTTGAAATTACAACCAAAAAATAGAGAAAGGAGAAATGTGTGTCAGCAAACACATACACACACACCATTAAAATAACATGCAGGATTATAAATTTGAATGGATTAAGAAAAGTATTTCTCAGGGCGCCTGGGTGGCTCAGTCAGTTGAGAGACCGACTTTGGCTCAGGTCATGATCTCACGGTTTGTGAGTTAGAACCCCGCGTCTGGCTCTGTGCTGATAGCTCAGAGCCTGGAGCCTGCTTCTGATTCTGTATCTCCCTCTCTCTCTGCCATTCCCACACTTATGCTCTGTCTCTCTCTGTCTCAGAAATAAATAAACATTAAACATTTTTTAATTAAAAAAATTAAAAAAAAAAAAGAAAAGTACTTCTATGGATTGGCCAGGTTCTCAGGTAGCAGGTTTAATGAGATCTAGACTCCACATCTATTCCCTATTTATTCAATACTGAGTCCAATTTAAATTAAGCAGGTAGGTAGAAAAGAGATTTTCATATTTCTAATTCATTTTCCACTGATGTGTGTTTTTCTCTAGGAACTTGGAAGAGTCTGTCTGCCATAGAGAAATATTTATATTCTCAAAGCTTAGTGAAAGAAGAAGGTAATGATGCCTAGGAGAAGTGATTACACTAGATCCACGAGTCAATATTGTGAACAAGATAGACTCTCTGTATATTACAAGTCTGAAATAAATTGCTGAGTAAAATTCTTACCTAATTGAGAAGTAACTTCAGATGAGACTCAGAAACTTTGTCATATGTAAACTAACTTAATTATTTAGCGAGAATAATTGAAATTTGTTTCACTTAATTTACACTGTTTTTAACTGGAGTGATAGTTATAAACATTGAGGCTTTTCATGTGTATACACTTAAGTCTTTGCATCTCATGTCACATCTTCATAAGAGCCCTGTGGGGTAAATATTATTATCCTCAATATGTAAATGAGAGTAAACTCAGAATCAGAAGACTTGTTTATTATGTAAATCTCAGAGCTGGGGTGAAAACTCACAACTGACTCCTGTTCTAATTTTTCTACATCATTGCTGACTTATACTGGCCTCATAGAACATAGAAATAAGACTACCTCGACTGAAGTGCAAGTTCAAGGTAAAACAACAACAACAAAGCATACAAGCATTATCTCCACAAAAGACCTCTAGTCCCATTACTTAAGAAAATTGGATTATACATTCAGTTCTAGGTCTTCTATAACCCATACAAATCTAGTCACTTTGAGAAAAATAAAATAATCTGTTATATTTCTGAAGCTGTTCTCTGGGAACATGTTGACATATTTGATTGAGTTTCAATCAAGAAACACAAATATATGTCATCCTTATGACAGAAACTTTTATTACTCTGGTGAATCTTTTCCTAACAGTAACAGGAATTGGACAAAACACCCAACTCACTGCAAAATGAGTGATTTCATTTTTAATTTCCAACCAGAAATATTATCTACATGTTTTCATATTCAAGTTTTCAAAAGGCATAAAATGCTGAGTTCCAAATATTGCCACTCTGCTTGTTGCATGCTAGGTGTGTGGATATACTGGTTCTTTAATGGATGTGTCTTAGTGACAGCATGAGCATGTGTGTGTGCACATGTGTTCATGTTTGCATGAGTGCATGCTCAAAATCAAGAAATAAAGAATAATACATTGAGGGTAACAGAAATATTTATGTACCTTACTTACATGCAATAAAAGGAGGCATTTATTTGTTTCATTTCTAATTAATTATAAACACTGAATAACACATTCTTCACATAGGCAATAGTTTACTAATGATAACTCTTTTATCATCTGATTAGGCTAACATTGTGGACAATTTTACTGCCATAGTGAAAATGGCAGGGCTGTCGTCATTTTCTTCATTGTGGTCTAATTCCAATTTGCTTTATTTTCTTTTGGAGAAATCAATCTGCCTATTAGTGACTCTGATAAAGATTTCTAATGAAAGGCCTTAAGTTTTAAAGTAATGCACCAGCCCACATAAAACTAGTACTACAAGCCTTTCATTTACTGAATTTAAAAGCTAACAGTTTTCATAGTGCTTCAATTATATACCAAAAGTTTCTATGTCCTTGACATGGAAACCAAGCAAAGTAATAAATTAAGATCTCACATCAAATCAAAGTGAACATATCACTGATTCTTTGTATTTTAAGTAAAATAACTCATTTTTCCTCCAGAAGAAAAACACCAGAAATACATTTTAGTTCTTTTAGGTGCTATGTCTCCATGGAATAGTCATATACTTCCACTGTTTTTATCTTGAGTGAATTTAGAATGAGAACATTGGCTAAGGGTTTTTGTTCTTGTGAGTCAAGTTTTCTCACAATAGTGAAATTACCAGTGAGCACTGAAAGAACATAGGACTAACTTGTCAAGGGACCTGGATGCTAGCTGAAATTTATCCTCAAAATAAGAGTTGTGACTAAGGAAAAAATGACTTAACTTCTCTTTAAGTTTCTTTAGCTATCAAAAAATGTGAGACTAAAAGCAAAAATATTGAAAATTTTTAAGCTAACATGAATAAGGATGTATTAATGAATAATTTAAATTAACAAAATTACTTCAATACAATTTGAAGTTAATCTTTAAAACTTTTGGGGCATCTGGGTGGCTCAGTTGGTTAAGCGTCAAATTTTGGCTCAAGTCATGATCTAACAGTTGGGGAGTTCAAGCCCCAAATCAGGCTCTGTGATGACAGCTCAGAGCCTGGAGCCTGCTTTGGATTCTGTGTCTCCCTCTCTCTCTTCTCCTCCCCACTCATGCTCTGTCTCACTCTCTCTCAAAAAGAATAAACATTAAAAAAATTAAAACTTTTAACACATATAATTGTATTGACTCATCATACCTAAATTATTATGGTATATTTTCAATAAGGCCATCTGGTTATATGTTCAAATACATAGTTATAAAATATTGTTATCAGCAAATTTTAGAATCTGATTTCAGATATTAGACCCATATGTATTATGGATTTGTTCTGAGAAAGTTGCTTGTAGTTTCAGAGGTTGTATTTATATTCCAATGTTTCCTAACAAAAAATAGAAAATAAACTATAAATAATGTGATTGGTTGGCAGTTTCTTACAAAACTCTTACCATACGATCTAGCAATTACACTCCTTGATTTTCACCCGAGTTGAAATCTTATGCACACACAAAACCCTGGACACAGATGTTTATAGCAGATTTATCTATAATTGCCAAAAGTTGAAAACAACCAAAATGTCCTTTAGTAGGTGAATGGGTAAATATAATAAATATACAATAAACTGACAATGGAATGTTAGTGCTAAAAAGAATGAGCTATCAAACCATGAGAAGACATGGAGGAAATTTAACTGCATATTACTAAGTGGAAGAAGCCAATCTTAAAAGGCTACATATTGTATGATTCCAACTATGTAACATTCTAGAAAAGGCATAATTATGGAGACAGTAACAAGATCAATGGTTATCAGTGATTAGGGGGAGAGAAGGATGAACAGGAGGAGCACAGAAGATTTGAAACTGTATGAGCTGTATGATACTATAATGGAAAATACTTGACATTATGCGTTTGCTAAGACCTATAGAATGTAAACCATCAAGCATGAACCCTAATGTAAACTTTGAATTTTGAATGATAATGATGTGTCTTTGTAAGTTGTCCAATGGAAACAAATAGGCCATTCTTATTCAGGATGGTAAAAATGGAAGAGGCTTTGTGGGGGTGGAGTGGCTATGTGAAAACTGCACTTACTACTCAGTTTTGCTGTGAAACTAAACTGCTCTAAAAATCAAAGTCTACTTAAAACAAAATATAACAGAAAAAAAACATAAAAAAGGAATATGATTTGGCCAATGACATCCTAGGACAAATTAAGCATGGGCTATTGATTCGACATTAATTTTTCAGTCCAATAGCTATTTCCATGCAACAGTAACCAACATTGTGTTTGGAAAAGATAGTATATATTTATTTCCAAGAAGCTAAAAACCCTCCATCTAAACTATGCTCGTGTTTTCTGAGCAATATAAAACAATGGTAAGTATAAGTCAAAGAATTGTACTTTTTGGTTACTATGAGCTGAATTATGTCCCCACTTCCCATGATTCATATGTTGAAGCCCTAACCCCCAATACCTCAGAATGTGACTGTATTTGAGGATAGGGCATTTAAACAGGTAATTAAGTTAAAATGAGGTTA
The DNA here is from genome assembly GCF_022079265.1 of Lynx rufus. Taxonomy (NCBI): domain Eukaryota; kingdom Metazoa; phylum Chordata; class Mammalia; order Carnivora; family Felidae; genus Lynx; species Lynx rufus. The sequence continues at coordinate 50,626,467 of NW_025814828.1, read as the reverse complement.
AAATGGGTCCTAATCCAATCTAACTGCTGTCCTTATAAACAGAGTAAATTTGGACAAAAAGGGAGACAATAAGGAGGGACATGCACAAACAGATGAAAGAGCATGTGAGGGCACAAGGAGAAAGTGGCCACCAGCAACACAAGGAGAGACACCTCAGAAGAAATCAAACCTGGGGCGCCTGGGTGACTTAGTCGGTTGGGCATCTGACTTCACTCAGGTCATGATCTCACGGTTTGTGGGTTTGAGCCCCACGGTGGGCTCTGTGCTGACAGCTCAGAGTCTGGAGCTCACTTCAGATTCTGTGTCTCCCTCTCTCTCTCTCTGCCCCTCCCCAACTAGTGCTCTGCCTCTCTCTCAAAAATAAATAAACATTAAAAAAAGAAGAAATCAGACCTAATGATACTTTGATCTTGGACTTCTAGCCTCCAGAAATGTGAGAAAATAAATTGTTGCTTTTTAAGCCACCTAGCTTGTAGTATATTCTTATGGGAACTCTAGAAAACTAATTCAGTAGCATTGCAGTTATCAGGTATGTATGAGTGCATGTAGTTATCAGTTACATATAAAAGCATGAAAGAGAGGGTTGAGAAACAGAGTTAAGTATCTCAGAAACTCAGTTATCAGAGCCTGCCAGAGAATAGACTCATTAAATTTGCTCTTTTTAAAAAAATTGTTTATATATTTATTGAGAGAGAGAGAGAGAGAGAGAGAGCACACAAGGTGAGGAAGGAGCAGAGAGAGAGGGAGAGAGATGATCACAAGCAGATTCCTCCCTATCAGTGCAGAGCCCATTGGTGTGCCCAACCTCACAAACTTTGAGATCATGACTTAAGCTAAAACCAAGAGTCAGGGGCTTAACCAACTAAGCCACCAGGCATCCATAACTTGTCTCTTAAAATTAAGTTTTTTGTCACCTGTTTACTTCAGGGTTATATTCCTTAGTTTCTAGTTGTTATGAGGTAGACACACTCAATGAAAAGAAAACAAAAGCAACAGTTATTGAGCATTAGACTAATCAGCTTTTGGGGCACCTGAGTGGCTCAGTGGGTTGGGCATCTGACTTCAGCTCAGGTCATGATCTCCTGGCTTGTGAGTTCGAGCCCCACATTGGGCTCTGTGCTGACAGCTTGGAGCCTGGATCCTGCTTCTGATTCTGTGTCCCTATCTCTCTGCTCCTCCCTTGTTCACTCACTCTCTCTCTCTCTCAAAAATTAATAAACATTAAAAACATTTATAGACTAATCAACTTTTATGGATGATCTAATGTATTCTAAAAAAACCCAATGAACTAAATGTTATCACCATCTCTATTTATAGTTGAAGACACTGAAACTTAGGTTAAGGGATGTTATTAAAGTTAGGTAACTACTATATGTCAATGCCAGGGTAAGAACCAGAGTCTGTCAGACACCGAAGCCTATTTTGTTTTCTTTCCTTTTTTGTGAAGCCTGTTTTCTTAAACATAATGCTACAGTGCAACACATTTTCCCTTTATATGGTTGCCATATTTAACAAATGAAAATACAGAATGTCCTGTATTTTATCTGACAATCCTAACTTAACTAGTAAGTTTAATGTTAAAATATGTTTTATTTGGGCTCAAAAGAAAGAGGGCTTTTGGAAAATCAGATTATATTCGAGTTTGGGAATTGGGAATTAATAGGTCATTTATACTACTTTATGGACAGTGAAGGACTGATGAAGCTCAAGAAAAGTAGTTGGAATATTAGACAATTCTTGAAAGTTTACGCCATCATTCTGATTTTCCATATTCTTAGCCAGAAGAGGCACTATCCTTCCTGTTTTTCCCAGATTGCTAAGTAAAATCTAGAGAGTATGAAGGAATCATGAGAAACAACACTTCATTTTGTACTTTGTGACTGTGACTACTGTACTACCTAGTATCACAGACTTTGAGTCTGGAGTTCTATCTTGTCCAACAAAAGAGCAGATACAGACTTGAATATGAGAAAGGCTATAGTCTGGAAGGAGACAAGAGCCCTGAACAGGGGTTTTGTCTCTGTATTTATTGAGCTCTCAATGTTTTACATAAGTGGTGAACATGAAGAAGAAAACAATAAGATAATGACCATTAATTTGTGTAAGAGGCAAAGGGTTTGGGGGGCGAGTGGTGTTAGAAGTTGAGATTAAAGCACAATGATATATTGGCTCCAGATGTCAGATGGACAGTTTCTCTATGGGTGACACAGCCAAGTAGCTGTTATCTCCAAAGTTTAAGATTGCTAGAGCATGCTGCCTCAAGGCTAACAAGGCACCCTTTTCACTAGCTAACCTTGGGCCCTTTCGCCCTGTAGTGGCTTGCCATCTCTTACTGTTCTTGGATGCTTACATCCTCTGGAGGTGGCTTTCCACCCTAAGCCTTGTTTTACTTAATGACTAACCTTGGGTGCTTTCTCCCTGTAGTGGCTTTCTGCCTTAAGCCTTGATGGGGCGCCTGGGTGGCGCAGTCGGTTAAGCGTCCGACTTCAGCCAGGTCACGATCTCGTGGTCGGTGAGGTTGAGCCCCGCATCAGGCTCTGGGCTGATGGCTCAGAGCCTGGAGCCTGTTTCCGATTCTGTGTCTCCCTCTCTCTCTGCCCCTCCCCCGTTCATGCTCTGTCTCTCTCTGTCCCAAAAATAAATAAACGTTGAAAAAAAAAATTAAAAAAAATAAAAAAAAAAGCCTTGTTAACCCATTGGTGCAAGCGTACAGAATTCTTAAATTTATTTCTTACAACATAGTAGCTGGGTAGTTACGTTTTCTCATCCCAAATGCTTAAAGAATTACATCAGACCATTATGAATGTAACTTTCATTTTCGTCATATGTAACAGGTATATATTGAATGTAAACAATAACTACATACTAATATAATAAATAAGATATTAAGAGAATTCAAGGGCCCACTAGGGCTTAATGAATATGGCCAAGAGTTGTAGTGTAATTTAATATAATTACCCATCTTAGGGGAACCAGAAGTAAAGGGTAAGCCCTAAGTTCTTAAACTTCTGGGAAGGATGAATAAAGGACATTTGAGACACCTAGCGATTGGTTTCTCATCTTAGTGAATGGTCCTTTTTCAGAGTAGTATATGTGACCAAATACCAAGAAACTAAAGCAAAGTACAAGACAGATTGCCTTCACTGAACTTTTCACAGATACATGTGCTCTCACTATAGGGTCTAGCAGAAAGAGGAGATTAAATTCAAAGAAAACAAAAGATCCTTCCCTTCCAGGGGTATAAAGTCCTTAGAGTGAATATCTGTAAAATTCTGTATGGGATACAGAAGTATTTAGTGACCTTAGAGAACTGTCATACCCAATAGCAAGCTGGTCCCTAGAGAAATTCATTAGGAAGGCCTAATATTAGCTGTGTGTACCCTCTTATATTGTAGGTAGAAAACCATTATTTTACCATAAAGAATACTACTCATTACCATCACATATTCATTAAATATTTGATGTATGAGTAATAGAAGACAGAATGAATAGGAGTGGAACACTCTTTTTAAGATTTTTATCTAGAGTCTCAATACCCTAAGTTAAATCACAAGTTAGATTAGAGCTTTCCAATTTCTGATACCTCTTATACTTTGCCTCTAGGTGCCCAGAACTCTCAGATTTTAAGGATATACAGGTCAGAGCTCTATCCTTCTCCTTCATGTTTCAGAATTACCCTTTAGTTCTTCAACTTTGTCCTTGGAACTTAAAAACTTTTATTCTTTCAATGCCTTTAGCATAGCTAATTTTGAGAAAGAAAGCATTTTACATAAAAGTACAAGGAACTGATAATATTTTATAGTATAAAATTAACTTTCCAAAAATATTTGAATTTTTAGAGAATATTTGTTTTTAGCACAAAGTAGTGAATCCCTTAATGGAAAAATTTAAATAAGGACACACTGTAATCAGGGACAGGGGATTTTCATGGTACTGCTCAAATTACAAAACACACAGGTCTATGAAGATCCATGAGTAAGGTCATTTCTGTTAATCACAATTGCATGTGTTAAGTCTTTTTGAATTCAGCAATGAATACAGCATTTTTAAGCAAACACTGAATGTAAATATCATGGACATAGATTCCATTACCTATATTCATCTGCCCACTGAGAATCCAGATAATGTCTACACCAATTTTTCTCAAATGCCAGTCCTCATCTAGACACCAACAGACCTGTGTCACAGTGAAATAAAAAGTAAGTAAGTAAGTAAGTAAGCAACAAAGTGAATAATATTGTAAAATAAATAATTTTTTTGTTTAACTGAAATTTTGTTAATCTTACATTTTGTTTGGTGTTAAAATAACCTTTCTTACCTCAAGTCACAGTGTAAGTAGACAGCATTAAATATTTTACTTTGCAGAATGAAAAGCTGGCAGCCTTTAAACCTTGGATTGGCCAAATAATCTTTTCTTGGAGCTGAACTGGTTTGCAAAATCTCTAAATCTGGGAACCACTCTTCTCCATACCATTAAAACAATTCATTAACTCTGGAAATTCCATAAGCAGTGTTGGGAGTGGAAATGGAATGCTGAATGGTAGGCAGTAAGCTGAAGGATTGATGAAGGAGAAATTAATCAAACTGACAAAACGAGCAATTAACTGAACTTTTGCCTCAAAAATGACCTTGGCTGCCTCAGCCTTGAAAATGTCCCTAAAGTGTCTGTCTTTAAACTTTAGCTCTGAAAGACAGGTGCAGTTCTCATCCTTTCTTTGCACCATGCATTCTAAAGGCTTATACATGCTGGGGCATTTTCTCCTTGAAAAGAAGAAATAGGGGTGTTTGCATGGCTCAGTCAGTTAAATGCCGGACTTCAGCTCAGGTCATGATCTCATGGGTTTGTGGGTTTGGGCCCTGTATTGCGCTCTGTGCTGACAGCTCAGAGCCTGGAGCCTGCTTCAGATTTTGTGTCTCCTCACTCTTTTCCCCTTCCCTGCTCATGCTCTGACTCTGTCTCTAAAAAATAAATAAATGTTAAAAAATAATAAAAAAAGAAAAGAAGAAATATTTCAAAGCATATAATGTAAGACGGAAAGGATCTGGGGAGAGGCAGGGAAGGCAGGGATCCCCTTTTCTCTGTTCAAAGAGAATTGAGAAGAAAAAGCCCAATTGGCTTTGAGTAAATTGAAGTATCCTTTCCTATGTTCTTGGGATTCCGCCCCTTAAAAATAATCAGTCATTTCTTTGGGACTTTACTAACCCAGTAAATAACTTTTGTTATTGACTCACAGTTTCTACTGAATTAGGAGTTGGAGGATATGTTTGTTTACACATCTGAGGCTGTTCACTACAGGCTCATTCATCTATCTTAAAATATTCACCTTTGGGCAGCTTTCCAGCAGGCATTGCATGGGACACAGGAGTGCTGAGAGGAAACATGTTGAAGCTATAGCCACAGGGATGGTCCCAGCCAGATGTCTGTTGTGCATGTCTAGCTAGGCCCACCCACACAACTGTCTACTTTTGGCAACCAATACGGGCACTTAACTTCTTACAGATTGGTGCCAAACACCTATCTGCAGGCACTATGAACAGCTAGGCACACAGGCAGAATTGCTAGTCATCAATTTAAGTATATGTTCAGGGATGGCAGGAAATATTCAATGACAGAATAGTACACACGTATGTTTGTGCACATATATTTTTATCCCTTTACTATTACTTTAAGTTGCTTTGCTAGAGTCCTTTTATGTTACACTTTCATTTTAATTTTTAATCTTTAACTGCAATTCCTTTATAGGAGAGATAACACATTTATACTAAGATGTAAATGACTAATAGTGGAAACTTTCCCCAGGATAGTTTTTTTTTTTTAATTTGAGAGATAGAGAGAGAGAGAGAGAGAGAGAGAGAAAGAGAGAGAGAGAAGGAGAGAATCTTAGGCAGGCTCCATGCTCAGTGTGGAGCCTGACATGGGGTTTGACCTGAGCCAAAATCAAGAGTCCAAGAGTTGGATGTCAAACTGTTAGAGCCACCCAGGTGCCTCTCCTCCAGGATAACTGTTTTTTGATAAGCAAAAGCTGCTGAGACACTAAAAACCAGAGAATTTTTAGTCTCAAATGAAGGGAAAAAATTAAGAAAGGGGTAATAGGATGGTAGCAGGCATCCTTTAGCTATTTTCGCAAGGGACAGCTTATTGATCAAAATGTGGTTTAGTAGTATCTGGAGGAAAAAAGGATCTGGCCCATAAACATGAATTATCATGAGGTATAAAAATGAGATCTATTCAATATATTATTAGAAATCCTATAATCTAAAATAATAATGTTATTTATTTACTTTCTGAAAGGAATCTGTTCAAAGCCCTTCCCTCTTCCCCACCCTCACCCAGCCACACTTACAGACAAAACTCACAGGTGTCTCCACTTGGCCCTGTTTGTTTTTGTAGGTCACAGTGCCCAACATTCTCAGAAAATAGACCATGACTACAAAAGATATTCTTCTCTAGCCTGACCACAACTCACATCCCACACAAGCCCCAGACAGAGCCCCTTGAGAAACCTGCCACCTCCTGCTCTACATGGCCAAGAGCAAACCGCCTCTCCACACCCCACTATGGACACAGCTGCAACACTCTCACGTCCTTCAAAACCCCTTAAAAAGTCCATTGTGACAGAAACTTGGGCCAGGCCGACATTTCTCTAGATGTCTGGCCCCTCTTCTCCCTTGCAGAGTGAATAAAACTTTTTCCTGCTTTTGCTCCACTCTGTTCAACTCTTTGTCACCTGCTTCACCAGCCAACCTAGCTCCTTTTTATCAGAAAGCAAGAATAACAGTTATAAATCAACCTCACATTTGCATCACACTTTATAGTTTTCAAAGTGCTTTAATATTTATTTTCTTATTTAAGATTATTAGTTATGTAAAAATACCAAAAAAGTGAGTGGAATTTTATTGAAAAATAACGAAACAAAATTAATCCTTTGTCTGAAATATTTCTAAATTGAACGGCTTATTCAGCATTGTTTCCTTTGAAATACTTGCATACTTTCTGAACTCTTGTCTGTGGTTATAACCTGCAATCATAGATGATGAGCCTGTTATTAAACTTGCTTGCAGCTAATATCAGTTTATCCCCAAGCATCAGACACCAGATGTTTTTAGTGAGAAGAAAATTAATGGCCTAAATAATGAATCAATTGAGGAGCAGTGGCTATAATCCATCTGCTCTTTAAGCCAGTGCCCTGAGTCAGGCTGGCTTCTGGCTACACAGAATATTAATCAGTTGAAGAGTTAAACGGAGGACTCAAAGCCATTGTTGTGAGATGCCTCCAGGGCGCCCCCAAGCCACCCCTTCTTTAGGCTGGGCTTTGTGTAAGGAATGAATAGGCAAACAAAAGGCAGAGAGAGAGAGAGAACTCTATAATGGAGAGTGATTTGGACTGACTGCCCTTTGTGTACCCAAGGGGAGAATGACTAAATATGGACAGTGGGAGTGCAAGCCAAGCCTCCTTTATTTGGGTGAAATAATATTTCCTAAACACATAATCTGTTTTGATGTCAGTAAATCATTTATTTATTGGGTTTCATACCCTTTGTCATTGTTGTCTTCATTCCTATAGCATTTCTTCCTAATCTACACACTGATATTTTACTGTGGTTTATAGTGAGGAATTAATTTGTAACAAATAAAGTTATCACATATATAGAAACTTGTTGAGGGTTTGAGCCTTTTTATTTCTATTTCTGGATATTTGAAAAGTAAGTTATAAGGGAAGAAAAGAATGATCAAGTCAGGCACCTTCTCAAATGATGGTATGTGACCTGTTTCTTTTTTTTTTTTTTTAATCCCAAAACTAACTTTTTTCCTAGACTTTAAGGAGCTCACACAAAATATGATATTCAATATTTTTCTTTTAAAAAACTATCAGGATAGTTACATGATGGAAATAGATAATAGAGAAAGAAGAAAGAAAGGAAGAAAGAAAGGAAGAAAGGAAGAAAAGAAAGAAAGAGAAAATAGAGAGAGAAAGAAAAGAAAGAAAGAAAGAAGATCCAAATAACTTGTTTTCAAACTGTTTCCTCAATCTCTCAAAATTTCTGGAAAACGTTTGGAACAGTGGTCCTGAGAATACCAGAGAAAAAATGTTTGCAACTAGTGTATCCTTTTGCTCATTCCTGCTTTTGCCCTTGAACTACTTAGGTAACAAAAATAGAAGAAAGTAGAAAAATTCCAACTGAGAGTTCTAGACAAAGTCAATGTGCCAGAGAATAAAAGTTAATAGAAACAGTTTTGCTTTTGTGGATCTACTGGTCAGAAAAAGGAATAAAATTTTGGAATAGGGTGCACTGTTTGGATACCATGTCAAAAACATGTCAGACAGGAAGCTGAGGCCCCTGAGAATTAGAATAGCTACACTGATTAATTTGTATATTTTGCATGATGTCCTTAAATAAAAATAATATCCCTAGGTTTATGCTTAAAATTCCATGGTCATATGAGTAATACTTTGTAAACTTTAAGTAAGCTAAGGAGGCTCATACATTTTTTTATTTCTTATTTTTTTTTAGGTCTGTGGCCAAGTTACTTCAAACCAGGAAGAATTATAGAGCTCCTTTTTTGTCCACAAACTGTATCATTCTGCATTAATTGAAAGAGTTTATTTTAGATAGGACCTTGCATAGGTATTACTGAGTAGCCATCTATGCCTATGAGATGTGATTTAGGGGGGTCCTCAAATAACAACTACATAATCCATTACCTCATCATTTTGGGTATTAATTTCCTCCACTTTCTTATTTTCCTTCAGGAAGAATCCTACTAGTAACTAATATTCCTCATTATCAGATAGTCCTTTAATAGGAATTAATTAAGAAGCAGCCAGAAATAAGACAGACATGGGTTAAGAAAAAGGAAGGAAAGCTCAATGAGAAATAATAAATGGGATGCTAGGAGCTTCACAAACACACACACACACAAAACAAAAACAAAACAGTGTCTACTTTACTATCTGGCACTTCTCTAAGGAGGCACTGTATTTCTTGCCTGTACTTCCTGTCTGTTGCTGAACTCAGAGAAAAGATCTTGGAGAGTGTAGCTCTCCTTTTGAATCTAGCCCTTGGCTGGAACACTGTTGATAAATCAGCAGTCTCTTGGATTGCATAGAGGAAGTGAGTGTCCCTTGCTTTTTCCTTGGTTCTTGCTATTGCTTTTCTCAACACAACTTCATGCCTGTGTGCACGTGAATGCGTGCAAGTGCGCCCGCGCGCGCGCGCACACACACGCACACAAGCACACATCCCAGGCACAACAGTTGCCAAATCTTTGCTGCTTATGCTTAGAATTTTGAATGCCAATGAATCCTGGGGAGTTATCTAGGAGGAAGAGGACCATATTGTGTTGCCCTTAAGTGTCCCTAAAATAAAGTCCACTTTGCCCACTAGTTAGGAGTGCAGGAATTTGGAGTCACCACTCTCCACACACAGGAACTGTACCACCAGATAAATTAAGCATATTCTAGCATTTCACTTATTTAGTGAAAAATCTATTATTTAATCTTTATTATCTATTATTTAATAGATTTCACTTATTTAGTTACCACTAGCATTTGCAATCTTTTCTATATAAAAGACTTCTAAAATAGCAGAAGATTTGTTCACTTTTTAAACTGGTTCAGTATTTTGCAGGATTGCTAATTGAGAAGACAGAGAAAAGAAAATAATTTAGAAATATTGCTAAATGGAAGAGCTAGAACCCTGAGAGTTATTGTGAAATGTGGAAAACACAGTGTCAATAAAAGAAGTGATCCTAACTTCTTGAGTTCCTGAGACTGCTTTTTTGGCTGTCTAAACAGGCAGCTCTGTAACCAGAGCTCATTGTGACCAGTTCCCTAGGAAATAAAAAGCTGTTTATTTTGAAATGAAAGTGTAAGATTTTCGGGCGCCTGGGTGGCGCAGTCGGTTAAGCGTCCGACTTCAGCCAGGTCACGATCTCGCGGTCTGTGAGTTCGAGCCCCGCGTCAGGCTCTGGGCTGATGGCTCAGAGCCTGGAGCCTGTTTCCGATTCTGTGTCTCCTTCTCTCTCTGCCCCTCCCCCGTTCATGCTCTGTCTCTCTCTGTCCCAAAAATAAATAAACGTTGAAAAAAAAAATTAAAAAAAAAAAGAAAGTGTAAGATTTTCTAAGATAAATATAATCATGTTTTGGGAGGGAATAGCTAGAAATATTGTTTTGGTCACAATCACCCTCATCTCAGATATTATAATTGAGTTTTTCCTTAGAATCTGGAGGTGTTTTTGTTTAGGTTATGAAATGAGTTTCAACAATGGAAACAATGGTCTGAGAGACTTTCCTTTTCCAAAATTCAATCCAAAGAACCAAAGTTAAATGTTCTCCCAAAGCGTCTTTCAATCTTCATATTTTGCCTAGGTCAGTTGCATTTATTGTGTGTATTACTCTAAGGAAGATTATGAGTTTGCTTATTTCTAAGCAAAACACATAACTCAATTAGAAAAGACAAAACCAAAACCAAAACCCTACTACATCTAAAGATGACTTTTGTTATTGTTGCTTGGTTTCTATCTACATTTTTTATATGCATTGCCACTTTCAATTAGTGTAGTTTCCTTTTTTTTAATCCTTTGTGCAAATTATATTCTTTAGCACCAGTTTTAATGCTTTCAATTGAAAATTGTCTGATTCATTTTCTTATCGTGGCTCTTCAGGTGGTCTCCCATTTCAGTTTTAATATATTATCCTCAATCCTTATGGTTATTAAAATGAATAAGCTTTAGTTTTCCTCAATTTATATTGTGGATTTATTTTTGAGTCTTAAATTGGGTTGTGATTTGATAAATGGGTCATGAAAATTTGAGTTGCCATCCTCCAGTTTCCAATCTGCACTGTGAGAAGCAAGCTGATGAAAACACAGTTCTCATCTGGATTTCTCAATCATTTTGATTTGACTGCTCATATTAGGAAATCACATTTTCCTATAGGATTTCTCTGTATTTTGGTAAACTGTACCAATGCTGAGCAATTTGATAATTAGACAGAATATGAGTATAATCAGGGATATATTTTAATACAAACATTTTTCTTAAAATGGCATTTTTGTGTCAAATCTGTGAGCACATTTATACTCTTGATTGGGCATGTACTTTTATCAGCCTGTTTTTTCTTTATAAAAATCAATAACTGAATGTAAATCTATGATGAAGGTAACGTGAAAAAGTTTCCAACCCTAGTGCCTCATTTTGGTCTTTGTACAAAAATATTTCCCACTTAATTTTGCTTGTTTGAAATTTAAAATTGTAAATAATAGTCTAGAAGATGAAATAATAGTTATTTCTCTGTACCAATTAAAATTAAAGATAGAATTATCAATAGAGAACAAGATAGGTTTAATTGTATTAAGGATAAAATTTCAAGCAGTTTTTACAAAAATCCTTTTCCAAGGATTATACAGATTTTCCCTCTTTCATTTACACAGCCTGCACCAGGTACCCCTGAATATGGATTTCACATCCTGTTATATTGGATGTGTATTACCAGCTTAAGGAATGAAAAGGGGAAAAAAAGGTGCTTGCAAACATACATTAACTGTTTTAGACTTTGAGATCACCATTAGGGCACTAAGGAGTCCTTTTGATTTTACTCTTCTCTCTCTGCTCTTCAAAAGACCTGTTTTTTTTTTTTCCTTCTTACAAAAGAGTCTTGTTCTATTTCTTCCAGCACTGCTTCTCAGATATTTCAACCATTGTCATTGTTTCCCTGTGAGCTGGTTATTATTGAGCACATAATGAAGCTAGGATTTCTATGTGTACATCCTTCTGTGGAAGCCTAATCACTTGCCCCACCTCTCAGTGAATATCACTGTGAGAGAAGTATGGTTAGACTCTGTCCATGGAGAGAGAAAGGGAGGCACAGAGAAGTGGCTAGTGATAGGGCTAAAAATACAACACTAGGCTCCTAATGCCTTAGTCTGGGTCCTTTTGTTAAACTGCATTGCCAAGGGACAGAATTCCTGGAATTTGATTTCCTTTTCTTTAACTGTAAAATTTTCTGCTAAAATTGAAACTCATCACGAGCCCTATGCATCAGGGGGCTTTGAATTTTGTTATCAAGTGGCAATATTTTCCTAGTCTTTCAAGGTTAACAACTTCAGAGACAGCTTTGTTTCAAATCTCTGTGTGGCCAGCCATCATCCCCCTCCTACCCTGCTCCAGTCTTACCCCACAGCAATACCAACCACCGAAATTGGTTGATTTTTCCTTCTCAGTGCTTGCACGTTGACAGCACTGTTGTGATTCTGATGTCTTACATTGTAATAGCCTCTTTGCTCTAGATTCCCATCTATTCTAATGCTGCACTAAAGAGTAGCCAGAAATTTTATTTTTCTAAAGCATAATTTTGATCGTATCCTTCATTTAAAACCCTTTAATCTCTCTTCTTTACTTACAAGATTAAATAAAAAAAATTCATCTGGTATCTATAGCCTACTCTTACAACACTGAGCTTGAACCACAATTTCTCATCACATATGACTTTTACAGATATTTGTAAAAGCATTTAACATTTTTGGTTCTTCAAGTTCAGAGACTATGCTGTCTTCAATTTTACAGAGGATTTAACATAGTGTACATGGGAGATGTACAAGATATATTTTAGGGTGAATATAGGTAAAAATAATTAAACGTTTCACTTCCAGGATGTCTGGGTGGCTCAGTAGGTCTGACTTTGGCTCAGGTCATGATCTCACAGCTCCTGAGTTTGAGTCCCATGGGGGGCTCTGTGCTGACAGCAAAGAGTCTGGATTCTGCTTCAGATTCTGTGTCTCAGTCTCTCTCTGCCCCTCCACTGCTTACGCTGTGTCTCTCTCTTTCTTGAAAATAAATAAACATTTAAACATTTCACTTCCACTTACTATCTATTTACCTCACTATTCTCAAAATTGTGAATTAGAATAGTAACTTTTAAAAGGTTCAAATGGTACTTATATAAAGACAAATGGTACATATATAAGGAAAGAAAATGAATATATGATAACACCAGACCAACAATTAAAAAAATAACTTTTGCTCATCTTATTAATATATTTAGAAAATACAGGAAATTCAATAAGTACCAAGTACAAAGAAGTACATAAAAGTACTCAATGTTAACAGTTTGGTGTCTAAGCTTCTAAACTTTTTTTTCTTGTTTTTCTCCTACCAGGCAAGTAACTTTGAGAGGAAAAACTCAGATATCTCTCTTTTATTCTAAATGGGATAAAATGTCTCTTTCTATGGATTTGCCATTTGGTTATGATTTTTAGTAGAGTGATGGGCCTCTGAGTTTACTAGAAATATAATAAATATATTCTTATACTATACATATACACCTGACTAGTGGATTTCATGTCATTAAAATAAATTAGATTTTCAGACAAGAAAAAAAAATATTTCCCCTTACTAGTTCTGGTGCAGAAAACATTTCACTATGGAATCTTTCCCAACCCCCACCCTCACAAGAAAGGGAGAAACAATCTCAAAATTTTATATAAAAATTAACTTTGTCAGTGTTCTAAGGGATGGACCAAATGACTAGTAACATTTTTATTATCTGGTTTTTTTTCTTTTTATTTTTAATGTTTATTTATTTTTTTGAGAGAGAGAGTGAGGGAGGGGCAGAGAGAGAAGGAGGCAGAGGATCTGAAGTAGGCTCTGTGTTGACAGCAGTGAGCCCAATGCGGGGCTCCAAGTCAGGAACCATGAGATCATGACCTGAGCTGAAGTCAGATGCTTAACCAACTGAGCCACCTAGGTGCCCTTTTTTTTTCTTTTCTTCTTTTTTTTTTAAAGAGGAATTTAAATTTTCTATGTGGGTACAAATTGACAATTCTTACTAAAGTAAAAGCAGCAGAATTTATTGTTTCAAATGGGTTTTTTTTAGTGATCTCTGAGTTGAGCATTCTTTTTTGACTTGGTCTCCTTAAGTAAGAAATTAGTGTAATATTTTATTCTCCCAGGAAAATAATAATGTTTTCCCTCCTCAGTCACTATCGGGATCTATTTATCAGAGAGGGAATTGGGCTTGAAATTAAGTTGTACCTCTGCCACTAGCAGTTTAAAGAAATTCCTTCTCTTCCTCTTCTACTGTTCTGGATATGTAATAAACTTTCTTCTCAGTCCAAACCCCAAAATAAAAAGTTAGCATAAATTTACCCCATTTAATAAACATCCCCTTGTCTCAGATTGAACTTCACATAGTATTATTTATTTGAGCATATAAATAACAATTTTCTTGGTAAAATGAGCAGCAATCTGGATCAATGACACAGCTGTAATTCAAAAGTTAACACAGCCACAGGTAAACAGAACACCATCGTTTACAATATTAGCATATCTCCTAGTACTAAAATACAGGTTTGTCTTCAGTAAGGAAGTACTCATTATGGTTATTGACAACTGTTAAAATACACTTACTTTTTGTCAAAGAATTTTAATCACATGTATGACATAAAAGGAAAGCATTTATTCAGTGCAATGGTATAAAGGCTCATTTGCAAATAGTGTGTGTGTTGGGGAGGTCTGTCCTTCAGATCAAGGCTGTCTTTTTTACACTTGAATAATAAGAAAAGCAATATTACTATAAAAGGATACAAGGGATGAATGGAAAGAAAGGTTCTGTGTTATAGTTCAATTATAAGAGGCTAATTCTTTTTGTGCACAAGGAAATTATTGTATTGAATATTATTTTAAATAAATATTTCTCCTCTTAAAATGCCATGATGCTTGGATGACATCTTGTTGTATTCAGTTATAGGCTTTCATGAGATTTCTTTTAAATGTCCCATGCTCAGTGAAGCTTCCTCCAAAAGCTCACACTATATCAACAATTAAAAATTTATCTCTACTCGGGGCACCTGGGTGGCGCAGTCGGTTAAGCGGCCGACTTCAGCCAGGTCACGATCTCGCGGTCTGTGAGTTCGAGCCCCGCGTCAGGCTCTGGGCTGATGGCTGGGAGCCTGGAGCCTGTTTCCGATTCTGTGTCTCCCTCTCTCTCTGCCCCTCCCCCGTTCATGCTCTGTCTCTCTCTGTCCCAAAAATAAATAAACGTTGAAAAAAAATTTATATAAAAAAAAATTTATCTCTACTCAACCACAACCCCTCCCTGAAACTTTTGTTAAAACATTACAAATTAAACTTCACTCGAGATTTGTATTTAAATCAAACCAAGAAATGAGAAAGTGTTCTCACAATCTGGATACTCCTTGGCCCACAAGTGTGTAAGGGAATGGGAACAAACACATAGAGTATAATGCATGTTACATAAACATATTCATACTTGATGAATCACATATGGCTGCCCAAATTAAATTCTTCCTTCCTGCAGTCTAACTCCAAAACATTTTTAAAACTGACCTTATGATGTAATAATGATTCTGTTTCCTTTACATTGGGTGACATTGATGGCCTATAACCATAATAGAAATAGGTATGTGGCCAATTTTGTTTAAGGTCTTTGAGACAGAGACCAAATGCTAAGGTCCTGTTTCCTTATACTGCATTTTGATACAAAGGGTATAGGTTTCAAATTACTATTTTCATGGAATCTAGGAACGCACACTGGGGGAAAGAAGCTTTGAAGTTATCACAAAGTTTTTTGTTTTTTGTTTTTTTGTTTTTTTTTTTAATCTGAATGATCTGGAGTAAAGTAGAGCTGTTAGTATTACACAGGATACTTAGCTATTCTGTTGCCCTTGCGGGTCAAACTTCAGTGTAAATAACTTTATCCAGAAGCAACTATTTGGATTTGTTCTATGTCTGTCAGTGAAGCATTTGGATCCAATATAAACACAAGACTGCAACGGGGTAGCTTGCAGCACACATAAAAGCTACCAAATTCTCCTATTTTGAAAGCTGGGTTTTTGTTTTGAAATACACATGTGAAGGAAAAAAAGCAGACATCTGACATTTCAGTCTCTGTGTTGTTTGTCTACTCCTTTGATCTGCCAAGTGACAAGAAATACTTAAGTGTCACTTGTCCCCATAGGTTAAAGCCAAATCATTATATAGTAAAATGAACTGCATGGAAGTATCCTCTCTCTCTCTCTTTGTCTCTCTGTCTCTCTGTCTCTCTCTCTTTCTCTCACACCCACACACACATCTGAAGTGCAGACCAAACTTACAGAATACATGCCTTGTAGTGAAAAATTTTTTGAGGGGAGAGATTGGGAGTTTAATTAAAAATTTTCAGAACCTGAAACTCTAACAGGCTGCTAATTCTTTTGTGTGTGTGTGGTAAATAATAAAGTTATCTATATGTTACTAGCATAGTATTTCAGTTTCCTACTCTGGTTCCCTATGCTCAATTATGTAGGGGAGTGTGGTGTTTTGAAATAATACTACAGAAGTTCCTGTAAAACTGACATACATTTAAAAATTACAATTAAAAAAAAATTTCTGATAACAATAATACCCTACTTGAGGAAGAATCACTTTGCTTTTACATCCAAATATGCAATTTAATGATAAAGAGACAAAAATATATAAAAGCTGATATGAAATTTCATATTTCCCAACCCCTATCAAGGAGCTACTAAAATATGTGTTATAGAGTTGAAAAGTTTATATCAGTCTTAAAAACCCATGGCCCTTAAAGTGAGTATGATGCTCAGAGTGATGGCACTAAGTTCTTTCTTTGGCTCAAAAATAGTTTAGTAAGTAGCCATTACTTATTAAGACCATAGATTATTTTTGTCAATATGCCAATCTTTATATTCATTATGCAATTTAATATACCTATAAGTTAAGTGTAATTATCTGATCAAGTAAGAAGCAGAGTAAGCATTTTATTTTAAGATTGTCTGCCTTTAAATGCTGAACCTTACACAACACTTTATAGTGACATAGGTATCTAATATGTTCTATGATACAGTAAGTCTATGAGTTTTACAATAAGCATTTTAATATGAGATATCGGATAGTGCCTGAAACATAGTAAGCATTCCATAAATGTTAAAATCTCACTACTAAATTTCATAAGCAAATAATAGCCCCTTTTATTTATTTATTTATTTTTATTTTTAAAATTATTTATTAAAATTCAAATGAGTTAACATAAAATGTAGTATTGGTTTCAGGAGTAGAAACCAGCGATTCATCACTTACATATAACACCCAGTGCTCATCCCAACATGTGCCCTCCTTAATGCCCATCACCTATTTAGCCCATCCCCCACATCCCTACCCTCTAGCAAACCCCAGTTTGTTCTCTGTATTTAAGAGTCTCTTATGGTTTGCCTCCCTCTTTGTTTTAACCTTATTTTTCCTTCTCTTCCCCTATGGTCATCTATTGTGTATCTTAAATTCCACATATGAGTGAAATCATATGATATTTGTCTCTCTCTGCCTGACTTATTTCACTTAGCATAATATACTTTTAGTTCCATCCATGTTGTTGCAAATGGAAAGATTTCATTCTTTTGGATCACCGAGTAGTATAATAATTTGGCCATTGTTGATGGCAGTGCTGTAAACATTGGAGTACATGTGGTCCTTTGAATCAGCATTTTTTTTATCCTTTGGATAAATACTTAGTAGCGCAATTGCTGGGTCATAAGGTAGTTCTATTTTTAAATTTTTGTGGAAACTCCATACTGTTTTCCAGAGTGGCTGCCCCAATTTGCATTCCCACCAATAGTACAAAAGGGTTCTCCTTTCTCCACATCCTTGTCAACATCTCTCTTCCTCTCCCCAACTCATGCTCTCTCTCTCAAAAATAAATAAAACTTGAAAAAATATTTAAAAAAAGAATGGATACTCTATGATGTCAATGCTTTTTCTGCATCTATTGAAAGTATCATGTGTTTCTTATCTTTTTTTTATTAATGAGATATATCACGTTACTTGATTTGTGGATATTGAACCATCCCTGCAGCCAAGGATTAAACACCACTTGATCTTGGTGAATAATTCTTTTAATGGATTGTTGGATTTAACTTGCTAGTATCTTGCAGAGAGTTTTTGCATCCACGTTTGTCAGAGAAATTGTTCTGTAATTCTGCTTATCAGTGGGGCTTTCATTTCAGAATCAAGGAAATGTTGGACTCATAGAATGAGTTTTGAAGTTTCCCCTCGATTTTAATTTTTTGAAACAGCTTCAAAAGAATAGGTATTACTTTTTCTTTAAATATTTTGTAGAATCCCCTGGGAAGCAGTCTGGCCCTGGACTCTTGCTTGTTGGGTGATTTTTGAGTATCAAATCAATATCTTCACTGGTTATGGGTATTTTAAATTTTTCTATTTCTTCCTGTTTTAGTTTTGATAATTTATATGTTTCTAGGAATTTGTCTATTTCTTCCAGATTTACAATTTGTTGGGATATAATTACTCATAATATTCTCTTATAATTGTTTGTATTTTTGCAGTGTTGATTTCTCTTCTTTCATTCATGATTTTATTTAGTTGGGTCCTTTCCTTTCTTCTTTTTCATAAATATGGGTAGGGGTTTATGAAATTTGTTAATTATTTTTTTAACATTTATTCATTTTTGAGAGACTGAGCATGAGCAGGGGAGGGGTAGAGAGACAGGGAGACACAGAATCTGAAGGAGGTTCCAGGTTGTGAGCTGTCATTACAGAGCCTGACACAGGGGTCAAATCCATAAATGAGATCATGACTTGAGCCAAAGTCGTATGCTTAAACAACTGAGCCACCCAGGCACCCCATAAATTTTGTTATTTCTTTCAAAGAAACAGCTCATAGTTACTTTGATTTGTTCTAATGTTTGTTTGTTTGTTTCAATATTGTTGGTTTCTGCTCTAATCTTTATTGTTTCCCTTCTTCTGATATTTCTGGGTTTATTTGCTTTTCTTTTTCCAGCTCCTTTTGGTGTAAGATTAGGTTATATATTTGAGACACATCTTCCTTCTTCAGGAAAGCCTAGGTTGCTATATACTTCCCCCTTAAGACCACCTTTCCTGCATCCCAAAGGTTTTGAACTGTCATCTTTTCATTTTTATTGGTTTCCATGTACTTTTTAATTCCCTCTTTAGTTACTTCATTACCCATCGATTCTTTAATAGGATGTTCTTTAATCTCCAAATATTTGTGGTCTTCTAAACTTTTTCTCATGGTTTATTTCAAGTTTTATAGTGTGGTGGTCTGAAAATATACATGGTATGATATCAGTCTTTTTGTACTTGTTGAGGGCTTATCTGTGACACAGAATGTGATCTATTCTGGAAAATATTCCTTGTACACTCAAGAAGAATATCTATTCTGCTGCTTTAGGATGAATTGTTCTGAATATATCTGTTAAGTCCCTCCAGTCCAGTGAGTCACTCACAACCATTGTTTCCTTTCTGATTAGATGATCTGTCCATTATTGAAAGTGCCGTGTTAAAGTACCCTACTATTATTGTACCATCAATGAGTTTCTTTATGTTTGTGATTAATTGATTTATATATTTGTATTCTGTCACGTTGGGGACATAGTTATTTACAATTGTTAGATCTTGGTGGATAAACCCCTTAATTATGACACAATGTCCTTCATCTCTTGTTATAGTCTTTGTTTTAAAAATTTAGTTTGTCTGATATAAGCATGGCTACCCCAGATTTCTTTTCACCTCCATTACCATGATAGATGGTTCTCCATCCCCTCACTTGTAATCTGCAGGTGTCTTTAGGTCTAAAATTAGTCTCTTTTAGGGGCACCTGGGTGACTCAGTCGGTTAAGCGTCCGACTTCGGCTCAGGTCATGATCTCGCGGTCTGTGTGTTCAAGCCCCGTGTCGGGCTCTGTGCTGACAGCTCAGAGCCTGGAGCCTGTTTCAGATTCTGTGTCTCCCTCTTTCTCTTACCCTCCCCTGTTCATGCTCTTTCTTTCTCTGTCTCAAAAATGAATAAACTTTAAAAAATTTTAAAAAAAAT
This sequence comes from Lynx rufus, assembly GCF_022079265.1. Lineage (NCBI taxonomy): Eukaryota > Metazoa > Chordata > Mammalia > Carnivora > Felidae > Lynx > Lynx rufus. Next base: position 50,606,607 of record NW_025814828.1, on the reverse strand, counting down.
TAGTCTCTTTTATGCAGCACATATATGGATCTTGGTGTGTTTTTATGAGTTTATTTTTTTATTTATTTTTTTATCCATTCTGCCACCCTATGTCTTTTGATTGGAACATTTAGTCCATTTACATTTTGAGTGATTATTAAGATATGAATTTAGTGCCATTGTGTTGCTTGTAGAGTTGGTGTTGCTGGTTGTGTTCTCTGTTCCTTTCTAGTCTTTGTTGCTTTTGGTCTTTTCTGCTTTCTTTTGTTTTTGTTTTTCTTTTTCTCCACTCAAAGTGCCCCCTCCACTTAAAATTTTTTCCAAGGTTGGTTTAGGCATCACACACTTCTTTAGTTTTTGTATGTCTGGGAAAATTTTTATCTCTCCCTCTATTGTGAATGACAACCTTGGTGAATAAAAAAGTCTTGGCTACATTTTTTTTTTTTTTCTGATTCAGCATGTTGAATTATCCTGCCACTCCTTTCTGGCATGCCAAGTTTCTGTGTACAGATCTGTTGTGGGCCTGATCTGTCTTCCCTTGTGGGCTAAAGATTTTTCCCCTTTTTGTCTTCATGATTCTTTCCTTGTCTGTATATTTTGTGAATTTTACTATGATATGCCTTGTTGATGGAATGTTCTTGATGAATCTAGTGGGAGTTCTCTGTTTTTCTCGGATTTTCATGCCTGTGTCCTTCCCCAGATTAGGAAAGTTTTTACCTATAATTTGTACACTTCTGTCTTTTTTTTCCCTCTCTTCATCTTCTGAGACTCCTATAATAAGAATATTATTCCTCTTTAATAAGTTGCTGAGTTTTCTATGTCTTATATTGTGATCTTTGCCTTTGTTTCCCTCTTTTTTTCTGCTTTATTATTTTCCATAATTTCATCCTCTATATCACTTATTCGCTGCTTTGCTTCATCCATCCTTGCCATCATGTCACCCATTTGAGATTGGATCTCGGTTATAGCATTTTTAATTTTGGCCTGACTAGATTTTATTTCTTTTATCTCTGCAGAATGGTACTCTGTGGTGCCTTTTATGCTTTTTTCAACCCCAACCAATATTCTTTTAATCGTGTTTTTAAATTCTAGTTCAGACATCTTACTTTTATCTCTGTTGATTAAACCCCTGGTCATTATTTCTTCCTGTATTTTCTTTTGGGGTGAATTCCTCTGTCTTGTCATTTTGGAGGAAGAAAGCAAAATTAATAAAATAAAAAATAAAAATTAAATAATTGAAAAGAAAACAAAACAAAACCAAATATAGGAAGCTAATCCTAGGTGTGTTTTGGTCTGCTTGAGAGAAGCTTGATTGACAAAAGTAAAAAGATAAAGAAAAAAAATATTTAAAAAATGAAAATTAAAAAAAATAAATTTTTAAATAAATTCAAATAAAATAAAATAAAAAATAAAAAGACTTTTAAAAAATTAAAAATTTGCTCTTTCCATATCCATGAAAGAAAAAGAATAGAACAAAGGAAGAAAATAATACAACATAAGTAAAAACAAGCAAAAAAAATGAACTAAGAAAAGAACAAGCAAACAGAATAAAACGCAAGTGAAGTTACATCCAGTTTCCCCTAGAACTGAAACTTTGCAGCACACTACATTCCATAGACTAAGCCTGTGGAAAGGCTTTGTACTGGTATTCAAGGCAATGTGCCTGGAGGGTGCAGGTGAGCAGGTATTGGTGTAGTCTCCATTCTCCCCTTGGTGGTGCTGCTTAGCTCACTGTGGTGGATCCATGTGTGCATTGTGTGTGATCAGATGCCTGCTAGAGGTGAAAATGGCTTCACCCAGCTCTCTAGTTTCTGGCCTGGTAATTTTGTGCCATCACATACATGCAATCAAGAATGTCTCCTTTGCTTCAGGCCTCCGCCTTTCCCCGCATTTACCCTGTCTGTGTCCAAGCTGTCTGCCTGCCAGGTTGTGCATCCCTCCAGAGTTGTATCTAAGATAGAGCTGTGCTTCAGATCCCCACACTTCAGAGACCCATGTGGCTTGGAACTGCACTGATTCTCTGGGGGCAGTTTCTTGCCGGACAATGGTCAGGTGCTGGTTTGTTCCAGAAAATGTTCATGCAATAGGCACAGTGGCAGAGTCTCAGAGTTTGTGGTAAATTTTAACACACAGCCAGTGCTAGGTTTTGCTGGGCTCTGGCACCTTTGTTTAAATATCAGTAAGCAGGGCAGCTCTTCTGGGTCCACAGGGACTTGTGCCTACCAGGAGGCTGTATGGCCTCTACCAAATGTAGAGGTCAGACCTCTGACCACGTTATCTGGTCCTGGGAATTTGCCCTACTTCCTCATTGAAACACCACCAGGTACTGAGCTCCAAAATTTCAGACTCTGTAGTCCACTGTTTATAAAATCTTGGCAGTATTGAAACCCTCGTTTTTCTCCCTGTCAATTGTTTTTGGGAACAGGTTTCTTGCCCAGTGCCCTGCAAGTGTTATCACTCTCTTTCCTGCAGGTATTTTTGGGCAGGAGGGTGCTATCTTGTGAAATCCCAATTCACTGCAATCTCCCCCTTTCTCTCTCTCTCTCTGTCCTCTCTTGAAAAAAAAAACGGTTCTCCACCCTCCAGGGTTCCATGGCTTTTCTCTCCTGCATGTCACCTCTCTGCACCATGTACCTGCCAAGTTCTCTGGCTCAAATTATGCTGATTGTTGCATTGATCCCTGAATGGATAAAGAAGTTGTGGTTTATATATACAATGGAATACTACTTTGCAACGGGAAAGAATGAAGTATGGGCTTTTGTAGCAATGTGGATGGAACTGGAGAGTGTTATGCTAAGTGAAATAAGTCATACAGAGAAAGATAGCTACCATATGTTTTCACTCTTATGTGGATCCTGAGAAACTTAACAGAAGACCATGGGGGAGAGGAAGGGGGAAAAAAAAGGTACAAAGAGGGAAGGAGGCAAACCATAAGAGACTCTTTTTTTTTAATTTTTTTAACGTTTATTTATTTTTGAGACAGAGAGAGACAGAGCATGAACAGGGGAGGGGCAGAGAGAGAGGGAGACACAGAATCTGAAACAGGCTCCAGGCTCTGAGCTGTCAGCAGAGAGCCCGACGCAGGGCTCGAACTCACGGACCTGAGCTCATGACCTGAGCCGAAGTCGGATGCTTAACCGACCAAGCCACCCAGGCGCCCCCATAAGAGACTCTTAAAAACTGAGAATAAACTGAGGGTTGATGGGGGATGGGAGGGAGGGGAAAGTGGGTGATGGGTATTGAGGAGGGCACCTGTTGGGATGAGTACTGGGTATTATATGGAAACCAATTTGACAATAAATTTCATTAAAAAAAATCCTCAGATCAATTTCCTAGGTGTTCTAAATGGGTTGATACTGATGTAGCAGTATTTCAGGATCAGACAAGCTCAGAGACCCATAGTACTCCACCATCTTAACTCCCTCTGTTATATTTGTTTTATATATTTGGGTGCTTTCAAATTGGAGGTATAGGTATTCACAATTTTTAGGTCTTCTTGTTTGATAGTTTGCTTTATTGTGGTTATAGTGACCTTCTTCATCTCTTGTTACAGACTTTGTTTGAAGTCTACTTTGTCTGATAGAAGTATGGAGACTCTGGCTTTCTTTTGATATCCATTAGTACAACAGATGGTTCTCCATCCCCTCATTTTCATTTTGCAGGTGTCTTTAAGTCTAAAATAAGTATCCTTTCAAAAAAAATTTAAATGTTTATTTATATTTGAGAGAAAGAAAGACCGTGCAAGCAGGGGAGGGGCAGAGAGAGAGGGAGACAGAGAATCTAAAACATTTCCAGCTTCTGAGCTGTCAGCACAAAGCCCGACCCAAGGTTCAAACTTACTGACCACAAGATCATGACCTGAGCCCAAGTCAGATGCTTAACCAAGTGTGTAACTCAAGTGCCCTTAAAATGAGACTCTTTTAGGCCATATATAGATGGGTCTTGTTTTTTTATCCATTCTCCCATCCTGTGTCTTCCTATTGGAGCTTTTTTTCCATTTACATTTAGAGTAATTATTGATAGATATATATTTAGTGCCATTTTATTACTTGTTTTGTCATTGATTCTGGAGATTTCTCTCTTCGTTTCCAGTCTTTGTCACTTTTGGTCTTTCCATACCACCCAAAGAATCCCCTCTAATATTCTTTGCAGAAATGGTTTAGTAGTCACAAACTCCTTTATTTTTTGTTTGTGTAGGTAACTCTTTATCTCTTTTTGTATTCTGAATGACAACCTTGCTGGATGGATTATGCTTGACTGCAAGATTTTTCCCATTCAACACATTGAATGTATCATGCCACTCTCTTCTGTCCTGTTGAATTTCTGTGGCGAGATCTCCAGCTAAACTTATGGGCCACCCCTTGTACATTAGGCATTTCTTTTGTCTTGCTGTTTTTAGGGTTAGGGTTTTTTCTTCATCTTTACATTTTGCAAAGTTAGCTATAATATGTCTCTTTTTTTTCTTTTTGGCCTGTTTTTTTTTTTTTTTTTTTTTTTGATTCTGATGGGAGTTCTCTGTGCCTCCTATATTTAGTTGTCTTTTTCCTTCCCCGGATTAGGAAAGTTCTTAGCTATTATTTCTCAAATACACCCTCTACTCCCATTTCTCTCTCATTTTCTTCTGGAACTCCTTTGATACAAATTTTATTATGTTTAATCGAGTCACTGATTTCCCTTTTCTGCTCTCATGATCCTCCTTTCTTTTTTCTCTCTAAAGTGGAAAGTGCTTTATTTTATGTATTTCAAATTTATTTATTTTTAGAGAGACAGAGAGAGTCCAAACATGGGCAGGGCAGAGAAAGAGGGAGAGAGGGAGAACCCCAAGCAGGTTCTGCAGGGTCAGTGCACAGAGCCAGACATGGGGCTTGAACTCATGAAACTGTGAGATCATGACCTCACCCAGAATATAGTAAGACACTTAACTGACTCAACTACCCAGGTGCTGCAAAGAGAAAATATTTTAAATTACAAAGATCTAAAACAATGCAAGGGATAAGTAGAATTTGAGATTATCCTGAGTGGTGTATAGAATTTGCATAAAGAAGGAAATAGGACGTTCTAAATGGATCTCATTGCATGAGCAAAGAGAGGGAGGCTGAATTGTTAAACTCTTAGTTATAATCATTACAGTTTTAAGATTTTGTATTATCTGTTAAAATTAGTGATTTATTTAGAGCAGATATAATAATCATTGACTGAATATACTGTTCTGTTTATTTAAGAGATCAGGTGGTGTAATAAAAACAGTATTGGTGTTGGGATTAAAAAGCTTTTCCTGTATGTATTGTATAAGATCTATAATATTATATTTGGAATTCAAAACAGTTGGATTTATATTTGTCTGGAAATGGATACTTTTCAACACTAAAGTCAGAATCCACACTGATAAAGGAAAATAATACATGTTGAAAAGCAGTGTAGCTGGCTATAAGTATACGTACTTGATCTTTGTGTGACACATATATTAAGCTTAAGAGAAATAGACATAGCAAATGAATTGAAAACAATGGGCCACTGTTCTTTAATATCTAATAATTATGGAAGCTATTTCAAAAGTAGGAAGGATCAAAGAATACACAGTAGAGAAGCAGCCATTTAGTGTTAGCCCTAAACACTTGCATGGCAAATGAGATAATAAGTGTAATTACCTGTACAGTTAATGCCCTCAGAAGCAAAGTTTTCTTATTTGTCAGTTGCTTTGGCAAACCACTGCAATGTTGCTAGGTTCTTCAGATGTATTACTGCAGGAATTCGAGGCCATAAATAAAATCATATCAATAGACTGTCATAAATCTCCTCCTTCACATTTGGAACACAACTGTAACAATTCTTTTATCATCAGTCCCAGAGTGTGTTTTACACTTGCTGCTGAGAATGTCAGCATTATGGAATTTTAAAAATTCCAGCATATTTTCATCATTACTATCAGGTGTGGCTCTTACCTAAATGAATATCCCTGTAAACAGTGAAGCAGCTTTGAGGTCACAAAGTTGATTACCCAGGTGAATTCACAGCTCCCTTCATTACAGAACATTTGTACTTTATCTTCTAATGTAGTAGTTGGGCTGTACTTTATAATCCAACTAATATTGGTCAGGCTTCCTTTCTTAAAGGAATCAATTAAGTTTTAAAATAATTGATGTTAAAACAACAAAAAACAATGAAAAAGTTTGTTTAGTTTTTGGTTTAGTAGATCCTATTTTACTTTTGATTTAGAATACATTTTTTTTCTTTTTTTCAATATATGAAATTTATTGTCAAATTGGTTTCCATACAACACCCAGTGCTCATCCCAAAAGGTGCCCTCCTCAATACCCATCCTCTCCACCCTCCCCTCCCTCCCACTTCCCATCAACCCTCAGTTTGTTCTCAGTTTTTAAGTGTCTCTTATGCTTTGGCTCTCTCTCACTCTAACCTCTTTTTTTTTTCCTTCCCCTCTCCCATGGGTTTCTGTTAAGTTTCTCAGGATCCACATAAGAGTGAAAACATATGGTATCTGTCTTTCTCTGTATGGCTTATTTCACTTAGCATAACACTCTCCAGTTCTATCCACTTTGCTACAAAAGAACACATTTTTTTTATTATAATGGCTAGAGTAAAGAATGCAATAGTAACAGATTTATGGTATCCTGATTAACCCAATGTGTCTAAAGAAACATTAGACTATGGTTTCTGGACTTCTTCTGAAATGTGCTATACTCATTTGCAAAGGGCGGCTAAACTGTATAGCTGTTGGAAGGAACTAAAAAAATATATTACAAGGTAGTTAATCCAAAGCAAGCTGAGTAATTGAAACACGTATTTTATTTTCTAGCATGTTTTTCTGCCAGCTCATCAGACCAAAGAATTGTGCACACAACTAATGCAAAATCAAACCAAATTAAATAACAACAGTTTTCCAGGTATGTTAAATATTTTTAATTTTATTTATCTATTCACTTTTTGTTTATTATTTTTGGCAAATGTTAGTGACTTAATATGGAATGGAGCCATAAAATCCCCTGGATTGTTTATAAAACTAACAATAATACCAGGCCAAAAAACAAATAACTCCCCTCTAACTTATTTCTCAAGGGACTCATCTTGGCCATGTTCATCCTCAATTGGTATTACTGACTATAAACCCTATACTTCTGAACAGGTTGGATGCTCATAATATGGGCATCATTCAACAATATTTGGATTTTGTGAATTAAAACAATATCAATTAGTTATATGATGGTCAAAGGAAGAGGCGCTTACATTCTTGGTCCTCAAGCCAAATTTTACTAAAGTTCACCATTCTTTATATGAAAATAATAAAAGTTTCAGGTGCTAGCACAGGAAACAATCCATGTTAGGAGTAACAGAGACATTTATGAAGACAGACCTTTATTTTTCTTACAAGTGTTGTCAGTATGAATTGATAGGTTAGAAAGGTATGTATTCTGAATATTAAACATGTTTCAATCAACTGTATTTATTTCTAGATATATCATTATTTTCTCTTGAATTTATTTCTTCTAAATTATTTATGTTGTTTATAAAAGCTGCCTAATATGAATTACAATAAAAATACTGTAGCTTGTGTAAGATTGCAATGTTAATGATTTAAAAGGTAAACAGAATGCAACGTCATCATAGTTCATGATTTAAACATAACTGAAATATTACTAAATAAGCCCATATCAACTTAACATAGAACATGTACTACAACCATCCTATCTCTGAACTAGTATTTAAGAGATTACATACTTCCAATGGCTTATGCTGAAACTTCTTGTCAGAATCTTTCTTTGGTTTTTGAAAATTCTGTCACAATAAATATTGTTACACGATTTCAATATATGAACAGATCAAAATGATTTTTTCTAGAATATCCTTAAAAACATCCCCTTCCTTCCTTTCTTCCAAAAACATGTAAAACATTTTTACATAAAATGCATGAAATATATATATTTCTAAATGTACATATAAATATATAACTTAAATATATAAATATATGCCAATTGTGTATATATTTATATATATAATTTCTTTAGGAATAAAAAATGTAGTCCACAATGCAGAAGATCTTCTTCTTATATTTTTTAGATGTGTTCTTTAATTTAAACCTGCTGAATTGGAGGTTGCATATGTAAGCCATTTACACAGGCAAGAAAGCATTCTGTGCCCAATTAGCACAAGAAATTCAGTAGTGAAAGGTTTTTGGTATTCTACAATTTGGTTTCCATTGTAGAGGCTAAATTTGGGGAAGGGTAGGAAATAGCTATGAAAAGGATATTCTTTTTTTTTTAATTTTTTAAATGTTTATTTATTTTGAAGAGAGAGACAGAGCCTGACAGAGCAGGGGAGGGGCAGAGAGAGAGGGAGACACAGAATCCGAAGCAGGCTCCAGGCTTCAAGCGGTCAGCACAGAGCCCGACGCGGGGCTTGAACTCACAAACTGTGAGGTAGTGACCTGAGGCGAAGTCAGATGCTCAACCGACTGAGCCACCCAGGTGCCCCAAGGATATTCTCTTTTAATTAACTCATTGAAAATCTGATACAAATTCTCGACAGAAGCACAAAGTGAATATACATTTTTCATAGTACTAGGCTAATAATACCTTAAAAACATCTTGAAGAATCTTGACAGAGTGAGGTAACATTTCATTTACTTCAGGCTAATTTCTCCATTTGCATTCCATGTTCCTGCAAGCAGGCCCTATTTAGAAATACAACAAACCTACAAGAACAAGTCTTATATAAAAATTCAATTAGAAGCTATTAACTTTACAAAAAAAGGATTGTTCAATTCTTTAAAGTTCCCTGTGTCTCAATACACACACATACACACACACACCTAGCATTTGTGCATGCATTTGCTTATCTGCATAGAGACTTGGAGCCTGAGAAACTTAGAAAAATTTAGGTACAGCTGTCTATTGGAGAGTTGTCAGCTGGAAAGATGAAGGAGCTCTAAAATTGTAATATGAGAGGATGGGACAATGGTATTTGACTTATCAAAATAACACCTTGATTTTATACCATACTTCCCCCCCCCTTTTAAAACCAATTGCAGAGAATTCTCATAATAGCTCTAGGAGGCTGGTTGTAATTATAGACTCATATAATGTCAAAACTGAAAATTTCCTGTGTTTTTATATTACCATCTCTTCATACTAAAGATAAAGAAACCAAGGCTCAGAGATTGGGTAGCAAACTTTAGGCCAAATGGGTAAAATGGAAGAAGCTTAGACTGTGACCAGAACATGGTGAATTCAAGATTCAGCCCTGCCATTCTTGAACTGTGTCAACTTAATGAGCAAATAATATAACTTTATTGAGTCTTAGTTTTCTCACCTATAAAATATGGAACACAGTAGCTAATTTTCAAACTTGTATAGATAACTGAAACTATGTTTGGAAAGCACCTAGCACAGTATCTGGAACATATTAAGTACTCAACTAAAGAAAGTGCTATTCCTATGGGACAGTCTACAATGTGTGCACGCACACACACACACATACACACACGTCTTCAAGGGTACAGTTATTGGGGGGCCTGGGTGGTTCAGTCAGTTAAGTGTCCAACTCTTGATTTTGGCTCAGGTCATGATCTCATGGTTCATGAGATTTAGCCCCATGTCAGGCTCTGCACTCTCAGATTCTTTCTTGGGAGATTCTCTCTCTCCTTCTCTCTCTTTTGGAATTCTCTCTCTCCCTCTCTTACTGTCCCTCCCCTTCTCTCTCTCTCTCTCAAATAAATAAATAAGCTTAAAAAAAGAATACACTTACAAGTTGAAGCAAATTGTACTAGTACACAGAGAAGAAAGAGCCTTGGAAAATCTTAAAACAAAACAAAGCAAAACCACCTGTGTGCATACTTTGAAAATAAACCTGGGTTTAGGTTTTGCTAATTGCCATACAATTTTACATAAGCCACTTAGAACAGGCTCAGAACTGAAACAGAAATAGCCTTGTGTCTATGCAATTACCTAGGTGATAATGACTTTGGAGGTGGTAGGATGGCCCTTTCTCTACCATATAACCTTTTTCACTACTTGTATTGAAATTTCTTTATTCTTTAGGTTTAGCATGTCCAATAAGATATAGTTACAATTAAAAAAAGGATATAGTTCCAATTTTTCATGATTACAACAACACGGTAGTTTATTACATAAACTGTGAAATAACATAAAGAAGAAAATAAAAAAAGGTAGCTAACTCACCACCCAGAATACACTAATGGAAATATTTTGGTATATTTCCTTAGTCTTTTTTCTTCCATGAGTGTGTCCATGTGGTAGAATTGTGATAGGTAGATAGATATATGATAGAGTTTTATCAGGATCTTTTCAATCTTCATCTTGTGAGAATTTCCCCAATGCCATTAAATATTCTTTTAAGACAATTTTTGATAGCATCATATTATGTCCATGATATGTACATTCCACAGTCTATTTTAAATACATATATTTATTTCAAACTCAGTTTAATTGAACTTAGTGCAACTATCAACATAATTTTGCTTTTCTACTCATGCAACTCTGTACCTTGTGCTTATAGCCTCTTTTCTTCCAGAGAAGTAAAGAGTCCTGATATCCTAGTCAAGTGACAAAAAATATATTGACAGGTAGAGCATGTTAAAATAATTTTAATTTTTAATTTTTTAGCTAGGACATATTCACTTATAAGTTGTCATTGTCCACAACTCTGTATCATTTTATTACTATTTAGCTTATATTACCTGCCTGGCCCCTGAGGAAAGTTATCTATGACTTTTGATAAAGCTATGAGCTTGCTTAGTCCTGTAATTATTTAGTTCACTTTCTCCCCTACTAGCCTATGAAATCTTTAAAGATGGGAACCACAGCTAAGTTTACTTTTGTATGTAACTTAATGCCTTTAAACATGATTTAATACCATTAATGACAGAAAGAAGCCTGATGTTCATCATCAACCCAGAGACACAGCTAGTAACTAATTGACATTTTGTCTGACCTAAGGCACAGACCTTTTTAAACTTATTTGTAATTTGCTCGTATTCCACTAATCTACATCAATCAAACAACATGGATTCACTGCATTCCTATGACATATCTTGTCCCAAGTTTAGTGATGGTTAAATCTTAAACACAGGAATGTTACAATGTTAAAAAAGGAACAGAAAAGACTTGCCAGTGATAAAAGTTCAAGAATTTAGGGATAAAGAGTGCTTTCCTGTTCTATCTGCAATCAGATAAGATTGGTAATCATCAAATGAACTGATGTACAAAGCTGAACCTTATCAAGAGCAAACTGACTTCTAAATCTATAAGGCAAATTCAAATTCTTTCTGAAGTATGTGAACTTTCACCCTTTTTACAATTCTGTTTTATCCAACACTTACAGAGGAAAAATATAGCTTTAAAACTAAGAACGAAAGTCACACATTGACACCTTTTTTGGAATAAGATTGAGTGGGGAAGGTGGGGATGCTACTATCATATATACATTCCTTAGCCCATCCTTTTCCCTATAGATTGTCAAAGAGGCCAGCTGGACTCAGGCCCAGTGAGAAAGCACAAAGATGACCAGATATTACCTTAGGCATTTCTAGTACTAACCTTGTCACACTAGCTTTCTTACAAGTTTATAATAGAGAAAATTTTGAGGTATCTAGAAACACTATTCTTTTAGATTCCTCTATAGAACTTATTCATAACTTGCATCATTAAATTAGTATATGTTTCCATCCTAAGGTCTCTGTAAAATTGAATGAAAATATGCATAATAAGAAGCATTTTCAAATGTAGAACTCCATGGGAATAAAAGAAAGAATTATTCCATATGCATCACTTTTAGGGGAACTCCTTAGATGTGACCTTCACAAAAGCAACTCTATCTTCTCTTTCTGGGTTCTCTCCATCATTAAATTCAGGACAAAGTGTGCAATAGGAATGCAGTGATTTTGTTGACTGACAGATTTAGCTCAGCAGGATGGAGCAATGCCATTACAAATCAGATTAGACAGATCTTTATCCCCAAGTCAGACAAAATTCCAATTTGTAATTAGCTGTGCCTCTGGGATGACAACAAACATCAGGGCTTTTCTATCATTCCTGGGATTCAGTCCTTATTAGAAGCATTAAATAACATACAGAAACCCATTGCAATCTCATGATTTCTCTTGAATTTTAATTGCTCTGCTATCCTTGGTCCTGTTCTTAAAGACCCAGTCAGTATCAGAAGTGTGCATTTCTACATGATAATGACAATAGCTATGACTACTGTCTTCTTACCAACAGCAAAATTAAACTATGTATTTAATCATTAATCTTCTATCTACTCCTACATATCATGCAATAAGGCTAATCAGAGCTTAGAGAGACCACGGGGTAGTGCATCTAAGCATAATTGAGAAACAAGTCTCTGACAGTTCATGCTTTTTGTCCTTACAGTTCATCTTAATTAGAACCCTAAATGGAATGGCTTTGAACAGAGCCACTGGAGGCACAGCTAACATAAGCACATCCCTGAAGAGTATCACCATTATAGCTCTGCAAATCCAGATGCATAAATACAATCTATTTCCCATAGACAGTGGGAAACTTGGGCAATAAACTTGGAGGTGGGAAAGAAAGGAAGGTCTTTAGGAAGTCCCTTAGAAAGGTATATTTAGGCAGGACCTGAGGCTATCTCCAAGGCAATTCCTGGGGTATGATATCCAGGGCTATTGCTACACTTTTGAGGAGACTTTGAAGGTATTCTGACTGGTCCTTCATTTCCAAGTTATGTTAATGCTACTTGCTAAAAGATCTAGGATTGCAGTATTTGAGATTTCCTTTGGGCTTTATGGGACCACATGTCAAGACCAACAATTGGAATCAAAACTTTAAATGCATTTTACTTGGGCTGACCAGAAGTTTCAAATCAACAAATTGGATTCTATTTAGTGAGATATCCAATCTCCACTTTTCTATGCCACTCCTCCTGTCTCACATTTTAGCATCTTGATGTAATTATGATACCTCTTTGACCTCTGAAGAAAATGTCTTAGTTATCTTCATTTCTCATAGGCCCATGGTCACCAGTCTTGAGGAGTTAAGCCTCGCTAAAGCCATGTAATATATGATAGTACATTGGAAATCTGTGTTCATTTAACCCCTTTTTTAAGAATTGCTACCAGTTTCTTGAAGGCAAGATAAAATTGAAATAATGCAGGAGTAAGAGGTAGTACATACCGACAGAGACAATATTTTATATGAGAGAAAAGAAAGGGAGAATACGTGCCTTGACAGACATACTTCTACTTGGCATATTTTTCTATGTGGTTTTTCTTAATGGATAATTAAAGGTGAATGGAGGCCAGGAATATAGTTGCAAGCTTTCTAGTCCCTTGTTAACAAACAAACAAAAATCAAAACAAACAAAAACTCAGTGTCAGTCTATTGCTCATAGAAACTAGAAATGCAGGTTAGGGGACTTGTCTGCCAATGTTCACCTGTCCTGAAGTGATCTAAATTATGGAGATATGAATATTCACTATTAACCAAAATTAGAAATAGATTTTTGTGTAACCCAGATAAACTTAGGCTAAAGATCCCTGTCTTATAATCAATGAACAAAACAAATTTACTCGAGACTAAAGAGATCCCCATGGATATCAAAGACGATGGTGGAGTAAGAAGACATAGGCTCGCCTCCACCAACAAATACAACTAGACAACTATCAAATCATCCTAAATATCCCAGAAGTTGATGTGAAGACTGGTAGAACAAGCTCCACAACTAAGGGTAGAGAAGAGGGCACATTGAAAAAGGTAGGAAGCACTGAGATGCGGCTTGAGAGAAAAACAAATCATGGCTGCTGTGGTGGGGAGGGAGCTTTTATTGTGGAGTAGGGTGAGAGACAAACTAGCACAGAATGGAGTGCATGGGGAAAATGATCCTCCATAGATATTGGCTTGGAAAGTGAGAAGCCCTGATTTTGTGAGTTCTTGCAACCAGTGGGGATTAAAACTTAAAAGTTCAAAGGTCAGTATTCTAGGCTCTGGGAGATCTTAGGGACATTGGGCTCCCTCTTGAAAAAAAGCAGGACAAACAGCCTTCAGACATACAGTGTAGAAACAGCAATCTGAAAAGAACCTAGGACACACAGTGGGAAGGATAGTTTTTCCTCTTGGAGCATGTCCCAGATAGGCAGTATTAATGGAGAGACACTTACAGGAAAAAAAGAACAGGCATGTGCTATTTCTCACCCCTGCCTCTAAGCAGAAACACAAAGACACTTGTGGGAACCAGCACAGTGCCCACACTTGCTACCTAACTTGCTTACACAGTCTTGCATTCCCACCTGGAAGTCTGGAAGAACTGGCCTTCCTAGTCATGCTTGCCTCAGTTCCAGCATGGCAGGCCCCCTCAACAAGAAGATCAGCCCAAACCCCTGCCAACACCACAAATAGCAACCCAGGAGTTTTGCAATGCCTCTGATCCAGTGGCTGCAGAGACATGTGTCATTTCACAAGCAGACCAGAGCACACCAAGTTAAAACTTGCCACATTCAGGCCAGAGATCAAACACTGCCCACAGCATGCAAAAAGAGCTTCTGCAGATGACTGACCTAAAGGATAAATTGGCCAGGGCACAATAGCAGAGTGCACAGACCATATACTGGAGAAGCACCAAGCCCTGGGGAATAGAGGACACTAAACTTCAAGGAACTACAGTAACTCTTCTTTATAGTTATTACCCTAAAGAACAGGAAACATAGATAACTTTCCTAACACACATAAACAGGCACAGAGAATCAGGCAAAATGAAAAGATAAAGGAATTTGTCCCAAATGAAAGAAAAGAACAAGGCCACAGCTGGAGATCTAAGTGAAACAGATATAAACAACATGACTCCTGGAGAATTTAAACTAATGATCATAAGGATAGTCACTGGACTTAAAAGAGTGGAGGATATCAGTGAGACCATTTCAACAGAGATAAGGAATAACATAGCAGAGATAAAGAGATCAAAAAATGAAATGAGAAATATGCATGATGGAATGAACAGCAGGCTGGAAGGAGCAGAGGAACAAATTAGTGACCTGGAAAACAGTAACAGAGTAATTAAGCTGAACAAAATAGAGAAAAGGAAATTATTCAAAATGAGAATAGACTCAGAGAACTCAGTGAGTTTAATAATAAATATTCATTGTAGGAGTCCTAGAAGAAGAAGAAGAAGAAGAAGAAGAAGAGAGAAAGGGGTCAGAGAATTTACTTGAAAAAATAATAGCTGAAAACCCCTAATCTAAGGAAGTAAAATAGATATTCAGATCCAGGAGTAACAGAGAACTTCCAACAAAGTCAACAAAAGCAGGTCTACACCAATACATATTGTAATTAAAATGGCAAAATAAAGTGATGAAGAAAAATATGAAAAACAACAAAACAATACAGTTATACATACAGTGATGAAGAAAAATATGAAAAACAACAAAACAGTACAGTTATATACAAGGGAAACCTAATGAAATTATCACTAGATTTTTCAGCAGAAACTTTCCAATCCAGAAAGGAGTGGTTTACTATATACAAAGTATTGAATGGGAAAAACTTCTAGCCGAGAATACTCTGTTCAGCAAAATTAAACCCAGAATAGAAGGAGAGGTAAAAAGTTTCCCAGAGAAACAAAAACTACAGGAGTCCGTGACCACTAAACCAGCCCTGCAAAAAAATATTGAAGGGGACACTTTGAAGGGGAAGACCAAAAATGATAGCATGAAGGTAGGAAACACAAAAACAGTTAAAAAATTAATTTTGTAAAAACTTAGTAGGAGATGGACCCCTAGGTGCTCAGTCAGTTAAGCATCTGACTTCAGCCAGGTCATGAACTCATTCATAGTTCATGAGTTTGAACCTTGCATCAGAAGGGCTCCCACTGTCAGTGCGGAACCTGTTTGGGATTCTCTCTCTCTCGCTCTCCCTCTCTATCCCTCCCTCATTTGTGCATGATCACTCTGACTCTAAAATAAACAAAGTTTTTAAAAATTAATAAAGGAACTCACAAATTATTTTTATGTTTATTTTTATTTTTGAGAGAGAGACAGAGCAGGGAGGGGCAGAGAGAGAGAGCGTGAGACAGAGAATCTGAAGCAAGCTCCAGACTCCAAGGTTTAAGCACAGAGCCCTACACAGGGCTCAAACCCACAAACCATGAGATCATGACCTGAGCTGAAGTCGGATGCTTAAACAACTGAGCCACCCAGGTGCCCCAATAACTCACAAATTAAAAGGATGAAAAGTATGACATATACCTAAAATGTGGGGAGGATATGAGTAAAGAATGGGTTCAAACTTCAAAGAACACTCAGCTTAATATAGACTACTATAGGCAGAAGAAATTATATACAAAACTAATGGTAAGCCAAATCAAAAACCACTAATAAATATGCAAAGAATAAAGAGAAAGAAATCCAAATATATCATTAAAGAAAACCAGCAAACCATGAAAGAGAGAAAGCCAAGAAAATATCAGAGAAAATCTTCAGAAACAACTAAAAAACAAGTAATAAAATGGCAATAAATACACACCTATCAATAATTACTTTGAATATAAATAGATTAAATGCTCCAATAAAAGGCATAGGTTAACAGAATGGATAAAAACGAAGAAGCATTTATATTTTGCCTAAAAGAGACTAATTTTAGTCCTAAAGGCACCTGCAGTTGACAGTGTGGGAATGAAAAAAAAAATATCTACCATGCCAAAGGATGTCAAAAGAAAGTTGGAATAGCAGTAATTATATCAGAAAAAATAGAATTGAAAACCAAGACTGTAATAAGAGACAAAGAAGTACATTATATAAAAATAAAGGGGACAATCCAACAAGAAGATATAACAATAGTAAATGTTAATGCACCCAACATAGGAGCAAGCAAATACATAAAAGTGTTAATAATTGGGCAACTGGGTGGTTAGGAAATTTGAGCATCCAACTCTTGATTTTTCTTAGGTGATGATCTCACATTTCGTGAGGTTGAGTCCCATGTCAGGCATTGTGCTGATAGCATGAGGCCTGATTGGAATTCTCTCTCTCTCTCTTTCTCTCTCTGTCTCTGTCTCTCTGGCTCTATCTCTCTCAAAATAAATACATAAACATTAAAAATATCAAACATAGGGGCACCTGGGTGGCTCAGTCGGTTGAGCATTCGACTTCAGCTCTGGTCATGATCTCACACTCCGTGAGTTCGAGCCCTGCGTCGGGCTCTGTGCTGACAGCTCAGAGCCTGGAGCCCGCTTCAGATTCTGTGTCTCCCCCTGTCTCTGCCCCTCCCCTGCTCATGCTCGATCTCTCTGTCTCAAAAATAAATTTAAAAAAAATTTAAAAAATTAAAAAAAATCAAACATAGAAGAGCTAATCAGCAATAATGTAATCAATAATAATACAATAGTGGTAGGAAACATTAACACACCTCAATGGAAAGATCATCTAAACAGAAAATCAATAGGAAACGGTGGCTTTGAATGACACACTGGACCAGATGAATTTAACCAATATATTCAGATCATTCCATACTAAAACAGCAGAGTGTGCTTTCTTTTCAAGTACACTGAGAACATTCTCCAGAATATATAACACATTAGGCCACAAAACAAATGTCAACAAATTAAAAAATATCAAAATCATACCATGCATCTTTTCTAACCACAAAACTGTAAAACTAAAAGTAAACCACAGGAAAAAATCTGGAAAGACCATAAATATATGGAGGTTAAATAACATGCTACTAAACAATGAATGGATCACCAGGAAAACAAAGAAGGAATTAAAAAATGTACATAGAAGGGTGCCTGGGTGGCTCAGTCAGTTAAGCGTCTGACTCTTGACTTAATCTCAGGTCATGATTTTATGATTTGTGAGTTTGAGCCCTTTGTCAGTCTCTATGCTGTCAATTCAGAGCCTGTCTCCCTCTCTTTCTGCCCCTCTTCTGCTGGTGATCTCTCTCTCTCTCTCTCTCCCAAAATAAATAAATAAACTTAAAAAAAGTTTTAAAAATAAATGGAAGGAAATGAAATTGAAACCAAAATGGTCCAAAAATTTAAGATGCAGCAAAAACATTCCTAAGAATGAAGTTTATACAATACAGGCCTACCTCAAGAAACAAGAAAAATGTCGAATAAACAAACTAATCTTATACTTGAAGGAGCTGGAAAGGGAACAATAAGCAAAACCCCAAACCAGCAGAAGGAAGAAAACAATAAAGATTAGAACAGAAATAAGTGATATAAAAACTACAAAGATAATAGAACAGATCAATGAAACCAGGATCTGGCTCTTTGAAAAATCAATAAAATTGACAAAGCACTAAACAGACTTATACATAAAAAAGAGTAATGACCTAAATAAGTAAAATCACAAATGAGAGAATAGAAATAACAAAAAAGAAAACACCACGGAAATACAAACAATTGATAGAAAATATTATGAAAATCTATATGTTAAAAATTGGACAACCTAGAAGAAATGTTTAAGTTCCTAGCAACATATAACCTTCCAAAACTGAAACAGAAATATAAATAGAAAATTTCAACAGACCAACTTCCAGGAAAGACAATGAATCAATAATCAAAAACTCCCCACAAACAAAAGTCCAGGACCAGATGGATTCATAGGATAATTCTACCAAACATATAAAGATGAGTTAATACTTATTCTTCTCAAACTGTTCCAAAATACAGAAAAGGAAAAAAGAAACTTCCACATTAATTCTATGGGGTCAGCATTATGCTGACCAGATAAAGACATCACACACACACACACACACACACACACAGAACAGGCCAATATCTCTGATGAATATAGATGGAAATATCCACAAAAAGACCTAGCAAACTGAATCTAAAAACACATTACAAAAAGAATTTACCAAAAACATGTGAGATTTAGTCCTAGGTTGCAAGGGTGGTTTAGTATTTGCAAGTCAAACAATGTGATACGTTGCATCAGTAAGAGAAATGATAAGAAGCATATGATTATTTCAATAGATGCAGTAAAAAGCATTCGCCAAAGTACAACCTACATTCATCATAAAAAAAAACCCTCAGCAAAGTAGGTTTAGAAGGGACATACAACACATGATGAAGGTCATAAATGAAAAACCCACAGGGGCACCTGGGTGGCTCAGTTGGTTAAGCATCTGACTCTTGATCTCAGCTTAGGTCATGATCTCATGGTTTGTGGGAATGAGCACTGGATCAGGCTCTGTACTGACAGGGTCCTGCTTGGGATTCTCTCTTTCCCTTTTTCTCTGTCCTTCCTCCACTCGTTCTCTCTTTCTCTCTCTCTCTCTCTCTCTCTCTCTCTCTCTCTCTCTCTCTCAAAAGTAAAAAGTTAAAAAAAGGAAAGGAAAACCCACAGTTAAAACCACAGCAAAAACTGAAAGCTTTTCCTCTACCATCAGAATCGGGAAAAGATATCCACTGCCACCACTTTTACTCAACATAGTACTTGAAGTCCAAGCCACAGCAATAAGAAAACAAAAAGAAAGAAAAGACATCAAAATTTGTAAGGAAGAAGTAAAAATTTCAGTATTTGCAGATGACATGATATTCTACATAGAAAATCCAGAAGACTTTACCAAAAAAAAAAACTGCTAGAACCGATAAACAAATTCAGTAAATTCACAGAATACAAAACCAATCTACAGAAATCTGTTGCATTTCTATACACCAATAATGAAACAGAGAATAGAAATCAAGGAATTGATACCATTTACAATTGCACCAATAATAATAAGATATCTAGGAAGAAATCTAACCAAAAAGTTGAAAGACCTATATTCTGAAAATTATAAAATACTGATGAAAGAAATTGTAGACAACACAAAGAAATGGAAAGACATTCCAAGTTCATGGACTGAAAGAACAAACATTGTTAAAATATCTGTACTACCAAAATCAATCTACATATTTAATGTAATCCTCATCGAAATACCAACAGCATTCTTCACAGAGATATAACAAACAATCCTAACATTTGTATGGAACTACAAAAGACCCTGAATAGTCAAAGGAACCTTGAAAAAGAGAAGCAAAGCTGGAGACATCACAATTCCAGATTTCAAGTTATATTACAAAGCTGTAGTCATCAAAACAGTATGGTAATGACAGAAAAATAGACCATCAGTGGAGCAGAATAGAACACTCAGGAATAAAACCACAGTCATATGGCCAATGAATCTTTAATAAGCAGGAAATAATATACATTGGCAAAAAGTTAGTCTGTTCAACAAATGGTGTTGAGAAAACTGGACAGCCATATGCAAAAGAATGAAACTTGACCACTTCCCTACACCATACACAAAAATAAATTCAAAATGGATGAAAGACCTAAGCGAGACACAGGAAACTACCAAAATCCCATAGGAGAAAAAAGGCAGTAAATTCTTTAACATTGGCCATAGCAACTTCTTACTAGATTTTTCTCCTGAGGCTAAGGAAAGATAGGCAAAAATAAACTATTGGGACTTCATGAAAATAATAAAGCTTCTGCACATCCAGGGAAACAATCAACAAAACTAGAAGTCATCCTTCAGAATGGGACAACATATTTGAAATTGACATATCTGATAAAGGGTTAGTATCCAATGTATATAAAGAACTTATAAAACTGAACACCCAAAAAAACAATCCAGTTAAAAAATGGTCAGAGGACATGAAGATATTTTTCTAAAGAAGACATACAGATGACCAACAGACCCATGCTCAATATCAGTCATCATCAGGGAAATACTAATCAAAGCTACAATGTGATATTACCTCATGCCTAAAAGTGTCAGAATAGCAAACAATTAACAATACAAGAAACAACAGGTGTTGGTGAGGATGTGGAGAAAGGGGAATCCTCTTGCATTGTTGGTGGGAATGCAAACTGGTACAGCCACTTGGAAAAAAGTATGGAGGTTTCTCAAAAAGTTAAAAATGAAACTGCCATATGATTCAGCAATTGTACTACTAGGTATTTACCCAAAGAATAAAAAATACTAAGTCAAAGAAATACATGCACCTTGACATTTATAGCATCATTATGTACAATAGCCAATTATGGAAAGCACACAAAGTCTTGACATTTTCAAAGAAATGGGTGGAGCTAGAGCATATAATAGTGAAATAATTCTGTCAAAAAGAGACAAATATAATTTCACTTATATGTCAAATTTAAGAAATAAAAAAAAGCAAAAGGAAAAATTAAAACAAACAGGCAAAGAGAAAATTATGTGACATAGAAACAAGTTAAGAAACATATTCTTGATTATAGAGAACAAACTGATGGTTACCAGAGGGAAGATGAGTGGGGGATGGATTAAATAACGTTATCTGGATTAAGGTGAGCATTTGTCCTGATGAGAACATGGTGATGTGGAAGTGTTGAATTACTATATTGTACACCTGAAATTAATATAACCCTGTATGTTAGCAAACAAATTTAAATAAAAACTTTTATTTAATTTTTTAAAAGTTTATTTATTTTGAGAGAGACAGAAACATCATGAGTGAAGGAGTAGCAGAGAAAGAAGAAGAGAGAGAAAAAAATCCCAAGCAGACTCCACAGTGCCAGTGCAGAGCCTGATGTGGGGTCTGAACTCACAAAACTCTGACATCATCATCTTGAAACCAAGAGTCAGAAGCTTAACCGACTGAGCCACTCGGGTGCCCAGGTACCCTACAACCTAGCAATTGCACTACTAGATATTTATCCAAAGGATACAAAAATGTTGATTCAAAGGGCCACATGCACTCCAATGTTTATAATAGCACTAACAACAATAGTCAAATTATGAAAAGAGCCCAAATGTCCATTGACTGATGAATGGATAAACAAGATGTGGTATACATATACAATGGAATGTTACTCAGTGATCATAAAGAGTGAAATCTTGCCATTTATAGCAACATGGATGAAACTAGAGTGTATTATGCTAAGCTAAATAAGTCAATCAGAGAAAGATAAATATCATATGATTTCATTCATATGTGGAATTTAAGAAACAAAAACAAATTAATATAGGGGAAGGGAAGGAAAAATAATATAAAAACAAAGAGGGGGGCAAACCTTAAGAGAGTCTTAAATACAGAGAACAAAGTGAGGGTTGCTGGAGGGGTGTGGGGTGGGGTGATGGGCTAAATGGGTGATGGGCATTAAGGAAGGCACTTGTTGGGATGACCACTGGATGTTATATGTAAGTGATGAATCACTAATTTCTACTCCTAAAACCATTATTACACTATATATTAACTAAATTGTATTCAAATAAAATTTACATAAATAAATGAATAAATAAATAAAAAAGAAAGTTGTTGATTAAAAGTAAAGGTTATTAATTTTAAAAAAAACACGATGTGGTATCAACTTAAACCTGTTAGAATGCCTTCAATGAAAAACACAAGAAACAATAGGTGTTGGTGAGCATGTGGAGAAAAGGAAACACTGTAGCACTGTTGGTGAGATTCCAAACTGGTAGAATCACTGTGTAATACAGTACAAAGTTTCCTCAAAAATCTAAAAATAGAAATATCTTATCATAAAGTAATCATTCTACCCAAAGAATACAAAAACACTAAATCAAAGGGATACATGCGACTTATGGGTAAAGCAGCGTTATTTATAATGGCCAAAATATGGAAGAATTTCAAGTGTCCATGAATTAATGACTGTATATAACAAATGTGATACACACACACACACACACACACACACACACACACACAATGGAATATTACTCAGCCATAAAAAATGATGAAATTTTTCATTTGCAGCAACATTGATAGAACTAGAGTATTATGCTAAGTGAAATTAGAGAAAGGCAAATACTATAATTTCACTCATATGTAGAATTAAGAAACAAAACAAATTTTCAAAGGGAAAAAGTGAGAGAAAGAGAGAGAGAGGAGAGAGTGAGAGAGAGAGAAAGACAATCCAAGAAACAGACTTTTAGTTATAGAGAACAAACTGATGGTTATCACAGGGGAGGTGTGTGGTGGGATGGGTGAAATAGGTGATAGGGATCAAGGCATGCATTTGACGTGATGAGCACCAGGTGATTAAAATATACACTTAAAATAAAAAGAGACATTTCCATGGAGACTTTTCTGCCTGCAATAGCAGCCACTCTACATCAGGCATCTTTATTGTCATGAAGGTCATGATAAACTCTAAAATCTTCAAGGGAAACTGATGCCTAATCATGTCCACAAAGACATATGTAAGTGTCTTACATGAATAGAGACAATTCATAGTAAATTTGAAAATAGATGCCTGATTGGTTCTCACCCTGTTCTTTTTTCTTTATCTTTCTCAATACTTAGGCTATGATGATAATCAAAATTCATGTAATAATAGAGGTATAGGTCATATTTGCTAAGTTCTTAGTATTTGTGAAGCATAATGCTATAGTCATTTAATAATTCTTTTTAATAGATCCATTTCTATCATCTTCATTTTATAAATGTGACAATTTCTGAAAAGTTAAATATAATGTAGGGTTATTTTTAAGTAGCACAACTAGGATTTGAGCCCAGATCAGTCTTATACCAAAGTCTTACAGACTGTAACTTGATGCATTGTACTGCTTGTTGTAATGCTGCAGCCAATAAGGCAAATAATCTATCCTACACATTTTCATTCAAGCACTAGGCACTAACTATGATGTTTTTGAGGACTGGCATTTTCCATAACTTCAAGTGGGTAGGATCTTGCAAAGTTAAATCTTTTATCCAATGAAAAAAATCTACAAAAGCAGCAGTGAGTGATCTCTTAACCTCTCCTTGAGACACCTAAGTAATAAGGAGATTATTACTTACTACCTCTTTGCTAACCAAGAGCTGATATAAGTTTTCCCATGGAAGTTCTTAAAATATTTTCAGGAAGTTATCACACTGTCTCCAAGTCTTCTATCCTTCATTCCAAACATTATTAATTTCTTCTGCCAATTATGTGTTAAGATATTTTTATTGCATATGTTTATTAATTCATACATGCAAAGATCTATAAAGCATTTATTATGTGCCAAGTAGTATAGAGATACAGTAGTGCACAAAATGAATTACTTTTTTTCCACAAAACTAATTTAACGGATCATGAAGATGAGTAAATAAATTTTAATTTATCATTCTGATTTTTTTTCTTTAAATGAGTCACAAAAGCATGATGACTAGGGGCAAAATTTAATCCAAATGACCATTTCTGGCACCAACAGAAGAGAGAATTGGGAATTACACAATCACCTCAGTGGTTATATACTTCCTACCCTGTGCACATGTTATGTTTTTTATGGGTTAGGGATTTTATTCAACTCTTAATATATTTGCAACATTTAGCTATTACTGCATAACAAACCGTTTCAAAACTTAGTGGTTTAAAGCAACAAAAAAATATTATTTTTCATGAGTCTACAGATTGGCTAGGCAATTCTGCTAATTAGGAACAAGGTTGAGTTATCCGAGTTGGCTTTAATCATGTGTCTTCAGTCATCTCACAGGTCACTTTGGCCTTTTAGGACTAACAGCACTGCTTCACAAAGTCTATCAATTTATATCAGACTAACTTGAGTATGTCCTCATTAAGAGGGTTTCAAGAGAGAAACATAAGTTTGCAAAGAGTCTAGACTCTCAACTGGCACATTGTTGCATCTGTTTTATACTGTTGACCAAAGCAAGTAAGAAGGCCAGCCCAGATTTTTAATTGTAAAGTAGATTCCAATACTTGATGGAAAAAAAAAACACCTTGTTTAGAAAGTAATTTATTTGTGACCTTATATTCCTCATCATTCATGATCTAGAGGCACAGCTATTCTATGTCTTAGCTCTGAACCAGTGTTGTTCAAATACCAAATAAAGTTTGATTAGATTGCTGCAGTTGCCCCCAGAGGGAACAGCTGAACAGTAGAGGATCATTTTCTCCCCATCAGGGAAGCTCAGTGGTACATAACACTTCCTTTTACATGCGTAAATCCTTATAGATGAAAGGATTTATACGTGCATAAAGAAGATAGTGAAATACCTAGATGATAAGATTTAAGGAGCACTGGGAAACTCACCTAGCTCCAAAAGTCTAGTGTGTAGTGCAACAGGGCTATGCCAGAACAACACTCATACACTGATCTTATAGTGCTAGAAGTTTCACTGTTTACTATTCAGTAGTAAGCCATTTCACTCTGAAGTAATTGTTTACCAGGTGACATGAAGGACCTGGAGAAGACTATTTGGAACCTAGGGCAAAAGGCAACTTTGGCAACTTTTCATATTTACTTGGATGCAGTGTCTCTCAATCCTGGTGGCATATAACACTTATCCAAGGAAAAATAAAGAAAATATTGGTGCTCACACATCACTTCCCAAAGATTCTGATTTAATTAGTGTGGATTTGACATATATATAGCATGTCCAGTGATTTGAATACTCAACTAGGACTGAAAACTACTAGAAAGTCCAGTTGACTTGCAGTTATCTCATTTAGCCAACAGTTATATTGAGATCTAGTACTGTTTCCTATCAATTCTCATGCCTAATATGTCACTTACAAATATCTTTTCCCATTCTGTTGGTTGCCTTTTAGTTTTGTTGATTGTTTCCTTTGCAGTGCAGAAGCATTTTATCTTCATGAGGTCCCAATAGTTCATTTTTTCTTTTAATTCCCTTGCCTTTGGAGATGTGTCAAGTGAGAAATTGCTGCGGCTGAGGTCAGAGAGGTTTTTTTCCTGCTTTCTCTTCTAGGGTTTTGATGGTTTCCTGTCTCACATTCAGGTTCTTTATCCATTTTGAGTTTATCCATTTTGTGAATGGTGGAAGAAAGTGGTCTAGTTTCATTCTTCTGCATGTTGCTGTCCTATTGAAATAAGTCATACAGAGAAAGACAGATACCATATGTTTTCACTCTTATGTGGATCCTGAGAAACTTGACAGAAGACCATGGAGAAGGGAAGGGGAAAAAAAAGAGAGAGAGAGAGGGAGGCAAACCAGAAGACTCTTAAAAACTGAGCATAAACTGAGGGTTGATGGGGGGTGGGAGGGAGGGGAAATTGGGTGATTGGCATTGAGGAAGGCACCTGTTGGGATGAGCACTGGGCATTGTATGGAAACCAATTTGACAATAAATCTCATGTTAAAAAAGTTCTTATGCCTAAATTGGCACAATATGAAGTTATAGTAAGTTCTGGTCTTATCTAGATATACTAAATGCTTATGTCACTGGAATAGAAATCCAAAATTCACTTTCTTCTTTACTAGCTCTCCCATTTTTTTCCATGTAGCTCCTCAGATTTAGAATCTATGAAGCAAGTGCCAATAGCTAATTTAATCTTCACAACTCTATATGAGACGAGCATCATTATCCTTATATTATTTCCATGAAGAAATTGGGGTTAAAAGAGGTATAGAGACTTGGTCAGTTACAAAATTAAAAAATGAGAGATTTGTGATCAAACCCAAGAAAAAAATAACAGTCATGAGTATGTGTATAATAAAATGCATTCTTTCATTCATTCGTCCCAAGACAGCCACAACAAATTTTATATAAACATCAGTTAAGGGGGTGTCAGTGTAGAGTGCTTTAGAATATACCAAAAGAACTCTCTATTCCTAAATATTTTCCTTATTCATCTATTCTGAAACTTGAAATTCTCACCACTAGAGGTGAATAGAATTTTAGAACAATATAGCTTAAGAAGCTGCAGTTTTTGTTGTTTGTTTGTTTTAGTATTCACTGTCATATCCCATTGAATTGTGAGAAATGTGATAAGCATTTTGTTACTGATAATAAACATTTATTGTTAATTCTTATTGCTAATAAATTGAATGAATAATTAACATACAATGAAATCATTGATTTTTATGCATCAGAACAGATGAAAGGCTTTCCCTATATAAATATCACTCTTGTATTTCTACATTTTTCTTGAGTCACAAATCA
Source organism: Lynx rufus (assembly GCF_022079265.1). Taxonomy (NCBI): domain Eukaryota; kingdom Metazoa; phylum Chordata; class Mammalia; order Carnivora; family Felidae; genus Lynx; species Lynx rufus. The sequence continues at coordinate 50,579,726 of NW_025814828.1, read as the reverse complement.
GCATTTGAGTGACCAGAAATGTATGAGTGCTACTATATTTTATTTATTATGAATTTGTGGCAAAAATATACCTTCAAGATCTTCTAATCTAGGGATTTTCGAGTAGAAATGGATGTGTGTGGCAAGAAGCAATTCCCAGGGGTTGGATATTTTTCATATTACCTATATGATGTTTACAAACTACCTTCCTTCACATTTTTATATACTTCTCCTCTCATTGAGAGATAGTAATCAATCAAGATCAATTTACACATGTGGGTGGAGACTTACCCAAAGCTGCAAAGCAATTTAGTGGCAAAGGCACAATAAAAATCAGATCCCCTCCAGGATTCTTTTTGTAATATTAAATCATAAAACACAAATTACCCTGAGAGGATAAGACCACAGTTCATAATTCAGAGTTATAACAAACTTGAATTAATTAGTTTAGACACAGAAAGAGGACATTGAAATAACTTTCCTATATATTTAAGAAAGAGTAGTAATTATGGATGGATGAAATAAAAGCAAAGAAATCCAAGAAGACAAGCTTCTCATGCTTCTCCATCTTGCCTAGATTATTCTCTGCATTCAGGTATAAATTTTGGCCTGTCACCTAACATTGTCTAGAGGTACCTTTGATTTGGAAATGTTGGGGTTTGAGAGTAAACAGTCAAGAAAGAATTCTTGAGACATCTTCGGTGCAAAAAAGGTAGTCTTATTAAAGCAAAGGGACAGGACATGTGAGCAGAAAGCTGCATTGGGATTGTGAGTGGAGACCAATTATACACTTTCAAGTTGGGAAGGGTTTAGAGATAGAGTAAGTCTCTTAAGAATTTAGAAACAAGGTTTGCATGATCTTTAGAGGCTAGCTATTTTTAGGAAAAGGTCATTTATTACTGTCCAGTCAAACAGTCATGAGACCCTTCAGATATATATCAGTGGCCCATATGCTTTTAGGATGATGTCTAACATATATCTTGGAGGCTAGAGATAAAGGAAGTTTCCAAAGGAATTTTTATATGTTAAAGGAGACTTACAGGATCCTGAATACTGGGATAATGTTAAGCTAAAATTGACTTTTTCCCTTATCAAAGTATTAACATCCAGACACTTGAGTTCCTAGAGGGAGGTCACTCTGCCTGTCTCAAGGACTTGTCAATTGCCAGTAAGTTGTAAGGAAATTTGTTCTTCTCTTTTTCCCTTGTTTCCCACATAACCTCCACCTCCACTCTAAGGTACTCTTAAAATAACGAAAGAAGAAGAGAACATATGTATAAATTTTAAATATATCTCTAAGGTGAAATATAGGTATTCATTCAGATCTATAACACAAAGGAAAATAATTCACTTTGTGCTGGAATGTATTTATTTAAAAAGAATCTCAGTTAATTTCTGTTTTAGGCCAAGGAGATGGTGCCAGTTGTTATACTAAGTTATTTTGGTTTTAATGAATAAAAATGAGTTAAATTAATAATTAGTCTCATAAAAATGCATGCAAATGGTACTGCTTATTGTACTGCTACTTTGAGCTACAGAACTTTATGCACCTTCCTTTGTAAATGTATGTATAGCTATAACTTTATTATATTTAAATGCATGGATTGCTCTTCCCTATCTATGAATTGAACTTGGTAACCCCCCTTTGAGATAAATATGCCTGGAATGTAGTAACGTGATATGTCTGCCTTGCACAAGGAGGGGGTTATCAGAATCTATAAAAATTGATATAGAGATACTCCTGAAAACTGCCTCTGTGTATCTAATCTGCTAAATTGTCCAAAGAGTGCTTTTCAATGTAGTCAGTATTTAACAAGTGGGGTGCCTTATAGAAAGGTAAGTACACTCTCAAAAGTAATAAGGTAAATGCATCATGCCTAGTGTCCAAAGTAGGTTTTTAAGTTACTACCTATACTTGAGGATGGTTGCTGCAGTGGTAGCCTGATATTCTAATTTTCTGATGTAGAAAAAGGTGAGGGAGTGGTCAATTCAAGGAATATTTGTTTCCTTCAAATAGTTTTAGTATCCTTTACTTTGGAGTTTTACATTTGTCTCCCTCTATTATTTTCATCCCTCCAATGTACCCTATCCTCATCTTACATCTAGCACATTATTGGGTATTTCATAGATACTCAGCAAACATTCACTGACTGAAAACAGGAAAGAAGCAAAAAAGAAGGAAGGAAAAAAGGAAGGAGGAAGGTAAAAAGGAATAAAGTAATACAAAGAGGGAGGAAAAGGGAGCGAAAATCTTTTCCCTGTTATAAACAAAACGTCATTATCTGCTCTTTATATATAATCACTATGTGGCAATTTGGGAAAAGTTTTACTATACTGTATTAACGTCTAAAAGGGAAGATCAAAAAATTGAAATTACAATGACGACTACCACTTTTATTGTTTTATCATATGTTGATAGATAACAAAGTTGCTTACAACATTCTTTAGTAAATTTGTGTTAATTTTAAAAAGGCATAATTAAATTTAAAATGTATACTAACAATAGTTTTCATTATTACATTTACCTTTCTAAACTTTTCATTTAAAATAATTTAATAATTAATGTAATGTTGCAAAATTATGCAAAGACATCCACCCACCTTTCACCTAGATTCTCCAAATGCTATTAACAATATACTATTTAGTTTATCATTCTCTATTTATGTCTTATGTATATATTTCTGTATCTATATGTCTGTATCTATTTATATATCTATTTATATCTAGAAAACAAATTATGACATGATACTCCTTTAACTTTAGCTATTTCACATAACAAACATCATATTCAAATGAAAAAAAATACCTCTAAAAGCTTTTACTCTAAAATCATGAATGAGAGTGCCCACTCTTTGCACTTTTATTCAATATAGTAGTAGAAGTCCTAACAAAAGCAATTAAGCAAGGAAAAAAAAACATCCAAATGGGAAAGTAAGAAGTAAAATTGTCTCCTTTTGCAGATGAAATGATATCATCTATAGAAAATCCTAAAGACTTCACACACACACACACACACACAATGTTAGAACTAATAAATGAATCAAGTTGGAGGACACAAAATTAATATACCAAAAACAGCTACATTTCTATACCCTTAAAATAAACTATATGAAAAACAAATAAATAAAATATTTCCACTTATAATAGCACCAAAACGATAGAATACTTAGGAATAAATTTAATCAGGGATATTAAATACCTGTGCACTAAAAATATAAAACATTGATGAAAGATTGTTTGAAGAAACAACTAAATAAAAAGATATTCCATGCTTATGTATTAATGAAGAATTAATATTATTAAAATGTTCATAAATGCCCAAAGCCATTTATAGATCGAATGCAATTCCTTTCAAAATTCAAATAATTTTTTACAGAAATGCAAAAATCAAACCTAAAATTTCTATCAAATGTCAAAAGGCCAATACCCAAATCAATATGGAGAAAGAAGAGCTAACTGGAGGCATCACACTTTCTGTTTTCAAACTGTACTACAAAGCTATAGTAGTCAAAATAGTATGGTGGTAGTGATGGCATGGAAACAGACATATAGACTAATGGCACAAAAATCGCAAGACCGGAAATACACACACACACACACACACACACACACACACACAGTGAACTAATCTTTGAGCAGGGAGCCAAGAATATCTAATGTGGGAATTCATAATCTGTTTAACAAATGTTGTATAGAAAACTGGGTATTCACATGTAAACAAATTAAATTGGAAGCGTATCTGATGTCACTCACAAAAATTAACTCACAATGAATTAAAGACTTAAAACAAATATCTAAAACTATAAAACCCCTGTAAGAAAACAAAGGAGAAAAGATCCTTCACATTGGCCTTTGTGATGATTTTCTGGATATGACATCAAAAGCACAAGCAACAAAAACAAACATCAACAAGTGGGACTATAGCAAACTAAAAAGTTTCTGCACAGCATAAGAAACAATCAACAAAATTAAGAGACAACCTACAGAATGGGAGAAAATATTTGCAAATCTTATATCAAATATAGGATCAATATTCAAGATATATTTTAAAAATTCATACTATTCAATAGGGAAAAGACCAATAATCCTATTGAAAAGAGGGCAAGGTACCTATCCAGACATTCTTCCAAAGAAGACATCAACACTCCCAACAGATACATATAAAGATGCTCAATATCACTGGTCAGGAAAATGCAAATCAATACCACAATGAAATATCATCTCACACCTTTTAGAATAGCTATTATCTTAAAAATAAGAGGTAACAAGTGCTGGCAAAAGTGTAAAGAGAAAGGAACATTTGTGCATTGTTGAAGTGCACATTGGTGCTACCACAATGGAAAAATTTTTAAAAAATAGGACTACAATATGAATCAGAAATTTCACTTCTAGAAATGTATCTGAATAAAATAAAATCACAACATCAAAGAGATATCTCCACCCCAAAGTGTACTGCAGCATTATTCACAACAGACAAGAAAGATGTGTAAATGGTCTAAGCATATATATGAAATATTGTTCATTCATAAGAAAGATGGAAATCCTGCCGTTTGCAGCAACATGGATGAAACTTAAATGTATTATGCTATGTGAAATAAGTCCAGAAAGAGAAAGACAAAAACTGTATGATGTCACTCAGATGTGTAACCTAAAAAATATTAAAGGTTTAGGGATGCGTTGGGAGGCTCATTTGGTTAAGTGTATGGCTCTTGATTTCAGCTCAGGTGATGATCTCACAGTTCATGGGTTTGAGCCCTGCATTGGACTCTGCACTGACAGCAGAAGGCCTGCTTGGGATTCTCTCTCTCACTCTCCCTGTTTCTGCCCCTTCCCCACTCACATGCTTTCTCTCTCTCTCTCTCTCTCTCTCTCTCTCTCTCTCTCTCTCTTTCTCTATCTCAAAAATAAACTTTAAAAAAGATTAACAGTTTATAAGTAGAGAAGTGTATTTCTCAAACCAAAAGTATGCTCTTACATAAGAATAATACAATTTATCAAAATTATAAAATTAATATTGATATATTTTATAGTGGCATAATAAAAGAATAAACAAGTAAGTTGGGTAGTAGGGAAAATTTCTCCTTATAGTAGAATTCATACTAACACATTTAGAAGGAGTAAAGGAATAATAAAATCACCCTTTGACAACCACCATTGCAATACTTGTTTGAGGCAACAATGGCCAATGGACTGGTAAAACTACTGAGTGAAAGTATGATGAGAAACTGCATATTCACATGACCTCAGAGTATCTCTTTATAAGACACTAACAACAAAAGTAAAAAAAAAAATGTTAATTACAATGCAGAATCTCTGCAGAAATCAGTTTATCCAAGTGATAAAAATTATGACAACCAAAAATAGGATAGGTACATGTCATGTACCCCCTATATCATGCACTTAGAAGAACACACCATCACTTTTGTGATATTCCTGTAAAACACACACACACACACACACACACACACACACACACAGCTGAATCTCATCGTGCAGAATCCTCCAATGAACCCAAATTAAAAGACTCTGCAAAAGTTGTCCTGAACACTTATAATAAGTCCATAACCTGCAAAACAAAGAAAAGCTAAGGTTCTAGATCAAAATATATTAAAGAGATAAGACAACTAAGAGCAACTCATAATACAGGATTTCTATTGGTAGGAAGAATATTACTGAGGCAATAATATTTTTACTTTTCTTTGGAGCTAACTTTATTGTTTTTATAATATTATTTTAATGCTTAGACATCAGAATATTCCCTTCAACAATCATTCTTTTTCTCTATTTGTCTCTCTTCTGTCAAAGTATTATAAGTCATAACTTCAGTATTCAGATATAAATAATATGAATTGACTTTATTAAATTGAGAGTTAAATTGAGTTACCTTGGAATAGCCTGCTATTATTTAGAATGCTGAATGCCTGAAGCTTTCAAAGGGAGTTTGGTATGGAAGAAATCCTTCACACTAAGTGGTAGAGTAAGAAGTGACACAATTAGTATTATTTGGAGGGCAACGATAAGTCTACCAATGCCCAATTTCTTACAATTTCCAATAGCTGATATCTGAAATGCTACCAGAAACAATTTGTCTTTTAGTTTAAAAGGATTCATATTCAAATATTAGTCACCTAGTTCTCAATTCCTTAAAACCCTAATACAAATAAAAGTGATGCCATTAATGTGGCTTGGAGAGAAGGGAAAAAAAAATAATTAATGACTCTAAGCACCTGAATTGAGACATGTTGACGTGATAATGGAGCTGAAGATAGAAGAGCAAATGAGGAAGTCAGGGCTCAGGCATTAAATTTTATAGATGTATCATTTATGCTAGAAAGGTCCTTTCTTTGGTACAGTGGGGACACATAGTTTACTGGTATGTTTTAACTTTTCAGGCATTATGAGAATCCCTAATAAAAGAAGAACTGTCAGGAAGCTACAAATAGCTATGATGCAGTAGTTTCATTTTATGACTCTGAAATAGAAGATATTTTCTTTGTGAATAGAATATAGTGGACTGAATTAGCCGAGGTCACCACCTTAGTGTTGCTTTTATTTATTTTTGTATTTTATACTTTTAATTCTAATATAATTAACACACAGTCTTATATTAGTTTCAGGTGTACAATATAGTGATACAACAATTCTATACAGTACTCAGTGCTCATCAAGATAAGTATATTTTAATCCCCTTCAGTTATTCACTTATTACTTTCCCCACATTCCCTCTAGAAAAGATCAGTTTGTTCTCTGTATCTAAGAGTCTGTTTTTGTTTGTTTGTTTGTTTGCTTGCTTCTTTCTTATTATTTCTTATTATTTTATTTTTAAATTACACATATGAATGAAATCATATGGTATTTCTATTTCATTGACTGAATTAATTCACTTAGCATTACACTCCCTAGACCCACCCATGGTGTTACAAATGACAAGGTTTCATCATATTTTATGGCTGAAAATATTATATTGTATGTATTATACATATTACAAGTATATATGTATAATATAAAATATTATATATATATATACATATATAGTCACATCTTCTTTATCCATTCATCTATCAATGAACACTTAGGTTGCATTCATAATTTGGCTATTGTAAATAATCCTACAATTAATTAGGAGTGCACCCATGTCTATAAATTACTGTCATTGTATTCTTTGGGTAAATACCCAGTAGTGCAATTACTAGATCATCTGTTAGCTCTATTTAAACTTCTTAAGGAACCTTCATACTGTTTTCCACAGTGGCTACACCAGTTCGCATTTCCACCAAAAGTGGACAAGAGTTTCTTTTTCTTCACCATCCTCACAAAACTTGTTATTTCCTGTTTGTTTGTTTGTTTGTTTGTTTGTTTTTGTTTTATTTTAGCGAATCTGATGGGTGTGAGGTGACATCTCACTGGGGTTTTGATTTGTATTTCCCTGATGACTAGTGATGTTGAGCATTTTTTCATGTGTCTGTTGGCCATCGGTATGTCTTCTTTGGAGAAATATATGCTCGTGTCTTCTGCTCATTTTTTAATCAAATTATTTTTTGATGTTGAATTGTATAAGTTCTTTATATATTTTTTATACTAACCCTTCGTCACATATGTCATTTGCAAATATCTTCTACCATTCAAGGGTGTCTTTTACTCTTGTTGGTTGTTAACCTTTTCTGTGTAGAAACTTTTTATTTTTATGTATCCAAATAGTTGTTTTGTTTTGTTTGTCCTGTTTTGTTTCTATTTCCCTTGCTTTAGAAGATATATTTGGAAAAATTTCGCTATGACTGCTGTCAGAGAAATTACTTCCTCTGCTATCTTCTACGATTTTCATGTTTTAAGGTCTTACATTTAGGTCTTCAATCCATTCTGAGTTTATTTTTGTGTATAGTGTAAGATAGTGATCCAGTTTCATTCTCTTGCATGTAGCTGTCCAATTTTCACAACACATTTGTTGAAAAGACTGTCTTTTCTCCATTGTATATTCTTGCCTAGTATGTCACTGATAATTGACCATGAAATCATGAGTTTATTTCTGGGATGTATATTCTATTTCATTTATCTATATGTCTATTTATGTGCCAGCACTATATTGGTTATTACAACTTTGGACTATATCTTAAAGTCTGGGATTAGATTGTTTCCAGTTTTGTTCTTTTTCAAGATTGCTTTGGCTCTTAGGTCTTTTGAAGTTTCATACACATTTTAGAATTATGTATTTGTTGTAGTTCTGTTAAAATTGCAGTTAGTGAAAAAAGAGCGAGGAGGGCGGGCCAACATGGCAGAGAAGTAGGGTGATCCGTACTTCCCGCATCTCTCAAAGAAGTGCTGAAGCCAAAATACTTTGAACTCCTAGAGTCTGGGAGGAAAAGAGACTGACTCTACCAGGAATAAAATGGGACAAATTGAGAAATGATAGGTGGGTGATTGCGACCTGGGGGATATAAAACGGGCTGAGTAGGCATGGAAGGGAGGGATCCCCTTCTGTGGAGAGACAAAGGGAAGAGTAAGAGTGGCTGGGGAAGTATAAGACTGTATCTGGACAAGAGAAAAACCTCTGACTGGGACTGAGAGGGATCCTATCTCTAACTGTGGGGCTTTCATTGGACTGGGGCCAGCTCCCTATTCATGCACCTGGGGAGGAGGGGAGCCAGCCCTGCGCTTGATGGTAGATCATGGGCACAGTCTGGTGTAGGAGAAAGTGGCCCCCTCCCTGGAGTGTGGTAGGACAGAACAAAGCCTGCCTGCATCTACCATCCTCGGCCTTGGCAGTGAGGTCAGCTGTGCAGTACCCAGCAGGAAAAGGTGGTCCTCCCTGAAGTGTAGCAGCACAGACAAAGCCAGCTGGGACCACATATCCAGGCAGACAGAAAGCCTGTTCCCCAGTGCCATAGCACACAGACCGGGTCTTTGAATCCTAGACAAGCATCAGACCAAAGGAGTTGGTGGAGCAAGGACAGACCCGTCTGCACACATGGCACAGTGAGAATGACTCAAATGGGGTCCACCAAGTCATGGAGAAGAGACTTGGGTTTGACCATTTCCCACCACCACCACGAACAAAGTGGGGCCTCAGGGATCAGTCCCGGAGGTCCATAGTGGAGGTGGGATCAACCTACCCCAAACCACACCACTCCATGCTGGGTAACTGCATAAATCCACATCATGGAGGGTACAAAACATCACTATGAGTAGAGAAATAAAATAACCAAAGTCACAACAATAAAGAGCAAGTAATACTCTCCAAAAAACACCTCCTGAAGTGCCAGGCCCTGGACAGTGTATGACCCCCCCCCTTTAATATAGCAGTGCTCACAGGAGCAGAGCACATAACAAGCTTTTAAACTCATAAGGGACAGAAAACTAGCCAAAATGATGAAACAGAAGAATCACCCTTAAAAGAAATTCCAGGAAGAAGTGACAGCTAAATAATTGATCAAAAGAGATATAAGCAATATAATTGAACAACAATTTAGGATAATAGTCATAAGATTAATCACTAGGCTTGAAAAAGGCATAGAAGACAGCAGACAATCTATCACTACAGAGATTAAGGAACTAAAAGATAGTCATGAAGAATTAAAACATCCTATAAATGAGGTGAAAAATAAAATGGAGGCAGTCACAGCACGGATTGAAGAGGCAGAAAGGAAAATAGGTGAATTAGAAGATAAAATTATGGAAAAAGAGGAAGCTTAGAAAAATAGAGATAAAACAATCCAGGATCAAGAGGGGAGAATTAAAGAACTAAGTGATGCAATCAAACAGAACAATGGCCGTATCATAGAATTCCAGAAGAAGAAGAAGAAGAAGAGGAGGAGGAAAGAGAGAAAGGCGTTGAAGGTGTATTTGAACAAATTATAACTAAGAACTTTCTCAATCTGGGAAAAAAAAAAACAGACATTGAAATCCAAGAGGCACAGAGAACTCCCTTCAGACATAATTTGAATCGATCTTCTGCACTACATATCATAGTGAAACTGGCAAAATACAAGGATAAAGTGAGAATTCTGAAAGTAGCTAGGGATAAATAGGCCTTAAAATACAAAAGTAGAAACATAAGGGTAGTAACAGACCTATCTACTGAAACTTGGCAGACCATAAAGGAATGGCAGGAAATCTTCAATGTGATGAACAGGAAAAATATGCAGCCAAGAATCCTTTACCCAGCAAGACTGTCATTCAGAATAGAAGGAGAGATAAAGGGGCGCCTGGGTGGCTCAGTCGGTTAAGCGGCCGACTTCAGCTCAGGTCACGATCTCACGGTCCGTGAGTTCGAGCCCCGTGTTGGGCTCTGGGCTGATGGCTCAGAGCCTGGAGCCTGCTTCCGATTCTGTGTCTCCCTCTCTCTCTGCCCCTCCCCCATTCATGCTCTGTCTCTCTCTGTCTCAAAAATAAATAAAACATTAAAAAAAATTTTTTTAAAAAGGAGAGATAAAGGTTTCCAAAACAAAAACTGAAGGAATTCATCACCACTAAACCAGCCCAACAAGAGATCCTAAGGGGAATTCTGTGAGTGAAATGTTGCAAGGACCACAAAGTACCAGAGACATCACTACAACCACGAAACCTACAAATAACACAATGACTCTACACCCATATCTTTCTAAAATAACATTGAATGTAAATGGACTAAATGCTCCAGTTAAAACACATAGGGTATCAGAATGCATTTTAAAAAAGGACCCATCTATTTGTTCTCTAAAAGAGACTCATTTCAGACCTGAGGACACTTTCAGATTGAAAGTGAGGGGATGGAGAACAATCTATCATGCTACTGGAAGTCAAAAGAAAGCTGGAATAACCATACTTATATCAGACAAACTATACTTTAAATTAAAGGCTGTAGCAAGAGATGAAGAAGGGCATTATATAATAATTACAGGGTCTATCCATCAGGAAGAGTTAACAACTATAAATGTCTATGCAACGAATTCAGAAGCACCCAAATATTTAAAACAATTATCACAAACATAAGCAATCTTATTGATAAGAATGTGGTATTTGCAGGGCACCAGAATACTCCACTTACAACAATGGACAGATCATCTACACACAGAATCAGTAAAGAAACAAGGGCCCTGAATGATACATTGGACCAGATGGACTTGACAAATATATTTAGAACTCTACATCCCAAAGAAGTAGAATATACTTTCTTCTCAAGTGCACATAGAACATTCTCCAAGATGTATCTTACACTTGGTCACAAAACAGCCCTCAATAAATATAAAAGAATTGAGACCATACCATGCACACTTTCAGATCACAATGCTATGAAACTTGAAATCAACCACAGGAAAACGTCTGGAAAACTTCCAAAACCATGGAGATTTAAGAACATCCTACTAAAGAATGAAAGAGTCAAACAGCCAATTAGAGAAGAAATTAAAAGATATATGGAAACAAATAAAAATGAAAATACAACAATCCAAACGTTTGGGATGCAGCAAAGGCAGTCCTAAGAGGAAAATACACTGCAATCCAGGCCTAACTCAAGAAACAAGAAAAATCCCAAACACAAAGTCTAACAGCATACATAAAGGAACTAGAAGCAGAACAGCAAAGATACCCCAAACCCAGCAGAAAAGAAATGATAAACATCATAGCAGAAATAAACAACATAGAATAAAAAAAAACAATAGAACAGATAAATGAAACAAAGTGGGTTTTTTTTGAAAAAATAAACAAAATTGATAAACCTCTGGCCAAGCTTCTCAAAAAGAAAAGAGAGGACCCAAATAGATAAAATCACAAATGACAATGGATTTATTACAACCAATCCCTCAGAAGTACAAGCAATTATCAGGGAATACTATTAAAAATTATATGCCAACAAACTGGCCTATGTGGAAGAAATGGACAAATTCCTAAAAACACACTACCAAAACTCAAACAGGAAAAAATACAAAATTTCAACAGGCCTGTAACTACTGAAGAAATTGAGTCCGTTATCAAAAATCTCCCAACAAATGAGTCCTGGACCAAATGGCTTCCCTGGGGAATTCTACCATACATTTAAAGCAGAGTTAATACCTATCCTTCTCAAGCTGTTCCAAAAATTGGAAATGGAAGGAAAACTTCTGGACTCACTCTATGAAGCCAACATTACTTTGATCCCCAAGCCAGACAGAGAACCAGTAAAAAAGAGAACTACAGGCCAATACCCCTGATGAATATGAATGCAAGATACTAGCGAATCAAATTAAATAGCATATAAAAACTATTATTCACCATGATCAAGTGGGATTCATTCCCAGGGCTGCATGCCTGGTTCAATATTCGCAAATCAATCAATGTGATACATCATGTTAATAAAATAAAAGATAAAAACCATATGGTCCTGTTAATAGATGCAGAAAAAGCAGTTGACAAAATACAGCATCCTTTCTTGATGAAAATCCTCAAGAAAGTTGGGATAGAAGGAACATAAATAAACATCATAAAAGCCATTTGTGAAAAGCCTACATCTAATATCATCCTCAATGGGGAAAAACTGAGAGCTTTTCCCCTGAGATCAGGAATATTAAAGGGATTTCCACTCTCACGACTGTTGTTTAACATAGTATTGGAAGTCCTAGCATCAGCAATCAGACAACAAAATGAAATCAAAGGCATCAAAATTGGCAAAGATGAAGTCAAACTTTCACTTTCGCAGACAACATGATACTCTACATGGGAAACCCAATAGACTCCACCAAAAGTCTGCTAGAACTGATACATGAATTCAGCAAAATCGCAGGGTACACAATTAATGTACAGAAATTGGTTGCATTTTTACACACCAAAAATGAAGCAACAGAAAGAGAAATAAAGAAACCGATCCCATTCACAATTGCACCAAGATCCATAAAATACTTAGGAATAAACCTAACCAAAGATGTAAAACATTTGTATGCTGAAAACTGTAGAAAGCTTATGAAGGAAATTGAGGAAGATACAAAGAAATGGAAAAATATTCCATGCCCGTGGATTGGAAGAATTAATATTGTTGAAATGTCAATATTACCCAAAGTAATCTACACATACCATGCAATCCCAATCAAAATTGCACCAGCATTCCTCTCAAAGCTAGAACAAACAATCCTAACATTTGTATGGAACCACGAAAGACCCTGAATAGCCAAAGTAATGTTGAAAAAGAAAACCAAAGCTGGAGGCATCACAATTCCAGACTTTAGCCTGTACTACAAAGCTGTAATCATCAAGACAGTATGATATTGGCACAAAAACAGACACATAGACCAATGTAATAGAATAAAGAACCCACAATTTGGACCCACAAATGTATGGCCAACTAATCTTTGACAAAGCAGGAAAGAACATCCAATGGAAAAAAGACAGTCTCTTTAACAAATGGTGCAAAAAGAACTGGACAGCAACATGCAGAAGAATGAAACTAGACCTCTTTCTTACACCACACAAAATAACCTCAAAATGGATGAAGTGCCTGAATGTGAGACAGAAAACCATCAATACCCTAGAAGGAGAAACCAGGAAAAACCCTCTTTGACCTCAGCCGCAGTAATTTCTTAGTCAATACATCTCCAAAGGCAAGGGAATTAAAAGCAAAAATGAACTGTTGGGACCTCATGAAGATAAAAAGCTTCTGCACCACAAAGGAAACAATCAACAAAACTAAAAGGCAACCGACAGAATGGGAAAAGATATTTGCAAATGAAATATCGGATAAAGGGCTAGTATCTAAAATCTATAAGGAACTTACCAAACTCCACACCCAAAAAACAAATAATCCAGTGAAGAAATGGGCAGAAGACATGAATGGACACTTTTCCAAAGAAGACATCCAGATGGCCAACAGACACATGAAAAGATGCTCAACGTCACCCATTATTAGGGAAATACAAATAAAAACTACAATGAGATATCACCTCATGCTGGTCAAAGTGGCTAAAATAGACAAATCCAGAGACAATAGATGCTGGCGAGGATGTGGAGAAATGGGAAACCTCTTGCACTACTGGTGGGAATGCAAAGTGGTCCAGTCACTCTGGAAACAGTGTGGAGCTTCCTCAAAAAAGTAAAAATAGATCTACCCTATGACTCAGCAACAGCACTGCTAGGAATTTATCCAAAGGATACAGGAGTGCTGATGCATAGGGGAACTTGTAGCCCAATGTTTATAGCAGCACTTTCAACAATAGGCAAATTATGGAAAGAGCCTAAATGTCCATCAACTGACGAATGGGTAAAGAAGATATGTCTTATATATACAATGGAATACTACTTGGCAATGAGAAAGAATGAAATCTGGTCATTTGCAGCAACGTGGATGGAACTGTAGGGTTTATGCTAAGTGAGATAAGCCCGGCAGAGAAAGACAGATACCATATATTTACACTCATATGTGAATCTTGAGAAACTTAACAGAAGACCATTGGGTAGGGGAAGGGGGGGAAAAGTTACAGAGAGGGAGGGAGGCCAAACACAAGAGACTCTCAAGGACTGAGAACAAACTAAAGGTGTATGGTGGGTGGGGGAGACGGGAAAGTGGATTATGGGCAGGAAGGAGGGCACTTGTTGGGATGAGCACTGGGTATTGTATCAAAACCAATTTGAAAGTAAGTTATATTTTTAAAAATGCTATTAGTATTTTGACAGTCATTGCATTAACTCTGTACATAGCTTTGGTAAAATGGACATTTTAATAATATTTGTTCTCCCAATCTGTGAGCATGGAAAGTCTTTTCATTTGTTCATGTCATATTCTATTTCTTTCATCAATATTTTATAGTTTTCAGCATACAGGTCTTTTACTTTTGTTAAGGTTATTCCTAGGTTTTTTATTATTTTTGGTGCAATTGTAAATGGAGCTATTTTCTTAATTTCCCTTTTTACTACTTCATTATTCATATCTAGAAATGCAATGGATTTCTGTATATTGACTTTGAATCCTGTAACCTTACTGAAAGTGTTGAACAATTCTAGTCGTTAGCAGATTTTTTTAGGGTTTTCTATAAATAATAGTATCATATCATCTGCAAATAGTGAAAATTTTACTTTTTCCTTATGGATGCATTTATTCATATTTAATTTTTTTAATGTTTATTTATTTTTGAGAGAGATGGGGGGAGGGGCAGAGAGAGAGGGAGACACAGAATCAGAAGTAGGTTCCAGGCTCTGAGCTGCCAGCACAGAGCCCAACAGAGGCTTGAAGTCACTAGCTGTGAGATCATGACCTGAGCCCATGTCATGTTTAACCTACTGACCCACCCAGGTGCCCCAAGAATTTGGATGCATTTAATTTGTTTCTTGTCTGATTGTTTTGGCTAGGACTTCCAGTACTATGTTGAATAAAAGTGGTGAGAGTGGACATTCTTGGCGTGTTCCTGATCTTAGGAAAAAGCTCTCATTTTTCACAATTGAGTATGATATTAGCTGTGGGTTTTTCATATATGGCCTCCAGTATGTAGAGGTGTATTTTCTCTAAACCTACTTTGTTGAGAGCTCTTATCGTGAATAGATATTGTGCTTTGTGAAATGTTTTTTCTGCATCTAATTAAATGATTATATGATTTTTATTGTTTCCTTTATTCATGTGATATGTCAAGTTGATTGATTTGCAAATACTGAATCACACTTGCATCCAAGGAATAAATTCCACATGAACTTGGTGGAAAAAAAAACGTGTTGCTGGATTTGGTTTACTAACATTTTGTTGAGCGGTTTTGCATGTTTTTTTATCAACTATATTGGCCTTTCATTCATTTTTTTTTTGTAGTGTCTTTATTTTTGGTATCAGGATAATGCTTGCCTCATAGAATCAATTTGGAAGCTTTCCTTCCTCTTCTACTTTTTTTTTTTTTTTGGAATAGGTTGAGATGAATAGGAATTAACTCTTCTTTAAATGTTTGGTATAATACAACTGTGACGACTTCCGGTGCTGGACTTTGGTTTTTTGGCAGTTTTTTGATTACTGATTCAATTTCATTGCTTTCAATTGGTCTTAAAATTTTCTATTTCTTACTGATTCAGTTCTAGGAGGTTATATTTTTCTAAGAATTTACCAGTTATTCTTAGTTTTCCAATGTGTGGGCATATAATATTTTTATAATCTCTTATTATCGTTTTCATTTCTGTAATGTCTGCTGCTATTTCCCCTCTTTTGTTATTTTGTTTGAGTTCTCTGTCTCTCTTTGTGTGTGTGTGTGTGTGTGTGTGTGTGTGTGTGTGTGTGTGTGTGAGTGAGTCTGGCTAGAGATTTATCCATTCTGTTGTTTTTTTCAAAGAATCAGCTACTGGTTTCATTGATCTGTTCTATTTTTCATTTGTTTTGGTTTTTAGTTTCTATATCATTTATTTTTGCTCCAATATTTATTGTATCTTTACTTCTGCTGGTTTTGGGTTTTGTTTGTTGTTCTTTTTCTAGCTCCTTTAGGTGTAAGATTAATGTAATCTTTATTTGAGATTTTTCTTGTTTCAAGATGTAAGCCTGTATTGCTATAAACTTCCCTCTTAGAACCACTTTTACTGTATCCTAAAGATTTTGGACCATTGTGTTTTCATTTTCATTTGTCCCCAAGTATTTTTTTCTTATTTTCTTTTTGAACTCTCGCTTGACCCATTCACTGTTTACTAGCTGTTTAGTAAATATCTGTTTAGTAAATGTCATTTAACCTGCATGCATTTGTCCTCTTTCCAAATTTTTTCTTGTGATTGATTTCTGGTTTCATAGCATTGTGGTCGGGAAAGATGCATGGTGTGACTTCAATTTTTTTAACTTCTTGAGACTTGTTTTGTGGCCTATCATGTACTCTATTCTGGAGAATGCTTCATGTGTACTTGTAAAGAATGTGTATTCCACTGTTTTAGGGTGGAAGGTTGTGAATATATCTGTTAGATCCATTGGGTACAATGCTTCATTCAAAGCCACTGTTTTCTTGTTTATTTTCCTTTTTGGTGACCTATCTATTGATGTAAATGGGGCGTTAAAGTCCACTGCTATTATTTTATTACTATTAATTACTTCTTTAATGATTGTTATTAGCTGCTTTATGTATTTGGGTGTTTCTATATTGGGTACATAAATATTTGCAATTATTATATCTTCTTATTTGATTGTTCCCTTTATGATTATGCAGTCTCCTTCCTTGTCTCTTGTTACAATGTTTGCTTTACAGTCCATTTTATTTGATATATGTATTGCTACCTTGAATTTCATTTCACTTCCATATGCATGATAAAATCTTTTTGATACCTTTACTTTCAGTCTACATGTCTCTTTGTGTCTGAAGTGAGCTTTTAGTAAGCAGCATGTAGTTGCATGTTCATTTTTCACCTATTTCTTCATTCTGGGTCTCTTGACTGAAGCATTTAGTCCATTTACATTCAAACTAATTATTGATAGGTATGTAATTACTGACATTTTGTTACTGGTTTATGGTTGTTTTTGTAGTTTTCTGTTAATTTCTTCTCTTGATCTTTTCTCTCACTGTTTGCCGTCTTTCTTTAGTGATATATTTGGATTCCTTTCTCTCTCTGTATATTTGCAAATCTATTACTTATTTTTGATTTGTGGTTACCATTAGGTTTGTATATAACATCTTATGCAGATAGCAGTCTATATTAAGTTGATGGTCACTTCAGTTTGAACCCATTCTAAAAGCACTAAATTTTTATTCCTTCTCCCATTTTAGGCATATGATATCATACTTTACATTCTTGTGCAAATCCTTTGACTAATCTTTATAGACATACTTGAATTTACTGCTTTTGTGCTTCCTACTTTCCTTATTCCAACTTAGTCTTTTCTTTCTACTCGAGTCCCCTTATGTAAAGTTTTATTCATTTATTTATTTATTTATTTATTTATTTATTTATTTAGAGAGACAGAGAGCAAGGGAAGGGCAGGGAGAGAGAACCTCAAGCAGGCTCTGCATTGTGAGGGCAGAGCCTGACATGGGGCTTGATCTCATGAACTGTGAGATCATGACCTGAGTTGTAATTAGCAGTTGCACATTTAACCAACTGAGTCACTCAGGTGCCCCTCAAAGAGTCCCCTTTAACATTTCCTGTTGGTCTGGTCTAGTGGTCATTAACTCTAATTTTTGTTTGCTCAGAAGCTATTTCCCCTATTCCAAAGGATATCCTTTCTGGATAAAATATTCTTGGTTGCAGGTTTTTTTGTTTTTGTTTTTGTTTTTCTTTTCAGAACTTTGAATATATCATGCCATTCCCTTCTGGCATACAAAGTTTCTGCTGAAATATCACAAGCTGATAGCCTTATGAGTTTCCTTTGTATATAACTGTTTTCTCTTGCTGCTTTTAAAATTCTTTATCACTACTTTTTTTGCCAATTTAATTACTATGTATCATGGTGTGGACCTCCTTCGGTTGATTTTGTTGGGGGCTCTCTGTGCCTCTTGGATCTGGATTTCTGTTTTCTCTCCCACATTTGGGAACTTTTCAGCTATCTTTTATGAAACAAATTTTATGCCCCCATTTATCTTAGTTCTTATGGTATTCCTATAATGTGAATATTATTGCATTTGATGATGTTAACTGAGTTATCTTAATCTATTTTCATTTATTATT
The DNA here is from genome assembly GCF_022079265.1 of Lynx rufus. Lineage (NCBI taxonomy): Eukaryota > Metazoa > Chordata > Mammalia > Carnivora > Felidae > Lynx > Lynx rufus. The sequence goes on along the minus strand of NW_025814828.1, from coordinate 50,561,204 downwards.
ATTATTTTTCTTTCTCCTATTCTACTTGATTGTTTTCCATTACTCTTATCTCCATGCTGCTGATCTGTTCTTCTGCTTCCTCTAGTCAACTATTTATTCCCTGAAGTGTATTTTTAAGTTCTATCATTGCATTCATCTCTGGGTGATTTCATTTTTATGTTTTCTTTCTTTTTGTGAGGGTCTCTGAATCTCTACATTTTTTTTCTAAGGTCCACTGAATATCTTTATGACTATTACTTTAAAATCTCTATCAGGAAAGGACACCTGTGTGGCTCAGTCTGTTGAATGTCTGACTTTGGCTCAGGTCATGATCTCACAGCTTGTGAGTTTGAGCCCCACATTAGGCTCTGTGCTGACAGCTTAGAGCCTGAAGCCTGCTTCAGATTCTGTGTCTCCCTTTCTCTCTGCCCTTCCCCTGCTCATGCTCTGTCTCTCTCTCCCTCAAAAATAAATAAACGTTTAAAAAAATAAAGTCTCTATCAGGCCCATTACTTATCTCCGTTTAATTTAGTTCTCTTGGTGTGATTTTGTCCTGTTCTTTCATTTGGCACATATTCCTCTGTCTCTTTATTTGTCTATTTCTCTGACCGTTTCTAGGAAAGTCAGCTAAATCTTCTGCCTTTGAAGGTCATGGCCTTATGAAGAAGAGGTCCTGTAGAGCCCTGCAGTGAAATGTTTCCTGTTTGGCATAAGCTGGTGCTTCATGGGTGTCTCTTATGTATTTTGTGTGCAACTTACTATTGTGGCTAAGCCACATTTGTCTTCAGTCCAGTGGTCTGCAATGGTTCTTTTTGCCTGTTTTGGGCAGGGTTTGTTTTTGGCCAGTCAGTGGCCACCTTGGCCTCGAGTTGAGTCAGACTAGACTTTTGCCACTGCTTCAGTAACACAGAACTATAGGGAGTTCTCCGTATGTAGTCCCCTGAGAAGCTTTTGTTGGTGAGTATGGCCTGCAGTCAGAACAGCTGTCTGCCTCCATCCACTGTTGGGGCCACAGAAAACTGGGTGTATCGTTTTTTCTCTCTCCTTGAGGTAGGAGTCACTTTGCAGTAGTGCTGACTCTTGCAGTGGCTGCTTGCACACTTCTAGGTTTGTGACACTGCTTTGGATGGACTCCTGCTAATGGCATGTTGGAGGGAATGGGTTCACAGGAAAACACAGGGTGTGGAAAATAGATCATGTTAGTCCACTGAGGGCAGACCTGCAGCTGCCCCAGCAAATCCTGCCTAGGCCTACCCAAAGTGGGTGGGCCCACAGAAAAGCTCAGGGCAGGGTTATTTAGCAAGCTATGTGGAGAACATTAATGCTAAGCTGGTTCCTACAGGTGTCCATGTATGTAGGCTGGGGGCAGGCAGGGCAAGGAAATGGTGACTGCCTGCTCCTTTGTTCTTGGAGAAGACACCCAATGATCCCTGCACTTCCAAAACACAGCCTGAGATTTGTAAACAAATCTTCCTGTCATATAACCCCAGATGTTTTTCAAACTGCTGCTACTATGCTTTATCTCAACGAAGCTATTTGTTGTGCTGTATCTTTAATGGTGGGGACTCTGTTCTCTATAGCCCTATGGTTCTTCCAGGGCCCCATCTGCTGATTATTAACATTCTAGGTGTTAAACCAACCGATTATAAGAATTCACAAATTAGTCCCCTTTCATTTTCAAAGCCAGATATTATGAGGATTCATCTTCCTGGTGGGGGTCCATCATGCCAGGAGTGCCTGGTGTGAGGTATGCTCTTCTTTCCTACTTCAGACAGTCCTGCAGGTCAGTTTAGGTCCTTATTGCATTTCTACCCTCCCTACCCTCTTTGATGTGGCCTTTTCTCTACATTTAGCTGTGGAGAGTCTGTTCTGCCAGTCTTTGGGTCACTTTCTGGGTTATTTATAACAATGTGTGTGTTATATAAATGTATCCATGGAATAAGGTGAGCCTAGGATCCTTCTATTTCACCACCTTCCTTGTAAGTGTCCTTAGTGTTGCTTTTTAAATAAGCTGTATTTCTTTTTTAAAAAAAATTTTAATGTTTATTTTTGAGAGAGAGACAGAGCATGAGCGGGGGAGGGGCAGAGAGAGAGAGAGACACACACAGAATCTGAAGCAGGCTCCAGGCTCTGAGCTGTCTGCACAGAGCTTGATGCGGGGCTTGAACTCATGAGCTGTGAGATCATGACCTGAGCCATAGCCGGACGCTCAACTGACTGAGCCACCCACGTGCCCCTAAATCAACTGTATTTCTTTTTTTTATATATATATATATGAAATTTATTGACAAATTGGTTTCCATACAACACCCAGTGCTCATCCCAAAAGGTGCCCTCCTCAATACCCATCACCCACCCTACCCTCCCTCCCACCCCCCATCAACCCTCAGTTTGTTCTCAGTTTTTAACAGTCTCTTATGCTTTGGCTGTCTCCCACTCTAACCTCTTTTTTTTTTTTCCTTCCCCTCCCCCATGGGTTCCTGTTAAGTTTCTCAGGATCCACATAAGAGTGAAACCATATGGTATCTGTCTTTCTCTGTATGGCTTATTTCACTTAGCATCACACTCTCCAGTTCCATCCACGTTGCTACAAAAGGCCATATTTCATTTTTTCTCATTGCCACGTAGTATTCCATTGTGTATATAAACCACAATTTCTTTATCCATTCATCAGTTGACGGACATTTAGGCTCTTTCCATAATTTGGCTATTGTTGAGAGTGCTGCTATGAACATTGGGGTACAAGTGCCCCTATGCATCAGTACTCCTGTATCCCTTGGATAAATTCCAAGCAGTGCTATTGCTGGGTCATAGGGTAGGTCTATTTTTAATTTTCTGAGGAACCTCCACACTGCTTTCCAGAGTGGCTGCACCAATTTGCATTCCCACCAACAGTGCAAGAGGGTCCCCGTTTCTCCACATCCTCTCCAGCATCTATAGTCTCCTGATTTGTTCATTTTGGCCACTCTGACTGGCGTGAGGTGATACCTGAGTGTGGTTTTGATTTGTATTTCCCTGATAAGGAGCGACGCTGAACATCTTTTCATGTGCCTGTTGGCCATCTGGATGTCTTCTTTAGAGAAGTGTCTATTCATGTTTTCTGCCCATTTCTTCACTGGGTTATTTGTTTGTCGGGTGTGGAGTTTGGTGAGCTCTTTATAGATTTTAGATACTAGCCCTTTGTCCGATATGTCATTTGCAAATATCTTTTCCCATTCCGTTGGCTGCCTTTTAGTTTTGTTGGTTGTTTCCTTTGCTGTGCAGAAGCTTTTTATCTTCATAAGGTCCCAGTAATTCACTTTTGCTTTCAATTCCCTTGCCTTTGGGGATGTGTCGAGTAAGAGATTGCTACGGCTGAGGTCAGAGAGGTCTTTTCCTGCTTTCTCCTCTAAGGTTTTGATGGTTTCCTGTCTCACATTTAGGTCCTTTATCCATTTTGAGTTTATTTTTGTAAATGGTGTGAGAAAGTGGTCTAGTTTCAACCTTCTGCATGTTGCTGTCCAGTTCTCCCAGCACCATTTGTTAAAGAGGCTGTCTTTTTTCCATTGGATGTTCTTTCCTGCTTTGTCAAAGATGAGTTGGCCATACGTTTGTGGGTCTAGTTCTGGGGTTTCTATTCTATTCCATTGGTCTGTGTGTCTGTTTTTGTGCCAATACCATGCTGTCTTGATGATTACAGCTTTGTAGTAGAGGCTAAAGTCTGGGAATGTGATGCCTCCTGCTTTGGTTTTCTTCTTCAAAATTCCTTTGGCTATTCGGGGCCTTTTGTGGTTCCATATGAATTTTAGGATTGCTTGTTCTAATTTCGAGAAGAATGCTGGTGCAATTTTGATTGGGATTGCATTGAATGTGTAGATAGCTTTGGGTAGTATTGACATTTTGACAATATTTATTTTTCCAATCCATGAGCAGGGAATGTCTTTCCATTTCTTTAAATCTTCTTCAATTACCTTCATAAGCTTTCTATAGTTTTCAGCATACAGATCCTTTACATCTTTGGTTAGATTTATTCCTAGATATTTTATGCTTCTTGGTGCAATTGTGAATGGGATCATTTTATTTATTTGTCTTTCTGTTGCTTCATTGTTAGTGTATAAGAATGCAACTGATTTCTGTACATTGATTTTGTATCCTGCAAATTTGCTGAATTCATGTATCAGTTCTAGCAGACTTTTGGTGGAGTCTATCGGATTTTCCATGTATAATATCATGTCATCTGCAAAAAGCGAAAGCTTGACTTCATCTTTGCCAATTTTGATGCCTTTGATTTCCTTTTGTTGTCTGATTGCTGATGCTAGAACTTCCAGCACTATGTTAAACAATAGCGGTGAGAGTGGGCATCCCTGTCGTGTTCCTGATCTCAGGGAAAAAGCTCTCAGTTTTTCCCCTTTGAGGATGATGTTAGCTGTGGGCTTTTCATAAATGGCTTTTATGATCTTTAAGTATGTTCCTTCTATCCTGACTTTCTCAAGGGTTTTTATTAAGAAAGGGTGCTGGATTTTGTCAAAGGCCTTTTCTGCATCGATTGACAGGATCATATGGTTCTTCTCTTTTTTTTTGTTAATGTGATGTATCACGTTGATTGATTTGCGAATGTTGAACCAGCCCTGCATCCCAGGAATGAATCCCATTTGATCATGGTGAATAATTCTTTTTATATGCTGTTGAATTCGATTTGTTAGTATCTTATTGAGAATTTTTGCATCCATATTCATCAGGGATATTGGCCTGTAGTTCTCTTTTTCACTGGGTCTCTGTCTGGTTTAGGAATCAAAGGAATACTGGCTTCATAGAATGAGTCTGGAAGTTTTCCTTCCCTTTCTATTTCTTGGAATAGCTTGAGAAGGATAGGTATTATCTCTGCTTTAAATGTCTGGTAGAACTCCCCTGGGAAGCCATCTGGTCCTGGACTCTTATTTGTTGGGAGATTTTTGATAACCGATTCAATTTCTTCGCTGGTTATGGGTCTGTTCAAGCTTTCTATTTCCTCCTGATTGAGTTTTGGAAGAGTGTGGGTGTTCAGGAATTTGTCCATTTCTTCCAGGTTGTCCAATTTGTTGGCATATAATTTTTCATAGTATTCCCTGATCATTGTTTGTATCTCTGAGGGATTGGTTGTAATAATTCCATTTTCATTCATGATTTTATCTATTTGGGTCATCTCCCTTCTCTTTTTGAGAAGCCTGGCTAGAGGTTTGTCAATTTTGTTTATTTTTTCAAAAAACCAACTCTTGGTTTCGTTGATCTGCTCTACAGTTTTTTTAGATTCTATATTGTTTATTTCTGCTCTGATCTTTATTATTTCTCTTCTTCTGCTGGGTTTAGGCTGCCTTTGCTGTTCTGCTTCTATTTCCTTTAGGTGTGCTGTTAGATTTTGTATTTGGGATTTTTCTTGTTTCTTGAGATAGGCCTGGATTGCAATGTATTTTCCTCTCAGGACTGCCTTCGCTGCATACCAAAGCGTTTGGATTGTTGTATTTTCATTTTCGTTTGTTTCCATATATTTTTTGATTTCTTCTCTAATTGCCTGGTTGACCCACTCATTCGTTAGTAGGGTGTTCTTTAACCTCCATGCTTTTGGAGGTTTCCCAGACTTTTTCCTGTGGTTGATTTCAAGCTTCATAGCATTGTGGTCTGAAAGTATGCATGGTATAATTTCAATTCTTGTAAACTTATGAAGGGCTGTTTGGGACCCAGTTTATGATCTATCTTGGAGAATGTTCCATGTGCACTCGAGAAGAAAGTATATTCTGTTGCTTTGGGATGCAGAGTTCTAAATATATCTGTCAAGTCCATCTGATCCAATGTCTCATTCAGGGCCCTTGTTTCTTTATTGACTGTGTGTCTAGATGATCTATCCATTTCTGTAAGTGGGGTGTTAAAGTCCCCTGCAATTACCACATTCTTCTCAATAAGGTTGCTTATGTTTATGAGTAATTGTTTTATATATTTGGGGGCTCCGGTATTCGGCGCATAGACATTTATAATTGTTAGCTCTTCCTGATGGATAGACCCTGTAACTATTATATAATGTCCTTCTTCATCTCTTGTTACAGCCTTTAATTTAAAGTCTAGTTTGTCTGATATAAGTATGGCTACTCCAGCTTTCTTCTGGCTTTCAGTAGCATGATAAATAGTTCTCCATCCCCTCACTCTGAATCTAAAGGTGTCCTCAGGTCTAAAATGAGTCTCTTGTAGACAGCAAATAGATGGGTCTTGTTTTTTTATCCATTCTGATACCCTATGTCTTTTGGTTGGCGCATTTAATCCATTTACATTCAGTGTTATTATAGAAAGATACGGGTTTAGAGTCATTGTGATGTCTGTATGTTTTATGCTTGTAGTGATGTCTCTGGTACTTTGTCTCACAGGGTCCCCCTTAGGATCTCTTGTAGGGCTGGTTTAGTGGTGACAAATTCCTTCAGTTTTTGTTTGTTTGGGAAGACCTTTATCTCTCCTTCTATTCTAAATGACAGACTTGCTGGATAAAGGATTCTTGGCTGCATATTTTTGCTGTCTAGCACCCTGAAAATCTCGTGCCAATTCTTTCTGGCCTGCCAAGTTTCAAAAGAGAGATCAGTCACGAGTCTTATAGGTCTCCCTTTATATGTGAGGGCACGTTTACCCCTTGCTGCTTTCAGAATTTTCTCTTTATCCTTGTATTTTGCCAGTTTCACTATAATATGTCGTGCAGAAGATCGATTCAAGTTACGTCTGAAGGGAGTTCTCTGTGCCTCTTGGATTTCAATGCCTTTTTCCTTCCCCAGTTCAGGGAAGTTCTCAGCTATTATTTCTTCAAGTACCCCTTCAGCACCTTTCCCTCTCTCTTCCTCCTCTGGGATACCAATTATGCGTATATTATTTCTTTTTAGTGTATCACTTACTTCTCTAATTTTCCCCTCATACTCCTGGATTTTTTTATCTCTCTTTTTCTCAGCTTCCTCTTTTCCCATAACTTTATCTTCTAGTTCACCTATTCTCTCCTCTGCCTCTTCCATCTGAGCCGTGGTGGTTTCCATTTTGTTTTGCATCTCATTTAAAGCGTTTTTCAGCTCCTAGTGACTGTTCCTTAGTCCCTTGATCTCTGTAGCAAGAGATTCTCTGCTGTCCTGTATACTGTTTTCCAGCCCAGCGATTAATTTTATGACTATTATTCTAAATTCACTTTCTGTTATATTATTTAAATCCTTTTTGATCAGCTCATTAGCTGTTGTTATTTCCTGGAGATTCTTCTGAGGGGAATTCTTCCACTTGGTCATTTTGGATAGTCCCTGGTGTGGTGAGGACCTGCAGGGCACTTCCCCTGTGCTGTGGTGTATAACTGGAGTTGGTGGGCGGGGCCGCAGTCAGTCCTGATGTCTGCCCCCAGCCCACCGCTGGGGCCACAGTCAGACTGGTGTGTGCCTTCTCTTCCCCTCTCCTAGGGGCGGGATTCACTGTGGGGTGGCGTGGCCCGTCTGGGCTACTTGCACACTGCCAGGCTTGTGGTGCTGGGGATCTGGCGTATTAGCTGGGGTGGGTAGGCAAGGTGCACGGCGGCAGGGGGGGCAGGCTTAGCTCGCTTCTCCTTAGGTGATGCACTTCAGGAGGGGCCCTGTGGCAGCCGGAGGGAGTCAGATCCGCTGCCGGAGGTTTGGCTCCGCAGAAGCACAGAGTTGGGTGTTTGTGTGGAGCGAGCAATTTCCCTGGCCGGAACCGGTTCCCTTTGGGATTTTGCCTGGGGGATGGGCGGGGGAGATGGCGCTGGCGAGTGCCTTTGTTCCCTGCCAAACTGAGCTCTGTCGTCCGGGGGCTCCGCAGCTCTCCCTCCCTTTGTCCTCCAGCCATCCGGCTTTCCGAGCAGAGCTGTTAACTTATGACCTCCCAGAGGCTAAGTCGCGCTTGCTGTCAGAACACAGTCCGTCAGGCCCCTCCGCTTTTGCAAGCCGGACTCGGGGGCTCTGCTTGGCTGGCGAGCGGCCCCTCCGCCCCGGCTCCCTCCCGCCAGTCCGTGGAGCACGCACCGCCTCGCCACCCTTCCTACCCTCTTCCGTGGGCCTCTCATCTGCACTTGGGTCTGGTGACTCCGTTCTGCTAATCTTCTGGCGGTTTTCTGGGTTATTTAGGCAGGTGTAGGTGGAATCTAATTGATCATCAGGACGCGCGGTGAGCCCAGCGTCCTCCTACGCTGCCATCTTCCCCTCCTCCCTCCAAGTGTATTTCTTAAATAGCCTGATTCTCAGTGTGGAAAGTTCATGACAACCAGACTTCTTTCTGTGACGTGCTTATTAAACTCAATAAGTGGTCTAGTGCAAACAATGAATATTTAATTAACATATTATCATTTGACTAAATTTTAATGAAATACTCATTTAAAAATCATCAAAAGTTCTCATTCAAGTTAGTGTGGATTTGCTTCTTTATAAATCTACTTTAACTCTATGCTCCCCTGTTTAACAGTGAAATACAGATTCATTAAGGCTTAGCATAAAATGTACATTACAATAGGTTGTGAGGTATTAAGTGATCGCTGATGATGAGGTTGATGATGATGATGATGTAATAGCATCATTTTAAATTTTATATATCATATGAAATTTTGCCCTAAAAAACAGTTTCATAGATGTATAAAAAAATATAATCAGGGTCGCCAGGGTGGCTCAGTCAATTAAGCATCTGACTTTTGATTTTTGCTTAGGTCATGGTCTCATGGTTCACGAGTTGGAGCCCCACATTGGGCTCTTTCTGGTACTGCAGAGCCTGCTTGGGATTCTCTCTCTCCCTCTCTCTCTCTGCACCTCCCCTGCTTATGTTCTCTCTGTGTGTGAAAATAAACTTTAAAAAATAATATAATCAAAGACTATCTTAAAATCTATTTCATATTTTGTCATTGTATTATCCAACTTCACTAGCCACCATATTGCAGCCACCACTTACAATCTCTTGCTTTTCCAATCTACAATGTTCACATTTATTTATTTACTCATTCACTGGCTTGTTTTTACCAATTTTTACATGGTATCTAGTAAGCACAAGGGACTGTGCTCAATGTTGTATAGGATATGGAAATGACTAGGGCACATTTCAAACTTTTAGGACTATATTATCTAGTAGAGGAGATGTGATAACGATATGAAAAACTAAAAGTGATTCAAGGAAATAAAAATAAAATGTCTGATAATGAGAAAGAATAATTTGACCTACACTTTTCACATCAAACATTTGATTCCACAACTCACCTAGCTGAGGTACATAGTGGAAGCATGTACATGAAAGAACTTTTGAATTACTCCTGGAAGTATGATATTATTTCAGCAGGCATTCTTGGAATGGAAAATAGTCCAAGAACTGGGTTCACTATAAACCAAAATATTTAGTAGAAAAGTTAGAAGTTTGTCTGAGGTATAGAAATCTGCCAAGTTATGGGGTGCCTCGTGGCTCAGTCAGTTAAACGTCTAACTCCTGATTTTGGCTTGGGTCATGATCTCATAGTTCACTAGATTGAGCCCTGCATTGGGCTCCTAACTGACAGCACAGAATGTTGGGACACACACTCTCTCTCTCTCTCTGCCCCTCCCCCACGAGTGCACACACACACACACACACACACACACAGACACACACACACACATACACACACACACTCTTTCTCTCAAAACAAGTAAATAAAAAAAGAAAAAAAAAGAAAAGAAAGCTGTCAAATTTGCCTATAATAGAGAATTATAGAGGAATAGTAGAAGAAAAGACTAAAAAATAGCCTAAAAATCTGGCAAGTCTAATTGAGTGAAACATATCTCTTATATCAGTAACTTGTTTTAGTTCCTGAAATACCCATATTTCAAGTCAATTTAGTTTGCTTAAATCCTTGCAAAACCTCAAAATTTTATGTAGGATGTAGTACATTAAGATCATTTGCTATTCCAAATCTTCTATTTGCTTGTTAATTTTCTACCTTGTTGTATCATCTATTAGTGAAAGTATGGTATTGAAGTCTTATACTATTATTGTTAAATTATATATTTCTTCCCTTAATTACAACAGTTTTTGTTTTATGTATTCTGGCACATGTTTACAATTGAATGTCTGCCTAATGGATTGACCCTTTTGTCATTATAAAATGTCTTTCCTTTTTCTAATAATATTTTTTGTCTTATAGTATATTTTGTCTGAAATTAATATAGCCGTTTCAGCTTTCTTTTGGTTACTGTATTCATTGTATAATTTTCCATACCTTTACCTTCAACTTATTTGTGCCTTTGACTCTAACATGTATCTTGTAGAAAGCATAACATTAGATAATATTTTAATATACTCTGTTAATCTATGCTATTTTATGAAAGGGTTTAATCCATTTACATTTGATCCAATTATGGATAAATTAGAGATTATCTCTGTCATTTTGTTAGTTGTTTTCTTATGTCTTATGTCCTTTTTGTTCTTTTATTCCTGTGTTGCTTCATTCTTTTGTGTTTACCTAGTGTTGTCTTAATTTCTCCCTCATTTATGAAAGATAATTTTGTGGGTTGGCAGCCTTTGCCTTTCATAGCTTTAAATGTGTCAGCCCACCTACTTCTGGCTTCCATGGTTTCTGATGAGATATCAACAGTTAATCTTTTTCAGGATTGCTTATTTGTGATGAATCACTTCTGTTTTCTTACTTTCTGGATTCTCTGTTTTTGGCTTTGGACAGCTAGATTATGATGTGTTTAGGTATGAATGGCTTTTGAGTTTAATCTACATGGAGCTCAATGAACTTCTTAAATATGTGGATTAATGTTTTTCATCAAATTTGGAAGTTTAAACTTTTTTTTCAAATATTTTTTCCACTTCTTTCCTCTCTGCCTGGCACTCACATTCTGCATGTGTTACTATTCTTCATGGTATCCAACAGATCATTGATAACCTGTTTATTTTTCTTCTTTATTTTATTTTTTGGACTGGAGATAGATTGGATCATCTCAATTGACTTATCTCCAACTTCAAAGTTTCTTTTTTGATAATAGTACAAATCTATTGATAATCCCCTCCAGAGAATTTTTCATTTCAGCTGTACTTTTAAACTCTAGAAATTCATATTTAGTTCTTTTTAAAATATAATTTCTACATTTTTGTGGTATTATATATCTGGGGAGACATCACATTCATACTTTTCTTTAATTCTCTGGAGATAGTCTCCTGTAGTTTTTTTTTTTTTTTTTACACATATTAACCATAGTTGATTTAAAATATGTGTCAAGTAAATCCAATATATGATCTTCAGGGAGGTTTTTTCCCAGTTGTGCTTGTGTGTATGTGTGTGTGCCTTATAACTTATTTTGAAAACTGGACATTTAAAATAATATATTAACAACTTTGGGAATGAGTTTTCCCCCACCCAGAAGTAGCTATAATTGGTGTTTTATTGTGCCATTGTTGTTGCTTTGTGCTTGTTTTGTGACTGAAATATTTGCTTGGTTAGTTTAGTGGTCAGCTAATGAAAGTTCAGAAATTTTTATAATGTCTTGAACTAAAAAAAAATCTTTTAACAAAAACTTTTGTGAATTGGTCATTACTTCAATGCTCAGAGAGTAGATAACCTTTACTTAGTGTTTGCACAGGATATCAAAGTCAACCAGGGATGAGACATTAGGGCTTTCTCATGTCTACCCTGGGCATGTGCATAGCCCTTCACATGCTCATTACCTTCTGGATTCTCAAAACTATGACAGACCTTCGTGAAACCTCTCAAGAACCTCTTATTTCCTATATGTAACTAATTTAAGCTTTCTGGTAGGCACTTGTTTGTCTCAACTTATGTTGCTGTCTTTGGCAGCTGCAATGTTAAATAATTACCACTAATTCTGTTTGACAAATAATCTGGACATAGAGTTTTGCTTGCTGAGTGGGCCCTAATTCATGTCAAATAATTACAAGCCATGTGAGTGGATCTTTTGTAAGGAACTGACAGATAAGTTAACTAGCGGCAATACTCTGGGGATGGTACATTTTTAAGGAGCTCCAATTTTGGTCTTTCCCTCTTTGGTGGTTGCTGGATAGCTAATTTACTAGCTATTATTTTGGCCAACCCATTACCATGGTTGAGAGGCTGCTGGTATTCATGACTGACTTTGCGCTGAAGAGAGTGTGCTTATTGTTGATATTGGGTAGTTTTTCTTGAGCAAATGGTCTTTGGATTGTTCCAAGCCTTTCATTAATAACCCAAGTTATGAAACAGTTAATCTCTTTTTCAGTGTTCTCATTACTCTAATAGGGGAGTGAATTTTCACCGTTTCTTACAGTGCAATTAAAGGAGTCTTAACTATCTAATTTACTAAGACCTCATAACTCTTTGAACTTGCATATTAAATAATCAATCATCAACGGTAAATTTTGATGCAGATTGTGGAACATTAGTGAAATAAAACCCAATAGCTAAACTATGGTACTAATCTAAGGGCTGCAGTTCAAAATTAAAAAAAAAAATAATAGTAAAATAGATTGTATCAATCATGGCAAATGTACAGGAGGAAATGTTATTTGATAAATAAGTGGAAAAGAGTGATTGGTAATGAAAACAAAAGTAAAGAAGGACAAATATGGAGGAGGTCCAGGAGTTAACTAGGCAGTGTTGGAGGGTATCAATGAAGAACATGAAAACCTTATCAAAGGAAGGAAATGATGGACAAGATGGGAAGTGAAACAGAATTGACTTTTCAAATTACTGCAAAAGTGGCTGCTTATACAATACATTTTGGGGTTTATTGTGTTCTAGGCATGGTATACTTGTCTCCTACCCACAAGGATCAAATCCAAACAACCCAACACATCAGCAGTTAGGAGACTTGATTGTATAAGTCTTTTAAAATGATTCAGATTCCTTTATTAAGATACGAAGACCTCTATAGAAAAAAGGGAAGTGTTCATGTATAGGGTTATATAAATAAGATAAAAAGATTTTAGTTAAATACTAGAACTAAAATCTTAGTGGGATCAGTTAACTGCTATTAAAACAAGTAATAAAATTCTAAGAAGACTATACCCTATTTGGTGTTGGGGGAAGAATTAGGAAGAGAAAAGATAGGTAATGCATAAAAGATCAATATTGTCAAAGAATCTTTGGTTAATATATAATACTAGGAAGCACTAATATTGTAATGATTGGTTAAGTAATATGGGTTAATGGAGATTCAGAAACTTCTAGGAGATTCGACACTGTACAGTATAAAAAGGACATTGTCAAAGATGTTTAAAGGAACAAAATGAAAATAATTGGATGAAATTATCAACTTTGTAAAGGAAGCAGTAAAGTAAATTATTTGAACTAAGATGTTTCCTTTCTTCATATTTAAATATATGAGCATAGAATGATTTCAGATAATTCTGATTCCATTACAATTACCTTTTTCATTTATAAGTGTATTCCAATTTATTTATTCATTACCGCCGTTCTAGATCTTTATTATTGTTGGCAGAATTGTCAAAATTGGTGATATGTGAAAAAAGCATAGTGCCTTACATGTATATAATAGGTATGTAATCCACAGGAATTATCATTATTATCAACCAATAAACCATTATAAATAAACTTTATAGCTTATCTATGAGAAGCTAGCTTTCTTTTTGGGTGGGTGGCTATATTAGCTTTCTTAAGAAATCGTGGTGATTATATAAAACATTTGGGTGCTAGAGGGACTACACAGTTATGTAATTGTATTACATATATTATGTAAAACATATATTATGTAATATACATATACATAAAATTTAAATATATTATGTAATAATATGTATATTCTCTATTCTCTAAGAGTTTGAAGTATTTTTGGAATAATAAACCATGTACAAATTTTTAAAAAAAGTTACTAAAATATGACAAGCTTAAAAAATGGCACCGTTAATTCCTAGAACAGAAGTTCAAAGAAGATACAACACTGTTAAATAAAGTGGACATGGAAAAATGAAGTATTTGGTATCTTATGTAGAAAACTGAAGTAATAGGGGTTCAAAGGGAAAAAGGTCAGTGAGGGCTTTGTCAGCTCTTTGCTAGGCTTTTGAAGTACAAAAGAAAGTACGTTTTTTAGGTTTAGTATAATTGTGCTATATTACTGTACCAGCCCCCTTAGGCTGCTCAGTAGTATTGATAATAATAAAATAATGCATTAATTTATTATTGTATGGCAGGTCTAGTTTGATCATTTTATTTATTTATTTTTACATAAAATATTTTATATGTTTATTTTCTTTTTTCTTTTTTTTTTTAGTTTTATTATTTTTTTATTTATATCCAAATTAGCATATAGTGAAAAAATGATTTCAGGAGTAGATTCCTTAATGCCCCTTACCCATTTAACCCACCCCCCCCACAACCCCTCCAGTAACCCTCTTTTTGTTCTCCATATTTAAGAGTCTCTTATGTTTTGTCCCCCTCCCTGTTTTTATATTATTTTTGTTTCCCTTCCCTTATATTCATCTGTTTTGTCTCTTAAAGTACTCATAGGAGTGAAGTCATAATCATTTTATATTAATTATCTCATTGAATTCTAAAAAAAAAAAAAACTATAAATGGAAGGTACAACTGCAAGTTCCATTTACAGATGAGTCAAATAGAACCCAGAAAAATAACTTGCCCAAGGTCATACAGTTAATAAGAGGATTTTGAATCCAGGTATTTTTATTCCAGAGCCCACACTCTTAGTCAATATAGTCTACTTACATTTGACATTTTCAAAAAAAAAACTATGAACTTTATTGGTTTAGGAAATTGCAAAAACTATTTTCTTTTCTTTGAATACTAATAATATCCTCCTGTAAAGAAATCAAATTTTTTCTTTGGGGGTCATCCCAACATTGACAATTTTTATATATTTGAATGATATCACATTCTTCCTTTGCTTTTATAATCACAGGGCATAACTGAAACTTGGATATAACTTTTCTGTGTTAGTTTCTTCTTAAAATTAGAATCTGACTTATAGAGTATTGTGAAGACAAAATGAGGAAACACATCTAAAAAGTTTAGCAATGTGTTAGGTACATAGTAAGCTATCATCAATTAATAAAGCATTTTGGCTATTTGTTCAATATTTTAAAATAGCTATAAATTAAAGTTCCACACATACATTTTATGTATATATACACACACATATATATACATTATATATGTATATATATATATATATACATATATATTATATATATATATTATATATGTATATATATACATATATATACATTATATACATATGTACATATATATACATTATATATGTATACATACATATATGTATATATACATATATATACATACATATATATGTATATATACATATATATACATATATATGTGTGTATATATATATATATGTATATATATGTATATAAGCTATTTCTCTAGAGGCCTTAACAGCCCTGTTAAACACATATTCTGTAGATGAGCCATGGGTATGTAAAGGATTTTCAAATCTGAGCCATTGAAAAATTGATTTTCAGGCTTTCATCACTATCATTATCATTTTGATCAATCGCATGTAGGTTGATCACAGAACAGCCAGGTATATCTGGGACCAATTGTTATACTACTGATTGTTATACAACCTAATGACTAAATATAACTGACTTTCCAGTACACAAGTTACTCTTGGTAATTGACCTTTTGACATTTAGCAATGAAAAATATATACATGTAGATTGATTTGGGTCATGTTAGTATGCTATATAGAAATAGCCTTTGTCCTAGTTTTAGGTAATACTTGAGTAAAGGATGGTTATCACTCTTGGCCTCTTTTTAGCTTACTTATTTGCTTCTTAGAATTAAATTTACCTAACTTACAAGATAATAACTGGGAAAACGAACAAAAATAGCACAATGGAGACCAAGGACTCAAATTTGAGCCTCAAAGGAAAACTCTTTTAAAGTAGTAAAAAGGGTTTTGATAATTATCTAGGGAAGTTATTGTGCTGCTTACACTTTTTTCTGGTTTGAACTTTAAATGTGTTTTAACCATGTAATTTATAGAAATGATTGCCACTGAGCTTAACAAAGATATGTATTATAAGTTTATAATTCATATTCAATAAAATGTGTTAGGTACTAGAATTTATGCATCAAATAATGCTAGATTATGATATTTAATTGTCTGTAGAATACAGCTAGCACCCAAGAGGCTAATTTACTTGCATTAGTTGGTCAGGTCAACTGCTTAAAAAATGCAAATTGTAGAACCACTGGTAGATTGCATTACACCATTTAAATAAATAGTAGCAATTTGTCAATGTCATCTTACCTTAAACATATCCTTTGAAACACCAGGAAACAGTAATTCCAACTAAACTGACCTTTTTTATTTTAGAATGTGATGACCCAAATCTTCTTGTTGTTATAGAGAATGCATACATGCCCTTTAAAAATTATTATTAAACATCTTTTTGGAAAGTGAAAGAAGTAAACTGGAATCAATTAAGAGTTTATTGATAAATTCCAAACTATATTAAATGCTGAAAATGATGGATTGCAGAGGTATGGCCTAACAATTGGGTTAAATGCAAGCCTTTAAAGATATTTTGATAATTGACATAGCATCACTCTGAAAGTTACTCTAACCAAAGCCATACATATCCCACAAATCAATGTGTATTTTCTGGTCAAAGTGCTTTTGTTCTGTTTAGTTTTGTTTTTATTTTTCACTATTGTCTAAGGATTCTACTATTGATATGATCTATTGAAATGTCAATGTAGTTATTCTGTTCATTTATTATGACCATACAAACCACTATAAAAATTTCAAGAAAACAGAGAAATTGAGGGGTTTTAATTTGACTTTAAACAGAGAGGTCAATAAAATAGATTGGGATTCTTCAGTCTGAAAAGATGGGTGATGATAAAGGAAGTGATCAAAATCCACAAACCCACAAAGGCAGAGGGGACAAAAAAACAAATTACTTCCCCCAGACAAATTCGGCTAAAATAGAACGAAAGGGCTTTCTTTGCTGTATGAAAACGGGTTTCTAGGGGAAAAGAAAATAAATATCATTTTTACATCATATAATAAACTTTATGAGACCTATTTTCTTGAGAGGTAGCCATAGGCTGAGAAAATAATTTACAAAGAAGTTTAGGTAACTAATGATGTCCAGTAATCAAGAATCTATGTTTCAGGGCCTCGTATTATTGATTACTTCAACATGTATTTTCTGGCTGCTTTCTATGTATTAGGCACTAGATATAGGACAATAATTAAAATATCTGGTACTTACCTTCATGGAACTTACTCTGCAATAGAGGGGTCAGACAGTTAACCAAGAGTCACCCAGTTAATGTAAATTTAAAAAAAATAGTTTTAAGCCTATTGAAGAAAAGGTATGGATGTTTATGTTTATGAGAGAGTAAAATCGCAGTGATGAGTTAGATTTGAGGGTTCAGGATGAGTTAAAAAGAAAAAGGCCTCTCTGAGAAAATAACCTTTAAGCTGATACTTGAAAAATGGGTAGAAGCAATTTAAGCAGAGTAGGCAATGAAGCCACTGTAGGCATAGGAAAATGTGTGTAAAATCGCAAGGTGAAAAATAAGCTGATTTTTTGGTGGACTTAAAAGAAGGCCACTATTACTTGACGTTAATGAAGGGGCAGAGTGGGGAATTAAAATGACAGAAGGATGCAGAAATAATCTGTTTTAATTTGGGTAAGTTACTTAATCACTTAAAAACTCAAGTCTTTTCATTAGTAAAAACTGGGGATAATAACAGTATTTACCACTCACAATTGTTTTTAAGAATTAAATGAAATCATGTATGTGAAGTACTTGTTAGAATATCTGCTAAAGGAGTGCTCAAGATATGTTAGCTTTAGCTATTATTATTACTTGAGAAGCAAGGCAGCCTAATAGTTACATCTTAAATCATGCCCAAATGGAAATGAATCTGGCTCTACCCTTGGATTGTGAGACAAATAATTTAACCTCTTATGAACTCAGTTTTCTCATCAATAAATAAGGATATTAATGCTACCTAATTTATAGGGGTTGTTTTGAGGCTGTATTTAGATAAAAGTATTATGGCACATAGTAAGTACCAAATAAATGTTAGGCATTATTGGAGACCAGCAACCAACTGAAGAAGTTTAGAGATGTGTATCAATGTTGCCCTTCAACACAATATTCCTTTACTCTCAGCTTAAGAAAAATAATGCAACTGATTTATTTGGCCTTTATCAATGATAAGGAAGGAAATACTTTGGAAGTGTCCAGACTGATGCCATTGATAATTGTACAAACTCCCTCTTCATCCAGCTATTAATTCATTCAGTCATTCACTACGCTAAGCACTACTATGTGGCAAACTCTGAGCTAACTTCTGGAGATACTGAAACAAATAATATGTAGTCTTTGCTCTCAAGGAGCTCATATCATAAACATCTTAAAACTGAATATGCAGCAAATGTGGGCACCTGAGTTCATGGCCAGGAAAATTTCATTGAGCTTGTGGAAATTTTTATTCCAGAAAAAATACATACAGAAACAGAATTGGTGAGAGGTGGGTTAGGTGTATGCTACTGCTTGATTTAATTAAAATTCTAGATTTTGTCCTAAACTCTAGAGAAGTTTAGGTGGCATTCAGGAATTCCAGGGTGACTGAGGAGTAGGACAGCTCAAAACCACCATTCCAGTACAATGTGGCTATCAAAGGATGGAGGGACCATAGTGTTTCCCAATAGTTGTGGAAGAAATAATTGGCTAACTAATTACCTTATCTAGCTTGTGAACATAGTATATTTAACTTCTTTGTATCTCAGTTTTATCTTATGAAAATGGAAGCACTAATATTAGGAATACCTCATAAGACTGCTGTAGTGATTAAACCTTAAAATACAATAATTCTTCTTCCAGGCTGCATAAAAAAATCACCCACATGTAACTGATGAATCACTGGGTTTACTCCTGAAACCAATGCTACACTGTATGTTAAGTAACTTGAATTTAAATGAATAAATGTTTTAAGTCACCAACAGTGCTACAAATTTGCAGAGATTTCTATTTAATTAGAGTAGGTGGAGTCTGAACATCACTTTATAAAAGCTTTCCATGTGATTTTAATGGAAAGCTAGTATTGAGAAACCCTGGGTAATGCATGCAAATATCTTAGTACAGAACCTGATACATACTAAATGTTTAATGTGTTAGATGACATTAATATTTTAGGAGCTATCATTTATTTTATTAGTGTTGTTTTTATTTTATTTACATTTTACTTGATTAGTTTTGCTAGGAAGTTATTAGTTCTTATCATCTCAAAATCTTTTCTGATTTCCATGGGGCACCTGGGTGGGTCAGTCAGCTAAGCATCTGACTTCAGCTCAGGTCATGATCTCGCGGTCCGTGAGTTAGAGCCCCACGTCAGGCTCTATACTAAAGGCTCAAAGCCTGGAGCCTGTTTCAGATTCTGTGTCTCCTGCTCTCTCTGTCCCTCCTCCACTCACACTCTGTCTTTCTCTCTCTCAAAAGTAAATAAACATTAAAAAAATATTTTCTAATTTCCAATGTAAATTATCCTCTGACCTATGGACTATTTAGAAGTATATTGTATTGCGTACAAAGACACAGGTATTTTCTAATTCTTTTCTTAATGATTCCTAGTGTAATTATTCTGTTGTTAAAAGACATATGTTGTATGATTTTTAAATTTTTTTTACATTTATTCATTTTTGAGAGACAGAGAGAGAGCACAAGCGGGGGAGGGGAGGGGCAGAGAGAGAGGGAGACACAGAATCTGAAGCAAGCTCCAGGCTCCAAGCCTTCAGCACAGAGCCCAATGCAGGGCTCGAACTCACGAGCTGTGAGATCATGACCTGAGCTGAAGTCGGACGCCTAAGCGATTGAGCCACCCAGGGGCCCCATGAGTTTTGTACTTTGAAATTAGTATTTTCTTTAATACCAAGAATATGGGGGCATCTGGGTGGCTCAGTTGGTTAAGTGTCCAACTCTTGGTTTTGGGTCAGGTTATGATCTCACAGTTTGTGGGTTCAAGCCCCAAATTGGGCTCTGCACTGGCAGTGTGAGACCTGTTTGGGATTCATTCTGTCTCCCTCTCTCTGCCCCTTCTCTGCTCTCTCTCTCTCTCAAAATAAATAATTTTTTTAAAAAAATTAAGAAAATACTGAAAATATGATGAAACTTTGCAATTGATGAGTACACAATTTACTTACATATGACCTACTTTTTATCATGTAATTAAAATCTTAGATACACTTATTGATTTTTGGTGTTTTATCAGTTACTGAGAGAAATGTGTTTTTTTATTTTTTTATTTTCTTTAAATATACCCTGATTTTTTAATGGATTAAGCATAAAGTTATCCCCACAAGCTTCCACATATAGGTATACAAACACTCTTAAAGAAAGCAAATGTTACTTGAAAGGTGCATTATACACAGTGTAGTTTCAATGAGTTAAGGACAGGGCTCTTCCAAAATGCTTCTACACATAAGTTTACAAACACATATATTAATGAAAGAAGATACTACTTAAAGATCATTTATATACAGTGTGGTTACAACTGGTTAAGCATACATCTATTCCCATATGCTTCTATACATATGTGTAGAAACTCATATCTTACTGATGGAGGATGTTACTTGAAAGATGTATTACACATAGTGCAGCTTCATTCAGTTATGAACAGCTCTGTTTTAACTTTCTAAAAAAATACAACTCAGTTTGGGCACCTGGGTGGTTCAGTCGGTTAAGCATCCAACTTCGGCTCAGGTCATGATCTCACAGCTCCTGAGCTCAAGCCCCACGTCGCCCTCTGTGCTGACAGTTCAGAGCCTGGAGCCTGCTTCAGATTCTCTGTCTCCATCTCTCTCTGCCCCTCCCCTGCTCACATTCTCTCTCTCTCTCTCTCTCTTTCTCTCAAAAATAAATAAACATTAAAAAAATTTAAAATACAAGTTAGTTAACATACAGTGTAGTATTGGTTTCAAGAGTAGAACCCAGAAATTCATCCCTTACATATAATACCGAGTACTAATCCTAACAATCGCCCTCCTTAATGCCCATCACCCATTTAGCCCACCCCATCGCCCACCTCCTGTCCAGAACCATCAGTTTGTTCTCTGTATTTAAGAGTCTCTCATGGTTTGTCTCCTTCACTATTTTTATTTATTTTTCCTTTCTTTGTCCTATGTTCATGTTTTGTTTTTTAATTACACATATGAGTGAAATAATATATTTGTCTTTCTCTGCCTTATTTCACTTAGCATAATATAGTCTAGTTCCATTCACGTTGTTGCAAATGGCAAAATTTCATTCTTTTGGATCACCGAGTAGTACTCCATTATATATATATATGTATATATGTATATATACCACATCTTTTTTAGCTATTCATCAGTCCATGAACATTTGGGCTCTTTCCATAATTTGGCTACTGGTGATAGCACTGCTATAAACATTGGGGTGCATGAGGTCCTTTGAAACAGCATTTTTGTAGCCTTTGGATAAATGCCTACTAGTGCAATTGCTGGATTGTAGGGTAATTCTACCTTTAATTTTTTTGAGGAACCTCCACACTGTTCTACAGAGTGGCTGCATCAGTTTGCATTACCACCAACAGTGCAAAAGAGTTCCACTTTCTCTACATCCTTGCCAACATCTGTTGTTTCCTAAGTTGTTCATTTTAGCCATTCTTAAAGGTGTGAGGTGGTATCCCTTTGTGGTTTTGATTTGTATCTCTCTGATGATGAGTGATTTTGAATATATCTTCATGTGTCTGTTAGCCATCTGGATGTCTTCTTTGGAAAAGTGTCTACTCATGACTTCTGCCCATTTCTTCATTTGATTATTTGTTTTTTGGGTGTTGAGTTTTATAATTTCTGTATAGATTTTGGATACTAACATTTTATCTGATATGTCATTTGCAAATATCTTCTCCCATTCCATTGGTTGCCTTTTAGTTTTGTTGATTTTTTCCTTCGCTGTGCACAGCTTTTTATCTTGATGAGGTCCCAATAGATCATTTTTGCTTTGTATCCTTTGCCTCTGGAGACATGTCTAGTAAGAAGTTGCTGCAGCCAAAGTCAAAGAGGTTGCTGTCTGTTTTCTCCTCAGGGATATTTTTAAAACATTTTTAATGTTTATTTTTTATTTATTTTTGAGAGAGAGATACAGAGAGAAAGCACAAGCTGGGGAGTGGCAGAGAGAGGGATACAAAGAATCCCAAGCAGGCTCCTCACTGTCAGTGCAGAGCATGATGCAGGGCATGAGCTCATAAGTTGTGAGATCATGACCTGAGCTGAAACCAAGATGCAGATCCTTATCCTTAACTGACCAAACAACCCAGGCGCCCCTCTCCTCTAGAATTGTGATGGTTTCCTAGCTCACATGTAGGTATTTCAACCATTTTAAATTTATTTTTCATTGTGGCATAAGAAAGTGATCCAGTTTCATTCTTCTACATGTTACTGTCCAGTTTCCCACCCCCCCCCCAACATTTGCTGAACAGACTGTCTTTTTCCCATTGGATATTCTTTCCAGCTTTGTCAAAGATTAGACAGTCAGTCATACATTTGTAGGTCCATTTCTGGGTTCTCTATTCAGCTCCATTGATTATGTTTTTGTTTTTGTGTTAGCACCAAATTGTCATAAGCTCCACTGATTATGTTTTTGTTTCTGTGCTAGCACTATACTGTCGTAATGATTACACCTCTGTCATATAGCTTAAAGTCCAGAATTGTGATGCCTCCAGATTTGTTTTTCTTTTTCAACATTCCTTTGGCTTTTCAGGGTCTTTTCTGGTTCCATAGAGATTTTAGAATTATTCTGCTCTGTGAAGAATGCTGGTGTTATTTTGATAGGGATTGCATTGAACATCTAGTTTGCTTTGGGTAGTATCGACATTTTAACAATATTTGTTCTTACAATCCATGAGCATGGAATGCATGATAGATGGCTTTTTATCCTCTCATTTCAACCTGCAGATGTCTTTAGGTCTAAAATGAGTGTCTTGCAGGCAACATATAGATGGATCTTGTTTTTCATCTCTTCTGATATGCTATGCCTTTTGATGGGAGCATTTAGTCCATTTACATCCAGAGTGATTATTATAAGATAAGAATTTAGTACCACTAGGTTACCTGTAGAGTTAGTGTTTCTGGTGATGGTCTCTGATCATTTGTAGTCTTTGTTGCTTTGGTCATCTTTTTTTTCCCTCCACTCAGAGGGCTCCCTTAAAATTTCTTGCAAGGCTGATTTAGTGGTCATGAACTCGTTTAGTTTTTGTTTGTCTGGGAAACTCTTTATCTCTTCTTCTATTTTGAATGACAGCCTTGATGGATAAAGAATTATTGACTGCATATTTTTCTCATTCAGCACATTGAATATATCCAACCACTCTTTTCTGGCCTGCCAAGTTTCAGTGGACAGGTAGGTTAAGGAATTTTTGCTCCTAGATCTTTTCAGAATTCTCTCTTTATCTTTGTATTTTACACGTTTCAGTATGATATATCATGGTGGTGACCTGTTTTTGCTTATTTTTAGGGGAGTTCTCTGTGCCTTTTGGACTTGGATGCCTGTATATTTCCCCAGATTAGGGAAGTTCTCAGCTATAATCTGTTCAAAGAAAACTTCTGCCCTTTTCCCCTGCTCATCTCCTTCTGCAGCTCCTATGATATGGGTATTGTTTCATTTCATGGAATCACTTGGTTCTCTAATTCTCCCTTGTAATCTAGTAATTTCATTTTCCTCTTTTATTCAGCTTCATTATTTTCCATAATTTTATCTTTTTTTCACCTATTGTTTCTTCTGCTTCTTCCATCCTCACTCTCACTGTATCTAGTTTATATTGCATCTCAGTTATAGCATTTTTAAAATTCATTCTGACTAGTTCTTGGGTGTTTGATCAGTGCAGCAAGGGTTTCTCTGGTGTCTTCTATGCTTTTTTCAAGCCCAGCTACCAGTCTTATGATTTTTGTTCTAAATTCTGGTTCAGATATATTGCTTATATCTGTTTTGAGCATGTTCCTGGCTAAAATTTCTTCTTGACCTTTCTTTGAGAGGCATTCCTCCGTCTTGTTATTTTGGTTATGCTTCTGTCCTTTGTGTGTTTTTAAAGTGTGTTAAGTTTCCTGTACCTGAGAATAATGCTACATTAAAAAGGGGTCAAACACTGTCCAGGGCCTGGCACTTCAGGAAGTGTTGCTGTGTATGCTTTGTGCACTCTACTGTTGTGTTTTGGCTGCTCTTTCCCACTGGTCAGTCTTGTGACGTGCTTTTCTTTGCTGGTAGTGGGGAATGTTTGGACCTTTAACTAGGTGTGCTTTGATTTATTTGTTGAAGTAACCTTGGATAAAAAGGGGAAGGAGAATCCTGATCCCAAAATAAGAGAAAAGGAAAGGGAACAACAACAACAATAAAAAACAGAGAATCAAAAGACTATAAGGCTGATTCCAAAGAAAAGAAAAGGGGAAAAAATAAGGGAAAAAAAGGAAAAGGAAAAGAATTAAAAAAGCTGCTCCAAAAGGAAAAAAAAGAAGGAAGAAAAAAAGAAACAAAAACCTTCAGTGTCATTTTCAGGCATGATTTTCAGGGGCCTTGGTGCATAGGGGTGCTGCAAATGCTGTTCTTCTGAAGGAGAGACCCCCTGCATTGGCTCAGAGTCAGTCTTGCTCCATTACATAAGCAGTTACCAAGCACAGGGGGGTGGGGTTTGGTGTTAGCAGGTCCTGCCTCCACTGGGGGCTGCTATGTTGCTGTCTGAAGTCCCACTGTGTTGGTGTTGGGAAGAAAATGGCACCACCCAATCTCTCATTCCCATCCTGGGGTTCTCACAACATTCACTGTTCAGGCAGGCCTCCCAGAATAGCGATGGCATCCAGCTCACCCTGTGCCATGACTCTCCTGCCTTTCTCCTTTGGCATGCAACTGGGATTTAAAACCCAAAGTCTTAAAGGACCCAGTACTACAGGGATCTGTTCCCTTTTTATGCAATAGAGACTCTCCACCCTGCTGATGAATGTCTTTTGGCTGGCACCTGCAGGGCCTTTTGTTCTGGGGAAGGCAATAAACCTTCCAGGAGTACACCAAGAATGTTCTCTCCCAGTGTGCCCTGGAGATCTCTATACCACCCTATGCACACCAGGGCCAGCTCCCTCCTCCTCAGGGGCATGTGCCACAGCTCTGCTCTAGAGAAATTCATGCATTTCCAAAATCTCAAAGTGAGAGCTCCAAAGGCTGTTTTCGAAAAAGAACTAAGACACTCAGTACTTCTCACTCTCCAGTCTGTGGTCCAGAGAGGTTCTCCTCTTGTGCTAACTCAATGCCATACTTTCTAAACCCCTCTCTCTTTCTCTCCCTTTTGTCTCTCCACAGAAAGGGTTCCCACTCTTGCAAAGCACTGCCACTTTTTCTCTCCCTGAGTTCACTTCCATGAACCTCACACCTGCCAAGCATTCTCCTTCCAACTGTGGAGATCCTTCTGCCAGTTGGCAGATTGATTTCCTGAGTGTTCAAAGAGATATGACCTCAATACAGCTGTGTTTGAGGGATGAGAAAATACCAGGGTCCCCCTACTTGTCTCCATCTTAACTCCTCCCCCTCTGTTTTAATTATTTTGTTTTATTTTATTTTATTTTATTTTATTTTATTTTATTTTATTATCATAAGTATTCCCTTTAATCCTTATCCTGTATGTCCTTCATTCACCTCCACCTCCCTTCTAGTAGCCATCAGTTTGTTATCTATAGTTAAGAGTCTGTTTCTTGTGAGTGACTGGGTGGCTCAGTCAATTACACAGCTGACTTAATTTCAGCTCAGGTCATGATCTCACAATTCATGAGATTGAGCCCCGAGTCAGGCTCCACCCTGGCAGCACAGATCCTGTTTGGGATTTTCTTTCTCCCTCTCTAACCCCTTCCCTTCTCTCTCTCTCTCTCTCTCTCTCTCTCTCTCTCTCTCTCTCTCAAAATTAAATAAATATTTTTAAAAAATATTTCTTGGTTTGTCTCTTTTTATTTTATTTTCTCATTTGTTTTGTTTCTAAAATGCTAAAATGCTACATGTGAGTAAAACCATATGATATCTGTCTTTCTCTGATTGACTTATGTCACCTAGCATAATATATTCTAGCTCCATCCATGTCATTGCAGATAGCAGGATTTCACTCTTTTGTATGGCTGAGTAATATTCTATTTATACCTATATCTATATCTATCTATATCTACATATCACATCTTTATCCAAATATCTATTGATGGACACTGGGGCTGCTTCCATAGTTTGACCATTGTAAATAATGCTGCCTTAAACATAAGTTTGCATCTATCCCTTTTAATTAGTCTTTTTGTGTTTTGGGGGAAATACCCAGTAGTGTCAAACCTATATCATATAGTAGATATAGTTTTATACTTTTGAGAAACCTCCATACTGTTTTCCGCACTGGCTGCACCAAATTGCATTTTCAACAACAGTTCTAGAGGATTCATTTTTCTCCACATCCTCACCAACACTTTTTGTTTCATGTGTTGTTCATTTTAACCATTTTGACAGGTGTGATATCTCATTGTACCTGGGTTTGCATTTCCCTTATGATGTGGAAGTTGAGCATCTTTTCATGTGTCTCTTAGCCATCTGTCTGTCTTCTCTGGAGAAATGTCTGTTTATGTCTTCTGTCCATGTTTTAATTGGATTATTTGTTTTTCAGGTATTGAGTTGTATCAGTTCTTTATATATTTTGGATACCAATCCACTTATTGGATGTGTCATTTGGAAATATCTTTTCCCACTCAGAGGTTGCCTTTCAGGTTTGTTGATTGTTTCCATTGCTATGCAGATTTTTTTTTTATTTTGATGTAGTCAGAGAGTTTATTTCTACTTTTTTCCCTTGCCTCAAGAGACATATCTAGAAAAATGTTACTATGACTGATTTTGGAGATTGCTACTTGTGCTCTTTTCAAGGATTTTAATGGTTTCCTATCTCACATTCAGGTCTCTAATCTATTTTAAGTTTATTTTTATGTATGGTGTAAGAAAGTGTAACAGTTTCATTCTTTAGCATGTGGCTATTCAGTTTTCCCAACACCATTTGTTGAAAAGACTGTCTTTTTCCTTTTATATATTCACTCTTCCTTTCTGGAAGATCAATTGACCATATAATTATGGGTTTATTTCTGGGTATTCTGTTCTATTCCTTTGATTTATGTGTATATTTTTATGCCAGCATCACACTGTTTTAAATACTGCTTTGCAATATAAATGACATCTGGAATTGTGATACCTCCAGTTTTCTTTTTCAAGATTTCTTTGGCTATTCAAGGTGTTTTTTTAATGGTTGTTTGTTTGTTTGTTTGTTTGTTTAGAGACAGAGTGTGAGTGGGGGAAAGGCAGGAGAGAGGGAGACACAGAATCTGAAGTAGGCTCCAGGCTCTGAGTTGCCAGCACAGAGCCTGATGTAGGGCTCAAACTCACAAATGGTGAGATTATGACCTGTGCCAAAGTTGGGTGTTTAACCAACTGAGCCAACCAGTTGCCCCCTAAAGGTCTTTTTTTATTCCATACACATTGTAGAATGTTTTTTTCTAGATCTGTGAAAAATGTTGTTGGTTCCTTGATAGTCTTTGCATTAAATGTTTAGATTGCGTTGGGTAGTGTAGATATTTAGCAATATTTTTTTCTTCCAGCTAATGAGCATGGAATGTCTTTCCATTTCTTTGAGTCATCTTGAATATCTTTTATCAATGTTTTATTGTTTTCAGAGTACAGGCCTTTCACCTCTTTGGTTAAGTTTATTACTAGATATTTTATTGTTTTTGGTGCAATTGTAAATGGGACTGTTTTCTTAATTTCACTTTCTGCTGACTCATTTTTAGCGTATAGAAATGTAAGAGATTTCTGAACATTCATTTTGTATGCTATGAGTTTGCTGCTTACTGTATACTATGAGTATACTGTTCATTTATCATATAATTTTTTCGTGGAATCTTTAGGGTTTTCTATATATAGTATCATGTCATCTGCATATAGTGATAGTTTGACATCTTCCTAGCCACTTTGGATGCCTTTTATTTTTTTATGCTAATTGTTGTGGCTAGGTGTTCCAATACTACATTGAATAAGTGGTGAGTGGGAATTTGTATCTTCTTCCTGATCCTAGAGGAAAATCTCTCAGATTTCTCCATGCATATGAGGTTGTATGTGGATTTTTTCATATAAAGACTTTATTATATTGAGATATGTCCCCTCTAGACCTACTTTGCAGAGTTTTTTTTTTAAATCTCAAATGGATGTTATTCTTTGTAAGATGCTTTTTCTGCATCTACTAAAATCATAATATGGTTTTTATCTGATTACTTGTGGATGTGATGTATCATGTTTATTGTTTTCAAATACTGATCCACCCTTACAACCCAGGAATAAATCGTACTTAATCCTGGTGAATTATTTTTTAAATATATTGTTGGATTTGATTTGCTAATATTTTGTTGAGGACTTTTGCATTTATGTTCATGTAGTTCTCTTTTTTTTGTGATTGTCTTTATCTGGTTTTGGTGTCAGGTTGATACTGGCCTCATAGAATAAATGTAAACTTTATCTTTACTCTTGTATTTTTTTGAATAGTTTGAGAAGAATGGGTATTCAGTCTTCTTTAAATGTTTGCTAAAATTTGCCTGAGATGGGGTGTTTGGGTGGCTCAGTTGGTTAAGTGTCTGACTTTAGCTCAAGTCATGATCTCATGGTTTGTGGGTTTGAGCCTCACTTCAGGCTTTGTGCTGACACCTCAGAGCCTGGAGCCTGGTTCATATTCTATGTTTCCCTCTCTGTCCCTTTCTTGCTCAATCTCTCTCTCTCTCTCTCGCTCTCTCTCTCTCTCTTAAAAATAAAATAAACATTAAAATATTGAAAAAAAAAGAATTTGTCTGTAAAGAAGTATGGGCCTGCTCTTCTGTTTTTTGGGTGTTTTTGTTTACTGATTCAATTTCATTGCTGGTAATTGGGCTGTTTCAAATTTCTGGTCCTTCCTCCTTTAGTTCTGATTATGTTTCTAGAAATTTATCCATTTCTTCCAACTTGTCCTATTTATCTGTATATAGTTTTTCATAATATTCTATTACAATTGTTTGTATTTCTGTGGTTTTGGTTATGATTTCTCCTCTTTCTATTCACTTTGTATATTTGGAACTGTTTTCTCTCTTTTTTGTATTATGAAATTTATTGTCCAATTGGTTTCCATACAACACCCAGTGCTCATGCCAACAGGTGCCCTCAATACCCATCACCCACCCACACCTCCCTCCAACCCCCCATAAACCCTCAGTTTGTTCTCATTTTTTAAGAGGCTCTTATGTTTTGGCTCCTTCCCTCTCTAACCATTTTCTTTCGTCCCCTCCCCCATGGTCTTCTGTTAAGTTCCTCAGGATCCACATAGGAATGAAAACGCATGGAATCTGTCCTTCTCTGTATGACTTATTTCACTTAACATAACACTATCCAGTTGAATCCATGTTACTACAAAAGGCCATATTGCATTCTTTCTCATTGTCACGTAGTATTCCATTGTGTATATAAACCACAATTTCTTTATCCATTCATCAGTTGATGGACATATAGGCTGTTTCCATAATTTAGCTATTGTTGAGAGTGCTGCTATAAACATTGGAGTACAAGTGCCCCTATGCATCAGTGCTCTTGTATCCCTTGGGTAAATTCCTAGCAGTGCTACTGCGGGGTCATAGGGTAGGGCTATTTTTATTTTTTGAGGAACCTCCACACTGTTTTCCAGAGCGGCTGCACCAGTTTGCATTCCCACCAACAGTGCAGGAGGGTTCCCGTTTCTCCATATCCTCTCCAGCATCTATACTCTCCTGATTTGTTCATTTTGGACACTCTGACTGGCGTGAGGTGATTTCTGAGTGTGGTTTTGACTTGTATTTCCCTGATGAGTAGCGATGTTGAGCACCTTTTCATGTGCCTGTTGGCCATCTGGATGTCTTCTTTAGAGAAGTGTCTATTCATGTTTTCTGCCCATTTCTTCATTGGGTTATTTGTTGTTCAGGTGTGGAGTTTGATGTGTTCTTTATAGATTTTGGATACTAGCCCTTTGTCCGATATGTCATTTGCAAATATCTTTTCCCATTCCGTTCGTTGCCTTTTAATTTGTTGATTGTTTCCTTTGCTGTGCAGAAGCCTTTACCTTCATGAGGTCCCAATAGTTCATTTTTGCTTTTAATTCCCTTGCTCTTGGGGATGTATCAAGTAAGAAATTGCTGTGGCTGAGGTCAGAGAGGTTTTTTCCTACTTTTTCCTCTAGGGTTTTGATGGTTTCCTGACTCATTTTAAGTCCTTTATCCATTTTGAGTTTGTTTTTGTGAATGGTGTAAGAAAATGGTCTAGTTTCATCCTTCTGCATGTTGCTGTCCAGTTCTCCCAGCACCATTTTTTAAAGAGACTGTCTTTTTTCCATTGGATATTCTTTCCTGCTTTGTCAAAGATTAGTTGGCCATCTTGTGGGTCTAGTTCTGGGGTTTCTATTCTATTCCATTGGTCTATGTGTCTGTTTTTGTGTAAATACCACGCTGTCTTGATGATTACAGCTTTGTAGTAGAGGCTAAAGTCTGGGATTGTGATGCCTCCTGTTTTGGTCTTCTGCTTCAAAATTACTTTGGCTATTTGCAGCCTTTTGTGGTTGCATACAAATTTCAGGATTGCTTGTTCTAGCTTCAAGAAGAATGCTGGTGCAATTTTGATTGGGATTACATTAAATGCATAGATAGCTTTGGCTAGTATTGACATTTTAACAATATTTATTCTTCCAACCCATGAGCACGGAATGTTTTTCCATTTCTTTATATCTTCTTCAATTTCCTTCATAAGATTTCTATAGTTTTCAACATACAGATCTTTACATCTTTGGTCAGGTTTATCCCTAGGTATTTTATGCTTCTTGGTGCAGTTGTGAATGGGATCATTTTCTTTATTTGTCTTTCTGGGTTTTTTTTATCATTATTAATGTATAAGAATGCAACTGATTTCTGTACATAGATTTTGTATCCTGCAACTTTGCTGATTTCATGTATCAGTTCTAGCAGACTTTTGGTGGAGTCTATCGGATTTTCCATGTATAATATCATGTCATCTGCAAAAAGTGAAAGCTTAACTTAATCTTTAACAATTTTGATGCCTTTGATTTCCTTTTGTTGTCTGATTGCTGATGCTAGAACCTCCAACACTATGTTAAACAACAGCGGTGAGAGTGGACATCCCTGTCGTGTTCCTGATCTCAGGGAGAAAGCTCTCAGTTTTTCCCCATTGAGGATGATATTAGCTGTGGGATTTTCATAAATGGATTTTATGATGTTTAAGTATGTTCCTTCTATCCCAACTTTCTTGAAGGTTTTTATTAAGAAAGGATGCTGAATTTTGTCAAAGGCCTTTTCTGCATCGATTGACAGGATCATATGGTTCTTATCTTGTCTTTTATTAATGTGATGTATCACACTGATTGATTTGCGAATGTGGAACCAGCCCTCAGCCCAGGAATGAATCCCAGTTGATCATGGTGAATAATTATTTTTATATGCTGTTGGATTCGATTTGCTAGTATCTTATTGAGAAATTTTGCATCCATATTCATCAGGAATATTGGCCTGTAGTTCTCTTTTTTTACTGGGTCTCTATCTTGTTTAGGAATCAAAGTAGTACTGGCTTCATAGAATGAGTCTGGAAGTTTTCCTTCCCTTTCTACTTTTTGGAATAGCTTGAGAAGGATAGGTATTATCTCTGCTTTAAATGTCTGGTAGAATTCCCCAGGAAGCCATCTGGGTCTGGACTCTTATTTGTAGGGAGATTTTTGATAACTGATTCAATCTTTTCACTGGTTATGGGTCTCTTCAAGCCTTCTATTTCTTCCTGTTTGAGTTTTGGTAGTGTGTGGGTGTTTACAAATGTTTCCATTTCTTCCAGGTTGTCCAGTTTGTTGGCATATAATTTTTCATAGTATTCCATGATAATTGCTTGTATTTCTGAGGGATTGGTTGTAATAATTCCATTTTCATTCATGATTTTATCTATTTGGGTCATCTCCCTTTTCTTTTTGAGAAGCTTGGCTAGAGGTTTATCCATTTGGTTTATTTTTTTCAAAAATACCAACTCTTGGTTTCGTTGATCTGCTCTACAGTTTTTTTTTATATTCAATATTGTTTATTTCTGCTCTGATCTTTATTATCTCTCTTCTTCTTCTGGGTTTCAGGTGTCTTTGATGTTCTGCTTCTAGTTCTTTTAGGTGTGCTGTTAGATTTTGTATTGGGATTTTTCTTCTTTCTTGAGATAGGCCTGGATTGCAATGTATTTTCCTCTCTGGACTGCCTTTGCTGCATCCCAAAGCGTTTGGATTATTGTATTTTCATTTTCATTTGTTTCCATATATTTTTTAATTTCTTGTCTAATTGCTTGGTTGACCCATTCATTCTTTAGTAGCGTGTCCTTTAACCTCTATACTTTTGGAGGTTTTCCAGATTTTTTCCTGTCGTTGATTTCAAGCTTCATAGCATTGTGGTCTGAAAGTATGCATGGTATGATCTCAATTCTTGTATACTTACTCAGGGCTGTTTTGTGACACAGTATGTGATCTATCTTGGAGAAGGTTCCATGTACCCTTGAGAAGAAAGTATATTCCATTGCTTTGGGATGCAGAGTTCTAAATATATCTATCAAGTCCATTGGAGCCAGTGTATCATTCAGGGCCCTTGTTTCTTTATTGATCCTGTGTCTAGATGATCTATCCAATGTTGTAGGTGGAATATTAAAATCCCCTGCAATTACCACATTCTTATCAATAAGGTTGCTTATGTTTGTGATGAATTGTTTTATATATTTGGGGGCTTCCGTATTCAGTGCATAGACATTTATACTTGTTAGCTCTTCCTGATGGATAGACCCTGTGATTATTTTATAATGCCCTTCTTCTTCTCTTGTTACAGCATTTAATTTGAAGCCTAGTTTGTCTGATATAAGTATGGCTACTCCGTCTTTCTTTCTTTTTTTTTATTATATGAAATTTATTGTCAAATTATTTTCCATACAACACTCAGTGCTCATCCCAAAAATGCCCTCTTCAATGCCCATCACCTAACCTCCCCTCCCTCCCACCCCCATCAACCCTCAGTTTGTTCTCAGTTTTTAAGAGTCTCTTATGCTTTGGCTCTCTCTCCCACTCTAACCTCTTTTTTTTTTCCCTTCCCCTCCCCCACGGGTTTCGGTTAAGTTTCTCAGGATCCACATTAGTTGCATTCTTATACACTAATAACGAAGCAACAGAAAGACAAATAAAGAAACTGATCCCATTCACAATTGCACCAAGAAGCATAAAATACCTAGGAATAAACCTAACCAAAGATGTACAAGATCTGTATGCTGAAGACTATAGAAAGCTTATGAAGGAAATTGAAGAAGATATAAAGAAATGGAAAAACATTCCGTGCTCATGGGTTGGAAGAATAAATATTGTTAAAATGTCAATATTACCCAAAGCTATCTACACATTCAATGCAATTCCAATCCAGCTTTCTTTTGACTTCCAGTAGCATGATAGATAGTTCTCCATCCCCTCACTTTCAATCTGAAAGTGTCCTCAGGTATAAAATGAGGCTCTTGTAGACAGCAAATAGATGGGTCTTGTTTTTTTATCCATTCTGATACCCTATGTCTTTTGGTTGGCACATTTACTCCATTTACATTTAGTGTTATTATTGAAAGATATGGGTTTAGGGTCCTTGTGATGTCTGTAGTTTTTATGCTTGCGGTGATGCCTCTGGTACTTTGTCTCACAGGATACCCCTTAGGATCCCTTGTAGGGCTGGTTTAGTGGTGATGAATTCCTTCTGTTTTTGTTTGCTTGGGAAGACCTTTATCTCTCCAATTCTAAATGACAGACTTGCTGGGTAAAGGATTCTAGGCTGCATATTTTTTCTGTTCATCACATTGAAGATTTCCTGCCATTCCTTTCTGGTCTGCCAAGTTTCAGTAGACAGATCCGTCACGAGTCTTATCGGTCTGCCTTTATATGTTAGACCATGCTTATCCCTAGCTGCTTTCAGAATTCTCTCTTTATCTTTGTATTTTGCTAGTTTCACTACGATATATCATGCAGGAGTTTGATTCAAATTATGTCTGAAGGGAGTTCTCTGTGCCTCTTGGATTTCAATGACTTTTTCCTTCCCCAGTTCAGGGAAGTTCTCAGCTATGATTTCTTCAAGTACACCCTCAGCAGCCTTCCCTCTCTCTTCCTCTTCTGGAATCCCAATTATGTGTACATTATTTTGCTTAATTATGTCATTTAATTCTCTAAGTGTCCCCTCATACTCCTGGATTTTTTTTATCTCTCTTTTTCTCCACTTCTTCTTTTTCCATAATTTTAACTTCTAATTCACCTATTCTCTCCTCTGCCTCTTCAATCCGAGCTGTGGTCATCTCCATTTTATTTTGCAGCTCATTTATAGCATTTTTTAGCTCCTCCTGACTGTTTCTTAGCCCCTTGATCTCTGTAGTAATAGATTCTCTGCTGTCCTCTATACTTTTTTCAAGCCCAGCAATTAATTTTATGACTATTATTTTAAATTCATTTTCTGCTATATTGCTTAAATCGTTTTTGATCAGTTCGTTAGCTTTCACTGCTTCCTGGAGTTTCTTTTGAGGAGAATTCCTCCGTTTTGTCATTTTGGATAGTCCCTGGAGTGGCGGGGTACTGCAGGGCTCTTCCTCTGTGCTCTCTGGAGCAACTTGCATTGGTGGGTGGGGCCACAGTCAGACCTTATGTTTGCCCTCAGCCCACCCCTGGGGCCACAGTCAGACTGGTGTGTACATTATCTTCCCTTCTCCCAGGGGCAGGACTCACTGTGGAGTGGTGTGGTCTCTGTCTGGGCTACTTGCACACTGTCAGTCTTGTGGTACTGCTTCGATAGGACCTGGTGTATTAGCTGGGGTGCATCCGCAAGGTGCAAAGGGGTGGGAGGGGCAGGCTCAGCTTGCTGTGCCTTCGGTGGTCTGCTTTGGGAGGAGCCTTGCGGCATTGGGAGGGAGGCAAACCCGCCAGAGGGATGGATCCTCAGAAGCACAGCATTGGGTGTTTACGTGGTGCCAGCAAGTTCCATGATGGGAACTGGTTCCCTTTGGTTCCCTTTGGGATGGGCAAGAGAGAAGGCACTTCCCAGCATCTTTGTTCCCCGTCAAGCTGAGCTCTGTCCTCAGAGGATCAACAACTCTCCCTCCCGCTCTCAGAGCAGAGCTGTTGACTTATAACATTCCAGATGTTAAGTCCCACTGGCTGTCAGAACACACTCTGTCTGGCCCCTCCACTTTTGCAAGCCAGACGGGGGCTTTGCCTTGCAGGGTGGGCTGGCTGCCCCTCCACTGCCCTGGCTCCCGCCAGTCCATGTAGCATGCACAGCCTCTCTGCCCTTCTTACCCTCTTCCATGGGCCTCTCATCTATGCTTGGCTCCGGAGAGTCCATTTTGCTAGTCTTCCGGTGGTTGTTGGGGTAAGTTAGGCAGATGTGGGTGGAATCTAAGCGATCAGCAGGAAGCGGTGAGCCCAGCATCCTCCTAAGCTGCCATCTTCCCTTCCCTCCCATTGTCTTTTTAAAATGAGTCTTGCTTGAAGTTTTTCAGTTGTCTTGATCTTTTCAAAGAACCAGCTCCTGGTTGTATTCATCTGTTCTATTGTTTGTTTGTTTATTTGTTTGTTTGTGGTCACTTTCTATGCCATTTACTTCTGCTCTAATTTTTACAGTTTCCTTCATTTTTCTGGGTTTGAGTTTTGTTTGTTGCTCTTTTTCTAGCTTCTTTAGGTATAAGTTTAGATTATTTGAGACTTTTCTTGCTTTTTGAGGTAGACCTGTATTGCTATAAAATTCCCTCTTACAATATTTGCTGCAGCTCAAGGATTTTGGACAGTTATGTTTTCATTTTCATTTGTTTTCATGTAATTTTTGATTTCTACTTTGATTTCTTGTTTGACACATTCACAGTTTATAGCATGGTATTGAAGTTCCATGTATTAGTGCTCCTATCAGTATTTTTCATTTCTAGTTTATTTCTAGTTTCATACCATTGTCATTAGAAAGCATGCATGATATGACTGATTTTTTTGTATATATTGAGACTTGTTTTGTCAACTAATATATGATCTACTCTGGAGAATGTTCCATGTGGACATGAAAATAATGTGTATTCTGCTGTTTTAAGGGGAAATGATCTGAATATAATGGTTAAATCCATCTGGCTCAGTGTGTCATTCAAAGTCACTGTTTCTTTTCTTTTTTCTTTTTTTAATGTGTGTTTATTTTTAAGAGATAGAGAGTGAGAGCAGCATAGGGGCAAAGAGAGAGGGGGGCAGAGGATGCCAAGTGGGTTCTGTACTGACAGCACTGAGCCTGATGTGGGTCATGAAATCACAAACCACAAGATCATAACCTGAGCCAAAGTTAGACACTTAACCAACTGAACCACCCAGAAGCCATTTATTTGCTGATTTTTCTGTTTGGATGATTTTTCCGTCTATGTAAGTGAGACTTTATGGTTCCCTATTTCTATTGTATTACTATTGATTATTTTTTTATGTTTGTTCCTAACTCATATATTTGCATGTTCCATGGTGGGTGCATAAATATTTACATTTGTTATATCCTATTGGTGGATTGTCCCCCTTATTGTTACATAGTGTACTTCTTGTCTTCTGTTACAGTCTCTGTTTTAAGTCTATTTTGTTAGGGTGCCTGGGTGGCTCAGTTGGTGAAACATCTGACTCTTGTTTTCCACTCAGGCCATAATCTCATGGTTTGTGAATTTGAGCTCCGTGTCAGGCATGTGCTGACATTGTGGAGCCTGCTTGGGATTGTCTCTCTCTCTCTCTCTCTCTCTTTTTGCCCCTCCCCACTCATTCTCTCTCTCTCTCTCTCTCAAAATTAAATAAATAAACATTTAAAGTGTATTTTGTCTGATATAAGTATGGTTTCTCCAGCTTTCTTTTGGCATCCATTTGTATGATAAATATTCCTCTGTCCCCTCACTTTCAATCTGCAGGTATTTTTTTTTTTTGGTATTAAATGAGTTTCTTGTAGGCAGCTTCTGTATGTGTCTTGTTTATTTCCACTATGTCACCCTATATCTCTGATTGAAGTGTTTGGTCCATTTTCATGCAAAGTAATTATTGATAGGTATGTATTTATTGCCTTTTTGTTACTTGTTTTGTGATAGATACTCTGATCTTTTTTCCCTTCCTCTCTCTCATGATTTATTGGCTTTCTATAGTGATATAGTTGGATTCTTTTCTCTTTACTTTTTTACATATCTGTTGCTGGTATTTGATTTGTTATTTACCATTTGGTTTGTATATAGTATCTTCTGTATATGGCAATCTATGTCAAGTTGATGCTTGCTTATGTTTAAACACATTCTTTACTTCTCTCCCACCAACATTTATGTATGTAGTGTCATATTTTACATACTTTTATGGATCCTTTGACTGATTTTTACATTTTTTTAAAATTTTTGCAATTTCTGTGTTTTTGTTACTTTTCATACTATCACTTACAGTCTTCCTTTCCACTCAAAAGCTTCTTTTAATATTCCTTGTAAGGCTAGTTTTGTGGTCATTATCTCTGTGAGTTTGTCTGAAAAACTCTTTTATTTTATTTTATTTTGTTTTGTTTTATTTTATTTTAGGGAGGGAAGAGGTCATAGGGAGAGGAATAGAGAGAGAGAAAGAGAGAGAGAGAGAGAGAGAGAGAGAGAGAGAGAATCTTAAGCAATCTCCATACTTAGCACAGATATTTACACTGGGTTCAATCCCACGACCCTAGGATTATGACCTGAGCCAAAATTAAGAGTTGAGTGCTCAACTGACAGAGGCACTAAGATGCCCCTGTCTGAGAAATACTTTATCTCTCTATTCTGAATGATAGAATTGCTGGATAGAGTATTCTTGGCTACCTCTTTTTTACCTTCAGCACTTTGAATATGTCATGCCATTCCATTCTGGCCTGAAAAATTTCTACTGAAAAATCAGCTGTTAGCCTTATGGGGTTTCCACATGTATGTAACTGTCTTCTTTTCTCTTTATGCTTTAAAAAAATGTTATCATGATTGTTACCATGTTAATTACTATGTGTCTTGGTGTGGACTTTGGGGTTGATTTTTTTGGGGGCGTTTATGTGCTCTCTGTATGATGTCTGTTTCCTTCCCCATATAGGGAAGTTTCCAGCTATTATTTCTTCAAATAATTTTTCTTCTCACTTTTCTCCTCTTCATCTTATGAGATTCCTATAATACAAATGTTATACTTTGTGGACTCATTGGGTCCCCTAAGGCTCTCCTCAATTTTCATAATTTTCTTCCCTTTCTTTTCTCAGCTTGTACACTTTCCATTATTTTGCCTTATAGGTCATTAATGCATTTCTATTGTTTATGTAGACTGATATTTATTCTATCAAGTGTATTTTTAGTTTCACTTATTCTGTTCTTGATATCTGACTGACTCTTTTTTATCTCTGTGTTAAGAGAGCTGTGTTAAGAGAGGACTGATGTCCTCCAGTTTTGTCTCCAGTCTGGTGTGTATCTTTATGGTTATTACTTTATTTTTTGTGTATATCTCTATATTTATTAAATAAACTTAAGGAAATTTAATTTATGTATTGAAATATTTTCACAAAGACAATTCCAGGCTTTTTGGCTTCACTGGTGATTTCTAACAAACATTTAAGGAGAAAATGAAATCAGTCCTACACAAATTCTTTCAGAAAACAGAGGAAGAGGGAACACTTCCCAACTCATTTAGAAAGAAGCATAACACTTCTAACAAAACCAAATGAGGACTTATAAGTTAAAAAAGGGACTAAAATCTCTCATTAACATAAGTACCAAAATCCTCAAAAAAATATTAACCAATCAAATCCAATAGAAAACATAAAAAAGATCAAGTGGAATTTAATTCTAGGAGTGTGGCGTTGATTCAACATTCAAATATCAATTAATGTAATTCACATTAACAGAATAAAGGAGACAAATTATAAGAACATTACAGTTGATGTAAAAAATATTTTAACAAAATTTAACACTGGTTATGGTAAGGACATTGAGCAAAGAGAAACAGAAGTAACCTTCCTCAATGTAGTAAAGGTCATCTACATAAAACACACAACCAACATCTTTCCCAATGGGAAAAAGCTGAATGATTTCCCTCTGGTATAGGAAAAAAGGAAAGTACTTCTATCCTCACAGATTCTATAAACGTTATCTGTAAACTTTATTGTCCTAGTCAGTACAATAAGGCAAGAAAAAGAAACAAAAGGCATAAACATTATAAAGGAAGAAGTAAATCTATCTTTTTTTTAATTTAAATTTTAGTTAATGTACAGTGCAATATTGGTTTCAGGAGTAGAATTCTGAGATTCGTCACTTGCACACAACACCCAGTGCTCATCACAAGTACTCTCCTTATACCCATCACCTATCTAGTCCATTTCCTACCCACCTCCCTCCATCAACCCTGTTTGTTCTCTACCATCAAGAGCCTCTTGTGGTTTGTTTCTCTCTCCTCTTTTTCCCACGCTTCCCTTATGTTTATCTGTTTTGTTTTATAAATTCCACACATGAGTGAAATCATGTGCTATTTGTATTTCTCAGATTGACTAATTTCAGTTAGCATAATACTTTCTAGCTCCATCCATTTCGTTGCAAGTGGCAAGATTTCATTCTTTTTTATTTTTGAGTAATATTCCATTATATATATATATATATACACACACACACACACACACATACCACATCTTTTTTTATCCATTCATCAGTCAATGGACATTTGGGCTCACTGCACAGTTCATTGTTAACAATGTTGCTATAAATATTAGGGTGCATGTACCCCTTTGAATCTGTATTTTTGTATTCTTTGGGTAAATACCTAGTTGCAGTTGCTAGATTGTAGGGTATTTCTACTTTTAGTATTTTGAGGGACCTCCATACTGTCTACAGAGTGGATGCACCAGTTTGCATTCCCACCAACAGTGAAAGAGTGTTCCCAATTTCTGCATCCTCACTAACACCTTTAGTTTCTTGTATCGTTAATTTTAGCCATTTTGACAGGTGTGAAGTGGTATCTCATTATGGTTTTGATTTTTATTTCTCAAATTATAAGTGATGTGGAGCATCTTTTCATGTGTTTGTTTGCCATCTGGATGTCTTATTTGGAAATGTGTCTTTTCATGTCTTCTTCCCATGTATTTTTTTTTTTGGAAGTTGAGGTTGATAAGTTCTTTATAGATTTTGGATACTCACCTTTTATCATATATGTAGTTTGCAAATATCTGCTCTTATTCCATAGGTTACCTTTTAATTTTGTTGATGATTTACTTAGCTGTGCAGAAGTTTTTATCTTGATGAAGTTCTAATATATCATGTTTCCTTTTGTTTTCTTTGCCTTCAGTGACATGTCTAGTAAGAAATTGTATGGCTGTGGTCAAAAAAGTTGCTGCTTGTGTTGTCCTCTAGGATTTTGATGGTTTCTTGCCTGACATTTAAGTCTTTCATACATTTTGAATTTATTTTTGTATATGGTAAGAAAGTGGTCCAGTTTTATGCTTCTGGATGTCACTGTCCAGTTTCCAAACACCATCTGTTGAAAAGACTGTCAACAAATTGATTCATTGGATATTCTTTCCTGCTTTCTCAAAGATTAGTTGACCGTATATTTGTGGGTCCATTTCTGGTTTTTCTATTATGTTCCGCTGATATATGTTTTTCTTTCAGTACCATACTGTTACAATGAATACAGCTTTGTAATGTAGCTTGAAATCTAGAATCCTGATGCCTCTAGTTTTGCTTTCAGAATTGCTTTGCCTATTCAGGATCTTTTTCATTCCATACAAATTTTAGGATTCTTTGTTCTAGCTCTGAGGCAAACGCTCATGGTATTTTGATAGGAATTGCATTAAAAGTGCAGATTGCTTTGGGTATAATACAAAGTTTAACAATGTTTGGTTTTCCAATCCATGAGCATGGAATGCTTTTCCATTTCTCTGTGCCCTCTCCAATTTTTTCATGAGTGTTCTATACTTTTCAGAGTACACATCATTTACTTCTTTAGTTAGGTTTACTCTGAGGTATCTTATTGTGTTTGGTGCAATTGTATATGGGATTGATTTCTTGATTTCCTGCTGCTTCATTATTGGTTTATAGAAATGCAATTGTTTTCTACATGTTGATTTTATATCCTGTAACTCTGATGAATTCAAGTACTTATTCTAGAAATTTTTTTGTGGAGTCCTAGAGTATCATGTGGTCTGCAAATAGTGAAAGTTTGACTTCATCCTTTCCAGTTTGAATGGTTTCTATTTCTTTTTGTTTTCTGTTCTCTTATAGCTGAAACTTTGATCAGTAGACTTGGTGCAAGCAAGTAGGTGTGCTGGTCTTTTTTTTAGAGAGGCCTGCTGTGCTGATTCTCAGGCTGACTTGTTTCAGTGGAAATGTGCCTCCTGGGTACAGGGAGTGGATCTTGGTGTAAGTGGCTCTGGCTTCCACGTGGGGGCACTGGTTTGCTTCCTGAATGTTTTCAGTGCTGATAGGCAGGATGAATATGGAGCCACTATGCTTTCTAGTCCCAGAGCTGAGAGATCGTGCCCATACACTTCAGGGAACCCTCACAGAAGAGCAATCAACCCTTTTCTGCCCCCAGTTTCCATCAGAACCCTGCATTCACCCTGCCTGTGCCTGAGCTTTTTTTTTTTTAATTTTAATCTCAAAACTCAAAATTTAAGGACTCCCTAAACACTGACCAGCTGTGTTCCTCTGGGGGAGGGTCTCTCTAGGCTTTTGCTAGTCTGTATGAGGAAAGTGGTCACAGGACTGTGAAGCAATTCAGAGTTTATGTTAAAACAGAGCAAAAACCCTGCAGCCCTGCTTGCTGCCCTCAGTTGAGTCCCCACTCCTATACCTGGAAACAATGCAGTACATTGGCACCACCCGTCCTTCTTGTGACCTAGAGAATCTTCAGACTATGCTGTTACTCCTGGGATTCCACCCTGCTTCGCCACCTGAGCACTTTTAAATCAGGCACATCCCCCACTGTAGCACATTTCCATAAGTTCAGATATTGTGCTCTGCTGCTTATACTTTGCAGTATTCTCTGTAAGCAAGCT
Source organism: Lynx rufus (assembly GCF_022079265.1). Lineage (NCBI taxonomy): Eukaryota > Metazoa > Chordata > Mammalia > Carnivora > Felidae > Lynx > Lynx rufus. The sequence continues at coordinate 50,519,102 of NW_025814828.1, read as the reverse complement.
CCCTCCATGCTGCCCTACCCACAGCTCTGTCTCTCCCAAGTCAATTCTCCACTTCTCCTACCTTCAAGAAGGTGGTCACTTTTGTACTTGTAGACTTGGAGTTTTTCCTCTGTCAGACTTCCCATTGATTTCTTGGGTGTTCAGAATGATTCGATAATTATCTAGCTGTGTTGGAGTGATTAGAGAAGCTTATGGTCTCCCTACTCCTTTGCCATGTTAACTTTCCTCCCTTCATTACTTTAAATTTTCTATCAGGCATATTACTTATAACCAATTCACTTTGGTCCCTTGCTATGGTTTCATCCTGTACCTTCATTCGGGTGATGTTTCTCTGTCCTAATTTTGTCTGACTTTCTGTGTGTATTTTTGTGTATAAAGGAAGTCAGCTACTTCTCTTGACATTACTGATAATAGAATTATGAAGAAAAGATCCTGTAGTGCTCTGCACTGGCACTGGCACTTCAGGGTGTTTCTTATATGTGTGTTCTGTGTGCTCTGCTTTGGAGTCTCTGCTCCTTCATCCTTCTGTCCAGCTGTTTGTAGATGCTCTCTTTGCCTATTTTGGGAAATTTCTTTTATCAGTGTTTTATAGTTTTCAGAATATAGTTCTTTTATCCCTTTGGTTGGTGAGGTTTATTTCTAGGTTATGTTGATTCCGTTTTAAAGGGGATTCCTTAATTTCTCTTTCTAATTTCTCTCTCTGATATTTCATTATTGATGTATAGAAATGCAACAAATGCCTTTATTTTGATTTTGTATTCCATGAATTTACTGAATTTATCAATTCTAGCAGTTTTTTGTGGAAACTTTCAGGTGTTCTATAATCATATCATCTGGAAATAGTGAAAGTATCTCTTTGACAATTTGAATGCTTTTATTTATTTTTCTTGTTTGATTGCTGTAGGTAGGAGTTTGTGTACTATGTTGCATGGAAATGGTGACACTGGGCATCCCTGTCTTGCTCCTGACCTTACAGAAAAAGTTTTCAGTTTTTCCTCACTGAGGATGATATTAGCTGTTTTATTCATTTATGGCCTTTATTATGTTGAGGTATGTTCCCCTAAACTTACTTTGTTCATGGTTTTTAACATGAAAGGATGTTGCACTGTGTCAAATGTTCTTTCTGCATCTATTGAAATGATCACATCCTTCTCCTTCCTTTTATTAATGTGGTGTATTGCATTGATTGATGTGTGAATATTAAACCACTATTGCAACCCAGGAATAAATCCACTTGATCACGATGAATGATTTTTTAAAACGTATTGTTGGATATGGTTTGTTAGTATTTTATTTAGAATTTTTGCCTGTATGTTTATCAGTGATATTGGCCTGTAGATCCCTTTTATAGTGGTAACTTTATCTGGTTTTGGTGTCAGGGTAATGCTGGCCTGAGAAATGAATTTGGAAGTTTCCTCCAATTTCTACTTTTTGGAATAATTTTAGAAGAATAGGTATTAACTGTTTTTTGAATGTTTTGTAGAATTTAATCATGAAGACATATAGTCCTGGACTTTTGTTTGTTGGGAGTTTTTGGATTACTGATTGAATTTTTTTGCTGGTTATCAGTCTGTTCAAGTTTTTTATCTTCATGTCTCAGTTCTTATAGTTTGTTACTAAATATTATGTTTCTTCAATTTTGCATGTAGATTTTCATAATACTCTGTCTTTATTGTTTGTATTGCTGTGATGTTGGTTATAATTTCTCCTCTCTCATTTGTGGTTTTATTCATTTGGTTCCTTTCTCATTTTTTTGATGATTCTGGCTAGAAGTTTTCAGTTTTATTAATTTTTTCAGAGAATGAGCTCCTGGTTTCTTTGATATGTTTTATTGTCTTTTTAGTTTCTGTATCATTTATTTCTTCTCTAACTTTTAATAATTACCTTCTTTTGCTAGCTTTTGGCTTCATTTGTGGTTATTTTTCTAGCTCCTATAGGTGTAGGGGTAGGTTGTTTGAGATTTTTCTTGCTTCTTGAGGTATGCCTGTATTGCTATGTAATTCACTCTTAGGACTCATTTGCTGCAACTGAAAGCTTCTGTTCTGTTGTATTTTAGTTTGCATTTGTTTCCATATATATTTTTTTAATTCTTTCCTTTATTTCCTGGTTGACCCATTCATTGTTTAGTACCATATTTTTTAACCTCCATGTATTTGTGATCTTTCCACATTGTTTCTTGTGTTTGACTTCTAGTCGCATAGAGTTTTGGTCAGAAAGTTGCCTGGATGGCTTAAATATTTTGGTATTTGTTGAGGCCTGCTTTGTGACTTAATATAGATTCCATTCTGGAGAATGTTCCATATGCACTAGAAATGAATGTGTATTCTGCTATATTAGGATACAATGCTCTGAGTATATCTGTTCAGTCCATTTGTTCCAGTGTGCCTTTCAAAGCCACAGTTTTCTTCTTTATTTCTGTTTACATGATCTCTTCATCGATGAAAATGGAGTGCAAAAACCTCCTAAAATTATTGTATTATTATCAATTTTTTTCTTTATGTTTGCTATTATTTTTTTATGTATTTGTGTGCTTTCATGTTAGGTGCATAAACATTTACAATTGTTATATATTCTTGTTGGATTGTCCCCACTATTATGATATAGTGCTCTTCTTTGCCTCTTGTTACACTCTGTTTTAACGTCCAGTTTGTCTGATGTAAGTATTGTTAAGCTGTCTTTCTTTTGACATCTATTTTTGTGAAAAATGTTTCCCCATCATCTCACTTTCAATCTTCAGGTGTCCTTAGATCTTGGATGGATCTCTGGAAGGCAGCTTATAGAGGGTTTTTGTTTTTTATCCACTCTGATACCTTTTGTCTTTTGATATGAGCATTTAGCCCATTTACATTCAAAGTAGTTACTGATATATATGTATTTACTGCCATTTTGTTACTTGTTTTGTCATGTCTTTGGAGATTTTCTCTTATCCATTCTTGTCTCTGTCACTTTTGATTGCTTCTTTGAACACCAAGTGTCCCCTTTAATATTTCTTGCAGTGCTGGTTTAGTGGTCATGATTTACTTTAGTTTTTGCTTATCTGGGAAACTCTTTATCTCTCCTTCCAATGATAACTATGCTGGATAGAGTATTTTGGGCTGCAGACTTTTCCCATTCAGCATTTTGAGTATTTCATGCCACTCCCTTCTGGCTTGCCAATTTTCTGTTGAAAAACCTCCAGCTAGCCTTATGAATTTTCCCTTGTAAGTTAAGGACTTCTTTTGTCTTGCTGATTTTAAGGTTGTTCCTCATCACTATACTTTGCAAATTTAATGCTGCTGTCTTGGTATGAATCTTTTATTTATTTGTTTATTTATTTTAATGCAAATTCTATGTGCTTTCTGGATCTGGATGTCTCCTTATTTTTCCAGATGAGGAAGTTTTCAGTTATTATTTCCTCAATTAAATTTTCCGCACCTTTTTCTCTCTTCTTCATCCGGGACTCCTTTAATTAGAATTTTATTACATTTTTCTGTCTCTGTCTCAAAAATAAATAAACATTAAAAAAATTTAAAATGGGGCACCTGGCTGGCTCAGTTGGTTGAGCGTCCAATTTTGGCTCAGGTCATGATCTCACAGCTTGTGGGTTCAAGCCCCACATCAGTCTCTGTGCTGATGGCTCAGAGCCTGGAGCCTGCTTCGGATTCTCTCTGCCCTTCCCCCACTCATGCTCTGTGTCTCTCTGTCTCAAAAATAAATATACATTAAAAAAATTAAAGATCTTTATTACATTTTATTATACCTCTGAGTTCTCTAAGTCTATTCTTATAGTGTATAATTCTTCTTTATCTTTTTAGTTCAGCTTTATTATTTTCCATTATTTTGTCTGTTAGGTCAATTAATTCCTCTTTTTCTTCCAGACTGGGGTTAATTTCATCAAGCTTGTTTCTCATCTCATTTATTATACTCTTCATCTCTGATTGATTCTTTTTTAACCCCTTTTTCTCAGTGGTAAGGGGCTCACTGATTTCCTCTATTCTTTTTTCACCCCAGTGAATATCCTTATGATTGTTGCTTAAGTTTTCCATCAGGCATGTTATTTATATCATTAACAGCTAGATCTCTGGCTGTGGCCTTATCTTGTTCTTTCATTTGGGATAAATTTCTCTGTTTTGGCATTTTTCCCTAAGTTTCTGCCTACTTCTATGTTCCAGAAAAACAAGTTATATCTCCTGCTCCTGAAAGTAATGGCCTAATGAAGAAGGGGTCTTATAGTGCCCATGACCTGGTACTTCAGGGGATATCTCCCGTATGTGCTGTGTGTGTTCTGTGGTTGTGTTTTGGCCGCTCTATCCTTCAAGCCATTCATCTGTGTAGGCTATCCTTGCCTGTTGTGGGCAGTGTTTTGTCCCTCATCTCAATGTAATGAGTTTTATCTAGGTATGCTCTGGTATGCTTGTGAAATGATACCTGACTCCAGCTCCACCAGAACTGAATACCTGCAGAACTCTCTGATCAGGAAACATTGTGTGGGTGTTTGTTCTCGTCTTTTGGGTAAGAGGCCCATTGCACTGGGACTCAGGCAAGTGTGACTGATATGGGCAATCCCATCAGAGCTCAGTGGGGTGGGACTTTGTGTAAGCAAGTTAGGCAGAAAGTTTTGGCACTGCATTGCTTCCTGCTGGTGGCTCTGTGTTTAGCTGAGATTCAGAGGGAAATGGTGCTGGCCAGCTTCTTTGTTCCTGGAGAGGTGTCTCTGCAAATACTGACTCTCAGGAATGCACTCTGAGAAGAGCAAATACACAGAGAGCTATGTGTCCCAGGCATTCTTCAGATCACTGTTTCCGAGCTGTATGTCCCTAAGTTGTTTGTCTTTTCTCCAGGAACAGCCCCAATGCCTGCCACACTATTATCAGTCAAACTGATTCCAAATCTCTAGGCTTTTAGCCCTGCTGGTTGTAAAAACTCACAAAATTCAACCCCTCTCATTTTTGTAGCCTCAATGGCTTTGGGGAATCTTTCCTCTTGTGTGTTCCCTGTGTGATCCTCTCTCTCTCTCTTGCCCACATCTGTGACCATGGCTGTTTTCCCTCTGAAGCACCTGAGAACTATTTCTCGCTAAAACAACATCTCTGCACTTCTGATGCCTTCTATCATCTCAAAGAAAAAGAAATTAATTTAAATTTTAGTTAGCCAACATACAGTGCAATATTGTTTTCAGGAGTAGAATTTGGTGATTAATCACCTACATACAACTTCCAGTGCTCATCACAAGTGCACTCTTTAATACCCATTACCCATCTATCCCATCTCCTACTGACCTTTCTGTGTCAACCCTCAGGTTTCTCTCTACCATTAAGAGTCTCTTGTAACTTGTTTCTCTCTTTCTTCAATGATTTTTTTTAAGTTTATTAGCTCAAGTGGGGAAGGGAGAATGAGGAGTTGGAGGATTTAAGGTAGAAAAAAATTAAATAGTCATCATGGCAATAAAGAGAGTAAATTGACTAGGGCAAGGGGCAAAAAATTATGGCCTGTGGGCCAAATCTGATTATTGACTGTTTTTACAAATAAATTGTTTGGAACACACACCTCCTCATTTTTTTTCACATATTATCTATAGCTGTTTTATAATAGCAAGGTTGAATTGTTTCAGTGGAGTCCTCATGGCACACAAACCCTATAATATTTACTTGAAGCTTGAAAAATATTTGCCAACTTCTGGACTAGAGATTTGTACTATGATCATTTAACAGTGTAGAAGATCCACTTCAGGTTTTTTGACATAAATTGTGTGACTAATCAACATAGTTGTATATTTTTGTCCATTCTCATTGAGTTGCTCAGAAGTTACAATAGGCAAAGGTCAAATTTAATCAGCGTTGCATTTTGCCAGGCAATTTTGAAGGAGAGAGAGTCTAAGAAGTTAGGAGTTGTGGCTCTTATGATAGATCATGGAATCTAATCAAGGCAATGAAGAAAGTGTGAATAAAATGAGAGAATGATTCTGGAAGGTTGATGTCAGCGAGATGGCAGAATTGGAAGCTCAAAGGCCCCTTCCTGTCACAAAGATACAGATTCGACAACAGTACACAGAACAGTTCTCTTTGTGAGAAATGCAGAAACCAGTTAACAACCTCTTGTACCTCAAGCAAGCACAAAATAGGTATATCAAACCTGGTGGGAACTCACATGCCATAATTCCTACTTCTGGTCCAGCACAGCATGATCAAGAGGAAATCAACCTGCAACCTTCTCCCCAGAGAGAGAAAGAGAACACTGAAACATACATCCAGTGTTCAGACTTTTTAGGGTCTTATTTTTGTTTTGTCTGGATCTAGAGGCTGACAGGAGAGTGTACCATACTGGGGAGAACTGAGAACAAAGACAATGGCTTGAACAAGAACCCACTCACTCACCATAGTTACTCTCCAAGTTCAGGTGAGAAATCCCCCAACAATTGCCTTTCTTCCAGGAGAGGGAAAAAGTTGAAGCATGTACCTAACATACTAGCTCTTCAGGAAGCTGCCTGAGGTAATGGTATTTGGTTTCCCTGTCTTAGAAAATTAGTGGGATTCAGTATACTTTAGAAGCCTATGGGGACATATAGAACAAAAAATAGGTGGGCTTACTGCAGGACTACAGGACTTTTGATAAGTAGTCAAGACCAATACAACGAGAACTGGTTCTCAGAAGGGAAAGAGAAGATTGAATAATGCATCCAACATTATGGATTTTCAGAGAGCAGACCAATGGAATTGTTTCTGTCTTGCCAAACTTGAAGCACTGGTGGGACTTAACACAATCTAGAAATCTGGTAGCTACTAGGTATAAAATATAGCTGGTAATCTTATTTAATTTCCAGAGAACTTGTACCATGGACAGACAATGAAGGAACAGGAGATTATGACACTCTTAAAATATAAACCAGCACATCCTTGTACTTGGGATTTTATTTGAATAATTCCAGAGAAGACACATGCATAGAAAGAACTTGAGAAACCCTGAGAATCTCTAATAGTACTGATTAGTGAAGTATTTTTTTTCTGTACAAAACTAGTCCAAATGGACTGGAAGTGGTGACTTTTTTTTTTTCAAATGTGTGGATCCCAAGAAAATATTATAAACCATACAATGAAACAGAAAAGCATAGCTCAAAGAAAGGAATAATATTACTCTCCAGAAAACAACCTTAAAAAGGGAGATACATTAATTACCTGAAAAAAAATATTTCAAAATAACCACCATAAAAATCCTCAATGATTTCAGGAAGATAACATTTGTACAAATGAGAATATAAACAGATACAAATGATATAGAAAAAACAGAAAGTTTTGAGTTGAAGTATACAATAAATGAATTGCAAATTTGAATAGAATTTTTTTATAAAGTTTATTTATTTATTTTTTAGACAGAGTGGGAGAGAAGTAGAGATAGAGGGAGAGAGAGAGAATCCCAAGCAGTCTTTACACTGTCAGCACAAAGCCCTCTGTGGAGCTGGAACTCATGAACCATGAGATTATGACCTGAGCTGAAGTTGGAACCTCAACAGACTGAACCACCCACATGTCCCTCAATAGAATTTTTTAACATCAGACTTAATCAAGCCAAAGAAAGACTCATCTAGTTGAAGACAGTTATTTTGAAATTGTTCAATCTGATAAGGAAAAGGAAAAAGTATTAAGAAAACCTAGAGGACTTATAGGAAACCATTAATTGGGCAAATGTATGCATATGGGCATCTAGGAAGGAAAAGAGAGAGAAAGAAGGAAAACAATTATTTGAAGAATTAATGACCTAAAAGTTTCCAAATCTGGGCAAGGAAATAGACATGTAGATTAAAGAAGTATAAATACTAAAATGGTAGCATAGGAAGAAGATCTTAGGCTTGCCTTGTCCTTTGAACACAACTAGATAACAATCAAACCACTTTGAATACCCAAAAAATTGACCTGAAGACTGACAGAAAAAAAAAGCACAACTAGATAGAGAGAATAGGTCACATCCGGGAAGGTAGGAAGTATGGAGATGTGGTTTAGGGAAGAAATGGATTGCAGGTTTTCATGAGGGGAGGGAATCTTGGCCAAGGAGAACTGCAAGAGAGACTGGAGCACAGAGGGATAAGCATAAGAAAAATACTTCCCCAAAGCCATTGACTAGGAAAATAAGAAGTGCTGATTTTAATGGGGTTTTTTTTTTGCAACGAGCCAGACTCAAAGTTTGGAGGTGCAGAGATCTGTGGCCTTGGCTGGTATGGAGTCCTGAGGGCACTGCCCTACTCTTTGAGAAAAGGCAGGCAAGCAACGCTGAGGCACACAGCATGATGTGAGGATCACCTAAGGCACATGGGGAGAGACTGTTCTTGGACCACATTTGTGAGAAGTAGCATTGCCTCTTCAGGGACAAAAGAGCCAGCAGGTGTCATTGTCTTCATCTGTCTCTTGGCATAAGTGCAGAGAAACCCGCTGAGGGCGGCTAACCCAGACATTGTAAAGCCTGCTTTTCTCCAAATCCCAGGCCCCTGTGCTCTGGCACAATGGCCTTTCTCGATCAAATCTCCATCAGTCTTGGTGCAATGATACTTTCCTCCAGAAGACCAGTGCTGGTCATTTCCACACCATGTCTTTAAGGTTTGGACTTTTAAAAGTCAGCAGGCTTGGGGTGCTTGGGTGGCTCAGTCAGTTAAGCATCCGACTTCAGCTCAGGTCATGATATTATGGTCTGCAAGTTCGAGTGCCGCATTGGGCTCGTGTTGACAGCTCAGATTCTGTGACTTCCTCTCTCTCTGCCCCTCCCATGTTCACACTCTCTATCTCAAAAATAAATAACATAAAAATAAAAATAAAAAAAATTAAAGTCAGCAGGCATGGCTGGGATAGAGCCCAAAGTGAAATGTGCTGTTCCAAACAGGCAAGCAACCCAGAGACAGACAATGTGAAAACATAAATCTGAAAAAATGCAAATGAAAATGGACAAAAGCTCCAATCAAAAGATATAGGGTGTTAGAATGGATACAAAAAACAAGACCTATCTCTATGCTGCCTACAAGAAACTCATTTTAGAACTAGACACCTGCAGATTATAAATTAGGGGATGGAGAAATATCTATCATGCAAATGGACATCAAAGGAAACCTGGAGTAGCAATACTTATATCAGATAAACTAGATTTTAAACCAAAGACTGTAACAAGAGATGAAGAAAGGCACTATATCATAATAAGGGGGACAATTCAACAAGATCAACAGTTATATATATTCATGTACCCAACATGGAAGCAACAACATGTATAAAATAATTAATAATAAACATAAAGGAACTCATTGACAATAATCCAGTAATAGTAGGAAACTTTAACACCCCACTTATATCATTAGACGGATCATCTCAGGAGAAAATCAATAAGGGAACAATGGCTTTGATTGACAAACTCAACCAGATGGACTTAACAGATATATTCAGAACATTTCATTCTAAAGCAGCAGAAAACATTATTTCAAGGGCACATGGGACACTCAACAGGATAGATAATACACTAGGTTACAGGGCAGACCTCGACAAGTACAAAAATAAGGAAATCCTACTATGCATAAGTTCTAACCACAATGCTATGAAACTTGAGGTCAAAGACAAGAAAACTGCAAATGCCACAAATGCATGGCAATTAAATAACATGCTACAAAAGAGTGAATGTGTCAACCAAGAATTAAAGAAGAAATTTTAAAAAATACATGGAAACAAATGAAAATGAAAACATTATGGTCCAAAACATTCATTATAAAGCAATGGTACTGTTAGGAGAGAAGTATATAGCATCCAGGTCTACCTCAAAAGGCAAGAAAAATCTCTAGTAAGCATCGGAACCTCAGTTAAAGAAGGCAGAAAAAGAACAACAAATGTAGTCTATAATGAATTTATCAAACTCAAAACCCCCCAAAAAACAAATAATCCAGTTAATAAATGGGCAAAAGACTTGAATAAACAGTTTTCCAAAGAAGAAATCCAGATTGGCAACAGACACATGAAAACATGCTCAACGTCACTGATCATCACAGAAATACAAATCAAGACCATGATGAGATACCCAGGGAAATACAAAGCAAAATCATGATGAGATACCACCTCACACTTGTCAGAGTGGCTAAAATTAACAACCCAGAAAACAACAGATGTTGGTGAGGATGTGGAGAAAGAGGAACCTTTTTACACTGTTTGTGGGAATGCAAATTTGTGTAGCCACTCAGGATAATAGTATAGAAGTTCCTCACAAAGTTAAAAGAAGAACTACTCTATGACCCAGAAATTGCACTAATAGGTATTTACCGAAAGGATTAAAAAAATACTGATTTGACGGGGTACATGCATTCTGATGTTTATAGCAGCATTGTCAACAACAGCAAAATTATGGAAAGAGCCCAAATGTCCATCAATTGATCAACTAATGAATGGATAAAGATGTGATAGATATGTGTGTGTATGTTGATGTATATGTGATAGATATATATGTGTATATATGTATATTTATTTATATGTATATATAATTTACAATTATAAAACAACTATATATATATAACTATACAATGTAAAATATATAAAATTATACAACATAAAATATACACAATGGAATATTTCTCAGCCATGAAAAGGCAAGAATAAAATATTGCCTTTTGCAAGGATGTGGATGGAGCTAGGGTGTATTATGCTCAGTGAAATAAGTCAGTCAGAGGAAGACAAATACCATATTTCACTGATATGTGGAATTTATGAGAAAAACCAGATGAATATGGGGTGTGAGAAAAAAAAGAGGGAAGTGAACCATATGAAACTCTTAAGTATAAAGAACACACTGAGTATTGATGGAGTGGAGATGGTTCAGGAATGGACTAAATGGGTGAGGGGTATAAGGAGGACATTCATTGTGTTGAGCCCTGGGTGATATATGTAAGTAATGAGTCACAACATCTACTCCTGAAGTCAATATTACACTATATGTTAGCTAACTAAAATTTGACTTAAAGTCTGAAAAAAAAGTCTTTTGAAACACTATATAAAATAAATTAATAAATACAAAAAAGTAGACTTCAGAGGGAAAATGGTGGCATAGGAAGACACTGGACTCACCGCGTCCTGCAGATCACATAGATTCCACCCACAACTGCCTAAATAACCCAGAAAACCACCAGAAGACTAGCAGAACGGACTCTCTGGAGCCAAGCATAGAGGAGAGGCCCACGGAAGAGGGTAGGAAAGGCAGAGAGGGGTGCACGCTACACAGACTGGCGGGAGGGAGCCAGGGTGGAGGGGCAGCCTGCCAGCAAAGCAGAGCCCCCGAGTCTGGCTTGCAAAAGTGGAGGGGCCAGACGGAGTGGGTTGAGACAGAAAGCGGGACTTAAATCTGGAAGGTTGTAAGTTAACAGCTCTGCTTGGAGAGCAGGAGGGCTGGAGGACAACGGGAGGGAGAGTTGTTGAGCCCCAGATGAAAGAGCGCAGCATGGCGGGGAACAAAGACCCTCACCAGCGCCATCTACCTTGCCCATCCCCCAGCCAAAATCCCAAAGGGAACCAGTTCCTATCAGGGAACTTGCTTGCACCGGCAAACACCCAATGCTGTGCTTCTGCGGATCCATCCCTCAGGCAGGTCTGACTCCCACCCAGTGCCACAGGGCCCTTCCCGAAGTGGATCTCCAAAGGAAAAGCAAGCTGAGCCTACCCCTCCCTTCCCTGTGCACCTTGCTGATCCACCCCAGCTAATACACCAGATCCCCAGTACCACAAGACTGACAATGTGCAAGTAGCCCAGACAGGCCATGCCACCCCACAGTGAATCCGGCTCCTAGGAGACGGGAAGAGAAGGTACACACCAGTCTGACTGTGGCCCCAGTGGTGGGCTGGGGGCAGACATCAGGTCTGACTGCGACCCCACCCACCACCTCAAGTTATTCAAGACAGCACAGGGGAAGTGCCCTGCAGTTCCGCACCACACCAGGGACTATCCAAAATGATGAAACAAAAGAATTCCCCTCAAAAAAACCTCCAGAAAATAACGACAGCTAACGAACTGATCAAAAACAATCTAAACAATATAACAGAAAGTGAATTCAGAATAATAGTCATAAAATTAATCGCTGGGCTTGAAAACAGTATAAAGGACAGTAGAGAATCTATTGCTACAGATATCAAGGGACTCAGGAACAGCAAGGAGGAGCTAAAAAAAATGCTATTAATGAGCTGCAAAATAAAATGGAGATGACCACAGCTCGGATTGAAGAGGCAGAGGAGAGAATAGGTGAAGTAGAAGTTAAAATTATGGAAAAAGAAGAAGCTGAGAAAAAGAGAGATAAAAAAATCCAGGAGTATGAGGGGAAAATTAGAGAACTAAGTTATGCACTTAAGAGAAATAATCTACTCATAATTGGTATTCCAGAAGAGGAAGAGAGAGGGAAAAGTGCTGAAGGTGTACTTGAAGAAATAATAGCTGAGAACTTCCCTGATCTGAGGAAGGAAAAAGGCACTGAAATCCAAAGGGCACAGAGAACTCCCTTCAGATGTAACTTGAATCGATATTCTGCATGACATATCATAGTGAAACTGGAAAAATACAAGGATAAAGAGAAAATTCTGAAAACAGCTAGGTATAAATGTGCTCTAACATATAAAGGGAGACAGATAACACTCATGACGGATCTCTCTGCTGAAACGCGCCAGGCCAGAAAGGAATGGCAGGAAATCTTCAATGTGATGAACAGAAAAAATATGCAGCTGAGAATTCTCTATCCAGCAAATCTATCATTTAGAATAGAAGGAAAGATAAAGGTCTTCCCAAACAAACAAAAACTGAAGGAATTCGTCACCACTAAACCAGCCCTACAAAAGATCCTAAGGGGGATCCTGTGAGACAAATTACCAGAGACATCGCTACAAGCATGAAACCTACAGACAGCACAATGACTCTAAACCCGTATCTTTCTATAATAACACTGAATGCAAATGGACTAAATGCACCAACAAAAAGATATAGGGTATCAGAATCGATAAAAAAACAAGACCCATCTATTTGCTGTCTACAAGAGACTCATTTTAGACCTGAGGACACTTTCAGGTTGAAAGTAAGGGGATGCAGAACTATTTATCATGCTCCTGGAAGTCAAAAGAAAGCTGGAGCAGCCATACTTATATCAGACAAACTAGACTTTAAATTAAAGGCTGGAACAAGAGATGAAGAAGGGCATTATATAATAATTTAAAGGGTCTATCCACCAGAAAGAGCTAACAATTATAAATGTTTATGCACCGAATACTGGAGCCCCCAAATATATAAAACAATTACTCACAAACATGAGCAACCTTATTGACAAGAATGGAGTAATTGCAGGGGACTTTAATAGCCCACTTACAACAATGGATAGATCATCTAGACACATGGTCAATAAAGAAACAAGGACCCTGAATGATACATTGGATCAGATGGACTTGACAGATATATTTAGAACTCTGCATCCCAAAGCAACAGAATATACTTTCTTCTCGAGTGCACATGGAACCTTCTCCAAGATAGATTACATACTGGGTCACAAAACAGCCCTTCATAAGTATACAAGAATTGAGATCATACCGTGCATACTGTCAGACCACAATGCAATGAACCTTGAAACCAACCACAGGAAAAAGTCTGGAAAACCTTCAAAAGTATGGGGGTTAAAGAACACCCTAGTAAAGAATTAATGGGTCAACCATGCAATTAGAGAAGAATTAAAAAATATATGGAAACAAATGAAAATGAAAATACAACAATCCAAACACTTTGGGATGCAGCGAAGGCAGTCCTGAGAGGAAAATACATTGCAATCCAGGCCTATCTCAAAAAACAAGAAAAATCTCAAATACAAAATCTAGCAACACACCTAAAGGAAATAGAAGCAGAACAGCAAAGGCAGCCTAAACCCAGCAGAAGAAGAGAAATAATAAAGATCAGAACAGAAATAAACACTAGAGAATCTAAAAAAAACTGTAGAGTAGATCAATGAAACCAAGAGTTGGTTTTTTGAAAAAATAATACAAATTGGTAAACCTCTAGTCAGGCTTCTCAAAAAGAAAAGGGAGATGACCCAAATAGATAAAATCACGAATGAAACTGGAATTATTACAATCAATCCCTCAGAGATACAAGCAATTATCAGGGAATACTATGAAAAATTATATGCCAACAAATTGGACAACTTGGAAGAAATGGACAAATTCCTAAACACCCACACACTTCCAAAACTCAAACTGGAGGAAATAGAAAGCTTGAACAGACCCATAACCAGCGAAGAAATTGAATCGGTTATCAAAAATCTCCCAACAAATAAGAGTCCAGGACCAGATGGCTTCCCAGGGGAATTCTACCAGACATTTAAAGCAGAGATAATACCTATCCTTCTCAAGCTATTCCAAAAAATATAAAGGGAAGGAAAACTCCCAGACTCATTCTATGAAGCCGGTATTACTTTGATTGCTCAACCAGACAGAGACCCAGTAAAAAAAGAGAACTACAGGCCAATATCCCAGATGAATATGGATGCAAAAATTCTCAATAAGATACTAGCAAATCGAATCCAACAGCATATAAAAATAATTATTCACCATGATCAACTGGGATTCATTCCTGGGCTGAGGGCTGGTTCAACATTCACAAATGAATGAATGTGATACATCACATTAATAAAAGAAATGATAACCATATGATCCTGTCAATCGATGCAGAAAAAGCATTTGACAAAATTCAGCATCCTTTCTTAATAAAAACCTTCGAGAAAGTAGGGATAGAAGGAAAATACTTAAACATCATAAAAGCCATTTATGAAAACCACAGCTAATATCATCCTCAATGGGGAAAAACTGAGAGCTTTCTCCCTGAGACCAGGAACACGATAGGGATGTCCACTCTCACTGCTGTTGTTTACCATAGTGTTGGAAGAACTAGCATCAGAAACCAGACAACAAAAGGAAATCAAAGTCATCAAAATTGGCAAAGATGAAGTCAAGCTTTCGCTTTTTGCAGATGACATGATATTATACATGGAAAATCCGATAGACTCCACCAAAAGTCTGCTAGATCTGATCCACGAATTCAGCAAAGACGCAGTTTACAAAATCTATGTACAGAAATCACTTGCATTCCTATACACTAATAATGAAGCAACAGAAAGACAAATAAAGAAACTGATCCCATTCACAATTGCACCAAGAAGCATAAAATACCTAGGAATAAATCTAACCAAAGATGTAAAAGATCTGTATGCTGAAAACTATAGAAAGCTTATGAAGGAAATTGAAGAAGATATAAAGAAATGGAAAAAAATATTCTGTGCTCATGGGTTGGAAGAATAAATATATTAAAATGTCAATACTACCCAAAGCTATCTACACATTCAATGCAATCCCAAACAAAATTGCACCAGCATTCCTCTCGAAGCTAGAACAAGCAATCTTAAAATTCATATGGAACCACAAAAGGCCCCGAATAGCCAAAGGAATTTTGAAGAAAAAGACCAAAGCAGGAGGCATCCCAATCCCAGACTTTAGGCTCTACTACAAAGCTGTAATCATCAAGACAACATGGTATTGGCCAAAAAACAGACACATAGACCAATGGAATAGAATAGAAACCCCAGAACTAGACCCACAAAAGTATGGCCAACTAATCTTTCACAAAGCAGGAAAGAATATCCAATGGAAAAAAGTCTCTTTCACAAATGGGGTTGGGAGAACGGGACAGCAACATGCAGAAGAATGAAATTAGACCACTTTCTCACACCATTCACAAAAATAAACTCAACATGGATAAAGGACCTGAATGTGAGACAGGAAACCATCAAAACCCTAGAGGAGAAAGCAGGAAAAGACCTCTCTGACCTCAGCCACAGCAATTTCTTACTGGACACATCCCCAAAGGCAAGGGAATTAAAAGCAAAAATGAAGTGTTGGGACCTCATGAACATGAAAAGCTTCTGCACAGCAAAGGAAACAATCAACAAAACTAAAAGGCAACCAACGGAATGGGAAAAGATATTTGCAAATGACATATCGGACAAAGGGTTAGTATCCAAAATCTATAAAGAGCTCACCAAACTCCACACCCAAAAAACAAATAACCCAGTGAAGAAATGGGCAGAAAACTTGAATAGACACTTATACTTCTCTAAAGAAGACATCCAGATGGCCAACAGGCCCATGAAAAGATGCTCAACGTCGTTCCTCATCAGGGAAATACAAATCAAAACCACACTCAGATATCACCTCACGCCAGTCAGAGTGGCCAAAATGAACAAATCAGGAGACTATCGATGCTGGCGAGGTTGTGGAGAAACGGGAACCCTCTTGCACTGTTGGTGGGAATGCAAACTGGTGCAACCGCTCTGGAAAACAGTGTGGAGGTGCCTCAAAAAATTAAAAAATAGCCCTATCCTATGACCCGGCAGTAGCACTGCTAGGAATTTACCCAAGGGATACAGGAGTACTGATGCATAGGGGCACTTGTACCCCAATGTTTATAGCAGCACTCTCAACAATACCCAAATTGTGGAAAGAGCCTTAATGTCCGTCAACTGACGAATGGATAAAGAAATTGTGGTTTATATGCACAATGGAGTACTACGTGGCAATGAGAAAGAATGAAATATGGCCCTTTGTAGCAACGTGGATGGAACCGGAGAGTGTGATGCTAAGTGAAATAAGCCATACAGGGGCGCCTGGGTGGCGCAGTCGGTTAAGCGTCCGACTTCAGCCAGGTCACGATCTTGCGGTCCATGAGTTCCAGCCCCGCGTCAGGCTCTGGGCTGATGGCTCAGAGCCTGGAGCCTGTTTCCGATTCTGTGTCTCCCTCTCTCTCTGCCCCTCCCCCGTTCATGCTCTGTCTCTCTCTGTCCCAAAAATGAATAAACGTTGAAAAAAAAAATTAAAAAAAAAAAAAAAAGAAATAAGCCATACAGAGAAAGACAGATACCATATGTTTTCACTCTTATGTGGATCCTGAGAAACTTAACAGAAACCATGAGGGAGGGGAAGGAAAAAAAAAGGTTAGAGTGGGAGAGAGACAAAGCATAAGAGACTCTTGAAAACTGAGAAGAAACTAAGGGTTGATGGGGGGTGGGAGGGGGGGAGGGTAGGTGATGTGTATTGAAGAGGGCATCTTTTGAGATGAGCACTGGGTGTTGTATGGAAATCAGTTTGACAATAAATTTCATATATTAAAAATAAGTAAATAAAAAATAGAAAAAAATCACAAATTAAAATAAAATAAATAAATACAAAATTAAAAATATGTAATGTGTGACCTTTGTTAATATTAAGGGATATAAATAGTAGAGTTTTTGTATGAAATTGAAGATAAGGTTTTTATCAGCTTAAAATAGATTGTTATAAATATATTTTATATAAGCCATATTGTAACCACAAGAAAATTCCTATGCAAAATAGATTAAAAAATAATGACAGAGGAGTCAAAGCATGCCACCACAAAAACTCAAACAAACACAGAAGAAGATAGAAAGTGGAATAAAGAGACAAAATACAGCAAAACACAGAAAAATTTAGCAAAATGTCAAAAGTAAGACCTTCAAGTAAGTAATGACTTTAATGTATATGGATTATATTTCCTAATCAAAAGACAGAGAGGATGAACAGATAAAAGACAAGAGTTGACTATATTTTTCTACAAGGCACATTTTAGATTTAAAGACACAAGTAAAAGTGACACATCAGAAAAAGATATTTCATGCAAATGCTTAAAATAAAGCAAGAGTGGTCATACCTATGTTAGGCAAATAGGCCTTAAGTAAATACATACATACATACATACATACATAGTTACATACACACATACCTACCTACCTACATACATACTGTTACTAGAGACAGAACAGGACATTGTATATGACAAAGGTGAATAGGTAACTGATAGAATTGGATAAAATATTTGCAGATCATATCTTTCATGAGGGGTAAATATTCAAAATCTATAAGAAATGCCTACCTTGCTAAATAAATAAATAAATAACCCAATTAACCATATGCAAAGGGATTGAATAGACATTTATCCAAAGAAGATACACAAATGGCCAACAGATATATACAAAGAAAGTTAACATCACTAATCATCCCCAAAATGCAAATCAGAGCCACAATGAGCTATCATGTTACCCATGTTAAGATAGTCACTATTAAAAAGAATAAGAAAATAACAGGTGCTGGTAAGTATGTGGAGTAATTGGAAGTCTTGGGCTCTATTGTTTATAATTTAAAATGGTGCAGGCACTATGGAAGATAGAGTAGAGATCCCTCAAAAAATTAGAAATAGAAATACTATATGATGTAACTATTTCACTTCTGGGCATTTATGCAAAAGAATTAAAAATAAAATCTTGAATATATATTTGCAGTCTCATGTTCATTGAAACAGTATTTATAATATCTGAAAGGTAGAAACAACCTAGTGTTCACTAAGAAATTAATTAGTAAAACATGGGGCACCTGGGTGGCACAATCATCCGACTTCGGCCCAGGTCATGATATCACTGTTTATGGGTTCAAGCCCCACTTTGGGCTCTGTGCTGACCGCTAGCTCAGAGCATGGAGCCTGCTTCGGATTCTGTGTCTCCCTCTCTCTCTGTCCCTCCCCTGCTTGTGCTGTTTCTCTCTCTCTCTCAAAAATAAATAAAACATAAAAAAATAATTAATAAAAATGTGTTATATACATAAAATCAAATTATTCAGCCATAAAAAATAAGGGAAACCTGTTATTCCACAACATGGATGGAACACTAAGACCTTATGCTATTTTATATTAGTCACAGAAGGACAAATACAGCATGATTTCACACATATAAAGTAACTAGTGAAACTCAATGAAGCAGAAAGTAGAGTTGTGTTTGCCAATGGCTGGGAGGAGAGGTAAATAGGGAGTTGCTTTTCAATAAATATAGTGTTTCAGTTATGAAAGATGAAAAATTTCTGTAAAACAATGTGCAAATTGTTAATAACACTTTACTCTCACAAATTTGTTAAGAGGGTAAGTTCCGTGTTATGTGTTTTTTATGATACCATAATAAAAATTTTTAAAATAATGATAATAAACAACTGAGAGGGTAGAAGCAGTTAAAAGGAGGTAAGATAAATAGGAGTAGATGTTCTTGTGGGATTAAAGAATTGTACAGAGGACATAAATGGGTAAGGTGAAAAAATTGAAATTGAATAAAAATATGTAGGATCAGGGTAATGTATGGTTGTATAGAAAGTGAAAGAAAAGATTTTTGAAAGGAGAAAATTTTTTAAAACTTAGATTCCAGAGTGTTGGAATGGTATTATCGATCTTAGAAGCCCATTTTCATACTTCAAAGGGAGAGAAGAGGTAGCACATGGATAATGTTAGTAGGCACTGTTAGTAAATAGATATTTGAATGTAGATTATGCATATACTATTTGGGAGATAACAGGTAGCATTTGAGCTATGACTTAAAGAGAATTCTAAAGTTGTGTCACAGGGTTCTGGTGTCATCATTTCTGTAGTATTTAACATTCTTCTTAAAGATTTTGAGACAAATAAATCTGACAGTAACAGGAAGCTAAAGGGTCCTAAGTGTTCTTCTAAGAGTCATGTCTGTTAATAGATTCAACCTGATATATATATATATATATATATATATATATATATGATTAAATATATATATAATTATACATAATATACATATTATATATATATCATATATAAATATATATATATATATCACTCTTAATTACATTAATGAGCACATCTAAGGAGAATGAATTTAATCTGTTATTTTGATCAAATACATGTAGGTGTATGTGATAAGGTTGATAAGTTAAAAAAACAGTCCAGAAAAATATATAGATGCCGTGATGGGGTACATAAAATCCCAATGATTTCATTGCACAATCTTGGAGAAAGTTCAACACATTACTATTCATTTCTACACTTTGCCTCCACTCTTTCTGCTTTCTCAGAATCATATCATGCACCCTTGTCAACTCATTCAGTGGAATCCTCTACTTCTATTTTATCCCATTTCTGCTTTCAGACCTATATATGAGAAGTGTGTTCTATAAAACAAACAGAATGCAATGTTTCTATCTTTGGAACTAACTGCATAAGATATTGTTAGAAAATATTTTGTAAGTATTTTCTAAGCTATGGGATTTGACAAAAGAATCTATTTTCCTCTTCAGACTAATCATAAGGAGAAGTAAATAAATTGTCCTGGAAATAAAAACAGACAAAATATAAAAACTGACATTTTAGGAAGTTTGAATAAAATAATAGTTACACGAGTGCAAGTTATCTCTGTGTCAGAATTTCACTTGCTTAATTTAAATTGAAGTGATTAGCTTAGGAATGACAATGAAAGCCTACAAAACTATACAACATTACACCAAATCTTAAATTTTATCCAAAGTGAGGTTTTGGGCTTCTATTAAGGATTTGTTTTGTCAACTATGCCAAATGTTCTCTGAAAATCCGGAGTACTTATTCTTCCTGTTTCAACTATCTGGGAATCTCAGTGGTGTGTATAGGAAATGACTCAAAAAACTGGTTATTAAAGTCTGGGTTCAGCAAGACACTTCAATATTTCTATGAAGTTTCTCAATGGTATCCTAAATTTTGTTCATATGTGTGTATTTACACTTCTTCTGGAGAAAAGCACATGGACTTTATAAGAATATTAAATAGGTAGATGATATCTTGCCCTCTCCCTCACAAAAAGTTCAAAAGAACAATTACTCTAAACATACTGGAAATTACCAGTTACTGGCCAGTTGATGTTTAGTACACAAACTCTCTGGACCCCAAACATCATTTGGTAGCAAGGATTGATGGTTTAGGAAAACAATAGATTTGATGTGCATAATTAGTGTACTCTTAGTTATGAGTCCATTTTCAAATTGTGGACGTGCATTTTTAAGAAATGTTTTTGACAATGTATGGCATTATTAAGATTTTTTGGCCATATTATATGATATCATTTTTTTTAACGTTTATTTATTTTTGAGACAGAGACAGAGCATGAACAGGGGAGGGGCAGAGAGAGAGGGAGACACAGAATCTGAAACAGGCTCCAGGTTCTGAGCTGTCAGCACAGAGCCCGACACGGGGCTCGAACTCACGGAGCATGAGATCGTGAACTGAGCCGAAGTCGGACGCTTAACCGACCAAGCCACCCAGGCGCCCCTGATACCATTTTGATAAGCAGAAAATATAGTAGTTCAAGTAATGCAAGAAAAACTACCATACAGTGCTTTCAGATCCCAATGTAATCTTAAGTTATAAAGATTGAATTTGAATTTTGTTCCTCTTGCCAATGTGCCGTACTTTTTGTCTAAGTGGGCATAAGTTTTATGTTACACTTATCTGTTTGGGAACTACTATGGACAAAAATAAGACAATTTTAACTATTGCTATAGGAATAGCAATGTCTCCTGCAAATTCTTCAACAAAGAGTGAGGAGAGAGAGCATCCAAAGGGATGAAGGTCTGGAAAGTATCATGCTATATTTTATTTACAAGGAAGTAATCTAAGTTACCAAGATACATTGATATAACCAAGATAAATGGGACACCCACTTCAAAAACTACACTGATTCAATCAATCCTGGCAATCAACAGAGTGAAAGATATTACTCATTGTTATAGCATGAATGTCCCCCCAAAATTTATATATGGAAGCCCTAATATGACATTGGAAGGTAATTATGTCATAAGGGTAAAGCCTACCTGATGAGCCTCATAAGATCCCTCCATAGGAAGAAGAGAGCTAGTCTTTTCTGATTCTACCATTTGAGGACTTAAGGAGAAGCCGACCACCCACAAGGCAAGAAGAGGGCTCTGATCAAGACCAGGCACAATGACTTTGGACTTCTAAGACTCCAGAACTGTGAGAAGTAAATGTTTGTTGTTTAAGTCACCCAGTCTATGGTAATTTAATTTAGCAGCCCCAGCTGTCTAACACAACCATATCCTGGGAGAAACTGGTCCTTCTTCCTATATAAAGGCAACTTTTTATCCCTGCCAACTGACTATACTAGGGATACTTAATCAGTCCTGGAAACAGCATCCCTGGTACCTCTCTGATCTATTCCAACTACAGACTGCATGTTTCTACTGCTTTAACTGAACCTGTTACTAGAGTTTCAAGTTTTGTCTCAAACAAGTTACTTTGTAATGTTTTCATATAATTTGGTGGATGATTTAGGAAGAAAAACGTTGACTAGAATATTTTTGTTCTCATTTAAGTACCTGTACCTTTATATCTATTGAAGTTACCAAGTGTTTTATTTTTTTATTTTATGTTTTTAACTTTTTTTTTTCTTGAGAAAGAGACAGGTGTGAGTGGGGTAGTGGGGCAGAGAGACTGGGAGACCACAGGATCTGAAGCAGGCTCCAGTCTCTGAGCCACTGGCACAGAGCCTGACGCGGGGCTCGAACTCACAGACCGTGAGGTCATGACCTGAGCCGAAGTCAGATGCTTAACCAGCTGAGCCACCCAGGCGCCCCTTCTTTATTTTTTTTATGTTTTATTTATTTTTTTTATTTTTGAGAGAGACAGGTGTGAGTGGGGAAGGGGCAGAGAGAGAGGGAGACACAGGATCTGAAGCAGGCTCCACGCTCTGAGCTGTTAGCACAAAGACTGACGCGGGGCTGAAATTACCAAGTATTTTATACTGTAACTCTTAGTGAGTTATTTTTCAGCCTCTTCTCCAAAAGGTAATAATAATCATAGCCATTCTTCTCTCACTTGATTTTTCAATTTACCATAATTGAATTCACATGAATCCAACAAAACATAACTATTAAATTTGGGTGATTCATTCAGGTGAGTTAATTGAGGAATTGTTAAGGACTACATGTTTGTGTCTTTCCCAAACTCTTGTATAGACACTCTAATCATCAATGTGAGAATATTTAGAGAATGGGGCCTTTGGGAGGTATCTCTTTCAGGAGGGTGGAGCTCTGCTGATGGGATTAGTACACTATTAAAAAGAGACAGGAGAGAACTTTCTCAGTCTCTCTTTCCCACTCTCTCTTTGGGGCATGTGAGGATACAGCAAGAAGGCAGCTGTCTACAAGCCAGGAAGCAAGCACTCTACAAACACCAGATCTGCTGACACCTTTTTGACTTTCCAGACCCCAGAACTGGGAAAATTAATGTTTATTGTTTAAGCACCCAGTCTAAGGTATGTTTCTTACAGCAGCTCTAACTAATACAGCAATCAACAAAACAACACAAAAACAGCAACAAAATATTATATGCAAATTATAGTGACACCTTCTGAGAGGTCTGTGAAGTATAATTTTCACATGCAAATCAGTTGTGGACAGCGAAATGTAAGTCTGACCTAAATCTGCCCCTTCACTGCTTTGGCACCCATTCATTACATCTATATGTATTTGTGTAACTAAGCCTATCATTTCATTCATTCTCTCCAAGTAGCCTGTAAAGGAGGCAGAGCAAAGATTATGTTTCCCCAATGTCAGCTCTTGGCACAGTGTCTAGAAGATATTAAAAAGTACTCAATGAGTGTTTGACAAATTAATAACCAGTACACAGAAATACTGCTACTAGAGCTCATAACAGTTGAGTCCTTGCACAAGGATGTTTTACAAGCTATCATTTTCTACTTATTTTGAACTTCTTATGAAAGTTTGTCTTATCTGCCAAACTCCATGAGACTAAAGATACTGTCTTATTCTTTTGTACCTGCAGAATCCACTATTATGCCTTGAATACGGTGAATACTCAATAAATCTTAGTTTATTTTGTTTAAGCCAGGCTATGCAAACTACTTTAATGTGGTTTTAAATATAATGAGTTAAAACTTGGAAAACTAAAACCAAAAATTCAACAAGTACATTTATGAATGATTATTATTCAGATTCTTGTTACTAAAAAGTCATAATTATTTCCTTTCTATAAAAAGTCATTCTCTAAAATTTTTACTCTTAAACTGGCATTGAGTAACACAGATGTTACAAAACAATGTCAAAGTCAAGTTTTTTTTTAATGTTGTGATTGCCTGTGATTTAATAATACAATTTGGAAATAATCTATTAATCTTAACTTTATCATTCATTGTCTGGGTCAAGGTTTTTCCGTACTCAGTTACACATTTCACTGAATATGAATACTGATTTAGGGAAAGTATTTTTTTAAAGTAGAACTAACTCCTGTGTACCATGCTGATATACTAGCACAGTTAACTCCAAGAATTGGCCTATAATACAACCCATTAAATTCAGACACTGAGACTGTATACTGTGAATACATATTAAGTTTCATAGTAGAAGCAAGGGATGCTTTTCTTGATGTGAATCTTAATAAATAAGCTGAATCCAAAATAAATAGAGAAGATGGTGTTTTCATAACAAGCTGCCTTGTAAATTAATTCATATGTAACAAATCAACTGCTGCTGTGGCAAAAAAAAGTATGTTTTATATTTTATCCTCTTCAATCATAAGAGGAAGAAGAAGGAAAAAAAACCTTCATTGTATATAAAACCTTGTTCACTTTGACATAAGTCCTTCCAGCCATGGTCTCTTTTTGATTGAAACAAACTTAAACCATATTCCATTTCACAAAAGCAAAATGTGCTGAACATGTGGTTTTCAAAATAGAAGCATGTGCATCAACTGTTTTGCATGAAGATCCTTTCTGTGAAATGTCTCTGGGGAAATTTCATTACCAAAAGCCAGGGAGCACAGGAAAAGGGTGAAACAGACCAAGATCAAGCATTCCTGAAAGTGGATGTCCCAGGCAGAGGCACAAATGACATTCAATATACACACTTAGGGCCTCCTGTTGAGTTCTCTGTTTGGTAACCCAGATCAGGATGCTTGTTTAGTGGATAAAAGTGTAACTTTAGAAATTGACAGGAACTCTTGTGCTCTGACACCTGTATTCTCAGCTAGAGATTGTGGAAGGGGTATTAAATAAGCACACATTTCAAACTTCATTCTATTTTGCATTTTTACAACTCTCTGGTTTCAAAAGAGCCATTTATAAAACTGGCAGTTTAAGGATGCATTGACAACACTCAGTGGCCATTATTCTGTCTTTCCATTGTTAAAATACTTTTTTTAAAGCTATAACTATAAACTAAGGGTCAACCTGGCATTATCTTTACTGTAATAGTTGGCTTGAATTTGCATATGAATGGGTGTCTTTGTTGTAGACATTATCAATAATGCTATTTATATCTAATATAAGTGCTATGAACTTTGAAAGCTATCAACAGAGTCAATCAACAGTGAATATTAGCACTTCAAGGAAATCATCCCTTTCAGCCTGAAGAAAAAAAAAAAAAGAAGAGGTTGGGCTGTGAATTTTGACCTAGGAAGATAATAATGTCTTCCTAGATCTCATTATGCCTTATGTCCATTTAAGGCCATCTGGGACTCTGTATGATAAAAGACTGGTGCAAATGTATGAGCCCCTGGATCTAGCAATAGCCCTCTGGATATTAGGTTGGATTAGTAAATTTACTGCTAATCCAAACACTGTGAGTCAAATTTTGCCTGACACATCTGCACTATGAGTCTCTGAAAATTTTAGTAAGTTGAGATTTTAAAGAGCTGACAACAGCCTTTATGCTCCAGGCACAGGCTGCATGTCGTTTGCCATCAAGTGCAGTTCTTCATTCTGCATTCCCTCCACATTTGCAATGGCAGATCCTGCCCTTCCACTCCATGGTAATAGCCTTTGTCAGCCACAAACTTAAATTGTTCATGTGTTCTTATCTAGACCAAATAAATTTTGAGTCAATTTTTGCATAAGATATACATGATGTGAAAAGGAGATTCAAAAGGGTATGTATACCCTTAATTTCAGCCAAAGAAGGTTTCTGAAAACAAAGTTTTACTTTAATTCCTGCTAAATCACAAATAAAGCTACAAATTTGTATCCAAGGAACCATTATAGAATTTTGGGATTCTCACTGGAATTCTTGAATGTTTTTCAGATTAGGGGGTCTGTAATATC
The DNA here is from genome assembly GCF_022079265.1 of Lynx rufus. Classification (NCBI taxonomy): domain Eukaryota; kingdom Metazoa; phylum Chordata; class Mammalia; order Carnivora; family Felidae; genus Lynx; species Lynx rufus. Next base: position 50,493,142 of record NW_025814828.1, on the reverse strand, counting down.
AAAACATAAGTGGAAGTATTTTCAACTGTGATATGATAACTAATATAATTATATAGAGACATCTGAGCAGAAATCATGTCAGCAAGCATGAGACACAACATATAAAAAGATTCAGAAATTATATGTGTAACTTAAACCTGGATGACATTAAATTCTACTAAATGAAACCTAGCCTACTATTTATTGACAAAAGAATCTTGTACTAATATTAATAACAATATTATTTTTAACCTCCTATTATGATCCATGCTTTTTACATTCACCATCATTGATCTTCCCCAATCAGAATGAAGTCAATATCTTTATCTCCATTTTAAACATAAAGAAACAAGGCTCAGAAAAAATAAGTGACTGATCCAGGACCCAAAGTGGAGCCAAAATTTAATCCTTGATATCTCCATTTCTAAAATTCTCCATTTTTTACTATGGCACTGTTATGAGTTGAATGATGTCTCTCCCACTATGTATGAAATGGGATTATTTCATATATGTAAGGTTTGATCTTAATTTTTCTTTCTTTAATCTTTTTATTTAAATTCCACTTAGTTTAAAGCAGTGTTAAAACATTTTCAGGGGGCGCCTGGGTGGCTCAGTCAGTTAAACGACCAACTTCAGCTCAGGTCATGATCTCGCAGTCCATTAGTTCAAGCCCCGCATCAGGCTCTGTGCTGACAGGCTCTGAGCTGTGTCTCCCTCTCTCTCTGACCCTTCCACATTCATGCTCTGTCTCTCTGTGTCTCAAAAATAAGTAAACATTAAAAAGATTTAAAAAAAACAGTTTCAGGTGTACAATACAGTGATTCAACATTTCCATGCATCACCCAGTGCTCATCAAAAGTGCACCCCTTAATCCACATCACCTACTTAACCTGTCCACCTACGTACCTCCCTTCTGGTAACCATCAGTTTGAATTCCATACTTAAGGATATGGTTCTTAGTTTGCTTCTCTTTCTCTTTTTTTGTCTTTACTCATTTGTTTTGTTTCTTAAATTCCACATATTAGTGAAATCATATGGTATTTGTCTTTCTCTGACTGACTTATTTCACACAGCATAATATTCTCTAGCTCCATCCATGTTATTGCAAATGATAAGATTTCATTTTTATGGCTGAGTAATATTCCATTTTATGTATATACCACCTCATCCTTATCTATTCATCATCTGAAGGACATTTGGGTTATGTCCATGAATTGGCTATTGTAGGTAATGCAGCTATAAACCTCAGGGCACATTTATCCCTTTGAATTAATATTTTTGTATTATTTGGGTAAATACCTTGTGGTGCAATTGCTAGATTGCAGGGTAGTTTTACTTTTAACTTTTTTGAGGAACCTCCGTACTGTTTTCTAGAGTGGTTTCACCAGTTTGCATTTCCACCAAATGTGCAAGAGGGTTTCCTTTTCTCCACATTCTTGACAACACCTACCATGTCTTGTTATTGAGTTTAGCCATTCTGACAGAAGTTAGTCATTGTAGTTTTGATTTACATTTCCCTATAGATGAATTATGTAGATCAAATCTTCATGTGCCCGATGTCAATCTTTATGTCCTCTTTGGAAATATATCTGTTCATACCTTCCTCTCATTTTTAATCATGTTAAAGTAATCTAAATTGATTAAAGCAGTGTCAAGAATTAAGGAGGGCACATCTTGTGATGAGCACTGGGTGTTGTATGTAAGTGATGAATAACTAAATACTACACCTGAAACTAATATTGCACTGTATGTTAACTAACTGGAATCTAAATAAACACTTGTGGGGAACACAATAGAATAGATCAATGAGACCAGGAGCTGGTTTTTGGAATAATCAATAAAATTGATAAACTTCTAGCCACATTTAATAAAGGAAGTGAAAAAGACCCAAATAAATAAAATCAAAAATTACAGAGGATAAATAAAAAATAACAACACAGAAGTGCAAGCAATTATAAAACGTTATAAAAAATTATATAGCAACAAAAAGGACAACCTTCAAGAAATGGATAAATTCCTAAAAACATATAACACACCAAAACTCTAAAAGCAAGAAATGGAAAACATGAAAAGACTGACAATCAGCAAAGAAATGGAATTAGTAATCAATAAATTCCAAACAGAAAAAAGTCCAGGAATAGAAGGCTTCATGGATGAATTCTACCAAACATATTAAGAAGAGTTATTACTTTATTTTCAAACTATTCCAAAAAGTAGAAATGAAAGAAAAACTTCGAAATTCATTCTATGAGGACATCATTGCCCTGATAAAGATTCTGTAATGAAAGAGTAGTATAGGGCAATATTTCTGAACATAAATTAAAAAATCCTTAACAAAATACTCATAAACAAAATTTAAAAAACCTTAAAAATATCATTCATCACGTTGAAATGGGATTTATTCCTGTCTTTCAATTATGGTTCAATATTCATAAATCAATTAATGCTATGCATCAAGTTAATAAAATAAAGGATAAGAACCCTATGAAGATCTCAATAAATGCAAAAATAGCATTGAAAAGTAGAACACATATTCATGATAAAAAACATTCAACAAAGTAGGTTTAGAGGGAACATACCTCAACATAATTAAGGCAATATATGAAAAACCCACAGCTAATATCATACTCATTGGGGAAAAATTGAGCAGTCTTACTCTATGGTCAAGAACAAGGGAAGGATGTCCACTCTCACCAATTTTATTCACCATAGTATGAGAAGCCCTAGCCATAACAATAAGACAGCCAAAAGAAATAAAAGGGTTTAAATAAATAAATAAATAAATAAATGGCATCTAAATCGTGAAGAAGTCAAACTTTCAGTATTTGCAGATGATATGATACTCTATATAGAAAATCTGACAGACTCCACCAACACACTGTTGGAACTCCTAAATGAACTCAGTAAACTTGCAAGATACAAAATCAACATATGTAAATATGTCGTGTTTCTAAACACCAATAATGAAGCAGCAGAAAGTAAAATTAAGGAAAGAACTTCAATTACAATTACACCAAAAACAATAATACACATCAGAAAAACCTAAACAAAAGATGTGAAAAACCTGTACCCTTAAAACAATAAAACACTGATGAAAGAAATTGAAGATAACACAAGGAAATGGAGAGACATTCCATGCTCATGGATTGCGAGAATAAATATTGTTAAAATGTCTATACTACCAAAAGCAATATACACATTTGAGAAATCTCTATCAAAATACCACCAACATTTTTCATAGACATGGAACAAACAATCCTAAAATTTGTATGAGACCATTGGAGGCTTTGAATAGCAAAAGGCAACTTGAAAACCAAAGATAAAAGTATCACAATTCTGGACTTAAAGTTATATTACAAAGCTGTAGTAATCAAGACAATATGATACTGGAGCAAAGAACAGACACATAGATCAGTGGAGCAGAATAGAATACCCAGAAATAGACCCACAACTATATGCTCAAGGGAAACAAAAGCAAAAATAAAGTTTTGGGAATACATAAAAATAAGAGTTTCTGCACAGTAAAAGAAATGATCAACCAAACAGAAAGGCAATGTAGAGAGTGAGAGAAGATATTTGCAAATGACATATCCGATAAGGGGTTTGTATTCAAAATATATAAAGAATTTATAAAACTCAACACCCAAAACCCCTCCAGCAACAGTTTATTCTCTACAGTTGAGTCTGTTTTATGTATAGACCCTTTCTTTTTTCCTCCTATGTTCGTCAGTTTTGTTTCTTATATTCCACATATGAATGAAATACAATGGTAGTTATCTTTCCCTGACTGATTTATTTCACTTAGCTTAATACTCTCTAACTCCATCCACGTTGTTGCAAATGGGAAGATTTCATTTTTTCGAGGGTGCCTTGGTGGCTCAGTAGTTTAAGCATCTGTCTATTCATTTTGGCTCAGGTCATTATCTCATGGTTCACAAATTCAAGCCCTGCATCAGGCTCTGTGCTGACAGGGTGGAGCCTGCTTGGGATTCTCTCTCTCTCTCCCTCTCTCTCTGCCCCTCCCCTTCTCATGCACACACACTCTCTCTCTCTCGAAATAAACAAACATAAAAAAATATATTTCATTATTTTTGATGGCTGCACAATATTCCTCTATCTCTCCCTCTCTCTATATAGATTAGATAGATATAGATGATATATATGTGTATAGATATATATATATAGATATAGATATAGATATAGATTATATATATATATATATATCACATCTTCTTTACCAATTCATTGGTTGATGGACATTTGGACTATTTCCATAATTTGGCTATTGTTGATAATACTCCTAAAATCATCAGGGTGCATGTATCACATAAAATCAGCATTTTTTGTATCACTTGGGTAAATGCCTAGTAGTGCAATTGCTGGGTCATAGGGTAGTTCTATCTTTTTAACTTTGAGAGGACCATCCATGTTATTTTCCAGAATGGCTACACCAGTTTGCAACCCAATCAACGGAACAAGAGGGTCCCTTTTTCTCCAAATTCTCATGAGTATTCTGAGGTATTCTGAGTATTCTCTGAGTATTCTCTGAGTATTCTCATGAGGTGTGAGGTGGTATTTCATTTTACTTTTGAGTTATATTTCCCTGATGATCAGTGATGTTGAACATCATTTCATGTGTCTGTTGGGCATCTGTATGTGTTCTTTGGACAAATATATTTTCATGTCTTCTCCCATTTCTTTTATGTAATTTTAAGGTCTATCTATATCTATCTATCATCTATCTATCATCTAATCTATTGAGAGGGAGAGACACAGCATGAATGGGAGAGGGGCAAACGGAGAGAGAAAGAGAATCCCAAGCAGACTCCACACTATCAGCACACAGCCTGACATGGGGCTTGAACTCAGGAACCTGAGCCAAAATCAAGAGTTCGGCAGTTAACCAACTGAACCACCCATGCACCCCACTTATGCCCATTTATCAACTGGATAATTTGTTTTTCAGAGATTGAGTTTTATAAGATCTTTATATTTTTTGCATACTAACCCTTTATCAGATATATAATTTGCAAATATCTTCTCCCATTCCAAAAGCTGCCTTTTAGTTTTGTTGATTGTTTATTTTGATGTGCAGAAGTTTTTTATCTTCATGAAGTCCCAATAGTTTATTTTTTCTTTCCTTTCCCTTGCCACAGGAGACATATCTAGCAATAAGTTGCTATGGTTGAGGTCAAAGAGGTCTGCACCTGTGTTATCATCTATGATTTCGATAGCTTCCTGTCTCACGTTTAGGTCTTTCACCCATTTCAGATTTGTTTTTGTGTATAATGTAAGAAAGTGGTCCCGTTTCATTCTTTTGCAAGTTGGTGTCCAGTTTTCCAAACACCATGTATTGAAGATACTTTGTCACTGGATATTCATTCATGCTTTGTTGAAGATTATTTGACCATACAGTTATGAGTCTATTTCTAGGTTTTCTATTCTGTTCCAATGATCCATGTGTCTGTTTTGTGTGTGTGTGTGTGTGTGCCAGCACAATACTGTCTCATTACACCTTTGTAATATTACTTGAATTCTGGAATTGAGATGCTTCTAGCTTTGCTTTGCTTTTTCAAGATTTCTTTGACTATTTGAGGTCTTTTTGTGGTTCCATACAAATTTAGGATTCTTTCCTCTTGCTTTGTGAAAAATGTTGGTGGTATTTTGATAGACATGGCATTAAATGTGTAGATTGCTTTGGAAAGTATAGACATTTTAACAGTATTTGTTGTTCTAATCTATGAACGTGCAATGCAGTGTTTTTCCATTTCTCTTGTGTCTTCTACAATTTTGTTCATCACTGTTTTATAGTTTTCAGAGTACAGAAATTTTACCTGTTTGGTTAGCTTTATTCCTATTTTTTTGGATGCAATTGTAATTGGGATTGATTCCTTTTTTAAGTTTATTTATTTATTTATTTATTTATTTATTTATCTATAGCAGGAGTGGGGGACAGGCAGAAAGAGAGGGTGAGAGAGAATCCCAAAAGACACTGCATTCTCAGAATGGAGCCTGAGGTGGAGCTTGATCTCATGAACCATGAGATCATGAACTAAGCCAAAATCAAGAGTCAGGCACTTAAATAACTGAGCCACCCAGGCTTCTCAATAGGATTGATTCTTTGATTTCCCTTTCTACTGCTTCATTGTTGTATATAGAAAGATAACTGATATCTATACCTGAATTTTATATCCAGCAACTTTACTGAATTGATGTATCAGTTCTAGTGGTTCTTTTGGTGGAGTCTTTCATATTTTCTACAAAGACTATCATGTTATTTGTAAATAGTAAAAGTTTGACTTCTTCCTTGCAGAAGTGGATGACATTTATTTCTTTCTGTTGTCTAATCACTAAGGCTAGGACTACCAGTATTGTGTTACATACAAGTAGTGAGAGTGAACATCCCAGTATTGTTCCTGACCATAGAGGAAAAGCTCTCAATTTTTCCTCATTTAGGATGAGATTTGCTGTGGGTTTTTCATATATGGCCTTTTGTTATCCATATTTTGTTGAAGTATATTTTTTAAGAAGAATGTTGTATTTGTCAAATGCTTTTTTTGCATCTATTGAGAGGATCATATGGTTCTTCTTTCTTTTATTAATATGGTCTATCAAATTGATTGATTAGCAAATATTGAGCCACCCTTGCCATACAGAAATAAATCCCAATTAATCGTGTTGAATGATGCTCTTAATATACTGCTGGATTCGATTTCCTAGTACCCTGTTGAGAATTTTAGTATCCATGTTCATCAGGGATATTGACATGTAATACCCTGTTTAGTAGGATATTTGTCTGGTTTTGGATTCAAGGTAATGCTGGTCTCAAAGAATGAGTTTGGAAATTTTCCTTCCATTTGTAATTTTTGGAATAATTTGAGAAAAATAGGTATTAATTCTTACTTAAATGTTTGGTAGAATTCCCCTGTGAAGCCATCTGTCCCTAGACTTGTTTGTTGCGAGATTTGTGATTAATGATTCACTTCCCTTGCTGGTTATTGGTCTACTCATATTTTCCTTTTCTTGCTCTTACAGTGTTTGCAATTTATATGTTTCTAAGAATTTATCTATTTCCTCAAGGTTGTCCAATTTCTTGACATATAATTTTTCACAATATTCTCAAGTAATTGTTTGTCTTTCTGTGGTTTGGATATTATTTCTCTCTTCTCATTTGTGGTTTCATTTCTTTGGATCTTCTCTATTTTCTTTTTGATAAGTCTGGCTAAGGGTTTATCAATTTCATTAATTTTTTCAAAGAACCACGTATTTGTTTCATTGATTAGTTCTTCTGTTTTTTTTTTTAATTAGCAAATGATTGGTTTTGAGTATTTATTACCTTTGTTTTTATTATAATGTACTCATTGGTAGGTTTAAATAGTTTAATTTTTTTTAATTTTATTTTTTTTATTTACATCCAAATTAATTAGCGTATAGTGCAACAATGATTTCAGGAGTAGATTCCTTAATGCCCCTTATCCATTTAGCCCATTCTCCTCCCACAACCCTTCCAGTAACCCCCTGTTTGTTGGCCATATTTAAGAGTCTCTTATGTTTTGTCCCCCTCCCTGTTTTTATATTATTTTTCCCTTCCCTTATGTTCATCTGTTTTGTCTCTTAAAGTCCTCATATGAGTGAAGTCATATGATATTTGTCTTTCTCTGACTAATTTTGCTTAGCATAATACCCTCCAGTTCCATCCACGTAGCTGCAAATGGCAAGATTTCATTCTATTTGATTGCCGAGTATATATATATATATATATATACCACATCTTCTTTATCCATTCATCCATCGATGGACATTTGGGCTCTTTACATACTTTGGCTATTGTTGATAGTGCTGCTATAAGTATTGGGGTGCATATGTCCCTTCAAAACAGCACACATGTATCTCTTGGATAAATACCTAGTAGTGCAATTGCTGGGTTGTAGAGTTCTGTGTTTTAAAGGTTTTTTTTTTATTATTATTTATTTATGTTCTAGTCTTCATTATTTCCCTTCTGCTCTCTTAGGCTTCTTTTGTTCTTATTTTTAAGCTTGTTAAGTGTAATGTTAGGTTGCTTACTTGAGAGTTTTATGGCTTCTTGAGTTAAGCATGTATTGCTATATACTTCCCTGTTATGACTCGTTTTGCAGTCCAAAGGTTTTGGACCATTGTGTTTTCATTTTCATTTGTGTCTATATATTTCTTTTACTTACCCTTAAATCTTCTAATTGACCCATTTATTGTTTGCTAGGATCTACTTTAGCTTCCATATATTTGTGGTTTTCAAAATTTTTCTTGTTGTTGATTTCAAACTTCATAGCACTGTGGTCAGAAAATATGCATGGGATGATCTCAATCTTTTTTTTACTTTTTGAGGCCTGATTTGTTATCTAGTATATGATCTATTCTGGAGAATGTCTCATATGGACTTGAAAATAATGTGTATGCTGCTTCTTTAGAATGAAATGTTCTGAATATATTTGTTAAGTCCATCTGGTCCTGTGTGCCAGTAAAAGCCAGTTTTTTTTCTTGACTTTCTGCTTAGATAACCTTCAATAGATGTGAGTGGGTTGTGAAAGTCTTCTATTATTATTGTATTAGTATCAGTGAATTCCTGTATGTTCATTAGTGTTTTATATTTTTAGATGCTCCCAAGTTGATGGCATAAATATTGGCAACTGTTAGATCCTCTTGTTGGATAGACAAATTTATTATGATAGAGTTCCTTTTTTCTTCTCTTGTTATAGTGCTTGTTTTACAAATTAGTTAGTATGATACAAGTATTGCTACAACTGCATTCTTTTGAAGTCCATTTGATTGTAATGTTTCTCCATCTCCTCACTCTCAATCTGCAGGTGTCTTTAGGTCTAAAATGTGTCTCTTGTAGGCATCATGGAACTGGGTCTTATTTTTTGTCCATTCTAACACACTATGTCTTTAGATTTGAGCTTTTAGTCCATTTACATTCAAAGGAATTATCAATAGGTATGAATTTAGTGTCATTGTATTACTTGTTTTGTTGTTGTTTCTGGAGATTTTCTCTGTTCCTTTCTTTTCTTTGTCACTTTTGGTCTTAACTTCCCAAAGAGTTTCTTTTAATATTTCCTGCAGGCAGGGCTGTTTTAATGGTCACAAATTCCCTTAGTTTTTGTTTGTTTGTTTGTTTTGTTTTGTTGTTGTTGTTGCTTTTTTTTTTTGTATGGGAAATTCTTTATCTAGCCTTTTATTCTGAATGATTATCTTGCTGGATAGAGTATTCCTGGTTGCAAATCTTTCCCATTCAGTACAATGAATATGTCTTGACATTTCCTTCTGGCCTGCCAAGTTTCTGTGGAGAGATTTGCTTCTCCTCTTATAGTTCTTCCCTTGTAATTTAGGGATTTCTTTTTTCTTACTACTTTTAGGATCTTTTTCTTTATTTCTATCTATATTTTCCAAATTTAACTACAATATGTCTTGGTGTTGGCCTACTTTTGTTGATTTTGATAGGAACATCCATGCCTCCTGGATTTGGATGTCTGTTTCCTTCCCTAGATGAGGAAAGTTTTCATGTATGATTTGCTGAAATAAACTTTCTGCTCCTTTTTCCCCTCTCTTGTTCTTCTGGGACTCATATGATATGAATGTTATTGAGGTTGATGGCATCACTGTGTTACCTAAGTCTATTTTCTTGCTCCAAGATGTTTCTTTACCTCTTTTGTTCAGCTTCATTATTTTCCATAATTCTATCTTTTATATTACTTATTCATTCCTCTGCTTCTTCCATCTTTGTGGTCATTACATCCACTCAGTTTTAAATCTATTACTGCATTTTTCATTTCAGTCTGGTTTGTTTTAAGCTCTATTGTCACTGCGGTAAGGATCTTTAATGTCTTCTATGCTTTTCTCAAGCTCTGCTGGTATCCTTATGATTGTTGCTTTAAATTCTGGATGAGGCATATCACTTATAACTCTTTCAATTAAATCTTTGGTTGTGACCTTTTTCTTTTTTCTTTTTCTCTTTTCTTTTTTTGCTTTTTTGTTTGTTTGTTTCTGGATGAATTCCTCCATCATGGCATTTTGGGTAGGTCTCTCTTCTTCTCTGTGTTAGAAAAGAATGTTATGTTTCCTGCTCCTGAGAGTAATGGCTTTATGAAGAAGAGGTAATATAATGCCCTAGGACTGGTGCTTCAGGAAATGTTTCTGGTGTGTGCTGTATGCACTCTGCTGATGTGTTCTGGCTGCTCTATCCCTCAAGTCAGCCTTGTACCAAAGTTCTCGTTGCCTTCAATGGGGAGTATTTTAACCTAGCCAGAATGTGTCAAGTTTTAACTAGATGTGCTCTGGTCTGCTTGTGAAAAGAGACCCAATGCTATTTTCACTAGAAATGAAACTTTGTAGGACTCTACGTTCAGTAGAGGTAGTGCATGCAGTGGTTTCTGCTGGTCTCCTGAGGGAAGAGCTAGCCTTTCTGGTCTTTATGTACACATACTAAAAAACACAGCCCCAACAGAGTGCAGGTCAGGAGAGTGTCATGATGTAAGCAGGTTAAGCAGTTTTTTTGCTGGGTTGTTTACTGATGTTGGTTTGTGCTGAATGAAGGGAGAGGGAAGTGGCACTTTCCAGCTACTTTGCCCTTGAAGAGGGGAGTTTGTGATTATAGCTGTTAGGGAAGCCCTCTCATAATTGTGAATATTTCCCCTCATACCTCCTAGGCATTTTTCAGATTTCTGTTTTCATAATCTCTGAGTTGCTTACCTTCCTTGAGGAGTATGGTGTACTTTGTGCTCCAACCCAGCCAGGCTGTCTGAGTTTTAAAATTCCAAATTTTAGGGACCTGCTGCAGCAGGGAACCATGCTGGTATTCTTGATTTGGGTCTAGCCACTCTAGGATTGATGCAGGTATGGCCTAGAAGGGAAATCACACCAGAGCACTGGAGTTTGGGATTTGAGGCAAAGTAGGCTAAACAGTGTGCAGGTTAGCTACCCTGAACAGATGTCTCTTCACCTATGCTGAGGGACAGAGGAGGTAAATGCCACTCACTGGCTCTTTTGTCCCTGGAGAGACAATGCCACCTGTCTCAAATGTACTCCAAGAAGATTGAACATTCTCTCCCAATGCTCTTAGGCAATCTTCAGATTGTACTGTCTCCCCATGGGTTACCTGCCTACTTTCTCTATGGGAGCAGTTCCATGTCCTCAGCACTCTAGACCAGCCATGCAAGGGACCTCTAAATATCCAGTGTTTGAGCCTCACTGGTTGGAAAAAATAGCAGCATTCACCTCCTCTCATTTTCCCAGTCACTGGCTTTGGGGAAGTTTTGTCCTTTTGCAATCCCCTGTGTGCTCTTCTCACTCTTGCATTTCTCTGCAAACAAGGCTCCCTCCCCTCCACAGCACCTGTGAATCTTTTCTCCCCCAATCCATGTTTCCACACTTCCTAAATTCCATGATGTGGCCTCTTGTCTTCTTGTAGTGTGCACTTTGTTCTGTCAGTTCTCAGATAGATTTCATGGATATTAAGAATGATTTGATATTTATAGAGCTCTGTTTGAGGGACGAGGCAAGCCTAGGGTCCTCCTACTACTCTGCCATCTTAGCTCCCCTGAAAACACTTCTACCTGTTCTATTGGTGTTTAGTTTCCATATCATTTATTTCTTCTCTAATCTTTATTTCCTTCCTTATGCAAACTTTTTGGTTTAATTTTTAGATACTTTAGGTGTAAAGTTAGGATGTTTATTGGAGATATTTCTTGCTTCTTGAAGTAGGCCTATATTGCTATATACTTCCCAATTTGTACTGCTTTTCCTGTGTCTCAAAGGTTTTGGATCATTGTGTTTTCATTTTTAATTAGTTTCCATGTATTTTTAAATTTCTTCTTTCATTTCACTCTTGACTCAATCATTGTTTATTACTATGTTGTTTAACCTCCATGTATTCAAGGAAATTTACCAAACATTTAAAGAAGAGTTAATACCTATTCTTCTCAAATTATTCCAAAACATAGAAATGGAAGGAAAACTTCCAAATTCATTCTAGAAGACCAGTATTACTCTGATTCCAAAACCAAACAAGAACTCCACTAAAAAAGAGAACTACCACTGAATATTCCCAAAAAAACATGGATGCAAAAATTCTCAAATATATGAGCAAATCGAATCCAACAGTACATTAAAAGAATCATTCACCACGATCAAGTGGGATTTATTCCTGTGCTGCAAGGGTATTTCAAGATTTGCAAATCAATCAACCTGATACACCCCATTAATAGAAGAAAGGATAAGAAATTCATGATCATCTCAATAGATGCAGAAAAGCATTTGACAAAGTAATACATCTATTCATGATTAAAACACTCAACAAAGTAGGATTAGAAAGGAAAACAAAGCTGGAAGTATCACAATTCTGGACTTCAAGTTATATTACAAAGCTATGGTGATCAAAACAGTATGGTCATGGCACAAAACTATACCCATAGATCAATACAACAAAATAGAAAACCCAGAAATGAGTCCATAATTATGTGGTCAATTAATCTTTGACAAAGAAGGTTAAAATATCCAATGGAAACAAGTTTTTTCAAAAAATAGTTTTGGGAACACTGGACAGCAGCCTGCAAAAGAATTAGCCTAGACCACTTTCTTACAACAAACACAAAAATAAATTCAAAATGGATTAAAGACCTAATGTGAGACATGAAACCATTAAATCCTAAAGGAGAATAGAGGAGGTAACTGTTTTGACATGGGCCATAGCAACCTCTTACTAGATATATGTCCACAGGCAAGGGAAACAAAAGCAAAAATAAACTATCGGGAATTCATCAAAATAAAAACTTCTGCATAGTGAAAGAAAGAATCAACAAATTAAGGGGAAACCTATAGAATGTAAGAAGATATTTGCAAATGAAATACCTGATAAGGGATTAGCATCCAAAATATATAAAGAACTTATTAAATGCAGCAGTCTAAAAACAAATAATCCAAATACAAAATAGGCAGAATACATGAATAGGTATTTTTCCATAGAAGACATACAAATGGACAAAAGAAACATGAAAACATGCCCAACATGCCCAACATCCCTGACCATCAGGGAAATACAAATCAAACTACAATGAGATATCACCTGATACCTGTCAGAATGGCTAAAATTAACAACACAGGGAAAAACAAGTGTCTGGGGGGGATGTGGAGAATGGGGAATTCTCTTACACTTTTGGTGGGTATGCAAACTGGTGCAGCTACTCTGGAAAAGAGTATTGGAGTTCCTCAAAAGTTAAAAATAGAACTACCATACAACCCAGCAATTGCACTACTAGGAATTTACCCAAAGAATGCAAAAATACTAATTCAAAGGGATACATGCACCTCAACGTTTATGGAAACATTATATACAATAGACAAATTTATGGGAACAGCCCAAATGTTCATCAACTGATGAATAATAAAGATGTTGTGTGCATATACAATGCAATATTTCTCAGCCATAAAAAATAAAATCATGGGACACCTAGGGGGCTCAGTTGGTTAAGTGTCCAACTCTTGGTTTGGGCTCAGGTCATGACCTCACATTTCATGGGCTTGAGTCCTGCATTGTGCTCTGCTCTGGATGTATAGAGCCTGCTTGGGATTCTTTCTCTCTCTCCATCTCTGCCCTTCCCCTGCTCTCTCTCTCTCTCTCTCTGTGTCTCTCTCTTTCTCTCTCAAAATAAAGTAATAAACTTTACATATAAAACAGAATGAAATCTTGCCACTTGCAATTATGTGGATAGAACTAGAGAGTATTATGCTAAGCAAAATAAGTCAGGCAGAGAAGTAAAAATACCATACAGTTTAAGTCACATGTGGAATTTGTGAAACAAACCCAAAGAATATAAAGAAAAAAATATACAGAAGAAAACCAAGAAACGGACTCTTAACTATAGATAATAAACTGATGGTTACCAAAGGGTTGGTGGGTGGGAGAATGGGTTAAATAGGTGATGGGGATTAAGGAGCACACTTGTGATGAACATTAGATATTGTATGTAAATTTTGAATCACTAAATTGTAGACTTGAAACTAATATTGCCCTGTATGTTAACTAACTTGAATTTAAATAAAACCTTTAAAAATAAAGGTATATTATAATCAAAATAAAAAAAACAGACAAAAGTTATGCCTCAAGAAAAACAAGAGACAAAATTCATCTTATATCTTATTTGTAGAGGAACAAAAGAATTACAATAGATATATCATCAGAGAAACAAAAAAGAGTGCACTAAAAAGAAAAAACTGCATATGTGTGGGAAAATTATTCTCCAAAAGTAATGGAGAAATTAAGACTAACAGATCAACAAAAAAGGGGGAATTAATTTCCAACACACCTGCAATATAAGTAATAATTCTTTTGGGGCGCCTGGGTGTCTCGGTTAAGCTTCCGACTTCGGCTCAGGTCATGATCTCACGGTTTGTGAGTTCCAGCCATGCGTCAGGCTCTGTGCTGACAGCTCAGAGCCTGGAGCCTGCTTTGGATTCTGTGTCTCCATCTCTCTCTGCCCCTGCCCCACAGGTGCTCTGTCTCTCTCTCAAAAATAAATAAAAAAATGTAAACAAAAATTAAGTAATAATTCTTCTAGAAGAAAAACATACAGTTTATAAAATTGAATCTACATAAAGAAAAGAAAGGACTAGGAAGCAATAATTTAAAGTAAAATAAGTTATTTTATTTTTTATTCTTAATTGAAATAAAGATTTCTGTTTTTTAAAAGCAATACTACTAACAAGTTATTAAGTAACTATGACATTTGGATAAGTGGAATCAATGACAGCAACATCATTAGGAATGGGAGAAAAGAATTGGGAATTCTCTGTGATAAGGCACTTGTATTTCATGTGAAGTGGTATAATGTCATTTGAAGCAGTACTTAGATTATTTTAAATAAGCATATTATAAACTTCAGCAAAATACTATTTTTAAAGGATAATAAGAGAAAAAATGGAATCCTATAAAGCTCTCTATAAAAGTCAAAGAAAATAGAAAAATGAAATAAGGATAGTAGCAATTAGTATAAAATTGTTATAAAAATGTTATATATTAACCTAAGAATAAAAATAAGTCATTTTAAATGTAATAGTCTAAATAGAGTAGTTAAAAACACATATTTTGGGGGCATCTGGGTGGTTCTGTTGGTTAAATATTAGACTCTTGATTTTGGCTCAGGTCATGATCTCACAGTCATGAGACTGAGCCCTGCAGTGGGATCTCTCAAAATAAGTAAACATTAGAAACATAAATCCACTATAAAAGTTTGTGTTATATATTTATTTATTTACATTTTTGTTTATATTTATATTTATTTTTTGTTCTTTTAAAGAGAAAGAGAGAGAGAGAGAGAATGAGTTGGGGAGGGGCAGAAAGAGAGGGAGAGAGAGAAACCCAAGCAGGCTCCCCGCTGTCAGTGCAGAGCTCGATGGAGGGCTGAATCCCATGCACAGTGAGATCATGACTTGAGCTGATTTATCAAGAGTTGGATGCTTAACCAATTCAACCACCCAGGCACCCCACAATGGTCTTTAAAAATGACCCTTTGTATCCAAAATATATAAAGTACTTATAAAACTCACTCAACACACAAAAATGAATAATCTTATTAAAAATAGGCAGAAGACATGATAAACATTTTTTCAATGAAGACATAAAGATGGCCACCAGACACGTGAAATGATGTTCAGCATCACTGATCACCAGGTAAATAGAACTCAAACTATAAGGAGACATCAACTCACATTCAGAATGGATAAAATAACATAAGAATCAACAGGTGTTGCTGGTAATGTGGAAAAAGGGGAACCCTCTTGCACTGTTGGTGGGAATGCAAACTGGTGCAGCCACTCTTGAAACAGTATGGGGGGGGGTCCTCAAAAATTTAAAAATGGAAGTACCATATGATCCAGCAATTGCACTACTAGGTATTTACCCAAAGAATAAAAAATACTAATTGAAAGGGATACATGCACTCCTATGTTTATAGCAACATTATCTACAGTAGGCAAATAATGGAAGTAGCCTGTGTCCATTGAACAGATGAATGGATAAAAAAGATGTGGTATACACCCCCCACACACACACACAAGGACACACAGACACACGCGCGCGCACACACACAAACACACACAGACACTGGGATATTACTAACCTATTAGAAAAAGAATTAAATCTTTCCACTTGCAATGACATGGATGGAGCTAGAGAATATTAAACTAAGAGAAATAAATCAGTCAGAGAAAGACAAATAGCATATGATTTCACTCATATGTGGAATTAAGAAACAAAAGAAATGAGCAAAGAAAAGTCCTGTAGACTAAGAACTTACTAGGAGCAAGGGAATTAATATTTACTGTACTCTTAACACTGCACCAGACACTGTGTGAGTTACTTTGTGCATATTATTTCAAGTAATTTTCATAGCTCTGGTGTACATGATGTTAGATGTTATTTCCATTATACATGTAGGATAACTAAGTTTCAGAAGGCTTAAATAACATGCCTAAGTTCTCAAGGTTTCTTTTTTTATAAGTTTTGGAATTACAATTACACTCAGTGTTATTTGCATTAAAACATATATTTCTATTTTGAATTCCATTTTTATTTATTCATCCTAGAATATGTACTGCAAATGAACCGGCAGGCCAGTACCATGTCAAGAAAAATAAAGCAAAGATATTCTGAGAATAGAAGATGGTATAATATGGTGGCAAACAACATGGGATTTGACAGCAGAGAAATGTGGGTTAAAAAGTGGGATCTGGGGGCGCCTGGGTGGCGCAGTCGGTTAAGCGTCCGACTTCAGCCAGGTCACGATCTCGCGGTCCGTGAGTTCGAGCCCCGCGTCAGGCTCTGGGCTGATGGCTCAGAGCCTGGAGCCTGTTTCCGGTTCTGTGTCTCCCTCTCTCTCTGCCCCTCCCCCGTTCATGCTCTGTCTCTCTCTGTCCCAAAAATAAATAAACTTTGAAAAAAAAAAAATTTAAAAAAAAAAAGTGGGATCTGTTTTTTTATGCCTTCAAGGAATCCATTTATACTCCATAAGTGTTTTTTATTCTACAAAATGTAGGCAATGATATTTACTCCAAAGTGTTATGAAGATTAAATAAAACAATGCATTTAAAGTACACAGTACAAGACCTGGCATATGGTATTCAAGTGGTTGTTGATACAGTTATAGCCAAGAGAAGTTGAGCATCCAGGAAAATCTAACTCATTTTCAATAAAGAGTTACATGGGCATGGGTAGATAACTAAATGATGGGCAGATAACTAAGTCATTTTCATGATTACAAGGAAAGATAAATTATATAATATATACCATATATTTTATTAACTAATAAAAACACATTAAAATAGTTATTTTAAAAAGTCAGTAATGAAAGTAAATAAATAGCACTGTGAATCCATAACCTCCTTTTTTCTTATTTTCTAAGGCACTACCATTTATATGTTCATATTTCAAATTCAAAAAAAGATTCTGAGAGTAATTTTGAGAAGCAGCAATACTTATAAACATTGGATATTCAGATTTTGGGAATTTGGGGTAAGCTAATGTGACAAACTTCAAAAATATTGCAATACTGATTATTTTTTTATTTGTTACTTAAAATACTTATTGCTACTAATATAAGTTAATAGATTTTATTTTACTTAGCCAAACATATGAAACTAATTATGATTTATTTTGATATATAAATATTGTAGACACTTCAACATATATTAATTCAATCCATTTTTATTGTAAGCTCTATATAAAATAATCAATAGTTGATTAATGTGGGTCAGTATTATTTAGTAATAAATAAAAATAAAATAATCTTTCCTGAATCATCAAAAGTTTCATAAGCACAAAACATAGAGAATAAGAACTTAAAATCAAAATGTTTACCACATAATATGATTTTTCTCAAGTTCTTCTGTTTTAATATCAACACTTATTAATTGACATGTAATATATTTACCAGTCTTTAATATTGGATAAAATAATATTTTTAATATTCTTCATTATTTTCTAACACGTTTTTATACTTTCCTACATAGAAGGTTTATACAATCAAAAGGTACTCTGTTCAAATATTTATTTTCCATAGACTACTTATATTTTGCTTTACTTTAAAGTCAATAAGTGATGTGCCACATTACAACTTTATAAATTAAACCACCTGCTTGTTGAAAATTATATAAATATTAAGGAGTCCTCATTTATGAAATATCTTGTTTAACATAAATCTGCATATACATGTTTCACCATGACAAAAATAACGGAAAATTTGTGAGTGTCCGAAAAATCATCATTGTAGCACTTAGTAATCTTATACTATTTTAAGTAAAACCACCATTGAGGACAAGTAGTAAGGAGAGTTACTTCAAAAATATTAACACACATTTTACTAATGAATATAAACTTAAAAAAAAATAGCATCCAAAGGCACCTGGGTGGCTCACGAGGTTCAGTGCCCAACTCTTGATTTTGCTTCAGATCATGATCTCATGGTTCATGAGTTTGAGCCCCACATCCAGCTCTGTACTGACAGCATGGACCTTGCTTGGGATTCTCTGTCCCCTCTCTCTCTCTCTCTCTCTACCCCTCCCCTACTCATACTTTCTCTGTCTCTCTCAAAATAAATGAATCAACATAAAAAAACCATAGCATCCAGTGTGAAAATGATGTAATAAAAAATATATGTTCCTTACTGGAGTATAAGTTGGTACAACTTTTATAAACAGCATTTGGTAATATGTAGCATGGTTTTTATTTATTTTTTTAATTTTTTAATGTTTTTATTTATTTTTGAGAGAGAGAGAGAGAGACAGAGCATGAGTGGGGGAGGAGCAGAGCGAGAGGGAGACACAGAAGCCAAAACAGGCTCCAGGCTCCAAGCTGTCAGCACAGAGCCTGGCTCAAACCCACAAACTGTGAGATCATGACCTGAGCTGAAATCAGACACATGGCTGACTGAGCCACCCAGGAGCCCTTGTAGCATGGTTTTTAAAATTACTTAGAAACAATGAAGATAGAACACCATGTGGCCATTGAACATCGTTTTATAATATTTGAAATTCTCATGATAAAACAGTAAGCGAAAATTGAAGATCAGGGATTGAGGATGATAAAACAGTGTAGGAGGACTCTAGGCTCACCTCGGCCCACAATAGCAACTAGATAACTATCAAAACATCCTAAATATTCCAGAAATCAACCTGGGAACTGAGAGAAAAACTCTACACCTAAAGGGAAAGAAGAGGCTTCATCAAAGAAAGTAAGAAGTGAGGAGATGTAGTTTAGGGGAGAAATAGATACTGTCTGCTATAAAGGGGAGGGAGCCATGGTCATAGAGAAGGACAGGAAAGAGAGGAGCACACTGAAGAATGGGCAAGGAGAATGTTTCCCCATAGATATTGTCTTGGAAATTGAGAATTTTGAATTTTGTGAGTTTTGTCAATCAGCCAGATTTAAAGCCTAGAGTTCTAAAGGTCATTGAGCATGACTGGGATAGAGACTAGAGGGCGCTGTGCTGCTCTTGGAGAGGAGGCAGACAAACAATCCTAGGGCATAAAGCTTGGAAGCAGCAATCTGAAGAGTACCTGTGACACACAGTGGGAAGATTGCGCTTCTGAGAGCATGTCCCAGAGAGCCATCATTTACTGAGACACCTCTCCTGGAACAAAAGAACTGTCCAGTGATATTTCTTTTCACCACCTCTCACCATAAACACAGAGCCATCTGTGGGAAGCAGCACAACAGGACACTGGTTGCCTAACATACTTACACTAAACCTCACACTTCTATACTCTTGTAGAACTGCCTTTTCATCACACTTGCCTGAGTCCCAGTGTGGTGGGCCTCTCCACCAGAAGACTAGCACAAACTGCTGCCCAAATTAACTCTCCCTAACCTGGAGTTCTGCAGGGCCTCAATTCTGGTGGAGGAAAAAAACCGACCAGAGTGCACCTAATTAAAACTTGCCACATTCAGGCAGAGGACCAAACATTGCCTACAGCAGGCAAGGAGAGCCTCTGCAGACAATTGCCCTGAAAGATAGAGCATCCAGAACACAACAGGAGAGTGCATGCAGCACACACTGGAAACACTACCTTACACACCAGGCTTTGAGCACTACATGACATCTTCTTCATAAGGCCACTACTTTCAGGAACAGGAGACATTACTGGATTTTCTAATGCAGAGAAGCAGGCAGAGATGTAGACAAAATGAGAATACAGAGGACTTTATCCAGGATAAAGAACAAGAAAAGGCCACAGCCAGAGATCTAAGCAAAACAGATAAAAGGAATATGCCTGATGGAAAGTTGAAAGCAATGATCTTGAGGAAACTCACAGGACTTGAGAAAATAATGAAAGACATTATTGAAATCATTACAAAATATAAAATAGTGAGAAATGAGAAATGAGAAAAAATAGATGAAGAGGGAAAAATGAGATTACAAACATGTTGATGCAATGAAGAGCAAAATGGAAGAAGCAGAGGAATGAATTAACTTAAAAGACAAAGTAATGGAAAGCATTGAAGCTTAACAAAAGACAGAAAGAATTATGCAACATGAGAACAGATGTAGGGTGCTCATTGATTCCATCATATGTAATAACATTCATATTATAGGAGTCCCATAAGAATAAGAGAGAGAAAAGGAAGTATAAAATTTATTTGAAGAAATAATAGTTGAAAACTTCCCTAATATAGGGAAGGAAACAGACATCCATATTCAAGAAGCACAGAGAACTCCCAACAAAATCAACAAAAACAGGGCAGCAAAACATACTGTAATTATTTGCAAAATACAGTTATAAAGGAAAAATCTTAAATATAGCAAGAGCATTAGATGCCATTAACATGGAAGGTAAAACCCTTACGTCTAGCAGGAGAGTTTTTATCAGAAATGGGCAAGTCAAAAAGTGCAGAATGGGAAAAATCTGAAGCCAAGAATAATATATCTAGCAAGTTTTAATTCACCATAGGAGGAGACATAGAGTTTCTCAGACACGTTAATTCCTGGATTATAGGATGGTTTAATATTTGCAAATCAATCACTGTGTGACATCACATTGCAAAATAAAGGATAAGGATCATATAAACATTTCAATAGATGGGGGATATGCATTTGGCAAAGTAAATCCATTCATGATAAAACCCTAAGCAAAGTAGGTTTAGAGGGAACATACATTCAACATAAGAAAGGCCATGTATGAAAAACAAACATGTAACATCATTCTCAATTGGGAAAACTGAAAACCTTTCCTCTATGGTCAGGAAGAAGGCAGGGTTATCCACTCTCACCACTTCTATTAAACATAGTACTAGCAGTCCTAACCACAGCAATCAGACAACACAAAGAAAAAAAAGGCATTCAAATCCGCAAGGAAGAAGTCAAATTTTCACTCTTTGCAGATGATATGATACTGTATATAGAAAACACAAAAGAATCCATCAATAAAATCCTAGAACTGATACACAAATTCAATAAAGTCATGGAATACAAAATCAACATACATAAATCTATTTCATTTCTATATACCAATAATGAAGCAACAGAAAAAGAAATCAAGGAATTTATAACATTTACAGCTATACAAAAACCCATAAGATAACTAGGAATAAACCTAAACAAGGAGTTGAAAGATCTGTACTCTGAAAACTGTAAAACACTGATGAAATAAATCAAAGATGAAACAAAGAAATGGAAAAACATTCCATGCTCATGGATTGTAAGAACAGATATTGTTAAAATGTTTTTAATATCCAAAAAATCTACACATTTATGCCATCCCTATCAAAATACCAACAGCGTTTTTCACAGAGCTGGAAAACACACAATCCTAAAATTTGTATGGAACCACAGAAGATCCCGAATTGGCAAAGCAATGTTGAAAAAGAAAGGCAAGTCTGAAGGTGTCACGATTCTGGACTTCAAGTTATATTACAAACTGTAGTGATCAAGACAATATGGTAGTGGCACAAAAATTGACACATACTCAATGCAACATTTTACAAAACCCAGAAAAATCCCCACAACTATATGGTTGATTAATCTTTGACAGAATAGGAAAAAAATATCTAATGGGAAAAAGATTGTCTCTTCAAAAAATGGTGTTGAGAAAACTGGACAGCAACATGCAGAAGAATAAAACTGGACCACTTTATTACACCATACAGTAAAATAAATTCAAAATGGATTAAAGACAGGAAGCCATTTAAAATTCTAGAGAACTCAGGCAAGGGAATAAAAACAAAAATCAACTATTTGGACCTGATCAGAATAAAAAGCCTCTTCACAGCAAAAGAAACAATCAACAAAACCAAAAGGCAAACTACAGAATGGGAAAAGATATTTTCAAATGACATATCTCATAAAAGAGTTAGTACCAAAAATATATAAATAGCATATAAAACTCAAACCCCCACAAAAAAGCATATAATCCAGTTAAAAAATGGGCAAGACATGAATAGATATTGTTTACAAAATAATACATACAAATAGCCAACAGACACATGAAAACAACAAGTTCAACATCTTTGATCATCAGGTAAATAGAAACAAAAGCTACAATGAGACATCACATCACACCTGTCAGTATGGCTAAAATCAACAACACAAGAAAACAACAGTTGTTGTAATGCATGTGGAAAAAAGGGAGCCATCTTGCACTGTTGGTGGGAATGCAAACATGTGTGGCCAAATTTGAAAACAGTATGGAAGGTCCTCCAAAATTTAAAAATAGGAGTGTGGTATGATCCAGCAAGTGCACTACTAGGTATTTACCCAAAGAGTACAAAAATACTAATAGAAAGGAATACGTACATCTTGATGTTTAATTGCTATAGTATCTACAATAGCCAAATTATGGAATCAGCCCATGTGTCCACGAGCTGATGAATGGGTAAAGAAGAGGTGAGATATATATAATTTGGAATACTACTTAGCCATAAAAAGAAAGAATTTCCATTTGTAATGACATGGATGGACCTAGAGTATTAATGCTAAACAAAGTAACTCAGTCAGAGATAAACAAATACCATATGATTTAACTCATATGTGGAATTTAAGAAACAAATTAGGAAAGGAAATAAAAAGAGAGAGAGGCAAATGAAGAAAGACTCTTATCTATAGAGAACCATCTAATGGTTACCAGAAGGGTGGCGGGTGGGAGAATGGGTTGAATAGGTGATGGGGATTAATAGCTGCACTTGTAGTGATGAACACAGGGTGTTTTATGCAAGGGTTGAACACCTAAAACTAATATTACACTCTATGACAACTAACTGGAATTTATTTTTTAAAAACTTTAGAAAAATGAGTTTCCCAAATACAACAAAAAGTAAGAGTTTGTGACCACAAAACCAGCACTATAACAAATATTAAAGGGGACCTCTTGAGTGTAAAGGACAGACACAAAGTGACAGTTAAAAGGCAGGAAACTCAAAGAAGTAAAATAAATATTTATGTAAAAGTCAAAGAACTCAGAAAAAAAGAATAAATAATAGAATATAACATATAGTTAAAACGTGGAGAGGAGAGGAGAAGAGAAAATGTTCAACTTAAATGACCATCAACTTATAAACTTCAATATGTCCAAGAGTTTAGATGAAAACCTAATGGTAACCACATATCAAAAGCCAGTAACAAACATTTAAATTATAAAGAGAAAGAAATCCATATATTGCTAAACAAATTTAATAAAACATGGAAAAAAAGACAAAACAGGATCTGAAAAATCTTCAGAAAGAATCACAAAACAAAAAAATAAAATAGCAATAAATACATATCTTCAATAATTACTTTGAATGAAAGTGGACTAAATGTTCATACCAAAAGAAATAGGGTGACAGATGGGTAAAAAACAACACCCATCTGTATGCTGTCAATAAGAGACTCAATTTATTTTTTTCAGGTTTAATGTAAATTCCAGTTAGATACCATACAGTCCAATATTAGATTCAGATGTACAGTTTAGTGATTCAATACTTACATACAACACCCTGTGCTCATCACAACAAATTCCCTCTTTAAACCCCATCACATAATAAGCCCATCCCTGCAGCCACCTTTCTTCTGGTAACTATCAGTTTGTTCTTTATAGTTAAGACTGTTTCCTGGTTTTCCCCTCTTTTCTTCACCATGTGTTCCTTCTATTTCTTTTATAAATTCCACATGTGAGTGAAATCATATGGAATTTGTTTATTTCTGACTTATTTTGCTTAGCATAATACTGTCTATTTCCATCCACATCGTTGTAAATGTCAAGATTTTATTGTTCTTTATGGCTGAGTACTATCTGATTATAGATACCACATCTTCTTTATCCATTTATCGGTCCATAGACATTTGGGCTCTTTCCATAATTGGCCTATTGTTATTAATTTTTCTATAAACATTGGGGTGCATGTATGCCTTCAAATTAGTATTTTTATAACATTTGGGTAAATACCTAGTAGTGCACTTGCTTGATTGTAGAGTCATTCTGTTTCTAAACTTCTGAGGGACCTCCATACTGTGTTCCAGAGTGGCTACACCAGTTTTCTTTCCAACCAAACTATAAGAGGGTTCGCCTTTACCTGAATCCTCAACACCTATTGCTATTGTGTTGTTGATTTTAGCCATTCTGACTTCTGTGAGGTGATATCATATTGTAGTTTTGATTAGCATTTCCCTCATGATCACTGATGTTGTGTGTCTTTTCATGTATATCTTAGCCATTTGTATGTCTTCTTTGGAAAAAAAATGTTTATTCATGTCTTTTGTCCATTTTTTAACTGGATTATTTGGTGTTGGGGTGTTGGTATATATAAGCACTATACACATTTTTAATACTAATGCGTTATCAAATATGTCAATGGCAAATACCTTCTCTCATTTTGTAGGTTGCCTTTTCATTTTGCTGACTGTTTCCTTTGGTGTCCAGAATTTTTTATTTTGATGATGTCCCAATAGTTTATTTTTGCTTTTGTTTCCCGTGTCTCAGGAGACCTACCTAGTAAGCAGTTGCTATGACCAATGTCAAGAAGGTTACTTACTGTGTTCTTCTCTAGGATTTTAATTGTTTTCTGTCTCACATTTGGTCTTTAATCTATTTTGAATTTACGTTAGTGAATTGTATAAAAAGTTGTTCCGTTTCAATCTTTTGAATGCTACTTTCCAGTTTTCCAAACACCATTTGTTAAAGAAACTGTCTTTGTTACATTGGATATTCATACTGCTTTGTCCAAAATTAATTGACCATATAGCTGTGGGTTTATTTCTGAATATTGTAATCTGTTGAATTCACCTTTGTCTTTATTTTTGTGCCAGTACCATAATGTCATGATCAGTACAGCATTGTAATATAAATTGAAGACTATAATTGTGATGCCTCCAGCTTTCTTTTCTTTTTCTAGATGACTTTGGCTGTTCAGGGTCTTATGTGGCTCCATACAAATTTTAGGATTGTTTACTATAGCTCTGTGAAAAATGCTGGTAGTGTTTTAATAGGGATTGCATTAAATGTATAGATTGCTTTGCACACTGAGCTCAATGGAAGATGGCGGTGTGAGAGGATGCTGGACTCACCCCGTCCTGCTGACCACTTAGATTCCAACCACATATGCCTAATAACCCAGAAAACCGCAAGAAGACTAGCAGAATGGACTCTCCAGTGCCAAGTGTAGACAAGAGGCCCATGGAAGAGGGTAGGAAGGGCAGAGAAGTTGTGCGCACTTCATGGACTGGCGGGATGGAGCCGGGGTGGTGGAAGGGCAGCCCAGCCAGCAAGGCAGAGCCCCCGAGTCTGGCTTGCAAAAGCAGAGGGGCCAGGTGGAGTGTGTTCTGACAGCCAGTGGGACTTAACATCTGGAATGTTATAACTCAATAGCTCTGCTGAGAGACCGGGAGGGCTAGAGGACACTGGGAGGAAGAGATGTTGAGCCCCGGAAGACAGAGCTCAGTTTGGCGGGGAACAAAGGTGCTCGCCAGTGCCATCTTCCTCGCTCATCCCCCAGCCAAAATCCCAAAGGGAACCAGCTCCCCTCATGGAAATTGCTTGCACCCCACAAACACCAAACACTGTGCTTCTGTGGATCCATCCCTCTGATGGGTCTGCCACCCTCCCAGTGCCACAGGACCCCTCCCAAAGCAGACCACTGAAGGTGAAGTGAACTGAGTTAGCCCCTCCTTCCCTTGTGCACCTTGCAGAACCACCCCTGCTAATATGTCAGATCCAATAGAAGCAGCACCACAAACCTGGCAGTGTGCAAGTAGCCCAGACAGGGGCCACACCACTCCAGAGTGAGTCCTGCCCCTGGGAGAAGGGAAGATGAGGTACACACCAGTCTGACTGTGGACCCAGCAGTGGGCTGGGGGTAGACCTCAGGTCCAACTGCGGCCCTTCCCACCAACACAAGTGACTCCAGACAGCACAGAGAAAGAGCCCTGCAGTTCCCCGCCACTCCAAGGACTATCCAAAATGACGAAACGGAAGAATTTTCCTCAAAAGAAACTCCAGGAAGTAGCGACAGCAAAAAAACTGATCAAAAACGATTTAAGCAATATAACAGAAAGTGAATTCAGAATAATAGTCATAATTAACCGCTGGTCTTGAAAAAAGTATACAGGACAGCAGAGAATCTATTGCTGCAGAGATCAAGGGACTAAGAAACAGTCAGGAGGAGCTAAAATGCTATAAATGAGCTGCAAAATAAAATGGAAGTGACCACAGCTCCGACTGAAGAGGAAGAGGAGAGAATAGGTAAATTAGAAGATAAAATTATGGAAAAAGAGGAAGCTGAGAAAAATAGAGATAAAAAAATCCAGGAGTATGAGGAGAGACATAGAGAACTAAGTGACATAATTAAATGAAATAATGTACGCATAATTGAGATTCCAGAGGAGGAAGAGAGAGGGAAAGGTGTTGAAGGTGTACTTGAAGAAATCATAGCTGAGAACTTCCCAGATCTGGGGAAGGAAAAAGGCATTGAAATCCAAGAGACACAGAGATCTCCCTTCAGAG
Organism: Lynx rufus; assembly: GCF_022079265.1. Classification (NCBI taxonomy): domain Eukaryota; kingdom Metazoa; phylum Chordata; class Mammalia; order Carnivora; family Felidae; genus Lynx; species Lynx rufus. The sequence continues at coordinate 50,466,172 of NW_025814828.1, read as the reverse complement.
GTAACTTGAATTGATCTTCTGCATGACATATCATAGTGAAACTGGCAAAATACAAGGATAAAGAGAAAATTCTGAAAGCAGCTAGGGATAAGCATGCTCTAACATATAAAGGCAGACCGATAAGACTAGTGACGGATCTATCTACTGAAATTTGGCAGGCCAGAAAGGAATGGCAGGAAATCTTCAATGTGATGAACAGAAAAATATGCAGCCGAGAATCCTTTATCCAGCAAGTCTGTCATTTAGAATACAAGGAGAGAAAAAGGTTTTCTGAAACAAACAAAAACTGAAGGAATCCGTCACCACTAACCCAGCCCTACAAGAGATCCTAAGGGGGATCCTGTGAGACAAAGTACCAGAGACATCACTAAAAGCATGAAACCTACAGACATCACAATGACTCTAAACCCATATCTTTCTATAATAACACTGAATGTAAATGGACTAAATGCTCCAACCAAAAGACATAGGGTATCAGAATGGATAAAAAAAAAAAAAGACCCATCTATTTGCTGTCTACAAGAGACTAATTTTCGACCTGAAGACACCTTCAGGTTGAAAGTGAGGGGATGGAAAACTATCTATCATGCTAATGGAAGTCAATAGAAAGCTGGAGTAGCCATACTTATATCAGACAAACTAGACTTTAACTTAATGGCTGTAACAAGGGATGAAGAAGAGCATTATATAATAATTTACAAGGTCTATCCATCAGGATGAACTAACAATTATAAATGTCTATGCGCTGAATATGGGAGCCCCCAAATATATAAAACAATTACTCACAAACATAATCAACCTTATTGATAAGAATATGGTAAATGCAGGGGTCTTTAACACCCCACTTACAACAATGGATAGATCATGTATACACAGGATCAATATAGAAACAAGAGCCCTGAATGATACATTGGATCAAATGGACTTGACAGGTATATTTAGAACGTTGCATCCCAAAGGAACAGAATATAATTTCTTGTCGAGTGCACATTGAACATTCTCCAAGATAGATCATATACTGGGTCACAAAACAGCCCTTCATAAGCATACAAGAACTGAAATCATACCATGCATACTTTCAGACCACAATGCGATGAAGCTTGAAATCAACCACAAGAAAAAGTCTGGAAAACCTCCAAAAGCATGGAGGTCAAAGAACACCCTACTAAAGAATGAATGGGTCAACCAGGCAATTACAGAAGAAATTAAAAATATATGGAAACAAATGAAAATGAAAACACAGCAATCCAAACTCTTAGGGATGAAGCAAAGTCAGTCCTGAGAGGAAAATACATTGCAATCCATGCCTATCACAAGAAACAAGAAAAATCCCAAATACAAAATCCAGCAGCATACCTAAAGGAAATAAAAGCAGAACATCAAAGACACCCCAAACCCAGCAGAAGATAAATAATAAAGATCAGAGAAGAAATAAACAACATAGAATCTAAAAAAAGTATAAAGCAGATCAATGAAACCAAGAGTTGTTTTTTTTGAAAAAATAAACCAAATGGATAAACCTCTAGCCAGGCTTCTCAAAAAGAAAAGGGAGATGACCCAAATAGATAAAATCATGAATGAAAATGGAAGTATTACTACCAATCCCTCAAAAATACAAGCAGTTATCAGGGAATACTATGAAAAATTATATTCCAACAAACTGGACAACCTGGAAGAAATGGACAAATTCCTAAGCACCCATACACGCCCAAAACTGAAACAGGACGAAATAGAAGGCTTGAACAAACCCATAACCAGTGAAGAAATTGAATTAGTTATCAAAAATCTCCCAACAAATAAGAGTCCAGGACAAGATGGCTTCCCAGGGGAATTCTACCAGACATTTAAAGCAGAAATCATACCTATCATTCTCAAGGATACCTATCCTTCTCTATGAAGCCGGCATTACTTTGATTGGTAAACCACACAGGGACCCAGTATAAAAAGAGAACTACAAGCCAATATACCTGATGAATATGGATGCAAAAATTCTCAGCAAGATACTAGCAAATCCAATTCAACAGCATATAAAAAGAATTATTCACCATGATCAAGTGGGATTCATTCCTGGGCTGCAGGGCTTGTTCCACATTCGCAAATCAATCAATGTGATACATCACATTAATAAAAGAAAAGATAAGAACCATATGATCCTGTCAATTGAGGCAGAAAATCATTTGACAAAATTCAGTAAGTTATTAATAAAAACCCTTGAGAAAGTCGGGATAGAAGGAACATACTTAAACATCATCAAAGCCATTTATGAAAAGCCCACAGCTAACATCATGCTCAATGGGGAAAAACTGAGAGCTTTTTCCCTGAGATCAGGAACACGACAGGGATGTCCACTCTCACTGCTGTTGTTTAACATAGTGTTGGAAGTTCTAGCACCAGCAATCAGACAACAAAAGGAAATCAAAGGCATCAAAATTGGCAAAGATTAAGTTAAGCTTTCACTTTTTGCAGATGGCATGATATTGTACATGGAAAATCCAACAGACTCCACCAAAAGTCTGCTAGAATGAGACATGAATTCAGCAAAGTCGCAGTTCACAAAATCAATGTACAGAAATCAGTTGCATTCTTATACACTAATAATGAAGCAACAGAAAGACAAATAAAGAAACTGATCTCATTCACAATTGCACCAAGAAGCATAAAATACCTAGGGATAAACCTGGCCAAAGATGTAAAAGATCGGGATGCTGAAAACTATAGAAAGCTTATGAAGAAAATTGAAGAACGTATAAAGAAATGGAAAAACATTACGTGCTCATGGATTGGAAGAATAAGTATTGTTAAAATGTCAATACTACCCAAAGCTATCTACACATCCAATGCAATCCCAATCAAAGTTGCACCAGCATTCTTCTCGAAGCTAGAACAAGCAATCTTAAAATTCGTATGGAACCACAAAAGGCCCCGAATAGCCAAAGTAATTTTGAAGAAGACCAAAGCAGGAGGCATCACAATCCCAGACTTTAGCCTCTGCTACAAAGCTGTAATCATCAAGGCAGCATGGTATTGGCACAAAAACAGACACATAGACCAATGGAATAGAATAGAAACCCCAGAACTAGACCCACAAACGTATGGCCAACTCATCTTTGACAAAGCAGGAAAGAACATCCAATGGAAAAAAGACAGTCTCTTTAACAAATGGTGCTGGGAGAACTGGACAGCAACATGCAGAAGGATGAAACTAGACTACTTTCTTACACCATTCACAAAAACAAACTCAAAATGGATAAAGGACCTGAATGTGAGACAGGAAACCATCAAAACCCTAGAGGAGAAAGCAAGGAAAAGCCTCTCTGACCTCAGCCTCAGGAATTTCTTACTTGACACATCCCCAAAGGCAAGGGAATTAAAAGCAAAAATGAACTATTGGAACCTCATGAAGATAAAAATCTTCTGCACAACAAAGGAAACAATCAACAAAACTAAAAGGCAACCAACGGAATGGGAAAAGATATTTGTAAATGACATATCGGACAAAGGGCTAGTATCCAAAATCTATAAAGGCCTCACCAAACGCCACACCCAAAAAATGAATAATCCAGTGAAGAATTGGGCTGAAGACATGAATAGACACTTTTTCAAAGACATCCAGATGGCCAACAGGCACATGAAAAGATGCTCAACATTGCTCCTCATCAGGGAAATACAAATTACAGACACACTCGGATATCACCTCACGCCAGAGTGGCTAAAATGAGCAAATCAGGAGACTATCGATGCTGGAGAGGATGTGGAGAAACGGAACCCTCCTGCACTGTTGGTGGGAATGAAAACTGGTGCAGCCGCTCTGGAAAACAGTGTGAAGGTTCCTCAAAAAATTAAAAATAGCCCTACCCTATGACCCAGCAGTAGCACTGCTAGGAATTTACCCAAGGGATACAAGATTGCTGATGCCTAAGGGCACTTGTACCCCAATGTTTATAGCAGCACACTCAACAATAGACAAGTTATGGAAAGAGCCTCAATGTCCATCAACTGACGAATGGATAAAGAAATAGTGGTTTATATAAACGATGGAATACTACATGGCAATGAGAAAGAATGAAATATGGCCTTTGGTATCAACATGGATGGAACTGGAGAGTGTTATGCTAAATGAAATAAGTCAGTCAGAGAAAGACAGATACCACATGTTTTCAGTCTTATGTGGATCCTGAGAAACTTAACAGAGGTCCATGGGGGAGGGGAAGAAAAAAAATATTAGAGAGGGAGAGAGCCAAAGCATAAGAGACTCTTAAAAACTGAGAACAAACTGAGGGTAGATGGGGGGTGGGAGGGAGAGGAGGGTGGGTGATGTGTATTGAGTAGGGCACCTTTTGGGATGAGCACTGGGTGTTGTATGGGAACCAATTTGACAATAAATTTCATATTAAAAAATTATTATTCAATAAAAAATAGATACTAAAAGTTTTATTTATAGAAAAACAAAAAGTTCTATTGTGTTAAAGTAAAAAAAATCTGAGAACAAACTGAAGGTTGATGGGGGGGTGGGAGGGAGTGAAGTGTGTGTGATGGGTATTGAGGAGGGCACCTTTTGGGATGAGCACTGGGTGTCATACGGAAACCAATTTGACAATAAATTTCATATTAAAAAATTAATTAATTAATTAAAAAATACTACATTAACTAAATAAAATGATTGCTTTGCACTCTAAAGACATTTTGCAGTATTTGTTCTTCCAATCCATGAGCATGGAATATTTTTCCATTTTTTCATGTCCTCTTCAATTCTTTTAACAGTGTTGTATAATTTTCAGAGTACAGATATTTTACTTCTTTGATGAGGTTTATTCCTAGGTATCTTACGGGTTTTGATGCAATTGCAAATGGGATCAATTCCTTGATTTCTCTATCTGCTTTTTCATTACTGGTGTATAGAAACATAACAGATTTCATTATTTTTTTTTATCCTGCAACTTTAGTGAATTCGTTCATCAGTTCTAGAAATTTTTTGGTGCAGTTCTTTAGGTTTTCTGTATAGAATATCATGTCATTTACAAATAGTGACAGTTTGACTTCTTCCTTCCTAATGTGTATGCATTTTTTTCTTTTTGTTGTGATTTCTGTAGCTAGGGCTTCCAGTAATATGTTGACTTAAAGTAGGAAGAGTTGACATCCCTGTCATATTCCTGACCGTAGGAGAAAAACTCTCAGCTTATCCCTGTTGAGAATGGAATCAGCTGTGTGTTTTCATGTATGGCCTTTATTATATTGAGGTATAGTTCCTCTAGCCACTCTTTTTTTGAGGGTTTTCATCACAAATGGATGCTGTACTTTCTCAAATGATTTTTCTGCATCTATTGAAAGAATCATATGGTTCATATACTTTCTTTTATTTTTTTATACTTTCTTTTATTAATATTGTGTATCATTTTGATTGATTTGCAAATATGGAACCAATCTTTCAGCCCAAGAATAAATCCCACTTGATCCTGGTGAGTGAGTCTTTTAATGTACTGTGGAATTCATTTGATAGTATTTACTTGAGAATTATTGCATACATATTTATCAGGGGTATTTACCTGTGACTCATTTTTATTGGGGTCTTTAACTGGTTTTGGTATGAGGGTAATACTGGGCTCGTAGTATGAATTGTAAATTTTTCCTTTCTTTTGTTTTTTTTCTGGAATACTTTGAGGCAAATAGTTACTAACTCTTTTTTAAATGTTTGGTAGAATTACTGTGAAGCCATTTGTACCTGGACTTTTGTGTTGGGAGATATTTGACTACTGCTTCAATTCCTTTGCTGGTTATTTGTGTGTCAATTTTTCGATTTCTTCCTCTTTCAGTTTTGGTAGTTTATCTGATCTAGGAATTTATCTATTCCTTCCAGATTGTCCAACCTGTTGCATTTAATTTTTCATAATATTATCTTATAATTGCTTGTATGTCTGTGGTGTTGGTTGTTATTTCTACTCCCATTTCTTATTTTATTTGGGTCTTTTTGTCCCTTTTGATAAATGGCTAGGGGTTTATAATTTTTATTATTTGTTTTTAAAAAAACCAACACCTATTTTCCTTGATTTGTTCTATTGTTTCTTTGTTTTTAGATTATATATCATTTTAAGATTTTGTTCATGTTTTTATTTATTTTTGAGAAAGAGAGAGACAAAGCATGAGCAGGGGAGGGGCAGAGAGAGAGGGAGAAACAGAATCTAAAGAAGGCTACAGGCTTTCAGCTGTCAGCACAGAGCCTGACGTGGGGTTCAAACACACAGACTTGCTTGAACTCACAGACTGTGAGATCATGACCTTAGCTGAAGTCAGATGCTTAACCTATTGAGCCACCCAGGCGCCCCTAGTTTATATATCATTTATTTCTGCTCTAATCTTTGGTATTTCCCTTCTTTGCTCACTTTAATCTTCATTTGTTGTTCTTTTTCTAGTTTCTTTAGTTGTAAGGTTATATTGTTTATTTGAGAATTTTCTTGATCCCTGTGGTAGGCCTGTATTAGTATATACTTCCTTTTATGACCGCTTTTAGCTGCATCCCAAATATTTTTGACTGCCATGTTTTCATTTTCATTTTTTTCTATGTATTTTTTTATTTCTTTAATTTCCTGGTTGACCCATTCATCCTTTATAGCATGTGGTTTAACCTCCATGTATTTCTCATCCTTATAAATTTTTTCTTGTGGTTGACTTAAAGTTTCATAGCATTATGGTCAGAAAATATGCATGATATGATCTCAATATTTTATATTTGTTGAGGCCTGGTTTGTGACATAATATATGATCCATTCTGGAGAATACCATATTTGCCTTTGAAAAGAATGTGTATTCTTTTGCTTTAGGATGGGATGTACTGGATATATATCTCTTATGTACATCTGGTCCCGAGTGTCATTCAAAGCCACTATTTCCTTTTTCATTTGCTGCTTAAATGATGTGTCCATTGATGAAAGTGGGATGTTAAAGTCCCCTACTATTATTGTGTTTTATCAGTTATCTAGTTTATGTTTGTTGTTAATTGTTGTATATATTTTGGCCTTCCCAAGTTGGATGGGTAAATATTTACAATTGTTAGATCTTCTTCTTGGACTGTCCCTTTTATTATCATACACTGCCATTCTTTGTCTCTTGCTACGGTCCCTGTATTAAAGTCTGTTATTTTTATGATATAAATATTGCTACTCTGGCTTTCTTTGAAGTCCATATCCATGTTAAGTGTTTCTCCATCCCCTCACTTTCAATCTGCAGGTGTATTTAAATCTAAAATGAGTTTCTTGTAGGTAGCATATAGATGGGTCTTGTTTTTTGTTGTTCTTGTTGTTAATTTGTTTGTTTAAAATTTTTTTTAATTTTTATGTATATTTTTGAGAGAGACAGAGTGTGAGGGGAGGATGGGCTGAGAGAAAGGGAGACACAGAATCTCAAACAGGCTCCAAGCTCTGAGCTGTCAAGCACAGAGCCCCATGCAGTGCTTGAACTCGGGAACAGTGAGATCATGACCCAGGCTGAAGTCATATACTTAACTGTCTGAGCCATCCAGGTGCTCCTGTTTGTTTTTTTTTTTTTATCCATTCTGACACCCTACGTCTTCTGGATGGAGCTTTAAGTCCATTTACATTCAGAGTAAGTATTGACCGTTATGTATTTAGTGCCAGTTTATTACCTTTTTGTCATTTTTTTCTGGAAATTTTCTATGTCCCTTTGCTGTCTTTGTCTCTTTGGATCTTTCTACTCAAAGAGTCCAGTTTAATAGTTGTTACAAGACTGGTTTAGTGTACATGAATTCCTTAATTTTTGTTTGTCTGGGAAACACTGTATCTCTCCTTCTATTATTAATGATAGCATTGCTGCATAAAGTATTCTTGGTTGCAGATTTTTCCTATTCAGCACTTTGAATATATCATGCCACTTTCTTTCTGGCTTGGCACATTTCTGTTGATATCACTGCAGCCAGCCTTATTGGTTTTCTCTTGTAAGTTAGGGACTTCTTTTGTTTTGCTGTTTTTAACATTTTCGCTTTATCACTGCATTTTACAAATTTAAATATATTATGTATTAGAGTTGGTCTGCTTTTGTTGGTTTTGTGGGGAATTCTCTGTGCCTCCTGGATTTAGATGTCTTTTTCCTTCCCCCAATAGGGAAGTTTTCAACTATTGTCTCCTGAAATACATTTTCTGATCACCTTTATCTATCTTCTTCTCTTGGGACTTCTATAATATGAATAATATTACATTTGATGGTGTCACTGATTTCCCTAAGCCCAGTCTTGTGTTGCATAACTCTTCTATCTCCCATTTGTTTAGCTTAATTATATTCCATTATTTTGTTTTCTATACCATTTATTCCTCTGCTCCTTCCAACCATGTGTACATTGCATCAAGCCTGTTTCCAATTTCAGTTATTGCATTTTTCATTTCTGACTGATTCTTTTTTTAACTCTCTTATCTCTGCAGTAAGAGAATCCTGAAGTCTTCCATTCTTTTATTAACACCAGCAAGTATCTTTATGATTCTTTCTTTAAATTCTCCATCAGACATATTACTTATATCTGTTTAAATTAGATCTCTGACTGTGACCTTATCTTGTTGTTTCATGTAGGATGAATTCCTCCATTTTGTCATTTTGTCTATGTCTCTGCTTTCTTTATTTTCTGTGTTTTTTTAGAATAGCCTGTTATATTTCCTGTTACTAATAATATTGGCTTTATGAAGAAGTGGTCATATAGTGTCCAGGGCCTGGCACATCAGGGAGTGTATTTTATGTGCTGCAAGCACTCTGCTGTTGTGTTTTGGCTGCTCTATCCTCCGGGCCAGTTGTTTCCAGAGGCTCTTCTTGCCTTCAGTGGTCAGTGTTTTGTTCTTGCCCAGAATGTGGCAAAATTTAACTAGGTGTGCTCTGGTTTGCATGTTAAAGAAGAACTTAAACTACTTCCCCTTGAATGGAAGCCCTACAGAATTCTATGGTTGGAAAACATGGTGTGGGCAAGTGTTTTTGCTTATCTTCTTGGGAAGGATATTGCCACACTGGGACTGAGGCAAGCTTGACTGAGAATGGCAGTACCACCAAAGCACAAGGGTGTGGGACTTGGTGTAAGCAGGTTAAGCAGCCAGTGGATATGTTGTACTGCTTACCACAGATAGTTTGGTGTTTATGCTGAGGGGTGGGGGAGGAAATTGCACCAGCCAGCTCCTTTAGCCCTGGAGAGGAGACTTCATTAACACTGCATCTCAGAGAAGCACTCTGAGAAGTGTAAATAATTTCCCACCTGTGTGTCCCAGTCATTTTTCATATTGCTGTTTCCACACTGTCTGTTTCTGGGTTGATTGTCTCTTCTCTTCTCTTCTCTTCTCTTCTCTTCTCTTCTCTTCTCTTCAGGAACAGCACAGTGGCCTCTAGGCTCTATCCTAGCCACACCCACTGACATTTAAAACTCCAAGATTTTTTTTAAATTTATTTAAATTGAATTTAGTTAACATACAGTGTTATTTTTGTTTTCCAGAGTAGAAGTCAGTGATTCATCACTTACATATAATACCTATTGCTCATCCCATCAAGTGTCCTCCTTAATGTCCATCACCCATTTAGCCCACCCACCCACTTTTCCTCCAGCAACCCTCAGTTTGTTAAAAGTCTTTTATGCTTTGCCTCACTCTCTGTTTTTACCTTATTTTTCTTTCCCTTCCCCTATGTGCATCTGTTTTGTTTCTTAAATTCCTCATATGAGTGAAATCATATAATATTTGTCCTTCTCTGCTTGGCCATTTTGCTTAGCATAATACACTCTAGTTCCATTCACGTTGTTGCAAATGGCAAGATTTCATTCTTTTTAATTGCTGAATAGTATCCCATTGTGTGTGTGTGTGTGTGTGTGTGTGTGTGTGTGTGTCACATCTTCTTTATCCATTCACCAGTTGATGAACATTTGGGTTCTTTCCACAGCTTGGCTATTGTTGATAATGTTGCTATCAACATTGGGGTGCATGTGGCCCTTTGAAGCAACATTTTTGTATCCTGTGGATAAATAGCTCATAGTGCAATTTATTGGTTGTAGGGTAATTCAATTTTCATTTTTTGAGGAAATTCCGTACTGTTTTCCAGAGTGGCTGCAACAGTTTGTGTTCCCACCAGCATTGCGTTCCCCTTTCTCCGCATTCTCACCCAAATCTGTTGTTTCCTGAGTTGTTATTTTTAGCCATTCTGGCAGGTGTGAGGTGGTATCTCATTATGGTTTTGATTTGCATTTCCTTGATGATGACTGATGTTGAGCATTGTTGTGACAGGCACGACAAACACCGAGGTCAGGGTCCTGAGGGTAAGGGAATGCAAGAAAAAAAGAGAGAAGAGAAAGTTTGGGAACAGGAGGGTCCCCTGGGCTTATGGCCCAAGTGATGGCTTTATTGTTGCTGTACACAATCTTTTATAATATAAGACTCTTATGGATCAGGTCATTCTAAGAATAATCAGGTTTCACATAATTGCTGCCAAACAAAACATTTAGTTCTGTGTTTCTTGTGCATTTTCTAGACGGGTCACAACAAGACCTTGTTGATAAGATTGCTAGCAAAACACAATTCCCATGTTTGTTTCTATCTGACTCGGGGTAGAAAAAGGGAGGTAGCATTACTGCCAACACCTGCAGACCACAGGCTTCAGGAATTAACTTTCTCAGCCTTGACAAGGCTTTCGTATGCCCTTGAAAGTGGGGGAATGGGAGGGGGAACCGCCAGGTTGGCTAAGTCAACAAGGAACGTTGCTCGACCCGGTCTCAGCCTGGCGCCAGGGCCCAGCCTCCCACACGAATGGGAGGAAGAACCACCGGGTTGGCTGAGTCAACAGGGAACATTGCTTGACCCGGTCTCAGCCTGGCACCGGGGCCCGGCCCCCCACAGAGCATCTTTTCATGTGTCTGTTAGTCATCTGAATGTCCTCATTGGAAAAGTGTCTGATCATATATTTTGCCCATTTCTTCACTGGATTATTTGTTTTTTGGGTGTCGATTTTGATAAGTTCTTTAGATATTGGATACTAACCCTTTATCGTATATGTCATCTGCAAATTTCTTCTCCTATTCTATCAGTTGCCTTGTAGTTTTGTTGATTGTTTCCTTCACTGTGTAGAAGCATTCTATGTTAATGAGGTCCCAATAGTTCTTTTTTGTTTTTATTTCCCTTGCCTCTGGAGACATGTTCTAATTAGAAGTTGCTGCACCCGAGGTCAAAGAGGTTGAAGCCTGTTTTCTTCTTGAAATTTTGATGGTTTCCTGTATTACCTTTAGGTCTTTCATCCATTTTGAATTTATTTTTGTGTATGCTGTGAGAAAGTGGTCCAGTTTCATTCTTCTGCATGTCCCTGTCCAGTTTTCTCAGCACAATTTGCTGAAGAGAATATATTTTCCCATTAGATACTCTTTCCTGCCTTGTTGAAGATTAGTTGGTCATAGATTTGTGGGTCCATTTCTGGGTTCTCTATTCTATTCCATTCACCTACGTGTCTGTTTTTGTGTCAACACCATACTGTCTTGATAATTACAACTTTGCAATATAGCTTGAAGTCTGGAATTTTGATGCCTTCAGTGCTGGTTTTGTTTTTCAAGATTACTTTGGCTATTTGGGGTCTTTTCTGGTTACATATAACTTTTGTGATTGTTTTTTCTAGTTCTGTGAAGAATGTTGATGTTATTTTGATAGAGATTGCATTGAATGTGTAGATTGCTTTGGATAATATAGACATTTTAACAATATTTGGTCTTCCAATCCATGAGCATGGAATGTTTATTCTGTTTATTTCTTCCTCAATTTCTTTAATAAGCTTTCTATAGTTTTCAGAGCACAGATCATTTTCCTCTTTGTTAGGTTTAAGAATATGGTGTGGGTAGAAGTCTGTGCTGGTCTTTTGCCATACTGGGACTGAGGCAAGCTTGACCTAGAAAGGAAGTCCCATCAGGGATCAAAGGTTTGGGTCTTGGTATAAGCAAGTTAGGCAGCCAGTGTGGGGTTTCCACAGGTAAGTCTATGTTTTTTGATGGGGGGGTCTGAAGGAAGTGGAGCTGAATGGATCCTCTGTCCCTGGAGATGGATCTCTCTGAACTGTGCCTCTCAAGGATATGCTCTAAGAAGAGGGAATAATTTTCCCACTATGTTTCCCAAGCATTCTTCACTTCACTATTTCCAGTCTTTTGGCCCCCAGATTGTTTGCTTGCCCTTTTTCAAGGAGAACAGTGCCCTCAAGGCTCTATCCTAGCCAAGTCCACTGATGTTAAAACTTCAGTCTTTAAGCCACTTTGGGTGCAAGAACTCAAGAATTCCTGACTCTTGTTTTCCCAGCCAATGACTTTGGGGAAATATTCTTCTGCATTCCCCTGTGTGCTACTTTCTTTCTCACCTTTCTCTCCCAAACTACATCTGCCCACTTCCTACCTTTTGGATATGGTGTTTTCTCTCCTTGTAGTTGTGGAGTATGTTATGTGAATCTTCAGGTTGATTTCTTGAGCATTTAGAATGACTTGATAGTGATACAGTTGTGTTTGAAGGACAAGACAAGCCTAGGGTCCTCCTACTCCACCAACATCTTAGCTCTCTAACCTGAATATAGTATGCCTTTAAGAAATCCTATTTGGTCTTCTCTGAACTTTTTGGATATGTGGTTTGGTGTCTGCCATTAATTTTGGAACATTCTTGGTCAAAACCTCAAATATTTTTCTTTCATCTTCTTCTGTTAGTCTAATTACATTTGTTATATCTTTGACACTTCCCACAGTTCTTGAATGTTATATTATTTTCTTAAAGTTTGTTTTTTATTCTTTTTGTGTTTTGAGAAGATTTTATTAACTTGTCTTCAAGTTCACTGATTCTTTCTCCAGCCGGCAAAATTGTACTAATGAGCCCATCAAATGCATTCTTCATTTCTGTTATTGTTTCTGATTTCTAGCATTTTTTTTATTCTTAGAGATTCTTTGTCAGTGTATAGATTATCAATTTGCTGCTGAATTTTGTCAACTTGTTCTACTAGAGTCATTACCTTATTAACTATGATAATTTTATATTTATTATATAAAATTTCCAAAATCTGTCCTCTATGAATCTGGCTCTAAAACCGATTTTTTTCTTAAAGCTTTGTCTTTTCTTACCATGCCTTGTAATTTTGTGTTGAAAGTTAGACATGTTGTATCACATAATAGAATCTGAGTTAAATAAGCTTTAATATAAAGATTTTTGATATCTGGCTAGAAGTTGGACTGCATTTGATGTTTACATTAGCTGTTTGTGCTAGAGGTTTTAATTTTTCTTGTGTTTTATTTATGTATCCTCTCTTAAGTTTGGGATTCTCTAATTAGTCTTTCTCAGAATATGTGTCTTACAGGTCTTTTTCAATAATCTACTGTTATGATAGTAGAGTCCTGTTGATTCAGTGGTAATAATGTGGAGAAAGGAAATGTTCCACATTTGATTAAATATCTGTCTTTTAATAGGCTTCAGCCTTAGGGATGTGATGTTCATGAATGTCTTTCTAGTAGTATTGTGTTTTATCCACTTCCTACTGTCTTCCTTGACTGCAGCATTCCCAATCTATTTCTCTGAAGGCCTAAGCTATACACCATATTTTTCTCCCATTAGATGAGACAGGAAGACTGGAGGCAGTTGCTGTGGGAAGGAACTCTTCTACCCTTGTAATATGGCTTCAAAAATGTTCTTGGAAGAAGATAGTAGGCATATTTTACCAGGTTTCTCTTCTTCCTATGGCAGAGCCTAAGAGGATATTTCTAGAATTTTTACTGTAAGAATCTAGTACAGTTTCTACAGGTAAAATTCATGAAATTGTGAGTCAACCTCCACACCTGTAACTCTCTATGTGATTCTCACTCTCCTTTTAGTCAACAGTCAGGATATAACATTTCATCAAAAAATACCATTTATGTGTTCATACCACTTTATGGCCCCCAAATTTTTAATGCATTTCTACAAATCTCAGTTTCTATATTCCTCTGAGTATGCCCAAATCTCCATATATTGGATTGGTGACTTGTCCTGGAAACTCAGTTCTCTGATTGGTTCATGAAAAGTGTTTGCTTTTCAGGTTATCTTTTTTTTTTTAACCATGAAAATGTCCATTTCCAACCTTTTTATATGATGGAACTGATACTTGAAGTCCCTCCTTGTCTCTTTTTGTCTTCTCTCAGATTTCATAATAGTGAAATATTCAATGTTAGGCAGATCTGTGTCCAATACCCATCTGTGCAAATTTCTAATAATCTTGAGTAACATGTTAAACTATTTAAGCCTCAGCCAAGTACGTACCAATGTATACTTTTTTTTTAACTAGGTGGACAGGCATTGAATCATAAACCTGTAGGAATCAAAATACTCAGGAGATATGTTTGTATATCTCTTCAGAGTGAACTGCTCTTTTTCCTTCGTATACTCTTCTGAGAAGTAAGTTTGGGACAAAATTTCTTTCCGAAGTTATATGCATTTTTAAAAATTACTGTCAAATTTAACAGGTAATTTATAAATGGAATAAACATTACCATCTTTCAATGAAAATAAACAATGAATTTGAAAGAAAAACACAAGGTTCACTGAGACTAACTGATGAGTTAGGTGTATACAAAAAGGAGCTACTTGGAAGTAATTGTGTATTGTATACTAAGACAGATTTGATTGCTTTCCCAAAGTCCAGACTTTATCTAATATGTGAAATTGGATATATGTTTATCTATTTTAAAATAATACATTTGCTTGTATCATACTTTGATCTCTCTGTTTCCACTCTGAATCTTTGATAGCAAGAAATAAGTTGATAAGGTGAATTTGGTTTTATGTAAATAAATCACTAGGCTAATTTTGCATATTTACCTGTACCCATGAACATCAATGTATGCATATATTAGGTTCCAACATCTTAAAATTGAAAGCATTTAGAGATTAAAATGTGTCTTTATTTTATTATGTCTTTTCTCACTATAACCCAGTAAGGCTGACAGATCATAACTTATAGTACCATTTTGCAGATAAGAATATTTAAGTTCAGATATTAAACAATCTGCCATGTTCATTCAGGTATTATTATTTAGGCATACAGACTTTGAGGAAAGAAAAATCCAATGTGCTCTATGCACCTATATTCTGCTTCATCTGTATGTCTGTAATAGTGTGCATGCTTAAAGAACATCCTATTTTCTTAATGACAATAAGTAGTCGTGTTGTTTTACAATTTAGTAGCTCAATATTCTAATAACATAACAATACTTTTTTTAAGCTTATTTATTTTGAGAAAGAGTGATAGTGAGATTGAAAAGGGCAAAGAGAAAGAGGGAGACAGAGAATCCCAAACAGGCTACATTCTGTGAGCACAGAGCCTGACACCAGGCTTGAACTCATAAACCATAAGATCATGATGTGAGCCAAAACCAAGAGTCAGATGCTTAACCAACTGAACCACTCAGGTCCCCCTTATACCAATACTTTTAAAATATCTATTTACTTTCTAAGGTGCTTATACATCCATCAAATTACTTAATTCATAAAATTTATATATATATATATATATATATATATATATATCAATGCTGATTATATTTCAGAAATTCTTGTTTGACGTATCAATTAGAAGAAAGGGAATTTCTGAACAAGAATGTAGATTTTTTTTGATAAGTTTGATGAAAAGATGTGATTGAAACAGTTCTGTATCAGTTGTACAATTCTGTGTTAGTCTTGATTATAAATTTAAATAAATATCAGTTCTCAAATTCTATATTTTATCTGATTACCTTTGGCTATCAAAATACATTGAAGCAAGATCTTATATTCTCAGAGGCTGCATCCACACAGTTTCAAAACCAATCACCAATTCACTGGAATGGGTGCAAGCCAGGATATCATGTGGAGTTAAAAATTATCTGATTGACATAACCAGCTGTTTAAAATTAAATTTTTGCAGTACAATTTCTGATATTTATTACACATAAACTAGGTTTAAAAGTGCTTATTCTGGAGGTGCCTGGGTGCTTCAGTTAGTTCAGCATCTGACTTAGGCTTGGGTTATAATCTCGTGGTTCATGAGTTTGAGCTCTACATTGGGCTGCTGTTAGTGCGGCCCTCACTTCAGATCCTTTGTCTTCCTCTCTCTCTGCCCCTCCTCGGTTCATGCTCTCTCCCTCTTAAAAATAAATAAACATTTCAGAAAAGGTGTTTATTCTGTATACATTTTTGCAAGTTGCACCACAATTATTGAGGAAAAAGTTGGAACATTAATTATGAAGTTGGAATTTTTCTTCATCACACTCAATTATCTTTAAAGAAAAATTTTGTTTTTGCAAACACTAATTCATTGACTGTCCATCGTGTAATAATTAAGAAAGGTACTGAATTCTTTAAATGATTTGAAAAATTGCAACAGAATCCATAATATACTATTATCATTTTATTTTATAAGGCGCCACATTTTTTAATGCTCTGAAAAATGAAATTCATTTTCTGTTAAATTCTTGTGTATCTTGAAATGTGACTTCAACAAGAGCTTGGTTAGAACTAAATTTCAAAAACTTTGTCTTCTTTTTGATATGGATTTTTGACAATAAGTGAGGAGTGTAGGATTAAAAATAGAGAGAATAAGTATTTAAAGATTCTACAAGAATGTAGTTAAAGTCCAAATGAGCAATAAGCAATTTAACTTAGTCAATGTTGTGGGTCAAGCGCTATTAGAAAAGCACCTAGGGAACATAAACAGACACACAAAGTGTGTGTATGTGTTTGTGTGTAACAAATATGTCAAATTTAAACTTACATGATGATAAAATGATTGATGCTGGGATACAAGGAGAGTAGAAGGATAAATAGCCTGTGAAAAACTAAGTGAAATCATGAAAAAAAGATGTATAATCTAGGTTTTAGCTATTTTATTGAGTTACTGTGTTTTGTTTTACTTTGTTTTCTCTTGCCAAAGCATACATGGTAAAATATGAAGAATATGTTACTCCAGCAGATAAATATAATTCATCACTACAATCCATCAACAATCGTTTTGACCATTCACCAATTTGGCTATATATTCTTACTCCACCAATCCCAATGGGTTGCCTGATGGTTGCAAAACAAATTGATCACTTATTTCAGGGGCTATTTATAAACAATTTATAATTAGCTTATTGTAGTTATTTTCTACCATGTATGTCAAATGGATATTTGATATTATAATGTCTACTCTAGTCACTGAATAAGTGAAAAAATATAACAGTATCTATTTAACATGTAGTTTTCTATTTTGAATTATAAAAATAATCTATTTTGAAATGTAAAAATTATTTAACTTTTTAATATTTATTTTTGAGAGACAGAGAGAGCACCAGCAGGGGAGAGGCAGAGACAGAGTGAGAGAGAGAGCGAGAGAGAGAGAGAGGGAGATGCAGAATCCAAAGCAGGTTCCAGGCTCTGAAGTGTCAGCACAGAGCCTGACATGGGGCTTTAACCTACGAACTATGAAATCATGACCTGAGCTTAGGTTGGACGCTTAACCAACTAAGCCACCCAGGCACCCCTAGAAAGTTATTACACAGTGTCAAAATAGTCCACCTGAGAAGGTACTTCTTTCTTTAGCTTGAAAACATCACTGAGCCCCAATTTTGACCATGTACTCACAATATGCTTAAGTAGGCATTATATGCCTAAACTCCAGCACCCATATTTAAATCAATGAGTTGTAAAAGGCAGACTACTTTTTTGTTCTGTATGAGTATTTCCACTCTTGATTACATATTCAATAGCTACTTACCACACTCTTATCTTTTATTTTTATTATTAAGACAACCCAAATCTGGTTCTGGTATTTGGTACTTTGGGCTTTACAAAGATCTACTTAGGCAATATGTTTCATTAGTCTAAAACATTTATATTAATTCCATGGTCAGTGATTGATTTAGGCAAGGGCATGCCAGATATAAAAAAAGAATCAGGGATGCTCTGGGAAAGTGTCTTAGATTTTAAGGAAAATACAAAGCAAGATTTTGCTTCCTCCTTTTTTTTGACATTATTGTTTAAAGAAATAATATTTTTGTGATAAAGAGATCTTTGGCCATGAGATAAAAGTGATGACAATCACAATGAAGTCAATCAGAAGATCTGATATATTTGATCTTGATAATAATCAATCTTGAGCTATAATTTTTAGACTTCTTGTTATTATAAGATGATATATGTCTATTGTTTATTTAATTTTTAGTTGGGTAGTATTTTTCTTGCAAGGCAAATAATTCTAGCAAGTGCAGAATATTTAAATAATAGGGTTTTTAAAATTATTATTCAGATCTTTTTGCTTGAATCACTCAAGTCAGCATTAGGTGGCATCAATAAAATTGGAGTGGGAGTCTAACACTAAGTTAGCTTTGATTGTCCATGAACAATAATGGTGTAACTTTGGGAGAGTCAATCTCTTTGACATCAGTGACTTCATATGTCTTGAATTTTTCTATTTAAAAAATCTGAATGTATTTTCTAAGTCTTTTTAAACATTTATCTGTTCTAAGATTGGTTACAATGTACTACATATATATATTTTAAATTGATTCATTTTTATATAAATGCTCACCATGTGCACTCAACAAATCATTCAGACTAGTTGTGATATTGCTGAACTTATATGTGCTCATATTTAATTCTTTATGTTCATATAAAGTGTAAGTTCACTACAACTAGTAGTTTAGTGAAATTTCTGTTACTTAAAAACTAAACACACAAGCAATCCCTGTGGCACTTTTTCCTGTGGTATTCAACTTATCCTACTTTCCACTTTTCCAAGATGTGTCTATAAACAGTGCATAGAACACCAATTTGGAGAAGAAAATATCCTTTATTTCATCTTTTCCATGGTTGAATGTTTATTTTGAACTTAATACTTGCTGTTAATCCTGTCCCCTTATAAACTGAAACATATGATAACTTATTCCACAATAACCTTATTTATCTTCAAGGTGGGAATATTTCAACAGCCCACTGTGGCATTCTGTCTGCTAAAGCTGTACAGTCACATGATGATGATATTTCATAACATCTTATGTCAGTTGGTGGAGACACACACCACTAAGAAACATTGACATTAAGGGACAATAACAATTCTGTTAGTATTCCATTTCAATTGTATCATAGAATTAATGCTAAGAACTTTTTATTTCTGCTTATGTATCTGTTAATTGCTAAATGATTTTAAAGCATTATGAAAACATTTGAAGACTGAAATAGCAAAGTATTTCATCCTGCTATATATGAAGGACATTTATCTTTATGGAAAATGTGATGATACTGCTACTCCAATATAAATTGTGTTTTATAATTAAAGTGGCAATATTCTTACTGTGTTAACAGTGCCTTTATTTTTTGGAGGGGGCAGCTAAATACCATAATATCATTGTGTAGAGACAAAGTTACTTTAACTATATCTATAGAACTGTTGTATTAATATGTTGTGTTTTCAATGAAAGATTAATTCTATATTCCCATAAACTAGCACATAATAGTTGCTTCATAAATGTTTATTATATATAATGATTATTATATACTAAATATTTATTATATATTATATATATTCATTATAAATGTTTATACCTTAAAATATTTAGCTCATTGATATAGCTAACACTAGTATATCATGTAACTAACATGTATGACTTTCCTTAGTTTATTCCCTACCTCTCTACTTTCCTCTCCTCTATATGTGCTTCTCTACTGAATGAATCAGATTAATAGTAGTGTTATTTCATTTTAGAAAGCCCAGACATTCAACTTTAATGTGCTTAAAATTTATTTCCTGGATACATGCCATTGAACTGAAATTTTATGAAGTTTCTACCAAATATGTTGCAAATACTGGGACCATTTTAATAAAGTTGTTAATATAAAGCTGGGGAAGATATAGGGCATGTTGTATATGATAATTACTAAAACTATTAGTTAAGGTAAATGTAGTAAAATAATATGGAAAGATTAAATACAGGTACTTTCAGTAGTAACTAATGCCATATTTTACTTTCTGAAATTTCATTGTGACATGTATGTTTGTCTTGAGTTATATTTCTGTTGCTGTTGTTGTTGTTGTTACAATGTGGCATAATTCCCCTTCTGTAAACTGAATAGTAGTTGTAAATTCAATAAAATACCATGGTAGGCAGCTACAAACACCTATCCTTCAATAAGAAACATTCAAACACAAGTAGAATCTGTCAGAACCAAATTAGCCAGTATCTGGAAAACAGTAAAACATTTACAATTACAAAGAAGACACTGAATTTAAAAAGGCAACTTAAAAATGAAAGGAAAACTATGTAAAGTTTTAAAAATTTATTGAACCACCCTGGCTTAGTTGTGGTTTTGAAGACAGTGGCCTGCCTGTGTTCCTAGTATAAGACCTGTTTGCTGGTCTAAGAAGGAGTACATCAAACTTTATTATAAGGGTTTTGTGTTTTTTTTCTAATCTATATGGAGGCTACCCAAATGACAACCACAAGGCAGTTGACTGTGGCTCACCTAAATCACAACTCATGTAGGACAGAAAAACAACAGGTATTGCTTAAAAACACTGTAACATCAAGGAAAAAGCCACAGCTTCCATGGACAAAATATTATGTTTGAGTCCATGAAATACATACTTACCAAATACCTTAAATCATGGAAGGAAAGCTGGGTAAAGTCTTGTCAAGTAATTAGGACATTCAAAATTACCCATATATAATGTAAAGTTTTGAAAGCAATGTGAATGTCAGGGAAGAATGTATGTTTAAGAAAGACCCAAGAAGATCTTATGTTTTCACCTTTGTCAGGTGTTTAAGGTCAGTGTAAGAAAGAAATGAAAGGTAAAGTAGCAAGGTAAATGGACTGAACAAATGTATAATGAGTATCCAAGCACAGAACCAACCTGCAAAGACTGGGAGAGTTGTTTGTTTCTTTGGCTCCCAACATTCGAAAAAATCTTTGTCAAAATACTAGGTAATTGTATTACACTTCATCTTGCAGATGAAGTGACTACACACAACAAAGAATACAGTCTTTACAATAGTGTGAGAATCTCTACATTAAAAGAAAATTGCAACTTGCAACAAAGCACCAAATCCTTAACATGTGAAGATTTATGATTTTCATAGCTATTACAATATAAGATTCAAATATTCAATTTTTAACAAAAAAGACAAAATGTAATTTGAAAAAAAAAAAAACCATCCCTGAGGAAACCTAACAGCTGGAGAGTAGAAACAAAAAGTTTGAATTAACTGTCATAAAATGCTCAAGAAAACTATAAACAGAGGAAGGAGGCAAGATGGCAGAACAGCATGGAAGCTCAGTGAGATCCTCCCACAGAGGGGCAGAACAGGTCAAAGCCTCAGTCCTTCAGAAGTAAGGAGCCAGGGAAAACAGCCGCGTCTGAGACAAAACTTGGGAGAGAGGTACTGTCTGGGGCCTGGTCACAGACAGTGAAAAAGTGGGAAGTGGACAAAAGCTGAAGACAGAGGACGGGTGCACGATTGCTGATTGGGGAGAACAGAGTTCTGATACTGGAGACTGGGTAGCTGGGTGATGCCATTTCACCACTCCCACGCCTGCACATATGCACCTACTAGCACCACAACACTCCACCCCAGCAGGCTAGCAGCACCATGTAGTGGAGAATGGAGCCATTACACTGAGCCCCGCCCAATTGGGCCAACCTCGCTCTTCAAGAACACAAGTCTCACCACCTATTTAGTTTATAGACTATAAAGTACTTCATAGTCTGACTTCTAGGGGAAAACAAATTAATTTCAGTTGTGTTTCAATCTCTTAGCAGGTCGATCTACTCAATTTTCTTTCTTTCTTTTTTCTCTTTTTCACTTCTTTTCTTTTTCTTGAACACAGAAAACAATTCATTTTTATTTTCAATTTTTATTAAAAATATTCTTCTTTAATTTCTTTACTATATTTTTTTACTTTTGTGTAAATTTTTTTTGCATTATATTTTATTTCTATCATTTTATACTGGTCTACTTAAGTGTATTCACTTTTTCAAATTTTCAAATGATCTCTTCTTTTTCTTATTCTTTTTTGTTTCTCATTTCTTTTATTTTCCATGAATGCAGAAAGAGAAAAACTTCATTTTCACTTTCAATTTCTATTAAAATATTTTTCTTTAATTTTTTACTATATTTTTTGCTTGTATGCAATTATTTTAAAATTTTATTTTACTTCCATCATTTTATTTTAGTATACTAAAGTGTATTCACTCTTTCAAATTTTCAAATGATTTCCATTTTTTTCTCTTTTGCATTCCTTTCTTTTTCTTGAATGCAGAAAGAGAAATAATCATTTTTATTTGTAAATTTATTAAACATATTTTTCTTTACATTTTGCTGTATTATTTATTTTTGTTTAATTTTTTCAAATTCTATTTTACTGCCATCATCTCATTTTAGTCTACTTCAATGTATTTACTTTTTCAAATTCTCAAATGTTTCCTTTTTTTCCCTCCCCCTCCCCTTTTTTCCTCTTATCTGTCAAACCACTTTTAACTCCCAGACTAAAACACAAGTAGGATCTTGCACCATTTATTCGATTTTGTGTGTGTGTGTGTTTAACTTTTAATTTTAATATTTTAATTTATTTTTTAATTTTAATTTCTCTACCTCATTAACTCATTTCCTCCCTTCAAAATGACAAAATGAAGGAACTCATCCCAAAAGAAAGAGCACAAATAAAGGACAGCCAGGGATTTAACCAACAAAGGTACAAGCAAGATGGCTAAAACAGAATTTAGAATCACGATAATAAGAATAGTGGCTGGAGGTGAAAATAGATTAGATCCCTTTCTGCAGACATAAAAGAAGTAAAAAATAGCCAGAATGAAATTAAAAATGGTTTAACTGGGCTGCAATCAAGGATGGATGCAATGGCGGCAAGGATAGACGAGGCAGAAAAGAGAATCAGTGATATAGTGGACAAACTTATAGAGAATAATAAAGCACAGAAAAAGAGGGAAATTAAGGCAAAGAGCACGATTTAAGAATTAGAGAACTCAGTGACTCATTAACAAGGAACAACATCAGAATCATAGGGGTCCCAGAGGAGGAAGAGAAATAGGGGTAGAAGGGTTATGTGAACAAATCATAACAGAATACTTTCCTAACTTGGGGAAAGACACAAACATCAAAATCCAGGAAGCACAGAGGACTCCCATTAGATTCAACAAAAACCGACCATCAACAAGGCATACCATAGTCAAATTCACAAAATAGGCAAGGAGAGAATCATGAAAGCAGCAAGGGAAAAAAAGGCCATAACCTACAAGGGAAGACAGACCAAGTTTGCAGCAGACCTATCCACAGAAACCTGGCAAGCCAGAAAGGAGTGGCGGGATATATTCAGTGTGCTGAATCAGAAAAGTATGCAGTTAAGAATTCTTTATCCAGCAAGGCTGTCATTCAAAATAGAGGGAGAGATAAAAAGTTTCCCAGACAAACAATATATATATACCAAAAGCAACAAAAGATTAGAAAGAACCAGAGAACACCACCAGAAACTCCAACTCTACAAGCATCATAATGACAATAAATTCATATCTTTCAGTACTAACTCTAAACGTCAATGGACTCAATGTTCCAATCAAAACACATAGGGTAACAGAATGGATAAGAAAATAAGATCCATTTGTGCTGTTTACAAGAGACCCACTTTAGCCCTAATGACACCTTCAAATTGAAAATAAGGGGATGAGAACCATCTATCATGCTAATGGTCAACAAGAAAGCCGAAGTAGCCATACTTATATCAGACAATCTAGACTTTAAAATAAAGACTATATCAAGAGATGCAGAAGGGCATTATATCATAATCAAGGGGTTTATCCACCTGAAGACCTAACAATCATAAACATTTATTCACCAATTGTGGAAGCACACAAATATATAAATCAATTAATCACAAACATCAAGAAACTCATGGATAGTAATACCATAATAGTAGAAGATTTCAACACCCCACTCACAGCAATGGACAGATCATCTAATCAAAAAATCAACAAGGAAACAATGGCTTTTAATATATGTGCTGCCGAAGTGAGCACAACAATGGCTTTTAATGACACAATGGACCAGATGGACTTAACAGATATATTCAGAACATTTCATCCTAAAGCAGCAGAATATACATTCTTCTCCAGTGCACATGGAACATTCTCCAGATTAGACCATATACTGGGACACAAATCGGCCCTAAGTAAGTACAAAAAGATTGAGATCATACCATGCATATTTTCAGACCGCAATTCTACAAAACTTGAAACCAACCACAAGAAAAAATTTGGAAAGGTAACAAACACTTGGAGACTGAAGAACATCCTACTAAAGAATGAATGGGCTAACCAAGCAGTTAAAGAAGAAATTAAAAAGTATATGGAAGTCAATGAAAATGATAGCACCACAAACCAAAACCTCTGGGACACAGCAAAGGTGGTCATAAGAGGAAAGTACATAGCAATCCAGGCCTTCCTAAAGAAGGAAGAAAGATCTCAGATACACAACCTAACCTTATGCTTTAAGGAGCTGGAAAAAGAACAGCAAATAAAACCCCAAATCAGCAGAAGACAGGAAATAATAAAAATTAGAGAAGAAATCAATCCTATCAAAACCAAAAAAACAGTAGAACAGATCAATGAAACCAGAAGCTGGTTCTTTGAAAGAATTAACAAAATTGATAAACTACTAGCCAGTTTGATCAAGAAGAAAAAGCAAAGGACCCAAATAAGTAAAATCAAGAATGAAAGAGGAAAATCACAACCAACACAACATAAATAAAAACAATAATATGAGAGAGAGGAGGGAAGATGGCGGTGTAGGAGGATTCTGGGCTCACCGGGCGTCCTGCTGATCACTTTGATTCCACCTACACCTGCCTAAATAACCCAGAAAACCGCCAGAGGATTAGCAGAACGGAGTGTCCAGAGCTAAGCGCAGATGAGAGGCCCACAGAAGAGGGTAGGAAGGGCGGCAAGGCGGTGCGCACTCCATGGACTGGCGGGAGGGAGCCGGGGTGGAGGGGCGGCTGACCTGCCAAGCAGAGCCCCCGAGTCTGGCTGGCAAAAGCGGAGGGGCCTGACGGACTGTGTTCCGACAGCAAGCGCGACTTAGCGTCTGGGAGGTCATAAGTTAACAGCTCTGCTTGGAAAGCGGGATGGCTGGAAGACAAAAGGAGGGAGAGCTGCTGAGCCCCCGGAGGACAGAGCTCAGTTTGGTGGGGAAAAAAGGCGCTTGCCAGCGCCATCTCCCCCGCCCATCCCCCAGCCAAAATCCCAAAGGGAACCAGTCCCTGCCAGGGAACTTGCTCGCTCTGAGCACAAACACCCAACTCTGTGCTTCTGCGGAGCCAAACCTCCGGCAGCGGATCTGACTCCCTCCGGCTGCCACAGGGCCCCTCCTGAAGTGGATCACCTAAGTAGAAGCAGGCTAAGCCTGCCCCTCCTGCCCTCGTGCACCTTGCCTACCCACCCCAGCTAATACGCCAGATCCCCAGCATCACAAGCCTGGCAGTGTGCAAGTAGCCCAAATGGGCCACGCCACCCCACAGTGAATCCCGCCCCTAGGAGAGGGGAAGAGAAGGCACACACCAGTCTGACTGTGGCCCCAGCGGTGGGCTGAGGGCAGACATCAGGTCGGACTGCGGCCCCGCCCACCAACTCCAGTTATACACCACAGCACAGGGGAAGTGCCCTGCATGTCCTCACCACTCCAGGGACTATCCAAAATGACCAAGCGGAAGAATTCCCCTCAGAAGAATCTCCAGGAAATAACAACAGCTAATGAACTGATCAAAAAGGATTTAAATAATATAACAGAAAGTGAATTTAGAATAATAGTCATAAAATTAATCGCTGGGCTTGAAAACAGTATAGAAGACAGCAGAGAATCTCTTGCTACAGAGATCAAGGGATAAGGAACAGTCACGAGGAGATGAAAAGTGCTTTAAATGAAATGCAAAACAAAATGGAAACAACGACAGCTCGGATGGAAGAGGCAGAGGAGAGAATAGGTGAACTAGAAGATAAAGTTATGGAAAAGAGGAAGCTGAGAGAAAGAGAGATAAAAAAATCCAGGAGTATGAGGGCAAAATTAGAGAACTAAGTGATACACTAAAAAGAAATAATATATGCATAATTGGCATCCCAGAGGAGGAAGAGAGAGGGAAAGGTGCTGAAGGGGTACTTGAAGAAATAATAGCTGAGAACTTCCCTGAACTGGGGAAGGAAAAAGGCATTGAAATCCAAGAGGCACAGAGAACTCCCTTCAGACGTAACTTGAATCGATCTTCTGCATGACATATCATAGTGAAACTGGCAAAATACAAGGATAAAGAGAAAATTCTGAAAGCAGCAAGGGGTAAACGTGCCCTCACATATAAAGGGAGACCTATAAGACTCGTGACTGATCTCTCTTTTGAAACTTGGCAGGCCAGAAAGAATTGGCACGAGATTTTCAGGGTGCTAGACTGCAAAAATATGCAGCCAAGAATCCTTTATCCAGCAAGTCTGTCATTTAGAATAGAAGGAGAGATAAAGGTCTTCCCAAACAGACAAAAACTGAAGGAATTTCTCACCACTAAACCAGCCCTACAAGAGATCCTAAGGGGGACCCTGTGAGACAAAGTACCAGAGACATCACTACAAGCATAAAACAGACAGACATCACAATGACTCTAAACCCGTATCTTTCTATAATAACACTGAATGTAAATGGATTAAATGCGCCAACCAAAAGACATAGGGTATCAGAATGGATAAAAAACAAGACCCATCTATTTGCTGTCTACAAGAGACTCATTTTAGACCTGAGGACACCTTTAGATTGAGAGTGAGGGGATGGAGAACTATTTATCATGCTACTGGAAGCCAAAAGAAAGCTGGAGTAGCCATACTTATATCAGACAAACTAGACTTTAAAGGCTGTAACAAGAGATGAAGAAGGGCATTATATAATAATTATAGGGTCTATCCATCAGGAAGAGCTAACAATTATAAATGTCTATGCGCCAAATACCAGAGCCCCCAAATATATAAAACAATTACTCATAAACAGAAGCAACCTTATTGATAAGAATGTGGTAATGGCAGGGGACTTTAACACCCCACTTACAGAAATGGATAGATCATCTAGACACACGGTCAATAAAGAAAAAAGGGCCCTGAATGAGACATTGGATCAAATGGACTTGACAGATATATTTAGAACTCTGCATCCCAAAGCAACAGAATATACTTTCTTCTCGAGTGCACATGGAACATTCTCCAAGATAGATCATATACTGGGTCACAAAACAGCCCTTCATAAGTTTACAAGAATTGAAATTATACCATGCATACTTTCAGACCACAATGCTATGAAGCTTGAAATCAACCACAGGAAAAGGTCTGGAAAACCTCCAAAAGCATGGAGGTTAAAGAACACCCTACTAACGAACGAGTGGGTCAACCAGGCAATTAGAGAAGAAATTAAAAAATATATGGAAACAAACGAAAATGAAAATACAACAATCCAAACGCTTTGGGATGCAACGAAGGCAGTCCTGAGAGGAAAATACATTGTAATCCAGGCCTATCTCAAGAAACAAGAAAAATCCCAAATACAAAATCTAACAGCACACCTAAAGGAAATAGAAGCAGAACTGCAAAGGCAGCTTAAACCCAGCAGAAGAAGAGAAATAATAAAGATCAGAGCAGAAATAAACAATATAGAATCTAAAAAAACTGTAGAGCAGATCAACGAAACCAAGAGTTGGTTTTTTGAAAAAATAAACAAAATTGACAAACCTCTAGCCAGGCTTCTCAAAAAGAAAAGGGAGATGACCCACACAAATAGATAAAATCATGAATGAAAATGGGATTATGACAACCAATCCCTCAGAGATACAAACAATTATCAGGGAATACTATGAAAAATTATATGCCAACAAATTGGACAACCTGGAAGAAATGGACAAATTCTTAAACACCCACACTCTTCCAAAACTCAATCAGGAGGAAATAAAAAGTTTGAACAGACCCATAACCAGCAAAGAAATTGAATCAGTTATCAAAAATCTCCCAACAAATAAGAGTCCAGGACCAGATGGCTTCCCAGGGGAGTTCTACCAGACGTTTAACGCAGAGATAATACCTATTCTTCTCAAGCTATTCCAAGAAATAGAAAGGGAAGGAAAACTTCCAGACTCATTCTATGAAGCCAGTATTCCTTTGATTCCTAAACCAGACAGAGACCCAGTAAAAAAAGAGAACTACAGGCCAATATCCCTGATGAATATGGATGCAAAAATTCTCAATAAGATACTAGCAAATCGAATTCAACGGCATATAAAAAGAATTATTCACCCTAATCAAGTGGGATTCATTCCTGGGATGCAGGGCTGGTTCAACATTCGCAAATCAATCAACGTGATACATCACATTAACAACAAAAACAAAAAAAAGAACCATATGATCCTGTCAATCGATGCAGAAAAGGCCTTTGATAAATCCAGCACCCTTTCTTAATAAAAACCCTTGAGGAAGTCGGTATAGAAGGAACATACTTAAAGATCATAAAAGCCGTTTATGAAAAGCCCACAGCTAACATCATCCTCAACGGGGAAAAACTGAGAGCTTTTTCCCTGAGATCAGGAACACGACAGGGATGCCACTCTCACGGCTGTTGTTTAACATAGTGTTGGAAGTTCTAGCATCAGCAATCAGACAACAAAAGGAAATCAAAGGCATCAAAATTGGCAAAGATGAAGTCAAGCTTTCGCTTTTTGCAGATGACATGATATTATACATGGAAAATCCGATAGACTCCACCAAAAGTCTGCTAGAACTGATACATGAATTCAGCAAAGTTGCAGGATACAAAATCAATGTACAGAAATCAGTTGCATTCTTATACACTAACAATGAAGCAACAGAAAGACAAATAAAGAAACTGATCCCATTCACAATTGCACCAAGAAGCATAAAATACCTAGGAATAAATCTAACCAAAGATGTAAAAGATCTGTATGCTGAAAACTATAGAAAGCTTATGAAGGTAATTGAGGAAGATTTAAAGAAATGGAAAGACATTCCCTGCTCATGGATTGGAAGAATAAATATTGTCAAAATGTCAATACTACCCAAAGCTATCTACACATTCAATGCAATCCCAATCAAAATTGCACCAGCATTCTTCTCAAAACTAGAACAAGCAATCCTAAAATTCATATGGAACCACAAAAGGCCCCGAATAGCCAAAGTAATTTTGAAGAAGAAGACCAAAGCAGGAGGCATCCCAATCCCAGACTTTAGCCTCTACTACAAAGCCTTAATGATCAAGACAGCATGGTATTGGCACAAAAACAGACACATAGACCAATGGAATAGAATAGAGACTCCACAATTGGACCCACAAATAGAATAGAAACCCCAGAACTAGACCGTCACAAGTATGGTCAACTCATCTTTGACAAAGCAGGAAAGAACATCCAATGGAAAAAAACAGTCTCTTTAACAAATGGTGCTGAGAGAACTGGACAGCAACATGCAGAAGGTTGAAACTAGACCACTTTCTCACACCATTCACAAAAATAAACTCAAAATGGATAAAGGACCTAAATGTGAGACAGGAAACCATCAAAACCTTAGAGGAGAAAGCAGCAAAAGACCTCTCTGACCTCAGCCGTAGCAATCTCTTACTCGACACATCCCCAAAGGCAAGGGAATTAAAAGCAAATGTGAATTACTGGGACCTTATGAAGATAAAAAGCTTCTGCACAGCAAAGGAAACAACCAACAAAACTAAAAGGCAACCAACGGAATGGGAAAAGATATTTGCAAATGACATATCAGACAAAGGGCTAGTATCTTTAAATTTTTATTTTTAAAAATTTTTTAAATCTATAATGAGCTCACCAAACTCCACACCCGGAAAACAAATAACCCAGTGAAGAAATGGGCAGAAAACATGAATAGACACTTCTCTAAAGAAGACATCCGGATGGCCAACAGGCACATGAAAAGATGCTCAACGTCGCTCCTCATCAGGGAAATATAAATCAAAACCACACTCAGATATCACCTCACGCCAGTCAGAGTGGCCAAAATGAACAAATCAGGAGACTATAGATGCTGGCGAGGATGTGGAGAAATGGGAACCCTCTTGCACTGTTGGTGGGAATGCAAATTGGTGCAGCCACTCTGGAAAGCAGTGTGGAGGTTCCTCAGAAAATTAAAAATAGACCTACCCTATGACCCAGCAATAGCCCTGCTAGGAATTTACCCAAGGGATACAGGAGTACTGATGCATGGGGCACTTGTACCCCAATGTTTATAGCAGCACTTTCAACAATAGCCAAGTTATGGAAAGAGCCTAAATGTCCATCAACTGATGAATGGATAAAGAAATTGTGGTTTATATACACAATGGAATACTACGTGGCAATGAGAAAAAATGAAATATGGCCTTTTGTAGCAACATGGATGGAACTGGAGAGTGTGATGCTAAGTGAAATAAGCCATACAGAGAAAGACAGATACCATATGGTTTCACTCTTATGTGGATCCTGAGAAACTTAACAGGAACCCATGGGGGAGGGGAAGGAAAAAAAAAAAAAGAGAGGTTAGAGTGGGAGAGAGCCAAAGCATAAGAGACTGTTAAAAACTGAGAACAAACTGAGGGTTGATGGGGGGTGGGAGGGAGGGGAGGGTGGGTGATCGGTATTGAGGAGGGCACCTTTTGGGATGAGCACTGGGTGTTGTATGGAAACCAATTTGACAGTAAATTTCATATATTTAAAAAAAATTAAAAAAATAAAAAAATAATGTATTTAAAGTACAGAGAAAAAAAAAGTAAACAATAATATGAGAATAATATGAGCAATTATATGCCAATAAAATGAGCGATCTGGAAGAAATGGACAAATTCCTAGAAACCTATACACTATCAAAACTGAAACAGGAAGAAATAGAAAATTTGAACAGACCCATAACCAGTAAGGAAATCAAATTAATAACCAAAAACCTGCAAAAAAAAACCCACAAGAGTCCTGGGCCAGATGGCTTTCCAGGGGAATTCTACCAAACATTTAAGGGAGAGTTAACACTTGTTCTCTTGAAACTGTTCCGAAAAATAGAAATGGAAGGAAAACTTCCAAACTCTTTCTATGAAACCTGCATTATCCTGATTCCAAAACCAGACAAATACCAAATTGAAAGGAGAACTATAGACTAATTACTCTGATGAACATGGATGCAAAAATCCTCAACAAGATATTAGCCAATCGGATCCAGCAATACATTAAAAAAAATATTCACCACTACCAAGTGGGATTTATACCTGGGATGCAGGGCTGGTTCAATATCTGTTAAACAATTAACATGATTCATCACATTAATAAAAGAAAGGACAAGAACCATATGATACTCTCAATAGATGCACAGAAAGCATTTGACAAAATACAGCACCCTTTCTGGACAAAGACCCTGAAGAAAGTAGGGATAGAAGGATCATACCTTGAGATGATAAAAGCCATATATGAGCGACCCAATGGTAATATCATCCTCAATGGAGAAAAACTAAGAGCTTTCCCCCTAAGGTCAGGAACAAGACAGGGATGTCCACTCTCACCACTGTTATTCAACATAGTATTGGAAGTCTTAGCCTCTGCAATCAGACAACACAAAGAAATAAAAGGCATCCACATCAGCCAGGAGGAGGTCAAACTTTCACTCTTCGCAGATGACATGATACTCTATATGAAAAACCCAAAGGATTCCACCAAAAAACTGCTAGAACTGATTCATGAATTCAGCAAAGTTGCAGGATATAATATCAATGCACAGAAATCAGATGCATTCGTATACACCAACAATGAAGCGACAGAAAGAGAGATCAAGGCATCGATCCCATTTACAGTTGCACCAAAAAGCATAAAATACCTAGGAATAAATCTAACCAAAGAGGTGAAAAATCTATGAAATGAAAACTATAGAAAGCTGATGAAAGAAATTGAAGAAGACACAAAGAAATGGAAAAAGTTTCCATGCTCCTGGATAGGAAGAACAAATATTGTGAAAATGTTGATACTACCCAAAGCAATCTACATATTCAACACAATCCCTATCAAAGTAACACCAGCATTCTTCACAGAGCTAGAAAAAATAATCTTAAAATTTATATGGAACCAGAAAAGACTCTGAATAGCCAAAGCAATCTTGGAAAAGAAAACCAAAGCAGGAGGCAACACAATACCAGACTTCAAGCTATACTGCAAAGCTGTAATCATCAAGACAGTATGGTACTGGCACAAGAACAGACACTCAGATCAATGGAACAGAATACAGAACCCAGAAATGGACCCACAAACGTATGGCCAACTAATCTTTGACAAAGCAGGAAAGAATATCCAATGGCACAAAGACAGTCTCTTCAGCAAGTGGTGCTGGGAAAACTGGACAGCGACATGCAGAAGAATGAACCTGGACCACTTTCTTACACCATACACAAAAAGAAACCCAAAGTGGATGAAAGACCTCAATGTAAGACAGGAAGCCATCAAAATCCTTGAGGAGAAAGCAGGCAAAAACCTCTTTGATCTTGCCTGCAGAAATTTCTTACTCTACATGTCTCTGGAGGCAAGGGAAACAAAAACAAAAATGAACTACTGGGACCTCATCAAAATAAAAAGCTTCCGCACAGCAAAGGAAACACTCTAAGAGGTAACCGACAGAATGGAAGAAGATATTTGCAAATGACATATGAGATAAAGGGTTAGTATCCAAAATCTACAAAGAACTTATCAAACTCAACACCCAAAAAACAAATAGTCCAGTGAAGAAATGGGTAAAAGACATGAATAGACACTTCTGCAAGGAAGACATGCAGAAGGCCAACTGACACATGAAAAATGCTCCACATCACTCATCATCAGGGAAATACAAATCAAAACCACAATGAGATACACCTTACACCTGTCAGAATGGCTAACATTAACAACTCAGGCAACAACAGATGTTGGCAAGGATGCAGAGAAAGAGAATCTCTTTTGCACTGTTGGTGGGAATGCCAGCTGTTGCAGCCACTCTGGAGAACAGTATGGAGCTTCCTCAAAAAACTAAAACCAGAACTACCCTACAACCCAGCAATTGCACTACTAGGCATTTATCCACGGGATACAGGTGTCCTGTTTTGAAGGGACACATGCACCCTCATGTTTATAGCAGCACTATCAACAATAGCCAAAGTATTGAAAAAGCCCAAATGTCCATTGATGGATGAATGGATAAAGAAAAGGTGGTATATATATACATGTATATATAGAGTATACAGTATATATATATACACAATGGAGTATTACTCGGCAATCAAAGAGAATGAAATCTTGCATTTGCAACTACGTGGATGAAAATTAGTGAAATTAGTCAGTCAGAGATAGACAGAAATCATATGACTTCACTCGTATGAGGACTTTAAGAGACAAAACTGATGAACATAAGGGAAAGGAACAAATAACATAAAAACAGGGAGGGGGACAAAACATAAGAGACTCATAAATATGGAGAACAATCTGAGGGTTACTAGAGGGGTTGTGGGAGATGGGATGGTCTAATTGGTAAGGGGCACTAAGAAATGTACTCCTGAAATCATTGTTGCACTATATGCTAACTAATTTGGATGTAAATTAAAAAAATAGAAAATAAAATTAAAAAGAACTTTAAACAAAGAACTAAAGGGAACCAAGAACATGATGAACAAAATATTAATATTAATGAAAATTTTTAAAAATTACACAAAGGAACAACATAAAATTATGGAGCTGGAAACTAATAACTAAAATTTGTAAAACTTGCTAGAGGGATTCAACAGGAGATTTCAGCAGGCAGAAGCAAGAATCAGTGAGCTAGAAGATAGAAAAATTGAAACTATACGTTCTGAGGAACAGATATAAAAAATTGAAGAAAAGTGACCACATCATCAGGATGTATGAGACACTATTAAGGGGACAAACATAGACATGGAATTTCCAGATGGAAATAAAGAGAGAAAAAGAATCAAAGATAATATTTGAAAAAATAATGTCTCTAAAACTGCTAAATTTAATAAATATAGAAATATACAAATCTGAATGGCACAACTAATTCTAAGTAGGATAAACTTAGATATGAAGACACCTAAATTCATTGTAATCTAAATGTCAAAAGGAGAAAGGGAAATAAATTTATCTTGAGAACAGCAAAAAAGAATCAACTTGTCATTTGCAAGAAAATCTCAATAATATTGAGTCAATTTGTCAAATAAAAACAAGGGTGCTATTAGGCAATGAAAAGACATTTTAAAGTATGCAGAAATGAATATGAGAAGGGGAATCAAAACATAAGGCAGTGAAATTAAGAAACTGAAAATGAAGCAGTAATGGAGAAAATGAAAAATGACATACAGAAAAGAAATAACAAAATGGCAGATAAAAGACTTTCTTTATCAGTAACTATTTTAAATGCTAATGGATTAAACTGTCCAATCAAATGACAGATTGGAAAAATCGATAAAATTTTGCTATATGCTGTCTAAAAGATGAATATTTTAACCTAGACACAAATAGATTGAAAGGGAAAAAATGGAAAAATATTCCATGAAAATAGTACTCAAAAAAGAATTGAAGTAAACTGAAGTGACTCAACTAATATCAGACCAAAGAGATTTTAAGTCAAAACTGTTACAATAGAAAAGAAAAACATTTTATATTGATTAAAGGGTCAATTCATTATAGGGATATAACAGTTATAAATATATGTGCACCAAAAATACATTCCCAAAATAAGTAAATAAATCATTGACAAATTGGAAGAGAGGAAATAAAAGTTTAAATACAATAGCTGGAAAATTAGTACTCTACTTTCAGTCATGGACAGAGCATCTATACAAAAGATCAATAAAAAATAATAAACAGAAGCAACATTATAAACAAACCAAACCCAAGATACATTAATAGAACATGTCACTTAACAAGAACAGAATACATATCCTTCTCAAATGCACGTGGAATATTCTTTAGGATAGACAATATATTAAACTACAAATCAAGTCTCAATAAATTTAAAAATATAATACAAAATATCTTCAAATACAATGGAATAATGTTAGAAAACAATAAGAGAAGGAAAACTAGGAAGTATACAACTGTACGATAAGTAAATGTACCAGCAAAAACCATAAATAATAATTCCAGGGGAAAATCATAAGGAAAATTAGAAAAAACACTGAGGATTCCACAGGTTAAGATGATGACATAGGAAGACTCTGAACTCACCTCCTTCACAGACACAACAAATTTGTATCTATACAGTAATTCTTTCTGAAGAACTGAGGGATGACTGAACAGCCTCAACACAACAAAAGATAGAGAGATAACAAGAGAGTTTAAGAAAAGATAAAGGAAATCCCCACACCTTCTCAGAATGCAAAATGCAGTGGGAGGGATAGTACTGAGGGACCATGAGTAGATTAACATTTTCTGCAGCACCGAGAAAAAACTGGTTTAAAAGGGTTGCTAGAAAATAAGTGAACCAAACCCAGAAGACTGCCAAACTGCAGAGGTTAAGTGGGATGGCAAGAACCACAGTTTAAATTCCCCTTCCTCCTTGATATTACAAATGGGAACAGGATCAGGATGTAATATGTAGCCTACTGCCACACTGAGTCCTGGGCCTCAAATGCTCTGGGGCATGCACACACATGGATCCACTCACCTCACACACACACACACACACACACACGGTTTAGCAGAACCACTAGAATATAAATAATCCAGGCCTACAATTATTTCAAATAATGGGGGAGCTGCTGAAACTGTCTCCTGGTTGAAGGGGCTGGTGAGTGTCATGGTTTATGTTCACCTTCAACCTTGATAGCATGAATAGGAGCAGAGTTCAGGCACCCTAGATGGCCTACCACTGCAGGGAGCTCTATGCCTCTAGCTCACACCAGACTCAGATGCCCTATCAAGGCCTCCTTAGCATGGCACAAACTAGGACGATCATCCTCAGAGCTCACTACATTTGTAGCCATATCAACAAGGTGAAAAAGATGCAAGGGACCACAAGAACTCCTAGTCTGTACCTGCTTAGGCCACAGTTGACTCACCGGGATGCATTCCAAAAACTACTGCCTTATGCCTGCCTTGTCTCCAGCTTCCCCACCAGGGTTCCCTTGTATGGAGCACCATGAGACATTCCAATTCATGTCCACATTAGATCCAACCACCTGACCATAGTGTACTCAGTGTGGAGCAGCCTGAAACTCCCAGACCCATACTCTGCCTCGATTCCAACCACTACACCAGGCTGGCACCTGAGCGAATCATCCCAGAACACTATGGCCCATGCCCACCACAGCTCCAGCCACTCCACCAGGGTATCTCCTGTACAAAAAACCCTGGGACATTTTGGCCTATACCCACCTCAGCTCCAGCCACACTGTCATGAATCCCCCTGCACATAGAAGGGGGAACACACCAGCTCAAACATGCTTTAGCTTCAGCTGTCCTGCCACAGTTCTTCTATAGAACCCCATGAAACCCTTGCTTATGCCCACTTCAGCTTCAGCTGTCCAGCCAGGAATCCTGTGTGTGAAGAGTCAAAAAACTGCCTTAGCCTGAACCCACTTCAACTCTGGTCATCCCAATAAGACAGCCCCAAAAATGAGTTCACCAGAACCCCAAGCCCAAAACAGCCACAGTTCCAGTCAGCCAGCCAGTCATCAGACACACACAAATACACAAAAGTGGCCAAACGCAAGATTATTCCTTCTAGTTTAGGAGGAATAGCTCTTCAGCCTAATTCATATAAACAAACATGAAATGTCAAGCAAAACGTACAGAAAGGAATATTCCCCAAAGGAAAGAACAAGGCATTATTTCAGAAAAATAAATGAAATAGAGATAAGCAAAATTCCTTATAAATAGTTGAAAGTAAGGGTTATAAATATTGCAGAGAGGAATAGATGAACTCAGTGAGGTCTGCAGCAAAAAGATAAAAAACATTTTTAAAAGAACCAATCTAAAAAAAAAAAAAGAACCAGTCTGAGTTGAAAACTACAATAAGTAAAATTAAAAATACACTAGCAGAAATCAACAGTAGATTATCAGTTACAGAATAATGAATCAGGAATCTGGAAACAGTGTAATAGAAAGCAGCCAAGATGAGCAACTAAAAATATAATAATAATAAAAAGAAATGAGAAGAGTTTAAGAGAACCCTTGGACAACATCAAGCAAGCAAACATTTCCGTTAAAGTAATCTCAGAAGGAGAAGAGAGAAAGGAACAGAAAACTTACTGGAAGCAATGATAGCTGAAAGCTTTCCTATGCCAGGAAAGGAGGCAGACATTCAGGTTCAGAAAGCACATAGAATTCCAAACAAGATGAATTAAAAGAGATCCACACTGTGACACATAATAATTAAAATGTCAAAGCTTAATGATAAAAAGAGATATAAATTTAAAAGCTGGAAGAAGCAGCTAGTCAAATACAAGAAAAATGTCATAAGGCTATCAGTTGATTTTTAAACAGAAACTACACAGGGAAGAAGGAAATGGCATGCTATATTCAAAGTTTCGAAATAATAACAAAGCAAAACTAAACTAAAACCAAGAATACTCTACCTGTCAAGGTTATCGTTCAGAATTTAAGGTAAGAGGGCTTCTCAGGCAAAGAAATTTTAAGGGAGTTCATCACCACCAAGCTGACCTTACAAAAGATGTCAAAGGGACTTCTTTAAGTGGAAAAGAAAAGATCATAATTAAAAGTAAGAAAATTACAAAAGGAAAGGAACTCACAAAATTTACAAAAATGTAAAATACAACAATGTAAACCATGGAGGGAGAGAGTAAAAATACAGTTATTTTAGAATGTGTTTAATCTTAAATGACCATAGGGGCACTTGTACCCCAATGTTTATAGCAGTACTCTCAACAATAGCAAAATTATGGAAAGAGCCTAAATGTCCATCAACTGATAAATGGATAAAAAAAATTGTGGTTTATATACACAATGGAGTACTACATAGCAATGAGAAAGAATGAAATATGGCCCTTTGTACCAACATGGATGGAACTCTATAGAGAGTGTTATGCTAAATGAAATAAGCCATACAGAGAAAGTCAGATACCATATGGTTTCACTCTTATGTGGATCCTGAGAAATTTAACAGAAACCCATAAGGGAGGGGAAGGAAAAAAAAAAGAGGTTAGAGTGGAAGAGAGCCAAAGCATAAGAGACTCTTAAAAACTGAGAACAAACTGAGGGTTGATGGGGGGTGGGAGGGAGGGGAGGGTGGGTGATGGGTATTGAGGAGGGCACCTTTTGGGATGAGCACTGGGTGTTGTATGGAAACCAATTTGACAATAAACTTCATATATTGAAAAAATAAATAAATAAATAAATAAATAAATAAATAAACTTAAGTGACCATCAAATTAATATAGATGGCTACATACTTAGGATATTATATATAAACGTTATGGTAACCACAAACCAAAAACTTATAATAAAGGTATTTAAAAATGAAGAGAAAGCCAAGCATAACACTGAAGAAAGTCATCAATAACAAGGAAAAACAATAAGAAAGAAATAAAGAATAACTAAAAAATGGGGAAATTTTTAAAATGGAAGTAAGTACAAAATTGCTTTAAGTGTAAATGATCTAACTGCTCCAAGCAAAAGATTTAGGGGGACAGAATGGATAAAATAACAAGACACATATATATGTTGGCTGTAAGAAAATCACTTCAGACCTAAAGACACATACAGATGAAAGTGAAAAGATGGAAAAAGATACTTCATACAAATGGAAGAAAAAAAAGTTAAAGTAGAACTACTTATATTAGACAAAATAGACTTTAAAACAAAGGCTGTAACAAGGGACAATAAAAGGGGAACTACATAATGATAAATTTAGTGACCCAACAGGAGGATATAAGAGTTATAAACATCAATGCACCCAAAATTGGAGCATATCTATATCTATATCTATATCTATATCTGTATATATATATATATATTTGTATATACATATATATGTGTATATAATATTTTATATTATATATGTGTATATAATATTTTGTATTATATATGTATATATAATATTTTATATTATATATGGGTATATAATCTTTTATATTATATATGGGTATATAATATTTTATATTATATATAATATTAACAGACATAAAAAATTGACAGTAAAAAATAATAGTGTGGGACTATAACACCTTACTTACATCAATGGATAGGTCAAGCAAGTACAAAACAACAATGAAATAGTCTTTAAAGGAAAAAAAAATAAACATATGGAGGTAACAGATAAATATAGGACATTTCATCCAAATGCAACACAATACACGTTCTACTCAAGTACATATGGAACGTTATCCCTGACAAATCAAATGTTAGGCCACAAAACATGTCTAAATAAATTTATGAAAATAGGTAAACTATGGAAAGAGCCCAAATGTCCATTGACTGATGGAATACATAAAGATGTGGTATATATACAGAATAGAATATTACTCAGCCATTAAAAATAATGAATTTTGGCCATTGGCAAGGACATGCATGTATCTAGAGAGTACTATGCTAAGTGAAATAATTCAGTCACAGAAGACAAATGCCATATGATTTCAATCGTATGTGGAATTTTAGAAACAAAACAAAGAAACATGAGGGGGAGGAAAACCAAGAAACAGACTCTTAACTATGGAGAACAAATTGATGGTTACCAGAGGGGAGGTGGGTGGGAGGATGAGTTGAATAGGTGATGGGGATTAAGAAGGGCACTTGTGGTGAGCACGGGGTGTTGTATGTAAGGGTTGAATCACTAAATTCTACACCTGAAACTAATATTACATCATATGCTAACTAACTGGAATTTAAATAAAAACTTGAATAAAATAAATAAATAAAATAAGAAAATTTAAGAAGGTAAAAATATTGAGAATTTTTTTCTAGATAAAAAAGTATAAAACTAGAAATTAAATACACACAAAAAATGGATAAAGCACAAACCCATAGAGGTTAAACAACATGCTACTAAACAACTGGTGGGTCAATGATGATTAAAACTGAAACTAAAAAATACATGGAGGGGTGCCTGGGTGCTTCAGTCGGTTGGACGTCTGACTGTTGATTTTGGCTCAGGTCATGATCTTGCAGTTTATGGGTTCAAGCCCACAGCAGGCTTTGCACCGACAGTGCAGAGCCTTGCTGGAAATTCTTTTACTCCCTCTCTTTCTGCCCCTCCCCTGCTCTCTCTCTCTCTCTCTATCTCAAAATAAATAAATAAGCTTAAAAAATAGAAAAAAATACATAGAAATAAGGGAAAATAATACAATGGTATAAAATCTTTGGGTTGCAGAAAAAGCAGTTTTAAGAGATAAATTTATAGTGATACAGGCCTACAAACATAGATACACACAAACAAGAAAAATCTCAAATAAATAATCTATTCTTATACATAAAGGAATTAGAAAAAGAACAAAACCCAAAATTCACAGAAGAAAGTAAATAATAAAAATTAAAGCAGAAATAAATGAAATACAGACTAAAAATTGAATAAAACCAAGAGATAGCTCTTTGAAATGATGAACAAAAGTGTAAATGTTTAGTCAGATTATTCAAGAAAAAAGAAAAGACTCCAATAAATAAAATTAGAAATGAAAAAGGAGAAATACCAACTCATACCACAAAAAATACAAAGGTTTGTAAGAGACATCAATGGAGGAAGATGGTGGCATAGGAGGACGCTGGGCTCACCGCGCGTCCTGCTGATCACTTAGATTCCACCTACACCTGCCTAAATAACCCAGAAAACCGCCAGAGGATTAGCAGAACAGAGTCACCGGACCCAAGTGCAGACGAGAGGCCCACGGAAGAGGGTAGGAAGGGCGGCGAGGCGGTGCGCGCTCCACGGACTGGCGGGAGGGAGCCGGGGCGGAGGGGCGGCTCGCCGGCCAAGCAGAGCTCCCGAGTCCGGCTTGCAAAAGTGGAGGGGCCTGACGGACTGTGTTCCGACAGCAAGCGCGACTTAGCGTCTGGGAGGTCATAAGTTAACAGCTCTGCTCTGAAAGCGGGAAGGCTGGAGGACAAAGGGAGGGTGAGCTGCGGAGCCCCCGGACGACAGAGCTCAGTTTGGCGGGGAACAAAGGCGCTCGCCAGCGCCATCTCCCCCGCCCATCCCCCAGCCAAAATCCCAAAGGGAACCGGCTCCAGCCAGGGAAATTGCTCGTTCCGCGCGAACACCCAACTCTGTGCTTCTGCGGAGCCAAACCTCCGGCAGCGATCTGACTCCCTCCGGCTGCCACAGGGCCCCTCCTGAAGTGGATCACCTAAGGAGAAGCGAGCTAAGCCTGCCCCCCCTGCCGCCTTGCACCTTGCCTTCCCACCCCAGCTAATACGCCAGATCCCCAGCATCACAAGCCTGGCAGTGTGCAAGTAGCCCAGACGGGCCACGCCACCCCACAGTGAATCCCGCCCCTAGGAGAGGGGAAGAGAAGGCACACACCAGTCTGACTGTGGCCCCAGCGGTGGGCTGGGGGCAGACATCAGGACTGACTGCGGCCCCGCCCACCAACTCCAGTTATACACCACAGCACAGGGGAAGTGCCCTGCAGGCCCTCACCACACCAGGGACTATCCAAAATGACCAAGCGGAAGAATTCCCCTCAGAAGAATCTCCAGGAAATAACAACAGCTAATGAGCTGATCAAAAAGGATTTAAATAATATAACAGAAAGTGAATTTAGAATAATAGTCATAAAATTAATCGCTGGGCTGGAAAACAGCATACAGGACAGCAGAGAATCTCTTGCTACAGACATCAGGGGACTAAGGAACAGTCACGAGGAGCTGAAAAACGCTTTAAAGGAAATGCAAAACAAAATGCAAACCACCACGGCTCGGATGGAAGAGGCAGAGGAGAGAATAGGTGAACTAGAAGATAAAGTTATGGAAAAAGAGGAAGCTGAGAAAAAGAGAGATAAAAAAATCCAGGAGTATGAGGGGAAAATTAGAGAACTAAGTGATACACTAAAAAGAAATAATATACGCATAATTGGTATCCCAGAGGAGGAAGAGAGAGGGAAAGGTGCTGAAGGGGTACTTGAAGAAATAATAGCTGAGAACTTCCCTGAACTGGGGAAGGAAAAAGGCATTGAAATCCAAGAGGCACAGAGAACTCCCTTCAGACGTAACTTGAATCGATCTTCTGCACGACATATCATAGTGAAACTGGCAAAATACAAGGATAAAGAGAAAATTCTGAAAGCAGCAAGGGGTAAACGTGCCCTCACATATAAAGGGAGACCTATAAGACTCGTGACTGATCTCTCTTTTGAAACTTGGCAGGCCAGAAAGAATTGGCACGAGATTTTCAGGGTGCTAGACTGCAAAAATATGCAGCCAAGAATCCTTTATCCAGCAAGTCTGTCATTTAGAATAGAAGGAGAGATAAAGGTCTTCCCAAACAAACAAAAACTGAAGGAATTTGTCACCACTAAACCAGCCCTACAAGAGATCCTAAGGGGGACCCTGTGAGACAAAGTACCAGAGACATCACTACAAGCATAAAACATACAGACATCACAATGACTCTAAACCCGTATCTTTCTATAATAACACTGAATGTAAATGGATTAAACGCGCCAACCAAAAGACATAGGGTATCAGAATGGATAAAAAAACAAGACCCATCTATTTGCTGTCTACAAGAGACTCATTTTAGACCTGAGGACACCTTTAGATTGAGAGTGAGGGGATGGAGAACTATTTATCATGCTACTGGAAGCCAGAAGAAAGCTGGAGTAGCCATACTTATATCAGACAAACTAGACTTTAAATTAAAGGCTGTAACAAGAGATGAAGAAGGACATTATATAATAGTTACAGGGTCTATCCATCAGGAAGAGCTAACAATTATAAATGTCTATGCACCGAATACCGGAGCCCCCAAATATATAAAACAATTACTCATAAACAGAAGCAACCTTATTGATAAGAATGTGGTAATTGCTGGGGACTTTAACACCCCACTTACAGAAATGGATAGATCATCTAGACACACGGTCAATAAAGAAACAAGGGCCCTGAATGAGACATTGGATCAGATGGACTTGACAGATATATTTAGAACTCTGCATCCCAAAGCAACAGAATATACTTTCTTCTCGAGTGCACATGGAACATTCTCCAAGATAGATCATGTACTGGGTCACAAAACAGCCCTTCATAAGTTTACAAGAATTGAAATTATACCATGCATACTTTCAGACCACAATGCTGTGAAGCTTGAAATCAACCACAGGAAAAAGTCTGGAAAACCTCCAAAAGCATGGAGGTTAAAGAACACCCTACTAACGAATGAGTGGGTCAACCAGGCAATTAGAGAAGAAATCAAAAAATATATGGAAACAAACGAAAATGAAAATACAACAATCCAAACGCTTTGGGACGCAGCGAAGGCAGTCCTGAGAGGAAAATACATTGCAATCCAGGCCTATCTCAAGAAACAAGAAAAATCCCAAATACAAAATCTAACAGCACACCTAAAGGAACTAGAAGCAGAACTGCAAAGGCAGCCTAAACCCAGCAGAAGAAGAGAAATAATAAAGATCAGAGCAGAAATAAACAATATAGAATCTAAAAAAACTGTAGAGCAGATCAACGAAACCAAGAGTTGGTTTTTTGAAAAAATAAACAAAATTGACAAACCTCTAGCCAGGCTTCTCAAAAAGAAAAGGGAGATGACCCAAATAGATAAAATCATGAATGAAAATGGAATTATTACAACCAATCCCTCAGAGATACAAACAATTATCAGGGAATACTATGAAAAATTATATGCCAACAAATTGGACAACCTGGAAGAAATGGACAAATTCCTGAACACCCACACTCTTCCAAAACTCAATCAGGA
Organism: Lynx rufus; assembly: GCF_022079265.1. Lineage (NCBI taxonomy): Eukaryota > Metazoa > Chordata > Mammalia > Carnivora > Felidae > Lynx > Lynx rufus. The sequence goes on along the minus strand of NW_025814828.1, from coordinate 50,422,234 downwards.
GGAAATAGAAAGCTTGAACAGACCCATAACCAGCGAAGAAATTGAATCAGTTATCAAAAATCTCCCAACAAATAAGAGTCCAGGACCAGATGGCTTCCCAGGGGAGTTCTACCAGACGTTTAAAGCAGAGAAAATACCTATCCTTCTCAAGCTATTCCAAGAAATAGAAAGGGAAGGAAAACTTCCAGACTCATTCTATGAAGCCAGTATTCCTTTGATTCCTAAACCAGACAGAGACCCAGTAAAAAAAGAGAACTACAGGCCAATATCCCTGATGAATATGGATGCCAAAATTCTCAATAAGATACTAGCAAATCGAATTCAACAGCATATAAAAAGAATTATTCACCATGATCAAGTGGGATTCATTCCTGGGATGCAGGGCTGGTTCAACATTCGCAAATCAATCAACGTGATACATCACATTAACAAAAGAAAAGAGAAGAACCATATGATCCTGTCAATCGATGCAGAAAAGGCCTTTGACAAAATCCAGCACCCTTTCTTAATAAAAACCCTTGAGAAAGTCGGGATAGAAGGAACATACTTAAAGATCATCAAAGCCATTTATGAAAAGCCCACAGCTAACATCATCCTCAACGGGGAAAAACTGAGAGCTTTTTCCCTGAGATCAGGAACACGACAGGGATGCCCACTCTCACCGTTGTTGTTTAACATAGTGCTGGAAGTGCTAGCATCAGCAATCAGACAACAAAAGGAAATCAAAGGCATCAAAATTGGCAAAGATGAAGTCAAGCTTTCGCTTTTTGCAGATGACATGATATTTTACATGGAAAATCCGATAGACTCCACCAAAAGTCTGCTAGAACTGATACATGAATTCAGCAAAGTTGCAGGATAGAAAATCAATGTACAGAAATCAGTTGCATTCTTATACACTAACAACGAAGCAACAGAAAGACAAATAAAGAAACTGATCCCATTCACAATTGCACCAAGAAGCATAAAATACCTAGGAATAAATCTAACCAAAGATGTAAAGGATCTGTATGCTGAAAACTATAGAAAGCTTATGAAGGTAATTGAAGAAGATTTAAAGAAATGGAAAGACATTCCCTGCTCATGGATTGGAAAAATAAATATTGTCAAAATGTCAATACTACCCAAAGCTATCTACACATTCAATGCAATCCCAATCAAAATTGCACCAGCATTCTTCTCGAAACTAGAACAAGCAATCCTAAAATTCATATGGAACCACAAAAGGCCCCGAATAGCCAAAGGAATTTTGAAGAAGAAGACCAAAGCAGGAGGCATCACAATCCCAGACTTCAGCCTCTACTACAAAGCTGTCATCATCAAGACAGCATGGTATTGGCACAAAAACAGACACACAGACCAATGGAATAGAATAGAAACCCCAGAACTAGACCCACAAACGTATGGCCAACTCATCTTTGACAAAGCAGGAAAGAACATCCAATGGAAAAAAGACAGCCTCTTTAACAAATGGTGCTGGGAGAACTGGACAGCAACATGCAGAAGGTTGAAACTAGACCACTTTCTCACACCATTTACAAAAATAAACTCAAAATGGATAAAGGACCTAAATGTGAGACAGGAAACCATCAGAACCTTAGAGGAGAAAGCAGGAAAAGACCTCTCTGACCTCAGCCGTAGCAATCTCTTACTCGACACATCCCCAAAGGCAAGGGAATTAAAAGCAAAAGTGAATTACTGGGACCTTATGAAGATAAAAAGCTTCTGCACAGCAAAGGAAACAACCAACAAAACTAAAAGGCAACCAACGGAATGGGAAAAGATATTTGCAAATGACATATCGGACAAAGGGCTAGTATCTAAAATCTATAAAGAGCTCACCAAACTCCACACCCGAAAAACAAATAACCCAGTGAAGAAATGGGCAGAAAACATGAATAGACACTTCTCTAAAGAAGACATCCAGATGGCCAACAGGCACATGAAAAGATGTTCAGCGTCGCTCCTTATCAGGGAAATACAAATCAAAACCACACTCAGGTATCACCTCACGCCAGTCAGAGTGGCCAAAATGAACAAATCAGGAGACTATAGATGCTGGCGAGGATGTCGAGAAACGGGAACCCTCTAGCACTGTTGGTGGGAATGCAAATTGGTGCAGCCGCTCTGGAAAGCAGTGTGGAGGTTCCTCAGAAAATTAAAAATAGACCTACCCTATGACCCAGCAATAGCACTGCTAGGAATCTACCCAAGGGATACAGGAGTACTGATGCATAGCGGCACTTGTACCCCAATGTTCATAGCAGCACTCTCAACAATAGCCAAATTATGGAAAGAGCCTAAATGTCCATCAACTGATGAATGGATAAAGAAATTGTGGTTTATATACACAATGGAATACTACGTGGCAATGAGAAAAAATGAAATATGGCCTTTTGTAGCAACGTGGATGGAACTGGAGAGTGTGATGCTAAGTGAAATAAGCCATACAGAGAAAGACAGATACCATATGGTTTCACTCTTATGTGGATCCTGAGAAACTTAACAGGAACCCATGGGGGAGGGGAAGGAAAAAAAAAAAAAAAGGACGTTAGAGTGGGAGAGAGCCAAAGCATAAGAGACTGTTAAAAACTGAGAACAAACTGAGGGTTGATGGGGGGTGGGAGGGAGGGGCGGGTGGGTGATGGGTATTGAGGAGGGCACCTTTTGGGTTGAGCACTGGGTGTTGTATGGAAACCAATTTGTCAATAAACTTCATAAAAAAAAAAAAGAGAGACATCAATGGAAAATCACATGCCAACAAATTAGACAACCTGAAAAAAATCAGTGAATTCATAGGAACATATTCAAGGAAGATATATAAAATCTGATCAGACTGATTACTAGTAATTGAATTGAATTGGTATTCAAAGTGTTCTTAAAAAGGAAAAGTCCATGACCAGACACATTCACAGGTGAATTCTACCAAATATTTAAAGAATTAATATCTTTACTTCCCAAGGTATTCCAAAAGAAGAGAAAAGAAAGTTTCCAAATACATTCCATAAGGACAGCATTACCTTGATACCAAAACCAGACAAAGATTTTAAAAAGAAAGAAAGAAAGAAAGAAAGAAAGAAAGAAGGAAAGAAAGAAAGAAAGAAGAAAGAAAGAAAGAAGAAAGAAAGAAAGGAAATTATAGTCCTCTATCCTTGTTGAACCTAGATGCAAAAATCCTCAAAAAAATATTAGCAAACAGAATTCAAAAATACATTAATACCATCATGTAACACAATTGAGTGGGTTTCAGGGATCCAATAATGGTTCTATATCTGCACAGCATTCTATATAATACACCACATTAATAAAATGAAGGATAAAAATTCGTGATCATCTCAATAGATACAGAAAAAACATTTGAAAAGATGCAATATACAATCATGGTAAACACCCTACAAAGTGGGTTTAGAGGGAACATACCTCAACATAATAAAGGCCATGTATAAGAAACCCACAGCTAACATCATACTCAATGGGGAAAAACTTAGAGCTTTTCTTCTAAGATCAGTTACAAGACAAGAATGTCTATTCTTGTCACTTTTATTTACCATACGATTGGAATCCTAGTGACAGCAATCACACACGGAAGGAAAAAAAGACATCCAAATTGGTAAGGAAGGAGTAACATTGTTACGATTTGCAGGTGACATGACACTATGAACAGAAAATCCTAAAGATTTCACCTTAAAACTATTAGGAGCAATAAGTGAATGTAATACATTTGGAGAATATAAAAGTTGTAATCAGAAATTGGTTGCATTTCTATAAACTAATTATAAAGTAGCAAAAACAGATATTAAGAAAACATTTCCATTTACAAAAATAGTAAAATATCTAGGAGCAAAGAAAACAAAGAGGTGAAAGACCTATACTCTGCACAATATAAAACACTGATGGAAGGAACTGAAAATGACAGAAACAAATGGAAAAATATCTCATGCTCAAGCATTAGAAGAATTAATATTATTTTATTAACTCATTTTATTTTTTTATTTTTTAAAATTTATATCCAAATTAGTTACCATATAGTGCAACAATGACTTCAGGAATAGATTCCTTAGTGCCTCTTACCCATTTTGCCATCTCCCTCCTACAACTGCTCCAGTAACCCTCAGTTGGTTCTCCATGTTAATGAGTCTCTGATGTATTGTCCACCTCCTTGTTTTTAAGTTATTTTTGTTTCCCTTCCCTTATGTTCATCTGTTTTGTCTCTTAAAGTCCTCGTATGAGTGAAGTCATATGATTTTGTCTTCCTCTAATTTCACTTGGCATAATACCCTCCAGTTCCATCCATGTAGTTGCAAATAGCAAGATTTCATTACTTTTTATTGCCAAGTAATATTCCATTGTATGTATATACCACATCTTCTTTATCCATTCATCCATCAATGGACATTTGGGCACTTTCAATACTTTGGCTATTGTTGATAGTATTCCATAAACATGAAGGGTGCATGTGTCCCTTCGAAAGAGCACACCTGTATCCTGTGGATAAATGCTTAGTAGTGCAATTGCTGGGTCGTAGGGCAGTTCTGGTTTTAGTTTTTTGAGGAACCTCCATACTGTTCTCCAGAGTGGTTGCACCAGCTTGCATTCCCACTAACAATGCAAAGGAGATTCTCTTTCTCTGCATCCTCGCCAACATCTGTTGTTGCCTTAATTGTTAATGTTAGCCATTCTGACAGGTGTAAGGTGTATCTCATTGTGGTTTTGATTTGTATTTCCCTGATGATGAGTGATGTTGAACATTTTTTCATGTGTCGGTTGGCCATCTGGATGTCTTCTTTGGAGAAGTATCTATTCATGTCTTTTACCCATTTCCTCACTGGATTATCTGTTTCTTTGGGTGTTGAGTTTGATAAGTTCTTTATAGATTTTGGATACTAGCCCTTTATCTGATATGTCATCTGCAAATATCTTCTCCCATTGTGTCAGCTGACTTTTAGTTTGAGTGATTGTTTCCTTTGCTGTGCAGAAGATTTTTATTTTGATGAGGCCCCAGTAGTTCATTTATGCTTTTGTTTCCCTTGCCTCCAGAGAGGTGTTGAATAAGAAGTTGCTGCGGCCAAGATCAAAGAGGTTTTTGCCTGCTTTCTCCTCAAGGATTTTGATGGCTTCCTGTCTTACATTGAGGTCTTTCATCCACTTTGGGTTTCTTTTTGTGTATGGTGTAAGAAAGTGGTCCAGGTTCATTCTTCTGCATGTCGCTGTCCAGTTTTCCCAGCACCACTTGCTGAAGAGACTGTCTTTGTGCCATTGGATATTCTTTCCTGCTTTGTCAAAGATTAGTTGGCCATACGTTTGTGGGTCCATTTCTGGGTTCTGTATTCTGTTCCATTGATCTGAGTGTCTGTTCTTGTGCCAGTACCATACTGTCTTGATGATTACAGCTTTGCAGTATAGCTTGAAGTCTGGTATTGTGTTGCCTCCTGCTTTGGTTTTCTTTTTCAAAATCGCTTTGGCTATTCAGGGTCTTTTCTGGTTCCATACAAATTTTAGGGTTATTTTTTCTAGCTCTTTGAAGAATGCTGGTGTTATTTTGATAGGTATTGCATTGAATATGTAGATTGTTTTGGGTAGTATTGGCATTTTAACAATATCTGTTCTTCCTACCTAGGAGCATGGAATCTTTTTTCCATTTTTTTGTGTCTTTTTCAATATTTTCAGAGGCTTTCTATAGTAGTCAGTATATAGATTTTTCACCTTTGGGTTAGATTTATTCCTAGGTATTTTATGTTTTTTTGTGCAACTATAAATGGGATCGATTTCTTGATTTCTCCTTCTGTTGCTTTATTGTTGGTGTATAGGAATGCACCTGATTTCTGTGCATTGAGTTTATATCTTGGAACTTCGCTGAATTCATGAATCAATTGTAGCAGTTTTTGGTGCAATCGTTAGGGTTTTCCATATATAGTATCACGTCATATGCAAAGAGTGAAAATTTGACCTCTTCCTGGCCAATGTGGATGCCTTTTATTCCTTTGTGTTGTCTGATTGAAGAGGTTAAGACTTCCAATACTATGTTGAATAACAGTGGTCAGAGTGGACACCCCTGTCTTTTTCCTGAAGAATTAACATTTTTAAAATGACTACACTACACAATGAAATCTACAAATTCAGTGTAATCCCTATAAAAATACCAGTAGCATTTTCACAGAGCTAGGGAAAAAATACTAAAATTTGGATGGAACCACAGAAGAACTTAAATAGCCAAACCATTCTTGACAAAGAAAAAAAAAAAACAAAGCTGGAGGTATCACAATCTGAGATTTCAAGGAATTCTACAAGGCTATAATAATCAAAATAGTGTGGTACTTGCACTAAAATAGACACGTAGATCAATGAAAAGAATAGAGGGTCAAGAGATATAGCTAGAATGACTAGAATAAAAAAGAAAAGAAAGAACAAATGTCAGTGAGGAAGTGGATGTGTACTGTTGGTGGGAGAGTAAATCAATGAAGCCACCATGGAAATCATTGTAGATGTTTCTCAGAAAATCCAAAACAGGAATCCATATGCTACAGTAATTCCACTACTGGGTATTTACCCAAAGAATATAAAAACACTAATTTGAAATGATATATGCATTACTATATTTATTGAAGCATTATTTATAATAACGAAGGTATGAAAGCAACCTATATGTCCATTGATAGATTAATAAGGAAGATGTCATATATATAAACAATGGAATACTACTCAGCCATAAAAAATAATGGTATCTTGCCATTTGTAACAACATAGTTGGATTTAGAAGGTATTTTGCTAAGTTCAAAAGTCAGAAAAAAACAAATACCATATGATATCACTTATATGTGAAAGAAAAAAATAAACATTTGCAAACACCTTCTTCCATTGAGTACTTTTTGTTTATTGATGGTTACCTTTGCTATGAAAAGCTTTTCATTTTGATGTAGTCCCAATAGCTTTTTTTTTCTTTTGTTTCCTTTGCATCTGCAGATGTATCTAGAAAAATGTTGTGGCCAATGTCAAAGGATGCACAAAGCAAAATGCCTGTGCTCTTTTCTAGGATTTATAGTCCAGCTCTCACATTTAGGTCCTTAATTCATTTTGAGTTTATTTTTGTGTATGGTGTAATAAAGTGGTCCAATTTTATTAATTTGCATGTAGCTGTCCAGTTTTCCTTGCACCATTTATTGAACAAACTGTCTTTTCCCTGTCATATATTCCTTCTTCCTTTGTAGTTGATTAATTGACCATATAGTCATAGATTTATTTCTGAGGTGTCCATTCTGTTTCATTAATCTATGTGTCTATTTTCTGTGTCAGTACGATATTGTTTTGTTTACTACAACTATGCAATATATCCCAAAATCTGTTATTGTAATACCTCCAGCTAAGTTCTTCTTTCTCAAGATTGCTTTCGCTATTGAAGGTCTCTGTGATTCCATACAAATTTTAGCATCGTTTGTTCTACTTTTGTGTAAAATGCTGCTCGTATTTTAATTGGAATTGCACTGAATCTGTAGATGGCTTTGGCTAACATGGACATTTTAACAAAATTATCTCTTCTATTCTATGAGCATGGAATATTGTTTTCATTTATTTGTGCCATATTCAATTTCTTTCATCATGTTTTAAAGTTTTGGGGTATAGTCTTTCACTTTTTTGGTTAATTTTATTCCTAAGTATTTTATTCTTTTTGTTACAATTTTAGATGTAGTTGTTTTGTTTTTGTTTTGTTTTGTTTTGCTTTGCTTTTGTTTTGCTTTGTTTTTGCTTTTTTATTTTTCCTGTACTTATTTTGTTATTAGTGTATAGTAATGCTACTTTTTTTTTGGTATTGATTTTATATTGTATTCTGCCACTTTACTGAATTCATTTATTACTTCTAGTAGTATACTGATGGAGTCCTTAGGGTTTTCTATGTATAGTATTGTGATATCTCCAAATAGTAACAGTTTAACTTTACCAATATGAATGCCTCTTATTTCTTTTTGTTGTCTGATTGCTGTGGCTAGGATTTCTACTACTACATTGAGTAAAAGTGGTGAGGAGAGTGGATATCCTATCCTGTTCCTGACCTTAGAATGAAAGCTCTCACTTTTTCACTATTGAGTATGAAATTATCTGTTGGCATTTCATATATGGCCTTTATTATACTGAGGGTTGTTGTCTCTATCCCCAATTTGTTGTGAGTTTTTAACATGAATGGGTGCTGAATGTTGTCAAATGTTTTTTCTGCATATATATTGAGATGATATGATTCTTCCCAGTTAATTTTTTATTAAGCTTTTTTTATGGTTAATTCCAGTATAGTTAACATATGGTGTTACATTAGCTTTGGGTGTACAATGTAGTGATTGAACAATCTATACATCATTACTCAGTGCTCATTATAAGTGTACTCTTAATCCTTTTTACCTTTTTCACCTACTCCCCAATTTACCTCCCCTCTGATATGGTTTATTTTAAATAAGTACCATCAGTTAAAGTTATTTTCTTCAAAAAGAACATTTTTTACTTGAAGCATACTTCAGAATACATGGCTCTAATAGGTATATATAAAACATTCAATTCAAGAAAAATAGAGTACACGTTTTTTTCAAATACACACTGAAGAATCCCCTGGTTAAATCACATACAAACAAGCATCACAAATACAAATTTAAGACCACTGAAATTATACCAATTATATTTTGCAACCACAATGGTACAAAACTAAAAATCAACAATAAAACAAAGCCAGAAAATCTATAATGTGAACATTAAATGTTTAATATGTAAATATTAAACAACACACTACTGCACAATGGGCCAATGATTTTAATCCTATATTTTGTTGAAGTGGTGTATGACATTTATAACTCCAATAAGAGATTAATATCCAAAATATATAAATAATTTATGCAACTCAACACCAAAAAAAGTTATCTGCTTTTAAAATAGCAGAAAACCTAAACAGACAATTTTCCAAAGAATACATACCAATAAACAATAGACACATGAAAAGATACTCAACATCTCTAATTATTAGGGAATTAAAAATCAAAACCAAAATGATATATTCCCTTACACCAGAAGGAATGGCTAAAATAAAAATCACAAGAAATAACAAGTGTGAGCAAGAATTTTGATAAAAAGGGACCCTCATGCACTGTTAGTGGGCATGTAAATTGGTAAAGCCATTGTGAAAAGAGTAAGGACATATATCAAAAAATTGAAAATAGAAATAAACGATGACCCAAAATTTCACTATTCAGTATTTAGGCAAAGAAAATGAAAATACTAATTTGAAAAGATATTTTCACCTCTCTCTCTATATATATATATATTTTTTTAATTTTTTAGATGTTTATTTATTTTTGAGAAAGAGAGAGAGAGAATGATCAAGAGAGGGGCAGAGAGACACAGAATCTGAAAAAGGCTCCAGGCTCTGAGCTGTCAGCACAGAGCCTGGCAAAGAGCCTGAATTTAGGAACCAGGAGATCATGACCTGAGATTAAGTCAGACACTTAACTGACTGAGCCACCCAGGCATCCCTCACTTCTATTTTTATTGCAGCATTGTTTACAATAACTAAGACATGGAAGTAACCTTGCCCATCAATAGCCTAATGGTCAAGGAAAATTTGAAGTTCAAACATTTATATAATAAAAAATAAATATCATAAAATACTGCACAGCCATTGAAAAGGATGAGATTGTGCCATTTGAGACACAATGAATGGGTCTAGGGGATATTATGCTAAGTGAAATAATTAAGACTGAGAAAGACAAATACCACATAATTCTACTTATTAGTGATATCTCAAAAAAAAAAACTAAAGAAATAGCTAGGAGTTAAGAGGGCAGAGTAGTTTGGGGACCCCAAGCTTGTCTCATTCCTGAAATGCAGCTAGATCAGCATCAAACCATTTTGAACCTCTAGTAAATTGATCTGAGGATTAACACAACAATGTGCATAGTATGAGCCACAGAACTTGGCAGGTATGTGGTATAAAGAGGTGAATTGGGAGATAGAAAAGCTGCAGACACATGGAGGGTAGGGAGCTGTTTTCACAGAGAGAGGACAGAGAAGGAGAAATGGGGAGAGTGCAGCACATTGGATTCTGGCAAGAAAAACACTCCTCCCAAAAGTAGCTGGAGAGAAAGAGACAGAGGAAGAGTGAAAACACTCACAGGGGACTGGACAAGAAATCTGTTCCCCCCTAATCATTCATGAGGAGACAGTAGATGGTTTCAATACCACCAGGATTCTACAAAGAGTAGAGCACAGAGTATGAAGGTTTAGAGCTCAGTGCCTTAGTGGTGCTTTGGTGAGGATTTAAGGTTAATCCCCAGAAGCAGGCAGCATGGTCTGAGGGGTTCATTTGCCACATGGGGAGAAGCGTTTCCTGTGCTTTGAGTGCATTTGATAGAGACCATATGGCCTCCACAGGGGAAAAGACTGGGCAAAACCCAGACAACAGCCACATTTGCTGGTATTGAGAAAAAGACACCAGAGTATGGGGAAACCTAGTGCCAGCTGTGTGTTTTGATTTGCCATAAACACTGAACCTCTGCTGCTGTGCAATTGGGTGAACATTTTCTGGGACAAGCTGGCACCCAGCCATTGTTCGACAAGACCTTCCCCCAGAGAGTCAGCTTGGGTCAAAACCGTGGGGGTCTCTGAAGTGTGGGGTTTTGAAACACGGCCCCATCTGAGATAAAATTCTGGAAGGAAGTGCCACATGCAGGCAGACAGCTTGGACACGGACAGGATAGAGGTGGGGGATGGACAGAGGCCTGAGAAAAAGGAGGGGTACTGGATTGAGGGTTGGTGAGAGCATAAGGTTCCTGTGCCAATGACTAGGGAGCTGAGTGAAACCATTTTCACCCCTAGAGTGCCCAAGCATGAACACATGCACACTAATCCATTTCAGTAAACTAAGCAGTGCCACCAAGTGGAGAAAAAAGCTTTTACATCAAGCCCCACCCACTAGCACCCTCCAGGCACATGTCCCACAAGACCAGCACAAATCCCTCCACCTGCTTAGTGTACAGACTAGAGAATGCTTCATAATTTCAGTTCTAGGGGAAACTGCATGTAACTTCATTTGGGATTCATTCTGTTTGCTGGTTCATGTGTTTGTTCATTTTCTTTGCTTTCATTTTTGTTAAATTTTCTTTTTTCTTTCTTTAATTACTTCTTTCTTTCTTTCTCGTTCTTGCATACAGAATTTTTTAAATTAAAAATATTTTACTATCTTTATTATATTTTATAATTTAATTATCTTATTTTAATTTTTCTTCTAACTTTTTTCCCTTTCTTTTCTCTTTTGTATCTATTCTACCAAGCTTTTTTAACAAACAGACCAAAACACACATAAGATCTAGCTTCATTTATTTGATTTTTTGTTTTGTTTTTAATTTTTTAATTTTTATTTTATTTTTTTCTTTCTCCAAAAATGACAAGACAGAGGAATTCACCCCAAAATAAAGATGAGGAGAAATGTCGGCTAGGGATTTAATCAACACGACACAAGATGTCTTCATCAACATGTCTGCACTACAATTTAAAACCACGATTATAAGGATACTAGCTGGGGTTGAAAAAAGCATAGAAAACTCCACACAATCCTTTTCTGCAAAGATAAAAGAACTAAAATCTAGTCAGGCTGAAATAAAAAATGCTGTAATTAAGAGACAATCTCAAACTGGATGCTGTGACAAAAAAGATAGATGAAGCAGAGCATTGAATCAGTGATATAAAGATAAAATTATGCACAATAATGAAGTAGAAAAAATGGGTAAATAAAGGCAAAAGATAACGATACAAGACTTAGAGAAGTCAGTGACTTATTAAAGAGGAATAACATTCATATCATAGGAGTACCAGAACATAAAGAAAGAAAAAGTGCAGAAGGTTTAGGTGAACAAATTATAGTTGAAAACTTTCCTAAACTGGGGAAAGGCACAAACATCAATTTTAAAGAAGAATAGAGAACTCCCATTTAGATTCAACAAAACTTACCATCATCAAGGCTTATCATAGTCAAATTCACAAAATACACAGACAAGGAAAGAATCATAGAAGCAGCAGGGGGAAAAAGTTCCTAACCTACAAGGGAACACAGATCAGGTTTGCAGCATATCTGTCCATAGAAACTTGGGCAGGACAGAAAGGAGAGGTAGGATATATTCAATGTGCTGAATCAGAAAAATATGCAGACAAGAATTACTCATCCAGGAAGGATGTCATTCAAAATAGGAGAGATAAAAAGCTTCTGGGACAAACAAATATTAAAGGAAATTGTGACCACTAAACCAGCATGTAAGAAATTTTAAGGGGGAATCTTTGAATGAGAAAAAAAAACAAAACAAAAAACCAAAAGCAAGAAAGACTAGAAAGGACCAGAGAACATCAACAGAAACACCAACTCTAAAGCAACACAATGGCACTAAATTCCTATCTTTCAATAATCACTCTAAACATAAATGGATTGAACCAAATCAATACTGAAGCATGCTGCACACCTAGAAAACTGGTTTGAGGATTAACACAACTTCTGCACAACTTCTACCATGGAACTCAGCAGATACCTGGTGTGAAGAGGTGAACTGGGGGAGAGAGAAGTCGAGGAGGGCAGGGAGCTGTTTTTGCTTGCAAAGAGAGGCTGGAGATGGGGAAGAGTATGGGAAAAGCACCCCAGAGGCAGCTAGAGAGAAAGTGGAAAAGTGGAAACAGCCACAGGGACTGAACTAAAAAGGGAGAAAAGAAAAAGGAGAGAGTTTAAATTACATTAAGACTCCATAAACAGGGGGATTGCAGAGTCTGAAACTCTGCAGCTCAATTCCTGGTGGTGCTCTGGTGGGAAAGGTGAATCTCAGGAGCAGAGTGGGGTTCAGGAATTCCTTGGGCCACACAGAGAGAACCGGTTCCACTGCTGGAAGGACATTTGGTAGAGGCTGTGTGGCCACCCAGTCCCAGCAGACACCAGAGAACAACCACATTTGCTGATGCTGGAACAAAGTCCTTAAGGGTAAAGCCTGGTGCCAGATGTGTGTTGTGATTTTCCATAATCCCTGATATGCTGCTGCTACACGATTGCATGAACTTTTTCTGTGGTGGGCTGGCGCCCAGCCACAGTCTCTGGGAATCAACAGCAGCACAGTCCTGAAAATATTCCTGGGTGCAGCTGGCACTGGCCATTGCTTGTTGAGAACCTCCCCCAGAGGATATGAGCAGGTCAAAGCTGCAGCCCCTCAGAAGTGAGGGGTTGGGAAACAGCTGCAGTTGAGATAAAACTCAGGAGGGATGTGCCACCTGGGAACCTGATGGCTTGGTCATGGAAAGTATAAAAGCTGGGAGTGGATGGAAGCTGGAGACAAAGGACGAGTGCTTAATTGCTGGTTGGGGAGAGCACAGAGTTCCAATACTAGAGACTGGGTAGCTGGGTGACATCATTGTCATCCTTCCCGTGCATGTGCATACACACCCAAATATATAAATCAATTAATCACAAACATAAAGAAACTCATTGATAATAATAATATAATATAATAGTAGGGGATATCAACACCCCACTTACTGCAATGGATAGATCATCTAAACAGAAAATAAACAAGGAAACAATGGCTTTTAATGACAAACTGGGCCAGTAGGACTTAACAGATATATTCAGAACACTTCATCCTAAAACAGCAAAATATACATTCTTCTCCAGTGCACATGGAATGTTCTCCAGAGTAGATCACATACTGGGACACAAATCAGCCCTCAACAAGTATAAAAATATCAAGGTAAAACCATGCATATTTTCAGAACTAAACGCTATGAAACTAGAAATCAACCACAAGAAAAAATTTGGAAAGATAACAAATACTTGGAGACTAAAGAACATCCTACTGAAGAATGAATGGGCTAACCAAGAAGTTAAAGAGGGAATTAAAAAGTATATGGAAGCCAATGAAAACGATAACACCATAGCCCAAAACCTCTGGGACGCAGCAAAGGCAGTCATAAGAGAGAAGTATATAGCAATCCAGGCCATCCTAAAGAAGGAAGAGAAGTCACAGATACACAGCATAACCTTACACCTTAAATAGCTGGGAAAAGAAAAACAAATAATATTACAAACCACCAGAATACAGGAAATAATGAACATTAGAGTAGAAATAAATGCTATTGAAACAAACAAAAAAGTAGAACAGATCAATGAAACCAGAAGCTGTTTGAAACAATTAACAAAATTGATAAACCACTAGCAAGTCAAATAGAAAAAGGAAAAGACCCATATAAATAAAATCAAGAATGAAAGAGGAGATATCACAGCCAACACAGCAGAAATAAAAACAATAATAAGAGAATATTATGTGCAATTATACGCCAATAAAATGGGCAATCTGGAAGAAATGGACAAATTTGTAGAAACATATAAACTACCACAACTGAAACAGGAAGAGATAGAAAATTTGAACAGACCCATTACCAGTAAGGAAATTGAATTAGTAATAAAAAAATCTGCCAAAAACCAAGAGTCCAGGGTCAGATGGCTTTCCGGGGGAATTCTACCAAACACTTAAGGAAGAGTTAACACCTATTCTCATAAAGCTGTTCCAAAAAATAGAAATGGAAGGAAAACTTCCAAACTCTCTCTATGAAGCCAACATTACCTTGGTTCCAAAACCAGACAAAAACCCCACTAAAAAGGAGAACTAGGGAAAAATTTCCCTGATGAATATGGATGAAAAAATCCTCAACAAGGTATCAGTCAATTGGATCTAAGAATACATTAAAAAAATTATTCACCACGACCATGTGGGATTTATACCTGGGATGCAGGGCTATTTCAATAACCACAAAATAATCAATGTATTTCATCACATCAATAAGAGAAAGGACAAGAGCCACATGATCCTCTCAGTCGATGGAGAGAAAAGATTTGACAAAATACCGCATCCTTTCTTGATAAAAATCCTGAAGAAAGTAGGGAGAAAACAATCATACCTCGAGATCATAAAAGCGATACATGAAAAGCCCAACACTAATATTATTCTCAATGGAGAAAAACTGAGAGTTTTCTCCCTAAGGTCAGGAACGAGACAGGGATGTCCACCTCACCACTGTTATTCAACATAGTATTGGAGGTATTAGTGTCAGCAATAGAACAACACAAAGACATATAAGGCAACCAAATCAGCCAGTAGAAGGTCCAACTTTCTCTCTTCACAGATAACATGACACTATATATGGAAAACACAAAAGATTCCACCAAAAACTGCTAGAATTGATCAATGAATTCAGCAATGTGGCATGATATAAAATCAATGCACAGAAATCAATTGCATTCCTATACACGAATAATGAAGCAACAGAAATAGAAATCAAAGAATCAATCCCATTGACAATCACGCCAAAAACCATAGGCAAAAACCAAAGAAGAAATCTAACCAAAGAGGTGAAAATCTATATACTGAAAACTACAGAAAGCTTATGAAAGAAATTGAAGAAGACACAAAAAATGGAAAAAGATTCCATGCCCATGGATAGGAAGAACAAATATTTTTAAAATATCAATACTACCCAAGGCAATATACATATTCAATGCAATACCAATAAAAATAACACCAGCATTTTTCACAGAGCTAGAACAAACATTTCTTAAATTTTTATGGAACTGGAAATGTCTCCATATAGCCAAAGAAATCTTAAAAAAGAAAACCAAAGCAGGAGGCATCACAATCCCAGACTTCACGCTGTATTACAAAGTTATAATCATCAAGACAGTATGGTATTGACACAAGAACAGACACTCAGATCAAAGGAACAGATTAGAGCACCCAGAAATGGACCCACAAATGTATGGCCAACTAATCTTTGACAAAGCAGGAAAGAATATCCAATGGAATAAAAACAGTCTCTTCAGCAAATGGTGCTGGGAAAACCGGACAGCGACATGCAGAAGAATGAACCTGGACCACTTTCTTACACCATACACAAAAAGAAACCCAAAGTGGATGAAAGACCTCAATGTAAGACAGGAAGCCATCAAAATCCTTGAGGAGAAAGCAGGAAAAACCACTTTGACCTCGGCCGCAGCAACTTCTTACTCAACATGTCTCCAGAGGCAAAGGAAACAAAAGCAAAAATGAACTACTGGGACCTCATCAACATAAAAAGCTTGTGCACAGGAAAGGAAACAATCAACAAAGCTAAAAGTCAAGCGACGGAATGGGAGAAGATATTTGCAAATGACATATCAGATAAAGGGTTAGTATCCAAAATCTATAAAGACCTTATCAAACTCAACACCCAAAAAACAAACAATCCAGTGAAGAAATGGGCAAAAGACATGAGTAGACACTTCTCCAAAGAAGACATCCAGATGGCCAACTGACACATGAAAAAATGCTCAACATCACTCATCATCAGGGAAATACAAATCAAAACCACAATGAGATACCACCTCACACCTGTCAGAATGGCTAACATTAACAACTCAGGCAACAACTGATGTTGGTGAAGATGTGGAGAAATGGGAACCCTCTTGCACTGTTGGTGGGAATGCCAGCTGGTGCAGCCACTCTGGAAAACAGCATGGAGGTTCATCAAAAAATTGGAAATAGAACTACCCTTTGACCCAGGAATTGCACTACCAGGTATTTATCCAAGAGATACAGGTATGCTGTTTCCACAGGGCACATGCACCCAATGTTTATTTTTTATTTTTTTAATTTTTATTTTTGAGAGACAGAGAGACAGAGCATGATCTGGGGAGGAGCAGAGATTGAGGGAGATAGCAGAAGTAGGCTCCAGCAACACAGAGCCTGATGTGGGGCTCAAACTCATAAACCACGAGAACATGACCTGAGCTATAGTCAGATGACCAAACGACTGAGCCACCCAGGCACCCCTGCACCCCAATGTTTATTGCAGCACTATCAACAATAGCCAACACATGGAAAGAGCCCATATGTCCATCAATGGATGAATGGATAAAGAAGTGGTATTTATGTATAATGGAGTATTACTTGGCAATCAAAAAGAATGAAATCTTGTCATTTGCAACTATAATGATGGCACTAGAGGGTATTACACTAAGCGAAATTGGAGAAAGAAAATATCATATGACTTGACTCATATGAGGAATTTTAAGATACAAAGCAGATGAACATAAGTGAAGGGAAGCAAAAATAATATAAAAACGGAAGTGGACAAAAACATAAATCACTCTGAAATATGGAGAACAAAAAGAGGGTTACTGGAGGATTGTAGGTGGTGGGATGGGCTACATGGGTAAGGGGCATTAAGGAATCTACTCCTGAAATCATTGTTGCACTGTATGCTAACTAACTTGGATGTAAATTTAAAAAATAAATGAAATAAAAGTAAATAAATACATACATAAATAAATAAATGTAAATGGATTAGTGCTCTAATTAAAAGACAGAAGGTATAAGAATGGATAAAAAACAAGAGCCATCTATATGCTGCCCATAAGAGATTCATTTAAGACCTAAAGACACATGCAGATTGTAAGTAAGGGGATGGAGAACTATCTATAATGTTAGTGGATGTCAAAAGAAAGCCAGAGTATCCATACTTATATCAGATAAAGTATATTTTAAAGCAAAGACTGTAATAAGAGATGAAGAAGGGCATTATATGATAATTAAGGTGTCTATCCACCAAGAAATTATAACAATTATAAATATTCATACACCCATATTGAAAGCACATAAATATATAAATCAATTAAACACTAACATAAAGAAACAAACTGATAGTAATATCATAACAGTAAGGGACTTTAACACTACACTTGTAGCAATGAGCAGACTAAGCAGAAAATCAACAAGAAAATAATGACTTTGAATGCCCCTCTGGACCAGATGGACTTAACAGATTCGGGATATATCACATTAATAAAAGAAACAATAAGAACTACGCGATCTTCTCAACGGATGCAGAAAAAGCATTTGACAAAATACAGCATCCATTACTGATAAAAACCCTCAAGAAATTAGGTATAGAATGGACATACCTAAAGATCATAAAGGTTATATATGAAAGAACTACACCTAGTATCATCCTCAATGGGGAAAAACATCCCCCCTAAGGTCAGGAACACGACAAGGATGTCCACACTTACCACTGTTGTTCAACATCATACTGGAAGTCCTAGTCTCAGCAATCAGACAAGAAAACAAAACAAAAAGCATTTAAATTGGCAAGAAAGAAGTCAAACGTTCACTCTTCCCAGATGACATGATACTCTAGGAAAACCCAAAACTCCACAAAAAACTGCTAGAACTGATACATGAATTCGGGAAAGTTGTAGGATATAAAATCAATGTACAGAAATCAGTTGCATTTCTATACATCAATAATGAAGCAGCAGAAATAGAAATCAAGGAATCAATCCCATTTACAATAACACCAAACACCATTAAATACCTAGGATTAAACCTGACTAAAGAGGTTAAATATCTGTATGTTGAAAACTATAGAAAGCTATGAAAGAAATTGCAGAAGATACAAAGAAGTAGAAAAACATTTCATGCTCATGGATAGGAATAACAAATGTTCTTGTTAAAATGTCGATACTAGCCAAAGCAATCTACATATTCAATGCTATACCTATTAAAATAACATGAGAATTCTTCACAGAACTAGAACAAACACACCTAAAATTTGTATGGAATCAGAAAAGATCTCAAATATCCAAAGTAATCTTGAAGAAGAAAACCAAACCTGGAGGCATTCCAGACTTCAAGCTGTATTACAAAGGTGTAATCATCAAGACAGTTCGGTACTGCCACAAAAACAGACATATAGATCAATGGAACAGGATAGAGAACCCAGAAATTGACCTAGAATTGTATGGCCAACTAATTATTGACAAAGCAGGAAAAAAATATTCCATGGAAAGAAAAAGATGGTCTTTTCAGCAAATGGTGTTGGGAAACTGGACAGTGGCATGGAGAAGAATGAACCTGTATAACTTTCTTACACCATACACAAAAATTAATTGAAAATGGATGAACACTTTTGTACTGCCAGTGGAAATGGAAACTGTTGCAGCCAGTCTTGAAAAAAGTATGAAGGTTCCTCAAAAAGTTAAAAATAAAAATACCTTATGACCCAGCAATTGATCCAAAAGACACAAAAACGCTGATTCAAAGGGCCACATGCACCCCAGTGTTTATAGTAGCTCTATCAACAATAGCCAAATCATGGAAAGAGCCCAAATGTCCATCAACTGACAAATGAATAAAGAAGATGTGGTATATATATAAAATGGATTCTTACTCAAAGATCATAAAGAATGAAATCTTGCAATTTGCAACAACATGCATGGAACTAGAGTGTATTATGTTATGCGAAATAAGTCAGAGAAAGATAAATATATAATTTCACTTATATGTAGAATTTAAGAAACAAAACCAAAAATCTTAGGGGAAAGGAAGGGAAAATATGATTGAAAACAGAGAGGGAAGCAAACAATAAGATATTTTAAATACAGTGAAAAAACTGAGGGTTGCTCGAGCGGGGAAATGGGGGGGGGATGGGCTTAATGGGTGACAAGCACTAAGGAGGGCGCTTGTTGGGATGAGAACCATATGGAAGTGATGAATCACTAAATTTTACTCCTGAAACCATTATTACACTATATGTCAACTAACTTGGATTTAAATAAAATTGTTTAAAAAATGAGGAAATAAACAAACAAAAAAAAAGAATCAGAACTCTAAATACAGAGACAAACTTATGGTTGGTGGGCTGGCTGGGCATAACGGTGAAGGAGAGAGGAAGGTACTGTTTTCCGGGTATGGAATGAATAAGCTTCAAGATTAAAAGAGCATAAGGAATACAGTGAATTATATTGTAATAGCAATGTAATTGGACAGATTGTAGCCTCACAAACATAACTTAATGTATAAACTTGTCAAATCACTAAGTTGTACACCTGAAATGAATGTAAATTTAGGTGTCAATTCTACTCAAATAAAACAAAAATAAAGCAAACACACATACAAAAGGAGAAATAACCCATAAGCACAGAGAACAAAGTGGTAGTTTCCAGTGAGGAGGAAGTTATGGGAATGGACAAAATGGGTGAAGGTGAATGAGAAGTACAGACTTCCAGTTATAAAATGTGTAAGTCATGGAGATGAACGGTATAACACATGTAATATAGTCAATGATGTTGTAACAGCATTGTATGGTGTCAGATAGTAATTTCATTTGTGAGTACAGCAAAATCTATAGCACTTTCAAATCACTATGGTGTACTCCTGAAAATAATGTAACTTTGTGTGTCAACTATACTTTAATTGAAGAAATAAGATACATTGAGAGAAATGAGAAAAATTACCCATTCCAAAACTTATAGGATGCAAGAAAAATAGAACTGGGGGTGCCTGGGTGGATCAGTTGTTTGGCATCTGACTTTAGCTCAGGTCATTATCTCATGGTTCATGGGTTTGACACCTGTATTGGGCTCTGTGCTGACAGATCAGAGACTGGAGTCTGCTTCAGATTCTGTGTCTCCGTCTCTCTTTTTCCCCCTCCCTCACTCATTCCCTCCATCTTTGTCTCTCTCTCTTTCTCACTCTCAATAATAAACAAACACTAAAAATGCAAAAAAAAAAGATAAATAGAACTGATTGTACTCATAGCATTAAAAGGAAATAGTTTAAATGAATAATCTAAACACACATTAAGGAATCAGCAAAAGAAAAGCAAACTAAATCCAAATTTAGCAAATTGGAAGTCATTAAAAGTAAGAGTGTAAAGTTTTTAAGTGTTTAGATTCTCTAAACACAATAGAGGGAGTGACATTAATGAGATAATTCAATAGGAAGTCGCAGCACCACTCTTTACACACATACACACACACACACACACACAAAACAGATAAAATATTATTTGGCTAGCATGCCTAAGTGAGAGTTGCAGATTTAGGTTAAGAGTTTGCAACATCTCAGAGGAGAATAAAACCAAGTAAAATCACTTTGAAATATTTAAGAAGTATTTTTGGTTTATTCATGTTTGTTCTTTCCTCATGCCTGCACAGCTCAGTGCTAAGAGACATCCACTTGGTCTCTGGTTTATCCTTCAGGGAAAAATGAGTGAAGTGTCCCTCTGACATCCCCAGAACTTCAGGGTATTTTTTGTGAAACCTACTTCTCTCTTATCTCACTCAGAGCCCTGAAACAACTAGCATAGATATAACGTCTGGAGACAGCTAACAAAAAGAAAAAGAGCAGTTTCAGGAGACTTCATGTTCCAGTAAGTTGGAGAGAATATGCACACTCCTGAGATTTCTCTTTCAAGAAGAAAGGGGAGAATTGGGGCTACACCTAGTCTCTTGACATTCCAGTGCACAAAAGAGAGAGAAGTAGAGATGCATCCAGTCTCCTGGGATTCCAGTAAACTCCTCTAGGAAAAGGAGCAAGTGGCCTTAAGTAGTCTGCTCATCTCTGTGGGAATGAAAGAAGGTGTAGAATATTAAAACTTCTCTTTAAGGAGGAAGTTATAGATCCATTTGCATCCAACATCCTGGCATTCCAGTGCACTCCCTTGGAGAAAATGTAAATGAAGTTTTTAATATCCTGGAAATCCCTGCAGGACTGAAAGAAGGGGCAAAATACCGAGGCCTCTCCTTAAGAATTAAATAAGTGATGCTTGCACCAAACCTCCTTAGGGACTACTGTACTCCAAGAAAGAAAGAAAAAGAAAGAAAGAAAGAAAGAAAGAAAGAAAGAAAGAAAGAAAGAAAGAGAAAGGAAAGAAAGAAAGAAAGAAAGACTTATGTCAGCATGGTTTGGTGAAACTGAGAGAATATTCAAAACACTGAAACTTCTTTACCAGGAGGATATGAAAGTGGTGGAACATGCACATCTCTATAAAACTTTTGATAGGCTCTCAGAATCTCTAACCAGGATGATTGTCAACGGTTTTTCACTTCCAAAACAAATATATGAATGATAGGAAAGGTGGTTCCTTGTTCAAGTAGGCATATGAAGAGTAATCTACTAGAGAGAAAAAAAAATCAAGGGAATATGACGCTACCAAAGGTACAAAATAAATCTGTAACTGACTCTAATAAAAAAGATTGGTAAATTGCCTGGCTAAGAACTCAAAATAATTGACTTAAAGAGGCTAAGTGAGATAGAAGAAAATATAGATAACTAAATGAAATTGGAAAAATGTTACATCAACAAAATAAGGTTATCAAAAAAGAAATAGAGGAGATTCTTAAATACAGAAGACAAACTGAAGGTTGCTGGAGGGGAGGGGGGTAAGGGAATGAGCTAAATTTTTGATAGACACTGAGGAGTGCACATGTTGAGATGAGTACTGGGTGTTATATGCAAGTGAAAAATCACTAAATTCTAATTATGAAACCAATACTACACTTTTTGTTAACTAATTTTAATTTAAATTAAAAAAGTAGAAATCATAAAAAATAACCTAGAAAACTACTTGAATTAAATAATTCAATAATTGAACTGAAATATTCAAAGAGAGTTTCAACAGCAGATTTAACAGGCAGTCAAAAGAATCAGCTGATTTAAAAATAGATCATTTGAAATTATCTAGTCAGAGGATCAAAAAGAACACAAGAATGTAAAAGAGTGAAGGAAGACTAAAGGTCTTCTGAACTATAATCAAGTAAATCATTGTATGCATCAAAGGAATCCCATGAAGGGAAAGAGTGAATGAAAGTGCAGGGAAGTTTATTACACACTGTATGTTAGCCAATTTGACAATAAATTGGCTGAAACTTCTCATATCGAAGGGTAGAAGTTGACACCCTGATTCATGAAATCCAAAGGCCTCAAATAAGAAGAACACAAATAAGCCTATTTGAAAAACATTAAAATAAAATTATTAACGACAAAGAGAATTTTAAAAACAGCAAGAAAACATGATTCATCATGTACAAGAGAGCACCCATAAGGTTATTAGTGGATTTCTCAGCAGAAACATTGCTGGCCAGAAGTAAGTGGCATAACATAGTCAACATGCTAAAAGAAAACAAAAACAAACAAAAACAAACACTGAAAACCAGCCAAAGTTCTCCTTTAGAATTGAAGGAGAGATAAAGATTTTCCCAGACCAAAAAAGAAAAAAAAATGCTGAAGGAATTCATAAACACTGAACAGGTTTTTCAATAAAAGCTAGGAGTTCTTCAAGCATAAACAAAAGGTTATTGAATATTAACATGAAAATATAGGAAAGTATGAAACTTGCTGGTAAAGATAATATACAGTTAAATTCAGAGTACTTTAATATAACAATGCTAGTGAATAAATAAATCATAATACTATTATAAAGTTTAAGTCAAATTACTATAAATAATTATAGCAACAATATTTGCTAATGGATACATAATAAAATATGTGAATGGTGACATCAAAATTAAAAAAATATATATTTTTAACTTTTTGAGGAACCTCCATATTGTGTACATTGGTTACACCAGTTTGAATTCCCACAAACAGCACAAGAGGACTGCTTTTTCTCCATATCCTTCCACATTTGTTGTTTCTTGTGTTGTTGATTTTAACCATTTTGACAGGTGTCGGGTATACCTCATTGTCACTTTGTTGATGATGATGAGGTGATATGTCATCATCATTTTGCTGATCAGTGATGTTGAACATCTTGTCATGTGTTTGTTGGTCATCTGGATATCTTCCTTGGAGAAATGTCTGTTCATATCTTCTGTCCATTTCTAATTGGATTATTTGTTTTTGTTCAGTGTTGAGTTTTATAATTTCTTTATATATTTTAAATACTAACCCTTTATTAGATATGACATTTGCAAATATCTTCTTCCCTTCCATAGTTTGCCTTTTAGTTTGTTGATATTTTCCCTCGCTGTGCAGAAGCTTTTTATTTTGATATAAAGTCCCAAAAGTTTATTTTTGCTTTTGTTTCTCTTGTCTCAGAAAACATAGATAGAAAAATGTTGTTATAGCCAATGTTAAGGAAATCACTGCCTGTATTCTCTTCTGCGATTTTTATGGTTCCAAATCTCACATTTAGATATTTAATCCATTTCGAACTTATCTTTGTGTATGGTGTAAGAGAGTGGTCCACTTTTCATTCTTTAACATGATGTTGTCAGTTTTCCCAACACCATTTGTTGAAGAGATGGTCTTTTTCCCATTGGGCACTCTTTCTTGCTTTGTCAAAGATTAATTCACCATATAGTCATGGATTTATTTCTGGGTTTTCTATTCTGTTAAATTGATTTATCGGTCTATTTTTTGTGCCAGTACCATACTGTTTTTATTACTACAGTTTTGTAATATAACTCGGTATCTGGAATTGTGATGCCTCCAGCTTTGCTTTTCTTTTTCAAGACTGCTATGGATATTTGGGGTTTTTTATAGTTTCATACAAATAATAGGTTTCTTTCTTCCAGTTTTCTGAAAAATGCATTGGTATTTTGATTGGGTTGCATTGACTGTGTAGATTGCTTTGGGTAGTATAGACATTTTAAAAATATTTATTTTTCCAATCCATAAGCATGGAATGAATTTCCATTTATGTGTCATCTTAATTTTTTTGCCAATGTTTTATAGTTTTTAGAGTACACATCTTTCATCTCTTTGTATAGGATTATTAAAAGTTAAAATATAATTACTCTATGATCCAGCAATTGCACTACTGGGTATTTACACAAAGAGCACAAAAACACTAATCCAAAATAATACATGCACCCTTATGTTTACATCCGAATTATAAAACCAGTCCAAGTGTCCACTGAGAGATGAATAAAGAAGAGGTGGTATATATCCACAGTGGGATATATTCAGGATTAAAAAAACATATTATCGTGCCATTTGCAAGGGCATGGATGGAACTGGAGAATATAGTGCTAAGTAAAATTTGTCAGAGAAACACAAATACCATATAATTTCACTCATATGTGGTATTTAAGGAACAAAACAAATGAGCATATGGAAAAAAGAGAAAGAGAGAGACAAACCAAGAAGCAGAGTCTTAATTATATAGAAGAAACTTATGGTTACCAGAGGAGATGTGGGTGGATGGATGAGTGAAAATAGTTGATGGGGATGAAGGAGTGTACTTATCATGATGAGCACTGGGTCATGTATGGAATTGTTGAATCACTATACTGTATACATGAAACTAATATAACACTATGTTAAATAACTAGACTAAAAAAAAAAAAAAGAACCTTGGAGGGTGCCTGGGTGGCTCAGACATTTAATCTTCCAGCTCTTGATTTTGGCTCAGGTCATGATCTCACAGTTTCATGGAGCATCGGGCTCTGCACTAATAATGTGGAGCCTGCTTTGAATTCTCCTCTCTATGCCCCTCCCCTTTTCTGTCACTCCCTAAATAAATAAAGTTAAACACAATTTTGGAAAAATTAATAAATAAATTTTGTTGGAGAAGGAGAAAAATGTAGGTATTCTGTGTGTAATTGAAGGTGTTATCAGCTGAAAGTAGACTACAATAATTATAAGATTTTGTTGTAAATCTAGTGGTAACTATAAAGTGAAACCCTACAGTAGACAGACAATAGATAAAGAGAAAAGAATCAAAGCAGAAAATCAACAAATGAGAAAGTAAGAAAGGAATAGAAGAAAAGGAGGGGGGTGGAAAGCCTTATAAAACACCTAAAACAATTAGCGTAATGGCTACTATAAAAACTTATGCATCAATAATCACTTTATACAAATTAATTAAATTATTCAATCAAATAATATAAAGTGTCTGGATAAATAAAAATAATAAATGTTTATAAGCTGCCTATAAGAGTCTTACTTCAGCTATAATGACACAAAAAATGAGGGTAAAAGGATGTAAAAATATAGTCTATGCAAATGGACATCAAAAGAAACCAGTGATAGTTACACATATTCAGGTAAAAAAGACTTTATGTGAAAAACTCTAACAAAAAATAATGTTATAAAATGATAAAGAGCTGAATTAATCAAGAGGACATAACAATTATAAATATGTATGCACCTAGCATTGGAGTACTTGAATATATAAAGCAAATATTTACTGATTGGAAGGAAGAAGTAGACAGCAATACCATACTAGTAGGGGGACTTCAGCATATCAATTTCAACGAAAGATAGATCATCTAGACAGAAATTCTACAAGGAAACATTGTACTTGGACTTGAATTACACATTAGAAGAAATCGACCTAAAACACATTTACAGAACATTTTATCTAACAGCATCAAAATGCTTTTTTCTTCTTAAGTGCATACAAAACATTCCCATGATAGATTCTTCTTAGGCAACTAAACAAGCCTTAACAAATTAAAAAAGTTTGAACTCATATCAAGGATCTTTTCTTACCACAAAGATATAAAACTAGAGATCAATAAAAATAACAAAATTTGAAAATTCACAAACATTTAAGGACTAAACAAAATGTGCCTGAATAGCCAATGGGTCCATGAAAAAATCAACAAGAAAATCAAAAGATACTTTAAAACAAAAAAGATTGAGTTACAACATACCAAAACATGAGATTCAGAAACTCCAGTTCTAAGAGGGAAGTTTTTAATGAGAAGCAACAATATTAAAAAAATAAATAAATAAAACCTCTTAAACAATATAACTTTATATCTCCATGAACTGGAATAAAAAGATCAAACTGAGCCCAAAGTTATGAAATACAGGAAAATAACAAAGGTCAGAATATAAAAAAATAAAATAAAATAGAGACTAGAAAGACAATAGAAAAGATCAATAAAACTATTATTTTGGTTGTTTTCGTTGTTGTTGTTTTTCTTTTTTACAAAGTAAATGGAATTGGCAAATCTTTAATTAGAGTAAGAAAACAAAATAGAAAACTCAAATATATCAAATTATAAATGAATGAAAGGGCATCATATATGACACCATAGAATCACAAAGGATCACATGATACTATAAACAATTATATGTCAAATAATTGGATAACCTAAAAATGCAGAAACTCTTAGAGACAGAAAACCTACCAATATTTAATTATAAAGTAATAGAAAATCTGGACAAATTGCTACTAAGGATATTACAACAATAATGAAACACCTCTCAACAAGTAAATATCTAGGACCAAATGAGTCACTGTTGAATTCTACCATTTAAATAAGAATTAATGCCAAACTTTTCAAATCTTTCTAAAAGTTTGAAGAGAAAGGGACACTTACAAAGGTATTTTATGAGACAAAATTATCCTGTTATCAAAACCATGTAAGGACATTAAAAGAAAATAAAATTATTGACCCCTGTCTCTGATAAAATCCATTGCAAAAATCCTTAACAAAATATTACCAAATCAAATTCCACTGCACATAAAAAAAATTACACACCATGATCAGGTGGGATTTATTCATTGGATTCAAGGATATTTCAACATATGCAAATCAATAAAGCTGATGCATCACATTAACAAAATAAAGGATAAATATCATACAATTTTCTCAATGATACAGCAAACGCATTTGGCAAAATTCAACATCTTTTAATGATAAATACTCTCACAAATTAGGTATAAATGAAATATATCCGCTTTTCCATGCTACCCAGGGAGGGGTCCATAGGGTATTGTTTTGCATTCCCATTGTAACTTAAAGGGAAACTTTCACAATGTCCAGAGCCCTTGATGTCCTGCAAATGAAGGACGATGTCCTCAAATTTCTTGCAGCAGGAACCCACTTAGATGGCACCAACCTTGACTTCCAAAGGGAACAGCACATCTAAAAAAGGAAAAGTGATGGTATTTACATCATAAATCTGAAGAGAACCTTAGGAGAAGATTCTGCTGGCAACTCATGCCATTGTTGCTATTGAAAATCCAGCTGATGTCAGTGTTATATCATCCCGGAATACTGGCCAGCAAGCTGTGCTGAAGTTTGCTGCTGCTACTGGAGCCACTCCTATTGCTGGCCGCTTCACTCCTGGAACCTTCACTAACAACATCTAGGCAGCTTTCTGGGAGCCAAGACTTCTGGTGGTTACTGATCCCAGGGCTGACCACTCACAGAAGCTTCTAATGTTAACCTGCCTGCCATTGGTCTGTGTAGCACAGACTCTCTGCGCTATGTGGACATTGCCATCCCTTGCAAAAACAAGGGAGCTCACTCGGTGGGCTTGATGTGGTGGATGCTGGCCCAGGAAGTTCTGTGCATGTGTGGCACCATTTCCTGTGAACACCTATGGGAGGTCATGCCTGATCTCTCCTTCTATAGGGATCCTGAAGAGATTGAAAAGAAAGAGCAAGCTGCTGCCATAAAGGCTGTGACCAAGGAATAATTTCAGGGTGAATGGACTGTTCCAGTTCCTGAGTTCACTGTTACTCAACTTGAAGTCACAAACTGGTCTGAAGGCATGCAGGTGCCCTCTGTGCCTAGTCAGCAATTCCCTACTGAGGACTGGAGCACTCGTCCTGCCACTGAAGACTGGTCTGCAGCTCCCACTGCCCGGGCTACTGAATAGGTAGGAACAACCACTGACTTGTCTGAAGCTGCTTTTCTACAGAGAAACAAAAAAGAAATAAGGTTAATGGAAAATAAACAGTTTCAAAAAGTTGAAAAAAATATTTAAAAAATGAATGAAATAGGGGCGCCTGGGTGGCTCAGTCGGTTGAGTGTCCGACTTCAGCCCAGGTCACGATCTCGCAGTCTGTGAGTTCGAGCCCCGCGTCAGGCTCTGGGCTGATGGCTCAGAGCCTGGAGCCTGCTTCCGATTCTGTGTCTCCCTCTCTCTCTGCCCCTCCCCCGTTCATGCTCTGTCTCTCTCTGTCTCAAAAATAAAATAAAAAAACGTTAAAAAAATTAAAAAAAATGAATGAAATATATCCCAACATAATAAAAGCTATCCATGACAAGGCCGTAAATGTTACATTCAATGGTGTAAAATTAAAAACCTTTTTCTAAGGTCAGAAACAAGAAAAGAATGTTCATTCTAATCAATTCTATTACTGGTAGTAATATCCAGATAACTATTCAATAAAAGAAAATCAAAGGCACACAAACTGGAAAACATATAGTATAACTGTATTTGCAGAAGACATCACCATACATATAGAAAAAGCTAAAGACTTTACTAAAAGACTATTATAATAAGTGAATTTAGTTAAGTTACAGGATAAAATGATTAATATGCACATTCAGTTGTGTTTCTATATGCTAACAATGACATATTTGTAAAAGCCATTGAGAAAACTATTTCATTTACAGTAGAATGAAAATAAATAATAAACTTATGAATATATACAACCAAGAAGTTGACATACCTATGCAATTAAAACTATACAACATTGATAAAAGAAATTGAAGAAGACACAAGTAAATAGAGACATTCTGAGTTCATGGATTGAAGACAAAATATTGTTAAAGTATTCATGCTCCTCAATGTGATTACAAAATCAATAAATTCCTATCAAAATTCAAGTGGCATTTTTCAAAGACAAAAAAATCTTAAAACCTGCATGAAATTCAGAAAAGACCCCACTGGTTGCTTAACTTGCTTACACCAAGACCCATCTCCCTGTGTTCTGGTGAGACTGCCCTTCTTGGTCAAGCTTGTGTCATCCCCAGCATGCTGGTCTCCAGAAGATCAGCATGCTTCTGTCCACACCATGTATCTAAAACCTGGGGTTTTAAAGGTCAGAAGACTGGGAATAGGGTCTGGAGGTTACTGCACTGCTCCTGGAAATAATGAAAGCAAACACCATGGGGGCAGACAGCATAGAAACAGCAATATGAAAAATGCTTGGGGCACACAGGGAAGATATTTTATATTCTAGGAGCTTCCCTGAGAGGCAGCATTTACAAGGTGCCTCTCCAGGAAAAAAGAAGCTGTCTGGGGACAATTCCCCCCACCATTGGGCATAAACAGAGCCACCTGAAGGAAGCTGCTTAGCTTGGACACTGGCTGCCTAACTTGTTTACATCGAGCTCCACCACCTGTGATCTGGAAGGACTGCCCTTCTCAGTCAAGCTTGACTCAGTCCCAGCATGGCAGGACATTCCCCTCAGAAGATCAGGACAAACCCCTGCCCACACCACGTTTCCAGACTAGAGAGTTCTGAAGGGCTGTGGTTCTGGTAGAATGGGTGTCAGGTCTCATTTCACAAGCATATCAATCAGACCAGAGCACAACTAGTTAAAAGTCACCACATTCAGCCCAGGGACCAAACGTTGCCCACATCAGGCAAGGAGAGCCTCTGCAGATGACTGGCATGAAAGATAGAGAAGTCAGAATAGAGTAGCAGAGCACACACAGCACACACCACAGACACTGCATGAAGCTCCTGACCCTGAGCACTATGTGACCTCTTCTTTCTAAACCCATTACCCTGAGAAGCAGGAAACATAATGGAGTTTTCTAACACAGAGAAGGCAGAAACATAAACCAAATACCAAAACTGAGGAATTTAAAACAAATGAAAGAACAATATAAAACCCCAGACAGAGATGTAGAAAAAAAACAGATAGACGTAAAATACCTAAGGAAAAATTTAAAGCAAAAATCATAATGATATTTATGGTCTTGAGAAAAGAACACATCAGTGAAACACAACAGGTATAAAAGAGTTTTAAAAAAGAATGAATCAGAGATGAAAAATGCCACAAATGAGATTGGAAACTGGCTTGCTGCAATAAACACCAGACTGGAAAAAGCAGAGTAATGTATTAGTGATCTAGAAGATAAAATAATGGACAATAATGAAGCTGAACAAAAGAAGTAAAGAACTAGGGGTGCCTGGGTGGCTCAGTTGCTTAAGTGTCTGACTTCAGCTCAGGTCATGATCTCACAGTTTGTGGGTTTGAGCCCCACATCAGGCTCTGTGCTGACAGCTCAGAGCCTGGAGCCTGCTTCAGATTCTCTGTCTCCCTTTCTCTCTGCCCCTCCTCTCTTCTCTCTCTCTCCTTATAAAATAAATAAATAAAAAAGAGTAGACTTAGAGAAATCAGTGACTCCATAAAATGTAATAACATTTTTAGTATAGGAGTCCCAGAAGAAGACACAGGAAAAAAGGGGCAGAAAGTTTAGTTGAAGAAATAATAGCTGAAAACATTCCTCATCTTCAGAAGGAAATACACATCCAGATCCAGGAAGCACATAGAATTCTCATCAAAATCAACAAAATCAGGCAAACATCAAGACTTTTTAATTTAATAATTTGTTTTTAAAGTTTCTTTATTTTGAGAGAGAGAAAGAATGAGAGCATGTGCACAGGGAAAGGGCAGAGAGAGAATCTCAGGCAGGCTCCACGTTGTCAGCACAGAGTCTGATGCAGGGCTCAATCCCACAAACCAGGAAATCATGACCTGAGCTGAAATCAAGAGTCAGAAGCTTAACCAACTGAGCCACTCAGGCACACCTCAAGATATATTGCTATTAAAGCTGCAGAATAAAGTGGTAATGAAAAAAATCTTAAAAGTGGCAAAAAAAAGAAGTCCTTAACTTACAAGGGAAGACCCATAAGACTAGCTTAAGATTTCTCAACAGGGGCACCTGGATGGCTCAGTTGGTTGAGCATCCGACTTCACCTCAAGTCATGATCTCCCGGTCTGTGAGTTTGAGCTCAAGTTGGGCTCTGTTCTGACAGGTTGGGGCCTGGAGCCTGCCTCAGATTCTGTGTCTCCCTCTCTCTCTGCCCCTCCCCTGCTCATGTTCTGTCTCTCTCTCTCTCTGTCAAATATAAAAAAAAACATTAAAAATGTTTAAATAAAAAAATAAAAAGATTTCTCAACAAAAACTTAGCAAGCCAGAAGGGAGTAGCATGATATATTCAAAGTGCTCAATAGGAAAAATTGCATCCCAATAATGCTCTTTACAGCAAGGCTATGGTTCAAAATAGAAGAAGAGATAGAGTTTCCCAAACAAAAACTGAAGGAGTCCATGACCACTAAACTATCCTGGCAAGAAATATTAAAGAAGACTCTTTGAGTGGGAAGGAAAGACCAAAAGTGACAAAGACAAGAAAGGATCAGAGAAAATCTCCATGTACAATGATAAACAAGAAATAAAATGACACTAAATACCCATGTATCAATATTACTTTGAATGTAAATGGAGTAAGCACTCAAGTCAAACACACGAGACATCCAAACGGATAAAAGTCAAGACCCATCTATATGCTACCTACAAGAAACTTACTTTAGACCTAAAGACACCTGCAGATTGAAAATGAGGGTATGAAGAATCATTTGCATGCAAATGGACATGAAAAGACAGAGTAGCAATATATATATCAGAAAACTAAACTTAAAAAAATAGACTATAACAAGAGATGAAAAATGGGACTATACCATCATACAGGGGACACTCCAACAAGGAGATCTAGCAAATGTAAATATTTATGCATCCAACATGGGAGTATATATATATATATATATATATATATATATATATGTGTGTGTGTGTAACAAACATAAAATAATTCATTGATAATAATACAATAATAATAGAGAACTTTAACACCCCACTTACATTAATAGACAGACCATCTAAACAGAAAATCAACAAGGAAACAATGGCTTTGAATGTCAACTGGACCAGATAGACTTAACAGATATATTCAGAATATTTTATTGTAAAACAGCAGAATACACATTCTTTTCAAGTGCACATAGGATATTCTCCAGAATAAATCACATAGTACAAGTCACATTTCAAGCCTCAAGAAGTACAAAGAGATTGAGATTATACCATACATATTTTTCTGAACACAGAAGTATGAAACTTGAGCTCAAAACAAGAAAGAAATGGAAAAGAACACAAACACATAGAGGTAAAACAACATGACACTAAATAATGAACAGGCCAACCAGAATATCAACAAATGAAGAAAAATCTAGAGCTTTTCCTCTATGGTCAGGAACAAGATGGGAATGCCTGCTCTCACCACTGTTATTTAAGATAGTTTTGGAAGTACTATCCACAGCAATCAGACAACACAAAGAAATAAAAGGCATTCAAATCAGCAAGGAAACAGTCAAACTTTTAGTATTTCCAGATTACATGGTACTATATATATAAAACCTGAAAGACTGCAACAAAAAATTTCCAGAATTTATACACGGTTCAGTAAAGTCATAGGTTACAAAATCAATATACAAAAACATGCTGCATTTCTATACACCAACAATGAATCTGCAGAAAGAGAAATCATGGAATAAATCTCACTTACAATTGCACCAAAACCCATAAGATACTTAGGAATAAACCTAACCAAGGAGAGTAAAAACCTGTACTCTGAAGAGTATAAATCACTGATGAAAGAAATTGAAGATGACACAAAGAAATGTAAAGCATCCCATGCTCATATATTGAAAAACTATCTGTAATATCTATATATCTATATCTATATCTATAAATGTATATATTACCCAAAGCAATCTCCCATTCAGTGCAATCCCAGTCAAAATACTAATGCATTTCTCACAGGACTAGAGCAAACAGTTGTAATATTTGAATGGAACCACAAAAGACACCAAAGAGCCAAAGCAATTTTTAAAAAGAAAAGCAAAGCTGGAAACATCACTATTCCAGACTTCAAGTTTTATTACAAAGCTGTAGTGATCAAGACAGTATGGTACTGGCACAAAAAAAATAGACACACATATCAATAGAACAGAACTAAGAATCCTGAAATGGTCCCACAACTATATGGTCAATTAATCTTCAACAAAGCAGGAAATAATATCTAATCAAAAAAACAGGCTCTTCAACAAATAGTGTTGGGAAAATGGGACAGCAGTATGCAAAATAATGAATCTGGACCACTTTCTTACACCATACACAAAAATTAATTCAAAATGGATTTAAGACTTATATGTGAGACAGGAAACCATGAAATCCCAGAGGAAAACACAGGCAGTAATCCCTTTGATACCAGCCATAGAAAGTTCTTACAAGGTATGTCTTTTTAGGAAAGGGGAAACAAAGACAAAAGTAAACTATTGGGACTTCATAAAAAAAAAAAAAAACAACTTCAAACTGGAGGAAATATTCAGCATATGTAAAAGGCAACCTATGTAATGGGAGAATATAGTTGCAATTGACATATCCAATAAAGGGTTAGTATACAAAAAATATAAAGAACTTATAAGATTCTTCACTTCAAACCAAATAATCTAATTGAAAATGGGCAGAAGACATGAACAGACATCCCCCCCCAAAAAAAAGACATACAGATATCCAACAGTCACATGACAAGATGCTCGACATCAATGATCCTCAAGAAAATACAAGTCGGGCACCTGGGTGGCTCAGTCGGTTGAGCATCCGACTTTGGCTCAGGTCATGATCTCGCGGTCAGTGAGTTTGAGCCCCGTGTCAGGCTCTGTACTAACAGCTTAGAGCGTGGAGCCTGTTTTGGATTCTGTGTCTCCCTCTCTCTCTGCCCCTCCCCCTCTCATGCTCTGTCTCTCTCTCTGTCAAAAAATAAATAAACATTAAATAAAATTAAAAAAAAAGAAAATACAAGTCAAAGCTATAATGAGGTATCACTTCACACCCACGAGAATGGCTACAATCAACAACACAAGAAACAATATGTGTTAGTGAGGATGTGGAGAAAGAAGAACCTTCTTACAATGTTGATGGGAATGTAGACTTGTGCAGTCACTGTAGAAAATAGTATGGAGGTTCCTCTAAAAGTTAGAAACAGAACTGCCTTTTGATCTTCTAATAATACTACTAACATATACCCAAGGAATAAAAAAAAAGACTAATTTGAAGGGATACATGAACCTCGAATGTTTATAGCAGTATTATGTACAGTAACCAAATTATGGAAAGAACCAAAATGTCTATCAAGTGACAAATGGATAAAGAATTGGTATATATATATATATATATATATATATATATATATAATGGAATACTACTCTGCAATACAAAATAATGAAGCCTTGCCATATCCAATGACATGGATGGAGCTAGAGATTATTATGTTAATGACATAAATCAGTCAGAGAAATACAAACACCATATGGTTTTACTCATATGTGGAATTTATGAAAAAAACAAGTGATCATAGGGGGCGGGGGGAAGAGAGAGGCAAGCCAAGAAACAGACTCAACTACAGAAAACAAAATGATGGTTAATAGAGGGGAGGTCAGTGGGGGAATGGGTTTATTTTTGTGATGGGGATTAAGAAGTGCAACAGTTGTGATGAGCATCAAGTGTTGTATGTAAATGAATAATCACTAAATTGTACACCTGAAACTAATATTACATTAATGTTAATTCACAGGAATTTAATTAAAACTTTAAAAAAGTGAAATTAAATAGGTTATACAACTGCAGATCCCAGGTAAGTTAAAAGGATAATGAAAAAATACTAGTAAAAACCATATCCCCACAAAGTTGATAATCTAGATGGAATAGACTAATTCCTTGAATAACATAATCTTCCAAAACTCACACAAGAAGAAACAGATGAGCTAGATAGGATGATACTTTTTAAACAAATTGAATCAATAATTATTCAAATTTCAAAACAGAAAGCACCGTGCCCATTTTTGTTCGATGGCAAATTCTACCAAATATTTATGGACGAATTATAGTAATTCTCTACAGTCTCCTTTAGAGGATGGAATGGGAAGAAATATTTTGTATCTCACTTATGTGGCCAAAATTACTCTATTACTAAATTCAGAGAAAGGCATTAAAAGAAAACAAATCTACAGACCAGTGTATTTCAGGAACAAAGAAGTAACATTTCTTCAAAAAATATTAGTAAATTAAAATAAAAAACATATGAAAATAATTATGTATCATGACCAATATTTGCCCCAGGTATGCAAAACTATTTTAACATTCTAAAATTAATTAATGCTATCCAAAAGGAAAATAAAGGAAAAGGAAAAAACACACATGATCATATCAGCAGATTCAGAAAAATCATTGGACAAAATTCAACACCAATTCATGAGTAAAACCTCTCAGTAAATTAGATACAGAGACGAACGTTTACCAAAATGATACAGTGTCTTAAAAACTTACAGTTAACATCATAGATAATGGTGAGATACTCAAAGCTCTCCTTTGAAGATCAGGTACAAGATGAGGATAACCTTTCTTACCACTTCATTTCAACAATTTCTGAAAGTCCTTCTTAAAGCAGTAAAGCAAGAAAAAGGAACTAAATAGTATATATATTAGGAAGGAAGACATAAAACTACCTTTGTAGATTAAATAATTATCTATGTCAAAAATATGAAAGAATGAACAACAATAAAAATCTTGGAACTAATAAATGATTATAACAAAGTTGTAGGATACAAAGGTGATATACAAAAGTGAATTTCTTTCTTATATATCAACAATAATTAAATAGAGTTTAAAATTTTTAAAATAACATTTACAATAGCTTCAGAAACTGAAATCCATTTGTATAAATCTAACAAATTATATATAATATCTATGTGAAGAAATTGCAAAACTCCAGTGCATGAAATCAAAGAAGAATTGGAAAGCTAGTGTGTAAGAGATTCAATATTGCCAAAATTTTAGTTATTTTCAAAATGATCTATAGATTCAATGCCATCCCAATCAAAAGTCCAGCAAAGTATTTTATGGGTTTTGACAAACTAATTCTAAAGTTTATATAGAGACCCAAAATACCTCGTATAGCCAACACAATTTTGAAAGAGAAGAGCAAAGTTGGAAACTGGACATTGCGAAACTTCAAATGTTACTATAGAGCTCCAGTATTCAAGATAGTGTGATAATCATTAAAGGATAGACAAATAGATCGCTAGAACAGAATAGAGTCCAGGAATAGACGACCATAAATATAGTTTACTGATACGTTACAGAGGAGAAAAATAATACAATGAAGCAAAGATGATGTCTTCAACAAATGGTGCCAGCACATCTGTACAATCACATGCAAAAATTTAATCCAGACACAGAACTTATACACTGCCCAAATATTAACTCAAGGATCTAAATCTCTTTATTTATTTATTACAAAAATATTGTTTATTTATTTTTGAGAGAGAGAGAGAGAGAGAGCGTGAGTGAGGGAGAGGTAGAGAGAGAGGGAGGCACAAAATCCGAAATAAGGTCCAGGTTCTGTGCTGTCAGCACAGAGCCAGACACAGGGCTCTAACTCATGAACCATGAGATCATGACCTGAGCCATAGTTGGATGCTCAACCAACTGAGACACCCAGGTGTCCCACAAATCTAAATTTAAAAAACATAAGTATACCTACATGACCTTGGGTTTGAAATGACCTTTCAGATATAACTCCCAAGTCACAATCATGAAACAAATAATTGATCAAGTAACTTCATTAAAATTAGAAACTTCTGGGCACCTGGGTGGCGCAGTCGGTTAAGCGTCCGACTTCAGCCAGGTCACGATCTCGCGCTCCGTGAGTTCGAGCCCCATGTCGGGCTCTGGGCTGATGGCTCAGAGCCTGGAGCCTGTTTCCGATTCTGTGTCTCCCTCTCTCTCTGCCCCTCCCCCGTTCATGATCTGTCTCTCTCTGTCCCAAAAATAAATAAAAAACGTTGAAATAAAATAAAATAAAATAAAATTAGAAACTTCTGCTCTGCAATAGATACTGCAAGAGAATGAGAAGACAAACCATATATTTGGAGCAAATGTTTGCAAAGGGACATCTGTAAAGGACTGTTATCCAAAATATACATAAAAACCTCTTAAAATTCGCTAATAAGGAAACAAACAAGTCGATGTAAAAATGGGCCAAGACATTAACAGACCCCTCACCAAAAAGATATACATATAACAAATAAACACATGAATATGTAATCTAAATCATATGTTTTCAGGAGAATGAACACTAAACCAACAATGTGATATGACTATATACCTATTCGAATGGCCATAATTGAGAATTCTCAAAATACCAAGTGCCGCCAAGAGAAAAAACAGCAATTCTCATACATTGCTGTTAGAAATGCAAAATAGTACAGCCAATTTAGAGGACAGTTTGGTGTTTAATTTTGCTTTATTTTTACTAAACAAAATATTACTCTTACATATTTTCCAGCAGTTGTGCTTCTTAATATTTATCCAAAGAGAACAGCAATCACTTTAATCCTCCTAGCAAAAAAAAAAAAATCAAAAGAATATTTTAAAAAATCTTACACCATGAACAATACAATTTATCCTAAAAATGTAAGGTAGGTTCAAACTATGTAAATCAATCGATATGATTCATTACATTAACATAATGAAGGATAAAAATGACATGTATATCTCAGTAGATACAGTAAAACTATTAGGCAAAATTCAGCACTCTTTCATGTTAAAACACACACACACACACACACACACACACTTGTAAAGAAGGAAGAGAAGAAATAAAAATTAAGACCGTATTTGACAAGTCCACAACTTACATCATGCTCGATGGTGAAAATTTGAAAGATTTTCCTATAAGATCAGGAACAAGACCAGGATATCCAGGGGCGCCTGGGTGGCGCAGTCGGTTAAGCGTCCGACTTCAGCCAGGTCACGATCTCGCGGTCCGTGAGTTCGAGCCCCGCGTCAGGCTCTGGGCTGATGGCTCAGAGCCTGGAGCCTGCTTTCGATTCTGTGTCTCCCTCTCTCTCTGCCCCTCCCCCGTTCATGCTCTGTCTCTCTCTGTCCCAAAAATAAATAAACGTTGAAAAAAAAAATTGAAAAAAAAAAAAAAAGACCAGGATATCCAATCTAACCAGTTATATTCAACTTAGTACTGGCAATCCTAGTCAGTGCAGTTGGACAAAAAACATAAATAAAATACATCCAGATGAGAAAGAACAAAGTTAAATTATCTTTGCTTATATATGACATATTCCTATATGCAGATAACCTTAAAAATGCACAAAATAGGGGCGCCTGGGTGGCTCAGTCAGTTGGGCATCTGACTTTGACTAAGGTCATGATCTCACGGTTCGTGGGTTTGAGCCTCGCATCGGGCTCTGTGCTGACAGCTCAGAGCCTAGAGCCTGCTTCGGATGCTGTGTCTCCCTTTTTCTCTGCCCCTCCCCCACTCATGCTCTGTCTCTCTGTCAAAAATAAACATTAAAAATTTTTTTTAAATGCACAAAATAACTGTCAGAACTACAAGCAAATTCAGTAGTTGCAGGATTTAAAAGAACCATGTAAAAGTTAGTTTTATTTCTATACATTAACAATTAACTATCCATAAAGGAAGTTAATAGTGTAATCCCATTTGGTTATCAAAAGGAATAAATTACTTAGGAATACATTTAACCAAGGAGGTAAAAGGCTTGTAAACTAAAAACTATAAAACACTGAGGAAAAAAAAATTAAAGCAGATGCCAATAAATGGAGAAACATCTCATGTGCATACATTGGGATAATTAATATTGTTAAACATCCTTACTACCTGAAGTGATCTACAGATTCAGTGAAATCTCCATCACAATTCCAGAAGCAACTTTTACAGACATAGAAATAATTCAAAAGAAGAAATAATTCTAAAATTTATATGAAATCCCAAAAGATCATGAATAGCCAAGGCAATGTTAAGCAAATAGAAAAAAAAAGCTGACTATATCACATTTCCTAATTTCAAAATATAGTAAAAAGCTACAGTAGTCAAAACAGTATTGTACTAAAAATAGACATGTGGACCAATGGAACAAAAAGTAGAGGCAAGATATAAACTTATGGTCAATTAATCTTCAAGAAGGGTGCTGAGAATGCACACTGTAGAAGAGATAGTCTCTTCAACGAATGATATAATGCAAACATGATATCTATGCCAAGA
Organism: Lynx rufus; assembly: GCF_022079265.1. Classification (NCBI taxonomy): domain Eukaryota; kingdom Metazoa; phylum Chordata; class Mammalia; order Carnivora; family Felidae; genus Lynx; species Lynx rufus. The sequence continues at coordinate 50,382,520 of NW_025814828.1, read as the reverse complement.
AAATAAAATTAGACTTTTATCTTACACCATACATTAAACATTGACTCAACTTCAATTAAAGATTTAAATGTAATTTCTGAAATTGTAAAAATCCCCAAGAAAACAAAGGGGGAAGGAAGCTTCTTGATATTGGTCTTGCCAAATTTCTTGGATATAACATCAAAAGCACAGGCAACAAAAGTAAAAATAGGCAAGTAGGAGTGCATCAAATTTAAAAGCTCCGAACAGCAAAGGAAACAACAGGCAGTCTATAAAATGGAAGAAAATAATTATAATCTTTATATTTGATAAAAGGCAATTTAAATAAATATATATATATATACAACTCCTGTAGCTCAATAGCAAAAAAATGCAAACAACCTGATTAAATATAGGCAAAGGAATTGAAGTACTTTTCTCCAAAGAAAACATACAAAAGGACAACAGGTATATGGAAAGATGCTCAATATTGCTAATGATTAGGGAACTGTAAATCAAGATTGAAATTAGAATCTTGAATAGATATCCAGTGTACATTTTAGCACTTATTCACATTAGCCTAGATATGGAAATATTATGTCGTAGTGCAGGATTCAGAATCAGATCAGCAGATCTGTCAAGAGATGAATAAAGAAAATGTAGTCTATACATAAAATGGAATATTATGCAGCCTAAACAAAGAAAATACTACTGTTTGCAGTAACATGGATAAACTAAGAGAATATTATGCTAAGTGAATGCCAGACACAGAAAGACAATGTGTGATTTATCTTATGTAATGCCTCTAAATAGTCAAATATATAGAAATAGACAATATAATTGTGATCATCAGGGGATGGGGAAAGGCCATATGAGGGGTAGTTGCTCAGTGAGTAAGCAGTTATAGTTGTGAAAGATGAGCAAGTTCCAGACTTTTAGTATTTCACCACTGATCAAGTTTTTTTTGTGGCCTTTTTATATATGGCCTTTTCAGTGTTTGGTAAGTTCCTTCTAGACCTACCTTATTGCAAATTTGTTTTTTAATGAAACTTTGTTGAGTTTTGCCAAATGCTTTTCATACATCTATTAAATTAATCAAGACTTTTGTTCTTTATTCCATTAATGTGGCATACCACATTGATTGATTTGCCTATATTATAAATACTTCTTGATTCCCAAAGATTAGTCACATTTGTTTATGGCATATAATATTTTTAATATGGCTCTGAATTCTGTTTGATAATATTTTATTTGGGGATTTTGCATTCAGTTTATCAAGGATATTGGTCTATGATGGGTATTATGAGGGCACTTGTTATGATGTTTATTCCATTGTGTTTGGAAACAATACTTGGAGTGATTGTTGACTTCTCTAATTTTCCAAGACTTGTTTTGTGAGCTAGTATGTAATCAAACTTGGAGAATGACCCATGCTCCTTTGAAAAGAAAGTGTATTCTGCTGCTGTCTGATGGAATGTTCTGTACATGTCTGTTAGGTGCATTTGGTCTATAGTATTTTTCAAGACTGCATTTCCTGGGACACCTGATGGCTCAGTTGGTTAAACATCTCACTCCTGATTTCAGCTCAGGTGATAATCTCACAGTTCATGGAATCAAGCTTTGCATCAAGCTCTGCAATGACATCATGGAGGCTGCTTGGGGTTCTCTCTCTCTCTCTCTCTCTTTCTCTCCCTGACCATTCCCCATTTTCTCTCTCTCAAAATAAATAAATGAAATCTTTAAAAATTTTTAAAAAGACTGCAATTTCATAATGGATTTTCTAAGTGGATGACCTATCCATTATTAAATGTGGAGTATTGAAGTCTACCACTGTTATTGTTTTGCTATCTATTTATCCCTCCCTAAATGTCAGTGTTGCTCTATATATTTAGGAGATTTTCTATTGGATCAAATCAATGTCTAATTATTATATCTTCCTCTATAATTGGTTCCTTTATCATTATGTAATAACCTTCTTTGACTTTTGTAAGAATTTTTGACTTAAAATATGATTTACCTGATAGAATTATAGCCACACCTGCTCTTTTTCTTGCCTTTTGCATAGAATATCTTTATCCATTCCTTCAAATTCAGGATATGTGTGTCCTTAAATTGATGTGAGTCTCTTGTACACAGCATATATTTAGGTATTCTTTCTTTTTAAAGCTTTTATTTAAGTAATATTTTGTTAATATATGGTGTAATACCATTTTCAGGTGTACAATATAGCAATTCAACACTTTCATACAACACCCAGTGCTCATCACAAATAAGTTCATTTTTTAGTCCTTATCAACTATTTTATCCACCACCCCCAACTACCCCCTCTGGTAGCCATCAGTTTGTCCTCAATGGTTAACAGTCTGTTTTTCTTGGTTTGCCTCACTCTCTTTTTTTTCCCCCTTTGTTCATTTCTTAAATTCCACATTATTTCTTATTTTTTTAATGTTTATTTATTTTTGAAAGAGAGAATGGCAGAGTGCAAGTAGGGAAGGAACAGAGAGAGAGAGAGAGAGAATTCCAAGTGGGGTCCAGGCTCTGAGATGTCAGCACAGAGCCATATGCAGGGCTTGAACCCATGATCCACAAGATCATGACCTGAGCCAAAGTTGGACGCTCAACAGACTGAGCCATCCAGGGCCGCCCACATTATTTCTTAAATTCAATATACTCATATGGTATTTGTCTTTCTCTGATTCACTTACTTTGTTTAGCATAACACTCCCCAGCTCCATCCATGTCGTTGTAAATGGCAAGACTCCATTCTTTTTGAGGGTTGAATAATATTTCATTATATATATATATATATATATATATATATATATATATCACTTCTTTTTTATCCATTATCAATCAGTAGACACCTCGGCTGTGCCAGTTTGGCTATTGTAGGTAATGCCACTATAAGCATCAGGGTGCATATATCCCTTCAAATCAGTATTCTTGTATCCTTGGGTAAATGCCTAGTAGTACAATTGTTGGATCATGGGATAGTTTATTTTTTATTACTTTTTAAGGAACTTCTATACTGTTTTCCAGAGTGGCTGTACCAGTTTGCATTCCCAACACTAAGAGATGGTTTCCCTTTCTCCACATCCTCACCAACACATGTTGTTTCTTGTGTTGTTGATTTTAGCTAATCTTACAGGTGTGAGGTGATATCTTATTGTAGTTCTGATTTCTATTTTCCTGATGATCAGTAATGTTGAGCACATTTTCACATCTATTAGCCATCTGTATTTCTTCTTTGGAAAAGATGTCTATTCATGTCTTCTGTCTATTTGTAAATTGGATTATTCATTGGGTCTTAAAATCCATTCAATCACTTTGTTTTTCTACTGGTAAATTTCATTCATTTACATTTAATGTCATCATTGATAAATAAGAAGTTATTGTCATTGTATTAATTTTTTCTTGTTCTTTTGCAGTCTTTGTGGTTTAATGTGTATTTTTAATTATTTTTAATGTTTATTTATTTATTTATTTTTAATTTAATTTTATTTTTTTTAATTTACATCCAAATTAGTTAACATATAGTGCAACAATGATTTCAGGAGTAGATTCCTTAGTGCCCCTTACCCATTTAGCCCATCCGCCCTCCCACAACCCCTCCAGTAACCCTCAGTTTGTTCTTCATATTTATGAGTCTCTTAGATTTTGTCCTCCTCCCTGTTTTTATATTATTTTTTTCCTTCCTTATTTTCATCTTTTTTGTCTCTTAAAGTCCTCATATGAGTGAAGTCATATGATTTTTGTCTTTCTCTGACTGACTAATTTCACTTAGCTTAATACACTCTAGTTCCAACCACGTAGTTGCAAATGGCAAGATTTCATTCTTTTTGATTGCCGAGTAATACTTCATTGTGTATATATATACCACATCTTCTTTATCCATTCATCCATCGATGGACATTTGGGCTCTTTCCATACTTTGGCTATTGTTGATAGTGCTGCTATAAACATGGGAGTTCCTGTGTCCCTTCGAAACAGCACACATATATCCCTTGGATAAATGCCTAGTAGTGCAATTGATGGGTCGTAGGGGAGTTCTATTTTCAATTTTTGAGGAACCTCCATACTGTTTTCCATAGTGGCTGCACCAGCTTGCATTCCCACCAACAATGCAAAATAAATCCTCTTTCTCTGCATCCTCAACAACACCTGTTGTTGCATGAGCTGTTAATGTTAGCCATTCTGACAGGTGTAAGGTGGTATCTCATTGTGGTTTTGAATTGTATTTCCCTGATGATGAGTGTTTATTTTTGAGAGAGAGACATAGCATGAACAGAAGGTCAGAGAAAGAGGGAGACAGAATCTGAAGCAGGCTCCAGGCTCTGAGTTGTCACTACAGAACGCAATGCAGGGCTTGAACTTCTGAATCACCAGATCATGACCTGAGCGAAAGACACTTAACTACCTGAGCCACTCTGATGTGTTTTTAAGTGATAGACTTAGCTTCTTTTTATCTTTTGTGTATCTACCATAGTTTTTTCCCCCTCATCATTACTACTGTGTTTCCATTGAACCTCTTATAGTCTATTTTATGATGATAGATATTTAAATTTTATCAAATATGGAAGCTCTACACTTTTAATATCCCCACCCAGTTTATGGTATTGATATCAACAGTTTCTTCATTTTTAAAGTGTATTTATTTTTAGACAGAGACAGAGAGAGAGAAAGTGCAAGTGGGGGAGTGGCAAAGACAGAGGAGAAAGCAAGAATCCCAAGCAGACTCTTCATGGGCAGCATGAAGCTCAACACAAGGCTCAAACTCTCAAACCCTGAGATCATGACTTGAACCAAAGCTGGATGCTCAATAGATTGAACCACCCAGGTACCCCTCAATGTTTACCCCTTTTTATATTTTGTTTTCATCATGAAATATTTGTCATTATAGTCTTAAAACTTTTGCACTTTAACTTTTATATTTGGGTTAAAAATCATTTATCTACTGCCATTCCAAAATTAGAATGTTCTGTATTTATTTATATATTTACCTTTACCAGTGAGACTTGTTCTTTCATACATCTTCATGTTTCTGTTTACTGCCTATTTGTTTCAACTTGAACAACACCTTTTAGCACTTCTCTTAAGATAGGTCTAGAGGTGATGCATTCCTTTAACTTTTGTTTACCTTTGAATGTTTTTATCTCTCCTTCATTTTTGAAGGGTAGCTTTGATGGTTATGATATTCTTGGTTGGCAAGATATTTTTTAGTAGTTTAAGTATATCATCCCATACCCTTCTTATCTGCATGGTTTCTGCTGAGAAATGTGCTGATTTTCTTATGGGAGTTCTGTTATATGGGACAAATCATTCTTCTGTTGTTTTCAAAATTCTCTCTTTGGGTTTCTCATTTTACAATTTAATTACAATTTGCTTTGTAAAGATCTTTTTAGTTGCAACCTATTTACGTAATTTGAATCTTCATGAATTGGGATGTCCATTCCCCTGCCAAAATTTGGGAAGTTTTTTATGCATTATTTCTTTGAATATGTTTTCTTCCCTTTTATCACTCTTCTCTCCTTCTGGTACTCTCATCACACATATATTGTTTCTTTTGATGGGACCCCACAAGTCCCATAAGCTTTCTAAATATTTTTACATTATTTTTTTCTTAGTTTTTGCTCTTATAACTGGATGATTTCAAATGACCTCTTCGAGTTCAATAATTCTTTCTGCTAATAAATCAAGTCTGCTGTTGAAACTGTCCTTTGAATTTTTTAATTCAGTCATTCTTCAACTCTAGGATATTGATTTGGTTTTGTTTTATGGTTTCCATTTCTGTGTTGATCCTCTCCATTTGTTCATCTATTGTTTACCTGATTTTGTTTAGTTGTCTTTGTTCTTTTCTATCTTACTGAGTTTCTTTAAGATTATTAGTTTGAATTCTTTGTCAGGCAGTTCACTGATCTTTTATTTAAAGTCAGTTACTGAAACTTTATTAATTTCCATTCATGGTGTTGTTTTCCTGAATTTTTATACTTCTTAAATCTTTGCACTAGTGAATTTACATTTTACAGTAACAGTCACCTCTTGTTGTCTCCACAGGCTGACATCTGCAGGGGAAGGCCTTCAGCAGGTAACTTGGTCTGGAATTCTGGGAGGGCCTGTTGGTGGCATCTGTGAATGGAAGGGGTTTTCTGCTGTTGTACATGGGTGAATACATTCTTCCAAAATCTTTGGGATCCACAGTCAGATAGTGCCTATAATTTTATTGTTGAATATGAACCATTAGTGAGTGTCTGTGGTTGGTTCAGGCTTATAGTCAACTGATTTTTAATAAGGGTGCCAGAACATTCAGTGAGGAAAAAAAGTAGTCTTTTCAATAAGTGGTACTTGTAAACAAACATATACACATAAAAAGAATAAAGGACCTCTACCTCTTTTCATATACAAAAATTAATTATAAATGGATCAATGACCTAAACACAACAGGTAAATCTGTACAACTCTGATGAGAAAACATAGGGGAAAATCTTCATGGCCCTGAATTTGGCAGTAAGAGTTTACATATGACACTGAAAGCAAGAGCAACAAAAATAAATGGATAAATTTAAGTTCAAATTTAAAATGTCAAAAAACATTATCAAGAAAGTAAAATGAAAACCTATAAAATGTGAGAAACTATCTACAAATCATATATCTATTAAGAATCTTGTATCTATATTTTAAAAAACTTTTATAAATCTACAGTAAGGCAACTTTAATAAGTGAATATAAACATGAATAGATATTTCTTCACAAAAAATATGCAAATGTCCCAAAAGCACATGAAATGAAACTCAATGTCACTAGTCTTTAGCTACATGCAAATCAAAACCACAATGTGATACCACTTCACACTCCTTCGGACAGTTATATAAAGTGGAAATAAAACAAGTGTTGGCAGGTATGTGGATAAATTTGAACAACTGTAATTCTACTACTTGTGGAAATGTAAAATACTTCACTTGCTTTGATAAAGTGATCCTTAAAATTAAGCAGAGTTATCACATAGCAATTTCACTCAAAGGTTTATGACTTCCAAAATTAAAAACAGGTACTTTAAAAAGTACATAAAGGGGCGCCTGGGTGGCGCAGTCGGTTAAGCGTCCGACTTCAGCCAGGTCACGATCTCGCGGTCCGTGAGTTCGAGCCCCGCGTCAGGCTCTGGGCTGACGGCTCAGAGCCTGGAGCCTGTTTCAGATTCTGTGTCTTCCTCTCTCTCTGCCCCTCCCCCATTCATGCTCTGTCTCTCTCTGTGCCAAAAATTAATAAACGTTGAAAAAAAAATTATTAAAAAGTACATAAATACACATACACACATAAGCATTATTTTCAATATCCAAAATGTGCAATTACTACTATACATCATGTGTGAATGAATAAACATGGTGATATATATGTATATATATTACATTTTATTATCTTATATAAGAGAATATCATTTTACTACAAAATGGAATGCATGCTACAATGTGGATCAAACTCTAATACATTGTATTAAATGAAAAATGTCTGGCATACCAGGTCACATGTTTTATGATTTCACTTGAATGAAATAGATAGAATGAATAGATAAGTTCACAGATAAGTAATACAGGTAGGTGTTTTTACTACTTTGTGGTACAGATATGGGGAAAGGAAATAAAGAGAAACTACTTAGTAAGGAGTTTTAGTTCAAAATGATGAAAATATTTTGAAACTAAATAGAAGTTGTGTTTGTACAAGAATGTGGCATAGCTACATGTGAAAGGATGAAACTGGACCACATTCTTATATCAAACACAAAAATATACTCAAAATGTGAGACCTGAAAACATAAAACCCTTAGAAGACAAATGGTCAGTAATTTCTCTGACATTGGCTGTGGTTGGCTTTCTATATATGTCTCCTAAGGTGAGGAACAAAAGCAAACTTGTAGTGTACATAGCGTAATTTAAACACTTGGCAAATCACTATGCCAGACACCTGAAACTAATGTAACACCGTATGTCAACTGTACTCAAATAAAGAATAATAAACTATTGAGACTACATCCAAATAAAAAGTTTCTGCACAGCAAAGAATGCCTTCAACAAAACAGAAGGCAACCTACTGAATGGGAGAAGATGTTTGCAAATGATATATCCAATAAGGAGTTAATATCTAAAATATGTAAGGAACTTATACCACTCAAAACAAACACGAAAAAAAAATAACCCAATTAAAAATTGTCAGAGGACCCGAATAGATACTTTTGGCCATACAGATGGACAAAAGACACATAAAAAGATGCTCAGTGTCACTAATCATCAGGGAAGTGCAAATCTAAACCACAGTGAGATATCATCTCATACCTGGCAGAATGGCTAGCATAAAAAAGATCAGGAATAAGTGTTGGCAAGGACGTGGTAAAAAATAAACTTTCATGCACTGCTGCTGGAATTGTAAATTTGTATAGCCACTGTGAAAAATATTATGGACATTCCTAAGAAATGAAAAATAAAAATACCATATGATCCAGTAATTCTATTACTGGGTATTTACACAAAGAAAATGAAAACACTAATTTGGAAAGATATATGTGCCCCTATGCAGCATTATTTATAATAGTTAAGATATGAAAGCAGTCCAAGTGTCCATTAATAAATGAATGAAAAAAAGAAGATAGATGATAGATAGATAGATAGATAGATGATAGATGTAAAATCGAATATTACTGAGCCACAAAAAAATAATGTAATCTAGCCATTTGTGCCAACATGAATGGACCTAGCAGGCATTGTGCTAAGCCAAATGTGTCATACAGAAAAAAAGATAAATACCATGTAATTTCTGTCATATGTAGAATCTAAACTTTCATCATATGTGGAATCTAAAAAACAAAACAATGAATAAACCTATTGAGAAGCAGAATCAGACCTATAAATATAGAGAACAAACTGATGATTTCCACAGGTGAGAGTAGAAGCATGGGCAAAATGGGTAAAGGAGAGGGGGAGCTACAGGCTTCCATTTATGGAATAAATAAGTCAAGGAATTAAGGGTATAGCAGAAGGAATATAGACAATGGTATTATAATAACATCACATAGTTACAGATAGTACCTACACTTGTGTTGAGCATAATGTAACATACAGAATTGTTGAATCAGTTTGTATAACTGATACCAATATATTATTGTGTGTCATCCATGCTCAAATTAAAAAAAATGTTAATACACTGTTTTTTTAAACAGATAAGTGTATTTTATGTGAATTTTCTGTTAAATTACTTTTTAAACATCATGATAGATGGGGCTTCTGGGTGGCTCAGTCGGTTAAGTGTCTGAATTCAGCTCAGGTCATGATCTCTTAGTTTGTGGGTTCAAGCCTTGCTATCAGGCTCTGTGCTGACAACTCAAAGCCTGGAGCCTGCTTTGGATTCTGTGTATTCCTCTCCCTCTGCCCTTCCCCCGTTTGTGTGCTGTCTCTCTAAAATGAATAAACGTTATTTTTCCATTTTTTGTGTCTTCTTCAATTTCTTTCATAAGCTTTCTATAGTTTTCAATGCACAGATTTTCACCTCTTCAGTTAGATTTATTCCTAGGTATTTTATGTTTTTTGGTGCAATTGTAAATGGATTGATTTCTCTTTCTGTTGCTTCATTATTGGTGTATAGGAATGCAACTGATTCTTGTGCATTGATATTATATCCTGCGACTTTGTCAATACTACCCAAAGCGATCTACATATTCAATGTAATCCCTATCAAAATAACACCAGAAATCATCACAGAGCTAGAACAAATAATCCTAAAATTTGTATAGAACCTGGAAAGACCCTGAATAGCAAAAGCAATCTTGAAAAAGAAAACTGAAGCTGGAGGTGTCACAATCCCGGACTTCAAGCTGTATTACAAAGCTATAATCATGAAGACAGTATGGTACTGTCACAAAAACAGACCCTCAGATAAATGGAACAGAATAGAGAACTCAAAAATACACCCATAAATGCATGGCCAACTAATCTTTGACAAAGCAGGAAAGAATATCCAATGGAATAAAGACAGTCTCTTCAGCAAGTGGTGCTGGGAATACTGGACAGCGACATGCAGAAGAATGAACCTGGACCACTTTCCTACACCACACACAAAAATAAACTCAAAATGGACGAAAGACCTAAACATAAGACAGGAAGCCATCAAAATCCTCGAGAAGAAAGCAGGCAAAAACCTCTTTGACCTGACCCGCAGCAACTTCTTACTCAACATGTCTCTGGAGGCAAGGGAAATAAAAGCAAAAATGAACTACTGGGACCTCATCAACATAAAAAGCTTCTTTGCAGCAAAAGAAACAATCAGCAAAACTAAAAGTCAAGTGACGGAATGGGAGAATATATTTGCAAATGACATATCAGATAAAGGGCTAGTATCCAAAATCTATAAAGACCTTGTCAAACTCAACACCCAAAAAACAAACAATCCAGTGAAGAAATGGGCAGAAGACATGAATAGACACTTCTCCAAAGAAGACATCCAGATGGCCAAGTGACCCATGAAAATATGCTCAACATCACTCATTATCAGGGAAATACAAATGAAAACCACAATGAGGTTCCACCTCACACTTGTTAGAATGGCTAACATTAACAACACAGGCAACAACAGATATTGGTGAGGATGCGGAGAAAGAGGATCTCTTTTGCATTGTTGGTGGGAATGAAAACTGGTGCAGCCACTCTGGAAAACAGTATGGAGGTTCCTCAAAAAACTGAAAATAGAACTACCCTACCACCGAGCAATTGCACTACTAGGTATTTATCCAAGGGATACAGGTATGTTGTTTCGAAGGGGCACATGCACCCCAATATTTATAGCAGCACTATCAACAGTAGCCAATGTATGGAAAGAGTCCACATGTCTATCGATGGATGAATGGATAAAGAAGATGTGGTATATATATACAATGAAGTATTACTCAGCAATCAAAAAGAATGAAACCTTGCCATTTGCAACTACATGGATGGAGCTACATGGTATTATGCTGAGCGAAATTAGTCAGAGAAAGACAAATATTGTATGACTTCACCCATACGAGGAATTTAAGATACAAAACAGATGAACATAAAGGAAGGGAAAAAATAATATAAAAACAGACAGAGGGTCAAAAGATAAGAGACTCTTAAATATGGAGAACAAATAGAGGGTTGCTGGAGGGGTTTTGGGAGGGGGGATGGGCTAAATGGGTAAGAGTCATTAAGGAATCTACTCTTGAAATCATTGGTACAGTATATGCTAACTAACTTGGATGTAAATTAAAAAATAAAATAATAAATAGAACAAAATAAAGAATAATAAAATGAATAAACCTTAAAATATTAATAAAATAACACATCATGATACATGAGAGCAACATAAAGAGATATATCAACTAAATGATAACTTGGATGGGACTTAAAACTGAAAATGGACATTAGGTGAGAATTAAGGAAATCTAAATAAACTATGTATTTTATTTAATAATAAAAACTCTGGAGGGTAGTTGATATTGTATGAACAATATATTAGTTCTTGAGGAAGTATAAGCTTACAAGAATTATATATTTAAAGTGAATTCCCACGTTACAAAAGTAAATTTCATTGTTTAGGATGGAAATGTAAGCTGACAAACTTTTAGAGGTAACAATAAAAATAATGGTGATAATAATTATTTATGTAGTATATTATAAAAGTGATTGTCATGTTTTTCTTCACATCTAAGTGCCCGACACATGGTATATACTTAATAAATATTTGATTAATGAATGAATGCTTTGATTGTGGTCTTTTCTATGTATTAAAAAAAGATCAAAAAAGAGTCAAAATAATATTTTTGACAGTCTTTTTAAGTAATGTGGATTGATTGCACAGCTGGTTCTTTGACTGCCTAGGGATCAAACAGTAAGTTGAGAAAAAGGAAAACAGTAATTTCTACTGAAAAACAACTGATTTGGTGACCCTGTCTATTCACAGTCTAGCTTTCTAAATATTCAGTCTATGAAACTTAATGCAGAACTAACAAATGTCAAATGAGGTTTCAACTTTAACTAGAAGGATAAAAGAAAGGCTCTTTTGCAAAATATATATAATATGATTCCATTTGTGCAAATATAAGTATGTACATAGATGTGTTTGTAGCAGCCTAGTAAATTTATAAAGGTTATTGTAATTTCCTCAAGGGTGTGGGACTATAATGAAGGTAAAGTTTATTTTAATTTTATATCCGTCTAAAACGTGGGATTTTAAAAAAATTATTGGCATAATTTACATTATAGTTTTCAATATTACTAAAATATATGTGCCATATGAGATACTCTTTCGGTTCTTGTGAAATGGGTATGCTGTGCTTCACTCTCCATAGACTCTATAAAATCTACATCTTTGAATGAAGCTTTTGAACATTATTTTTCTTCTTTGCATCTCTGCTAAGCCTTTGAACTACTTAGAGATTAAAGTTTCAGCACATCTCATAATTATAGCCAAATATGCCTTAATTTTTTTCTGACTTTAAATTTCATTGAATTTATTTTTATAATAATTTACACATAATTCTGATTTGGGTTAAAAACTGACTACTCCATCTGAAAGTAAAAAAATCAAACAACGCATAATTTTTCCATGTGAAAACTTTGCATATAAGAGCACTCTATCTATAAAGTATCTTCCTATGTTAATTAAATATGCTTCACATGAAGATTGCCCACATATACATGGTACATTTTACTCAATTTTTAGACATGCAATGGTCAACCTTCTATTAATATGCTTTTCAGGAAGGCTGAAATGAAAGAAACAAAGTACTGACTTCTCATCAACAATGTTACACATGATTCTAACACTAGAATTACTTACTTTAAAATTGTATTATTGAGTTGTTTGTAAGACCCCAGTACTTTGATCTGTGTGGCAGAGAACCATTAAAAATTACTAATAATGAAGAAGAAATCTTACATTGAAATTGTAATTTTCTCCCAACTGAATTTCCTGCCTCCATCCCCTTTTTCATTCTTCCACACTATGGCTTCATTTAAGGCTATAGTGAGTTATCTTTCTAAATACAATTCAGGAAACATACTAGTGGGCAACGACCTGCCCAGCTTGTCTGTGACTAGGGGCTTCCCAGGATATGGGATTGTCTGTGCTAAAATCAGAATAGTCGCTGGCCAAGTAGGACCATCTTTTTTGTTTGTTTGTTTTTACCCTAGTTTATGTCTTCTCACAATTCTTGGGCGGCTTTATCCCAGGATACAAGACCTTTCACTATATGATCCATGCTTAGCTTCTCTGTTTCTAATAGTGTTGTTGTTGTTGTTGTTGTTGTTTCTGACATTTACACTCTAGCTATACCATATTTCTATATTACTTCTGGTAAAATCCTGCAGCAAACTTTTTTCATAATATTTTCATATACCAATATTATTTCTCCCATCAGCGATCACTTCACCTTTTTCTTCACCTGGAGAATTTACAATATTCAACTTTATCTTTCTATGATGATTTCTCTAAATCTCATTACACTTTTCTCTCCTGATAGGGCTCTCTCAGTAGTCTCTGTGTGTATTCATTAAAACCTATGACATTGTTTATTTATCTGTTTGCAATACTGTCTTGTCTACTAGATTGTGATGTCAAGAGATGCAAGGATCCTGTTATCTACGTAAGCAACTGCAATATATGACACAGAGTTAGCATTCAATGTCAAATTAATTATTTAATGTTAATGAATACTCTATTGTGCTATATACACCAATAACTACTAAACAAGCAACGACTAGTATGGCTATAGTTACTATGGTTAATTAAAACAAAAGTCTAAGGCTAAATGCCAGCCATCAAAGAATATACAATCTTAAATTAAACAGGGATTCTCCAATAGAAGTTTATGCTAAAAGGGAATGAACAAATATATTTTATATTGTTGGCATAATTTTTTTTAAATCTTTTAATTTATAATCATGGCAGATTAACATGCCCCTGTAATCAATAATACAGAGAGATCCTCTCTTTTGCCCATTTACATTCATGTGCAGATTTTTGTGTGAATCTGTTCATTTCTATGGGATAAATGTTAAAGAGTACCATTGCTACCTCATTTGAGATTTTTATGCTTAGTTTTAATAGAAACTTCTCAACTGGTTTCCAAAGTGGTGGATTCAAAATAAAATGTATCATTTTACCTTCTCACCAGCATTCTATGAATGGTACTATTTCTCAATAACCATGAAAATATTTGATATTGCCACATTTTTTTTATTTATCCAATTTGAAAGGTGTATAGTAATATGGCATTGTGATTTTAATTGGCATCCTTTTATGGTTACTGATGTTGGACATTTTTAAAGAAATTTTTAAGGTTTAAGTAGACTTATTTTTACAAGGAGGGCCCTACTGAGCAGAACATTATAGACCAATATATGTGGTCCCAGGATGTCACCACGGATAAATTGAGAGGTCATGATTGCAGAGGAGGTCACTGTAATTGAAGGACATGATCCAGGGAAAGTTGGTCAAGAATGCAGCAGACATGATCAAGAAAGGCTGGGGGTGGTCAAGTCACAGGGTGAGGGACAGGACAAACCCCTTCAATTCCATTTCTTGTACTTCTCTAGATGTGACAGTATCCAGCCCAATGGTAAGAGGAAACATAGAAAGCAGGGAGGTGAGCCCAAAGGCTATAAATCATGGTCCCAAGCTCTTCCTGTGGCAGCATGGAATGGATCTGGGCACCCAGCATTAGGAGCTGCTGGGTAAATCCTGTCAGGACACTCAGCAGCAGTGGTGTCAGCATGGACATGACCTCATGGAATAACTGCAGATAGTCGATGTAAAACATTTTAAAATGTGCTTATTTTGCATCTGCATAAAAACAAATGAAGGCAGGGGCGCCTGGGTGGCACAGTCGGTTAAGCGTCCGACTTCAGCCAGGTCACGATCTCGCGGTCCGTGAGTTCGAGCCCCGCGTCGGGCTCTGTGCTGACGGCTCAGAGCCTGGAGCCTGTTTCCGATTCTGTGTCTCCCTCTCTCTCTGCCCCTCCCCCGTTCATGCTCTGTCTCTCTCTGTCCCAAAAATAAATAAACGTTGAAAAAAAAATTAAAAAAAAAAAAAAACAAATGAAGGCAGTGTATGACTCCCTGGTAATGACAAAAATATAGTCAAATTTTGTTTCCATAATATGGTAATAGTGGTACATAATGCATTTACAACTTTGTAATTTCAAAGTTAAAAAACAAATGTGGTAAAAATAGCCATAAATACAATAATCTGTTATTAGTTATACAATATAAAATTACATGAATTATAACACCAATAAGCTTAAATGTGAGAAGGAACAAAAATAAAAGTATAAAACTTAAGAATTCTATTGAAGTTAAGTTGTTATTAAGTTAAAAATGATGTTGTGATATTAAAATGCTTTATATAAGCTTCATGATAAGACAAATTGTACTACAAGACAATTTTTTGTAGTAATTACACAAAATAGCATGATAGAGAAGTCAAAGTGTATTGGTACCATAAGACATCAAAACACACACAAAAGACAGCAGGATAAGAAACAAAGAACAATGGATATATGAAAAAAACAGAAAGCAAATCACAAATGGCAATAAGCATTAACAGATAATAATTACTTCAAATGATAATAAATTAAATTCTCCAATCAAAAGACAGAATGTTTGAATGGGTAGAAAAACAAAATTCAGTGGTATGCTGCCTACAAGCTAATCACTTTAGCCTTAAAAACATACATAGACTGACAGTGAAGAGATGAAAAAAATTCAAGCAAATGGTAACACAAAAGTAGCTATACTTTTATTAGACAAAATAAATTTTAAACTAAATATTTAAGAAAAGACAAAGAAGGCCATTATATAATGATAAAGGGGTTAGTACACAAAAACTATATAGTAATTATAAATATGTATGTGCCCAACATAGGAGCATTTAAAGACATAAAGCAAAAAATAACAGAGCTAAAAGGAGACATAAATAATTAAATAATAGTTGGGGACTTTAATACCCCACTCTCAACAATGAATAGGTAATTCAGACAGATAATCAATAAGGAAACAGTAGATTTGAACAATGCTATATGCCATATGAACCTAACAGACATATACAGAACATTTTGTTCATCAAGAGCAGAAGGCACATTCTTCCCACATGCACAGGGAACGTTTTCTAGGATAAACCATATGTTAGTCCAAGTCTAAACAATTTCAAGAAGATTGAAATTTTATCAAGTATCTTCTCTGACTACAAAATAAAAAAAGTATCTTTAGACAAATGAAAATGAAAACACAATATACCAAAACATGTGGCATACACCAAAAGAATTACAAAGAGGGATGTTAATAGTAGCAAAAACCTACTTTAAGAAGCAAGAAAAATCACAAATAATTTAATTCTACACCTTGAGGGACTAGAAAGAAAAAAATAAATGGAGCTCAAAGCTAACAGAAGAATATATAAAGGTTTGAGCAGACATAAATGAAATAGAGAACAGGAAATAGAAAATACTAAACTAAGAGTTGGTTCTTTGAAAAAACAAACAAAATTCAGAAAGCTTTATTTAGATAAACCAAGAAAAAAAGAAGAGTACCAAATTAATAAAATTAGAAATGAAAAAAGAGACATTACAACTGATACCACAGAAATACAAAGAATCATAAGAGGCTACTATGAATAACTGTACACCAAGAAACTGAACAATTTAGAAGAAATTTCTAAGAATTTTTGTTTCTAATAAAATTTGTTTCTAAGAAAATTTCTTAGAAACATACAAACTACCAAGACTGAATCAGGAAGATACAGAAAATATAAATACACCAATTACTATCAATGACATTTTTACGAAAAATATTGACTAGTTTTATTTTAAAATAACATCAGCAAAATAGTAGAATAACGTTTAAAAGTTAAAAACCAGCAAAACTAGTAATGACATTGAATTAGTAACCAAAATTTTCCCCCTAAAGAAAAGTCCAGTACAAGTGGGTTTCATTGGTGAGTTTTAACAAACATTTAAAGCATCAATGCCAATCTTTCTCAAGCTCTTTCCGCAAATTAAAGAGAAGGAAATACTCCAAGCTTCATTTTATGAAGCCAGCATCACCCTGATACCGAAGCCAGAAAACAAAACTACCAGTGAAAAAAACTACACACTAAAATCTCTGAAAAATATAGATGCAAATGTTTTTAAAGTTTATTTATTTATTTGGGGGGGGGGGCAGAAGGAGAAGGAGAAAGAGAGATTCCCAAGCAGGCTCTGCACCATAAGCACAAAGCATGATGCAGAGCTCAAACTCACAAACCATGATGCAGAGCTCAAACTCACAAACCATGAGATCATGACCTGAGCTGAAATCAAGACTTGGATGATTAACCGTTTGTGTTACACAGGCACCCCTAGATGCAAAAATTATAATAAAATACTAAAAAAACAAATTCAGCAGTACATTAAAAGGATCATTCACCATTATCAAGTGAGATTTACATCTGAGATGCAAGGATGGTTCAATATATGGAAATAAATCAATGTGGCATGCCACATTAATAAGATGAGAGTAAATAGCATATTATCATCTTCATGCAGAAAAAACAATTGGCAAAGTTTGACTTACATTAATGTTAAAATTCTTGATAAGTTAAGTATAAAATATGTCAATACAATAACTGTCACATATAGTGAGACCATAGCTTATATCATACTTACTTGTGAAAGTTTAAAAGATTTCCCTTTTAGATTAAGAATAAGACAAGCGTTTCCACTCTCACCTTTCTTATTCAAAATAGTATTGAAAATCCTTGCTACAACACTCATCTGAGAAAAGGTAATGAAAGAAATCAGAATTGGAAAAGAAAAAGCAAAATTGTCTTTCTTTCCTGATGACATGATTGTGTGTGTGTGTGTATGTATATGTGTATGTATATGTATGTATATATATATATATATATATATATATTTCTAAAAACTAAACAAAGAAACTTAGATCCTATCAACAAATTCAGTAAATTTGCAGTATACAAAATTAGCATACAAATATCAGTAGCATTTCTATACACTAACAAAAAATTATATAAAAAAAGAAAGAAAACAGTTCCATTTATAGTAGCATCAAAATAATAAAACAATTAAGAATGAACTTAACCTAGGAGGTGAAAGATCTCTACTCTGAAAATCAAAAGGCATTGATGAAAGAAATTAATGATGATACAAACACATGGAAAGTTATCCTTTGTTCATGGATTGAAAGAGCTAATATTCTTAAAATGCCTATATTAATAAAATATAATTATAGATTTGATGCAATCCCTATCAAGATTCCAATAGCATCTTTTACAGAAATACAAATTTTTTAAAAATTTATATGGAACTATAGAAAACACTGAATATACAAAGGAAGTCTGAGAAAGAAGATGAAGTGGGGGGCATCATACTTCCTGGTTTTAATCTCTACTATAAATTATGGCCATCAAAACAGTATGCTACTAGAATAAAAAACAGACACATAGACCAATGGAACAGAATTGAGAGCTCAGAAATAAACCCAGGAATATATTGTCAACTAATATTTACAATAGAGCTAAGAGTACTCAATGAAAAAATTCAGTCCCTTCCATAAATGGTGGTGGGAAAATTGGATATTTGATTTTAAATGAGAAAAAAATGAAACTAGACCCCTGTCTTATGTCACTCACAAATTTAAGTCAAAATGGCTTAAAACTTAAATGTAAGACACAAAATCATGAAACTCCTGGGGGGAAAAAATCAAAGGAATAAAGCTCTATGACATGGGTCTTGACAATGATTTTTAAATATAACTTAAAACACAAGCCATAAAATAAAAAATGAACAACTGAGAATATATCAACTTGAAAAGCTTCTTCACAGCAACAACAACAAAAAAATACAATCAACAAGGTGAAAAGATAATGTATGTAATGGGAAAAACATTTGCAAACCATATATCTGATAATGGGTTAATGTCCAAATTACATAAAAAAACTCACACATCTCAATAACAAACAAAAACAAAAAGACAAGTAATTTAATTAAAAAACAACAGATGTCCTATATAGACATTTCTGTAGAGAATGTATATGAAAGGCCAACAGGTAAATGAAAATATGCTCAAATCAGTAGTCATTAGGGAAATGCAAATCCAATCACGATAAGATATCACATCACACCTGTTAAATAGCCATTATTAAAAAGACAAGAGATAACCAATGCTGGTGAGGATGTGACAAAAAAGTAGAACCCTTCTGCACTGTTGGTAGGTTTGTAAACTGGAACAGCTACTATGAAAAATGTTATGATTGATCCTCAGAATGTAGAGTATAAAATTAGCAGGTGACCCAGCAATTCCTCTTCTGGGACTATATCCAAAGGAAATGAAAACACAAACTCAAAAATTTTTCTGTACTTGCATGTTATTAGCAGCATTATTTACTAGCCAAGATACGCAAACAACCTTTCCACTTACAGCTGAATAGATTAAAAAGCTGTGACACACACACACACACACACACGCACACACACACACACACACACACCATTAAAGCCAAACATTATTCAGCCATAAAACAAAAACAAAAACAAAAAAAATCCTTCCATTTGTGAAAACATGACTTGAGGGCACCATGATAACTGAAGAAAAAGACAAATACTCTATGATCTCATTTCTATGTGGAGTCTGAAGAAAAAAACATACTCATAGAAAAAGGGAACAGATGTGTGGTTGACGGTTAGGAATGGCCTAGAAGGAATCTAGAGAAAAGGTTCAATCATCCAGTTACAAGATAAAGAAGTACTAAGCATGTAAATACAGTATGACTGTAGTTGACATTGCTGTATGATATATATGAAGGTTGTTATAACAGTAAGTTTCAAGAGTTCTCATCACAAGAAAAAAGATTATTTTCTCTTTTCTCTTTCTCTTTTAATTGTATCTGTGTCGATGATTCATGTCAACTAAACTTTCATCAATAATTATTTTGCAATATATGGAAGTCAAACAATAAGGCTATATACCTTAAACTTATACCATTACATATGTCAAATATATATCAATAAAACTGGAAAAATTAGCTAGATATATTTATGTGGGTCTACATTTGGGATTTCTATTGTAGTCCCTTGATCTATGTGTCTATTCTCTACCAACTCCACACTCTTTTGATCACTGTAGGTATGTGAGTGTTAATATTGGCTCTAATGTTTACTATTTATTATGATATAATAGTTTCTCCCAACATTATTTTTAAATTGTTTTAGATGTTGTAATCTCTGTGTTTTTCCACATAAATTGTATAAGGTTTTTTATGTCAAAAAAATTGCTGGGAATTTGACAAGAATTTCATTAAACCTACAGATTAATTTGGAGTGAGTTAACATCTTTACTATTTTCAGTTTTCTAATCCATATGTATTGTTTGCCTTTTCATTAATGAAAGTCCATATTTTGAATTTGTTTCAACAGAGGCGTCTGGGTGGCTCAGGTGGTTAAGCATCCAACACTTGATTTTGACTCAGGTCATGATTTCATGCTTCATGGGATTGAGCCCCTCATCAGCCTCCATGCTAGTGACATAAAGCCTGCTTAGAATTCTCTCTTTCCTCTCTCTATGCCCCTCCCCTCACTCTTGCTCTCTCTCTCTCTCTCTCAAAATGAATAAGTAAATATTTTTTAAATAAATAAATAAATTTAAACAGAATTTAAAATTTCTTTAAATGTTTATTTAATTTTTAGAGAGAGACATACAGATCATGAGTAGGGGAGGGGCAGAGAGAGTGGAGACACAGAGTCTGAAGGAGGCTCCAGGCTCTGAGATAGCACAAAACTCGACATGGGGCTTGAACTCATAAGCTGTGAGATCATGACCTGAGCTGAAGTTGGACACTCAACCAACTGAGCCACCCAGGCCCCCTCAACAGAATTTTTAATTGTCAGAATACAGATACTGTAAATGTTTTGTTAATTATATAACAGAACATTTCTTTATTGTGCAGTAATTGTGTATGATATCATAATTTTAGTTTCAATTTAAGCAAAGCTGTCATTGGACTATATAAATATAATTATTTTTTATTTTTTTCAAGTTTTTATTTAAGTTCTAGTTAGTTAACATACAGCGTAATATTGGTTTCAGGAGTAGAATTTACACTCAGTGCTCATCACAACAAGTAACCTCCTTAATATCCATCACACTTTTTTGTGTTGATATTGTATGCTGTGATGTTACTGAAACTACTTATAAATCATAGAGGTTTTATTTGTAGATTTCCTAGATATTTTATACATAAGCAATTTTGCCATTTGGAAATAGGGTACTTTTCTTGCTTTCTTACCAATTTGTGTGACATATATTTATTTATATTTGTCCTATTATTTTTGTTATAACTTCCCCTAACATACTGGATAATATTGTCAAGAAAAGACATATGCAATCTTTTTACAATCTTAGAACAATCATTCAGACCTTCACCATTAATTATGATGACACTTACAGTTTTTATAGATGCTTTTTTGTCAATCTGAGAGCACCTCCATACATTTCTAAAATCCTGAGGGTCTCTATTGCACATGGGTGGAGAAACTCACTTCAAATATAATTTAGGAAAATTCCAAGTAAAAGAATGGAAAATATATTCAAACATTAAAAAAAAACAAGATGTTTATATTAACATCAGATAAAGTATATTTCAGAGCAAAGAAAATTACTAGAGGCAGATATTACATAATGACAAATTACCTATGCGCCAAGAACACATAATGATCCAAATGAAAATATTCCAAGATACTTAAAATTAAAACTGGTAAAACTAAAAGAACAATAGATCAAATTATGTTTGGGAACTTTAACACCCTTCTGACTGCCACTGATAGAACTACCAGAGATGAGAGTACCAGGGAAGGTGTTGGCAGTAGGAGGATCCTACAGATAACCCTAGATAACAACTGAAATCAGTGTAAATAACTCAGAGAATGACCCAAAGACTTGCAGAACAGGCTTATCACATTTATTTAATTAAACAGAAGAGGCCACATTGAGAAAGAGGTCACATGTAAGAAAGGCATGCCTGGGGCCAGGAACAAAAGTGACCTGAGAAACTTACCATGGGATAGGGGAGGCATGGAGAGGAAAGAGTAAACCCCACACTAGGCATCCCAAGCAGGGGGTACTGGCAAAGGAAGCAAATCCTTTTAACATTTAGCATTGAAAACTAAAGGTGCTTTACAATCAGTGGGGCTTAATAAAAGGAACATTAAAAATCAATAGGTTCAACACTCAGAAAGCTAGCAAGCAATAGGAAACAGTCACTGTCATTAAAGTGACAGCATAACAAAGAACTCTACCAAGATAAAGCAGAGAAACACCAGTTTGAGAGTCCCCTGGGGTATACAGGAAGTAGAGTTATTTGCTAGTTTCAAAATATGTTCATGAGGGGCAGGGATCCTTGAGAGACTTCTGCAAGAACAAAGGAGCTGGCTGGTACTATTTCTTTCCTCCACCCTTCAGCCTAAATGCAGGGATACCTGTAGGAACCACTGCAAACACTTTCTCATAGCTTGCTTACAGTGTGCCTTGCCCCCATGTTGTCCTGGGGGTCTTCTCCATCCAACTTACCCCACTTGGCAGGAGTTCTCCATGCAACTCCAGGTATCCTCCCACAAGAAGATGAACACAAACCTTGCTAACACGGTGCACCCCACCTATGTGTTCTATGGACTGCCCCATCCAACCTGTTCCACTCAACAAGAGTCTAACCAAAGCTACTCCAGAAGCATGTCACTGTGCAAACAGCCCCAACAGTGACCAGCACCACTCCAAAATGACTCCTTACCTGGGGAGAAGGAAATATAACCACACACACAATTTGGACTGGGGTGGGGGGCATCTGATCTCACTACCAACTCTGCCCACCACCATAAACCTTACAGGGGACAGTACAAAGAAAGACCCCAGAAGTTTGAGGTTGCTGCAAACTCAACAGATACACTGGATATAGGCGTCTTGTCCAACTTCAGGTCCTGCCACAAAACAAGTCTAAACAAACTCAAAAAGATTGAAATTATACCATGTAGCTTTTCTGACCACAAAACTATAAAACTAGAAATCAACCATGATAAAACAAGTCTGGAAAGAACAAAAATGCATGGAGGTTGAATAGCATGTTAAGAAACAATAAGTGAAACAAAATATCAATTAGGGAGTCAAAAAATTCATGGAGAAAAATGAAAATGAAAACACAACAGTACAAAATCTTTGTAAACGTCAAAACTGCTATGAGGGGAAAATTATAGATATGCAGGCCTACCTCAAGAAGCAAGAAACCTGAAATAAACCACCTAAACTTAAATGTAAAAGAGTAAGACAAAGAAAAACAAAGCTCAAAACTAGTAGAATGAAGGAAGCAATAAATATTAGAGCAGAAATAAATGAAAT
The DNA here is from genome assembly GCF_022079265.1 of Lynx rufus. Taxonomy (NCBI): domain Eukaryota; kingdom Metazoa; phylum Chordata; class Mammalia; order Carnivora; family Felidae; genus Lynx; species Lynx rufus. The sequence goes on along the minus strand of NW_025814828.1, from coordinate 50,359,126 downwards.
ATAGACTAAAAAAACAATAGAACAGATCAATGAAACCACAATCATTTGTGAAGAGAGCAAGAAAATTCATAAACTTTTAGTCAAATAAAGAAAAAAAGAGGGAAAGAGGACACAAAAAATAAAATCAGAGAGGGCATAGCAGGAAAAACAGGCATCACCACAGAAATAGAAAGAATTATAAGACAATATTACGAAATATTATATGCCAACAAATTGGACAACCTAGTAGAAATGTATAAATTGTGAGAAACATATAACCTTCCCAAACTGAATAAGAAAAGAATAAAAATTTAATTAGACAGGTTACTAGCAATGAAATTTAATCAGTAATAAAAAATCACCCAACAAACTAAAGTCTGGAATCAGATGGTTTCACAGGTGAAATCTACCCAACATTTAAACAAGACTTAATACCTATTCTTCTCAAAATATTCCAAAAAAATATAAAGGAAAGGAACATTCCAAATTCATTCTATGAAGAGGGAGCAATACCCTGATACCAAAACCAAATACAGACACTACAAAAAGTAAAATTACAGGCCAATATCTCTCATGACCATAGATGGAAAAATCCTTACCAAAATATTAGCGAACCAATTCCAACCATACATTAAGAAATCATTAATGAAGATCAAGTGAGATTTTATTCCAGGGATGCAAGGATCATTTCATATTTGCAAATTATTCCATGTGATAAATCATATCAATAAAAGAAAGGATAAAAATCACATTATCATTTTAGTAGATGCAGAAAAAAACATTTGACAACATACAACTGAAAAGAACAGCTTTAAATCCAAATGACAGCCCTGCCTTAGTTTAAAGCTAAAGTTCTCTTTTCTGCTTATTATGGATCTTTGATAAGAAATACAATTGCTGAGAAGTCTGTTTTGCTTGCTGTTTGCTACGAGCATTGTGAGGCCTTTCCTGAATGTAACCCGCTGTGTAGTAGAATGGGTTGTAAACCTTCCTAAATGTAGTCTGATATGTAATGGAATGAGTGATTATACATAAACTAACCGGCATTTCTCGCTTCTGTAAACCTGCTTGCTTAGCACATTCCCCACCTACCCTACCCCCTTCCCCCTTCCCCCTTTTTTCCTCCCGCCACAAGTAACGGACAAAGCCTTCCCGCCAAAGGACAGACAAAGGACGCCCAATCAGAGAACAACAAATGTCCTTACTTTAAAATCAACTAATCAGGCCCCTCATAATTTGAAACCTCCCCTGTGCTATTTGTCTCTGTCTATAAAAACGCTGTACCAACCCTGATCGTGGCCTCTTGCGTCACCGGCGACGAGTGCGCAGAGGACCAGGTTCGAACCTGCAATAAACGACCCTTGCCGCTTGGCTTTGACTTACGACTCTGGTGGACTTTTGTGGGAGGTTTCGGAACTTTGGGCATTACATTTGGAGGTTCCACCGAGATCCCCCCCGAGCCCACCAGACTTCTGGTCAACAGGTCGTATCTGATTCCGATCGGTAAGTAAGCCGGCTCTAAAGTTCTTCCTTTTCTCTCTGATCTGTGTTTCTTCTCTGGAGAACCGGTTCTGTCTGGAAGCTGGTGTGACCCTGGCGGACGCGCTATAGGGCACCCAGCCGGGGTCAGTTGGAGACGTCCACTGACATCTGGGGGCCTTCTTGGCCCATCTGGGGGCCTTCTTGGCCCGTCTGGGGGCCTTCTTGGCCCGTCTGGGGCCTTCTTGGCCCATCTGGGGACCTTCTTGGTCCATCGGGGGACCTTTTTGGCCCATCAGGATTCTTTTCTGTGGGCTGCTTACGCCCAACGCGCCTGCGAACTAAATACTTTCATTTTCTTTATGAACTACCAGAGTGCTAAGAAATATCTCTACGCGTCTAAAAGAAAAACCATCTAGTCATGCCAATTGTTACCCGTATTTTGATGTGATGTGTGTCTGTGTGTCTGTCTGTTAAACTGACTGGAATGATTGTTGGGAGTCAGGGGCACGCGCCTGACTTACCCTATGTGTAGTCCCACGGCATAAGCTACGGGATTCGAGTGGGCTCTAACCCGACTTCCGCGGTGATCTTCATACGGCTTAAGGCGGTCAAAATTTATTTTGATCCAAGCAGGGGGATTATACCTGCCCGCCCATGCTAAGAGGCACCTAAGTTCCCGAGAGGGACGCAGACGGGAGAGTACGCGAGTGCTTCTATGTCAGTCTAAATGTATCGTCACCCCTGGGCCCTTGTAATTACCGCCGTCCTAGCCACAACCCTCTCTGTTGGGCTGGCCGAGACGGCACCAGAAAGTTGGAACCGCTGCGAAAGATTCTTGTTAGTTCTTGTTTTTCTTTCATGGGTCGGATGTTTTATTGGAATTAAGTGTTTTATCGGCTGATCAGAATTAATTATTCCATCCTTTGTTCCTCTCTCCTCCTTCCTCAGCTCCCTACGGCTTTCCCTCCCGCCCCCTGGCCAGCGGCGCCCCTTCCCCCACGTCCGTGCTGCCCGCGCCCCCTTCTCTTCTCCTCTTCCTCAGAATCATAACATGGGCCAAACGCAGAGCACCCCTCTCTCCCTCCTTCTCGCCAACTTCAGGGATGTAAAAGCTAGGGGACACAACTTAAGCCTAGACATTCGCAAAAGGAAGTTGATCACCTATTGCCGCTCTGAATGGCCCACCTTTGGGGTCAATTGGCCTACAGAGGGAACCTTCTGCCTCCCCGTGGTCCTTAAAGTAAAATCAATAATTTTCCTACCAGGGAAAGAAGGTCACTCGGATCAGATTCCCTATATTCTGGTGTGGCAAGATTTAGTAGAAAACCCACCTCCCTGGATGGCCTCTTTCTTAACAACAGGGCCATGCAAAATTCTAGCGGCTAAACCTATCAACCCACCCAAGCCGCCAACTCCAACTGCACCCCCTGTTCTCCCCGACAGCCAAGATTTACTTTCCCTTGACCCTCCCCCTTACCAGGTTCCTCCTCTCATTCCGCAAGCTGCCCCTATCCCTGCTGCACCGGCAGAGCCTCCCGTAGCCCAGCCCATAGGAGAACTAGAGAATAGGGAGGCTCAACCCGCGCCCATGCCTAGTGGGGGCGAAGTCCAAAGGCCAGCTGGACGCACCCGTAGGCGGGCCCCTCATGAGCCAGGACTCCGCCTTCCTGACTCCACCGTAGCTTTACCCTTACGGGAAATAGGGCCTCCCAATGGTACGGGGAACCCCCGACTTCAATACTGGCCCTTCTCTACCAGTGACCTATATAACTGGAAAACCCAGAATGCCCGATTTTCTGACAACCCTAAAGATTTAATAAGTCTCTTAGACAGTGTTATGTTTACCCACCAACCCACCTGGGATGATTGTCAGCAGCTCCTCCGAATCCTGTTCACCACCGAGGAGCGAGAAAGAATTCAACTGGAAGCAAGAAAGCTGGTTCCTGGAGATGACGGCCAACCCACTGCTAACCTTGATCTCATTAATGCAGCTTTTCCCTTGACCCGACCCCCACAGGATGGCTGGGACTACAACACGGCAGAAGGTAGGGGACGGCTGCGCATTTATCGCCAGACTCTAATGGCGGGTCTCCGGGCTGCTGCACGCAAGCCCACTAATTTGGCAAAAGTGTATTCAGTAATACAAGGTAAGACAGAGAGCCCTGCTGCTTATTTAGAAAGATTAATGGAGGGGCGCCTGGGTGGCGCAGTCGGTTGAGCGTCCGACTTCAACCAGGTCACGATCTCGCGGTCTGGGAGTTCGAGCCCCGCGTCAGGCTCTGGGCTGATGGCTCGGAGCCTGGAGCCTGTTTCCGATTCTGTGTCTCCCTCTCTCTCTGCCCTCCCCCGTTCATGCTCTGTCTCTCTCTGTCCCAAAAATGGAAAATAAACGTTGAAAAAAAAAATTAAAAAAAAAAAAAGAAAGATTAATGGAAACCTTCAGACAGTATACCCCCATGAACCCTGAGGCCCCCGAAAATCAAGCTGCTGTTGTAATGGCCTTTGTAAATCAGGCAGCCACTGATATTAAAAAGAAACTCCAGAAACTAGAGGACCTAGAGGGAAAACAGATTCAGGACTTACTCCGCATTGCCCAACGTGTCTATAATAATAGAGAGACTCCAGAGGACAGGCAACTTAAAGCCACCGAGGAAATGACCAAAGTCCTGGCCGCTGTTGTCCAAAAGCCCCTGGATAAACAAAAGTCCCTAGATAAGGACCAATGTGCCTATTGCAAAGAAAAAGGCCATTGGGCCCAAGAATGCCCTAAAAAGAAAAAGCCACGTCATGATCAAAAACCGTGGCAGCCAAAAACCACACCCGCCCTCTTCACTCAAGATGCAGAATAGGGGAGACGGGGTTCGGATCCCCTCCCCGAACCGAGGGTAACGCTACAAGTGGAGGGGAACCCAGTTCAATTCCTAGTCGACACAGGGGCACAACATTCGGTCTTGATCAGACCCCATGGAAAAATTTCTGAAAAATCTTCCTGGGTCCAAGGGGCTACCGGGATAAAAAAATATCCCTGGACCACCCAGAGGACTGTGGACCTAGGAAATGGAAAGGTCACCCATTCCTTCCTAGTCATCCCCGACAGCCCCTGCCCCTTATTAGGCAGAGACTTACTCACTAAAATGGGGGCCCAGATTCATTTTACGCCAGGGGGCCCCCAAGTGACTGGCCCTCACAACCAACCCATTACCATACTTACTCTAAGATTAGAAGACGAATATCGACTCCATCAGGGGCCACCCTCACAAAGTCAAAACATAGAGCCCTGGCTCCAGCAGTTTCCAGAAGCATGGGCTGAAACCGGGGGTGTGGGGTTGGCTAAACATCGCCCAGCTCTATTCATAGAGCTGAAACCAGGGGCAGATCCAGTTCGGGTCCGACAATACCCGATGTCAATGGAGGCCAGAAATGGCATCACGCCACATATCCATTGCCTCCTAGACTTAGGCATCTTGCGTCCCTGCCATTCAGCCTGGAACACCCCCCTGCTGCCTGTATGAAAACCTAACAGTGCGGACTACCGTCCGGTACAAGATCTGAGAGAAGTTAACTGCCGAGTCATGGACATACACCCAACAGTACCCAACCCCTATACCCTCCTAAATGCCCTCAGCCCAGGAAGACAATGGTATACTGTCCTTGATTTAAAAGATGCTTTTTTCAGCCTGCCTCTGGCCCCCAAAAGCCAAGAGCTCTTCGCCTTCGAGTGGTCCGACCCTGAGAGAGGCATAAATGGGCAACTCACCTGGACCCGGCTCCCCCAAGGATTTAAAAACTCACCCACCTTGTTCGATGAGGCACTTCACGAGGATCTGGGTGAGTACCGGAATCAAAACCCCGAAGTGACTCTCTTGCAGTACGTTGACGATCTTTTAATCGCCGCTGAGACTGCTGAAGCTTGTTTGCAAAGCACCAAAAACCTCCTCCGGACACTTGGTGCCCTGGGGTACCGGGCTTCAGCAAAGAAAGCCCAAATTTGCAGATCCGAGGTAACCTACTTGGGGTATCTGTTAAGAGAAGGCCAACGATGGCTCACTGATGCACAGAAGGAAACTGTCCTCCGCATCCCCTGACCCACAATGCGAAGGCAGGTAAGAGAATTCCTGGGATCGGCTGGGTTCTGCCGCTTGTGGATACCTCGGTTCGCCGAAATGGCTAAGCCTCTTTACCTCGTCACCCGAGAACAGGTGCCCTTTGAATGGACAGAGGAAACTGAGCAGGCTTTCCAGCAAATTAAACTCGCCCTGTTGTCGGCACCAGCCTTAGGGCTCCCCGATGTCTCCAAACCCTTTCATCTCTTCGTAGATGAAAACAAAGGGGTAGCCAAAGCAGTGCTGACGAAACTCCTTGGCCCATGGCCCAGGCCCGTTGCCTATCTTTCAAAAAGACTGGACCCAGTAGCGGCTGGCTGGCCCCCTTGCCTCCATATGATCGCTGCTACAGCTCTAATGGTAAAGGATGCTGATAAATTAACTATGGGACAAGAGTTACATGTTACAACCCCTCATGCCATCGAGGGAGTCCTCAAGCAACCTCCTGACCGATGGATAAGTAACGCCCGACTGGTTCACTACCAGGGACTATTATTAAATCCCCTCAGAATCATTTATGCTCCCCCCCGAACACTAAACCCTGCCTCCCTGTTACCAGACCCGGACTTGGATACCCCCCTCCATGACTGCGCTGAGATATTGGCACAGGTTCATGGAGTTCGGGAAGATTTACAGGATCGCCCACTACCAGATGCCGAAGTTACCTGGTTCACTGACGGCAGCAGCTTTGTACATCAGGGTCAAAGGTATGCGGGGGCAGCAGTCACAACTGAAACTGAGACTGTTTGGGCAGAACCTTTGCCAGCTGGCACCTCTGCCCAACGGGCTGAACTTGTGGCCTTAACCAAGGCACTGACTTTGGGAAAAGACAAGAGACTAAACGTGTATACCGATAGCAGATATGCTTTTGCTACGGCCCACATACATGGAGCTATATACAGAGAGAGGGGACTGTTAACTGCAGAGGGGAAAACTATCAAAAACAAAGAAGAAATATTGGCTCTTTTAAAGGCACTCTGGCTGCCTAAACGACTAGCCATCATACATTGCCCAGGCCACCAAAAACCGGTCACACCGGTGGCCAGAGGAAATAATTTGGCTGACCAGGTGGCCCGAGAGGTGGCCTTACAGGTGGACTGTGCTTTAATGACCACCCTACCAGACCCCGGTTCAGCTAGTTTACCAGAAAGTCCCACCTACACTAAAGAAGACCTAAACTGGATCCAAAAATTGCCTATGACTCAGTGCCTTAATGGATGGTAGAGAGCAGCAGACTGTAGCATAATCCTCCCAGAAGAAATGGGAAATAAAGTCTTATCCAAGATGCACCGAGCCACTCATATGGGCACAAGAAAAATGCAAGACTTAATAAGACATGCTAGGGTCACCATTAAAGACTCTAGGACAAAAATTGAACAGATAGTTACTAGCTGTAAAGCTTGCCAATTAACTAACGCCACCAACCACGGGAAAAACCCTGGCTCCAGAACCCGCGGAACCAGGCCGGGAGCCTATTGGGAAGTAGACTTCACCGAGGTAAAGCCTGGAAAATATGGGTACAAATATTTGTTAGTGTTTATAGATACCTTTTCAGGATGGACAGAGGCCTTCCCCACCAAGCATGAGACTGCGCAGGTAGTAGCAAAGAAAATGTTGGAAGACATCATGCCCAGGTACGGATTCCCTACCCTAATAGGATCAGACAATGGACCAGCATTCGTTTCAAAGGTAATACAAGGGATAGCGCAGTTTATTGGGGCCGATTGGAAACTACATTGTGCATATAGACCCCAAAGCTCAAGACAGGTAGAAAGAATGAATAGAACCCTAAAAGAGACCCTAACCAAATTGACCATGGAGACTGGCACTAACTGGGTAGTCTTACTCCCCTACGCTCTGTTCAGGGTGCGGAACTCCCCTTACAAACTGGGATTAACCCCCTTTGAAATCATGTATGGAGTGCCCCCCCCTATAATTCCCAACCTACAGTCTAATGTGTTAACTGAATTTGATGATCATAAACTTCTTATTTCCCTGAGGGAACTCCAGCACACACACCAGGAAGTTTGGCCCAGATTGAGAGCCATTTATGAGAGCGGGCCCCCTCCTGAGCCGCATCACTACCGACCCGGAGATTGGGTATACGTGCGGAGACACAAGCAAAAGACCTTCCAACCACGGTGGAAGGGACCCTACATTGTGATCCTAACCACACCCACTGCTCTCAAAGTCGACGGGATTGCCACCTGGATCCATTACGCCCACGCCCGACCAGCTGATCCCTTTGCGGTTCGAGAAGACTTCGTGCCGGAAGCCAACACCGCCTGGACAGTTGACCAGAGTAAGACCCATCCTTTAAAATTGACTCTGCGTCGAAAACCTGACCCCGAAAACCGGCTGAGACCAAAGGCCTGGGTGTCCCATACCAAGACTGTTGCAGCAGCTCCTGACCCACAATGATCGGAGGAACACACATTAGCGTGCTCCTTCTCACCTCCTACGGACTGATAAGTATTGCGAGCAACCCCCATATACCCTATACTTTAACTTGGGAGGTTTCTAATTTAGAAACCCAGGAAGTCTATAATACTACCACAGCAGACGATACTCCCCTAAATGCCTGGTGGCCTGATCTATATTTTAACCTAGAGGACGTAGCCATAACCATGGGGGTACTTCCCCCCAATGGAAGCCGCCAGCGTCCTAATCCGTCATGGACCGGAACCCCAGAAAATGAAAAAGAGCGTATAAGATCTAGTGGGTTTTATGCATGTCCCGGGTTCAGAACAGGAGCAATGAAAAAAACCTGTGGAGGAATCGAATCCCTCTACTGTAAGGCTTGGAGTTGTGTCACTACCAATGATGGAAGCTGGAAATGGGAGGTAAAACCCCATTATATTGACATGAAATTTGCCAGCCCCTGTCCCAAGCAAACCCGTGCCTGTAACCTTATTCGTATCAAATTCCTAGAGGACGGAAAAAAGGAGACGAGATGGATTACGGGACTAAATTGGGGAATTTACCTGTATCGGGGCCCGCCTTACTTTGCAACTGTTATTCAGATAAGATTAAAAATAAAACCCAAAGCCTCACCAACACTACTAGGGCCAAACCAGTCAGTATGGCCCACAAGTAAGCCTAATACTACCCCGAGGTCCACAAATAAGGGTACTAATCCTCCGGCCACTCAGGTGGTCACTGTAACCGGGACTACTCCAAGAAAACCCCCAAAAATTCAAACCCCATTCAAAGATGACCCCTTATGGGTAATGATGAATACCACTTATAAGGCCTTAAACCATACTAAACCCAATGAAACAGAAGCTTGTTGGCTGTGCTATTCCACAAAGCCTCCATTTTACGAGTCAGTAGCAATAGTAGGAAATTATAGCACTGCGAACAACTCAGACGCTTGCAGTTGGGGACAGAGAAGACCCGGCCTCACACTACCAGTGCTTACGGGGAATGGGACATGTATAGGAACAGTGCCAACAAAATATAGCCACTTATGCATAAGTAACAGAAATATATTCAATACTTCAGAAAACTGGATTATTCCACCAAATAACTCATGGTGGCTTTGTTCTTATGCGGGATTAACCCCTTGTCTCTACAAGGATATGTTCAATCAGTCAGAATTCTGTGTAATGGTAATTGTGTTCCCAAAAATCATATACCACACAACTGAGTATGTAGACCAGATGTGGATAGCACCCAAAAGAGTAACTAAGAGAGCACTCATTACTGCCGGGGCTCTAACACTAGCCACCATATTCGGACTCGGGGCCATCGGAACAGGGACAGGGATCTTGGCCTTAACTATACAAAACAAGGGATTTAGTATACTTAGAGAAGCGGTTGACAAAGATATGGAAAGAATTGAAACTGCCATCACTTCGCTTGAAAAGTCCCTAACCTCACTCTCGGAAGTAGTTTTACAAAATAGGAGAGGATTAGACCTGCTGTTCCTACAGCAAGGTGGTCTCTGTGCAGCACTAGGAGAAGAGTGTTGTTTCTATGCTGACCACACAGGAATAGTAAGAGATTCTATGGCCAAGGTCCGAGAAGGGCTAAATAAACGAAAAAAGGAAAGAGAACAGGAGGCTGGATGGTTTGAATCCTGGTTCAGTGCGTCCCCATGGTTAACTACCCTGCTCTCCGCTTTACTCGGGCCTCTAGCCATCCTACTTCTCGCTCTCACATTAGGCCCCTGCATCATAAACAAAATTATTAATTTTGTCCAAGACAGGTTCAATGCTGTACAATTAATGGTCTTACGAACTCAGTACCTACCGCTCGAGACATTACAAACAGAGGCTTAAAAGACCCAAGATTGGCTCTTTAGGCACAAGGAAAAGGGGGGAATGAAAAGAACAGCTTTAAATCCAAATGACAGCCCTGCCTTAGTTTATTTATTTTTTTTTTAATTTTTTTTTTCAACGTTTTATTTATTTATTTTTGGGACAGAGAGAGACAGAGCATAAACAGGGGAGGGGCAGAGAGAGAGGGAGACACAGAATCGGAAACAGGCTCCAGGCTCTGAGCCATCTGCCCAGAGCCCGACGCGGGGCTCGAAATCACGGACCGCGAGATCGTGACCTGGCTGAAGTCGGCCGCTTAACCGACTGCGCCACCCAGGCGCCCCGTGCCTTAGTTTAAAGCTAAAGTTCTCTTTTCTGCTTATTATGGATCTTTGATAAGAAATACAATTGCTGAGAAGTCTGTTTTGCTTGCTGTTTGCTATGAGCATTGTGAGGCCTTTCCTGAATGTAACCCGCTGTGTAGTAGAATGGGTTGTAAACCTTCCTAAATGTAGTCTGATATGTAATGGAATGAGTGATTATACATAAACTAACCGGCATTTCTCGCTTCTGTAAACCTGCTTGCTTAGCACATTCCCCACCTACCCTACCCCCTTCCCCCTTCCCCCTTTTTTCCTCCCGCCACAAGTAACGGACAAAGCCTTCCCGCCAAAGGACAGACAAAGGACGCCTAATCAGAGAACAACAAATGTCCTTACTTTAAAATCAACTAATCAGGCCCCTCATAATTTGAAACCTCCCCTGTGCTATTTGTCTCTGTCTATAAAAACGCTGTACCAACCCTGATCGTGGCCTCTTGCGTCACCGGCGACGAGTGCGCAGAGGACCAGGTTCGAACCTGCAATAAACGACCCTTGCCGCTTGGCTTTGACTTACGACTCTGGTGGACTTTTGTGGGAGGTTTCGGAACTTTGGGCATTACAACAACATCAATACATGAAAAAACTCTCAACAAAGTAGGGTTGGAAAGAACATTGAACATGATGAAGGCCATATATGAAAAAGCTAGTCAGAGAGGTTTTTTTTTTTCTCTAAGCTTCCCTCCTCCTCTGAAAAGCTAGAAAATAACAAATCACTTTGAACACCCAAGAACTCGATTGGAAGTCTTAGAGAACAAAGCCCCAGTCTACAAACATACAAAAAAAATGTGTGGAAGGTAGAAACTGCAGAGTTGATTTGTGGGAGAAAAGAGCCACAGTCACTGCAGTGGAAGGGGAGGCCCTGATTGCAGACAGATGAGCTAGCAGAAAGATTGTGAGAAAGAGTGAAAAAAAGGTGAAAACACACACATGGGTCTACACAAGAAATCTGTCCCCCAAACCATTGATGGGGAAAAGGAGAGGTATTTATAAACAGTAGAAGGCAGAGGCTAAAGTTTAATAGGTCAGTGCCTGGTGGTACTCTGATGAGGAAGCAGGGCAGAACCCCAGGAGAAGGCAGCATGGTCTGAGGATCCCCTCAGTTGCTCAGGGGGAAGCAGTTCCTCTGCTTGGAGTGCATTTGATAGTGGTGATCTGGCCTCTTTGAAGGCAAAAAGAAATTTGCTGATGCCATTGAGTTGCCCCACTCACCAGTATAGGATCAAAGATACCAGCTGAGGGCAGCAAACCGTGGCACCAGTTGTGTGTTGTAATTTACTATAAATTTCAAAGTGCTGCCATGGCACCAACGCGTCACTGTTCCCTGGGATCAGCTGGTACCTGCCAGAACACAAGGAGACCATCCCCAGGGATCAGCATGGGTCCAAGCCAAAGAGGTCTCTGAAGGTTGGGGTTTTGAAATATTGTTTCTCCTGAGATAAAACAAGAGTGCTACACCTCCTAGGCAGGTGGACACCTTGGTCAAGGGCAGAGTGAAAGTGGGATCTAATGAAAGCCAAGGACACAGGAGGGGTAGTCATTTGTACATCTGTGAAGGCACAAAGTTCCTATTCCGCAGACTAGAGAACAGGGAGAAACCATTTTCACCCCTAACCCACCAACACTGATTGACCTAAGTGAGCTAAAGAGTGCCAACTAGTGGAGAACAGACCCATTAGAATAGCCTTGTCCCCACCATGTGTCCTCCAGGAACATCTCCACTAAGGCAAAGCCACCTGAGAGTCAGATCAGAAGGCTCCTCTCCCAGAAGAGCAGCACAAACTCATCCAACACAGTAAATCTCTTGATCATAGAGTGCTGAAAAGCTTCAGCTCTAGGGGGAAAAAGGATCTAGCTTCCTTTGGGGTTTTTTGGCATTTTTTTAAATGTTTTTGTTTTGGATACAGAAAGAGTAATTTTTTAACTTTTATTTTTTTTATCTTTTCTTTTTTTCTGTCAAGCTTCTCTTAACAAAGCTTGTTGACAAAACAGACCAAAACACATCTAAGATATAGCTTTCTTTATTTAATTTTTAATTTTTAAATTTAATTTTATTATTTTTCCTCGAAAATGACAAGACAGAGAAATTATCCCCAAAAAAATAACAGGAAGAAATGATGGACAGGGATTTAATTAATAGAGATATAAGGAAGATGTCTGAACTAGAATTTAAATGAACAATTATAAGGATTCTATAAGACACTAGAAAATCCTTCACTGCAGATATAAAATTTAGTAAGGCTTAAATTAAAAATGCTATAACCAAGCTGCAAACCTGAATGGATGCCAAAATAGTGAGGGTAGATGAAGCATAGAATGAATTAGTGATATTTAAAATAAAATTATGGAAAATAACAAAGCTGAAAAGAAGAGGGAAACCAAGGTAATAGATAATAAGGAAGACTTAGGAAACTCACTGACTTATTAAAATGGAATAACATTTGTATCATAGAAGTCCCAGAAGCTTAAGAGAGGGAAAAGGTGGGAAAGGTTTATTTGAACAAATTATAGCTGAAAATGTCCCTAACATGAGGGAGGACACAGACATCAAAATCCAAGAAGCACAAAATTCAACAAAAGTCAGGCATTGCTAAGGCATATCATAGTCAAATTCACAAAATACATAGACAAGGAAAGGATCTTGAAAGCATCAAGAGGAAAACATTCCTTAACCTACAAGGGGAGACAGATTGAATTCACAGCAGGTCTGTCCACAGAAACTTGGCAGGGCAAAGGGAATGGCAGGATATATTCAATGTGCTGAATGGAATACATATGCAGCCAAGAATACTTTATCCAGCAAATCAGTCATTCAGAATAGAAGGTGAGATAAAGAGTTTCCAAGACAAACAGAAACTAATGGAGTAGGTGACCACTGAACGAGCCCTGCAAGAAATATTAAGGGGTCTCTCTGAGTGGGGACAAAAAGACCAAAAGCAACAAAGACTAGAAAGGAACAGACAACATCGCCAGAAACACCAACTTTACAGATAACACAATGGAACTAAACTCATATTTTCAATAATCACCCTGAATGTAAATGGATTAAATGTTCCAATCATAAGATATAGGGTATCAGAATGGAAGGAAAACGAACAAACAAGACCCATCTATATGCTGCCTACAGTTAATTCATTCTAGACCCAAAGACATCAACAGATTGAATGAGTGGGGATGAAGAACCATCTATCATGATAATGAATGCCAAAATAAAGCTGGAGTAGCCATACTTATATCACACAAACTACACTTTAAAACAAATAATGCAACAAGAAATGAAGGAGGGTGTTATATCATAATTAATGAGTCTATCCATCAAGAAGATCTAGAAGTTATAAATATTTATGGCCCAAATTTTGGAAGAACCCAAATATATGAACCAATTAATAACAAACATAAAAAAAATAATTGAAAACAATACAATAATAGTAGAGGAACTTAACATCCCACTTATAGCAATGGAAAGATCATGTAAGGAGACATGCATCAAGAAAACAATGGCTTTTAATGACACATTGGAACGGATGGACTTAAGAGATATATTCAGAATATTCCATCCAATAGAGGGATATGCACATTCCTTTTGAGTGTGCACAGAACATTGTCCAGAATAGATCATACACTGGGATACAACTCAGGCCTTAGCAATTACAAAAATACTGAGATCATACCATGCATATTTTCTGACCACAATACAATGAAATTTGAAGTCAATCACAAGAAAAAATTTGGAAAGACTACACATACATGGAGATTAAAGTGCATCCCACTAACCAGTTAATGGGTTAACCAGAAAATTAAAATAAGCAATAAAAAATACATAGAGGGAAATGAAAATGAAAACACGACACTCCAAAACTTTTGGGATGCAGCAGAGGTAGTCCTAAGAGGGAAGTATATTGCAATACAGGCCTACCTCAAGCAGCAATAAAGGTCTCAAATACACAACCTAACCTTACACCTAAAGGAGATAGAAAACTAGCAGCAAATAAAGCCTAAAACCAGCAGAAGAGAAGGAAATAAAAAAAAGACTACTCCAGAAATTAATGATATAGAAACAAACAAAAACCAGTATTAACATATCAGCAAAACTAAGAGCTGGTTCTTTCAAAGAATTAATGAAATTGATAATCCCATAACCAGACTTATCATGAAGAAAATATAAAGGGCTTAAAAAATAAAATCACAAATGAAAGGGAACAGATCACAACCAACACCACAGAAATACAATTATAAGAGAATATTGTGAAAAATTATATGCCAAAAAACTGGGCAATCTGGAAGTAATGAATAAATTCTGAGAAACATGTAAATTATGAAAGCTGAAACAGGAAGAAATAGAAAATTTGAACAAACCAATAACCACAAAGAAATTGCAACAGTAATAAATATCTCACAACAAGCAAAAGTACAGGGCCAGATATTTTCCCAGGGGAATTCTACCAGATATTTAAAGAAGAGCTAATATGTATTTTTCTCAAACTGTTCCAAAACTTCCAAACTCATTCTATGAGTCCAGCATTATCTTGACTCCAAAACCAAAATTTCATTGAAAGGCAGAATTACAGGCCAACATCCCTGTTAAACATGGACGCAAAAATTCCCAACAAGATACCAGCAAATTGAATCCAAATGTAAAGAATTATTCACCACAATCAAGTGGGATTTGTTCCTGGGCTGCAGGTTTTTTTTCAAATCCATCAATGTGATATACTGCATTAATAAATTAATGAAAGAAAGGATAAGAACCATATGATCCTCTCAGTAGATGCAGAAAAAGCATTTGACAAAATACAGCATCCATTCTTGATTACAATAAAAATCTCAACAAATTTGAGATATATAGAACATAAGATCATAAAGGCCATATATCAAAGACTGGCTCTATTATCATCCTCATTGGGGAAAAAATTAGAACCTTTCCCCTATGGTCAGGAACAAGACAAAGATGTCTACTCTCAATGTTACTTAGCATAGTGCTGGAGTTTTAGCATGAGCAATCAGAAAATGGAAAGGAGGGGCACCTGGGTGCCTCGGTCGGTTAAGCGACCGACTTCGTCTCAGGTCATGATCTCATGGTTTGTGAGTTCCAGCCCCACGTAGGGCTCTGTGCTGACAGCTCAGAGCCTGAAGCCTGCTTCAGATTCTGTGTCTCCATCTCTCTCTGTCCCTCTCCCACTTGTGCTCTTTCTCTGTCTCTCAAAAATAAATAAATGTAAAAAAAAAAGAGAAAATGAAAAGGAATAAAAAGCATCCAAATTGGCAAGGAAGAAGTCAAACTTTCACTATATGCAGATGACATGATGCTCTCTGTAGAAATCCTGAAAGACTCCACAAAAAATAGCTAGAACTAGCACGTGAGATCAGCAAATTTGCAGGATAAAAATCAACGTAGATAAATTAGTTGCATTTCAATATACCAATAATGAAGCAGCACAAAAAGAAATCAAGAAATTGATCCCATTTGCAATTGCACCCAAAATAATTAGATACCTAGAGATAAACTTAACCAAAGAGGTAAAATATTTGTACTTTAAAAACTATAGAACACTTATGAAAGAAATTAAAGAGGACACAAAGAAATGGAAAATCATTCCATGTTCATCGATTGGAAGAAAATAACATTGTTAAAATGTGTATACTACTCAAACTAACCTACACATTTAATGCTATCCCCATCATAATACCACCGGAATTTTAAACAGAGCTAGAACACATGATCCCAAAATTTGTATGGAGCAACAAAAGACACAGAATACCTAAAGCAATCCTGAAAAAGAAAAACAAAACTGGAGGCATCACTATTAAAGAGTTCAAGCTATATTTATAAAGCTGTAGTCGTCAAGACTACTGTGGTACTGGCACACAAACAGACACAGAGATCAATACAACAAAATAGAAAACCCAGAAGGTGACCCACAACTATGTGGTCTACTTATCTTTGACAAAGCAGGGAAGAATATCCAAATGGGAAAAAAAGGCTATTTAACAAATGGTGTTGGGAAAACTGGAAAGCAACATGCAGAAGAATGAAACTGCATGACTTTCTTACACCATACACAAAAACAAATTCAAAATGGATGACAAACTTAAATTTGAAAGTGGAAACTATGAAAATCCTAGAAGAGAATACAGGCAGAAACCTCATTTACATTGGTCTCAGTAACTTAGTAGACACGTCTATGGAAGCAAGAGAAACAAAATCAAAAATGAACTATTGGAACTTCATCAAGATAAAAAGCTTCTGCATGGTGAAGAAAACTTCTGCACGGTGAAACCATCAACAAAACTAAAAGGCGTCCTATGTAATGGAAGAAGATATTTGCAAAGGACATATTGGATAAAGGGTTAGTATCCAAAATTCATAAAGAACTTTTCAAACTCAACACCTAAAAAACAAATAATCTAGTTAAGAAATAGAAGAC
Source organism: Lynx rufus (assembly GCF_022079265.1). Taxonomy (NCBI): domain Eukaryota; kingdom Metazoa; phylum Chordata; class Mammalia; order Carnivora; family Felidae; genus Lynx; species Lynx rufus. The sequence continues at coordinate 50,342,495 of NW_025814828.1, read as the reverse complement.
ACTTTTCCAAAAGAGACATCCAGATGCCCAGCAGCCACGTAAAAAGATGTTCAACATCACTCAGCATCAGGGAAATACAAATCAAAACCACAATGAGATACCACCTCACACCTGTCAGAATGGTTAAAATTAACAATACAAGAAACAACAGGTGTTGGCAAGGATGTGGAGGAAGTGGAACCCTCTTTCACTGTTGGTGGGAATGCAAACTGGTGCAGCCACTGTGTAAAACAGTATGGAGTTTTCTCAAAAAGTTAAAAGTAGAAATAACCTATGATCCAGCAATTGTACACTAGGTATTTACCCAAAGGGTACAAAAATACAGATTCAAAAGAATACATGCACCCCGATGTTTATAGAAGCATTATCAACAATACCCAAACTACGTAGAGAGCCTAAATGTCCATCACCTGATGAACGTATAAAGAAGATTTGCTATACACAAATAAATATAAATATAGATATATATTACAGGATACTACTAAGTTATCAAAAAGGATTAAATCTTGCCATTTGCAATGATGTGACTGTAACGAGTGTATTATGCAAATCAAATGAGTTAGTCAAAGAAAGATTTCACTCATTACACATAAGATTTCACGTATTATTTCACTCATATATGGGATTCAAGAAATAAAAAAGATGACATATGAGAGGGGTAACTAAAACCCAGAGTCTTAAATATGGAGAACATACTGTTTATAGCCAGAGGAGAGGTGGGGGTTATGTGTGAATTGGTGAAGGGGATTGAAAGTACACTTATGGTGATGAGCACTGAGTAATGTATTGAGTCTCTATATTGTGTACCTGAAACTAATGTAACAAAATATGTGAGTTATACTGAAATTTTTAAAATAAGTAACTACTGGTGATAAAATTATCATTGGTATGAACTAGATGAACAAATTAAATAACACAGTAAGGTTACATTTACTTTTATTGAACATTCCATACAACCACAGCATGGTATACATTTTTGCGTGTATAACCATGAATATCTACCAAGGTCAACTATATCTCCAACCATAATAAAATCTCAAAGTGTGTTTTAAAACGTTGAAGTTATGCATTGTGTTTTCTGTGACCTTGATGAAATTAAATGACAAAGAGTAACAAAGCAAGAACAAGAAATTCTCCAACCATTGGAAACAAAACAACACGTTTTGATTTAATCTGTGTGTCATGTGTGCCAAAAGAAATTTTAAAATACATACAACTAAAAGAAAATGGAAATAAACCATGTCAAAAGCTATGTTGTAAGGAAATTCATAGCACCTAATGCTTAAAAAATATAGGAAAAATCTCAAATTAATTATCTATGTCATGTATCAGCTTTAGCAGTTTTTCCTTTGAAAAACTTTAGAAAAAAAATAAACCAAAGCAGGAATAAGGAATGAAATAATACAAATAAGAGCAGAAATTAATAACATTTAAAAGAGGAAAGCAATAATAACAAAAGAAAGATTAATTAAACAAAAAGCTGTTGTTTGAAATAATAAAATTATAAATCTTTAGGAAGACTGACAATCAAGAGAGAAGAAAAACCCACAAGTATATGGAATTTAACAGGAACTTTCACTGAATATTCTACAACCATTAAATTGATAATAAGATTATATAAATAATATATAAAATAATAATATTCATAGATTTGGCAACATAGAAAAAATGGGTCAATTCCTTAAAAAGCACAGACTACTAATAACTTGGTATGAAAACAAACAAAAAAATACAGTGCTAACAAAAAAAGGAAAATAAAATATAAATATCTCTCACAAATGTGAATGCAAAAATTATTAACGAGTATTAGAAAATTGTGTGCGATGATGTATGAAAATGTATGAACCATGTCCAAGTAGAATTTATTTCAAATTATTCAAGGCTGGTTCAACATTAGAAAGCCAATCAACAATAGAGCACACCCAGAGGCTAAAGAAGAAAAAATCATTTGACAATAACAACTAAGTGAAACTATCTTTGACCAAACCCAACATTTATTCATTGTAAAATCCAGCAGAGATTTTAACAATAAAATTTGAAAAAAAAATGTAGTGTGGTTTCTTCTTCAGAGTTTGGAAAAATCCCCACCACTTTCTACTATATGATAACTGTTTATTCCCCCAATTTTTTAAATATACTGTATGCTCTGCTCTCTTACTTTACCAGTTTCTCATGAAAACATTTGGGCTTAAGATCCTTGATGGAATCTAGTCTATTTGGAGCTCCCAATTCAGATGCCTCTTATTTATTTTTCTTGTCTGGTTACTGTGGCTAGTACTTCCAGTACTATATTGAATAAAGGAGTGAGAACGTACATCCTTGTCTTATTCCTTAGAAAAAAGCTCTTAATTTTTAATCATGGAGTATGATATTCACTGTGAGTTTTTCATATACGACCTTCATTATTTTCATATGCATTCTTTCTTTTTTTTAATGTTTATTTTTGGGAGAAACAGCAAGATCAGGGGAGGGGCAGGAGATAGGGACAGAGGATCTGAAGCAGGCTCTGTGCTGACAGCAGAAAGCCCAGTGTGGGGCTCGAGTCCATGAACCTTGAAATCATGACCTGAGCCAAAGTCAGTTGCTTAACCGACTGAGCCACCCAGGCATCCCAAGACATGTTCGTTCTAATCTTACTTTGTTGAGAGTTTTGTCATGAATGGATGTTGTATGTTTTCAAATGCTTTTTCTGCATCTGTAAGATGATTATGTGGCTTTTATTCTTTCTCTAATTAATCAGCTAATATTTTTAAAAACTAAACTTTCTACTCCTTTCTTCCTCTATTCTCCATCTGGAACTACAATAATACATAAGTTATTTTGTCTGATAGTATGCCATAATTTTCTTGGACTATCTTTCCTGTTTTTCATTTTTCTTTGTTTTTTTCTTGCTGAATAATTTCAGAAGTTCTGTCACCTAAAACTCATATTTTTTCAACTCGATCCAGCTGATTATTTGTGCTATGTATTGCATTTTAAAAATTTTTATTCATTGTATTCTTCAGTTCTAGAATTTCTATTTTTTAAATAATCTTTTTTCTGCTTTCTCATTTTATTTTTTTTTAATTTTATTGAATTTGTGCATTCCTGCAGCTCAATGAACTTTCTTAAAAATCTCTTCAGCAAATTACAGATATCCATTTCTTTGGGTTGGTTACTGGAAAAGTACTGCGTTTCTTTTGTGGCATCATGGTTTTTCTTTATTTTTCATGTTTCTTGAAGTCTCGTACTGTTGTCTTTGCATTTGAAGAGGAGACACGTCCTCCATTCTTCATTAAATGGCTTCAGGGAAAAAAATATGTCTTTAAATGGCTTCAAGGGAAAAATTGTGTCTTTTCTTATAGGGATTCTGAGGCTTTCATAATACTTTTCTATAGATACACCTATAGATACACAGGCTTCACACTTCTTATTTCCTCTTGAAGGATAACTCAAAAAATCATATGCCTTCTCATAATTCTTCAAAGCTGGACTTTGTGTTGACAGTCTCCCATTTGTTTTCTCTAAGTTTTTATTGTTCATGTTTGTGTGATTTTTTCCCCCAGTCTCACAGAGTTGGGATGGCATTCTGTATGTGCTCACTATCCATCTGCAAAGGGACATACTTGCTGCCCTCAGAGTCATGCACACTGAGCTTGCCATAGGGTGGAGGTGTGGATGAGTTAAAGATGTGAATCATTGGGGATGTCCATGGAGCAGAATTGGGAATAACCAGATGGGGAATCCCCAGTAGTTCATTGGTGGGTTTCCTAATGGAATCCTCAAAATATTTATGTAGGATCCATATCACTCTGATATATTTAGTTTTGAATTATGTCTCCTATTCTTCTAGTCCCTTCCTTCTCCCAAATCAGGTTACTTGTCTCTGGATTCTAAGTGGGACAAGAAAGAAGTGAACCTTTTTGGCATTGTCCTGTATGGCTGGAAAAGCCAGGAACTCACTTACAACCTCCCAGTGTCACCTGTGAGAGAAATAGGCTGAGAGAATCTCTCTTGAATAAATACATTCACAATGTTGTATAGCCACTCACATTATCTAATTTTGGAAATTTTATCACCCCAAAATGAAACCTTATACCCACTATTCAGGCACTTTTTTTTTCTCCCTTTTCCTAGTTCTTGGAAAACACTGATCTATTTTCTGTCTCTAATGGATTTTCTTTATTCTGCATATTTCATATCAACAAAATCATAAAATATGTGTCTGGATTTTCTTATTTATGATATTTTCAGGGCTCATTTATGTGGTAGCATATATCAGTACTTCTTTTCTTGTTATGGTTGTGTAATATTCCATTGTATAAATATACCACTTTCATTTACCATTTACCAGTTGATAGGCATTTGGGTTGTTTCCACTTTTGAGTTATTGTGATTAGTGTTACTATTAACATATATATACAGGGTTTTTAAAGATTTTATTTTTAAGTTATCTCTACACCCGCTGTAGGTCTCACACTTACAATCCTGAGATCAAGAGTCACGTGCTCACCATACATAGGTTTTAATTTGATTACATCTTTTTAATTATCATGGGCATATACTTAAGTGTATAATTGATGGATTATATGGTAATTTTATGTTTAACTTCTTGAGGGACTGCCAAACTGCTTATCACAATAGGTGTCTCATTTTACATTTCCACCACCAATGTATAAAGGTATCAGCATTTATTGAGTAGCAAATGTAACTAAAATTTTTGTGCAATATATAAGTCATGCTCCATGTCTTCAAATATCTTCTATGTTACTTATCTGTCTACTTAGATTATGAAAAATATGAAGTAAAAGAATCAAGGATTATAATGTATATAGTGTTTAAGGTTTCCCAGTACCTAGAATGAGGGCTTACATATGGAAGTCTTTCAATGTTTTTAATAGTGGTCAAGATATAATTAATATTTGGGGCGCCTGGGTGGCGCAGTCGGTTAAGTGTCCGACTTCAGCCAGGTCACGATCTCGTGCTCCGTGAGTTCGAGCCCCGCGTCGGGCTCTGGGCTGATGGCTCAGAGCCTGGAGCCTGTTTCCGATTCTGTGTCTCCCTCTCTCTCTGCCCCTCCCCTGTTCATGCTCTGTCTCTCTCTGTCCCGAAAATAAATAAACGTTGAAAAAAAATTAAAAAGATATAATTAATATTCAATTTTGATTCTGAATCATAAAAATATCATAATTAGAAAAGATTTTAGAAATCATCCATAAAAGCACACAGCCATCTTTTAACTTCTTTCTACAGACTTCAAGTATATATCGTTCATTTTTAAATAAAAGAAACATGGTGCTCAATTTAGAACAGCATAGTTGAGGAATGGAATGACTGCTTGAAGGAATGAGTATTGTAGGAAATTGTGTAGCAGATGTGGAATGATGCACTAGGGACATGTATTTTTTAGCACCAACTTTGTGATCCATCAGTTGCAACTTATGGTAACATGGCACAATTTAATTATCCCAAGAAGCACCTAACAGTGGCAAAAAAATATTTGACTATTTCATTCTGTTAGTGTTCAACTGAGAAGACTGTATGGTTAGAAATGTTTAAAAGTTAAAAATGTTTATTAAATAAAGAAAAAGGTTAATTCCAGCTGATAAAAAAAGCTACTACTAAGATTTTGCTGTTGACAAAGTACTTTCATATGGATTAGCTCATCTGCTGCTTTATTTAAATGCTAATAGAAACAATATATAATTATATACTGATTGACCAGGATGAACATATTTTGTGCCACTACTGACAAAATTTCATACTAATTGCAACTTCATGTTTTGTATACAAGTAAAGCAATTACATTTTCTTGAAAACGTCATTTTAACCTCTATTATGCCAGGCCAGTACAGAAAAAAGAGAAATTCATTTCTCATTTGGTCAGTGAAGAGATGGAGTTTTTAAAAGCCACTTATATGGAATTTGTAAAAATCACTCAGAAGTTTAGCTGACCAGCCCAAACAAAACACGGGATATATTTATTTAATTATATACTTAGTGTGTATATATATGTGTGTGTGTGTATATATATATATATATATATGTATATATATATATATATATATGTATATATATATATATAATGTGTTACAATTTGTTAAATTTATCCTGGAGTATGAATCTGGAGATGTTAGCTTCATGCTTCATTTTATTTTGATATTGGAATGAAAGAGACTCGTAAATATATATCTTACTCAAAGAATCAAAGGAGAAAACTTAAAAAAGAAATTTGTTTTCCAAGACTCTCAAAAGGTAGTAGAGAACAGTGATTAGCAGTGTAGTGGTTAAAGATGATTATGGAGCCTAATTGCCTGGTTTTAAATCTTCATTCTTCAACATACCAGCTGTGTATAATTTAACTTTGTGACTTGGTTATTTCACCTTTAAAATGGAACTAATAATAACTGTGTCATAGGATTATTTCATGGTTTAAATAAGACTTAGAATAGGGAGTTATAGGAGGTCTGTGATATTATACTGAATGATCACAGTTTACAGACATGTTCTTAAACAGTTGGACTCTTCCATCTATTAACCAAAGTGAATAATTCAGAATCTTGTTTTTCTTCTTTCAAAAAATTCAAAATATAAAATTCCCTCTTCTTCTAAGACCACAGAAAATACTCTTGCACCCCATAATCTCAGAAGAGAAACCTTAAGCATTTATACATTTTGTAAAATGTAACTGATTCAGTGAGTTTTTCTTAAGAGAACAAATGCCATCCTTCACTTTATAGCAAGTAAAATAAGAAAGAGAAAAACAGTGAAACATCTCTATAACTCTGGTACTGGGAGGCAAGAAGAACACTCACCTTATAGCTTCACCATGCTCATCAGGTTTTGGCTGCTAAGATTCTGTTTGATTTAGGGAATGATATGATCCATAGTACATTTAAGTCTCTAGAAAAAGTTGGGTTAAAACAGGACTCTACTATACTTCTGAATTTAAGGAAACATGAAAACTATATAAACTACATAGACATTAACATTTTTCAAGAGCTATCACACCTTTGTATTATTTTCCAAGCATAAAAATCTTCCATTGAGCCAAGTTATTGGATCTTGGCTAACAGCAGTCAAAAACATTCCTCCCAACTCAGTATTAAACCACACACTGGGAGGTAGTCTAGCAAAGAAAGGGCACTGTAACTGTGAATTTCAATCTGTAAAGAGAAGACAAAATTTTTCTCCTGAATTATCCAGATAGCTTCTTGAGATATTACCAATTCAATGATAAAATAGTATACAGCTTTCTGCTTACTTCTTCTGAAAAACAAACAAATAACAATAACAACAACAAAAAAACAGCTTAAAGATTGTTCTTCCCTCAGTTCTTCTGGAATAGATCTGACCCAAGCAAGAACATAAATATCTCTTTGCTTCTCTCATATGACTACCTGTTCCACCCTTAACATACCATGAGTCATTATCATTTCATTTCATTTGGGAGAATCATCTCTGTTGTTTAATATCCTCTGCATAGCAACTTGTTTTTTAAAAACAGTTTTTTGTTTAAATTCCAGTTAGTTAACATGCAACGTGATATTAGTTTCAGGTGTGCAATATAGTGATTCAACACATCCATTCAACACCTGGTGCTTATCACATCACAAGTGCACTTCTTATCCCCATTGACTATTTACCCATTCTCCCACTCATCTCCATTCTGGTAACCATCAGTTTGTTCTCTATAGTTAAAAGTCTGTTTCTTGATTTGCCTCTCTCTCTTTCTCTCTCTCTCTCTCTCTCTCTCAGTCTCTCTCTCTCTCTCTCTCTTCTCTTTACCTCATAGTAGCTGATTTTTAAAGTTTAATTTGAACATTAAATCAACCATGAAACTTCTTTTGAGGGATAGAAGATGACTATGGGAAGTGGGTGTTTTGGAGCTTCTTTTGGATTAAAGCAACAAATATTGTGAAAGATATTAGGTTAATGAATAATTCATTAGTATTTGTCAAGAAGATGGCAGACCATGTCCTCATTAATGTCCATTTATAACTATTTCATCTTGCTAACCACATTTACATTTTTAAATGTTTATTTATTTTTGAGAGACAGATAGAGAGGAAATGGGGGAGCAGCAGAGAGACGGCGAGACACAGAATTGAAGAAGGCTCCAGGCTCTGACCTGTCAGCACAGAGCTCAATGCGGGGCTTGAACTCACAAACCGCAAGATCATGACCTGAGCCAAACTTGGATGCTTAACTGACCGAGCCACCCAGGCGTCCCATCTAACCACATTTTTGAATAAGCTGTTTTTGCTTATGAGTCTAAACAAAAGGAGTTTATCCTGGCTCTACTTTAATTTCCAAGTAAACCAAGAAACTGTGGGCCTTCAATCAATTACCAAAAAAAAAAGTAGGTGTTGTTTCTTATTATACTTTGTTCAGTCACCTTTTTATACAAGGCCTCCACATTACAGTGCTATTTTTTTTTATTTGTTTGATTTTTAAGATACTGTTAAACCAACCTTACAAGTTTTTAGAAATTGCATTGAATTCAGGAAGTTTATCTTTCTCAGCAAAAGATGGAAACATTTAAAGTTGTATACAAATAATTGAAATGTTCCTATAGAGAATTTAGAAACAGTTTTATACACATTCTAACTGTAAAATTCACCACATTGGCGATCAAGATATAACGATGAGAAGGAATGAATTTATTTTCACATATGCTTGAGTGACATTTTATAAAATATGAAAATGACTTGAAAGTGATTTGGCAACTGGGCTACTTCAGAAACAGACAGGAAACTAAAACAAATGGGAAAAAAATCAAACAGGGAAATTAGACTAACCTAACCATGAAACTTAGCAAAGTCCAGTATAATCAAAATGTGAAAACCTGTAAATAAGATAAAACTTGCAAAAGACTTGAGGAAAAGTGCTTCCTGGAATTTACTAGGACTAAGAAAAATAGCAGAGGAAGAGTTGCCCATTCAATACTAAAGGAAATCTGATTTTTGATATCTCAAAATAAATTGTTTAAAATGCTTATTTTAAAAATTTCTCTTTAAACAACAACACAAAAAATAACTATGACCTAGAAAGGGCAACTCAAAGAACAGGAAGAATGCAGGACTAAGAAAAGAATGACATGGGAAATATTTACTTAAATAAACTGAACATAAGCACTATATAGCATCTATTTATTTTTTTTGGAAATAAAAACCGAGTACCTATAGGAATAATTTGTATACCTATGAAAATATTCAGAAGGAGGAAGGGAAGATGGTGGCGCAGGAGGACGCTGGGCTCACTGCTCGTCCTGCTGATCAATTAGATTCCACCTACACCTGCCTAAATAACCCAGAAAACCGCCAGAGGATTAGCAGAACGGAGTCACCAGACCCAAGCACAGACGAGAGGCCCACAGAAGAGGGTAGGAAGGGCGGCGAGGCGGTGCGCGCTCCATGGACTGGCGGGAGGGAGCCGGGGCGGAGGGGCGGCTTGCCGGCCAAGCAGAGCCCCCGAGTCCGGCTTGCAAAAGCGGAGGGGCCTGATGGACTGTGTTCCGACAGCAAGCGCGACTTAGCGTCTGGGAGGTCATAAGTTAACAGCTCTGCTCAGAAAGCGGGAAGGCTGGAGGACAAAGGGAGGGAGAGCTGCGGAGCCCCCGGATGACAGAGCTCAGTTTGGTGGGGAACAAAGGCACTTGCCAGCGCCATCTCCCCCGCCCATCCCCCAGCCAAAATCCCAAAGGGAACCAGTTCTGGCCAGGGAAATTGCTGGCTCCGCGCAAACACCCAACTCTGTGCTTCTGCGGAGCCAAACCTCCGGCAGCAGATCTGACTCCCTCCCGCTGCCACAGGGCCCCTCCTGAAGTGGATCACCTAAGGAGAAGCGAGGTAAGACTGCCCCCCCTGCCGCCCTGCACCTTGCCTACCCACCCCAGCTAATACGCCAGATCCCCAGCATCACAAGCCTGGCAGTGTGCAAGTAGCCCAGATGGGCCACGCCGCCCCTAGGAGAAGGGAAGAGAAGGCACACACCAGTCTGACTGTGGCCCCAGTGGTGAGCTGGAGGCAGACATCAGGACTGACTGCTGCCCCGCCCACCAACTCCAGTTATACACCACAGCACAGGGGAAGTGCCCTGCAGGTCCTCACTACTCCAGGGACTATCCAAAATGACCAAGCGGAAGAATCCCCCTCAGAAGAATCTCCACGAAATAACAACAGCTAATGAGCTGATCAAAAAGGATTTAAATAATATAACAGAAAGTGAATTTAGAATAATAGTCATAAAATTAATCGCTGGGCTTGAAAACAGTATACAGGACAGCAGAGAATCTCTTGCTACAGAGATCAAGGGACTAAGGAACAGTCACGAGGAGCTGAAAAACGCTTTAAATGAAATGCAAAACAAAATGCAAACCACCACGGCTCGGATGGAAGAGGCAGAGGAGAGAATAGGTGAACTAGAAGATAAAGTTATGGAAAAAGAGGAAGCTGAGAAAAAGAGAGATAAAAAAATCCAGGAGTATGAGGGGAAAATTAGAGAACTAAGTGATACACTAAAAAGAAATAATATACGCATAATTGGTATCCCAGAGGAGGAAGAGAGAGGGAAAGGTACTGAAGGGGTACTTGAAGAAATAATAGCTGAGAACTTCCCTGAACTGGGGAAGGAAAAAGGCATTGAAATCCAAGAGGCACAGAGAACTCCCTTCAGACGTAACTTGAATCGATCTTCTGCACGACATATCATAGTGAAACTGGCAAAATACAAGGATAAAGAGAAAATTCTGAAAGCAGCAAGGGGTAAACGTGCCCTCACATATAAAGGGAGACCTATAAGACTCGTGACTGATCTCTCTTTTGAAACTTGGCAGGCCAGAAAGAATTGGCACGATATCTTCAGTGTGCTAAACAGAAAAAATATGCAGCTGAGAATCCTTTATCCAGCAAGTCTGTCATTTAGAATAGAAGGAGAGATAAAGGTCTTCCCAAACAGACAAAAACTGAAGGAATTTCTCACCACTAAACCAGCCCTACAAGAGATCCTAAGGGGGACCCTGTGAGACAAAGTACCAGAGACATCACTACAAGCATAAAACAGACAGACATCACAATGACTCTAAACCCGTATCTTTCTATAATAACACTGAATGTAAATGGATTAAATGCGCCAACCAAAAGACATAGGGTATCAGAATGGATAAAAAACAAGACCCATCTATTTGCTGTCTACAAGACACTCATTTTAGACCTGAGGACACCTTTAGATTGAGAGTGAGGGGATGGAGAACTATTTATCATGCTACTGGAAGCCAAAAGAAAGCTGGAGTAGCCATACTTATATCAGACAAACTAGACTTTAAATTAAAGGCTGTAACAAGAGATGAAGAAGGACATTATATAATAGTTACAGGGTCTATCCATCAGGAAGAGCTAACAATTATAAATGTCTATGTGCCAAATACCGGAGCCCCCAAATATATAAAACAATTACTCATAAACAGAAGCAACCTTATTGAGAAGAATATGGTAATTGCAGGGGACTTTAACACCCCACTTACAGAAATGGATAGATCATCTAGACACATGGTCAATAAAGAAACAAGGGCCCTGAATGAGACATTGGATCAGATGGACTTGACAGATCTATTTAGAACTCTGCATCCCAAAGCAACAGAATATACTTCCTTCTCGAGTGCACATGGAACATTCTCCAAGATAGATCATATACTGGGTCACAAAACAGCCCTTCATAAGTTTACAAGAATTGAAATTATACCATGCATACTTTCAGACCACAATGCTATGAAGCTTGAAATCAACCACAGGAAAAAGTCTGGAAAACCTCCAAAAGCATGGAGGTTAAAGAACACCCTACTAACAAATGAGTGGGTCAACCAGGCAATTAGAGAAGAAATTAAAAAAATATATGGAAACAAACGAAAATGAAAATACAACAATCCAAACGCTTTGGGACGCAGCGAAGGCAGTCCTGAGAGGAAAATACATTGCAATCCAGGCCTATCTCAAGAAACAAGAAAAATCCCAAATACAAAATCTAACAGCACACCTAAAGGAAATAGAAGCAGAACAGCAAAGGCAGCCTAATCCCAGCAGAAAAAGAGAAATAATAAAGATCAAAGCAGAAATTAACAATATAGAATCTAAAAAAACTGTAGAGCAGATCAACGAAACCAAGAGTTGGTTTTTTGAAAAAATAAACAAAATTGACAAACCTCTAGCCAGGCTTCTCAAAAAGAAAAGGGAGATGACCCAAATAGATAAAATCATGAATGAAAATGGAATTATTACAACCTATTCCTCAGAGATACAAACAATGATCAGGGAATACTATGAAAAATTATGTGCCACCAAATTGGACAACCTGGAAGAAATGGACAAATTCCTGAACACCCACACTCTTCCAAAACTCAATCAGGAGGAAATAGAAAGCTTGAACAGACCCATAACCAGCGAAGAAATTGAATCGGTTATCAAAAATCTCCCAACAAATAAGAGTCCAGGCCCAGATGGCTTCCCAGGGGAGTTCTACCAGATGTTTAAAGCAGAGAAAATACCTATCCTTCTCAAGCTATTCCAAGAAATAGAAAGGGAAGGAAAACTTCCAGACTCATTCTATGAAGCCAGTATTCCTTTGATTCCTAAACCAGACAGAGACCCAGTAAAAAAAGAGAACTACAGGCCAATATCCCTGATGAATATGGATGCAAAAATTCTCAATAAGATACTAGCAAATCGAATTCAACAGCATATAAAAAGAATTATTCACCATGATCAAGTGGCATTCATTCCTGGGATGCAGGGCTGGTTCAACATTCACAAATCAATCAACGTGATACATTACCGGAACAAAAAAAAAGAGAAGAACCATATGATCCTGTCAATCAATGCAGAAAAGGCCTTTGACAAAATCCAGCACCATTTCTTAATGAAAACCCTTGAGAAAGTCGGGATAGATGGAACATACTTAAAGATCATAAAAGCCATTTATGAAAAGCCCACAGCTAACATCATCCTCAATGGGGAAAAACTGAGAGCTTTTTCCCTGAGATCAGGAACACGACAGGGATGCCCACTCTCACCGCTGTTGTTTAACATAGTGCTGGAAGTTCTAGCATCAGCAATCAGACAACAAAAGGAAATCAAAGGCATCAAAATTGGCAAAGATGAAGTCAAGCTTTTGCTTTTTGCAGATGACATGATATTATACATGGAAAATCCGATAGACTCCACCAAAAGTCTGCTAGAACTGATACATGAATTCAGCAAAGTTGCAGGATACAAAATCAATGTACAGAAATCAGTTGCATTCTTATACACTAACAACGACGCAACAGAAAGACAAATAAAGAAACTGATCCCATTCACAATTGCACCAAGAAGCATAAAATACCTAGGAATAAATCTAACCAATGATGTAAAGGATCTGTATGCTGAAAACTATAGAAAGCTTATGAAGGTAATTGAAGAAGATTAAAGAAATGGAAAGACATTCCCTGCTCATGGATTGGAAGAATAAATATTGTCAAAATGTCAATACTACCAAAAGCTATCTACATATTCAATGCAATCCCAATCAAAATTGCACCAGCATTCTTCTCAAAATTAGAACAAGCAATCCTAAAATTCATCTGGAACCACAAAAGGCCCCGAATAGCCAAAGTAATTTTGAAGAAGAAGACCAAAGCAGGAGGCATCACAATCCCAGACTTCAGCCTCTACTACAAAGCTGTAATCAACAAGACAGCATGGTATTGGCACAAAAACAGACACAGAGACCAATGGAATAGAATAGAAACCCCAGAACTAGACCCACAAACTTATGGCCAACTCATCTTTGACAAAGCAGGAAAGAACATCCAATGGAAAAAAGACAGCCTCTTTAACAAATGGTGCTGGGAGAACTGGATAGCAACATGCAGAAGGTTGAAACTAGACCACTTTCTCACACCATTTACAAAAATAAACTCAAAATGGATAAAGGACCAAAATGTGAGACAGGAAACCATCAAAACCTTAGAGGAGAAAGCAGGAAAAGACCTCTCTGACCTCAGCCGTAGCAATCTCTTACTCAACACATCCCCAAAGGCAAGGGAATTGAAAGCAAAAGTGAATTACTGGGACCTTATGAAGATAAAAAGCTTCTGCACAGCAAAGGAAACAACCAACAAAACTAAAAGGCAACCAACGGAATGGGAAAAGATATTTGCAAATGACATATCGGACAAAGGGCTAGTATCTAAAATCTATAAAGAGCTCACCAAACTCCACACCCGAAAAACAAAGAACCCAGTGAAGAAATGGGCAGAAAACATGAATAGACACTTCTCTAAAGAAGACATCCAGATGGCCAACAGGCACATGAAAAGATGTTCAGCGTCGCTCCTCATCAGGGAAATACAAATCAAAACCACACTCAGGTATCACCTCACGCCAGTCAGAGTGGCCAAAATGAACAAATCAGGAGACTATAGATGCTGGCGAGGATGTGGAGAAACGGGAACCCTCTTGCACTGTTGGTGGGAGTGCAAATTGGTGCAGCCGCTCTGGAAAGCAGTGTGGAGGTTCCTCAGAAAACTAAAAATAGACCTACCCTATGACCCAGCAATAGCACTGCTAGGAATTTATCCAAGGGATACAGGAGTACTGATGCATAGGGGCACTTGTACCCCAATGTTCATAGCAGCACTGTCAACAATAGCCATATTATGGAAAGAGCCTAAATGTCCATCAACTGATGAATGGATAAAGAAATTGTGGTTTATATACACAATGGAATACTACGTGGCAATGAGAAAAAATGAAATATGGCTTTTTGTAGCAACGTGGATGGAACTGGAGAGTGTTATGCTAAGTGAAATAAGCCATACAGAGAAAGACAGATACCATATGGTTTCACTCTTATGTGGATCCTGAGAAACTTAACAGGAACCCATGGGGTCGGGGAAGGAAAAAAAAAAAAAAGAGGTTAGAGTGGGAGAGAGCCAAAGCATAAGAGACTGTTAAAAACTGAGAACAAACTGAGGGTTGATGGGGGGTGGGAGGAAGCGGAGGGTGGGTGATGGGTATTGAGGAGGGCACCTTTTGGGATGAGCACTGGGTGTTGTATGGAAACCAATTTGTCAATAAATTTCATATATATATAAAAAAAAAAGAAAGAAAATATTCAGAAATAAATCCTTGAAATTAGTAAGCAAAATCTAGAAAAAATAGAAACCTTATTGGACAAGTAGGCAAAATACAATTAAATAACATTTATTAGACACAAAAATATTATATTTAGGAATGAAAAACATCACTACTAATTAAAATTTTGGAATCAATATGTCATACACATTTTGGACACAAAGGAATTTTAGGCTTCTTCTTCCTTTTGAATGATTAATTTTCCTCTTTGATGATTGATTTATTTTGAATTTTTTTTCAATATATGAAATTATTGTAAAATTGGTTTCCATACAACACCCAGTGCTCATCCCAAAAGGTGCCCTCCTCAATACCCATCACCCACCATCCCCTCCCTCCCACCCCCCATCAACCCTCAGTTTGTTCTCAGTTTTTAAGAGTCTCTTATGCTTTGGCTCTCTCCCACTCTAACCTCTTTTTTTTTTTCCTTCCCCTCTCCCATGGGTTTCTGTTAAGTTTCTCAGGATCCACATAAGAGTGAAAACATATGGTATCTGTCTTTCTCTGTATGGTTTATTTCACTTAGCATCACACTCTCCAGTTCCATCCACATTGCTACAAAGGGCCATATTTCGTTCTTTCTCACTGCCATGTATTACTCCATTGTGTATATAAACCACAATTTCTTTATCCATTCATCAGTTGATGGACATTTAGGCTCTTTCCATAATTTGACTATTGTTGAGAGTGCTGCTATAAACATTGGGGTACAAGTGCCCCTATGCATCAGTACTCCTGTATCCCTTGGATAAATTCCTAGCAGTGATATTGCTGGGCCATAGGGTAGGTCTATTTTTAATTTTTTGAGGAACCTCCACACTGTTTTCCAGAATAGCTGCACCAGTTTGCATTCCCACCAACAGTGCAAGAGGGTTCCCGTTTCTCCACATCCTCGCCAGCATCTATAGTCTCCTGATTTGTTCATTTTGGCCACTCTGACTGGCGTGAGGTGATATCTGAGTGTGGTTTTGATTTGTATTTCCCTGATGAGGAGTGACGTTGAGCATCTTTTCATGTGCCTGTTGGCCATCCGGATGTCTTCTTTAGAGAATTGTCTATTCATGTTTTCTGCCCATTTCTTCACTGGGTTATTTGTTTTTCGGGTGTGGAGTTTGGTGAGCTCTTTATAGATTTTGGATACTAGCCCTTTGTCCGATATGTCATTTGAAATATCTTTTCCCATTCCGTTGGTTGCCTTTTAGTTTTGTTGGTTGTTTCCTTTGCTGTGCAGAAGCTTTTTATCTTCATAAGGTCCCAGTAATTCACTTTTGCTTTCAATTCCCTTGCCTTTGGTGATGTGTTGAGTAAGAGATTGCTACAGCTGAGGTTAGAGAGGTCTTTTCCTGCTTCTCCTCTAGGGTTTGGATGGTTTCCTGTCTCACATTCAGGTCCTTTATCCATTTTGAGTTCATTTTTGTGAATGGTGTCAGAAAGTGGTCTAGATTCAACCTTCTGCATGTTGCTGTCCAGTTCTCCCAGCACCATTTGTTAAAGAGACTGTCTTTTTTCTATTGGATGTTCTTTCCTGCTTTGTCAAAGATGAGTTGGCCATAAGTTTGTGGGTCTAGTTCTGGGGTTTCTATTCTATACCATTGGTCTGTGTGTCTGTTTTTGTGCCAATATCATGCTGTCTTGATGATTACAGTTTTGTATTAGAGGCTAAAGTCTAGGATTGTGATGCCTCCTGCTTTGGTCTTCTTCAAAATTACTTTGGCTATTTGGGGCCTTTTGTGGTTCCATATGAATTTTAAGATTGCTTGTTCTAATTTCGAGAAGAATGCTGGTGCAATTTTGATTGGGATTGCATTGAATGTGTAGATAGCTTTGGGTAGTATTGACATTTTGACAATATTTATTCTTCCAATCCATGAGCAGGGAATGTCTTTCCATTTCTTTAAATCTTCTTCAATTACCTTCATAAGCTTTCTATATTTTTCAGCATACAGATCTTCTACATCTTTGGTTAGATTTATTCCTAGGTATTTTATGCTTCTTGGTGCAATTGTGAATGGGATCAGTTTCTTCATTTGTCTTTCTGTTGCTTCATTGTTAGTGTATAAGAATGCAACTGATTTCTGTACATTGATTTTGTACCCTGCAACTTTACTGAATTCATGTATCAGTTCTAGCAGACTTTTGGTGGAGTCTATCGGATTTTTCATGTATAGTATCATCTCATCTGCAAAAAGTGAAAGCTTGACTTCATCTTTGCCAATTTTGATGCCTTTGATTTCCTTTTGTTGTGTGATTGCTGATGCTAGAACTTCCAGCACTATGTTAAACAACAGCGGTGAGAGTGGGCATCCCTGTCGTGTTCCTGATCTCAGGGAAAAAGCTCTCAGTTTTTCCCCATTGAGGATGATGTTAGCTGTGGGCTTTTCATAAATGGCTTTTATGATCTTTAAGTATGTTCCTTCTATCCCGACTTTCTCGAGGTTTTTATTAAGAAAGGGTGCTGGATTTTGTCAAAGGCCTTTTCTGCATCGATTGACAGGATCATATGGTTCTTCTCTTTTCTTTTATTAATGTTATGTATCACGTTGATTGATTTGCGGATGTTGAACCAGCCCTGCAGTCCAGGAATGAATCCCACTTGATCATGGTGAATCATTCTTTTTATATGCTGTTGAATTCGATTTGCTAGTATCTTATTGAGAATTTTTGCATCCATATTCATCAGGGATATTGGCCTGTAGTTCTCTTTTTTTACTGGGTCTCTGTCTCGTTTAGGAATCAAAGTAATACTGGCTTCATGGAATGAGTCTGGAAGTTTTCCTTCCCTTTCTATTTCTTGGAATAACTTGAGAAGGATAGGTATTATCTCTGCTTTAAACGTCTGGTAGAACTCCCCTGGGAAGCCATCTGGGCCTGGACTCTTATTTGTTGGGAGATTTTTGATAACCGATTCAATTTCTTCGCTGGTTATGGGTCTGTTCAAGCTTTCTATTTCCTCCTGATTGAGTTTTGGAAGAGTGTGGGTGTTTAGGAATTTGTCCCTTTCTTCCAGGTTGTCCAATTTGGTGGCACATAATTTTTCATAGTATTCCCTGATAATTGTTTGTATCTCTGAGGGATAGGTTGTCATAATTCTATTTTCATTCATGATTTTATCTATTTGGGTCATCTCCCTTTTCTTTTTGAGAAGCCTGGCTAGAGGTTTGTCAATTTTGTTTATTTTTTCAAAAAACCAACTCTTGGTTTCGTTGATCTGCTCTACAGTTTTTTTAGATTCTATATTGTTTATTTCTGCTCTGATCTTTATTATCTCTCTTCTTCTGCTGGGTTTAGGCTGCCTTTGGTGTTCTGCTTCTATTTCCTTTAGGTGTGCTGTTAGATTTTGTATTTGGGATTTTTCTTGTTTCTGGAGATAGGCCTGGATTGCAATGTAGTTTCCTCCCAGGACTGCCTTCGCTGCATCCCAAAGTGTTTGGATTGTTTTATTTTCATTTTCATTTGTTTCCATATATTTTTTAATTTCTTCTCTGATTGTCTGGTTGACCCACTCATTCGTTAGTAGGGTGTTCTTTAACCTCCATGCTTTTGGAGGTTTTCCAGACCTTTTCCTGTGGTTGATTTCAAGCTTCATAGCATTGTGGTCTGAAAGTATGCATGGTATAATTTCAATTCTTGTATACTTATGAAGGGCTGTTTTGTAACCCAGTATATGATCTATCTTGGAGAATGTTCCATGTGCACTCGAGAAGGAAGTATATTCTGTTGCTTTGGGAGGCAGAGTTCTAAATATATCTGTCAAGTCCATCTGATCCAATGTATCATTCAGGGCCCTTGTTTCTTTATTGACCATGTGTCTAGATGATCTATCCATTTGTGTAAGTGGAGTGTTAAAGTCCCCTGCAATTACCACGTTCTTATCAGTAAGGTTGCTTATGTTTATGAGTAATTGTTTTGTATATTTGGGGGCTCTGGTATTCGGTGCATAGACATTTATAATTGTTAGCTCTTCCTGATGAATAGACCCTGTAACTATTATATAATGCCCTTCTTCATCTCTTGTTACAGCCTTTAATTTAAAGTCTAGTTTGTCTGATTTAAGTATGGGTACTCCAGATTTCTTTTGGCTTGATAAATAGTTCTCCTTCCCCTCACTCTCAATCTAAAGGTGTCCTCAGATCTAAAATGAGTCTCTTGTAGACAGCAAATAGATGGGTCTTGTTTTTTTATCCATCCTGATACCCTATGTCTTTTGGTTGGCACATTTAATCCATTTACATTCAGTGTTATTATAGAAAGATACGGGTTTAGAGTCATTGTGATGTCTGTATGTTTTATGCTGGTAGCGATGTCTCTGGTACTTTGTCTCACAGGATCCCTTTTAGGACCTCTTGTAGGGTTGGTTTAGTGGTGAGAAATTCCTTCAGTTTTTGTTTGTTTGGCAAGACCTTTATCTCTCCTTCTTTTCTAAATGACAGACTTGCTGGATAAAGGATTCTCAGCTGCATATTTTTTTCTGTTCAACACATTGAAGATCTTATGCCAATCCTTTCTGGTCTGTCAAGTTTCAAAAGAGAGATCAGTCACGAGTCTTATAGGTCTCCCTTTATATGTGAGGGCACGTTTATCCCTAGCTGCTTTCAGAATTTTCTCTTTATCATTGTGTTTTGCCGGTTTGACTATGATATGTCATGCAGAAGATCGATTCAAGTTACGTCTGAAGGGAGTTTTCTGTGCCTCTTGGATTTCAATGCCTTTTTCCTTCCCCAGTTCAGGGAAGTTCTCAGCTATTATTTCTTCAAGTACACCTCAGCACCTTTCCCTCTCTCTTCCTCCTCTGGGATACCAATTATGCGTATATTATTTCTTTTTAGTGTATCACTTAGTTCTCTTATTTTCCCCTCATACTCCTGGATTTTTTATCTCTCTTTTTCTCAGCTTCCTCTTTTTCCATAATTTTATCTTCTAGTTCACCTATTCTCTCCTCTGCCTCTTCAATCCGAGCCGTGGTCATTTCCATTTTATTTTGCATCTCATTTAAAGCGTTTTTCAGCTTCTGTGACTATTCCTTAGTCCCTTGATCTCTGTAGCAAGAGATTCTCTGCTGTCCTCTATACTGTTTTCAAGCCCAGCGATTAATTTTATGACTATTATTCTAAATTCAGTTTCTGTTATATTATTTAAATCCTTTTTGATCAGTTCATTATCTCTTGTTATTTCCTGGAGATTCTTTTGAGGGTAATTCTTCCGTTTGGTCATTTTGGATAGTCCCTGGAGTGGTGGTGACCTGCAGGGCACTTCCCCTGTGCTGTGGTGTATAACTGGAGTTGGTGGGCGGGGCCGCAGTCAAACCTGATGTCTGCCCCCAGCCCACAGCTGGGGCCACAGTGAGACTGGTGTGTGCCTTCTCTGCCCTTCTCCTAGGGGCGAGATTCACTGTGGGGTGGTGTGGCCCGTCTGGGCTACTTGCACACTGCCAGGCTTGTGGTGCTGGGGATCTGGCATATTAGCTGGGATGGGTAGGCAAGTTGCACGGGGGCAGGTGGGGCAGGCTTAGCTCGTTTCTCCTTAGGTGATCCACTTCAGGAGGGGCCCTATGGCAGCGGGAGGGAGTCAGACCCGCTGCTGGAGGGGTGGCTTCACAGAAGCACATTGTTGGGTGTTTGCAGGGAGCAAGCAAGTTCCCTGGCCGGAACTGGTTCCCTTTGGGATTTTGGCCGGGGATGGGCGAGGGAGATGGCGCTGGGGAGTGCCTTTGTTCCCAGCCAAACTGATCTCTGTCATCCTGGGGCTCAGCAACTCTCCCTCCCTTTGTCCTCCAGGCTTCCCGCTTTCTGAGCAGAGCTGTTAACTTATGACCTCCCAGATGCTAAGTTCCGCTTGCTGTTGGAACACACTCTGTCTGGCCCCTCCGCTTTTGCAAGCCAGACTCGGGGGCTCTGCTTGGCCGCGGCCGCCCCTCTGCCCTGGCTCCCTCCCCCCAGTCCGTGGAGCGCGTACCGCCTCGCCGCCCTTCCTATCCTTTTCCGTGGACCTCTCATCTGCGCTTGGCTCCGGAGACTCCGTTCTTGTAGTCTTCTGGTGGTTCTCTGGGTTATTTAGGCAGGTGTAGGTGGAATCTAAGTGATCAGCAGGACGCGCGGTGAGCCCAGTGTCCTCCTACGCAGCCATCTTCTGCCGGTCTTGATGATTGATTTTGTAGATAGTTGAAATTCATTCATTTTTGTATTATGTATACCAATAATATAATCACCAATCTAAGTGAATCCTTAAATTATTATAAGTAGCTCCTGAACCAATAGTTTCACATGTATAGTCTATATTCATTCAATCAATGAAAACTTTTTTCTCCCCTATGATGTGCAAGCTGTGTTAAGTCCTGGGGGTGGGAAGGGTGCATCAACTTTCTCATCTGCAAATTTCTTAGAATGTAGTTAATAAAATTATACATGGACCATCAAATAGAAATATTCAAATTAAACACAACAAAGTGGGGACATAGAAGAACATCCATAAAACAATTTATCGTTATTCTAAAATCCTAAAATTGTTTTATTTCATGCATGGGGTGCCATGCATGATTCAAACTAACTAGCTTAGGTATTCTATCAGTTGTATTAGTGTTTCCCCTTTGTGTGTGTGCGTGTGGGGAGGTGTTTTATGTGAACCTAATAAGATTAGCCACTTTGAAAATATATCATTTTTCTGGCATTTTATTTAGTTTTTTCATATTGAATCCTTCTTTATAGACAGTATTTTGGTTACAAATTATGAATGGAATGCAACTATTTAAATAGAGATTTTAGATAAAATATTTGTGAACTTCTCTTTATGTAAGATGTTCAATTGCGACTTTTGAGGTAGTTAAGAAAATAATTTAATATTCTAGCATTTGTGAAAAACAACTCATTACATCATAAATATCCACATGTTATCATCTTTATAATCCTCAAATGAGGAGACTCCATGTGGACAGCAATAATGTAAATGTTGTAATCATTAGGAGTTCTTATCAGACTTTGTAGTACATTCTCAGAAGAGATGAGTTTTGGAAGCCGACTGAATCCACTTTTAAACAAATTAGAGAATCAGAGAACAAAAATCAAAACAAAATACAACACCAAGAATTTATGATCATAATGCCACTTTTCTCATTTTCTGATGTACCACAAAAACTGGCTCTGAACTAAAGTTTACAGGATTCCCCTCCAAAATGGCCTGTGCAATAGCAGTCTCAGTAGAATAAGCAGGTATCCTTCTAAAGCTTGCATTCTGAATGTTTCAGTGTTCATTTGCATGTCAGAAATCAGCCATACGCACGTGCACACACACACACACACACACACAGACACAGACACAGACACACACACATATCCATAAATACACATAGCCATGCACAGTTATTTACATATTTAAGGTTAGCATTATGGATTTGAATGCGCTCAGCAATATCCTGTTCTCTTCCTTGTTTTTAGCTTGAGCTTATATATGAAGACACTACCACCCCAGTATCGTACCGTTGCATAAATATTCTCTCTTACCTCTTGAAGTTTTCATCATCTACATAAGCAGTGCTAGGGGTCAAACTCACAAGGGTGCTGTCCCTCAATTGCAGCAAACACCGCCATGTGTTGTATGTTTGATGAATTAAAAGGATGCTGCCAACTTAATTACACTGTAACCCTTCAATAAAGGAAGGGCAGAGCTGATTAACTAGTGAATAATTGGGGGCCTGATTGATGGTTCTCTCCTTCACTGCTGAAGGCTGTATATATAATTATTTTGCCTTTGGGCCTAATTTTGCCACTGTTAGCTTCCACTTTTGTTATCAGTTGTAATTTATACATGGGGCTTGCAGCCTTAAAAGAAAGGGGATAGAAAATGAAATATCTTTGAATCCCAAGATATGTCACCTGCAAAAAACAAGAAGGCAGCTTTGAACATCAACATTTGCAGTCATTTAACAGCATTAACACTTCTTGCTTAACAAGAAAACAATAATATTATTCATCAATAACCATATCAGCCTTTGTAAGCTTAAAACATATTGCATCACCTAGTGGTTTTGACTGTACTTTCAGTACAAGATCAATTTATTATAAGTGAAAAGAATTTTCATGAACTCTTACCCCAGTTAAATATTCCCTTTTTGAAATATACTAACAAACTCTGAATGTCTTTCTTTAAAAGGATGTAGGGTATAATTTCTTCAAAGCAAATTTTTAAAAAATTCAAACATTTTCAACAATTAAATATTAGTATAAAATGAACACTACTGCTAAAAATCAAAGTAGCACTGCAGAATATTTGTTTCAAAAAATACAATATTTATTAACCATTTACCATAAACAATGTACCATGCACAATTTTAAAAATATATACAAAATATTAACAATCGTGTGCAAAAACCTCAGGATTTTACACCTTAGACTTCATATGCACTCTATGAAGGACTTTACTCTTAATGCTATTATAAAACATACCAATTTAAAGAAAGCAAACCAATCATAAGAGAGGGTTTGTTTCTGGATAATCCTTTGAGTTTTATGAAGAAACTAGAACCTTACAATAAAGGGGAGAAATAAGACTAAAGAAACATTTTAAAGATTTCTGTTCTTCTAGCCATGCTAAAATAGTGCAGATGGCTTTATAGTCCAAATTTTTTCCCACTATGATAATAACATCTTAGAGACATATTTCAGATTACTCATCTTTTAAAACACTTCAATAATAAAACTTCTAATTTGTAAACCAAGGTATACAAATTCTCCCTTTCAGATTTCCTTTGTTGTTTTGTCTTCAATGAGAACTACCTAGCCTATGAATCACAGGATGATTTGAAGACCTTTTCATTCAAAGCTTAGGAGTATGCCAGTGGGCATGGACCAGGAAGAAATAAAAATAAAGATTGATATTTGCCCTTTCTTCTCATCTGCACTTGATTTATAAGTCCATGTGAGTATGCAAGAGAAATAAAGACAAAGACCTTGATGCATCCCTGTGGAGAATATGCACCATTTGGATTGAAGGCATGAAAGAGGGGAAATTAATGGTAAGCTGTTCTTCTGTCACTACTGCCAGCCTGATGGTTTTGCAGAGAAGGCAAGGACTACATGACATGCCCTCCAGTGAAGGGCACGTCTGTCTGCTGTTCTCCTATTATAAACACAGTGCTCAGGGTTTCAGAGGGATTTAAATTTAAATAAGACTGCACTTTGGATAAATATTTACAGTAGTTTACTTTGTTCTTTTAAAGTATTAACTTGTAGAATTCTGCTTGTTTTAAGGAGAAGACATATTTTTTGTTTTCCATTCTCTCTCTCTCTTCTTCCTTTCATTACTTTTTTGAAAAAAATTAAGTCATTCTGTTTGACAATATGGCTTGGCCCTTTTATGGCTGGCTGCATTTTTCCTGCTGTCACATTACAATGTAAATAGACCCTGAGGATTAGGCACATGCAAAGTAAGGTGGACTTAGTTGGATATCACTGTATAAAATGTACTGTTGAAAATGATTGCAAAGTTGAAATTCGAAGATGGAATTGTCCCCTCTGTTTGAAAGAGAAGCAGATCTATAAAAACATTACAAAGTAAACAATAAACAAGGAAAAATATAATAAATAAAAGTTTTGTCTCATGCAGAAGTTTCAATAAACCATGGTCCCTTATTATTGAAATGACTTATGATGGTAAGGATATTATGTATTGAAATAATACTTAATGCATTGAATGGGAAATTGAATAGTATGTAAATTAATAGCTGAAATTAAAGTTTCACGTCTTCACTCAACTTTCCAAATTACAAAAAATCTCTATACACTTTTTTTAAGAAAAAGGGAATTCCTTATTTTTATTCATTTTTTATATTCAAATTGTCTTTCTATTGGAAAATGTTTCACAGGAAATCAACCAAGAATGAGGAGAAAAAGACATTGGTATTGTTTTAAAGAGAGGGAGTAAAATAAGGGACAGAATAAGCACACTTTAAATAATTTGGTGTCTGAGCCATTATTATGTTTCAAACAAAAAAAAACTTTTTACAAGTTTTTATTTAAATTCCAGTTAATTAACATGCAATGTAATATTAGTTTAAGATGTACAATATAGTGATTTAACACTTCCATACAACACCTCGTACTCATCCCAAGTGCATTCCTTAATTTTCATCACCTATTTAGCCCCTCTTCCACTCATATCCCTTCTGTTAACCATCTAGTTTGTTTTTTATAGTTAAAAGTCTATTTCTTGGTTTGTCTCTCTCTTTTTCCTCATTTGCTTATTTGTTTCATTTCTTAAATTCCACATATGAGTGAAATCATATACTATTTGTCTTTCTCTGAATTATTTTGCTTAGCATAATAATCTCTAGCACTATCCACATCACTGCAAATGGCAATATTTCATTTTCTATGGCTGAATAATATTCTGTGCTGCACCCATGATTTGGCTATTGCAGATAATGCTGGTACAAATATAGGGTGCATGTATCCCTTTGAATTAGTATTTTTGTAATCTTGGGTGAATACCTAATACTGTGATTGCTGGATCATAGGGTAGTTCTATTTTTAACTTTTTGAGGAACCTCCACACTTTTTTCTAGAGTGGCTACACCAGTTTGCATTCCCACCAATAGTGCAAGAGTGTTCCCCTTTCTCTACATCCTCATCAACACCTGTTGTTTCTTGTGTTGTAGATTTTTGCTATTCTGACAGGTGTGAAGTGATGTCTCTTTGTAGTTTTGATTTGCATTTCCCTGATAACCAGTGATGCTGAGCATCTTTTCACATATCTTTGGCCATCTCTATGCCTTCCTTAGACAAATGTCTATTCATGTGTTTTGCCCATTTTTAAATGGATTATTTGTTTTGGGAGTGTTGAGTTGTATAACACAGGAATTTTTATTTCACATAAATTAAAATATTATTTTCTTAAAAAAGAAAAAGTACTTATGTTTCTGCTGTGAAATATACACACATATGTAAGATTCAGTATCCTTCTTTCACGGAAATTACATTCTAATAGAATAAAATAAGACAATTATGCAAATAACTAATGCAGTGGCAAAAGTAATATATTCCACAAGAAAGGTAAAAACACAACTATAAAAATATCCTGGTAATTCAGGGGCAAGAAAAATGACTTCAGGCTACAAAAAGATAACATGAACAAAGTGGCATTTGGTCTAAACTTTAAAGAGTTGACAGGATTTAGGCAAAGGAAATGGAGAAGGGGGCATTTAAATGGAAGAAAATAATGGTGGCATGGGAGATATTCAGGGAATAGCAAGTAGTTCAATTTTAGCTAGAGTGGAAGAAATCTGAAGGAGAGTAGTGGGAGATATATTGGGAAAAGTGGTGTTGACTTATACTATACAGAGGTTTGATAAGGATGTAGTGCCTTACTTGGTAAGCAGGAAAAAATCACAAAAGAATTTTAGTGAAAAAGAAGCATCATAAAGGCAATTATTTAATAGAATAGATTTTGTAGCAGATTGTAGCATAGATTAAAGTTTTAAAAAAAAGAGCCTCAAAGCCAGTAGAAAACAATTGTAATTATGCATATGAGAGGTAATGAGGGTCTGTATAACAGAAGAAGCAGTGGAAATGGAGAGGAGGGAATGGATTTCAGCACTAACGTGAAATGGAATCCATAGAGCTATTTATATCTGAGTAGTGGCTGCTATTGATCTTGGATGACAGGGAAATGAAAAATTAGTGTGTTCATAAAAAAATAGAAAAAAAGACGAATAAGGTGGAAATGGGTTAGAAGTGAATTAAAAATGCAAGACGTGAACTCACAGGATGTATCAAGATTGGAGATTTAGCTTTGGGTGGTGTCAGCACCAAACCAAAATGCATTTCAACATCATTCCTTTTGACTTTTTTTGACCTCCAGAAACAGTAGATGACACACAACACCCTGGGTTTAGAAGCAACTGTGCAATCAAATGTATCCAAAGTCGTTTGGTTATCTCTTAATGGACTACTGACAAATCAGTTCCTCTGTGGTGAAGTTATGTTTAAAAGAATGTATACATTGTTAATTTACTTCAGCTATTTTTGGGGGTTGAACTATTTATTTATCTGGAAAAAGAAAAACTGAAGTCTTGAAAGCAAACTCCACACCCGAAAAACAAATAACCCAGTGAAGAAATGGGCAGAAAACATGAATAGACACTTCTCTAAAGAAGACATCCGGATGGCCAACAGGCACATGAAAAGATGTTCAACGTCGCTCCTTATCAGGGAAATACAAATCAAAACCACACTCAGGTATCACCTCACGCCAGTCAGAGTGGCCAAAATGAACAAATCAGGAGACTATAGATGCTGGAGAGGATGTGGAGAAACGGGAACCCTCTTGCACTGTTGGTGGGAATGCAAATTGGTGCAGCCGCTCTGGAAAGCAGTGTGGAGGTTCCTCAGAAAATTAAAAATAGACCTACCCTCTGACCCAGCAATAGCACTGCTAGGAATTTACCCAAGGGATACAGGAGTACTGATGCATAGGAGCACTTGTACCCCAATGTTTATAGCAGCACTCTCAACAATAGCCAAATTATGGAAAGAGCCTAAATGTCCATCAACTGATGAATGGATAAAGAAATTGTGGTTTATATACACAATGGAATACTACGTGGCAATGAGAAAGAATGAAATATGGCCTTTTGTAGCAACATGGATGGAACTGGAGAGTGTGATGCTAAGTGAAATAAGTCATACAGAGAAAGACAGATACCATATGGTTTCACTCGTATGTGGATCCTAAGAAACTTAACAGAAACCCATGGGGGAAGGCAAGGAAAAAAAAAAAAGAGGTTAGAGTGGGAGAGAGCCAAAGCATAAGAGACTGTTAAAAACTGGGAACAAACTGAGTGTTGATGGGGGGTGGGAGTGAGGGGAGGGTGGGTGATGGGTATTGAGGAGGGCACCTTTTGGGATGAGCACTGGGTGTTGTATGGAAACCAATTTGACAATAAATTTCATATATTAAAAAAAAAAGAAAGTAAAGAATCAGTTACTTGCTTGGCATTATTTATGTTTTTTTTTTTTGTTTTTTGTTTTTTTTTTTTTTAACTATCAGCACATAATGTCCCATGGTAGGGGTAAAGAGAAAGAAATGGAGAGACATAGGTGCAATTATGAAGTAGCATAAAGGGAAAATAGTCTTTTTTTTTCTTTTTTGTCAATGCAATATCAAAGGCAAAACACTTATTCAAAGATTTATATTTTCAACTATAGCTCTTCAAGGTGAGCACTTTATTTTCTTGACAGGATAGGTGCTTGTAAATATCACAAAGTGAAATGCTATTCCTCAATTCTTTTATTTGTGCTATCTTAAGACCTCAATTGGTGATAACTTGCAGTAATGCTAGATAGCACACAATTAGCACTTTCCAAATCCTGGAGTAAAGGATGTCAGTGATGAGGATGGTTGACAGTTCTAGTAACAAAAATTCACAAACTCTCAAAACCTACCTTGGGGTTTCAATTTTTACAATGGAAAAAATTGAAAATTGCATAATTACTTTTACAGAGTATTATAATGCTCAGAGCTGTTTAATGATGTGGCTATCTGAAATTACACTTGAGATTCAGAAAGATACTTCCTTCCTTCGAAATTAAGCGGTGTAACCATTTTTCTGGGGCAGTTATCTCAGCTCATTATAGTGCTAATGAGGCCAAAGTCAAAAGTCTGATCCCCAGATGTATCAATTAATACCTCATTCATAAATTCTATACTCGCACAGCCTTAGTCCAGATCTTAGCCACAATGAGAAAACAGCCATCATGTTGTCTCCAAAAGAGTTGAAATAGGCCAGAGAACAGAGAGACAAAAAAGATCAATGCATGGGGCAAAATGTAAGCATGTTTTCTTCACATAGGGGTGGATACACACATGTTCTTTGGGAAGGGAAATACTCCAGACTATTTATAAACAATAATTCAATGATTATGAATATTCAAGAAGTTCAAAATGTGGTATCTATTACATGCAGGGAACTGGTGGTTAGTTTCTATAATTCAAGCCATCTTGCAGTTCCTCATTACATGTCTTTTGCACATGTAAAAACCCTTTGACTTGTTTCAATCATTTTGGAAAATAATAAACCAGCATATTTTAATACATACTACATTTCCCTACTTTATAAATCTTCATATTCATATAAGCATAGTAAGTTGTTAACTAATTGATTTTGTGCTGGTTTAAGACTATTGATTGAATAACCTAGGAAATCATGGAGTAGCTTGTAGCTAATCACTAGGCATCAGCTATTCAAGACAGAATGTAAGTTTCTCTTTCTTTTGCATTCCCTAGAGTGGTCACAATAAAGCCTGATAAAGAAAGAATAAATGATGAATGGTAGAAGAAACTTCTGGGGCACCTGGGTGGCTCAGTTGGTTAAGCATCCGATACTGGCTCAGGTAATGATCTTGTGGTTTGTGAGTTCAAGCCCCACATCAGGCTCCATGCTGAGAGCTCTGAACCTGGAGCCTGCCTTCCATTCTGTCTCCCTTTCTCTTTGTCCCTTTCCTGCTTGCACTCTGTCTCTCTCTCAAAAATAAATAAGCATTAAGACGAAACTTCTATTAGACCTTGTACTCATGTCTTTTCTCCTTTACTAATGATTTTTAAATGTTGGCAAATTGTATGTAGGTAACTCAATTTTCCTTCATATATATTGCTTTATTTATATATTTTTAAAATTCTTTAACTAGCAAAGCAGGCATTATTATTACTTTAAAAGCAATCAACTAAGGTATAAAGAACCTTAGTGATTAACCTAAACCAATCAGGAGTAGGGAAACATAGTGTATTTATTCACAGCATGGACTCTGAAAGCACAACGTATCTGTTTGAATAACAGGTCCATCACATATTGGCTATGTGATATTAGAAAAGTTGAATAACTTCTTTATACCAAATTCTTTCATGTATAAATTAGTCATAATAATGGCATTTCTCTCACAGGGAACAGGGGGGATTAAATAAAACAGTATATATAAAGTCTTGAATAGCATTTCTATTATGTATAAAGTACTATATAAGTGGCTATTATTAAGAGTGTATTTTAAGTTTAAAATGTTAAATATATTTATTTTCTCTAAGTAAATAATTTTTATGGCCTGGATAATAGACTTTCAAAGTTAATGAAAAATATATCTTCCAAACTAGGGTGGGATAAAGAAAGAAAGGTGAGATTAAGAGGAAAAAGAAAAGGAAGGGTGAAGCAATAAATTCTGATACTAGAAATTATTTTTATAATTGAAATATATAAAACAAAATTATACAAAATGTTTTAGCTATTTTTTAAAGATTTTATTTTTATTTAGTTTTTTTTTTCTTTTTTATTGATTTAAACTGAAGTTAGTTAACATATACTGTAGTATTGTTTTCAGGAGTAGAATTTAGTGATTCATGACTTACATATAATATCCATTGCTCATCCGAAGAAGTGCCCTCTTCTTTTTTTTAAGTTTATCTATTTATTTTGAGAGGACGGAGGGAAGAGCAGAGAGAGAGGGAGAGAGAAAAAATCCCAAAGAGGCTCTGTGTTGTTAGCATGGAACTCACAAACTTCATGATCATGACCTGAGTCAAAATCAAGTCAGACAATTAACTGACTGAGCCACCAAAGCTCCCCATAACAAGCGCCTTCCTTAATGTTCATACCCATGTAGCCCATCCCTCCACCCACCTCCCCTCCAGCAACCCTCAGTTTGTTCTATGTATTAAAGAGTCTCTTATGGTTTGCCTCCCTCTCTGTTTTCATCTTATTTTTCCTTTATTTCCCCTGTATTCATGTTTTGTTTCTTCAATTCCAGATAAGAGTGAAATCATATGGTATTTGTCTTTCTCTGACCTATGTCACTTAGCATGATTTAAAAAAAATTAACGTTTATTTATTATTGAGAGACAGAGAGACACAGAGCATGAGCAGGAGAGGGGTAGAAAGAGGGAGAGACATAGAATCTGAAGGAGGCTCCAGGCTCTGAGCTGTCAGCACAGAGCCTGACGTGGGGCTTGAACTCACAAATTGCAAGATCATGACCTGAGCTGAAGTCATGACCTGAGCAGAAGTCATGACCTGAGCCACCCAGGCGCCCCTCACTTAGCATGATAAACTCTAGTTCCATCCACAACTTTGCAAATGGCAAGATTTCATTCTTTTTTGATAGCCAAGTAATATTCCGTTGTGTATATACATATACCACATCTTTTTATCCATTCATCAGTTTATGGATATTTGGGTTCTTTCAATAATTTGGCTATTGTTGATAATGCTGCTATAAACATCAGTGTGCATATGCTCCTTCAAATCAGTATTTTGTACCCTTTGGGTAAAAACCTACTAGTACAATTGCTGGATCATAAGGTACTTCAATTTCTTTCTTCGCTGTGCAGAAGAATTTTATCTTGACAAAGTCCCAGTAGTTCATTTTTTGCTTTTGCTACCCTTACATCAAGAGACATATCTAGTAAGATTGGTACAGCCGATGTCAAAGAGGTTACTGCCTGTGTTGTCCTCTAGGATTTTGATTTTTTCTTGTCTCTTATTTATGTCTTTCATCCATTTCGAATTTATGTTTGCATATTGTGTAAGAAACTATTCCATTTTCATTCTTGTGCATGTTGTTGCCCAGTTTTCCCAACCCTATTTGTTGAAGAGACTGTTTTTTTTTCCATTGGATATTCTTTCCTACTTTGTCAAAGATCAGTTGACCATATAGTTATGGGTTTATTTCTGGGTTTTCTATTCTGTTCTATTGACCTAATGTGTCACTTTCTGTGCCAGTACCATACTGTCTTGATGACTAGAGCTTTGCAATATAACTAGAAGTTTGGAGTTGGATGCCTACATATTTGCTTTTCTTTTTCAAGATTGCTTTGGCTCTTTGGGGTCTTTTGTGACTCTATACAAATTGTAGGATTGTTTGTGTTAGCTCTTTGAAAAATTCTCCTTGTATTTTGTAAGGATTTCATAAATGTGTACATTTCTTTGAGTAGTATAGACATTTTAACAATTTTTTCCCTTCCAGTGCATGAGCAAAGAATGTCTTTCCACTTCTTTATATCCTCTTCAATTTCTTTGACAAGTCTTCTATAGTTTTCATAGTACAGATATTTTACCTCTTTGATTACATTTATTCCTTGTTATATTTTAGATGCAATTTTAAGTAGGATTGACTCCTTGACATTTCTTTTTTTTATGGGGATGCTTTTCTTTTACTTTTTTTTTATTTTAAGTTTTTTTTTTAATTTACATCCAAATTAGTTAGCATACAGTGCAACAATGATTTCAGGAGTAGATTCCTTAGTGCCCCTTACTCATTTAGCCCATTCCCCCCTCCCACAACCCCTCAAGTAACACTCAATTTGTTCTCCATATTTATGAGTCTCTTCTGTTTTGTCCCCTCCCTGTTTTTATATTATTTTTGTTTCCCTTCCCTTATGTTCATCTCATGTTTGGTCTCTTATAGCCCTCGTATGAGGAAGTCATAAGATATTTGTCTTTCTCTTACTGACTAATTTCTCTTAGCATAATACCCTCCAGGTCCATCCATGCAGCTGCAAATGGCAAGTATTCATTTTTTGATTGCTTAGTAATACTCCATTGTGTGTGTGTGTGTGTGTGTGTGATATCTTCTTTATCCATTCATCCATCAATGAGTAATACTCCATTATATATGTACACCACATCTTCTTTATCCATTCATCCATTGATAGACATTTGGGCTCTTTCCATACTTTGGCTATTGTTGATAGTCCTGCTATAATCATGGGGGGTGCATGTTTCCTTCGAAACAGCACACCTGTATCCCTTGGATGAATGCCTAGTAGTGCACTTGCTGGGTCATAGGGTAGTTCTATTTTTAGTTTTTTGAGGAAGCTCCATACTGTTTTCCAGAGTGGCTGCAACAGCTTGCATTCCCACCAACAATGCAAAAGAGATCCTCTTTCTCTGCATCCTCACCAACATCTGTTGTTGCCTGAGTTGTTAATGCTAGCCTTTCTGACAGGTGTAAGGTGGTATCTCAGTGTGGTTTTGATTTGTATTTCCCTGACAATGAGTGAGGTTGAGCATTTTTTCATGTTTCGGTTGGCCATCTGGATGTCTTCTTTTGAGAAGTGTCTAGTCATGTCTTTTGCCCATTTCTTCACTGGATTATTTGTTTTTTGGGTGTTAAGTTTGATAAGTTCTTCATAGATTTTGGATTCTAACGCTTTATCTGATGTGTCATCTGCAAATATCTTCTCCCATTCTGTTGATTACCTTTTAGTTTTGCTCATTGTTTCCTTCACTGTGCAGAAGCTTTTTATTTTGATGAGGTCCCAGGAGTTCATTTTTGCTTTTGTTTCCCTTGCCTCCAGAGAGGTGTTGAGTAAGAAGTTGCTGTGGGCAAGATCAAAGAGGTTTGTGCTTGCTTTCTCTTCAAGGATTTTGATGGCTTCCTGTCTTACATTGAGGTCTTTCATCCACTTTGGGTTTCTTTTTGCGTATGGTGTAAGAAAGTGGTCCAGGTTCATTCTTCTGCATGTCGCTGTCCAGTTTTCCCAGCAACACTTGCTGAAGAGACTGTCTTTATTCCATTGGATATTCTTTCCTGCTTTGTCAAAGATTAGTTGGCCATATGTTTCTCGGTCCATTTCTTGATTCTCTATTCTGTTCCATTGATTTGAGTGTTTGTTCTTATGCCAGTACCTGATGATTACAGTTTGGTAGTACAGCTTGAAGTTCAGGATTGTGATGACTCCTGCTTTGGTTTTCTTTTTCAAGATTGCTTTGGTTATTCAGCATCTTTTCTGTTACCATACAAATTTTAGGATTATTTGTTCTAGCTCTGTTCTAGCTCTAGAATGCTGGTGTTACTGTGATAGGAATTGCGTTGAATATGTAGATTTCTTTGGGTAGTATAGACATTTTAATAATATTTGTTCTTCTTATCCAGGAGCATGGAATCTTTTTCCACTTTTTTGTGTCTTCTTCAATTTCTTTCATAAGCTTTCTTTAGTTTTCAGTGTATAGATTTTTCACCTCTTGTGTTAGATTTATTCCTAGGTATTTTATGGTTTTTGGCGCAACTGAAAATGAGATTGTTTCCTTCATTTCTCTTTCTGTCTCTTCTTTGTTGGTGTATAGGAATGCAACTGATTTCTGTGCTTTGATTTTATATCCTGAAAATTTTCTAAAATCATAAATCAATTCTAGTAGTTTTTTGTGGAATCTTTTGGGTTTTCCATGCAGAATATCATGTCATCTGCAAAGAGTGGAAGTTTGACCTCCTCCTGGCTGATGTGTATGCATTTATTTCTTTGTGTTGTCTGCATAGGCTAAGACTTCCAATACTATGTTGAATAACTGTGGCAAGAGTGGACATCCCTGTCTTGTTCCTGATCTGAGGGGGAAAGCTCAGTTTTTCCCCATTGAGGATGATATTAGCGTTGAGTCATTCATATATGGCTTTTGTGATCTCGAGGTATGATCCTTCTATCCCTACTTTCTTGAGGGTTTTTATCAAGAAAGGATGCTGTATTATGTAAAATGGTTTCTCTGCATCTATTTAGAGGATCATATGATTCTTGTCCTTTCTTTTATTGATGTGATGAATCACGCTAATTGTTTTGCAGATATTGAACCAGCCCTGCATCCAAGGTATAAATCCCACTTGGTCGTAGTGAATAATTTTTTTAATGTATTGTTGGATCCGGTTGGCTAATGTCTTGTTGAGGATTTCTGCATCCATGTTCATCAGGGAAACTGGTCTATATTTCTCCTTTTAAGTGGGGTCTGTCTGGTATTGAAATCAAGGTAATGCTGGCTTCATTGAAAGAGTTTGGAAGTTTTCCTTTGATTTCTATTTTTTAGAACATCTTCAAGAGAATAGGTGTTAACTCTTCCTTAAATGTTTGGTAGAATTTCCCTGGAAACCTATCTGGCCCTGGACTCTTGTTTTTTGGCAGATTTTTAATTACTAATTCGATTTCTTACTGGTTATGTGTCTGTTCAAATTTTCTATTTCTTTCTGTTTCAGTTTTGGTAGTGTATATGTTTCTAGGAATTTGTCTATTTCTTGTAGATGGCGCATTTTATTGGCATATAATTGCTCATAATATTCTCTTATTATTGTTTTTATTTTGTTGCGTTGGTTGTGATCTTTACTTTCATTCTTGATTTTATTTATTTGGGTCCTTTCCTTTTTCTTTTTGATCAAACTGGCTAGTGGTTGAACAATTTTGTTAATTCTTTCAAAGAACCAGCTTCTGGTTCCATTGATCTGTTCTACTCTTTTGTTTGTTTGGTTGGTTGGTTTTGATAGCATTAATTTCTGCTCTAATCTTTATTATTTACTGTCTTCTGTTGGTTTTGGGTTTTATTTGCTGTTCTTTTTCCAGCTCCTTAAGGTGTAAGGTTAGGTTGTGTATCTGAGATCTTCCTTTTTTTTTTAATTTTTTTTTTAGCGTTTATTTTTGAGACAGAGAGAGACAAAGCATGAATGGGGGAGGGCCAGAGAGAGGGAGACACAGAATCTGAAACAGGCTCCAGGCTCTGAGCTGTCAGCACAGAGCCTGACGTGGGGCTCAAACTCACGGACCGTGAGATCATGACCTGGGCCGAAGTCGGCCGCTTAACCGACTGAGCCACCCAGGTGCCCCTGAGATCTTCCTTCTTTAGAAAGGCCTGGATTGCTACATACTTTCCTCTTATGACTGCCTTTGCTGCATCCCAGTCCTTTTGGGTTGTGGTGTTATCATTTTAATTGGCTTCCATATACTTTTTAATGTCCTCTTTAACTTCTTGGTTAGCCCATTCATTCTTTAGTAGGATGCTCTTCAGTCTCCAAGTATTTGTTATCTTTCCATTTTTTCTTGTGGTTGATTTCGAGTTTCATAACATTCTGGTCTGAAAATATGTATGGTATGATCTCGATCTTTTTGTATTTGCTTAGGGCTGATTTGTGTCCCAGTATATGGTCTATTCAGGAGAACATTCCATGTGCACTGGAGAAGAATGTACATTCTGCTGCTTTAGGATGAAATGTTCTGAATATATCTTTTAAGTCCATCTAGTCCTGTGTGTTATTCAAAGCCATTGTTTCCTTGTTGATTTTTTGATTAGATGAACTGTCCATTGTTGTGAGTGGGGTGGTGAACTCTCCTAATATTATGGTATTAGTATCGATGAGTTTCTTTATGTTTGTAATTAATTGATTTATATATTTGTGTGCTTTCACATTTGGTGCATAAATGTTTACAATTGTTAGGTCTTCTTCGTGAATAGACCCCTTGATTATGATATAATGCCCTTATGCATCTCTTGATACAGTCTTTAAAGTCTAGATTGTCTGATATAAGTATGGCTACTTGGCTTTCTTTTCTTGACCATTAGCATGGTAGATAGTTCTCCATCATATTACTTTCAATCTGAACGTGTCTTTAGGTCTAATATGGGTCTCTTGTAAACAGCATATAGATGGATCTTGTTTTCTTATCCATTCTGTTGCCCTACATCTTTTGATTGGAGCTTTGAGTACAATGACATTTAGAGTGAGTACTGAAAGATATTAATTTATTGTCATTATGATGCTTGTAGAGTTGGAGTTTCTGGTGGTGTTCTCTGGTCCTTTCCAACATTTGTTGCATTTGGTATGTATGCATGTATGTACATATGTATGTATGTATGTATGTATTTATATTTTAATCTTTTCTCCCCTCAGAGAGTCCCCCTGCAATTTCTTGCAGGCTGGTTTACTGGTCACAAACTCCTTTCATTTTTGTTTGTCTGGGAAACTTTTGATCTCTCCTTCTATTTTGAATGACAGCCTTGCTGGATAAGGAATTCTTCACTGCATATTTTTCTGATTCAGTACATTGAATATATCCTGCCACTCCTTTCTGGCTGGCCAAGTTTCTGTGGATAGGTCTGCTGCAAACATGATCTGTCTTCCCTTGTAGGTTAGGGACTTTTTTTTCCCTTGTTGCTTTCATGATTTTCTCCTTCCCTGAGTATTTTGTGAATTTGACTATGATATGCGTTGTTGATGGTCGATTTTTGTTGAATCTAATGGGGGTCCTCTGTGCTTCCTGGATTTTGATGTCTGTATCTTTCCCCAAGTCTGGAAAGTTTTCCACTATGATTTGCTCACATAACGCTTCTACCCCTATTTCTCTCTCTTCCTCTTCTGGGACCCCTATGATTCTGATGTTGTTCCTTTTTAATGAGTCACTGATTTCTCTAATTCTTAAATTGTGCTCTTTTGCCTTAATCTCCCTCTTTTTTCTGCTTCATTATTCTCTATAAGTTTTTCCTCTATATCACTGATTCTCTGTTCTGCCTCACCCATCTTAGCCACTGCAGCATCCATCCATGATTTCAGCTCAGGTACATCATTTTTTATTTCATTCTATTTTTTACTTCTTTTATCTCTGCAGAAAGGGATTCTAATCTATTTTTTACTCCAGCTACTATTCTTATTATCGTGATTCTAAATTCTGTTTCAGAAATTTTGCTTGTATCTGTGTTGGTTAAGTAACTGGGTGTTGTGTCTTCCTTCTCTTTTTTTTTTCAGTGAATTCCTTTGTTTCATCGTTTTGAAGGAAGAAAATCAATTAATAAGGTAGAGAAATTAATCTTAAACATTAAAATTATAAAATATTAAAATAAAAAAATTAAACACACACACACACACAAATAAAATAAATGATTCTAGATCCTAGGTGTGTTTTGGTCTGGATGTTGAAAGTGGTTTGACAGATTAGAGAAAAAAGGGGGGGAAGAAACCACTTGAGAATTTGAAATAATGCATACAGTAAATTAGACTAAAATGAGATGATGGGAGTAAAATAGAATTTAAAAAAATTACACAAAAGTAAATAATATAGTATAAAAAAATAAAGAAAATATTTTAATAAAAATTAAAAATAAAAATGATTTTTTCTCTTTCTGTAATCAAGAAAAATAAAAGAAACAAAAAGAGAAAAAAGAAAAAAAAGGAAACCGTTTGAAAATTTGAAAAAGTGAATATACTGTAGTAGATTAAAATAAAATGATGGGGGGCGCCTGGGTGGCGCAGTCGGTTAAGCGTCCGACTTCAGCCAGGTCACGATCTCGCGGTCCGTGAGTTCGAGCCCTGCATCAGGCTCTGGGCTGATGGCTCAGAGCCTGGAGCCTGTTTCCGATTCTGTGTCTCCCTCTCTCTCTGCCCCTCCCCCGTTCATGCTCTGTCTCTCTCTGTCCCAAAAATAAATAAAAACATTGAAAAAAAAATTAAAAAAAAAAAGAAAAAAAAATAAAATAAAATGATGGAAGTAACATGGAATTTGAAAAAATTACAGAAAAGAAAAAAAACATAGTGAAAACTTAAAGAAAAATATTTGAAATTGAAAATAAAATGAAGTTTTTGTCTTTCTGTATTGAAGAAAAAGAAAAGAAATGATAAAAGGAAAGGGAAAAAGAAAAAAAAGAAAATCATTTGAAATAGACTAAAATAAAATGAAGTAGACTAAAATAAAATGATGGAAGTCAAATAGAATTTGAAAAAATTTATACAAAAGTAAAAAAAATTAGTAAAAAAATTAAAGAAAAAAATGTTTAATAAAATTGAAAATAAAAATGAATTTTTTCTCTTTCTCTATTCAAGGAAAAGAAAAGAAGTGAAACAGGAAAAACAAATAGAAAGCTGAATAGATGGGCCTGCTAACAGATTGAAATACAACTGAAATTACTTCATTTTCCCATAGATGTCAGGCTATGAAGAGTTTTATTGTCCATAAACTAAGCAGGAGGTGAGACTTGTGTTCTTGAACAGGGATGTTGGCCCAGTTGGGTGTGGCTTAGTGTAACGGCTCCATTGTCCACTACTTGGCACTGCTAGCCTACTGGGGTGGAGTGTTGTGGTGCTCATAGGTTCATATGTGCATGCGCAGGAGTGGTGAAAATGGCGTCACCCAGCTACCCAGTCTGTAGTATCGGAACTCTGTTCTCCTCGATCAGTAATCGTGCACCCGTCCTCTGTCTTCAGCTTTCATCCACTCCCCACTTTTTCACTGTCCGTGACCAGGCCCCAGGCAGTACCTCTCTCCTGAGTTTTGTCTCAGATGCGGCTGTTTTCCCTGGCCCCTTACTTCTGAAGGACTGAGGCTTTGACCTGTTCTGCCCCTCTTCAGGAGGGTCTCACTGAGCAATGGCCAAATGTCGGCTGCATCTGGAACGCTTCCTGGACCCTGATGCTGCTGGTGCCCCAAGACTGCGGCCAGATGCCAGCCCGCCCCAGAAAGAGTTCACAACATAGTGTAGCAGCAGCTTTTCAGGGATTATGGAAAAATCACAACACACATCTGGCACCAGGCTTCATCCTTAATGACCTTGTTCCAGCACCAGCGAATGTGGCTGTTCTCTGGGGCCTGCTGGGACCAGGTGGCTTCAACAGTCTCTACCAGATGGCCTTCCAGCAATGAAATTGCTTTTCCACGTGTGGCCTAAGAACCTCCCAGACCCCACTCTGCTCCTGAGGACTCACCTTTCCTACCAGATCACTGTCAGGTATCAATCTGCGGAGTTGCAGACTCTGAGCTCCCCTGTTTATAGTCTTAATGGAATTTAAACCCTCTCCTTTCACCTTTCACCTTTCTCCTTTCTCCCTTTTTAGTTTAGTCCCTGTGGCTGTTTCCTATTTTCCACTTTCTCTCCAGCTGCTTTTAGGGGAGTGCTTTTCCCATACTCTCCCCCCATTCTCATCCTCTCTCTGCCCACAAAAGCAGCTCCCTGCCTGCTGTGGCTTCTCTCTCCCCAAGTTCACTTCTCTGCACCACATACCTGCTGAATTCTGTGGTTCAGGTTATGCAGATTGTTGTGCTAATCCTCAAATCTGTTTTCTAGGTGTGCAGAATGGTTTAGTGTTGGTCTGGCTGTATTTCATGGATGCAAGACACAAAAAAATTCCATGCTGTTCCACCATCTTGGCTCCTCCCTTGACTTTTCCTTTTGCTGTTTAATTATATGTGTATAGAAATGCAACTAATTTTGGTATGTTGATTTTTTATCCTGTGACTTTACTGAATTTCTGTATCAGGTCTAGCATTTTTTTTTCATGAAGTCTTTTGTGTTTTCTATGTAGACTATCATGTCATTTTTATTTTTTTTTAATTTTTTTTTTCAACGTTTATTTATTTTTGGGACAGAGAGAAACAGAGCATGAACGGGGGAGGGGCAGAGAGAGAGGGAGATACAGAATGGGAAACAGGCTCCAGGCTCTGAGCCATCAGCCCAGAGCCTGACGCGGGGCTCGAACTCATGGACCGCGAGATCGTGACCTGGCTGAAGTCGGACGCTTAACCGACTGCGCCACCCAGGCGCCCCTCATGTCATTTTTAAATAGTGAAAATTTGACTTCTTTCCTGTTAATTTGAATGCCTTTTACTTATTTTTCTTGTCTGATTGCTGAGACTAGGATTTCCAATACTATGTTAAATAGTAATGGTGAGAGTGGACATCCATGTTTTGTCCATGAACATAAAGGAAAAGATGTGTTTTTTTTCCTCCCATTAAGGGTAATATTCACTGCGGTTTTTCATACATGTCCTTTATTATGGTGAAGTATGTTCCCACTATCCCTACTTCATTGTAGGCTTACTTTTTTTTTTTATCATGAATGGATGTAGTACTATGTCAAATGCTTTTTACGCATCTATTGAGGGAATCATATGGTTCTCATCCTTTTTTTATCAATGTGGTTTATCACATTGATTTGTGAATATTGTATGACACTTGAAGCACTAGAAAAAGTTACACTTTATTGTATTGTGGTGAATTATTCTTTTATTGTACTGTTGGATTTGATTTGTTAGTATTTTGTTGACAAGTATTGCATCTATGTTCTTCTGGATAGTGACTTAGAGTTCTCTTTTACAGTGGGGTCTTGGTAAGTTTTGGAATCAAGGTAATGTTAGCCTCATAGAATGAGATTTGAAGTTGTTCTTCCATTTCTAATTTTTGGAATAGTTTGAGAAGAATGGGTATTAACTCCCCTTAAATGCTTGGTAGAATTTGCCATTGAAGTCAACTAGCTATGGACTTTTGTTTGTTGGGAGATTTTTTGATTAATGATTCAATTTCTTAGCTGGTTATCTGTCTCTTCCAGTTTTCTATTTGTTTCTGTTTCCTTTTTGGTAGTTTATATGTTTCTAGGAATTTATCCAATTCTTTAAGATTGTCTAATTTGGTTTGGTAAGATGTTTCATGATATTATCTTATTATTGTTTCTATTTCTGTGGTGTTGTTGTTAATTCCTTTCTCTCATTTGTGATTTTATTCATTTGGGTTCTTTTGTTTTTCTTTCTGGTAAGTCTGACTAGGGATTTATCAATTTTATTTATTTTTTCAAAGAACCAGTTCCTGGTTTCATTGATCTGTTTTAATGAATTTTTGTTGCTGTTGTTTCTATATCATTTATTTCTGCTATAATCTTTATTATTTTCTTATTCTGCTGCTGTTCGGCTTCATCTGTTGTTCTTTTTCTAGCTCCATTAAGTGTAAGGTGAGGTTGATTATTTGAGAACTGTCTTTCTTTTTGAGGTAGTGGACTATTGCTATATATTTCCTTCTTATGATCACATTTGCTGCATCTTGAAGATCCAGACCATCGTGTTTTCACTTTCATTTTTTTCCATGTGTTTTTAAAAATCTGTTCTTTAATTTCTTGGTGCAACCATTCATTCTTTAGTAGGATATTCTTTAGCCTCCATGTAATTGTGGTCTTTCCAAATTTTTTCTTGTGGTTAACTTCAAGTTTCATAGCATTTTGATAAAAATATATATATATACATGGTATAATCTCAATAATTTGGTACTTTTTGTGGCCTGATTTTGACCTAGTATGTGATGTATTCTGCAGAATGCCCCATGAGTACTTGAAAAGAATGTGTGTTCTAATGCTTTGGGATGAAATGTTCTGAAAACATACACTAAGTCCATCTGGTCCAGTGTGTCACTCAATGCCATTGTTTGCTTCTTGACCTTTTGCTTACATGATCTGTGCGTGGATGTAAGTGATGTGTAAAATTCCCTACAATTATTGTATTATTATCAATGAGTCCCTTTATGTTTGTTGTTATTTTTTAATATATTTTGTGGCTTCTAGTTTAGGAACATAAAAATTTATACTTGTTAGATCTTTTAAAATAGTCCCCTTTCTATGATATATTGCCCTTATCCATTTTTGGTTTCAGTCTTTGGTTTAAAATCTTATTTGTCTGACAAACGTATTGCTACTATAGCTCTCTTTAACATCTATTTGATGTTAAATATTTCTCCATTTCCTGACTTTCAGATCCATTCTTGCTTCTGGAGACAAGACTGAATTCAATGTACTTTCCTCTTAGGACTGCCTTTGCTGCACCCCGAAGAGTTTCGACTATCGTGTTTTCATTTTCAATTGCTGCAATGTATTTTTTTAATTTCTTCTCTATTTTTTAAATTTTATTTTTTATTTTTTAAAATTTACATCCAAATTAGTTAGTGTATAGTACAACAATGATTTCAGGAATAGATTCCTTAATGCCCCTTACCCATTTAGCCCACCCCCCATCCCACAACCCCTCCAGACACCCTGAGTTTGTTCTCCATATTTATGAGTCTCTTCTGTTTTGTCCCCCTCCCTGTTTTTATATTATTTTTGTTTCCCTTCCCTTATGTCATCTGTTTTGTCTCTTAAAGTCCTCCTATGAGTGAAGTCATATGATTTTTGTCTTTCTCTAACTCATTTCACTTAGCATAATACCCTCCAGTTCCATCCACATAGTTGCAAATGGCAAGATTTAATTCTTTTTGATTTCTGAGTAATACTCCATTATATATACACCACATTTTCTTTATCCATTCATCCATTGATAGACATTTGGGCTCTTTCCATACTTTGGCTATTGTTGATAGTGCTGCTATAAACATGGGGGTGCATGTGTCCTCAAAACAGCACACCTGTATCCCGTGGATAAATGCCTAGTAGTGCAAATGCTGGGTCATAGGATAGGTCTATTTTTACCTTTTAGAGGAAGCTCCATACTGTTTTCCAGAGTGGCTGCAACAACTTGCATTCCCACCAACAATGCAAAAGAGATCCCCTTTCTCTGCATCATCACCAACACCTGTTGTTGCCTGAGTTGTTAATGTTAGCCATTCTGACAGGTGTAAGGTGGTATCTCAGTGTGGTTTTGAATTGTATTTCCCTGATGATGAATGATGTTGAGCATTTTTTCACGTGTCAGTTGGCCATCTGGATGTCATCCTTGGAGAAGTGTCTAGTCATGTCTTTCACCCATTTCTTCACTGGATTATTTTTTTTTTTTGGGTGTTGAGTTTAATAAGTTCCTTATAGATTTTTGATACTAACCCTTTATCTGATATGTAATTTGCAAATATCTTCTCTCCATTCTGTCAGTTGTCTTTACTATTGCTGATTGTTTCCTTCACTTTGCAGAAGCTTTTTATTTTGATGAGGTCCCAGGAGTTCATTTTTGCTTTTGTTTCCTTTGCCTCTGGAGACATGTTGAGTAAGAAGTTGCTGTGGGCAAGATCAAAGAGGTTTTTGCCTGCTTTCTCCTAGAGGATTTTGATGACTTCCTGTGTTACATTGAGGTCTTTTATCCATTTTATTTTTGTGTCTGGTGTAAGAAAGTGGTCCAGGTTCATTCTTCTGCATGTCACTGTCCAGTTTTCCCAGCATCACTTGCTGAGGACACTGTCTTTATTCCATTGGATATTCCTTCCTGCTTTGTCAAAGATTAGTTGGCCACATGTTTGTGGGTCCATTTCTGGGTTCTCTATTCTGTTCAATTGATCTGATTGTCTGTTCTTGTGCCAGTACCATACTGTCTTGATGATTACATCTTTGTGGTATAGCTTGAAGTTCAGGATTGTGATGCCTCCTCCTTTGG
Organism: Lynx rufus; assembly: GCF_022079265.1. Taxonomy (NCBI): domain Eukaryota; kingdom Metazoa; phylum Chordata; class Mammalia; order Carnivora; family Felidae; genus Lynx; species Lynx rufus. The sequence goes on along the minus strand of NW_025814828.1, from coordinate 50,298,462 downwards.
TTTTCTTTTTCATGACTGCTTTGGTTATTCAAGGTCTTCTCTTGTTCCATACAAATTTTAGGATTACTTGTTCTAGCTCTGTGAAAGAATGCTGGTGTTACTTTGATAGTGATTGCATTGAATATGTAGACTGCTTTCTGTAGTATTGACATTTTAACAATATGTGTTCTTCATATCCAGAAGCAGGGAATCTTTTTCCATTTTTTTGTGTCTTCTTCAATTTCTTTCATAAGTTTTCTATAGTTTTCAGTGTATAGATTTTTCACCTATTCGGTTAGATTTATTCCTAGGTATTTTATGGTTTTTTATGCAACTGTATAAATAAAATCAAGAATGAGAGAAGAGAAATCACAACCAACACATAGAAATAAAAACAATAATAAAAGAATGTTATGGGCAATTATAGGCCAATAAAATGGGTAATCTGGAAGAAATGACCAAATTCCTAGAAACATATACACAACCAAAACTGAAACAGGAAGAAATAGAAAATTTGAGCAGACCCATAACCAGTAAGGAAATCAAATTAATAATCAAAAATCAGCCAAAAAACAGGAGTGCAGGGCCAGATGGCTTCCCAGGGAAATTCTACCAAACATTTAAGGAAGAGTTAACACCTATTCTCTTGAAGATGTTCCAAAATAGAAATTGAAGGAAAACTTCCAAACTCTTTCAATGAAGCCATCATTACCTTGATTTCAAAACCAGACAGACCCCACTAAAAAGTAAAACTATGGACCAATTTCCCTGACGAACATGGATGCAAAAATCCTCAAGAAGATGTTAGCCAACTGGATCCAACAATACATTTAAAAAATTATTCACCAAAACCAAGTGGGATTTATACCTGGGAGGCAGGGCTGGTTCAATATCCACAAAAGAATTAACATGTTTTATCACATCAATAAAAGAAAAGACAAGAACCATATGATCCTCTAAATAGAGGCAGAGAAAGCATTTGACAAAATACAGTATCCCTTCTTTCTTGATAAAAACCCTGAAAAAAGTAGGTATAGAAGGATCATACCTCGAGATCATAAAAGCCATATATGAATGACATAATGTTAATATCATCATCAATGGGGAAAAACTGAGAGCTTTCCCCCTAAGGTCAGGAACAAGACAGGAATGTCCACTCTCGCCACTGCTATTCAACATACTATTGGAAGTCATAGCCTCTGCAACCAGACAACGCAAAGAAATAAAAGACATCCAAATCACGCAGGATGAGGTCAAACTTTCACTCTTCACAGATGACATTATAGTCTATAGGAAAAACCCAAAAGATTCCACCAAAAAACTGCTAGAACTGATTCATGAATTCAGCAAAGTTGCAGGATATAAAATCATTGCACAGAAATCGGTTGCATTCCTATACACCAATGAAGCAACTGAAAGAGAAACCAAGGAATCGATCCCATTTATAATTCCTTCTTTAATTTCTTTTTTAACCCATTCATTCTTTAGTAGGATGGCCTTTAACCTCCATATTTTTGAGGACTTTCCAATTTTTTTCCTGTGGTTGATTGCAAGTTTCTTAGCATTGTGATCTGAAAATATGCATGATATGATATCGAATTTTTGTACCTGTTGTGGACTGATTTGTGATCCAGTATGTGATCTGTTATGAAGAATGTTCCATGTGCACTGGAGAAGAATGTGTATTCTGCTGCTTTAGAATGAAATATTCTGAATATACCTGTTAAATCCATCTGGTCCAGTGTGTCATACAATACCGTTGTTTCCTTTTTCATTTTCTGCTTACTTAATCTGTCCATTGTTGTCAGTGAGGTATTACAGTCTCTTACTATAATAGTATTATTATCAGTGTGTTTCTTTTGTTTGTGATTAATTGATTTACATATTTGGGTTTCACAGTTTGGGGGTATAAGTATTTACAATTGTTAGATCTTGACTGATAGGCACCTTATTTATGATATGATTCCCTTCTTCATCTCCTGTTACAGTCTTTGTCTTTAATCTAGTTTGTCTGTTGTAAGTATGGCTACTCTGGCTTTCTGTGGACATCTATTAGCACAATAAATGGTTGTCCATCCCTTCAATTTCAATCTGCAGGTGTCCTTAGGTTTAAAATGTGTCCCTTGTAAGCTGTATATAAAAGTCTCTTGTTGTAGTTGTTTTTGTTTCATCCATTCTGCTGCCCTATGTCCTTTGATTGGAGCACTTAGTCCATTTACATTCAGAGTGATTATTTAAAGATATGAATTTAGTGCCACTGTATTACCTGTGATTTTCTGTTTCCATCACTGTATTACCTATAGATTTGGTGTCTCTGCTGATGTTATCTGGTACTTTGTAGTCTTTGCTGCTTTCCATTCAGAGAGTCCTCCTTAAAATTTCTTGCAGGGCTCGTTTAGTGGTCACAAGTTCCTTTAGTTTTTACTTGTCTGGGAAAGTATTTTTCTCTCCTTTTCTGAATGACAGTCTTTCTGGTACAGGATTTATGGCTGCATATTTTTCCTATTCTGCACATTGAAATTTCCTGCCACTTCCTCCCTACTGGCCTACCATGTTTCAGTGCACAGGTGTGCTACTAACTTTATATGTCTACCCTTTAGGTTAAGGACCTTTTGTTCTTTCAGGATTCTCTCTTTGTATTTATATTTTTGAAGTTTCATTATCATATGTCATGGTGTTGACCTGTTTATGTTGATTTTCATGGGAGATATCTGTGAATATTGGTCTTGGATGGCTGTTTTTTCCCAAGATTAAGGAAGTTTAAAGCTTCAGTTTGCACAAATAAGCCTTCTGTTTCCTTTTCTTTTCCTGCTTCTTCTGGGACTCCTGTAGTACAAATGTTATTACATTAGATGGATTCACTGAGTTCCCAATGTCTAGTATCATCATCCAAGATTTTTTATTCCTTCTTTTGTTTAGCTTCATTATTTTACATAATTCTCTATGTTCTATATCACTTATTCACTCCTCTGATTCTCCCATCCTTGGGGTCATTACATTGAGTCAGTTAGAATCTTGGTTATTGCATTTTTTATTTCAGTCTGACTGGTTTTTGGATTTTATCTCTGTGTTGAAAGTATCCCTGATGTGTTATATGCTTTTCTCCATGCCTGTTGGTATCCTTATAATTACTGTTTAAATTCTGGATGAGGCATATTACTTACTTCTGTTTCAATTATTTTTTTCTAAATTTATTTATGTATTTATTTTGAGAGAGAGAGAGAGAGAGAGAGAGCACAAGCAGGGGGAGGGGAAGACAGAGAAGGAGAAAGAGAATCCCAAGTAGAATCCATATTGTTATCACAGAGCCTAATATAGGACTTAAACCCAGAAACCATGAGCTCATGACCTGAACCAAAATCAAGAGTCAGACGCTTAACTGACTGAGATACCCACGTGCCCCTGAACCACCCAGATACACCTTTTGTTTGTTTGTTTCAATTAGATCTCTGGCTATGAACTTTTCTTGTTGTTTCTTTTGGTATCAATTCCTGTGTCTCAGCATTTTCCCTAGGTCTCTGTCTTCTTCTCTTGTGAAGAAAGCCTGTTATGTTCCCTGCTCCTGAGAGTAATGACTTTGTAAAGAGTAAATCACTTAGTAACAAGGGCCTGAAACTTCAGGAGGTGTCTCTAGTGTGTACTGCATGAACTATGTTGCTCTATTTTGACTGTTATATCCCTCAGGCCACTTGTGTGCAGAGTTTTTCTTTGCCTGCATCACAGAGTGTTTAGACCTTGTCTGGAGTGTGGTAAATTTTAAATAGCTGTGTCCTGATCTGCTTTCCTGAAGAAACCTGAAGTATCTCTTGGTCTTCTCAGGGAGGTGCCCACTGAGGTGCCCACTTGACAGATAAAAGAAGTCACAGCAGAATTCAGTGGGGTGGGACTTGATGTGAGCAAGTTAGGTAGCCAGTTTTGGCACTGTACTGTTTACTGAAGTTGGCTTATGCTGAAGGGTGGAGAAGAAAAATAGTGTCAGCCCACTTCTTTGTCCCCAGAGAGGGGAATCTGTGCTTGTTGCTTTTAGTAAAGCACTTTCAGAGGAGTATATACTTTCCCTTCATACATCACAGGCATTTTTCAGATGGCTGATTTCACACTATCTGTATCTGGGTTGCTTGCCTACCTGGAGCAACACAGCACACCTGTGGCACTACCCGAGCCAGGACTGTTGACTTAAAATTCCAATCTTCAGGGACCTGGTGTAGCAGGGATCTGTGCTTCTCTTATGGTAAAGGTTCTTGGCTCACTGTGACTGATTCAGGTTTGCCACAGAAGGGAAGTTGCACCATAACACAGGGCCGTGGGATTTGGAATAATGAAGCTAAACAGTCAATGTCCTGGTTAACAGCATTCAGCAGATATCTCTGCTCTTATGTGGGTATATATATACCCACATAATGGGAAGGGGAGCAAAATGGCACCTTCCACTTCTTTTATCCCCAGAGAGACAATGCCATCTCTCACAGATATGCTTTAAAATGTATAAACAGTATATGCTCTAAAATGCCCCATAGGGGATTCACAGATCATGCAATCTGCACTGTGTTTGCTTGCATCTTCTCCAGAAGCTGTGCATCATCCTCAAGTGTCTATCCAAGCCAAGCCTGGGGACCTCTAAAACTCCAGTCTTTGAGCCACACTAGTTGCAAAAACTCAGGAAATTTAGCCTGTCTCATTTTCCCAGCCTATAGCTTTAAGGTAACGTCCCCTTGGGCTTATCCCTGTGAAATCCACTTTCTTTTGCTTTTCTCCACAACCAGGGCTCCCTACCATCTGCAGCACCTGCTATCCATTTCTTTCCCAAAACCATATCTGCACATTTTCTACCTTCCTTGAGGTGGACTTTTCTCTCCCTCTGATTGTGTAGTACATTCTATCAGTTCTTGGATTGAATTCTTGTGTATTCAGAATGATTGGATACTTATGCAGTTGTGTTTGAGGGACTAAGGTCCTTATACTATGCCACCATCTTATTTCCCACTGAATCTGGCTTATTTATTTAACATAATGTTTTCAAAGGTCATCTATATTGTAACATTGTAAGATCTTGATTCTTTTTTATGGCTGAATAATATTCCCTGTTACATATATACCACATTTTTTATTTATCCATTATTTTCTTGATGGACACATGCATTGTTTCCACAATTTAGCTATGGTAAATAATGCTGCAATGAGCATTGGTGCACAAGTATCTTTTTGAGTTACTTTTCAATTACTTTGGATATACAGTAGTCCTCATTTTTTGCAGTTTTGTTTTTTACATTTTCAGTTATCTACAGTCAGTTGTGGTCTGTAAACAGATAATATATCTTCTAATGTATCATCAAAAGGTCAATATTACTCTAAAACCATGTTACAATGCCTACATCATTCACTTCACTTCGTCTCATTACATTGGCATTTTACCATCTCATATTATCACAAAAAGAAGAGAGAAAGTACACTACAGTATTTTGAGACACAGACCATATTCACATAACTTTAATGACAGTAAATTGATATAATTAATGTATTATATTATCATTGTTAATCATTTGCTGTTATTAATTTATAAATTAAGTTTTGTCAAAGGTATGTATTTATAATAAAAAAACTATATATATATATGTATATATATGGTTAAATACCATCTGTGTTTTCACTTGGGGTCATAGGACATATACCCATAGATAAGGGGACTACTGTATTCCTAGGAATACAAATACTGGGTGGTATGAAACCAACAGACTGTTTTCATTGGCAATATTATTTCACATTAACAAATGCTATATAAGAGTTCTAATTTCTCCACATTCTCATTAAAATTGTTTTTCTTTCTTTTTTTAAATTATAGCCATCATAATGGGCAAGAAGTAGTTTCTCATTTTGATAAGAATTTTTCATTTCACTAACAATAATGATGCTGAGTATATTAACATGTGTGTGTTGGTCATTTGTATTTTTTTGTTAAAAGACATAATTATGCAAGCAATTCCCCATAATTTAAATATATTGCTTGACATTTTAATTGAGTTGTCGGGGTTCTTTGTATATTCTGGATATTAAACCATTATCATATATATCATGTCCAAATATTTTCATGTATTGTCCAAGATGGCTTTTCATTTTCTTTTATTTAAAATTTTTATTTTAGTTAACATAAACTATTATATTAGTTTCAGGCGTACAATATAGAATTCAACAATTCCATACATCATCCGGTGCTCATCACAAAAAGTGTACTCCATAATTCCAATCACTTTTTTAACCCATCTCCCCACCCACCTCCTCTCTGGTAAACATCACTTTGTTCTCTATAATTATGAGTCTATTCCTTGGTTTCTCTCTCTGTGTATGTCTTTTTTCCATTGGTTCCTTTGTTTTGTTTCTTAAATTCCACATATAAGAGAAATCATATGGTATGTGCCTTTCTCTTACTGACTTATTTCACTTATTATATTCTCTAGCTTCACCCACGACACTGCAAATGGAATGGCAAGACTTGGTTCTTTTTCATGGCTGAAAGCTAGGGAATATACAGTATATATATATATATATATATATATATATATATACTCTGTTCAAAAATCAATGGAAACTTGGCCTGGAGTATAATTTGGCTATTGTAAATAATGTTGCCACAACATAGGGGTGAATGTATACCCTTTGAATTAATGTTTTTGTATCTTGGGGCAAATACTTATATGTTGAGGTATGTCCCTTCTAAACCTACTTTTTTGAGGATTTTTATCATAAGTGTTTGTTTTACTTTGTCAAATGCTTTTTCTGTGTCTATTGTAATGAACATATGGTTCTTAGCCTTTCTCTTATAATTTGGTGTATCATGTTGATTCATTTGTGAATATTGAACTACCTTTGCAACCCAAGAATATATCACACTTGATCATGGTGAATAATTTTTTTTTAATTTGTTGTTAGATTCAGCTCTCTAGAATTTTGTTGATGAATTTTGCATCTGTGTCTATCAGACATTGACCTGCAGTTGTCTTTTTCAGTGGTAAATTTATCTGGTTACTTTAGGAACAGGAGACATAATAGGATTTCCTAAGTAACATGTGTGGTGGAGAATTTAAGGCAGCAAGCATAAGAATGGTCATGGAGCTTGAGACAAGAATAGAAAACATCTGGACAATCCTTACCACAGAGATAAAACTTTAAAAAGTATCAATAAGAGATAAAGAGTGCAATAAATGAGATTAGAAACAAGTTTTATTTAATGAACAGCAAGCTGAAAGAAACAGAGGAGCAAGTTAGTGACCTATAACACACAAAAAAGGAAAGTAATGAAGCTGAACAAAAAAGAAAAAGAATCATGCAAAACAAGAATAGAGTTAGGAAACTCAGTGAATCCATCAAACATAATAAAGATTTTAGGAGTCCCAGATGAAGAAGAGAGAAAGGAAGCAGAAAAATTATTGAAATAAATAATAGCTGAAAATTTCACTAATCTGGGAAAGAAAACAGATTTCTAGATCTAGGAGGCATAGAGAACTCCCATCAAAATCAACCAAGCAGGCCAACACCAAGACATATGTTAAGTACATTTGTAAGATATAGTGATAACAAAAACAAACATACAAAAAACTTAAAAGCAGCAAGACAGTGGTGCCTGAGTGGCTCAGTCACTTGAGTGTCCAACTATTGATTTCAGTTCGGGTCATGATTTCATGGTTCATGGAATTTAACCCCACTTTGGGCTCTGAACTGACAGCATGGAGAATGCTTGGGATTCTCTCTCTCCCTCTCCCACCCTCAAAATTAGTTAATTAATTAATTTAAAAAAAAAAGCAAGAAGGCGATCTTGGATCCTGCAGTGGAGGGACAACACACAACAGCCTCATGAGTGTCCTCTCTCACCACAGAGCCTGGCTCTCTCTCCCCTGTGGCCCAGCCTTCCTGTCCCAGTTGAGAAACTGGAGGTAAGGTCAGTGACCTGAGGCTCACAGGCCCTGGGGCATGTGGTATAAACACGGTTGGACCTGCCCTGCAGTCGTGGTGTTTCCTGTGTCATTAGGTCAGGCTATTTAGTCCTGAGAAGAGTATTTTTTTAGAGAGAAAACAGAAGATTGTGGCGTAGGAGGATGCTGCGCTCACCACGTCCTGCTGATACTATAGATTCCACCCACATCTGCCTAAATAACCCAGAAAAATTCCAGAAGACTAGTAGAACGGACTCTCCGGAGCCAAGCATAGACAAGAGGCCCATGGAAGAGGGTAGGAAGGGCGGAGAGGCAGTGCATACTACATGGACTGGCAGGAGGGAGCTGGGGCAGTGGAGGAGCAGCCTGCCTGGCAAGGCAGAGCCCCCGAGTCTGGCTTGCAAAAGCAGAGGGGCCAGATGGAGTGTCTTCTGACAGCCAGTGGGACTTAACAATTGGAATGTTACAAGTCAACAGCTCTGCTCGGGGAGTGGGAGGGTAGAGGAAAATGGGAGGGGGATTTGTTGGCCCCCGGAGGACAGAGCTCAGCTTGGCTGGAAACAAAGGAGCTCGCCAGCGCCATCTCCCTCGCCAATCCCCCAGCCAAAATCCCAAAGGGAACCAGTTCTGTCACGAACTTGTTTACACCATGCAAACACCCAACACTGTGCTTCTGTGGATCCATCTCTCTGACGGGTCTGCCTCCCTCCTGGTGCCACAGGGCTCCTCCTGAAGCAGACCATCAAAGGCAAAGTGAGCTGAGCCTGCCCCTCCCCCCCCCCGTGCACCTTGTGGATCTACCCTGGCTAATACACCAGATCCAATCGAAGAAGCACCACAAGCCTAGCAGTGTGTAAGTAGCCTAGACGGGGGCCACACCACTCCACAGTGAGTCCTGCCCCTGGGAGAGGGGAAGATAAGGTACACACCAGTCTGACTGTGGCCCCAGCGGTGGGCAGGGGGCAGACATCAGGTCTGACTGCAGCCCCACCCACCAATGCAAGTTAATCCAGACAGCACAGAGGAAGAGCCCTGCAGTTCATGCCACTCCAGGGACTATCCAAAATGACAAAACGGAAGAATTTTCCTCAAAAGAATCTCCAGGAAGTAGTAACAGCTAACGAACTGACCAAAAACGATTTAAGCAATATAACAGAAAATGAATTAAAATAATAGTCATAAAATTAATCAATGGGCTTGAAATAAGTATAAAGGACAGCAGAGAATCTAATACTACATAGATCAAGGGACTAAGAAAGTCAGGAGGAGCTAAAACATTCTATAAATGAGCTGCAAAATACAATGAAGGCGATGACAGCTCAGGTTGAAGAGGCAGAGGAGAAAACAGGTGAATTAGAAGATAAAATTATGGAAAAAAGGAAGCTGAGATAAAGAGAGATAAAAAAATCCAGGAGTATGAGGGGAGAATTAGACAACTAAGTGACACAATTAAATGTAATTACATACGCATAATTGGGATTCCAGAGGAGGAAGAGAGAGGGAAAAGTGTTGAAGGTGTACTTGAAGAAATCATAGCTGAGAACTTCCCTGATTTGGAGAAGGAAAAAGGCACTGAGATCCAAGAGGCACAGAGAACTCTCTTCAGACATAACTTGAATTGATCTTCTGCACAAAATATCATAGTGAAACTGGCAAAATACAAGGATAAAGAGAAAATTCTGAAAGCAGCTAGGAACAAACATGCCCTAACATATAAGGGGATACTGATAATACTAGTGACGGATCTATCTACTGAAACGTGCCAGGCCAGAAAGGAATGGCAGGAATTCTTCAATGTGATGAACAGAAAAAAATAGGCAGCCAAGAATCCTTTATCCAGCAAGTCTGTCATTTAGAATAGAAGGAGAGATAAATGTCTTCCCAAACAAACAAAAACTGAAGGAATTCGTCACCACTAAACCAGCCCTACAAGAGATCCTAAGGGGGATCCTGTGAGACAAGGTACCAGAGACATCACTGCAAGCATGAAACCCACAGACATCAAAAGGACTCTAAATCCTTATCTTTATAATAACACTGAATGGAAATGGATTAAATATTCCAACCAAAAGACATAGGGTATCAGAATGGATAAAAAAAAAAAAAAAAAAAACAAGACCCATCTATTTGCTGTCTACAAGACACTCATTTTAGACCTGAGGACACCTTCAGATTGAAAGTGAGGGGATGGAGAACTATCTATCATGCTACTGGAAGTCAAAAAGAAAGCTTGAGTAGACATACTTATATCAGACAAACTAGACCTCAAATTAAAGGCTGTAACAAGAGATGAAGAATGGAATTATATAATCATTACAGGGTCTATCCATCAGGAAGAGCAAACAATTATAAATGTCTATGAACCGAATACGGGAGCCCCCAAATATATAAACCAATTCATCACAAACATAAGCAACCTTATGATAAGAATGTGGTAATTGAAGGGGACATTAATACTCCACTTACAACAATGGATAGATCATCTAGACACACGGTCAATAAAGAAACAAGGGCCCTGAATGATACATTGGATCAGATGGACTTGACAGATATATTTAGAACTCTCATCCCAAAGCAACAAAATATACTTTCTTCTCGAGTGCACATGGAACCTTCTCCAAGATAAATCACATACTGGATCACAAAACAGCCCTTCAAAAGTATACAAGAAATTGAGATCATACCATGCATACATACAAACCAGAATGCTATGAAGGTTGAAATCAACCACAGGAAAAAGTCTTGGAAACGTCCAAAAGCATGGAGGTTAAAGAACACCCTACTAAAGAATGAATGGGTCAACCAGGCAATTAGAGAAGAAATTAAGAAATATATGGAAACAAATGAAAATGAAAATACAACCATCCAAACACTTTGGGATGCAGCAAAGGCAGTCCTGAGAGGAAAATACATTGCAATTCAGGCCTACCTCAAGAAACAAGAAAAATCCCAAATATAAAATCAAACAGCACACCTAAAGGATATAGAAGCAGAACATCAAAGACACCTGAAATCCAGCAGAAGAAGAGAAATAATAAAGATCAGAGCAGAAATAAGCAATATTGAATCTAAAAAAAAAAAACTGTAGAGCAGATCAATGAAACCAAGGGTTGGTTTTTTGAAAAAATAAAAAAAATTGATAAACCTCTAGCCAGGCTTCTCAAAAAGAAAAGGGAGATGACCCAAATAGATAAAATCATGAATTAAAATGGAATTATTACAACCAATCCCTCAGAAAGACCAGCAATTGTCAGGGAATACAATGAAAAATTATATGCCAAAACTGGACAACCTGGAAGAAATTGACAACTCTTAAACACCCATAAACTCCCCAAACTCAAACAGGAATTAATAGAAAGCATGAACTGACCAATAACCAGTGAAGAAATTGAATCAGTTATCAAAAATCTCCCAAAAAATAAGAGTCCAGGGCCAGATGGCTTCCCAGGATAATTTGATGAGACATTTAACGCAGAAATCATACCTATCCTTCTCAAGCTATTCCAAAAAATAGAAAGGGAAGGAACATTTCCAGACTCATTCTATGAAACCAGCATTACTTTGATTCCTAAACAGACTCTTAGCAAAAAAAGAGAACTACAGGCCAATATCCCTGATGAATATGGATGCAAAAATTCTCAATAAGATACTAGCAAATCGAATTCAACAGCATATAAAAAGAATTATTCACCATGATCAAGTGGGATTCATTCCTGGACTGCAGGGCTGGTTCAACATTTGCAAATCAATCAATGTGATACATCACATTAATAAAAGAAAAGATAAGAACCATATGATCCTGTCAATCGAGGCAGAAAAAGCATTTGACAAAATTCAGCATCCTGTCTTAATAAAAACCCTCGAGAAAGTCGGGATAGAAGGGACATACTTAAGCATCATAAAAGCCATTTATGAAAAGCCCACAGCTAATATCATCCTCAATGGGGAAAAACTGACAGCTTTTTCCCTGAGATCAGGAACACGACAGGGATGCCCACTCTCACCGCTGTTGTTTAACATAGTGTTGGAAGTTCTAGCATCAGCAATCAGACAACAAAAGGAAATCAAAGGCACCAAAGTTGGCAAAGATGAAGTCAAGTTTTCACTTTTGACAGATGAAATGATACTATACATGGAAAATCCGATATACTCCACCAAATGTCGGCTAGAACTGATACATGAATTCAGCAAAGTTGCAGGATACAAAATCAATGTACAGAAATCAGTTGCATTCTTACACACTAATAATGAAGCAACAGAAAGACAAATAAAGAAACTAATCCCATTCACAATTGCACCAAGAAGCATAAAATACCTAGGAATAAACTTGACCAAAGGTGTAAAAGATCTGTATGCTGAGAACTACAGAAAGCTTTTGAAGTCAATTGAAGAAGGTATAAAGAAATGGAAAAACATTCCATGTTCATGGATTGGAAGAGTAAATATTGTTAAAATGTCAATACTACCCAAAGCTATCCACACATTCAATGCAATCCCAATCAAAATTACGGCAACATTCTTCTCTAAGCTAGAGCAAGTAATTCTAAAATTCATATGGAACCACAAAAGGTCCCGAATAGCCAAAGTAATTTTGAAGAAGAAGACCAACGCAGGAGGCATCACAATCCCAGACTTTAGCCTCTACTACAAACCTGTCATCATCAAGACAGCATGGTATTGGCACAAAAACAGACACATAGACCAATGGAATAGAATAGCAACCCCAGAACTAGACCCACACAAGTATGGCCAACTCATCTTTGACAAAGCAGGAAAGAATATCCAATGGAAAAAAGACAGTCTCTTTAACAAATGGTGCTGGGAGAACTGGACAGCAACATGCAGAAGGATGAAACTAGACCACTTTCTTACACTATTCACAAAGATAAACTCAAAATGGATGAAGGGCCTGAATGTGAGACAGGAAACCATCAAAACCCTACAGGAGAAAGCAGGAAAAAACCTCTCTGACCTCAGTCACAGCAATTTCTTACTTGACACATCCCCAAGGGCAAGGGAATTAAAAGCACAAATGAATTATTGGGACCTCATGAAGATAAAAAGCTTTTGCACTGCAAAGGAAACAATCAACAAAACTAAAAGGCAACCAACAGATGGGAAAAAATATTTGCAAATGACATATCAGACAAAGGGCTAGTGTCCAAAATTTATAAAGAGCTCACCAAACTCCACACCTGAAACAAATAACCCAGTGAAGAAATGGGCAGAAAACATGAATAGACACTTCTCTAAAGAAGACATCCAGATGGCAGACAGGCACATGAAAAGATGCTCAACGTCGCTCCTTATCAGGGAATTACAAACCAAAACTACACTCAAATATCACCTCACGCCAGTCAGAGTGGCCAAAATGAACAAATCAGGAGAGTAAAGATGCTGGAGAGGTTGTGGAGAATCGGGAACCCTCTTGCACTGTTGGTGGGAATGCAAACTGGTGCAGCTGCTGTGGAAAACAGTGTGGAGGTGACTCAAAAAATTAAAAACAGACCTACCCTATGACCCAGCAGTAGCACTGCTAGGAATTTACCCAAGGGATACAGGAGTGCTGATGCATAGGGGCACTTGTACCCCAATGTTTATAGCAGCACTCTCAACAATAGTCAAATTATGGAAAGAGCCTAAATGTCCATCAACTGATGAATGGATAAAGAAATTGTGGTTTATATACACAATGGAATACAACGTGGCAATGAGAAAGAATGAAGTATGGCCCTTTGTAGCAACGTGCATGGAACTGGAGAGTTTTATGTTAAGTGAATTAAGTCATACAGAGAAAGACAGATACCATACATTTTCACTCTTGTGTGGATCCTGAGAAACTTAACAGAAGTCTATGGGGGAGGGGAAGAAAAAAAAGAGGTTAGACAGGTAGAGAGACAAAGCATAAGAGACTGTTAAAAACTGAGAAGAAACTGAGGGTTGATGGGGGGGGGTGGAAGGGAGGGAAGGGTGGGTGATGGGTATTGAGGAGAGCACCTTCTGGGATGAACACTGGGTGTTGCATGGAAACCAATTTGACAATAAATTTCATATTAAAAAAATAAGCAACAAGGCAAAAGAAGTCCTTAACTTACAAGGGGAGACACATAAGGTTAGCTGGAGATTTATCAACAGAAACTTATAAGGCTAGTAGGAGGCAGCATACTATATCCAAAGTGTTGAATGGGAAAGCCTGTAGGAATTAATAATATATTTGCAAGGCTATCATTCAGAATACAAGGAGAGAGAAAAAGTTTCCCAGACAGAGAAAAAAAAAAAAAAAAAAAGCAGTCCTTGACCACAAAACCAGTCCTGCAAGAAACATTTAAAGGGAACCCTTTGAATGGAAACAGAGACCAAAAGTGACAAATACAAGAAAGGATCAGAGAAATAAATAGAAACAATGACAAAACAAATAATAAAATGGCACTAAGTACATATCTAGCAATAATTATTTTGTATGTAAATGGACTAAATGCTCTAATCAAAAGAAACTGAGTTTCAGAATGGATAAATAAATAATACTAATCTATATTCTGCCTACAAATGTCTCATTCTACACCTAAAAACACCTGGAGATTGAAAGTGAGGGAACAGAGAAATATTTATCATGCAAATGTGTGTCAAAGGAAAGCCATAGTACCAATACTTATATTATACAAAGAAAATTTTAAAACAAAGAATCTAACGAGTACAAAAAGGTAATTATATAACAAATGTATCAATTCAACTAGAAGATATAACAATTTTACATGTTTATGCAGCCATCATTGAAGTACCAAAATATAGGAAGCAGTTAATAACAAACATAAAGCACCGAATTGATAATAATGTAATAATAGTAGGGGGCTTTAACACCCCAGGTACATCAAAGGACGGATCATCTAAGCAGAAAATAAACAAGAAAGCAGTCGCTCTGAATGACAAACTGTACCAGATGGACTTAATAGGTGTACTCAGAACATTTTATCTAAAAGAACAGAATACACATCCTTTTCAAGTGCCCATGGAATATTGTCCAGAATAGATTACATATTAGGTCACAAATCAGTCCACAACAAGTACAAAAAGATTAAAGTCAGGCAGTGCAGCTTTTGTGACCACAAAACTATGAAACTAGAAGTTAGCCACAAAAAAATATCTGGAAAGACCACAAATACATGGAGGATAAACAACATGCTACTAAACATTAATAGGTCAACCAGGAAATCAATGAATAAACAAAGATACATGGAGACAAAAGAAAATGAAAACACCACAGTATAAATCCTTTGGGATGTATCAAAAGCTGCCCTAAGAACTATATAACAATACTGATCTTCTTTAAGTTGCAAGAAAAACCTTAAATAAAAAGTATAACTGTAAACCTAAAAGAGCTAAAAACAGAACACAAAAGGACTAAAACCAAAAGAAGGATGATATAATAAATTTAGAGCATAAATAAATGTTACAGAACCTTAGAAAACAATAGGATAGATTAATGACAGTGGGAGCTGAGTTTTTGAAAAAAAAAAAAGTTAATAAAACTGATAAGCCTCAAAGTAGACTTGTCAAAAAGAAAGGAGATAAGATCCAATAAGTAAGTAAGTGGGTAAGTAAGAAAGTAAATAAATAAATAAAATAAAATAAAATAAAATAAAATAAAATAAGGAGAAATAACAACCAACACCAGGAAATAAAAAATAATTATGAGACTATTATGAAAAAAATATACGCCAAAAAATTAGACAGCCTGGAAGACATGGACAAATTCCTAGAAACATATAAACTACCAAAACTAAAATAGGAGGAAATAGAAAACTTGAACAGACCAATAACTGGCAATGAAATTGAATCAGTGATCAGAAAACTCCCAGCCAACAAAAGTCTAGAACTATGTGACATGACTTCACAGCAAATTCTACCAAACATTTAAAGTAGAGTTAATACAGATCTCTCAAATTATTTGGAAAAATAAAAAAGGAAGGAAAACCCAAGTTAATTCTATGAGGCTAGCATTGCCCTGATACCAAACCATTTAAAGACACCACTAAAACGATAACTACATGACAATGTACTTGATGAACATGCATATGAAAATTTTTAAATAAAATACTAGCAAACCGAATCTAACAATACACTAAAAAATCATTCTCACCACAATTAAGTGTGATTTATTCCTTGGTTGCAAGGGAAGTTCAATATTCACGAATCAACATGATGGATCACATTTGATAAAAGAGAGAATTAGAACTATATTATTGTTTCAATTCATGCAGAAAAAGCAGTAGATAAAGTACACCATCCATTAATGAAAAAAAAATACTTAGACCAAGTAGGTTTAGAGGGAAAATACCTCAACATAATAAAGACCATATTTGAAAAACCCACAGCTAATATCATCTCAATGGGGAAAAACTGAGAATTTTCCTCTACTGTCAGGAGCGAGACAGTGATGTCCACTGTCATCACCCTTAATTAATATAGTACTGAAAGTCTTAGTCACAGCAATCAGAAAACAAAAATAAACAAAAGGAATTCAAATCAATAAAGAAGAAATAAAACTTTCAGCATTTGTAGATGACATGATACTATATATAGAAAACCCCAAAGACTTCACCAAAAAAGTCCTGCTAGAACTGATACACAAATTCAGTAAATTCACAGAATATAAAAATCAATATACAGAAATCTGTTGCATTTCGGGGGCACCTGGGTGTCTCAGTTGGTTAAGTTTCTGACTCTTGATTTCAGTTCAGGTCATGGTATCACAGCTGGGAGATTAAGCCCGTGCTTTCTCTCTCTCTCTCTCTCTCTCTCTCTCTCTCTCTCTCTCTCAAAAAAGAAAAAGATCTTGGAGTACCTGGGTGGCTTAGTCAATTAAGGATCCAGACTCCTGATTTCAACTCAGGTCATGATTTTGTGATTCATGAGATCAAACCCCATGTCCAGCTCTGTGTTGGAAGCCTGGAGTCTACTTGGGATTCTCTCTCTCCTTCTATCTGCCCCTCCACAGCTGACATGCTCCATAAATTAATTAATTAATTAATTAATTAATTAATACCTTTTGAAAAAGCAATCTGTTATGTTTATACAACAATAATGAAGCAGCAGAAAGAGAAAATAAGGAAATAATCCCATTTATAATTGCACCAAAACAATCAGATACCTAGGGATAATCTTAACCAAAGAGGTGAAAGATCTGTACTCTGAAAATAATAAAAAACACTGATGAAAGAAATTGAAAGTGACACAAAGAAATAGAAAGACATTCTATGCTCATGGATTGGACGTACAAATATTGTTAAAATGTTTATACTAACCAAAGAAATCTACACATTCAATGCAAGATTGAATACCCCATCAGAATACCAAAAGCCTGTTGCACATTGGTAGAATAAAACATCCTAATATTTTTATGAAACCATAAATAATCAGAATAACCAAAGCAATCTTGAAAAAGAAAAACAAAGCTGGAAACATCACAATTCCAGACTTCAAGTTATATTACAAAGTTGCAGTAATCAAAATACTATTGTACTAGCACAAAAATAGACACATAGATCAACAAAACAGAATAGAAAACCCAGAAACAAACCCACAAGTATGTGGTCAATTAATTTTTTACAAAGCAGGAAAGAATATGCAATGGGAAAAATACAGTCTCTTCAACAAATGGTGTTGGGAAAAGTGAACAGTAACATGCAAAAGAATGAAACTGGAGCACTTTCTTACACCATTCACAAAAATAAATTCAAAATTATTAAAGACTTAAATTTGAGACCTGAAACCATAAAAATCCTAGAAGAGATCACAGTCAGTAACTTTTTTGATATGGACCATAGCAACTTCTTTCTAGATATGTCTCCTGAGGTGAAAGAAATAAAAGCAAAACTAAACTATTGAGACTTCATCAAAATAAAGTGTTTCTGCACAACAAAGAAAACAATTGACAACACTAAAATTCAACCTACGAAGTGGGGGAAGAGATTTGCAAATGGCATATATGATAAAGGGTTAGTATCTAAAATATATAAAGAACTTATAAAACTCCACAGCCAAAAAAAATGAATAATACTTTTAAAAAAAATCAACAGAATACGTGAATAGACAGATTTTTCAAAGAAGACATAGATATGGCCAAAAGACACATGAAAACATGTTCAACATTACTGATCAGCTGGGAGATTCAAATCAACACTAAAATGAGATATCACCTCACCTCTGTCAGAATGACTTAAATCAACATCACAAGAAACAAGTGTTGGTGAGGGCATAGAGAAAAGGGAACCATCTTGCACTGTTTGTGGGAATGCAAAATGGCAAAGCCACTCTGGAAAATAGTATGGAGATTCCTCAAAAAGTTAAAATTAGAACTACCCTATTATTCAGCAATTGCACTACTAGATATTCATCCAAATAATACAAAAATACTGATTTGAAGGGACACATGTATCCTAGTGTTTATAGTAGTATTATCCACAATAGCTAAATTATGGAAATAGCCCATGTCCATGGACTGATGAGTGCATAAAGAAGTGGTATATATACACAGCAGAATATTATTCAGCTTCAAAAAAAAGGAATAAAATCTTTCTATTTGCAACCACGTGGATATAGTCAGTATTATGCTAAGCAAAATAAGTCAGTCAGAGAAAGACAAATACCATATGATTTCACTCATTTGTGGAATTTAAGAAGAAAAACCAATGAGCAAAGGGGAAAATAAGAGAGAAGCAAACCAAGATATAGACTCCTAACTCTATAGAAGACACCAATGACAATGAAAAACAAAGTAGGTGGAGTGATGGGTTAAATAGGCGATGAGGATTAAGGCGCATGCTTGTTGTGATGAGCACCGGGTGTTTTATGAAAGTGTTGCATCACTATATTTTATGTATGAAACTCATATTATACTGTATGTCAACTATCTGAAATTTAAATAAAATTAAAAAAATAGAATGTGTATTCCTCTCAGGATGTATTCTTCTGAATTTATCTGTTATGTCCATCTGGTCTAGTTTGTCATCCAAAGTCATTGTTCCCTTGTTTTTTCTCTTTAGATCATCTGTCCATTGATGTCAATAGGGTGTTAATGTCCTTTAATATTATTGTATTGTTTTTTTCTTCCAAGTTTTTGTTTAAATTCAAGTTAGTTAACATATAGTGTAATAACGGTTTCAGGCATAGAGTTTAGTGATTTATCACTTACATATAACACCCAATTCTCATCACAACTGCACTCCTTAATGACCATCAACCATTTAGCCTATCCCCTACCCACCCCCCCTTCCAGCAAACCTGTTTGTTCTTATAGTTAAGAGTCTCTTATCATTTGCCTCCCTCTCTGTTTTTATCTTATTTTTCCTTCCCTTCTCCTATATTAATGTATTTTATTTCTTAAATTCCACATATGAGTGAAATTATATGAGATTTTTCTTTCTCTGACTGACTTATTTTGCCTAGCCTAATACACTCTAGTTCCATCCACATTGCTTCAGATGGAAATATCTCATTTTGCTTTATTAACTGTTTTATGTATTTGGTTGCTCCACTGCTGGGTGCATAAATGTTTACAATTGTTTTATCTTCTTTTTGGATTGTCCTTTTAATTATTGTATATTGTGTCCCTCTTTGTCTCTTGTTACAGTTTTTGTTTTAATGTTTGCTTTGTTCAGTAGAATTATTGCTACTATGGCTTTCTTTTGACATCCATTTGCATTATACATTTTTCTCCACCCCCTATATTTTAATCTGTAGGTATTTTTTTTTAATTTTTTTAATGTTTATTTATTTTTGAGACAGAGACAGAATGTGAGTGGGTTAGGGGCAGAGAGAGGGAGACACAGAATCCGAAGCAGTCTCCAGGCTCTGAGCTGTCAGCACAGAGCCCCATGCAGAGCTCGAACCCACAAGCTATGAGATCATGACCTGAGCCGAAGTTGTATGCTCAACTGACTGAGCCACCCAGGCACCCCAATCTGTAGGTATCTTTAGGTGTAAAATGTGTCTATTGTAGGCAGCATATAAAGGAGTCTGTTTTTGTTTTACCCATTCTTTCACCCTAGATCTTTTGTTTAGGGCATTAGTCTATTTACATTCAAAGTAATTATATATATATATATAATATATATATATATATATATATATATATATAGTTATAGTTATTTTAGTGCTTGTTTTGTGGTTGTTTCTGAAGTTTTTCTCTTATTTTTTCTTGTCTTTCTCTCTTTCATGTTTTGCTTATTTTCCTTAGTGATATATTTAGACTTCTTTCTCTTTATTCTTTGCATATTATTAGTAGTTTCTGATTTATGGTTACCATCAAGTTTGTAAATAAATTATTCTGCATATGGTTGTCTATATTAAGTGGATGATATTTTAAAGTTGAACTCATTCTTTATTCATCACCTCTTCATGTTTTAGGTATATGACATCATATTTTGCATCCTCTCATTTTGTGAACTCTGATTTTTTTTAAAAAGATATTCACTTTTATTAATTTTGTGTTTTCTACCTTCATACTGTCACTTTTTTTCCTGTCCTTTCTACTCAAAGTGTTCCCTTTAATATTTGTTGCAGGGCTGGTTTAGTGATCATAAATTTCTTTAGTTTTTGTTAATCTAAGAAACTCTATCTTCTATTCTTAATGATAGCATTGTTGGGTAGGATATTTTTTGCTACAAATTTTTCCCATTCAGAATTTCTCTGCAACCATTGCTCCTTACCCACCACAGGGGCCATGATTTGTTTCTCCACCAAACTACATGTCCACACTTCTTACCTTCTTCAATGTGTCATCTTCTGTACCTTTAGTTGTGGAATTTGTTCTGCCAGTCATCCAGTAATTTTCTCAGTATTTAGGATTACTTGATAGTTATTTATTTGTATGCGTAGGATAAGGAGAGCCTAACATCCTACTCTGCTGCCATCTTCCTCTCCATCTTTTCATTTTCTTAATAATGCCTTTGACACACAAAGATTTTACTTTTGATGCAGTCCTGTGTATCTATTTTATCTTTTAGTGATTATGCTTTTGTTGTCTGATCTAAGAATCTATATCCAATGCAAGGTTATGAAGATTTATCCTTATGTTCACTTCTAACAATTTTATAGTTTAGCTCTAAAATTTAGGTCATTGATATATTTTTAGTTTTTTTTTATATAGTGTGATATGGAATTGCAGTTTTGTTATTTTGTATGTGTATATGCAGTTGTCTTGGCACCACTTGTTAAAGAAACTTGTCTTTCCCTTGCTGAATTTTAAAAATTAATGGAAAGTCAATTGGCCAGACAGTAATGTCAGCAAAATCAAAGACTGAAAAGATCTGAACTCCTGCTCACCTATGGAAGCATCAAAAACAAAAAACAACAACCAAAAACTGGCTGAACTCTCTTTATTGTAGTTCTAGAAAACATTCAAGTCTTTAGAAACCAAATGACTACACAATAAAGAAAAAGCCACTTTCAAAACAGTAGAAAGCTTAATAACTTTTATTTGCTCTTAGCCCTGAAACAAGAGGTATCAGAGCATACCTTTTTTTTTTTGCAGTGTTCTACCCTGTGAGATGACTGAAGGAATGGTCTGTCTTGCTTAACTCAGGTGTCAGCCAAGCAAAACTGATTGACACTGCTTGTGAACACTGTGGCAAGACTACAGAACTGAATGTATCTGGGGAAAGGGATTACAGATGAAAAAAATATAATAGAACACATAAGGTTTCAAGGAGAACTGTGGTAAAACTTTGTGGGAAATTAAGACTATTAAAATAAATCATATTCATGTGGAAACAGAAAATTAAACAGTTCTAGGAACGGTGCATGCTCAAACAAGAATGAAGATTTTATGCTTTTACCTTTGACTGATACCTAGGCTAAGAGCAATCATAGTTTACTAGTGAAGGTCTAGCATGGCATAAATGCATTCTGCAAGCACTGAAAAAGTGTGTATGTATATATATATATATATATATATATGTAATTCTTTAACTATATATATATATGTATATATACACATTTAAAAAATCAATTAAAAAAACTGGAAGCAGGGGGCGGGAGTTAAGATGGTAGAGAAATAGGGGTACATAGATTATCTTTGTCCCTCAAACACAGCAGTATTGAGGTCAGATCACTTGGAACACCCAGGAAATAGATCTTTGGAGGTGTAAAAGGATCTCCATAGCTGAAGAGAGACAACTTAGCAGGATCAAGGTGCATGTATATGTGTTAGAAAAAAAAATGGAGATACAAAGGAGAAAGAACATTATACGTGGAAAGACAAAAAGGAAAGAAAGAGAGGGATTGTGAAAGTGTGGTACCAAGTTAGCACAAGAGAAAAATATCTCTGGACCATGGACTTTTGCAAACAGGCTTTGGAGCTAAAACTCAGAGGCTTTTGAAGTGTGTGACTTTCTACAGAGCAAGACTGTGGTGTATGCTCTTGGGGAGGAAGAAGATTGCCCAGGATTACATGGTGTGGTGTAGCTGAGAAAGAATTGTTCTCTTCCTAGAGTACTTTAGGAAGAGGGCTTATTGCTTCTCGAAAGACTAAAGATCCTGCAGGTGCCAGGCAGAGGCCTTTCATCAGCAGGGTGGAGAGGTTCTATTCTGGAGCAGGGAAGAAGATCTATACAGAGCCGGGTACTTTAAGACATGGGGTTTTGACTCTCAGCCTAGTGCCAAGAAGAAGGTGCAGGAGAAATGTGGTTCAGGGCAAGCTGACCGCCCTCATTATTCTTTGAGGACTACCTGAACAGCGTGGGTTGAGATTCTCAGTGTAGGGAGGAGAGAGTGCATTGATGCCATTCTTCACAAGAATACCAACATAGTAGGACTCCAGAAACCAACACAGCAGCTCCCAGTGGAGGGTGGGGATAAGTTTGCAACAAAGTTGCCCATCCATGACTGGCAACTGCTTATTTTCTAGAGCAAGTCTGACCCAACACAGCCAGTCTCTCCTCCAGACCAGCACAGCCACCAGGCCCAGGGACAAACAGACAAATCTTTATTTTTTTCTTTCTTCTCTTTTCTTGTTTTTCTTTTGGAATTAGGCCCATAGTTTCGTTTTTTTTTTTTTTTTTTTTGGAGAATATATATATATATATATATATATATATATATTGGCACTTTTATTCTACTTTTATTTATTTTATTTTATTTTATTTTATTTTATTCTTTTCTATTCTTTTTTCCATCTTTTCTCTTCTTTCTAATTCTTTATTTTCCTTTCTCTTTTTCTGGAATTAGCCTTATAGTTTTTTGACTCTCTGGTTAGTTTTCCTTTCTCCTTTTTCCTTTTTCTTTTTTTTTATACTATCAGGCTCCCCCAACCCCCCTCCCTGAACTTTTTTTCCAGGGTTACTTCAACAAACCAATCAAAGCACACCTAGTTAAGATCCAAACACTCCACCACTGCAATCAAGGAGAAGGTCTGCAGAGGACTGACCAGTGAGTAGAACAGCCAAAACACAACAGCAGAGTGTACACAACATACACCAGGAACACTTCCTGGAGTGCCAGGCCCTGAAGAGTGTATGACCCCTTCTTAATATAGTAGTAATCTCAGTAATCTCAGGACACATAACAAACTTTTAAAACACACAAAAGGCAGAAACTTAGCCAAAACGATAAGACAGAGGAATTCCCCTCAAAAGAAAGGTCAAGAAGAAATAACAACAAGAAAATTGCCCCCCAAAAGATAAAAACAATATATCTGAATAAGAATTTAGAATAATAGTTCTAAGACTAATAGCTGGGCTTGAAAAAAAGCATAGCAGTCACCAGCATAACAATTGCTGTAGAGATCAAAGACTTAAGGACTAGTCAAGTTGAATTTTTCAAAATGCTATAACTATACAGGAATGCTGATGAATAGCAGCACATGTACCGAAATGTTTATAGCAGCACTCTCAACAATAACCAAAGTATGAAAAAAGCCTAAATGTCCATCAACTGATGAATGGATAAAGAAGATGTGGTTTAGATGGAGAGGAAGATGGCGGCGTAGGAGGACACTGGGCTCACCGCGTGTCCTACTGATCACTTAGATTCCACCTACACCTGCCTAAATAACCCAGAAAACCACCAGAGGATTAGCAGAAAGGAGTCACCTGACCCAAGTGCAGACGAGAGGCCCACGGAAGAGGGTAGGAAGGGCGGCGAGGCGGTGCGCGCTCCACGGACTGGCGGGAGGGAGCCGGGGCGGAGGGGCGGCTCGCCAGCCAAGCAGAGCCCCCCAGTCTGGCTTGCAAAAGCGGAGGGGCCTGACGGACTGTGTTCCGACAGCAAGCGCGACTTAGCGTCTGGGAGGTCATAAGTTAACAGCTCTGCTCAGAAAGCGGGAAGGCTGGAGGACAAAGGGAGGGTGAGCTGCGGAGCCCCCGGACGACAGAGCTCAGTTTGGCGGGGAATAAAGGCGCTCGCCAGCGCCATCTCCCCCGCCCATCCCCCAGCCAAAATCCCAAAGGGAACCGGTTCCGGCCAGGGAAATTGCGGGCTCCACCCAAACACCCAACTCTGTGCTTCTGCGGAGCCAAACCTCCGGCAGCGGATCTGACTCCCTCTGGCTGCCACAGGGCCCCTCCTGAAGTGGATCACCTAAGGAGAAGTGAGCTAAGCCTGCCCCCCCTGCCGCCTTGCACCTTGCCTACCCACCCCAGCTAATACGCCAGATCCCCAGCACCACAAGCCTGGCAGTGTGCAAGTAGCCCAGACGGGCCACACCAACCCACAGGGAATCCAGCCCCTAGGAGAGGGGAAGAGAAGGCACACACCAGTCTGACTGTGGCCCCAGCGGTGGGCTGGGGGCAGACATCAGGACTGACTGCGGCCCCGCCCACCAACTCCAGTTATACACCACAGCACAGGGGAAGTGCCCTGCAGGTCCTCACCACACCAGGGACTATCCAAAATGACCAAGCGGAAGAATTCCCCTCAGAAGAATCTCCAGGAAATAACAACAGCTAATGAGCTGATCAAAAAGGATTTAAATAATATAACAGAAAGTGAATTTAGAATAATAGTCATAAAATTAATCGCTGGGCTTGAAAACAGTATACAGGACAGCAGAGAATCCCTTGCTACAGACATCAGGGGACTAAGGAACAGTCACGAGGAGCTGAAAAACGCTTTAAAGGAAATGCAAAACAAAATGCAAACCACCACGGCTCGGATGAAAGAGGCAGAGGAGAGAATAGGTGAACTAGAAGATAAAGTTATGGAAAAAGAGGAAGCTGAGAAAAAGAGAGATAAAAAAATCCAGGAGTATGAGGGGAAAATTAGAGAACTAAGTGATACGCTAAAAAGAAATAATATACGCATAATTGGTATCCCAGAGGAGGAAGAGAGAGGGAAAGGTGCTGAAGGGGTACTTGAAGAAATAATAGCTGAGAACTTCCCTGAACTGGGGAAGGAAAAAGGCATTGAAATCCAAGAGGCACAGAGAACTCCCTTCAGACGTAACTTGAATTGATCTTCTGCACGACATATCATAGTGAAACTGGCAAAATACAAGGATAAAGAGAAAATTCTGAAAGCAGCAAGGGGTAAACGTGCCCTCACATATAAAGGGAGACCTATAAGACTCGTGACTGATCTCTCTTTTGAAACTTGGCAGGCCAGAAAGAATTGGCACGAGATTTTCAGGGTGCTAGACAGAAAAAATATGCAGCCGAGAATCCTTTATCCAGCAAGTCTGTCATTTAGAATAGAAGGAGAGATAAAGGTCTTCCCAAACAAACAGAAACTGAAGGAATTTCTCACCACTAAACCAGCCCTACAAGAGATCCTAAGGGGGACCCTGTGAGACAAAGTACCAGAGACATCACTACAAGCATAAAACATACAGACATTACAATGACTCTAAACCCGTATCTTTCTATAATAACACTGAATGTAAATGGATTAAATGCGTCAACCAAAAGACATAGGGTATCAGAATGGATAAAAAAACAAGACCCATCTATTTACTGTCTACAAGAGACTCATTTTAGACCTGAGGACACCTTTAGATTCAGAGTGAGGGGATGGAGAACTATTTATCATGCTACTGGAAGCCAAAAGAAAGCTGGAGTAGCCATACTTATATCAGACAAACTAGACTTTAAATTAAAGGCTGTAACAAGAGATGAAGAAGGACATTATATAATAGTTACAGGGTCTATCCATCAGGAAGAGCTAACAATTATAAATGTCTATGCACCGAATACCGGAGCCCCCAAATATATAAAACAATTACTCATAAACATAAGCAACCTTATTGATAAGAATGTGGTAATTGCAGGGGACTTTAACACCCCACTTACAGAAATGGATAGATCATCTAGACACACGGTCAATAAAGAAACAAGGGCCCTGAATGAGACATTGGATCAGATGGACTTGACAGATATATTTACAACTCTGCATCCCAAAGCAACAGAATATACTTTCTTCTCGAGTGCACATGGAACATTCTCCAAGATAGATCATATACTGGGTCACAAAACAGCCCTTCATAAGTTTACAAGAATTGAAATTATACCATGCATACTTTCAGACCACAATGCTGTGAAGCTTGAAATCAACCATAGGAAAAAGTCTGGAAAACCTCCAAAAGCATGGAGGTTAAAGAACACCCTCCTAACGAATGAGTGGGTCAACCAGGCAATTAGAGAAGAAATCAAAAAATATATGGAAACAAACGAAAATGAAAATACAACAATCCAAACGCTTTGGGACGCAGTGAAGGCAGTCCTGAGAGGAAAATACATTGCAATCCAGGCCTATCTCAAGACACAAGAAAAATCCCAAATACAAAATCTAACAGCACACCTAAAGGAAATAGAAGCAGAAGAGCAAAGGCAGCCTAAACCCAGCAGAAGAAGAGAGATAATAAAGATCAGAGCAGAAATAAACAATATAGAATCTAAAAAAACTGTAGAGCAGATCAACGAAACCAAGAGTTGGTTTTTTGAAAAAATAAACAAAATTGACAAACCTCTAGCCAGGCTTCTCAAAAAGAAAAGGGAGATGACCCAAATAGATAAAATCATGAATGAAAATGGAATGATTACAACCAATCCCTCAGAGATACAAACAATTATCAGGCAATACTATGAAAAATTATATGCCAACAAATTGGACAACCTGGAAGAAATGGACAAATTCCTGAACACCCACACTCTTCCAAAACTCAATCAGGAGCAAATAGAAAGCTTGAACAGACCCATAACCAGCGAAGAAATTGAATCGGTTATCAAAAATCTCCCAACAAATAAGAGTCCAGGACCAGATGGCTTCCCAGGGGAGTTCTACCAGACGTTTAAAGCAGAGATAATACCTATCCTTCTCAAGCTATTCCAAGAAATAGAAAGGGAAGGAAAACTTCCAGACTCATTCTATGAAGCCAGTATTACTTTGATTCCTAAACCAGACAGAGACCCAGTAAAAAAAGAGAACTACAGGCCAATATCCCTGATGAATATGGATGCAAAAATTCTCAATAAGATACTAGCAAATCGAATTCAAGAGCATATAAAAAGAATGATTCACCATGATCAAGTGGGATTCATTCCTGGGATGCAGGGCTGGTTCAACATTCGCAAATCAATCAACGTGATACATCACATTAACAAAAAAAAAGAGAAGAACCATATGATCCTGTCAATCGATGCAGAAAAGGCCTTTGACAAAATCCAGCACCCTTTCTTAATTAAAAACCCTTGAGAAAGTCGGGATAGAAGGAACATACTTAAAGATCATAAAAGCCATTTATGAAAAGCCCACAGCTAACATCATCCTCAATGGGGAAAAACTGACAGCTTTTTCCCTGAGATCAGGAACATGACAGGGATGCCCACTCTCACCGCTGTTGTTTAACATAGTGCTGGAAGTTCTAGCATCAGCAATCAGACAACAAAAGGAAATCAAAGGCATCAAAATTGGCAAAGATGAAGTCAAGCTTTCGCTTTTTGCAGATGACATGATATTATACATGGAAAATCCGATAGACTCCACCAAAAGTCTGCTAGAACTGATACATGAATTCAGCAAAGTTGCAGGATACAAAATCAATGTACAGAAATCAGTTGCATTCTTATACACTAACAATGAAGCAACAGAAAGACAAATAAAGAAAATGATCCCATTCACAATTGCACCAAGAAGCATAAAATACCTAGGAATAAATCTAACCAAAGATGTAAAGGATCTGTATGCTGAAAACTATAGAAAGCTTATGAAGGAAATTGAAGAAGATTTAAAGAAATGGAAAGACATTCCCTGCTCATGGATTGGAAAAATAAATATTGTCAAAATGTCAATACTACCCAAAGCTATCTACACATTCAATGCAATCCCAATCAAAATTGCACCAGCATTCTTCTCGAAATTAGAACAAGCAATCCTAAAATTCATATGGAACCACAAAAGGCCCCGAATAGCCAAAGGAATTTTGAAGAAGAAGACCAAAGCAGGAGGCATCACAATCCCAGACTTCAGCCTCTACTACAAAGCTGTCATCATCAAGACAGCATGGTATTGGCACAAAAACAGACACACAGACCAATGGAATAGAATAGAAACCCCAGAACTAGACCCACAAACGTATGGCCAACTCATCTTTGACAAAGCAGGAAAGAACATCCAATGGAAAAAAGATAGCCTCTTTAACAAATGGTGCTGGGAGAACTGGACAGCAACATGCAGAAGGTTGAAACTAGACCACTTTCTGACACCATTTACAAAAATAAACTCAAAATGGATAAAGGACCTAAATGTGAGACAGGAAACCATCAGAACCTTAGAGGAGAAAGCAGGAAAAGACCTCTCTGACCTCAGCCGTAGCAATCTCTTACTCGACACATCCCCAAAGGCAAGGGAATTAAAAGCAAAAGTGAATTACTGGGACCTTATGAAGATAAAAAGCTTCTGCACAGCAAAGGAAACAACCAACAAAACTAAAAGGCAACCAACGGAATGGGAAAAGATATTTGCAAATGACATATCGGACAAAGGGCTAGTATCTAAAATCTATAAAGAGCTCACCAAACTCCACACCCGAAAAACAAATAACCCAGTGAAGAAATGGGCAGAAAACATGAATAGACACTTCTCTAAAGAAGACATCCAGATGGCCAACAGGCCCATGAAAAGATGTTCAGCGTTGCTCCTTATCAGGGAAATACAAATCAAAACCACACTCAGGTATCACCTCACGCCAGTCAGAGTGGCCAAAATGAACAAATCAGGAGACTATAGATGCTGGAGAGGATGTGGAGAAACGGGAACCCTCTTGCACTGTTGGTGGGAATGCAAATTGGTGCAGCCGCTCTGGAAAGCAGTGTGGAGGTTCCTCAGAAAATTAAAAATAGACCTACCCTATGACCCAGCAATAGCACTGCTAGGAATTTATCCAAGGGATACAGGAGTACTGATGCATAGGAGCACTTGTACCCCAATGTTCATAGCAGCACTCTCAACAATAGCCAAATGATGGAAAGAGCCTAAATGTCCATCACCTGATGAATGGATAAAGAAATTGTGGTATATATACACAATGGAATACTACGTGGCAATGAGAAAAAATGAAATATGGCCTTTTGTAGCAACGTGGATGGAACTGGAGAGTGTAATGCTAAGTGAAATAAGCCATACAGAGAAAGACAGATACCATATGGTTTCACTCTTATGTGGATCCTGAGAAACTTAACAGGAACCCATGAGGGAGGGGAAGGAAAAAAAAAAAAAAGAGGTTAGAGTGGGAGAGAGCCAAAGCATAAGAGACTGTTAAAAACTGAGAACAAACTGAGGGTTGATGGAGGGTGGGAGGGAGGGGAGGGTGGGTGATGGGTATTGAGGAGGGCACCTTTTGGGATGAGCACTGGGTGTTGTATGGAAACCAATTTGTCAATAAATTTCATATATATATAAAAAAAAAGAAGATGTGGTTTATATATACAAAGGAATACTACTTGACAATGAAAAAGAATGAAATCTGTCCATTTATAGAAATGTGGATGGAACTGGAGCATATTATGCTAAGAGAAATAAGCCAGGCAGAGAAAGACCGATACCATATGTTTTCAGTCATATGAGGATCTGGAGAAACTTAACAGAAGACCATGGGGGAGGGAGGGAGGGAAAAAAGTTACAGAGAGGGGGGAGGCAAACCATAAGAGACTCTTAAGGACAGAGAACAAACTAAGGGTAGATTGAGGGTGGGGGAGAGGGGAAGTGGGTGCTGGGTAGGGAGGAGGGCACTTGTTGGGATGAGTACTGGGTGTTGTATGGAAACCAACTTGACAATAAATTATATTAAAAAATAAAATAAAAAATAAAATGTTTATACCCCCCTAAAAATGCTATGACTAAAATGAAAAATAAATTAGATACAGCGACAGGGAGGATGGAAGAAGAAGAGGAGATAATAGGCTAAATAGAAGGTAAAATTTATGGAAAATAATAAAGCTGGAAAACAGAGAGAAAGGGAATTGCTAGATAATGAGGGGGAGACTTCGATAACTAAGTGATTCCATGAAATAAAAGAATATCCATATCATAGGAGTCCCAGAAGGAGAAGAGTGAGAAAAATTGGTGGAAGGTTTATTTGAACAAATTATAGCTGAGAACTTCCTTAATCTGGGGAAAGAAACAGGCATTCAAGTCCAAGAGGCACAGAGGACTCCCCTCAAAATCAACAAAAACATATCAATACCACAGCATATCATAATGAAACTTGCAAAATACAAAAAGAGAATTCTGAAAGCAGCTAGAGACAAAAGGTCCTTTACCTACAAAGGTAGACACATAAGGTTAGTAGCAGAACTGTCCACTGAAACTTGGCAGGTGAGAAAGGAGTGTCAAGAAATATCCAATGTGATGAATAGGAAAAATATGCAGCCAAGAATCCTTTATCCAGCAAGGCTGTCATTCAGAATAGAAGGAGAGATAACGACTTTCCCAGACAAACAAAAACTAAAAGATTTTGTGACCACTAAACCAGCCCTGGAAAGAGCCTAATGGAAACTCTCTGACTGCAAACCAACAAAGACTACAAAGGACCAAGGAACATCACCACAAACACAAAATCCACAGATAACACAATGGCACTAAATTCATACATTTCAATAATCACTGTGGAAATAAATGGACTAAATGTTCCAATCAAAAACATAGGATATCAGAATGGATAAAAAAAAAATCCATCTATATACTGCCTACAAGGGACCAATTTTAGACCTGGGGACACATACAGATTGAAAGGGAGTGGATGGAGGATCATCTATCATGCTAGTGGACGTCAAAAGAAAGCCAGAGTAGCCATACTTACATCAGACAAACTAGATTTTAAAACAAAGACTGTAACAAGAGATGAAGAAAAGCATCATATAATGATTAAGGGGTCTATCCATTAAGAAGAGCTAACAAATGTAAATAATTATGCCCCCAAAGTGAAACACCCAAATATGTAAATCGACTTTCACAAACATAAGCAAACTTATTGATAAGAATACCATAATTATAGGAGATTTTAATACTCAATTTAAAGTAAAGGGGGGTGCCTGGGTGGCTGAATCGATTAAGTGTCCGACTTCAGCTCAGGTCATGCTCTTGCTGTTCGTGAGTTCAAGCCCCATGTCGGGCTCTGTGCTGATAGCTCAGAGCCTGGAACCTGCTTTGGATACTGTCTCCCTCTCTCTCTGCCCCCCCCCCCAACTTGCACTCTTTCTTTCTCTCAGAAATAAATAAACATTAAAAAAATTTTAAGTAAAGGGAGGCCCTGGGTGGCTTAGTTGGTTAAGCATCCAACTTTGGCTTAGGTCATGATCTCATGGTTCATGAGTTCGAGCCCCACATCAGTTGCTATCTGTGCTGACAGCTTGGAGCCTGGAGCCTGCTTCAGATTCTGTGACTCCCTCTCTCTCTGGCCCTCCCACACTAGTCATCTCTCTCTCTCTCTCTCTCTCTCTCTCTCTCTCTGTCTCTCTCTCTGTCTCTCTATCAAAATAAAATAAATATTTTTTTTAAAAATTAACAAAAATTAAGCAATGGACAAAACATCTAGACAGAAAATCAAAAAGGGAACAATGGCTCTGAATAACGCATGGAACCAGATAACTTAAAAGATATATTCAAAAAATTTTATCTTAAAGCAGCAGAAGTGCACATGGAACATTCTCCAAAATAGATCACATATTTGTTCACAAATCAGGTATCAATAGTTACAAAAAGATTGAGATCATACCATGCATATTTTCAGATCACAACGCTATAAATTAATGTCAATTCTTCTTAAACTCTTCCCCCAATAATTGGAGAGAACACTTCCAAAGTAATTTACAAGGCTGTTATTTTCCTCATACCAAAGCCTGAAAAGGACACCATGTAAAAAGTAAACTACAGATCAATATATGTGATGAATACAGATTAAAAATTCTCAACTAATATTAGCAAACTGAATTCAACAACACACTAAAACTAATATATACACCATGACCAAGAGGTATTTATCCCTGGAAGGCAAGGTAGTTCAACATATGCAAATCAACAAATGTGGCACAGCATATTAATAGGATGAAAAATAAAAACAGACAAGCCATGTCATCATCTGAGTAAAGGCAGAAGTATTTTACAAAATTCAACATCCTTTCATGACAAAAACTCTCAAAGATTTGATTTAGAAGGAGCATACCTCAAAAATAAAGGTCACATACGGGCTCCAGGGTGGCTGAGTCGGTTAACCATCCGACTTTGGCTCAGGTCATGATCTCTCAGTTCATGCATTTGACCCCTGCATTGGGCTGTGTGCTGACAGCTCAGAGTCTGGAGCCTGCTTTGGATTCTGTGTCTCCCTCTTTCTCTACCCCTCCCCTCCTGACACTCTCTCTCTCTCAAAAATAAATAAACATTAAAAAATAATAAAGGTCACATATAACAGACTTAAAACTAACTTCATACTCAAAACTTGAAAGATTTAAAGCTTTCCTCTAAAAGCAACAAAAATACAGGTGTTCCCTGTCTGAATACTTTTATGCAACATAGTCTTGAAAGTTTTAGCTAGAACAACTATGGAAGACAAAGAAATAAAAGGCATATAAATTGGAAAGGAAGAAGCAAAATTGTGTTTATTTATATATGTTATAACCCTATATATAGAAAACCTTAAGTGTCAACAAAAAAGCTGTCAGAACTTAATCAACAAATTCAGCAAAGTTTCAGAATATAAAATCACCATTCAGAAAACAGTTGTGTTTCTATTTACTAAAAATGAAATATCTGAAAAAAATCACAAATGAGAACTATCCCAAATGGATAAAGAAGTGAGATATATATATATATATATATATATATATATATATATATATGATATACACACACAAACACACTGGACATACACACACACAAACACACTGGAATATTATTCATAAAAAAGAATAAATTTTTTCCATTTGCAACAACATGAATGGATCTAGATGGTATGATGCTATTTAACTCATATGTCGAATTTAAGAAACAGAAAAAATGAAAAAAGAAAGATGAGACAAAGCCCATAAATATAGATGATAAATATAGATGATAAACTGACAATTGCCAGAGGGAGGTGGGTGAGGAATGGGTAAAATCAATGAAGGAAATTAAGGGTACACTTATTGTGATGAGCACTGAATAATGTATAGAATTGTTTAATCATTATATTTACACCTGAAACTAATATAACACTTTGTGTTAATCATCATGAGTAAAAAACTAAGCTGTCTTGTCAACAATAATATCAAATTCAAAAATACTGTGCAATAAATGTAACCAAGAAAGTGAAAGATGAGAGCAACATAAATACTAGACTTTGATGAAAGAAATTAAAGAAAACACAAACAAATGTAAACAAATCCTGAATTCATGGGTTGGAAGAATTACTATTGTTTAAATGCCCATAATACCCAGAGCATCTATATGTTCAATGAAATTCCTATCAAAATTCCAAGGTTATTTTTATATAAATAGAAAAAAAAAACCTAAAATTTGTATGGAACTATGAAGACCCCGAATAGCTAAAGAAAGCATAAGAAAGTAGAACAAAGCTGGAGGCATGACACTTTCTGATTTCAAACTATACTTAAAAGCTAAAGTAATTAACACAGTGTGGTAATGGCATAAAAATATACACATATGCCAATTAAATAGAATAGAAATCCCTGAAATAAACCCATGAATCTATGGTTAACTAATATTTGACAAGGAACTCATATCAACTTAATAGAGAAAGAATAATCTCTTAAAGAAATGATGTTGTGAAAACTGGGTAACCACATGCAAAACAATGAAATTATGGCCCTGTCTTATACCACCCACACAAAATTAACTCAAAATAAATTAAAAACTTGAACATAAGACCAAATACTCTAAAACACTTAGAAGAAAATTTAGGGAAGACGTAATTTGACATTGATTTAGACAAACATATTTTGGATATGACATCAAAAGCCTAAGCAACAAAAGCAGAAATCAACAAGTGCAATTACATCAAATTTAAACAAACAAACAAACAAACACACAAACAAATAAAAATAAAGAACTGCTCAGCAAAAGAAAAAAGTCCAGGGTGCCTGGGTGGCTTAGTTGGTTAAGCGTCTGACTTCGGCTCATGTCACGATCTCGCGGTTTGTGAGTTCAAGCCCCACATCAGGCTCTGTGCTGACAGCTTGCTCAGAGCTTAGAGTCTGCTTCAGATTCTGTCTCCCTTTCTCTCTGCCCCTCCCCGGCTCACACTCTGTCTCTGTCTCTCTTAAAAATAAATAAGCATTAAAAAAAAAAAAGAAAAAAGTCTGCAAAATGATAGAGCACCTAGGGGATGGAAAAAAATATTTGCAAACCATATATCAAATAAGATAATATTAATATTAACTAATATTAATTTTCAAATATATTTTAATATAGTTATATAAATAAAGAACTCCTATAAGTCAATAACAAAAAGTCTGATTAAAAAATGAGCAAAGAAACTGAATAGACATTTTCCAAAGGTATCCAAATGGTCATCAGGTATATGAAGAAATGTTCAGCATCATTAATCTTCAGGGAAGCTTAAATAAAAACTTCAATGATATGTCACCTCACAACAGTTAGAGTAACTGTCCTAGAAAAGGGAAGAGACAACAATGTTTAACATGGATGTGGATGGAGTAAAGGGAACAGTTGTGCACCATTGGTAGAAATATAAATTGGTGTAGTCACTATGGAAAACAATTTTCAGGTTTAAAAAAAATGGATAAATAGATGACAGATAGATAGAGATAAAGATATGTAGATACAGGTACAGATAGTATTGTGCTACATAACTATTGTATGTTATATTATTATATAATTGTTACAAATATAATTACAAATAATATTTATTATATTATTTAATCATGAGGGGAAAAAAGGAAATCCTGCCATTTGCAACAACATGGTTAAACCTTGAGGGTATTAATCTGAGATGAGTTCAGACAGAGAAAGAAAAATACTGTATGATTTCACTTACATGTAATATAAGATCTAAAAGAAAACGTGTAAAATCAGAGTAAAATGGTGATTAGCAGGGCCTGGGGTGTTGTGAAAATGGGATTTATTTAATGGTAAGAATGTGCAACTAGTAGATAAATAAGTTCTGTAGATCTAATGTGTAGCATAGTGATTTTAACGAGCAATATTGTACTACAAACTTAAGAGTTTCTGAGACTAGTTGTTAAATGTTCTCAACACACACACTAAAGAAATGATAATTATGCAAAATGACAGAAATTTAACACTATGGTGGTGACCATATTGCAATATATAAATGTATAAAATAAAACATGTTGTATAGCTTAAACTTACACAATGTTTTATGTCAATTATATATCAAATGAAACTAAATTACATGTTATTTGATCCATGAAAAATAACTGAAAAGGACACAGAGAAGATTTATGTGTTAGTGTTCTCCAGAGAAGCAGAACCAATGTTCAAGACCAAAGGCAGTGTTCTGGCAAAATTCCTCCTTCCTCTGTGTAGGCTAGTCTTACTCTATTAAGGCAGTCAACTGATGGATGAGGTCCACCCACATTTGTAGTGTAATCTGCTTTGGTCAAAATATTCCATTTTAAATGTTAATCTCATCCCAAAACACCTTTACCAAAAGATACGGAATAATATTTGTTCAAATATCTGGGCACCCTGATTCAACCAAGTTGACTCATAAAATTAACCATTACAATTAGAAAGTACATAGAGGAACTTAATGCTCTAATCCATCTGCATCAAACAGACAATAATAGAACATTTCATCCAACAACAGCATAAGGCATATTATTCTCAAGTGCACATAAAATATCCTCCAGAATCGCTCATATATTAGGCCACAAAAGAAGTCTTCAATAATTTTAAAGATTGAAAACATACAAAGGATCTTTCTGATTACAGTAGAATAAAACTAGAATTAAAATACAGAAAAAAACTGGATAAAACCACAAGTATATGGGAATTAATAAATCTCTTAACTAACCAATGGGTTACAAAAGAAATTATAAGGAAAATTTAAAAATACCTTGATACAAAGGAATATTTTTAAAAAGTATACCAGAGATATGTGATATACAAAAGCAATACCAAAAAGAAAAATTATAACTTTAAATGCTTATGGAACAAAGATCTCAATTCAACAGTCTAACTTAACAACGTATTACCTACTGAATATTTCTGTATCCCCCAAAATTTGTGTGTTGCAATCCTAAACCCAGATATAATGGTTTTAGGAGGTGGGATATTATTAGATGATTAGTTCATAAAAACAGAGCACTCATCAGTGGAATTGGTGGCCACTGGTTTAGTTAGAACATTAAGAAAAGAAAAGAAAAGGAATACAATTTGGAAATGAAAAAGTAAAATTATCTCTGCTTAAAAAATACATGATCTTTTATGTAGAAAACACTATATTTGGAAAAAATGGCTGTTAGATCTAAGAAACAGATTTAGCAAAGGTACAGGACACAAATTTAATACTGAAAAATCATTTGTTTTTGTACACTAACATTAAACACTCCAAAAAGTAAGTTAAGAAAATAATTCCACTTATAATAGAAAAGAATGAAATACTTAAGAATAATACTTAATAATAAAATACTTAAGATTAAAAAAAACTGTACTCTGAAAACTACAAAACTGCTGAAACAAATTACAGAAAACACACATTAATGGAAATATATCTCATGTTTATACATCAGAAGATAATATTTTTAAGATGCCAATATTACTCAAGCGGTCTACAGATTTAATACAACTGCAATCAAAATTCCAATTACAGAAATAGAAAAACCCATCCTAAAATTCATATGCAATCTTAATAGACATTTAGTAACCAAAACAATTTTGAAAAAGAAAAAAATGGAGAACTTACGCTTTCTCATTCCAGATTTTAATACAGATGTACAGTAATAAAAAAAATGTAGCACAGGAATAAAGGCAGGCACAAAGACTAATAGATTAGATTAGAAAAAACAGGTAAAACCCTCACGTGTATGGTCAAATGATGTGTGCCAAGGATGCACACACCACTCAATAGGAAAATGACATTGTTTTCAACAAATAATACCTGGAAAACCGGATGTCCACATGCAAACACAGTAGTTGGACCCTTATTTTACAGTGTATACAAAAATTAACTCAAAATGAAGGACCCAACGTTAGAAGCTAAAATTATTAAACTCTTAAATGAATACTTCAAGAAAAACCTTCAAAGCTTTATCCAAACTTTGGATTTGGCATTTATTTCATGAGCATGACAAAAAAATCACATGCAACAAAAGAAAAAAGTAGAGTCCATAAAAATTGACTTTAGTGTGTAAGGGACACTATCAAGAGATTAAAATGTCAACACTCAGAATGGGAGAAAACATTCTATGGGAAGAATTGTGTCCCCTTAAAATTTACATGTTGTATTCTTAACCTCAGTAACTCAGAATGTATTTGGAAACAAATCTTTAAAGAAGTAACTGAGGTAAAATATAGTTACTAGGATGGGCCCTAATTCAATAAAACTATTGTCCTTATAAGTAAAAGAAATTAAAACACATACACATACTATAGGAAGATGTCATGATACCTAAAGAAGATGGCCAAGAAAGAGCTCAAAACATATCAACCCTACTTATACATTGATCTTGGACTTCTAGCTTTCAGAACCATGAGACCTTAGATTACTGTTAGTTGTCGCCCAGTATATGGTATTTATTATGGAAATACTAGCAAAATGATAGAGATTTTGGTACCAGAAGGTGAGGTGCTTATGTAACAAATACCTAAAAAATGTAAAAGCAATTTTGAAAATGGATATTGGATAGAATCTAAAACTAGGTATTTACACAAAGAATACAAAAATACTAATTCAAAGGGATACATGTACCCTGATGTCTATAGCAGCATTACCTACAATAGGTACATTATGGAAGAAGCTCAAGTGTCCATCGACTGATGAATCAATAAAGAAGATGTGATACGTATATACAATGGAACATTTCTCAACCATAAAGAAGAATGAAATCTTGCCATTTGCAATGACATGGAGGGAGCTTGAGAGTATCATGCTAAGCTTAAATAGGTCAGAGAAAGACAAATACCATATTATTCACTCATATGTGGATTTTAAGAAATGAAACAAAACAAATGAGCAAAAGGGAAAGAATAAAACAAAGAGACAAACCAAAGAGCAGACCCTTAACTATAGAGAACAAATTGATGGGTTACCAGAGTAGAAGTGAGTGGGTAGATTGTTTAAATAGAAAATGAGGACTAAAAAATGTACCTGTGATGAGAACAAGGTATTGTATGCAAGGGTTGAATCACTATATTTTACATCTTAAACTAATATTACACTGTATGTTAACTACCTGGAATTTAAATAAAAACTTTAAAAAAATACAATTAATACCTTTTTACTTTAAAAATAGGTTTGAAGTGTATGTTAAAAAAGCTGAGATTTTCTTGAAGTGTCTGTTGATAGAAATGTGAACTGTAGGTGATTATTGAAAGGCTCATAAGTGAGAGACAACTCTAAAGAAAGCTTCTAACATCTTAGAAACATAGATATTCCATAATGAAGAGAATGTTGGTAGAAATATGAATGTTAAAAGTGCTTCTGGTGAGATCTCAGGCAGAAATGAGGAACACATTATTGAAAACTGGGAAAATTGATCCTCGTCATAAAGTGGAGAGTAGCTTGGAAAAATTGAGTTCTAGTTTTTGGAAAATAGTCCTTGTTAGTAATAAACTTAGACATTGAAATGAGAAGGTTTTTTTAAGCAAAGTGTTGAAGGCATGGCCTGATCTCTCCTTAACAATGCAAAACAAAATAGACAAACTGAGGGGGGGGTGTTAATAAACAAACAAACAAACAAACAAACACAGAAAGATTTGAGAAATTCTCAGCCTACCCATACTTCAGAAAATGGTAAAGAGTGCTCTGGAGAAGGCCATCTTGGTGGCTCAATCGGTTAAGTATCCAATTCTTGGTTTCATCTCATGTCATGGTATCACATTCATGAGTTTGATCCCCATGTTGGGCTCTGTGCTGGCAGTGTGGAGCCTGCTTGGGATTCTCTCTCTCTCCCTCTGTCTCTCTGCACCACCCCTCTTTTCACTTCTCTCTCTCTCAAAATTAAAAAACAACAACAACAACAACAAAAGAATGCTCTGGAGAAAACACTAAATGTATGGCTAGACAAAATCTTCTACATAGATTATAGTCTTGTTACTTATGGATTCAATAAACCATCTCAGCAAAAGCCAGAACAGAAATATGGTTATACCAGCAGAAACACTGCCAGTTTTGATGGAAGGAGACAAAGATGAAACAGAATGAAGGAAGGTTGTTGGACTTCTGGTATTCTTTGAGATGGGACAATAGAGCTATATAGTTGTGAACATGTGCTATATCTCAAGAAAAGGGAATAATAACCCCAAAGATGTTTTACAGATTGGTAGAATTGCTACCACCAGCATGAGCCCAGAAGGCAGAGACCAGGGGATCTGTCTCCTCCTTGATTCAAAAGCAGTCAGGGATGACTCACAGGGCTGAGGTTTTGTGGCTGCCAAACATGGCTGAGGCATTAGGGCCACAAGTCTGGTGTGCACAGAAGACAGGGACACGCTGCTGGGCCTGGAGAACAAAACATTGAGCCAAAGAGGATTATTCTGGAGGCTTAATATATGCCTGCTAGGAATTTGCTTGCGACTAATGACCCCTTTCTTCTTTTTTTTTTTTTTTTTAAATTTTTTTTTCAACGTTTATTTATTTTTGGGACAGAGAGAGACAGAGCATGAACGGGGGAGGGGCAGAGAGAGAGGGAGACACAGAAGCGGAAACAGGCTCCAGGCTCCGAGCCATCAGCCCAGAGCCTGATGTGGGGCTCGAACTCACGGACCGCGAGATCGTGACCTGGCTGAAGTCGGACGCTTAACCGACTGCGCCACCCAGGCACCCCCCCTTTCTTCTTTTTAATTTCTCCATTTTGGGGTAGAAATGTCTATGCTATGTTTGTTACACTATTTCAGTTTAAAAGCAAATAACTATTTTGGTATTATAGGTTTACAACTGGAGAGGAGTTTTACATCAGGATGAATCACATCTATAGACACACCCATATGTGGTTTAAATAATATTTAAATGAGATTTTAGACTTAGCGTTGATGTTGGAATGTATTAAGATATTTTGTGGGTGTTGGGATGGGGTGAATGTATTTTGCATGTGAGGAGAATATGAATTTTGGGGCCCCAGGGAATGGAGTATTATGGACTAAATTGTATGTCCCAAAATTTATATGTTGAAGTCCTAACTTCCGGTACCTCAGAATATGACTCTATTTGAAAATAGTCTCTTTAAAGAGGTAATTAAGGTAAACTTATGTCATTAGAGTAAGCTGTAGTCCAATATTACTCGTGTGTTTATAAAACAAGGGGATTGGGAAAGAGGCACACAGAGGAAAGAGCATCTCATGACAGTAGCAGAGAATGGTCATCTACAAACCAAGGAGAGAGGCCTCAGAAAAACAAATATCAACTCTGCAAACACCTTGATCTTCGATCTAGCCTCCAGAAGTGAGAAAATATATTTCTGTTAAGCCACCCAGTCTGTGGCATTTGTTATGTCAGGCCTAGAAAATTAATACACAACCCAATTTTTAAAATAGGGAAGAACTTGAGCAGATATTTCCACAAAGAAGATATACAGATGGTCAGTAAGCACAGGAACAGATGCTGAACATCACTAGTTATTAGGCAAATTAACATAAATCAAAATTACAATGAAGTACTACTCTAGATTCAATACTATGGCTATGACAACAACCACCACCACCACCACCACCACCAATAACAACAACAAATAGTAAATGTTGTTGAGGATGTGGAAAAACTAGAACCATTGTGCATTGCTGGTGGGAATGTAAAATGATGCAGGTTTTGTATCAAATGGCATGACACTTTTTCAAAAATAAAGCATGGCATGCCATTTAATTCAATTCCACTTGAACATATATAGCCAATAGAATTTGAAGTAGGGATTTGAACAGACGCTTGCAAAACCATGTTTGTAGCAGAATTATTCATAGTAGCCATAAAGTATAAACAGTCCAAATGCCCATCAATGAATGAATGGATAAACAAAATGCAGTGTATATATACAATAAAATACTTTTTAGTCATAAAAAGTGAAAACTTGGTACATGATACAATATAAATGGACCCTGAAATTAATCATGCTAAGTGAAATAACCCAGACAAAAAAGGACATATATGTATTACATTTATATGAAGTACCTAGGATAAGTCCAAAGTAAATTAGTGATTACCATTGACTGGAAAGAAGGGATAATAATACAGAGTATTATTGTGCATATTGTGCATATTATGCAGAGTATGCATAGTTGTGACGGGTGCACATTGTGCATGCACTCAATGTCACTAAATTGCACAATTAACATAGTTAAAATTGTAAATTTTATCACTATAAAAAAAGATTATCATGATAAAGTCAATTCTATTTTATGGTTTATATCTATATATTAGATATATTAATTTATTCCTGGACTTTAATTTCTATTCTATTTTATATGTCTAGTGTAATGCCAATACCACAATGTTTTGAATACATTGGCTTTGAGGTAATTTTGATATTGGGGAGTATGAGTCTTCCACTTTTGTTTTTCTTTCTCAAAATTGTTTTGGCTATTCATAATTACTTGCAATTTTATAGGAATTTGAGGATCAGCTTTTCAAATTCTGCAAAAAAGGTTTTCGAATTTTTGATAAGGGTGGCATTGTATCTGTATATTGCTTTGGGTATTATTTCTGTATTCAGCATATTAGGCTTTCCACTTCATGAACACAGGATGTCTTTCCATTTATTTAGGTTTTTAAGATATTTTTCAACTGTATTTTGTTTTCAGTTCACAGGACTTGTTCTTTTCTTAAATTTAGTCCTTGTTATTTTAGTCTTTTGCATATCACTGTAAATATAATTACTTCAAAAATCTTTCTTAATCTTTTTATATTGTTTATTCCTGGTTTTTGTACAGAGACACAGCTCAGTTTTGTATTGATCTTGTAACTTTTAGCTATGCACTATTCATTCCTTCACTCTAGCATCAATTTTGTGCATTCTTTGGTATTATCTTTTTGTAGGATCAGGTAAACTGTGAAGACAATATTCTTTTTTTCTTTTCAAATTTGATATCTTATTTATTTTCCTTTCTAGTTGCCCTAGCTAGAACTTCCAGTGCAATGTTGAATAACAGTAGTGAAGTGGCATCTTTGTATTCCTGACCTTTGTGGGAAAAGTCACAGGCTTTTATCATGGAATTTGATGTTTGCTATGTGTTTTTTTTTTTAATGTATGTGCTTAATTATGTTGAGGAAGTTTCCTTGTTTTCCTTGTTTTATGAATATTTTTATTGTGAAATGGTGTGGAATTTTTTCAAATGACATTTTTGTGTCCATTGAAATAATCATGTTTCCCCCTTTTAGTTTATTAATGTACTATGTTACATTAATTGACTTTCCTATGATGAGCTAACTTTGCATTTCTGGGATAAATCCCACTTGGACATGGTGTATAATCCTTCCAATATGCTGCTGAATTAAATATGTTAGTGTTTTGTTAAGGATTTCTGTATTTATATTTATCAAGAATATTGGTATATCCTTTTTTGTGATGCCTTGTTTGGCTTTGGTATCAGAGTAATGCTATTCCTATAGAAGGGATTAGGAATTGTCTCTCTTCATTTTTTTTTTCAGAAGAGTTTAAGAAAGATTGGTGATAATTATTTAAATGTTTGGTAGAATTTATCAGTAAGTTCATCTGGTCCTGGAGTTTTCTTTCTTGGGAGGTTTTGATTACTGATTCATTCTCTTATTTAGTTATAGGTCTGTTGGGATTTTCTTTTTGAGTAATTTTAGGTTGTTGGTATGTCTCTAGGAATATGCCAATTTGCCAATTTTAGTGATCTCTTTATTTTTCTTTCTGCTTTCAGTTGTTTCTTATCTTTCCTTTGTCAGTATAGCTAAAGATTTGTCAATTTTGTTTCTCTTTTCAAAGACCCAGTTTTTCCTTCCTTTGACTCTCATTAATGGTTCTCTAGCACAGAGATAATTTAAATGTGCTGAAATCTGTTTTTCCATTGCACTTAAACATATATAACATAACATTTAGCATTCTGTGTCATTAAGTACATTCACATAGTTGTGCAACCTTGGCCACCCTCCATCACCAGATTTTTTCATCTTACACCCCTGAAACTCAGTTGTCATTTATTACTAACTCTCAACTTTTTCCTCTTCACAGCCTCTGGCAATCACCATTCTACATTCTGCCTCTATAAATTTGACTCATCTAGATATCTCATTTAAGTGGAATCACAATATTTGTCCCTCTGTGAGTGTCTTATTTCACTTAGAAGAGTGTCTTCAAGGTTAACCTATGTTGTAGCTTGCAGCAGTGTTCTGAATTCCCTTTACTTTAAAGAATAAATATGAGGGTTGATGGGGGTGGGAGGAAGGGGAAAGTGGGTTATGGGCATTGAGGAGGGCACCTGTTGGGATAAGCACTGGGTGTTGTATGGAAACCAATCTGACAATACGTTTCATATAAAAAATAAAAATAAAGAATAAATAGTATTCTATTTATGTATATATCGCTTCTATGGACTGAATAGTGTCCTCTCAAATTTATGTATTAAATCTTTAACCTCCAATGTGACTATATCTGCAGATAAAGTCAAGAAGTAATGAAACGTAAATAAGTCCATAAAGTAGGACTCTAATGATATAGGACTGTGGCCTTTATATAAAGAGGAAGAGAGATCTCATTCTCTCTGCTGTCTGAGTACATAGGAAGAAAGATGTCATCTGTAACCCAAGGAGAGATCCCTAACCTTGATATTGATATTGATATTGATATTGATATTGATATTGGGTTTCTCACCTCCAGAACCGTGAGAAGATAAATTTTTGTTGTTTCAGCCACTAGATTATGGTATTCTGTTATGGAAGCCCAAGTAGACAAATACAATCATATTTTCTTTATTCCTTCTTCTGTCAATTGACTCTTGAGTTGCTACCATCTTACTATTCTGAGTAGCGTTGGTATAAACATTGTATACAAATATATGTTTTAGTCTCTGGTTTCAGTTATTTTAGGTATATATCCAGAAATGAAATTTTATGCGATGTGTAATTATTTGAGAACCTGCCATTCTATTTTCCATAGCAGGTATACCATTTCCCATTCTCACTAGCAATGTGGGTGTCCCAATTTCTCCATATCCTTGCCAACAATTTTTCATTTAATTTATTTCATAATACTGACCA
Source organism: Lynx rufus (assembly GCF_022079265.1). Taxonomy (NCBI): domain Eukaryota; kingdom Metazoa; phylum Chordata; class Mammalia; order Carnivora; family Felidae; genus Lynx; species Lynx rufus. The sequence goes on along the minus strand of NW_025814828.1, from coordinate 50,253,723 downwards.
TACAATGTGAAATGATATATAATTGTGGTTTTAGTTTTATTTCTCTAATAACTAGTGATGTTCAGCATTTTTTCATGGGCTTGTTGGGCATTTTTATATCTTTAGAAAAATGTATGTTCTATTCTTTTGCCCTTTTTAAATTGTTCTGTTGTTGCTGACTGTATATATTATTTATAGTTATTGAATATTAATTTCTTATCAAATATATTACTTGAAAATATTTTCTTACATCACCTGGGTTGCTTTTTTCTCTGTTTATAGTGCTCTTTGATGCACAAAAGTGCCTATTTTTGATGAAGTGCAATTTATCTATTTTTTGGTTTCCTTTTCTTTTGTTTGCATATTCATAAAATCATTGCCAAATTTTTGACCATGAATATTTTACTATTTTCTTCTAGAAGTTTTTGATCCATTTTGAGTTAACTTTTTTATGGCAAAGGTCTAACTTCATGTTTTACAAGTGGATATTCAGTTTTACCAATAAAGTTTTACCAATGATGTTTGCTTAAAAGACTGCCCTTTTCTCATTGAGTTATCTTGACACCTTTGGTAAAAAGTCATTTGACTATATATGTGAGAGTTCTGTGGAGAGTTCTCTATACTATTCCATTGGTGTATATGTCTGGTTTGGTGTCAGTATCACAATGATTTTATTAACATTACTTCGTATTAAGTCTTGAAATCAGGAAATACAATACCTTCCTTTTGTTTTTCTTTTATTATTTTGACTATTTGAAATCCCTTCTGATTCAACATGAATTTGGGACAGATTTTTCCGTTTTATTTTTCCAATTATTTATTTTGAGAGAGAGAGAGAGAGAGAGAGATAACAAGCAGGGGAGGGCCAGAGACAGGGAGGGAGAGAGAGAATCCCAAGCAGGCATGGACAGCATGGAGCCCATTGATATCTTAGCAGTGTTAAGTCTTCCAGTCCATGAACACAAAATACTTTTTCATTTACTTGTTTCTTCATTAATATTTTGTTGTTTTCAATGTACAACTGTTTTCCTCCCCAGGTTAAATTTATTCTTATGAATTTTATTCTTTTTGGTATAGAAACGATGCAAATATTGATTTTTTTTCCAACTACTGTGATAGGTTTGTTTATTCTAGCAACTTTTGTATGTCCTTAATCTATAGAGTTTTCTACATTTAAGATCCTGTTGTCTGCAAATAGATATACTTTTACTTCCTCTTTTCTAATTTGGTTACATTTATTTTTTTTTTCTAGCCCAAATGCTCTATCTAGAAATTACATACTCAAGTAGAAGTGGCAAAAGTCTACATCCTTTTCTTGTTCTTAATATTAGAGGAGAATCTAGCTTTTTACTATTGAGTATGATGTTATCTGTGAGTTTTTCATATTTGTCCTTACTTATGTTGAAGTAATTTTTTTCTACAGTTGTCCTTCCTTATCCAGGGTTTCACTTTATGGTTCTAGTTACCATGGCCAGCCACAGTCTAGAAGCAAATAATCCTCCTTCTGATGTACAGTCAAGTCAATAGTAACCTAATACTATGTTACATAGCCTATGACATTCACTTCACTTCATCTCATCACATAGGCATTTTATTATCTCACATCATCACAAGAAGTGTGAGCACAGTACAATAAGATATTTTGAGAGAGAATGAGAGCTCACATTCACATAACATTTATTACAGAATGTTGCTATAATTGTTCTATTTTATTATTAGTTATTGCTCATCTTTTACTTTTACTAATTTGTATATCAAAATTTCATCATAGGTGTGTATGTATGTAAGTGTAGGCACAAACATAACATATATAGGATTTAATATTATTCATGATTTCAGGCATCCACTGGGGGTCTTGGAATGTATCCCATGTGAATAGGGGCAGAAAACTATATTTCTAGTTTTTTTTATTTTTTTATGTTATGAAAGTGTATTAGGTTTGTCAAAAGCATTTCTACATCGAGATGATTTATTCCCCTTCACTCTGTTAATGTGGTAAACTAATTGTGTTAGTTGATTTTCATATGTTAGACCATCTTTGCGTTCTAGGAATAAATGCAACTTGCCTGTAGTATATAATCCTTTTAATATGCTGTTGAATTTGTTTTAATAGTATTTTGTTGAGGGGTTTTGCTTCGATATTTATAAGGAATATTGGTCTCTACTTCTCTTTTCTTGAAGTAACTTTGTCTGGCTTTCTTATTAGGCTAATTCTGCCCCTGTTGATTAAATTAAGAAGTGTTCTCTACTCTTTAATTGCTTGGAAGATTCTGAGAAGGATTGGGGTTATTTATTTACTTTTTTACATGTTTGATAGAATTCACCAGTTCTATCTGGTTTTGGCCTTTACATTTTTGGGAAGTTTTTGAATATCGATTCAATGTTTTTACTACATATAAGTCTATTTACACTTTCTATTTCTTCATGATTCTACATGCTAGGCTGTGTTTCTAGGAATTTGTTCACACCAACTAGAATATACAATTTGTTGGTGTGCAATTGTTCATTGTACTGTGTTTTAATCAATTAGTCCTGTAAAATCAGTATCAATACTATCCCCTTCATGCCTTATTTTAGGTATTTGAGTCTTTTTTCCAGACAATTTAGCTAAGCATTTGTCAATTTTGTGAATATTTTCAAAATAGTCTTAGTTTTATTAATTTTACCTACTTTTTGTAATATCTTTTATTTATCTCTTCATTATTTCCTTCCTTCTGCTAGTATGGGGTTTAGTTTTCTGTTGTTTTCTAGCTTCATAAGTTGCAATGTTGCGTTACTGATTTGAAATCTTTCTTAGTTTTTAATGTAAACATTTATGTAGTATTTTTCACTTTGGACACTGCTATCAGTCCTCATAAGTTTTTTTTATGTATTATTTTTCTTTTAATTCATTTAAACATATTGCCTAATTTCACTTTTGATTTTCTCTTTGACTCACTGTTTAAGAGAGTTTGGTAAAACTTTAATATCTGACATCTAACATCACTCCATTGTGTTTTGGAAGAGAGCTTGTGTGGTTTCAACATTTTTATATTTGAAACTCATTTTTGGCCCATGTATAAACTATTCTTGATAATATTCTATGTCCAATTGAGAAGTGCATTCTTCTGTTATTGGGTGTAGTGTTCTATAAACTTTTATTAGTTTGATGTAGTTTATAGTTTTAATCAATTCCTCTATCTCTTACTGATTTATATAGATATTCTACCTATTATTGAAAATGGTGTATTTATGACTCCAACTATTATTTTAGAACTGGTTGTTTCTTTCCTCAAGTTTGCCAATGTTTGCTCTTATATTAAGATTCTGTTTTTTTTTTTTTCTGAGTCTGGATATGTTTATAATTGTAATATCCTTTAAAATTTTTACTTTTTAAAGTTTTTATTTAAATTCCAGTTAGTTAGCATAGTGTTATATTCGTTTTGGGTGTACAATACAGTGATTCAACAATCCCAAACCTCATACTGTACTCATCAAAATGAGTGAACCCCATTTTCTACTTACCCTGTCCCCCCACCTACTTCCCTTCTGGTAATCATTAGTTTTTTTTTTGTTTGTTTGTTTGTTGAATTTGAGAGAGAGAGAGAGATAGCATGCATGAGAACAGGAGAGGAGCAGAGGGAGAGAAAGAGAATCTTAAACAGGTTCCATTCTCAGCACAGAACCCAAAGTGGGGCTGGATCCCATGAATCTGGGGTCATGAGCTGAGCCAAAATCTGGAGTTGGATGCTCAATCGACTGAGCCATCGAGGCACCCCACATCAGATTGTTCTTTTTCATTTAGAGTCTGTTTCTTGACTTCCTTCTCTCTCCGTCTTTCTTTTTTGTAAGTAGATTTATTTAATTTGAGAGAGACAGACCAGGGGAGGGGGCAAAGAGAGAGGGAGAGATAATCCCAAGCAGACTCTGGGTTGTCAGTGCAGAAACTGATGTAGGCTCAATCTCACAAACTGCGAGATCATGACCTGATCTGAAATTAAGAGTTGGATACTTAACTGACTGAGCCAACCAGGCAACTCAGAACTCTCTCTTTTATTTTCCCCTTCACTTTTTTTTAATTCCACATATTAGTGAAATCATATGGTATTTGTCTTTCTCTGACTGAGTTATTTTGTTTCACATTATACACTCTGGCTCCATTCATGTCATTGCAAACGACAAGATTTCATTCCTTTCTTTGTAATATTTATTTTTTTATTTTTAATTTAAAAAAATTTAATTTATTTTCGAGTGAGAGAGAGACAGAGTGTGAGTGGGGGGAGGGGCAGAGAGAAGACACAGAATTTGAAGCAGGGTCCAGTCTCTGAGCTGCCAGCACAAAGCCCGGTGTGAGGGTTGAACCGAATCTTAACCAACTGAGCCACCCAGGAGCCCCCAATATTTATTTATTTTGAGAGAGAGGGAGAACAAGTGGAGCAGGGGCAGAGAGAGAGAGAGAAAGACAGAGGATCTGAAGTGGGCTCTGTGCTGACAGCAGTGAGCCTGATGTGGGGCTTGAACTCATGAACCATAAGATCATGACCTGAGCCAAAGTGAAACTCTTAACCAACTGTGCCACCCAGGTGACCCTAGATTTCATTCTTTTTAAGGACTGAATAATCTGAATAACTTTCTATTCTGATACACACACACACACACACACACACACACACATCACAGCTTTATCCATTCATGAATCAATGAGCTTCTTCCATATTCTTGGCTATTATTAGTAATGCTGCTATAAACATAGTGATGCATATATCCTTTTGAATTGCTCTTCTTGTATTTTTTGAATAATACCCACAAATGTCATTTGCTTGATGATAAGGTAGTTTTATGTTTAAGTTTTTGAGGCACTTCCATACTGTTTTCCAGAGAGGCTGCACCAGTTTGCAATAAAACAAATAGTACAAGAGAGTTCTTTTTTCTCCACATCCTTGCCAAAACCTGTTGTTTCTTGTCTTGTCGATTTTTGCCATTCTGACAGGCATGAGGTGATATCTCATTGTAATTTTGATTTGAATTTCCTTGATGATAAATGATGAGTGTCTTATCATGTGTCTGTTGGGCATCTGTATGTCTTCTTTGGAAAATATGTCTATTCATGTTTTCTAACAATTTTTAATTGGACTATTTGTTTTTTGGGTGTTGAACTTTATAATATTTTGTTTTGTTTTAGGAGTACAATTTGGTGATTCATCACTTTCATATAGCACCCAGTGCTCACCACAACAAGTGCCCTTCTTAATATCCATCACCCATTCAGGCCATCCCCCTGCCCACCTCTCCTCTAGGAACCCGCAGTTTGTTCTTTATACTTAAGAGTCTCTTAGGGGTTGCCTCCTTCTCTTTTAACCTCCTTCCTCTTTGTTCATCTGTGTTTTTTTTGGTTTCTGTTTTATTTTTTTAATGTGTATTTATTTTTGAGATACAGGAAGAGACAGAACAGGAGGCAGGCAGGGGCAGAGAGAGAGGGAAACACAGAATCCAAAGCAGGCTCCAGGCTCTGAGCTGTCAGCACAGAGCCTGACACTGGGCTCAAACCCACGAACCATGAGATCATGACCTGAGGCAAATTCGGACGCTTAACTGACTGAGCCACAAAGGCGCCCCTGTTTTGTTTCTTAAATTCCACACATGAGTGAAATCATATGGTATTTGTTTTTCTCTGATTGACTTATTTCACCTAGCCTAATACACTCTAGTTCCATCCATGTCATTGTAAATGGCAAGATGTCATTCTTTTTGATGACTAATATTCCATTGTATATATGTTCTGTATCTTCATTATCCCTTCATCAGTCAATAGATATTTGGGCTATTTCCATAATTTGCTTATTGTTGATAATGCTGCTATAAACATCAGAATGCATGTGCCCCTTCATTCAGTATTTTTGTATCCTTTTATGGTTTGTCTCCTTTTTTTTTTCTTTTCCCCTATGTTCACCCATTTTGTTCCTTAAATTCCACACGTTAGTGAAATTATATGGTATTTATCTTTCTCTAACTGACTTATTTCACTTAGCAAACTACACGCTAGATCCATTCACATAGTTGCAAACGGCAAGATTTCCTTTTGTTTGGTGGCTCAGTAATATTCCATTGTATATCTATACAACATCTTCTATAACCATTCATCACTTGATGGACATTTGGGATCTTTCCATAATTTGGCTATTGTTGATAATGCTGCTATAAACATTGGAGTGCATGTGCCCCTTCAAATCAGTATTTTGGAATCCCTTGGAAAAATACTTAGTAGTGCAATTGCTGAGCTGCAAGGTATTTCTATTTTTTGTCATTTTGAGGAAACTCCATACTGTTTTCCAGAGTAGCTACACCATTGAATTCTCAAAACAGTGTTAGAAGTTTCCCTTTTCTCTGCATCTTTGCCCACATGTGTTGTTCTCTGTTTTGTTAATTTTAGTCATTCTAACATGTGTGAGGTGGTATCTATTTGTAGTTTTGACTTGCATTTCCCATCATTTCAGATGATAAGTGATGTTGAGCATCTCTTCATGTGTCTTTAGCTATATGTATGTCCTTTTTGGAAAAAAAAAAGTCTTTTCATGTCTTCTGTGCATTTCTTAACTATATTTTTTTGGGGGTGGTGTTGAGTTTGATAATTTCATTAGAGATTTCGTATTAACCCTTTATCTGATATGTCATTTGCAAATATCTTCTCCCATTTTGTAGGCTACCTTTTAGTTTTGTTGATTGTTTCCTTCACTTTGCTTTTTAGCTTGATGAAGTCCAAATAGTCCATTGTTGCTTTTGTTTCTCTTGCCTCAGATTTGTCTAATAAGAAGTTGCTATGGCTGATGTCAAAGAAGTTGCTGTCTTTGTTTTCCTCCAGTATTTTACTGTTTCCTATCTTACATTTAGGTTTTTCATCCATTTAGAATTTATTTTTGTGTCTTCTGTAAGAAAGTGGTTCAGTTTCATTCATCTGCAAGTTGCTGTCCAGTTTCCCTAACACCATTTGCTGAAGAGACTGTCTTTTTTTCCAATATTCTTTCCTGCTTTGTCAAAAATTAGTTGACAATATAGTTGTGGATTTATTTCTGGGGTTTCTATTGTGTTCCATTAGTCTATGTGTTTGTTTTTGTGCCAGCACAATGCTGTCTTGATTACAACTTTGTAATATAACTTGGAGCACAGAATTGTGAAGCTTCAAGCTGTGTTTTTCTTTTTCAGAGTCTTTTGTGGTTCCACACAAATTTTGGGATTGTTTATTCTAACACTGTGGAAAATGTTGGCACTATTTTGTTATGGCATTGAATGTGTAGATTGATTATGGTAGTATAGACATTTTAACAATATTTGTTCTTCAAATCCATGAACATGGAAGGTTTTTTCCATTTCTTTGTGTCATGTTCAATTTGTTTCATCAGTGTTCTATAGTTTTCAGAGTACAAATATTTTACCTCTTTGGCTAGGTTTATTCCTAAGTGTTTTACGGTTTTTTGTGCAATTGTAAATGAGATTGATTCCTGGACGTCTTTGCTGCTTCATTATTGAAAATAGAAATGCCTCAGTATGTTGATTTTGTATCCTGCAACTTTACTGAATTCGTGTATCAGGTCTAGCAATGTTTTGTTGGAATCTTTCAGGTTTTTTTCATAGAGTATTGTTTCATCTGTGAGTAGTGAAAGTCTGACTTCTTCCTTGCCAATTTGGATATCTCTTATTTCTTTTTGTTATCTGATTGCTAAGGCTAACACTTTCAGTACTATGTTAAATAGCAATGATGATAACGGATATCTCTGTCTTGTTTCAGGTTGTAGAGGCAAAGCTCTCAGTTTTTCCCCATTGAGAATATTAGCTATGGGTCTTTCATATATGGCCTTTATGATGTTGAGGTTTGTTCCCTTTATCCCTACTCACTTGAGAATTTTTATTGAGAATGATGCTGTAATATGTTAAATGCTTTTTCTGTATCTATTGAGAGGATCATCTGTTTTTTCATCCTTTTATTTATTAATGCGGTGTGTCATGTTGATTGGTTTCTGAATAGTGACCCACACTTGCTATACAGGAATAAATTCCACTTGACCACGGTGAATGATTTTTAATGCGCTTTGGATTTGGGTTTCTAGCATCTTATTGAGAATTTTTGCATTCATTTTCATGAGGAATATTGGCTTGTAGTTTTCTTTTTTGTGGAATCTTTATGTGATATATTATCAGAGCAATGCTGACCTCATAGAATGAATTTGGAAAATTTCATTCTTTTTCTATTTTTTGGAATACTTTGAGAAGAATAGATATTAACTCTTCCTTAAATGTTTGGTAGAATTCATTTGTGAAGTCATCTGACCCTGGGAATTTTTTGATTACTAATTCCATTTCTTTGTTGGTTATCAGTCTGTTCAACTGTTCTATTTCTTCCTGTTTCAGTTTTGGTGGTTTATATTTTTCTAGGAATTTGTCCATTTCTTCCATGTTGTCCATTTTTTGGCATATAGTTTTTCACAATATTCACTTATACTTGTTTGTATTTCTGTGGGGTTGGTTGTTATTTTTCTCTCTTGTGTGATTTTATTTTTGTGGGCATTTTTTCTTTTCTTTTTAATAAGTTTAGGTAGAGGTTTTTCAATTGTATTAATTTGTTCAAAGAATCAGATCCTGTTTCCATTGATCTCTTTTCTTGTGTATTTAGTGGCTATATCATTTATCTGCTTACAAGGGAAAACCCATAAGGCTACCTGGAAATTTCTCCACAGAATCGTGGTGAAACAGAATAGAGTGGCATGATATATCAAAGTGCTGAATGGTATAAATCTGCAACAAGACTACTCTAGGAAGGCTATTATTCAGAATAGAAGGAGTGATAACGAGTTTCTGACAAACAATAACCAAAGTATTTCATGACCACTAAACCAGCCCTGCAGTAAATATTAAAGGGAATACTTTGAGTGCAAAGGAGATATCAAAAGTGAGAAAGTCAAGACAGGAACAGAAAAAAATCTCCAAAAAAAAAATGACAAACAAGTCATAAAATGTCGATAGGTAAATATTTATCAATAATTTCTTTTAATGTAAATTGACTAAGTGACTAAATGCTCCACTGAAAAGATATAAGGTGACAGGATGGATAAAAATGCAACACCCATCTATATGTTGCCTACAATAGACTCATTTTAAGTCAAAAGACACGTACAGATTGAAATTGAGGGGATGGAGAAACATTCATCAAGCAAATAGGTGTGAAAGGAAAACCAGAATAGGAATAATTATATTGGCAAACTAGACTTTAAAACAAAGGCTCTAACAAGAAGCAAAGAAAGGCATTATATAATCACAATGTTGACAATCCAACAAAAAGATATAACACTTGTGAATATTTACACACCCAGCAGGGGACTTTAGCATATAGAATATATATAACCATTAATAACAAACATAAAGGAACTAATTGATAACTATACAATAATAGCAGGGGATTTAGCATCCCACTTACATCAATGAAAGGATCATCTAAAGAGCAAATAAACAAGGAAGTAATGACTTTGAATGGCACACTGGACCAGATAAACTCAAGAAATACAGAATACATATTTTTTTTCATGTGCCTAGAGTACATTGTCCAAAATAGGTCAAATATTAAGTCACAAAACTTGCCTCAACAAATACAAAAAATTGCAGTCGTACCATGCATCTTTTCTGACCACAACACTATGAAGCTAGAAGTCAACCAGAAGAAAAAAATCTGGAGAGATCACAAATGCGTGGAATTTAAACAACATGCTACTAAACAATGAATTGATTTACCAGGAAATAAAAGAAGAAATTTTAAAAAGTACATGGCAACTAATGAAAATGAAAACGACTTGAAACAATTATTTTGAATAGAATCTTTAAAACTGCTCAAACATTCTAGAAAAATGTAAAATAATGTATATATACATATATATGTGTGTGTGTATATATATATATATATATATATATATATATATATAAATTGTATATTATATATCCACCCCAAGACATATCTTTATCATGCAGGAAAACACTTAATAAGTGAGAACTGTTTAAAGAGCTTTTATTCTTGTTCTATATGGGTCAACTTCTGTGACCATTAAAGGTACAAAGATGTGACCTGAATTGTGATGAATTTTATATCTGACGCAAACATTATTCTTAGTCTTCTGCCAAAGTTAATAAATCTGTTCAAATCATAAACTTTTTCAGAGCTGGAAGAGATTCTGTAGCTTAGAAACAATTTGTTTCAACTGTAATCAGTTATCTTCTCTTTTTTCAAATGTATCTTAATTTTTGGTTTAGAGTCTTGACCTTAGAAGATATGCAACAAGTGATAATTTATGACTGGCAGCCCTGAGATGGTAATTGGCTTGCCCAAAGTCACAAGAGCATTTAGAGAGAGCTAGGGCCAGAACCCACATCTCCTGATGCTCAATGACTAATTTTTCAAGATAGTTATATAAATTGTCCTAATCATAGTAGCTATTGTCACAAATTTAATGTGCATATAATAAACTTAAATTTTTCAATTTTGAAGTAGGTTAAAGATGACCACCATTTCTTTGAATGTCTTCACTGAAAGTTGTAGTCAACATTTCCTCTTAAATCTATGCACTTTCTGACTTCTTGACCAATGGAATATGTTAGAAGTGACAGTGTAGCAGTTACAGGTGCGGATCTTAAGAGACTGGATGTCTCTACTTCCTGTGTTTTGGTACATTCACTATTAGAGAGATGTGAGCTAACATAAAAGTATGACTATGCTGAGAGTGCTGTTCTATTAGAAGTCCAAGCCACATGTAGAGGAAGTAGTGGATGTGGTGCCATGTGCACCAAGGCACCAGATATATGGGTAAGTAAAATCAGTTGTCATGGAAGTAAATCCTTCAGATTCATATGTCTGATTTGATGCCACATGGATCAGGGCCCAACAGCCTGGATATTTTTTCTCAAAACTTGACAGCCTTAAAACCAGACAATATAATAAAATAGTTCTTTGTTTTAAGTAGCCAGTTTTGAGGTCATTTGTTCTGCAGCAGTAGATAATCAAAACACATGCAAAAAAAAAGTAGTATTATTAATCAAAAGTAACACTTATTAACTACTTACTATGTGTTAGGCATTGTAACTTTCCATGCATGATGTCATTTAATACAACAATCTTCAGTCATTTTCTTAATCTAGCTATTGTTTATTCATCCACGATTTTTAGCTAAAGCATCACTTTTTCAAGAAAGGTTTCTTTTACTTCCATGACTAGATAAATTTCCTGTATTATATGCTTTTACAACACTATGTATCCAAGTTTTTGATACATATCATAATTTTAATTTTGCATTTATTTTTGTTATCTCCATATACCACCAGTGCCTAGTACAGTACCAAGCTAATAAGCATGTTCAACATGTGTGTATCAATTATTATTTTTACATAAGAAATTAAGTAAAGAGAGGATAATTAATTTTCTCAAGCTCATACAGCAAGCTTGTACTTGAGCTTAAACATATCTAATTTTGCAGTGCAAGTTCTTAACCACTAAACCCTTCCTCTATGGAGTGAAATTCTGGCGCAATTAATCTACAACAAAGGACAATATAAAAGTCATGAGTGTTGGACATACATTTTTATATGATGCCATTGCAACATATTAAACTTTCTTTGATTTTGAAAAAGTTTTTATTTATTTTGAGAAAGAGAAAGAGAGACAGAGACAGAGAGAGAGAGACAGAGAGTAGGGGAGGGGAAAAGAAAGAGGAAGAGAGGGAACCCCAAGCAGACTCTATGCTGTTAGTGCAGAGCTGAACACAAGGCTCAATCCCACTAACTGTGAGATCTTCACCTGAGCCAAAATCAAGAGTCAGATATTTAACCAACTGAGCCACCAGTGCGCCAAAGCTTCTCTCATTTTTTTAAAGGAATACCAAAGTAAATTTCTATTTCCTGAGACTGTTGTGAAGAATATATAATACACAGTTTATAAATCAAAATGCATGTAAGGCATACTAGATGGTGGCATACTGGATGACACAGATGCACAGTGACTAAGAAATAATATTAAATACATAATGTATCCTTTTTCTCCCAGAGTGTAAGTTTCTCTCATTGACAGATATGAAGAATTTTAAAAGCTGTGTACTCAGTTCATTAATATAACTTACAAAATTGCCCAAGATTTACTTGAAAATGTTAGCTGTGTTATTTCACATTACTCCACCCCAAAGAAAGACCAGCAAGTAATTGGATAGAGCTTTTCCATTACAAAGCCAACTTATTTTTTTTCAGTCTGCCATTTATTCAATATTTAACTACTAAATATTTATTTAAATATTATACTGAGTCAAATAAGAAACTCTCATTGACCTCTGCATAACAAACTGAAGTGTATAGAAGAAGGGGAACAAAAATGGGCTCTTCTGTCAGACAAATCTGACTATGAATCTTAGTTCTGAAAATTATTAGCTGTGTAGCTTGGAGCATGTTGCCTAACTGTTCCAGGTATCATCTATTTCTTCATCTGTAAAGTGAATAAAGTAATAGTATTTCACTCATTACAGTGTTTTAACTATTAAAGAAAATAGCCCATGTAAAGCACTTGACAACTAATTAATAAATGTTAGTTATATTAATAATGATGCAGATGATGATAAAGATGTTCTAAGAAGTAACTGTTGTAGTAGGAAGACAAAAAACCCCTATGGTGCTATAATTCTTGTAGAATATTTAGATAATACAAGCCACATAAGAGTTTGAAATGAGCAGAATATAACCTTCTCTGTTTCTACTGTTTTTCTCCCATGCCCACAACATGAATATATTACATACACACACACACACACACACACATACACACTTGCATACACACCAGGTAATAGTGTCAGATTTCCAAAAAATGTTTAACATCTCTTCAAGCACAAGGGATATGGGCTAGAAATTTTCCCAGTAGACTTCAGACATTTCAAAGAGGCAGGACATATGTTCTATAGTAAGCAGCTCCTAGACTAGTTAAATTACAGCCATATGGGTGATGCATTTTAAAAAGGACAACCTCTTTACAAAACCATGGAGAGAAAGCAAATAAAATGCAGATGCAAGAATGAATACTGACCTTTCATTTTCAGCTTTTAAAAAAAATATTGAACTGTGTTAACTCTCAGAAAACTAAACACCAAACTCCAAATGTTCCCTTTCCTTCTGTATGCATCTATGTATGTATGAATGTATGCATGTATATACATACATATAAACACCAACACATAGGGTTTTATTCCTATAGTTAATCTAGCAATAGCAAAAGTAGGTTTATAAACATGTATAAAGATCACTATGTTGTTTTAGGCCCTTTTACTTTTTATAAATACGAATGAGGATACACATAAATATCTACTTGGCACCATGTATAAGGCAGAAAACTACTTAATAAATTAATATATGGTCTTTTGGTCTTTGAATATTATAAATGATTTTTTAAATCAAATATAGTGCTTCAAAGTACAGGAAAATTGGCTTTAAATCACACTGATTGTACTAAAATATTTACTTTCTTTTCAAACCTCATCTTAAATACCCAATCACAAACTTTCTCCATATTCACTTGTTTGCAACTAGTGTTTTCTTCTGAATTGAATGGCATTTTCTTTGTGACTTCTGCATGCCATGATGCCTGCATATAGCTACCTGTACCTTTGTCCTGTTTCCAATAATAGATAGTAGTGATGAGGGCAAAAACCTTAACTCATCTTTATATCTTTATCCACCAAATCTACTCTGATTCTGTCCTTGCTCAAAAACCATTTCATTAACAGGAATTGCCATTCCATATTTTGTTAAAGATAATGCTAGTTAACATGCAGACTGTTACTATTATGCAGCTGTTATCACACACAAAAAATTTTAAAAAAACACCTTAAATAGCAAACATTCCATTTTCTTGCTCACATATCTATAGTTTAACCATAGCTGTATGTAGGATACCAGACATTACTTTTTAAGAACTAGGATTTTTACTTCTAATTATATCTACTTGTCAAAAAATGTCACCTGGTCAAGCCAAACCATGTACTAGTCACTGTATTTGGTTCGTGTAATTCTTATAATCCCCTTGTATTTAGTTCATGTAATTCTTATAATCCCCTTATAAGTGGGTACTATTGTGCCCAATTTATAGGTAAAGAAAATGAAACTCATGGAGAAATTAATTTATCTAAGATCATGGAGCTAATAAATAATGGAGTCAGGATTATAACTAAAGATGTGAAATTTCATAGATTCTAATATTTAACACTCTACCATGCAGTCATTCAGTTATTCACTGAGGAATAAACATAAGTAGAAGTGCACTGTCCTCATCATTATTATGTTTAATGAACTCAAAAACATATATACACTTATTTAATCACTTATTCAGCAAATATTTATTGTGCACCAACACTGTGTCAGACATTAAATTAGGCCCTGGGAATATAGTGTTGAAGACAACAGAAAAAGCCTTCATGAAACTTAAATTATTATAATGGAAGGGGAGAGTTTGATTAGAAGTAAATAGATATTGATAAATTTAAAAAAACTAATGAAAAAAACATAGTTTAGGAAATAAAGTATAACAGAGTGAGATAACAGAGCTTGGAATTTTCTACTGGGTGACTGAGTAAGATCCCTCTGATTGTGAAAAGAGACTTCAGTGAAGAAGTGAGACACATAGATATATTAAGAAGAATTTATATGGAAAAAATTAATGAAATTAATTTTAGGTGATTTTGTGAATCCCAGTTTTAAATCCCAATTCAAAATCCAGTTTATATTAAAGATGAAAACTTGGGATTCCAGTGATGCCTGGGTGGCTCAGTCAGACGTCCAACTTTGGCTCAGGTCATGATCTCATGGTTTGTTAGTTCTAACCCCACACTGGGCTCTGTGCTGACAGTTTAGAGCCTGGAGCCTGCCTTTGATTTTGTGTGTGTCTCTCTCTCTTCCCCTCCTTCGCTAGTGCTCTGTTTCTCTCTGTCTCAAAATTAATTAATTAATTTAAAAAACTTTGGGATTCCAGATGAACACTTACATTTGACTGTGAATGGCCTAGAGAATAATAACGAGAAGTCCTCTCTAAATGGGAAGGTTTTCAGAATAAAATGTTTCACTACATATTCCTTAGAAAATCTCTACAAAATATTTTGCTCTCTTTGTTCTCTTTTTCTTTTTCTACTTTATTTCAAATGTATGTCTCAATTACTTTCATATAGTCTCTAGACTACCAAATGGCTTCATGGGATGCCTGGGTGGCTCAGTGGGTTGAGCATCCAACTCAATTTTGGCTCAGGTCATGATTTCATGGTTTCTAAGATGGAGCCCTGAGTTGGGCTTTGCACTGACAACATTGAGCCTTCTTGGGATTCTCTCTCCCCATCACTCTCTGCCCCTCCCCTGTGCGCACTCTCTCTCTCTGAAAATAAATAAATAAACATTTAAAGAAAAAAATGGCCTCCTGATTATTTTCATTTCTAATCTTGTATCTAATCAATTCTTCACAATGGTAACAAGGTTATGTTTTCATGGTTTAAATCATGATACTCAACTCTGAAACCTCCACTGGTTCTTCTTTGATTCAAGACTAAATTTCAATCCTCAAGCAGTAATCGAAGGCTCTCCAAATACTGGATTCAAGCTACTTGCCCTAATATATTTTTTATTAAATCCCTCCATATCCCATACATTTGGTTCATTTCCATTTCCTGAATACATCATCTGCTTTAAACTTATTGAAGTCAGGAAGTTCATCATAGATCTCTTATCCAAGTCTTCCTTTATGATCCCCAAATGTAGTAGGCTTTCAGATAGGCTTTAAATTAATCTTGAATCTGATTTACTTTTTTTTTCATTTTTTTTTTTTTGAGAGAGAGAGGGTGCAAGTGGGGCAGAGAGAGAGGTAATCTTAAGCAGGCTCCATACACAGTGTGAAGCCCAATGTAAGGCTCAATCCTATGACCCTGAGATCATGACCTCAACTGATATTAAGAGTCCAGCACTCAACTCACTGAGCTACCCAGGAGCCATTGATTCAACTTTTTAAGGTATAATAAATATCACAGATTACTGTATACGTAAAGGTGCTTACTAGATTTAGAAAGATGTCTCTTTTTTAAATTAACTTTTATTTTTCTATTACTTGAGTACAATTGACACAAAATGTTCTAAAAGTTTCACATGAACAAAATAGTGATACTTTTCCATACAATATGTTATGTTCACCACAAGTGTAGCTACCATCTGTCACCAAACAACTCTATCACAATAGCACTCACTGTATTCTTTATGCTGTGCCTTTTATTCTCATGATTTCTTAATCCCATAACTGGAAGACTATATCTCCCATTCCTTTTTAACAATCTCTTCTCATTGCAGAAAAGATCCATCTGCATTTTTATATCAAAAATATGATCACCAATGTCTTCTGATAAATATTTAATGGACAATATGTCAATACATGTTTTAGGAAAGACAAATGAAAGGAAAATATTACCAGCAGGTGTTTAATTTCAGTTCTTCTTGTGCCGTAGGAAACTGGGGATTTTATTTTATTTTTTTTAATATAATTTGTCAAATTGGTTTCCATACAACACCCAGTGCTCATCCCAACAGGTGCCCTCCTCAGGACCCATCACACACTTTCCCCTCTCCCCCACCCCCCATCAACCCTCAGTTTGTTCTCAGTATTTAAGAGTCACTTATGGTTTGCCTCCCTCCCTCTCTGTAATTTTCCCCTTCCCCTCCCCCGTGGTCTTCTGTTAAGTTTCTAAATATCCACCTATGAGTGAAAACGTATGGTATCTCTCTTTCTTTTTATGACTTATTTCACTTAGCATAATACCCTCCAATTCCATCCACATTGATGCAAATGGCCAGATTTCATTCTTTCTCATTGCCAAGTAGTATTCCATTGTATATATAAACCACATCTTCTTTATCCATTCATCAGCTGATGGACATTTAGGCTCTTTCCATAATTTGGCTATTGTTGAAAGTGCTGCTATAAACATTGGGGCACATGTGCCCCTATTCGTCATGACTCCTGTATCCCTTGGGTAAATTCCTAGCAGTGCTATTGCTGGGTCATAGTGTAGTTGTATTTTTAAGGTTTTGAGGAAGTCCACTCTGTTTTCCAGAGTGGCTGCACTGGTTTGCATTCCCACCAACAGTGCAATAGGGTTCCCATTTCTCCACATCCTCTCCAGCATCTATAGTCTCCTTATTTGTTCATTTTAGCCACTCTGGCCGGCATGAGGTGATATCTCAGTGTGGTTTTGATTTGTATTTCCCTGATGATGAGTGACATTGAGCATCTTTTCATGTGTTTGTTGGCCATCTGGATGTCTTCTTTGGAAAAGTGTCTATTCATGTCTTCTGCCCATTGTTTCACTGGATTATTTGTTTTTCAGATGTGGAGTTTGGTGAGTTCTTTATAGATTTTGGATACTAGCCCTTTATCCAATATGTCATTTACAAATATATTTTCCTATTCTGTTGGTTGCCTTTTAGTTTTGATTGTTTTCCTTTGCAGTCCAGACGTTTTTATCCTGATGAGGTCCCGAGAGTTCATTTTTGCTTTTAATTCCTTTGCCTTTAGAGATGTGTCAAGTAAGAAATTGCTGTGCCTGAGGTTAAAGAGGTTGTTTCCTGCTTTCTCCTCTAGGATTTTCATGGTTTCCTGTCTCACATTCAGGTCCTTAATCCATTTTGAGTTTATTTTTGTGACTGGTGTAAGAAAGTGGTCTAGTTTCATTCTTCTGCATGTTGCTGTCCAGTTCTCCCAGCACCATGTTAAAGAGACTGTCTTTTTTCATTGGATATTGGAAATTTGGGATTTTAAAGTCATTCTGTCATACTTACTTTTATCAACTACACACTACACACCTTTTTTGTTACTCTTGTTGTTGTTGTTGTTGTTGTTGTTGTTGTTTAGATTTGGCTACCTAAGCCTTTTGATGGAGAGTCCACAGTTCTCCAATGATTAATTTTAATTTGCATATTCTTTTTAGTCTTTTAATATATTTGCTGTCTCAACTTGCATTTGCTTGTGCAAAAAGTTATATCAGAGGACAAAGATAAATTCCCTATACAACTGGGTGGATTTTCATTAAAAATGTGCCATTTTTTTCTTTTTTTTTACAGTTGGATTTTTCAAAGTTATTATATAAATTCCACTTAGTTAACATAGAGTGTAATATTAGTTTCAAGTAAGCAATATAGTGATTCAGCACTTCCATACAACAGCTGGTGCCCATCACAAATTCATTCCTTAATCCTCATCACCTATTTAACCCATCCCCACCCATCATCCTTATGGTAACCATCCATTTGTTCTCTATGGTTGAATGTTTTTTGGTTTGCCTCTGTCTCTCTCTTTTTTTCCCTTTGCCCATTTGTTTTGTTTCGTAAATTCCACAAATGAATGAAATCAGATGGTATTTGTCTTTGACTATTTTGTTTAGCATGTTTCTGGCTCCATCCATGTCATTCCAAATGACAAGATTACATTGATTTTATTGCTGATTAATATCCCATTATACACATTATATAGTTATATATAATACATAGTAATATAGTGATATTCCTTTATATATAGTTTATTTATATATAATAATACATATTATTATGTATAGATATTTAAAAATAAAAATATAAACATATAAATATATTTTAGTTTATTTTTATGTATGGTAAGAAAGTGGTGCAATTTCATTCATTTTCATGTTACTGTCCAGTTTTCCCCACATCATTTTTTGAATAGACTATTTTTTCCCATTGGATATTCTTTCCTGCTTTTTAAAAATTTAACAGATCATATAATTGTGGGTTTATTTCTGGGTTGTCTATACTATATATACATATATGCATACATATATGCTGGCTCTTCCTCATCTAATCATCAGTTGATGGACACAGGCTGTTTTCATCATTAGGCTATTGTAGATAAATCTCCTGTAACATCAGGGTGCATGTATTCCCTTTGAATTAGTGTTTTTTTTTTTCTTTTTAAGTTTGTATTTAATTCCAGTTAGTTAACAGCTGGTGTAATATTAGTTTCAGTAGTAGAATTTTGTGATTCATCACTTACATAAAACACCCAGTGCTCATAACAAGTGCCCTCCTCAATATCCATCCCCTATTTAACTCATCTCCCCACCCACCTCCCCTCCAGCAACACTCAGTTTGTTCTCTATAGTTAAGAATCTCTTTCATGGTGCCTGTCCCTTTTTTTCCATCATCTTCATCTGTTTTGTTTTGTTTCCTAAATTCCACATATGAGTGAAATCATATGGGATTTGCCTTTCTCTGACTGACTTATTTTTCTTAGCATAACACACTCAAGTTCCACCCATGTTGTTGCAAATGACAAGATTTCGTTCTTTTGATGGCTGAGTAATATTACATTGAATATATATACAACCTCCTCTCTATCCACTCATCAGTTGATGGACATTAGGGCTCTTGCTATAATTTGGCTATTATTGATAATACTGCTATAAACATCAATGTGCATCTATCTTTTTTGATACAGGGGAGGGACAGAGAAAGAGGAGAGAGAGAATTCCAAGTAGACAGAGCTGACAGCACAGAGTCCTGTGCAGGGCTTGAAATAATGAACCATGAAATCATGGCCTGAGCTGAGGTCAAGAGTCGGACACTTAACCAACTGAGCCAGCAAGGTGCCCTGCATGTGTTCTTTTGAATCAGTATTTTTATATACGTTGGATAAATACCTAGTAGTGCAATTGCTGGATCATATGGTAATTCTATTTTTAACTTATTGACGAAATTCCATCCTGTTTTCCAGAGTGGCTGAACCGGTTTGCATTCTCACCAACAGTGTAAAAGGGTTCACCTTTTTCCACATTTTCATCAACACTCGTTGTTTTTGTATTGTTGATTTTACTCATTGTGACAGGTATGAAGTGATATATTATTGGAGTTTTGATTTGTGTTTCCATGATGATGAGTGATGTTGAGCATCTTTCCATGTGTCTGTTGGCCATCTGGATGTCTTCTTTAGAAAAATGTCTATGCATGTCTTCTGCCCATTTTTAAATTGGATGATTTGTTTTTGTGTGTGTTCACTTCTATAAGTTCTTTATATATTTTGGGTACTAACCTTTAATAATATATGTTATTTGTAAATATCTTCTCCCATTTCATTGCTTTCCTTTAATTTTGTTGATTGTTTCCTTCAATGTGCAGAAACATTTTATTTTTGATGTAGTTCCAATAATTTATTTTTGTTTTCCTTGCCTCAGGATACATATCTAACAAGAAGTTGTTATGACTGATTTTAGAGAACTTACTGCCTGTATTCTCTTCTAGGATTTTGATGGTGTCATATCTCTCATTTAAGTCTTTGATCCATTTGTAGTCTATTTTTGTGTATGGTGTAAGAAAGTGGTCCAGTTTCATTCCTTGGCATGTTGCTTTTCAGTTTTCCAAACACCATTTGTTGAAAAGACTGTCTTATTCACATTGAATATTCGTTCCTGCTTAGTTGAAGATTAATTGACCATAGAGTAGTGGGCTCCTTTCTGGGTTTTCTATTCTGTTCCATTTATCTGTTTCTATTTTTTTGGCAGTACCATAGTGTTTTGGTCACTACAGCTTTGTCATATAACTTGAAGTCTAGAATTGTGTTGTCTCCAGCTTTGTTTTTCTTTTCTCATTTTACTTTTGCTATTTGGGGTCTTTGTGGCTCCATAAAAATATTAGGAGTGTTTATTTTACTTCTGTGAAAAACACTGTTGGTATTTTGGTAGGCATTGTATTAAATGTGTAGATTTCTTTGGGTAGCGTTGATATTTTCACAGTATTTCTTTTTCCAGTACATGTGCATGGGATATCTTTCCATTTTTTGTGTGTCATCTTCAATTTCTTTAATCAGAGTTTTACACTTTTTTTTTTTAATTTTTTTTCAACGTTTATTTATTTTTGGGACAGAGACAGACAGAGCATGAACGGGGGAGGGGCAGAGAGAGAGGGAGACACAGAATCGGAAACAGGCTCCAGGCTCTGAGCCATCAGCCCAGAGCCTGACGCAGGGCTCGAACTCACGGACCGCGAGATCGTGACCTGGCTGAAGTCGGACGCTTAACCGACTGCGCCACCCAGGCGCCCCCAGAGTTTTACACTTTTAAGAGTACATGTTTTTTATATCCTTCTCTAGGTTTTTCCGGGGTATGTTGTTTTTGAAGGAATTATAAATGAGACTGATGCCTTAGTTTCTCTTTATTCTGCTTTATTATTGGTGTATCGAAATTCAATTATATTCAGGGGGTGTGGATTTGAAAGATTTCTTTATATATTTTGGGTACTAACTTTGTATTGGATATGTCATTTGCAAATACCTTCCACCATTCAACAGGTTTCCTTTTAGTTTTGTTGATTGTTTCCTTACTGTGCATAAGCTTTTTATTTTGATGTACTTCCAATAGTTTATTTTTGCTTTTGTTTCTCTTGTTTCATGAGATATATCTAGAAAGAAGGTGTTATGGCCAATATTAGAGTCCTTACTGTTTGTGCTCTACTCTAGGATTTTAATGGTTTCAGGTCTCACATTTAGGTCTTTAATCAAGTTTTAGTTTATTTTTGGTATGGTAAAAAATTGGTGCCATTTCATTCACTTCCATGTTACTGTCCGAGTTTCCCAACATAATTTTTTGAAGGGAGTGTATTTTTTCTCATTGGATATTCTTTCCTGATTTTTGAAATATTAATTTATCATATACTTGTTGGTTTACTTCTGGGTTATCTATCCTGTTCCATTGATCTATATGTCTATTTTAATGCCAGTGCCACACTGTTTTAATTTTACAGCATTATAATATAATTTCTAGTCTGGAGCTGTGATGCGTACTGCTTTGCTTTTCTTTTTGAAGATTGTTTTGACAATTCAGGGTCTTTTGTGTTTCCATATTTATTTTAGAATTCCTTTTCTAGTTCTCTGAAAAATGCCAATGGTATTTGATAGGAATTGTATTAAATGTCTAGCTTGCTTTGGATTATATAGATTTTTTAAACAATATCTGTCCTTCTAATCCATGAGCATGGAATATCTTTCCATTTTTGTATGACATCCTCAATTTCTTTTATCAATGTTTTATAGATTTCAGAGTACAGGCCTTTCACCTCCTTGATTAGGCTTATTCCTAGGTATGTTATGGTTTTGGTGCAGTTGTAAATGGGATTGATTCCTTAATTTCTCCTTCTGCTGCTTTATTATTGGTGTATAGAAATTCAAGACATTTCTGCACATGGATTTAATATCTTTGACTTCCTGAATTCATTTATCCCTTCTAGCAGTTTTTTGGTGGAGTCTTTCCAGTTTTCCATGCAGAGTATCATGTCATGTATAAATAGTGAAAGTTTTATCTCTTCATTATCAGTTTGGATGCCTTTTAATTATTTTTGTTGTCTGATTGCTTTTGCTAATTTTCCAGTAATATGTTGAACAAAAGTGATGAGAATAGAAGTACTTGTCTTTTTCCTGACCTTAGGGAGAAAGCTCTTAGTTTTTCCCTATTGAGTATGATGTTTATTTTGAGTTTTGCATATATGAAAATTATGTTGAGGTATGTTCCCTCTAAACCTACTTTGTTGAGGGCTTTTATGAGAAATGGATGTTGTACTTTGTCAAATGCATTTTCTGCTTCTATTGAAATGATCATATGTTTTTTGTCTTTTTTCATATTGATGTGATGTATCATGTTTATTGAAGTGCAAATATTGCCACACTTGCATCCTGGGAATAAACCTTACTTGATTGTGGTGACTGATTATTTTAATTATTGTTGGGTTGGTTTGCTATTATTTTGTTTAGGATTTTTACATGCATATTCATGAGAGATATTGGCCTGTAGTTCTATATTTTTGTGGTGTCTTCATCTGGTTTTGGAATCATTGGTGATACTGGCCTCATGGCATGAATTTGGATTTTTTTCCTTCTTTTTCCATTTTTTATAATAATTCAAGAATAATAGGTATTAACTCTTCTTCAAATGTTTGGTAGAATTCGCCTGCACATTTGTCTGGTCCTGGGCTTTTGTTTGTTGTGAGGGTCTTTATTATTCTTTATTGTTATTGTTATTGTTATTGTTAATTGTTGTTATTATTATTATTATTATTACTGATTTAGTCCCCTTGCTGGTAATCAGTCTGTTACAATTTTCTATTTTATTTTGCTTCAGTTTATGTATGTTGTATGTTTCTAGGAATTTATCCATTTCTTCTAGTTTGCCTAATATGTTTGCAAGTAATTTTTCATAATACTCTGTTTGTATTTCCATCTTTTTTTGGTATTTCTCCTCTTTAATTTGTGATTTCGTTTATTTAAGTTGTTTATTTTTTTGTTTTTTGATGAGTTCAGGTAGAGGTTTATAAACTTTGTTTATGTTTCCATAGAAGCAAGTTTCATTTCATTGTGCTATTTATTTGTTTCTGTTTTGTTTATTTCTAATTTCTATTATAGTCTTTCTTCTGCTGGTTTGTTTTTTGTTGTTGTTGTTGTTTTTCTTCTTCTTTTTCTTGCTCCTTTCAGTGTAGGGGTAGGTTCTTTATTTGAGACTTTTGTTGCTTCTGGAGATAGGCCTTTATTGCTGTAAACTTCCCTCTTAGAAGCACTTTTGCTGCATCCCAAAGCTTATGGGCCATCATTTTCACTTATTTACAGGTAATATTGGATTTCTTCTTTGATTTTTTTTTTGGTTAACCTACTCATTATTTAGTAGCATGTTAGCATTCATTTAACCCCCATATATTTGCTGTCCTTCCAGATATTTTTCTTGTAGTTGACTTCTACGTTCATTACACTGTGGCCAGAAATGATGCAAAGTATTCTTCGACTTTTTGCAGTATTTTAGACTAGTTTTGTGGCCTAATATGTGATCTATTTTGGAGACTGTTCTGCGTGCACCTAAAAGTAAAGTATATCCTGATGCTTTAAGATGCAGTGCTCTAAATGTCTGCCTTAAATCCACGTGGTCCAGTGTATCATTCAAAGCCATTGTTTCCTTATTGATGTTTTTATTGAATGATCTGTCCACAGATGTAAGTGGGGATGCTATTGTCATTGTATTACCATTGATTAGCTATCTTATGTTTCTTCATAATTATTTTATGTATTTGGGTGCTCTCATATTGGGTACATAAATATTTATCTATTACTGTTTTTTTTCATTTATAATGATCATTTTGTTTTTATATAACATCATCTGCATATAACAGTCTATATTAAGTTGATGGTCATTTAAGTATGAACTCATTCTGTACTACTCTTTTCTCCACATTGTAGGCATACTGTGTCATATTTTACACCCTTCCTTTCTTTTAATCTCTGGACTGGTTTTTTAAAGGAATTCTTATTTTTACTGCTTTTGTGTTTCCTACTTTTCATACTCATACTTGAGGTTTTTCCTTTCTTCCCAAAGAGTCCCTTTTAATATTTCCTGCATGGTTGGCATAGTGATCTTGAACTCCTTGAGTTTTTGTTTGTCTGAGAAACTCACTATCTCTCCTTCTGTTCTGACTGATAACCTTGCTGGATAGAGTATTCTTGGGTGTAGATTTTTTTCCTTTCAGCAATTTGAATATGCCCTGCCACTGAATTCTGGCTAGAAAAAAAATCTGCTGAAAAATCTTTTGATAATCTTATGGAGTTTCTCTTCAATCTAACTGTTTTCTTTTGCTGATTGTTTTTTCTTTATCACTACTTTTTGCCGATTTGATTACTATGTGTCTTGGTATGGATCTGTGGTTCCCTTTGTTTGCGGGACCTCTGTGCCCCCTGGATTTTCATATCACTTTCCTTCCTCAGATTAGAGAAGTTATCTATTATTTCTTCAAATAAATGTTCTGCCCTCTTTCCCTCTTTTCTGTCTTCTACTTCTGGTACCCATACAATGAAAATTTTATTACACTGGATATTTCCTGAGTTCCCTAAGTCTACTCTCATTTTGTAAAATTAAATTTTCTTTCATTTGTTCATCAAAGATTTTATTTAAATTCAAGTAAGTTAACATATAGTGTAGTATTGGTTTCAGTAGTATAATTTAGTGATTCATCACTTACATATAATACCCAGTGCTTGCTCATCCCAACAAGTGCCCTCCTTAATGCCCATAACCCATTTAGACTATCCCCTGACCCACCTCCTTCAAGCAACTCTCAGTTTGTTCTCTATAGTTAAGAGTCTCTTGTGGTTTGCCTCTTTCTCTGTTTTTACCTTATTTTATTTTTCCTTCCTTTCCCCTATGTTCATCTGTTTTGTTTCTTAACTCCACATATTAGAAAAATCATGGTATTTTTTTTCCCTCTTGCTGACTGATTTGGCCTAGCATAATGCACTCTAGTTCTATCCACATCCTTGAAAATGACAAGATTTCATTCCATTTGATGGCAGAATGATGTCAATTATATATATTTACACATACCACTTCTTTTTTTAAATTTTTTAAATGTTTATTTATTTTTGAGAGAGACAGAGACAGAATGAGAGTGGGTCAGGGGCAAAGAGAGAGGGAGACACAGAATCGGAAGCAGGCTGCAGGCTTTGAGTTGTCAGCACAGAGCCTGGTGTGGGGCTCAAACTCACAAACTGTGAGATCATGACCTGAGCTGAAGTCAGTCACCCAACCAACTGAGCCATCCAGGCTCCCCTACACATACCACTTTTTTATCCATTCGTCATTTGATGGGCATTTGGGCTCTTATCATAATTTGGCTATTGTTTTGTTTTGTTTTGTTTTTTGTGCTGCTCTAAACATTGGGGTACATGTGCCACTTCGAATCACTAGTTTTGTATCCTTTGGTTAAATACCTCGTATTTGAAATTGCTGGGTCATAAAGTAATTCTATTTTTAACTTTTTGAGGAATCTCCATAGTGTTTTCCAGAGTGGCTGCACCAGTGTGCATTCCCACCAACTGTGTAAAAGGATTCCCTTTTCCCTGCAACCTCGCCAATATATGTTGTTTCCTGTGTTGTTAATTTTAGCCATTCTGACAGGTGTGAGGTGGTGTCTCAGTGTGGTTTTGATTTTATTTCTCTGATGATGAATGATGTAGAGCATCTTTTCATGTGTCTGTTAACCCTCTGGATATCTTCTTTGGAAAAGTGTCTATTCATGTCTTCTGCCCATTTCTTCACTGGATTATTTTTTTTTTCAGGTGTTGAGTTTGGTAAGTTCTTTATATATTTTGGATGCTAGCCCTTTATCCGATATATCATCAACAAATATCTTCTCCCATTCTGCCTATTACCTTTTAGATTTGCTGATTGTTTCATTTGTTGTGCAGAGGTTTTTATCTTGATGAGGTCCCAAAATTTCATTTTTGTTTTCATTTCCCTTGCTTCATCTATTTTGAATTTATTTTTGTGTATAGAGAAAAAAAAAGTCGCCCAGTTTAATTCTTCTGCATGTTGTTGCCCAGCGTTCCCACAGCCATTTGTTGAAGAAGCTGTCTTTTTTCCGTTGGATATTCTTTACTGCTTTGTTGAAGATTATTTGCCAGACATTTTTGGGCCCATTTTTTGGTTCTCTATTTTGTTCCATTGTTCTATATGTCTGTTTTTGTTTCAACACCAAACTGTCTTGATGATTATAGCGTGGTAATACAGCTTGAAGTCTGGAATTGTGATGCCTCCTGATTTTCTATCCCTTTCATCGTTACTTTGTTTGGGGTTTTTATGGTTCCATACAAATTGTAGAATTGCTTGTTCTAGTTCTTCAAAACGCTTGTGTTATTTTTTAGGGATTGCATTGAATGTGTAGATTGCTTTGTGTAGTACAGACATTTTAACAATATTTGTTCTTCCACTCCATGAGCATGGAATATTTTTCCATTTCTTTGTTGCTTCTTCTATTTCTTTTATGTGTGTTCTATAAGTTTCAGAGTACAGATCTTTTACCTCTTTGGTTTGGGTTATTCCTAGGTATCTTATGATTTATGGTGCAATCGTAAGTGGAATTGATTTCTTGATTTCTCTTTCTGCTCCTACATTTCTGGTATATAGAAATGTAACCAATTTATGAACATTGATTTTTTATCCTGCAACTTTGCTGAATTCATTTATCAGTTCTTGCAATTTTTAGGTGGAGCCTTTTGGGTTATCCATGTAGAGTATCATGCCATCTGCTCATAGTGAAAGTTTGACTTCTTCCTTGCCTAATTGGGTACATCTTATTTCTCTTTGTCCTCTGATTGCTGAAGCTAAGACTTCCACTATTATGTTGGCCAACAGTGGCGAGAGTGAAAATCTCTGTCATATTCCTGACCTGAGAGGAAAAGCTTTCACTTTTTTTTTCCCATTTAGGAGATTAGCTGTGGGTCTTTTGTATATGACCTTTATAATGTTGATGTATGTTCCGACTATCCTTACTTCAATGTTTTTATCAAGAGAGTAGTTGTATTTTGCCAAATGCTTTTTCTGCATTTATTGAGAGAATCATACAGTTATTGTCATTTCTTTTATTAATGTGGTGTATCATTTTGATCAGTTTGTGGAAGCTGAACCACCCCTTCAGCCCAGGAATAAATTCCACTTGATCATGGTGAATAATTCTTTTAATGTACTGTTGGATTAAATTTGCTAGTTTCTTATTGAGAATTTTTTAAAATGTTTTTAATGTTTATTGTTAAGAGAGAGACACACATACAGAGCACAAGTGGGGGAGGGGCAGAAAGAGAAGGAGACAGAATCTGAAGCAGGATCCAGGCTCCGAGCTGTCAGCACAGAGCCCAAAACGGGCCTCAAACTCACGAACTGGGAGATCATGACCTGAGCCAAAGTCAGATGCTTAACTGACTGAGTCACTCAGGCATCTCTATTGAGGATTTTTGCATCTATGTTCATTAGGTATATTGGCCTGTAATCCTCTTTTTTAGTGGGATTTTTGCCTGGTTTTTGAATCAAGGTAATGCTGATTTCATAGGATAAGGTTGGAATTTTCCTTCCATTTTTATTTTTGGGAAGAGTTTCAGAAGAATAGGTATTAATTATTTTTTAAATGTTTGGTAGAATTCCCATGGGAATCAATTTTTGCCTTTGACTCTTGTTTGTTGGGTGATTTTTGATTGCTGATTCAATTTCTTTGTGGCTTATGAGTTTATTCAATTTTTCTATTTCTTCCTGTTTCAGTTGTGGTAGTCTATATATTTCTAGGAATTTATCCATTTCTTCCAGATTGCCCAAGTTGTTGGCATATAACTGCTCACAATATTGTGTTACAACTGTTTGTATTTCTGTAGTCTTGGTTCTTTTTTATTCAAATTTTAAATGTTTATTTTTGAGAGAGAGAGAAAGAAAGAGAGAATACAAGTGTAGAGGGGCAGAGGAAAGGGAGACACAGAATCCAAAGAAGGGTCCAGGCTCTGAGCTGTCAGCACAGAGCCCAACATGGGGCTTGAACCCACAAACTGTGAGATCATAGCCTGAGCTGAAGTCAGAACTGTTCTACTGTTAGTTTTCATTTCTATGTGGCTCATTTATTTTCTAATCTTCATTATTTCCCTTCTGTTGGTTTTGTGATTTATTTGCTTTTCTTTCTCAATATTGTTTAGGTGTAAGTTGTGTTATTTGATACTTTTTTCCCCTCTTGATAAAGGCTTGAATTGCTGTATACTTCACTGTTATGATATCTTTTGCTGCATCCCAATGGATTTGTTTTCATTTCCTTCGCTCCCATGTTATTTTTATTTCATCCTTAATTTCTTGGTTAACTCATTGATTCTTTAGTAGGATGCACTTTCACTTCCATGTATCTGTGGTCTTTCCAAATTTTTTCTTGTGCTTCACTTCAAGTTTCATAGTGTTGTGGTCTGAAAATATGTTTGGTACATTCTTAATCTCTTTGTACTTGTTGAGGCCTGATTTGTGACCCGTATGTGATCTATTTTGGAGAATGTTCCATGTGCACTTGAAAAGAAAGTGTATTCTGCTAGTTTAGGGTGAAATGCTCTGAACATATCTGTTAGGTCCATCAGGTCCAGGGTGTCATTAAAAGCTATTGTTTCCTTTTTGATCTTCTGCTTAGATGATCTGTCCATTGCTGAAAATGGGGTGTTAAAGTCCCCTACTATTATTGTATTATTATCAATTAGTTGTGTTTACTTTTTTATTAAATGCTTTATGTATTTGGGTGTCCCTAGGTTGAGGCATAAGTATTTATAATTGTTGGATAGACCCTTTTATTATGATGTAGTGCCCTTCATCATCTTTTATTACAGTATTTGTTTTCAAATCTAGTTAGTCTTTTGGGTGTTGTGTTTGGTAAGTTCTTTATAGACTTTGGATACTAACTCTTTATCTGATATGTCATTTACAAATAACTTCTCCCATTCATCAGTTGCTCTTTGGTTTTGTTGGTTATTTCCTTTACTGTGCAGAAGCTTTTTATCTTGATGAGATACCAATACTTCATTTTTGCTTTTATTTCCCTTGCCTCCAGAGACAGGTCAAGATGTTGCTACACCCAAGGTCAACACATCCAAGAAACAAATAATCCAGTGAAGAAATGGGCAGAAGAAGTGAATAGACACTTTTATTTTGTAACTTTTTAAATATAATTTGTTGTCAAAATGGTTTCCATACAATACTCAGTGCTCATCCCAAAAAGTGCCCTCCTCAATACCCATCACCCACTTTCCCCTCTTCCCCATCCCCTCACCAACCCTCAGTTTGTTCTCAGTATTTGAGAGTCTCTTATGGTTTGCTTCCCTCCCTGTTTGTAACTTTTGTTCTCCTTCCCTCCCCCATGGTCTTCTGTTAAGTTTCTCAAGATCCACCTGTGAGTGAAAACATATGGTATCTGTCTTTCTCTGACTGGCTTATTTCACTTAGCACAATACCCTCCATTTCCATCCACGTTGCTGAAAATTAAAAACAAAATTGAACTATTGGGACATCATCAGGTAAAAAGCTTCTGCACTGCAAAGGAAACAATCAACAAAACCAAAAAGCAACCAATGGAATGGGAAAAGATATTTGTAAATGACATATCATATAAAGGGCTAGTATCCAAAATCTATAAAGAACTCACCAAACTCCACACCCAAACAACAAATAATCCTGTGAAGAATTCAGCAGAAGACATGAATAAACACTTTTCCAAAGAAGACATCCAGATGGCCAACAGACACATGAAAAGATGCTCAACGTCACTCATTATCAGGGAAATACAAATCAAAACCACACTGAGATACCCCCTACACCAGTCAGAGTGGCTAAAATGAATAAATCAAAAGACTATAGATGCTGGCAAGGATGTGGAGAATAGACATTTTTAAAGAAGACACCCAGATGGCTACCAGGCACATGAAAAGATGCTCAACATGTCTCATCATCAGGAAAATACAAATCAAAACCACAATGAGAAATCACCTTACACCGTCAGAATGGCTAAAATCAACAACTCAGGAAACAACAGATGTTGATGAAGATGCAGAGAAAACGAAACCCTTTTGCATTGTTGGTGTGAATGGACACTGGTGCAGCTACTCTGGAAAACAGTATGGGTGTTCCTTAAAAAGTTAAAAATAGAACTACCCTATGACCCAGCAATTGCATTGCCAAGTATTTATCCAAAGGGTTCAAATATGCTAATTTGAAAGGCATATGGACCCCAATGTTTATAGCAGTGCTATCAACAATAGACAAATTATGAAAAGTACCCAAATGTCCATCAACTAATTAATGCATAAAGAAGATGTGGTACACATATGTGTGTGTATATGCATACACATACAATGTAATACTACTCCACAATGAAAAAGAATGAAAATCTGCCATTTGCCACAATATGGATGGAATTAGAGGTTATTATGCTAAGTGAAATAAGTCAGGCAGAGAAAGACAAATATGATATAATTTCACTCAAATGTAGAATTTGAGAAACTCAGCAGATAAATATAGGGGAAGGAAAGGAAAAATGAGTTAAAAACAGAGATGGAGGCAAACCATAAGAAACTATGAAATACAGGAACAAATTGAGGGCTGCTGGAGGGGAGGTAGGTGGGGGGATGGGTTAAATGGGTGATGGGCATTAAGGAGGGCATTTGTTGGGATGTGCACTGGGTGTTATATGTAAGTGATGAATCACTGGGTCTTACTCCTGAACCCAAGACTACACTGTATGTTAATTAACTGGAATTTAAATTTTAAAAAATCTAGTTTGATATAAGTATGCCTACTCTAGCTTTTGATGTCCATTAGCATGATAATTGGCCCTCTACCCCCCTCACTTTCAATCTGGAGTTCTCTTTGTTCCTAAAATGAGTGTCTTGTAAACAGCATATTGAAGAATCTGGTATTTTTTTTCCCCATTCTGATACCTTATGCCTTTTGATGGGAGTTTTTAGTCCATTTACATTCATAATAATTATTAATAAATATTAATTTAGTGCCACTGTATTACGTGTAAAGTCTCTGTTCCTATAGATTGTTCCTTTTTAGTCTTTGTTTCTTTTGGTTTCTCTTTCCTGTTCAAATTGCCCACTTTAATAATTGCTGCACAGCTGTTTTAGTGTTCATCAAACATTTTTAGTTTTTACTTGCATGTGAAACTATCCTTCTCTTCTGAAAGACAGCTTTTCTAGATAGTGTATTCTTGGCTGCATAGTTTTCTCATTTAGCACATTGATTATATCATGCTACTCTATTCATGCCTGGCAAATTTCTGTGGACGGGTCTGTTACTAACCTGATTTTTCTACCCTTGTAGCTTAAGCACCTTTTGTATGTAGGTACATTCACAATTTTCCCTTTATCTTTGTATTTTGCAAGTTTCACTATGATATGTCTTGATGTTGATCTGTTTTTGATTTTGAGGGGAGTTCTCTGTGCTTCTTATACTTGAATGCCTATTTCCTTCCCCATATTTGGGAAGCTCTCAGCTATAATTTGTTGAAATATAATTTCTGACACTTTTTCCCACTCTTATTCTTCTGGAACTCCTATGATATGGATATTATTTTGCTTTATTGAATCACTGTGTTCCCTAAATCTGTATTTGTAACCTAAAAATTTCTTTCCCTCTCATTTTCAGTTTCATTATTTTCCATAATTTTATCTGCTATATTACCTATTCATTCCTGTGCTTCTCCCATCCTCATTGTATTTACAGCAGCCAGTTTTGCATCTCAGTAACATTTTTTTTATTTTTTCCTTTTAGTTTTTAGGTCTTAGAACCAGTGAGGTTCTCTCTGGTGTCTTCTATGCTTTTTATTCAAGCCCAGTTACTTTTCTTATGACTATTGTTCTAAATCCTTGTTTGGATATATTAGCTATATCTGTTTTGACCAAGTTCCTAACTGGTTTCTTCTCTTTCTTCAGGGAAAATTCTTCCATCTTGTCATTTTTTCTATGTTTCTATCTTTTGTGTGTTACAAAAGCTTTTTATGTTTCCTGCTCCTGAGAGAAATGCTATATTAAGAAGTATTCATACACTGTCCTGGGTCTGTCAATCAGGAACTGTTTCTGGTGGATGCTGTGTGCATTCTTCTCTATACCCCAGGATGTTCTGATATAGCTGCTGTTGTGATTTGGCTGCTCATTATCCCAGATCAGGCCTCTGCAGAGTTCCTCCTTGCTTGCAGTGAGGAGTGTTTGGACCTTTAACTAGGTGTGCTTTGATTTGTTTGTTAAAATAAACCTGATGTTCTTTAAAAAACCCTGATCCAAAAAAGAGAAAAGGAGCAAAAAACCCAAACAAACAGGCAAACAAAAACTATAAGCCTGATTCCAAAGAAAAAAGTAAAGAAAGAAAGAAAGAAAGAAAGAGAAAGAAAGAAAGAAGAAAGAAAGAAAGAAAGAAAGAAAGAAAGAAAGAAGGAAAGAAAGAAAGAAAGAAAAAACTGGTTCAGAAACGAGAAAAGGAAATTAAAAAAGCAAACATATGAACAAAAAACTATAACCCTGATTTGAAAAAAAGGAAACACAAAGAGAAAGAAAAAAGAGGCTTGCCCTATTTCCACCAGAACTGAAGCTGACACTTTGGAGCATTCTATGATCATTAGACTTGGTGCATGCAGAGGGCCTATATGTCTGTCTCCTGGGTGATAGACCCGTTGTGCTGGCTCACAGTCAGACCTGCCCTAGTAAAGATGCACCTGTAGGGTGCAGATGGCCTCCAGCCTCCACTGGGGGCACTGTGTTTGTTTGCTCAAGTCTGACCATGCTGGTGGGCAGGGGGGGTGGGAGAAGGCATCACTTTGCTCTTTTATCCTCAGGTAGGGTAGCTCGCCTTGCCACTGTTCAGGAAACTTTCACAAACAAGCAAACAATTTCCCTTCCTGTGTTCCAGCATCCATCACATCCTTCCCCCTCAACCCTTCTGAGCCTGGGCCATTGACACACCAGACACCACAGCTCTCCTGTTTTATCTCCGGAGCACCACTGGGATTCACAACTCCAAATCTTAAGGACCCAGCAAGGTGTGGACCCATTCCCCTCCTCCTGAGGAGAGCTTTGCAACACTGCACCTGGTGCCATTCTGTCTCAAAATGGCAGTTGCATGGCGTTGCAGGTGCCTGGAGTTTATGGTGAAGCATAGCGAAATGCTGTGACCAGTTTACCTACCCTCTGCCGGTACCTCTGTCTCCAGCTGTTGAACAGCTTCTCAAAGGTGCCAGAAGAATCTTTTGTCCTTGGAGAGGCAATAAACCCTTTTTTCAAATGTACTCCATGAATGGAAATATTCTCTTCCAGTGCAACCCAGGGGTTCCCCACACCAGGATGTTGGCTTTCCACTCCTGGGCCTCTACCCTCCTCACCAGGAGCACTGCCAGCTGCCTGGATAGAATCCAGTGAATGGCACAGACCTCCCAAAACAGAATTTGAACTCCACTGTTGCAAAAACTTGGAATAGTCTGTTCCTCACGATTCTCCAGTCAATGGTTTGGGGGGAGTGCTTTTCTTGCATGAACCTGATGCTACTCTCTCTTCCTCTATCTTTCTCCTTTACCTGAAAAGGGGTCCCTCCCCTCTGTGGCACCATGGCTTTGCTCTCCTCCAATTGTGTCTTTGCACTTTGCACCTGCCCTGTTCTTCTCCCTAAAATTATGCGGATTGTTCTCTTAATCCTCAGATCAGTTTCCTAGGTATTCAAAATGATTTGATGTTGATCTAGCTGTGTTCAAGGGAAGAGACTAGCCCAGGGTCCCCCTACCATTCCACCATCTTAACCCTTCCCCTTTTCATTTGTTCAGCTTGATTACTTTCCATTACTGTCTTCCAGTTCATAAATTCAGTCTTGTGCTTCTTCCCGCCTGCTATTTATTCCATTATGTGTATTCTTCATTTAATTTATTGTGTTCTTCATGTCTGATTGATTTTTTTTTGTTTGTTTGTTTTCTGTCTTTCTTAAGGATCTGCTTGATGTTCTCCAGTCTTTTCTCAGGTCCAATGACTATCTTTATGATACTTATTTTAAATTCTCTATAAGACATGTTTTTCATATTTGTTTCACTTAGATCTCTTGCTATGATTTTGTCCTGTCTTTTCATTTGTGATGTAGTCTTCTGTCTCTTCCTTTTGCCTAACTCACTGTCTCTTTCTCTGTGTTAGAAAGGTCAACTATGCCTTTTGCACTTGAAAGTGATGGGTAAGTTGTGCACTTTTAACTAGGGCATGGTTGTCCTCCCATACAGTGGATGCACAGCCATTGCAAACCTGGGCTGGCTGCGGCTAATCCACAAAGCACACATGAGCAGCAGGTGCAATTTTAACAAGGTGCTTGTGTTCTCTACAGGAGGTCAGGAGAGGTAGTATTTGCAACATTTGTGCAGGTCTTTTGTTGGAGGGGTGGATCTTCTGTGCAGGGACTGAGAGAAGTTTCACTTGGGGGGGGCAGGGTGTGGTGTTTACAAGTCAGATAGTGAATGAAGGTGCAGCACTGGTTCCCACAAGTGGCCATGTGTTTATGATATGAGGCAGGAAAGGGAAATGATAACTGCCAGCTCCTATGTTGCTGGAGAAGCCCCTCACAGAGTTTCGTAACTAACTCTCTCCTATAAGTCCTAGACACCTTTCAAACTAATGCTCTCAAGCTGTACCTCCATGGGTTGTTTGCTCTGCTGTCTCTTTAAGGACAGAAACTCAGCTTTTTATTGCCCTCCTGGCTCTCTCAGAGCCAAGTACACTGATTTTTAGAGTTCTATGCTTTAAGTCCTGCTGGTTGTAAGCACTCAGGAAATTTGGCCCCTCCGGTTTCAAAGCCAAATGTTATGGGGGTGTCTCTTCCCTTTGTAGGGTTCCCATCATTCTAGTCTTTTTATTGTCCTTCACTGTACCCTTATATCCCTCCCTCCAGTGGTCAGAGCCACAGAGTTTAGGTTCCCACCAAGTTCTCAACTTTCCTACCCTATTTGATGTGTCTTCTTCTTTACATTTACTTGTTGAGTTTGTTAAGATAGTCTTTGGGTCCTTTTCTGCGTTGCTTGCTCTGGTGCAAGTGTTATCTGGTTACACTCCTGGGATAAAGTGAATTTAGGGCCCCCCCCTACTCTGCCATCTTCCCAGGAAGTCTTCCTTTAACTTTTATATGATAGTTGAATGGTTCACACAGTATCCTAACATAGAGTTACAGTTTTTTAGTTCTGAGTATTTTTTATCTTTACCAGTGTGTTATGTGCTTTAATGTTTTCATGTTGCTCATTAGTGTAATTTCATTTCAGTTTAAAGAACTTCTTTCAACATTTCTTGCAAGGATTAGTTGTGGTGAAATCCCTCAACATTTCTTGAGGTGGAAGGCTTTTGTATCTCCTTCATATAAGAAGGATAACTTTGCCAGATAAGGTAGTTTTTACTGTAAATTTCTGTCTTTCCACAGTTTGGAGGTATCATTCCACTCTCTTCAGCCTTGTAGAGTTTCTGCTGAGAAACCCACTGATAGCCTCATGGAGGTCCCTTTGTGGGTTATTCTTTGTTTAACTAGCTGCCTTTAAAATTATTTCTTATCTTCAATTTTGATAGTTCCCTTATGATGTATTTTGGAGAAGTTTTCTTTGCATTGAGGTAATAGGGTGTTCTATTGGCTACATGGACTTGCATGTCCAAGTCCATGCCCAGGATTGGAAAGTTCTTACTTAATACCTCTTTAAATAAACTTTTTTCCTCCTTCCCCTTCTTTTGTCTTGCTGGACCCAAATAATTTAAATATTTGCCTTTCTGTTGGATTGTGTTAGTGCTTGTAGCCTTTCTTTACTCTTTATATTTTAGTTCCTTCTCATAACTGTATCATTTCTATATTCCTGTCCTCCAAGTCATTTATTCCTTCTTCCACCCAATCTTTCCTGTTACAGATAGTCTATATTGCATTTTTATCTCATTAATTTTATTCTTTATCTCCAGAATTTCTGTATTTTAACATTCTCAATATATTTGATTAATTGCTTCTTCTGTTTATTAATTATATTCCTGATTTCATTGAATTCTTTATGAGTTTTTGTAGCTCATTGAATTTTTTTACAATAGCTATTTTAAATTTATCAATTAGATCATAATATGCTATGCCTTTGATTTTGGTTGCTGGAGAATTATTCTCTTTTTGTGGTACCATATTTTCTTGACTTTTTGTATCTTTTTTGTAGCTAGCACTTCTGCTTTCACGTTTGAAGTAGCAGATACCACTTTAATTAAACTTTTTCTTCTTTTGTTCTTATAGTTCACCAGGCTGGTTAATGGAAACATTTATTTTTTATTCCAAAATGTTGTTCTATAGCTTAAGTTTGTCCACTAATTGTGGCCTATTTCCTGAGCACATTCTTTATCTACTGGATCTTGGTCTTATGGACACACTGCAGAATGTGCACAAGGAATCAACAAGAGTTGGGGGAGATGTGTATTTAGAACATAGTGTGTTTGAGACATGCACAGTACAGAAATTCTCAAGGGTGGCACTCCCAGAAGAATGTGGGTGGGCTTTCTGCTGAGCACAATAACTTCAAAGCCTTTTGAATTTTTATATGCTTTTCTCAATATCCTTCTTTTCCAGTGGCAAATCTCCCATCTTAGTTCTCCTGGTGCTGGTGAAGAAAATTTGTGTTCTCCACTTGCCTCCCACTCAGCTGGGATAACTGAGCCCTCTCTCATTGCCTTTGTCTCTCCCTACAAGATAGGTGTCTCTGACAGAAAAATGAGTCCCAATTAAGTGGAGTTAACAACAGAAAAATTGTCTTACCACCTTCACTGCAACCGAACTTGTATTTTTTCTTTTTCCTCCAAGATGTGATGGATTCTTCCTTCAGGAGAGATGGACTTCTGCAGGGTCTTTTTTGTGGGTGGGTGACTGTCCAAGTAACATTCACCTAAGTCTGTCTCCTCTGGTTCCATAGTTCATATGGCAGTTTGTCTATCTCCCACTGACACATTTGTGGGCAAGATTCTTCTTGGGTCCTTTGGAGCAAGGTGCAAAATCTGGAAACCCCTACAAAGATATTCTTATTCATGTATGGATGTCTGATTCCTTGATTAAAAAGGGCATGTAAATGAGGAATGTCTTCATTCCTCATTCTCACTATTTTATGTTTATTTATTCTTGTCTGTTGTAATTGCTTCCTACATGACACTCTATCTTCTACTAGCTTTCTTCTCAAAGACACCTTACACAATCACATTAATCATTCTAAAGAAGAGCTACAGCTTATATTTTCCTTTGCCTAAAGCCTTAAACTACTCTATAATACAATTTAATGGTATTTAGCCCAGTGCTTGAAAATCTCTCTGATAATTATCCGTCCTACCTTTCCTGCTTCTTCCACTATTTTATTTCCAATATATGTTATATTCCCAAGCTAACTAAATGATTGTTTCTCAAACATGTATTTTCCTATTATTGTGCTTTATTGATTATTCTTTCTACCTAGGTTGTCCTTTTCCTATTTTCAATGGCATTAGGCTTTCCTGTCTTTCAATATTCAGTCAAATGTCACCCTTCTCTTAATCTGCTGACAGAGTTAATCACTTCTCTACATTTCGATTTCATTTTGTTCATACCTCTCAACATTTTCACATGTATTATATATTTATTTGTAAGTTTTAAAATCCCTGTAATGCTGAAACATTTTTGAGAATATAAATTATGTAGTATGTATATATTTTTATTCCTCACAGTTTTATTCATTTTATAAATTAATTATTTTGGTGCTTATTTAGTTGACTGAGTGAATGTAAGAAAATGCATGCATCTTACTGAGGCATAAATCCTCAGGGAATTCACTGCAGGAGTTCCTGCATTTATTCATTTGATAAATATTTATTAAGTACCTTCTATGCTTCAGATACTGTATTGTGCTATGAAAATTCATCAGTGAACCAGAACAAAATCCCTGTTCTTAAGGAAAGAAGGGATTATTATATATTCTAGGTGTTACTGCTTAACTTCCATGGACATTTTGTAATTATTTATTTGGAAAGTTGAAACTTTAAAGGACAACCCCCAGGGTTTTAAAAGGAACTCCAGTATTATGTTCCTATCATTTGACATGCTCAGTTGCATATTGGCCTCATCGCTGAACTGGGTGTACCTTGCTAATCTCTGATTCTTGGTTTTGCTCCTGCTCAGACTTCATTTCTCTTACTGTGTTGACTCGGCATTTGACCCTGACCTGCTCCTGAATCCACTGAATCCACTTTTTCTTCACAGACTAGTAATTGGCATATTTCCAAGGCACTTTCAAGCATTCGCAACCACCCTCACAGCTCCTGTCTGTGTGCTGATGGCTTGATGTAACCTTGTCCTGCTACATGACCCCACATAGGACAGATGTTTACCAATTGGCCATTCAGTGTAGATATGTATTTCTAATATGCTTTGTGCCAGTGGTAGACAAGCATATAGACAACCAAGTCTCTACTGAGGACCTAGTGAATGTTCAGCATGGCTAAGCAATATGAGGAGAAATAATGTAGTAACCACCTTCCCTTACATGCACTTCTAAAAGTTTATACTCTAGTTGAAGGAGTAATACACAATTCATACAAAGGAAATGGGTGAATGCATTATGCCTGTTTTCTTCACTTACATTATTTAAACATGTATTATTATTTCTCTAAGTTACATAGGCCTTATTTTAAAAAATATATATCTGTATCTGTATCTATATCTATCTATATACATATGTATATAGACATATATATAGATAAATATATAGATAGTTGATAGATAGATAACTTCTACAGAATACATTTAGAGAAATACTTGGCTCCAAATCCTAGCAAACCTTTTGTTACCCAGTATGTTGGAAGATAAGGAGAGGAGAGAAAGGGAAAGTTCAGTTAACAATGACAAATTAAATAATATTAACTCAAGATTTCTTATTCCTCTGCCTCTTATCATTTCTTAGATCTACTCTGTAGGGACTCTTGGTCTGTAGCCTATAGCCAAAATGTAATAGTTGTATGAGATTACATCAGAAATTTTATGATAGGTATATTTAACTGATACGAATTCAACTCTACATTCTTACCTTTATTTGATTAAAATCCTATTAAATTATACTTTATATAGATGATCCGCATTATGTACTGTAAGTGTTACACATTACTTTATAAATTATATGTTTTCACATACATGTTACTCTCCAGGATCGCATACCAAAATAAGATTTACTGTAGTGTTTGTATTGTCAATGTAAAAGAAATATAAATAAATTTCAAAAGGAATTTTGACTAATTATTATTTTAAACTTAAGGAATGCTTTTATAACATTAACCCATGCATAAGATGATACTCTGAGTAAGTAGGACTGAGAGATATTAGGAAGCTGAATAAGGCAAGTCATGTTGTAGAAACCAAAGTGAGGAAAGTATATGTACAACCATTTTATCTTTTTAAAAATAAAAATCTTTCCTAAATTAAAAAGTGTTCAAATATTCATGTAGGCTCCATGAAAAATGACTGCAGAAATGTGTTTCTGAAAATAAATCATTTGGTGCTTATAGCAAAGATGCTGAAATTCTGAAAGTAAAAAATAAACTACTCTTCAGTATATGCAGAAGTTTATAAATAATTGATAAGCTACTCTGTAAAAAAAAAAAAGTGACCAAATTCACATTTAGGTTCCTGTACATAAACTGATGTTATCAACCAAAACTTTTTACATAGGGTATTACACTGTTTTGGCACTGATTCTATTTAGTTCTGACATTAGCCTGAGTTAGTAGAAAAGATTTTTACTGGGGGCTGAAGAAATAATTTTCCAAGATTTCTGGTCGGTAAACTTCTGGGTGACACAACATTTAATTATATTCTTTATCTGACATCAACTCCCAACACAAAATATTTCTGTGTCTTCTTCCACAAGAAGTATTGACTTTAAAATGAAGGCATGAGGGGCGCCTGGGTGGCGCAGTCGGTTAAGCGTCCGACTTCAGCCAGGTCACGATCTCGCGGTCCGTGAGTTCGAG
Organism: Lynx rufus; assembly: GCF_022079265.1. Taxonomy (NCBI): domain Eukaryota; kingdom Metazoa; phylum Chordata; class Mammalia; order Carnivora; family Felidae; genus Lynx; species Lynx rufus. The sequence continues at coordinate 50,213,348 of NW_025814828.1, read as the reverse complement.
CCCCGCGTCGGGCTCTGGGCTGATGGCTCAGAGCCTGGAGCCTGTTTCCAATTCTGTGTCTCCCTCTCTCTCTGCCCCTCCCCCGTTCATGCTCTGTCTCTCTCTGTCCCAAAAATAAATAAACGTTGAAAAAAAAATAAATTTAAAAAAAAATAATAAAATGAAGGCATGATATTTCAATTATAGCAAATACTGCATTAACAAGAAGGCTCTCTAATTGTTTTTGCTTTTCTTCATTACTCATTTGTATATTTATGTTTATTTGATCAATGTAGATTGTCAATCTGGATCATTTTGGGGGGGGGAAGCATGTAAACAAGCAAACCAAATAATCCTGTCAGGGACTTCATTCATTATTCATGGTGCGATATATGGAGTTCACTTATATAGGAAGATCATTTGAAATGATAGCTAAATATCTGTGGACATATTTCCACAAGACTTTCCCTATTATTAGTTTATAGTACACACTGGAGAAAATGAAACTATTCATTGTTAAATGTCAAAAACTAAGATAAAATTTACAATCACTTTTTTTTTCTACTAAGAGTTTTTGCTTTGTGGTTACCATAGTCAAATTTTAGCTAAATATGACATAACCCTAGCCTATACAAAAACTCTACTTTTTTACTCTTCCTTCCCAAATTTTACGTTTTTGATGTCACAATTTACCTGTTTTTTTATATTGTGTATCCTTTAACAAATTACTATAGATATAATTATTTGTAATGGTTTGATCCTTTTACCTTTGTGCTAGAGCAAAATTATTAACACAGCACCATATTACAGTATTTTAATATTATGAACTTGAATTTATAATTAAACCCTTTTCTACTTCTTTCTCTCTGCCTTCTCCTTCTGGAACTCAAATAATGCATAGATTGTTTTGTTAATGGTCCATAATTAGCATAATTTTCTTCACTCTTTTTCCTCCTTTTTTCTTTATTTTCCTGTGACTGGATAATTTCATATGATCTGTCTCCTACTTCGCAGATTATTTCTTCTGATTAATTAAGTCTGCTAGTAAGTCTTCTCTCTTTTGCTTTTTTTTCTCCATTCCTTGTATTCTTTAGTTCCTGAATTTCTGTTTGGCTGGTTTTTTTTTATGATTTATAGCCCTCTGTTAACTTTCTCTTTTTGTTTGTTTATTGCTCTCCTGATTTCATTGCATTGTTTTTCTGTGTTCTTGTAACTCACTAAGCTTTCTTAAAACAATTGTTTTTAATTTTTTATTAGACAAATTGCAAATCTCTGTTTCTGGGTAATTACTGTCTTCTCTTTGTGATATAATGTTTCTTTAATTTTTCATGTGTCTTAAAGTTTTACATTGCTGCCTTTGCATTTGAAAAAGAGGAGTCACGTCCTCCATTCTCTACTGGTTTACTTCTAGAGAATAATACCTTCCATCAGCTCTATTAGGGATTCTGAGGATTTCTCAAATTGTTTCTATGGATATACCTGTTTTGTATTCTTGTTCTCTTGGGAGGTATAGTGTTATAATTTTCATTCTGCAATTATATTCTTCATCATGATGATTCTGCAAAGGGAGGCCAAGAGTTGAGACCCTCCCCTTTGCTTTCCTTAATGCAGTGATGAATGCTCAATTTTGTGTGCTTTCTCACAAAGCTGTAGGGACTGGCTTTCTGTGCACCCTAAGGCCAGTTCCCTGTGTGCACCTTCCATCATTTTTGCCACCCTCACAGGTGCACACAGGAAGCTGGCAACATAGTGGGAGTGCATGGAGCATTGGGGTGCCCATGGGCCAGTTGGGGGAATTTTCAGAGAAAGCATCCTCAGTAGCTAATGACGGGTTTTCTGGTGTTACCCCCTTCATAATTTGTAGGATCTGAATCCCTTTGCTGCCTTCTGAGAACCCTGGTAACTGTTCTCCCAGCTGTTCCCTGTCCCTTAGTCAGACAGCAGCACCTCAGTGTCTTGGATGGAACAAGAAAGAAGTGGATCCCTTTGGAGTGCCACACAGAACTGGGGAAGCCAGATGCTCACTCATATGCTCTCACTTTCTCCTGTGGGAGAAACTAAGACTAAGAAGGACTGTCTTGGCACTGAGTTGTGTTTCCTTAGTGGGAGGGACAATGTACGTTCTCTTATAATCTTGAATGCACCCAATCTCAGATTGTTTTTTCTTTTTGATCCTGTGGTGTGTTGGAACTTCTCTTGACACCATTTTCCATATTAGTATTCTGGACAAAAAGAAGATTGCAATGTATATAACCATAAAACAGGGAAAATTCTTTTATCAATTACATTGCCATTAACTCTCAATGGATTCTGTCTAGCTCATTTTCCTCCATCTGCAGGCCATTCTCTCCCTCTATGACCCAGACAGCATCAGATATGTGCTCCAACAGCAATAAGAGGAATGGTTTAACTGAAGCTTGAAGTTTTCCTGCTTATAGTGTTAGTTTTCCTTTCTGCACACCATGTGGGGCTTCTTCATGTATTTTTATTTATGTAATGTGAGTATATTTCACCCCAGTCCAATCTTCCAGGTGATAATACAGGACTGGATTTAAGGTAAGAAGCTGATCTACCTACATGTGTTTTTCTTCTTTGCAAAGAAACAATATTTTTGGATATGGGATTAGTCTATAAGGAAAGTTTATAAAGTTTTCTGAGTGATGGAGTTTGATATAGACAGAGAAGTAGCTGTGTAATACCAGGAAGTCAGCTAAGTTAGTTTTATGCCTCTTCACATCTTTGTTTTGATCAACTTCTACTCTCCACCCCATCACCCAGTGCTTTTTCTGTGTTCTCCACCTTCCCTAGACAACTTAAATCTTGGATTAAATTTCATGGTAAGAACTTCTTAATTTTTCGTTAATTCCAAACTTAAGTTCAGAAATTTATCTAGCATGCTTCTGGTATCTTATTTAGTTTCAGTATGCTAAAATTATATCATATTGAGGTGAAAAGTTAACCAATTCATACCATTTTTTTAAATTTTTTTAAATATTTATTCATTTCTGAGAGACAGAGCATAAGTGGGGAAGGGGCAGAGAGAGGGAGACAGAGAATCTGAAACAGGTTCTAGGCTCTGAGCTATCAGCACAGAGCCCGGCGCGGGGCTCAAACTCACGGACTGTAGATCATGACCTGAGCTGAAGTCAGACACTCAACTGACTGAGACACCCAGGTGCCCCCATACCATTTTTTTTAATTTCATGGACCAGTAAAACAAAACAACAGCATGAAGAAATCAAGACCAACACATGTTTGCAGACTTTTTATTTCAACAAAAAATATTTAAAAAACACATGTGTGCTTATGTGTGCACACACTCACACACATGCACTTGCAGTCTACCATGTATATGTAACAGTTAATGTTTATCATTCCATTAACCTGTGCAAGGTATTTCACATTGTAGTAACTCAGGTTATCATCACAATATTGTAATGCAAATGGTGCCATTATTAACCATACTGTAGAGTTGTGAAAAGTAACTTTTATAAAAGTTTAATCAGTTGGACGAAGTTGCAGAATTGAAAATGAATTAGGTGCCCTTCAGTCAAGATGACTTGAAGCCAGGACTCCACTTTTTAACCATTATGTCAAATTGCTTTTGGCAGACGAGATAAAATATACTATTTTTCATGTAGACCATTATTTAATAAGAGAAACATCCTTTAAAACAAGAATGGTCGGATAAATAACTTAGAAAAATTCAAAAATTTTAAACTACACTAATCCTAATTCAACATAAAAATTCTGGATTGAACTAAGTCTTGCCTTATGAAAACAACTGATTGATTTTACTACTGGCACTTAAAATATTTATTATAGATAAGCACTTAGCAATCACTGTGTTAACTTATTTTTGTGGCTTTTAATAAGAACCTCCTGAAAAGAAATTCTTAGTTGTTAGCACATCCAATAGTGTAATAGCAATCTAGCAGATTTTCTTAAAGTATACTTAAATAGTCAACTGCCTACTTAACTTATGAATATAGTGGTGAGGAAACATAGGCCTTTGAATCAAGGAACTTGGTTCTAATTCCAGTTCTACTGCCAGACTGCCTTCTCATATCATATGCCATTTTAATAAATGAGTGAGATAATAACAGTGAAGTACTTAATAAAGGTCTGGAACATAAAAGCAAACTATTTTAAATATAGCCGGTAAGTTCAAGTCAATTAAGTTCTGTGGATTTCAGTTTTCTTAAAGGTATAGATTCCATGATTTTGAAAGAGCTTAGGACTTTTGTTCTCACAAGTGTCTCTCACAAGCATTAAATGCCTATTTTTAAGTTTTAATTTAAATTTCAGTTAGTTAACATAAAATGTAATATTAATTCAGATGTAAAATTTAGTGATTCAACCCTTCCATGAAACATCCAGTGCTCATCACAAGTGCACTCCTTAATTGCCATTCTTTATTTAGCCCTTCCCACCACCCACCTCCCTTCTGCTAATCATCAGTTTGTTCTCCATAGTTAAAAGTCTGTCTTTTGGTTTTCCTCTCTCTCTTTTTTTCCCCTATGAACATTTGTTTTGTTTTGTAAATACCACATATGAGTGAAATCGTATATTTATCTCTCTCTGACTCATGTCACTTATCATAATACACTCTAGCTTCATCCATGTCATAGTAAATGGCAACATTTCATTTTATTCTTTTCATGACATATGTATATATATATATATATATATATATACATTTGTCTATATATATATATATATATATATATCAATAGGTGCACACCATTTGGGCTCTTTCCATAATTTGGCTATTGTTGATAATGCTGCCATAAAAATCAGGGTGCATGTATCCCTTGGAATTAAGATTATTGTATTCTTTGGTAAATACCTAGTAGTGCAATTACAGAGTTGTAGGGTAGTTCTATTCTTTTTTAATTAATTAATTAATTAATTAATTTAAAGAGAATGAGTGGAAGAAGGGCAGAGAGAGAGGGAGAGAGAGAGAATCCCAAGCAGGCTCTGCACTGCTAGCACAGAAGGTGATGGGGGGTTGAATTTAGGAACCATGAGATTCTGACCTGAGCCAAAATCAAGTCAGAAGCTTAACCTACTGAGCCACCCAGGTGCCCAAGGTCGCTCTATTTTTAACTTTTTGAGGAACCTCCATACTGTTTTCTAGAGTGGCCGCACCAGTTTGCATTCCCACCAACAGTGCAAGATGGTTCTCCTTTCTCTGCATCCTAGCCAACACTTGTGGTTTCTTGTGTTGTCGATTTTAGCCATTTTGACAGGTGTGAGGCAAATTCTTGATTTGCATTTCCCCTGATGATGAGTGATGATGAGCATGTTTTCATGTGTATTTTGGCCATCTGTATATCTTCTTTGGAAAAATGCTTACTTATGCTTTCTTCCCATATGTAAAATGGCTTGTTTTTGGGGCATTGATTTTGATGTTATTTATATATTTTGGATAGTAGCCCATTATCAGGTATGTCATTTACAAATATCTTCTTCCATTCCAAAGATTGCCTTTTAGTTTTGTTGATTATTTCCCTCACTGTGCATATTTTATTTTGATGAAGTCTCAATAGTTTATTTTTACCCTTGTTTTCCTTGCCTCAGAAGACATGTCTAATAATAATTAGTTATGGCCAATGTAAAAGAGGTTACTGCCTATTTTATCCTCTAGGATTTTGATGGTTTCCTATCTCACTTTTAGGTCTTCCATCAATTTTGAATGTATTTTTCTGTATAGTGTAAGAAAGTCGTGTGATTTAATTCTTTTGCCTGTTGCTGTCCAGTTTTTCCAATACCATTTGTTGAAGAGACTGTTGTTTTTCTATTGGATATTCTTCCCTGCTTTGTTGAAGGTTAACTGACCATATATCTGTGGGTTCATTTCTGGGTTTTCTATTCTGTTCCACTGATTTACGTGTCATTTTTGTGCCAGTACCATGTTGTCTTAGTCACTATAGCTTTGTAATATAACTTTAAGTCTGGAATTGTGATGTCTCCAACTTTGTTTTTCTTTTTCAAGGTTGCATTTTGGTAATTTGGGATCTTTTGTGGTTCCATACAAATTTTCAGATTGTTTCTTCTAGCTTTGTGAAAAACGCTATTAATTAACAGGAAATAACTTTGAAAAAACAAAGCAAAATAATTTTTGGTCAAAAGACAGCTTATATGTGAGTCAAATCTAAGAGATTTTGATAAATAATACTCAAATTCCAGATAACTTGCAACCTCAAATTAGAAGATGAGAAGAAACTTCAAAAATGAATGATGTAATGTCTTCCTCTTTATAGATGAAGAGACTGAGAACCAGAGAAGTTAACTGATAGCGGGTAAGTGACAGAGATAGGACTCCTGAGTCCCTGTGATAGTATTCTTTACATTCTATCACATCTACTAATTTACCTTAATAGTTTTGTAAAATTTTGTCAGTAACTGAAGATAGTGAAAAATATTGTAGTCTGTAAACATTCGGACTCTTGGGTGATTTTATTTTCATTTTTGAGTTTTAATTTTAATTTTAATTTAAATGCTTCTTGCAAAATATTAACAAATGTCCAAAGATAAAGGTTAGTAAGGAGTTCTCCTTAAAGACAACAATTTTATTTGTCCTAGTGTAATCAATCTAATGTGAATTTACTCCTTGGTGAGTCATAGAAACTGCACCAGGTGAACTGTCACACAGAGAAAACTTATTTGCAACAAATAAAGAGATTACAGGGAATGGCTTCCAAAAGCCATGATTCCCTGAGATAAAGTGAATGGGTACCTTTTTTTTTTTAAAGATTACAATGAATAGTTAGAGAAGCCTGATCATAAGTAGAGGCAGGCAAAAGGTTGGGCATACCCCTTAAAGAAACATGCCTAAAGATATATTGTATGTTATGTAAATGAGGCTGAGGCCCCTCCCTGGGCAGAGATTGTAGTATTATAATAAAAGTAATGGTAAGCCATTTTATACCTCATTCCATGGACCATCTGCTCAGGTGTGAGTTGGGGGATTAGCTCAAAAAGTCTGGGTGGTCTGGGGCTGCAAGAAGTCTTGTCAGGGCAGTCGCCATCATCTGAAGGGAGGTTTCAGATGGATTTCATTTGCCTGAGTTAAGAGGTAAACTGGAAAGAAGAACATTGTAAGACAAAGATTAGTGAATACAAGCAGGTAGGCAGTAAGTGTCCAGCCTTGGGAACCAGTCCTATAAGGATCTTTGTTTGATTTATGTGTCTTCTATGTTTAATACCAGAAAAATAAACCTGGTATATCTACTTAAACAATTTGTCTTTTAGTAGGTGTTTTTCTGTCAATTCCAAAGTGCAATAAGTCTATATTGATGAAATTTAATAGGGTTTTGTGCATTTTTGCATCTTTTGAGTATTTATAGGGAACATTCTGAAGCAGCAATTAAAATAATTAAGGAAGGTGAAGAAATCATTAGCAGTTAACAAAGATTTCTGAGAAATGTAAATTTCTGTCGGATAACTAAATCTACACACAGATGCTTCCTGACAGAGGCTATGATTTCAAAGTGCTTTTCATGCCAAATAACTTGTTTACACCCTCAGTATTTTCAAATTTACTGTCAATTTACAAATAATTTTTTATTTTGCTATTTATTCCAAAAAGCTATTTATACCTTTTGATGGATATGTCTTCCAGACTTTTATCTTGCATGTAGACAAAATAATTAATATTTTCCCTTGAGGCAAATATTTTTTCTTAGATCTAAATGTGGGTTAGATTCTTCTTCATTTCCATATGCTTTGCTCTGTCAATCATCTACATTATGCGTTGCTAAAAATATATCTCCATGGATGTCAGTTTCCATGTTTTACAGATTACACACAAACACACACACACACACACACACACGGAATTTATCTAATAGTCTATGAATATACACACATACTGTGGATTCAAATAGAAAAATACCTTTGTTATAGCATAGCAATTTGAGAAATCAACTTTTAAATAGGAACAGGAAGATGGCAGCAGAGGAGGACGCTGGGCTCACCGCGCGTCCTGCTGATCACTTAGATTCCACCTACACCTGCCTAAATAACCCAGAAAACCGCCAGAATTAGCAGAACGGAGTCACCAGACCCAAGTGCAGACGAGAGGCCCACGGAAGAGGGTAGGAAGGGCGGCGAGGCGGTGCGCACTCCACGGACTGGCGGGAGGGAGCCGGGGCGGAGGGGCGGCTCGCCGGCCAAGCAGAGCCCCCGAGTCTGGCTTGCAAAAGCGGAGGGGCCTGACGGACTGTGTTCCGACAGCAAGCGCGACTTAGCGTCTGGGAGGTCATAAGTTAACAGCTCTGCTCAGAAAGCGGGAAGGCTGGAGGACAAAGGGAGGGAAAGCTGCGGAGCCCCCTGACGACAGAGCTCAGTTTGGTGGGGAACAAAGGCCTCACCAGCGCCATCTCCCCCGCCCATCCCCCAGCCAAAATCCCAAAGGGAACCGGTTCCTGCCAGGGAAATTGCTGGCTCCACCCAAACACCCAACTCTGTGCTTCTGCGGAGCCAAACCTCCGGCAGTGGATCTGACTCCCTCCGGCTGCCACAGGGCCCTTCCTGAAGTGGATCACCTAAGGAGAAGAGAGCTAAGCCTGCCCCCCCGCCGCCGTGCACCTTGCCGTCCCACCCCAGCTAATACGCCAGATCCCCAGCATCACAAGCCTGGCAGTGTGCAAGTAGCCCAGACGGGCCACGCCACCCCACAGTGAATCCTGCCCCTAGGAGAGGGGAAGAGAAGGCACACACCAGTCTGACTGTGGCCACAGTGGTGGGCTGGGGGCAGACATCAGGACTGACTGCGGCCCCGCCCACCAACTCCAGTTATACACCACAGCACAGGGGAAGTGCCCTGCAGGTCCCCACCACACCAGGGACTATCCAAAATGACCAAGCGGAAGAATTCCCCTCAGAAGAATCTCCAGGAAATAACAACAGCTAATGAGCTGATCAAAAAGGATTTAAATAATATAACAGAAAGTGAATTTAGAATAATAGTCATAAAATTAATCGCTGGGCTGGAAAACAGTATACAGGACAGCAGAGAATCTCTTGCTACAGAGATCAAGGGACTAAGGAACAATCACGAGGAGCTGAAAAACGCTTTAAATGAAATGCAAAACAAAATGCAAACCACCACGGCTCGGATGGAAGAGGCAGAGGAGAGAATAGGTGAACTAGAAGATAAAGTTATGGAAAAAGAGGAAGCTGAGAAAAAGAGAGATAAAAAAATCCAGGAGTATGAGGGGAAAATTAGAGAACTAAGTGATACACTAAAAAGAAATAATATACGCATAATTGGTATCCCAGAGGAGGAAGAGAGAGGGAAAGGTGCTGAAGGGGTACTTGAAGAAATAATAGCTGAGAACTTCCCTGAACTGGAGAAGGAAAAAGGCATTGAAATCCAAGAGGCACAGAGAACTCCCTTCAGACGGAACTTGAATCGATCTTCTGCATGACATATCATAGTGAAACTGGCAAAATACAAGGATAAAGAGAAAATTCTGAAAGCAGCAAGGGGTAAACGTGCCCTCACATATAAAGGGAGACCTATAAGACTCGTGACTGATCTCTCTTTTGAAACTTGGCAGGCCAGAAAGAATTGGCACGAGATTTTCAGGGTGCTAGACAGCAAAAATATGCAGCCGAGAACCCTTTATCCAGCAAGTCTGTCATTTAGAATAGAAGGAGAGATAAAGGTCTTCCCAAACAAACAAAAACTGAAGGAATTTGTCACCACTAAACCAGCCCTACAAGAGATCCTAAGGGGGACCCTGTGAGACAAAGTACCAGAGACATCACTACAAGCATAAAACAGACAGACATCACAATGACTCTAAACCCATATCTTTCTATCATAACACGGAATGTAAATGGATTAAATGCGCCAACCAAAAGACATAGGGTATCAGAATGGATAAAAAAACAAGACCCATCTATTTGCTGTCTACAAAAGACTCATTTTAGACCTGAGAACACCTTTAGATTGAGAGTGAGGGGATGGAGAACTATTTATCATGCTACTGGAAGCCAAAAGAAAGCTGGAGTAGCCATACTTATATCAGACAAACTAGACTTTAAATTAAAGGCTGTAACAAGAGATGAAGAAGGACATTATATAATAGTTACAGGGTCTATCCATCAGGAAGAGCTAACAATTATAAATGTCTATGCGCCGAATACCGGAGCCCCCAAATATATAAAACAATTACTCATAAACAGAAGCAACCTTATTGATAAGAATGTGGTAATTGCAGGGGACTTTTACACCCCACTTACAGAAATGGACAGATCATCTAGACACACGGTCAATAAAGAAACAAGGGCCCTGAATGAGACATTGGATCAGATGGCCTTGACAGATCTATTTAGAACTCTGCATCCCAAAGCAACAGAATATACTTTCTTCTCGAGTGCACATGGAACATTCTCCAAGATAGATCATATACTGGGTCACAAAACAGCCCTTCATAAGTTTACAAGAATTGAAATCATACCATGCATACTTTCAGACCACAATGCTATGAAGCTTGAAATCAACCACAGGAAAAAGTCTGGAAAACCTCCAAAAGCATGGAGGTTAAAGAACACCCTACTAACGAATGAGTGGGTCAACCAGGCAATTAGAGAAGAAATTAAAAAATATATGGAAACAAACGAAAATGAAAATACAACAATCCAAACGCTTTGGGACGCAGCGAAGGCAGTCCTGAGAGGAAAATACATTGCCATCCAGGCCTATCTCAAGACACAAGAAAAATCCCAAATACAAAATCTAACAGCACACCTAAAGGAAATAGAAGCAGAACAGCAAAGGCAGCCTAAACCCAGCAGAAGAAGAGAAATAATAAAGATCAGAGCAGAAATAAACAATATAGAATCTAAAAAACTGTACAGCAGATCAACGAAAACAAGAGTTGGTTTTTTGAAAAAATAAACAAAATGGACAAACCGCTAGCCAGGCTTCTCAAAAAGAAAAGGGAGATGACCCAAATAGATAAAATCATGAATGAAAATGGAATTATTACAACCAATCCCTCAGAGACACCAACAATTATCAGGGAATACTATGAAAAATTATATGCCAACAAATTGGACAACCTGGAAGAAATGGACAAATTCCTGAACACCCACACTCTTCCAAAACTCAATCAGGAGGAAATAGAAAGCTTGAACAGACCCATAACCAGCAAAGAAATTGAATCGGTTATCAAAAATCTCCCAACAAATAAGAGTCCAGGCCCAGATGGCTTCCCAGAAGAGTTCTACCAGACGTTTAAAGCAGAGAAAATACCTATCCTTCTCAAGCTATTCCAAGAAATAGAAAGGGAAGGAAAACTTCCAGACTCATTCTATGAAGCCAGTATTACTTTGATTCCTAAACCAGACAGAGACCCAGTAAAAAAAGAGAACTACAGGCCAATATCCCTGATGAATATGGATGCAAAAATTCTCAATAAGATACTAGCAAATCGAATTCAAGAGCATAAAAAAGAATTATTCACCATGATCAAGTGGGATTCATTCCTGGGATGCAGGGCTGGTTCAACATTCGCAAATCAATCAACGTGATACATCACATTAACAAAAAAAAAGAGAAGAACCATATGATCCTGTCAATCGATGCAGAAAAGGCCTTTGACAAAATCCAGCACCCTTTCTTAATAAAAACCCTTGAGAAAGTCGGGATAGAAGGAACATACTTAAAGATCATAAAAGCCATTTATGAAAAGCCCACAGCTAACATCATCCTCAACGGGGAAAAACTGACAGCTTTTTCCCTGAGATCAGGAACACTACAGGGATGCCCACTCTCACCGCTGTTGTTTAACATAGTGCTGGAAGTGCTAGCATCAGCAATCAGACAACAAAAGGAAATCAAAGGCATCAAAATTGGCAAAGATGAAGTCAAGCTTTCGCTTTTTGCAGATGACATGATATTATACATGGAAAATCCGATAGACTCCACCAAAAGTCTGCTAGAACTGATACATGAATTCAGCAAAGTTGCAGGATAGAAAATCAATGTACAGAAATCAGTTGCATTCTTATACACTAACAACGAACCAACAGAAAGACAAATAAAGAAACTGATCCCATTCACAATTGCACCAAGAAGCATAAAATACCTAGGAATAAATCTAACCAAAGATGTAAAGGATCTGTATGCTGAAAACTATAGAAAACTTATGAAGGTAATTGAAGAAGATTTAAAGAAATGGAAAGACATTCCCTGCTCATGGATTGGAAGAATAAATATTGTCAAAATGTCAATACTACCCAAAGCTATCTACACATTCAATGCAATCCCAATCAAAATTGCACCAGCATTCTTCTCGAAATTAGAACAAGCAATCCTAAAATTCATATGGAACCACAAAAGGCCCCGAATAGCCAAAGGAATTTTGAAGAAGAAGACCAAAGCAGGAGGCATCACAATCCCAGACTTCAGCCTCTACTACAAAGCTGTCATCATCAAGACAGCATGGTATTGGCACAAAAACAGACACACAGACCAATGGAATAGAATAGAAACACCAGAACTAGACCCACAAACGTATGGCCAACTCATCTTTGACAAAGCAGGAAAGAACATCCAATGGAAAAAAGACAGCCTCTTTAACAAATGGTGCTGGGAGAACTGGACAGCAACATGCAGAAGGTTGAAACTAGACCACTTTCTCACACCATTTACAAAAATAAACTCAAAATGGATAAAGGACCTAAATGTGAGACAGGAAACCATCAGAACCTTAGAGGAGAAAGCAGGAAAAGACCTCTCTGACCTCAGCCGTAGCAATCTCTTACTCGACACATCCCCAAAGGCAAGGGAATTAAAAGCAAAAGTGAATTACTGGGACCTTATGAAGATAAAAAGCTTCTGCACAGCAAAGGAAACAACCAACAAAACTAAAAGGCAACCAACGGAATGGGAAAAGATATTTGCAAATGACATATCGGACAAAGGGCTAGTATCTAAAATCTATAAAGAGCTCACCAAACTCCACACCCGAAAAACAAAGAACCCAGTGAAGAAATGGGCAGAAAACATGAATAGACACTTCTCTAAAGAAGACATCCAGATGGCCAACAGGCACATGAAAAGATGTTCAGCGTCGCTCCTTATCAGGGAAATACAAATCAAAACCACACTCAGGTATCACCTCACGCCAGTCAGAGTGGCCAAAATGAACAAATCAGGAGACTATAGATGCTGGAGAGGATGTGGAGAAACGGGAACCCTCTTGCACTGTTGGTGGGAATGCAAATTGGTGCAGCCGCTCTGGAAAGCAGTGTGGAGGTTCCTCAGAAAATTAAAAATAGACCTACCCTATGACCCAGCAATAGCACTGCTAGGAATTTATCCAAGGGATACAGGAGTACTGATGCATAGGGGATTTGTACCCCAGTGTTCATAGCAGCACTGTCAACAATAGCCAAATGATGGAAAGAGCCTAAATGTCCATCAACTGATGAATGGATAAAGAAATTGTGGTTTATATACACAATGGAATACTACGTGGCAATGAGAAAAAATGAAATATGGCCCTTTGTAGCAACGTGGATGGAACTGGAGAGTGTAATGCTAAGTGAAATAAGCCATACAGAGAAAGACAGATACCATATGGTTTCACTCTTATGTGGATCCTGAGAAACTTAACAGGAACCCATGGGGGAGGGGAAGGAAAAAAAAAAAAGAGGTTAGAGTGGGAGAGAGCCAAAGCATAAGAGACTGTTAAAAACTGAGAACAAACTGAGGGTTGATGGGGGGTGGGAGGGAAGGGAGGGTGGGTGATGGGTATTGAGGAGGGCACCTTTTGGGATGAGCACTGTGTGTTGTATGGAAACCAATATGTCAATAAATTTCATATATATATAAAAAAAATAAAAAAAAATAAATAGGAAATAACATACTTGAAATCACCTTGTGGTTCCTATTATGTCTCTATTGTGCTTGGCTACTGATGTGCTAAAACTCAACTGAAGGCCTAAAAAGATATTTAAAATATCTATATCTATATCTATATCTAAATCTATATATCTATATCTATATCATCTATATCTTAACACCAGTGTCTATTTTTTAAAATCCTAAAAATACAGGAAAAAAAACAGAATTATATATTAACACAGACAAGACACATACTTAAATATAGAGAGTAGCAAAGCAGATGTCACTAGAAAACATTTAGCCAACCTTTAAATTGTGAAATATTGCTTTCTTATGGAACACATTTTCTATGAGTAAAATTCTATTAGCTTCAAAACAGCTGTTATTTTAAGGTTAAAAGTCTGTGTGTGTGGGCACATACCTGTGGTGGATTTTTATAAATGATAGAAATGTCTAAGTTTAAACATTGCACACAAGGATATATATGCATATATGCAAATCTTAATAAGCATACTTTCTATATCTAGAAAAATAATGACATATTTGTTCAGGTTATATACATTGTGAAACCAAATCTTCTTTTAACATGTTCTACAAACTTGTAAAAGCAAAAGAGAAAACATTGCTAATTTGTATTTTTGCTTATTTAAAATATTATCTAGAAAGGCCAGTATATTCATATGAAACAATATATCCTTAGCTAAAATTTGTTTGGATAGTAAATATGAAATACACACATTTTCCTTTTATGAAAGTTTTCTATTACCCACTGCTAGTTAAATTACTGGTGACAGAACTACAGTGTCTTCAAAATTCAATTTACAAGCTGTACAAGTTAACAAAATTCTTCAGCACGGGTCAGGGAATATGCTGACAAATACTAAAAGGTGGGATGCCAATAAGACTTGTAGCCCAATAACACAGGATAAAAGAATTAAGAAAGTATAAATAAAATTCTAAGGATCTAACCTTTTTTCTAAGAAACACATTTTTTAAACTTAGATATTTTTAAAATTTTTATTTAATTCAGACTAAAAAAAACGATATTTGGTAAAGACACAAGAAATCAGGAAGCCTATTGATTGGCTAATAGATAACTGACCAAAATGAAATAAATTAGCCTGTGTAATATATGTTTGTCAGCTACTGAATATGTGAGGGCCTGAAATGCCACTCCTACAGGCTCTCAAATTATCTTGTTGCTGTTCTGTCATGGCTGTTCTCATCTGTTTTTCTGATATGATCAAATGACAGAGTATTATAACACAACCATTCTGATGGGCCCACACAGGTTAGATAATATACAATTGCCAAGAAGCTATTGAGAATGTGCCATTTGTTCTCATTTGGAGGGAAAAAACATATACTAATAAGAATATCTAATGTTTATATGGCACTTAGTATATCCAGGACTGTTACAAATATTTTGTGTATTTTAAAAATTTAACCCATACAGCACTTCTATGAAATAGTACTATTACTATAATTATTTTACAGATGAGAGAACTAAGGCTCAGAGAGACTAGGTAATTTCCCTAAAATAACACTTTTTTTTAATTTGAAAAGCATGTATTTATTAGTTTTAAACACTCTTACTTAAGGTATGTAAAATAAACCCATTATCTTTATTATTCTTTATTATTGAAGTATAGTTGACATATAATTTTATATTAATTTTAGGTGCACAATATAATGATTCAATAAATCTATACATTATTCAGTGCTCCCTCCAATACGTGTAGTCACCACCTGTCACCACACATTATTAAAATATTACTGAGGATACTTCTTTTTATTTTTATTTTTTTAAGATTTTATTTTTAAGTAATCTCTACACCCAATGTGGAACTCAAACTTATAACCCCGAGTGTGAGATCAGGAGTCACATGCTCTGTGGGCTGAGCCAGCCAGGCACCCCATGACAACATTTCTTATATTGTACTTTTTTTCTTCATGACTTATTTAATTTATAACTAGGAGTATGTACCTTTTAATTCTCTTCACCTATTTCACCCAACTTCCACCCCTACTCATCAGGTTGTTCTCTGTATTTAAGAGTTTTTTTTCTTGTTGTTTTTTTTTTCTTGAGTGTTTGTTTTCATTAGACTCCACACAGAAGTGAAATCATATAGTATGCTTTTTTGTCTGTCTGACTTATTTAGCTTAGCATAATACCCACTTGTTTCAGGAACAGGAAGATAACAGCAGTGTAGGAGGACCCTAGGCTCACCTTGTCCTATGAACACAGCTAGATGATGATCAAATCACCATAAATACATCAAAACTCGACCTCAAGTCTGACAGAACAAACTCATCAATTATAGGGAGAAAAGAGGACACATTGAATAAGGTAAGAAGTGCAGAGACATTATTTAGGGGAGAAACAGACCATGGCTGCTGTGGAGGAGAGAGAGCAGTGGTTGGGGAAAAGGAGGAAGTAGAGAGGAGAACACAAGGGAACACAGAAGGAGAATATTTCTCCAAAGACATTGGCTTCAAAAATGAGAGGAGCTGAATTTTGTGAGTTCTTGCAACCAGTGGTGTTTAAAGCCTGAAGTTTTAAAGGTCCACAGGTTTGGCTGAGATAAAAGCCTAGAGGGCATCAGGGCTGCTACTACAGAGAAGGCAGGCAAACAACCTGGGGGAAGACAGCCTGAAAATAGAGCCTGGGCTACACAGTGGGTAGATTATTTGCACTTTTCAGAAAGTGTCCTTGATAGGTAGTATTCACTGAGTTACCTCTCCAGGAACAAAGGAGATGGCACAGGCCATTTACCTCTCATAACAGTATAAACACAGAGCCACCCATGGGAAGCAGTAAAGAAGGAAACCATCTGCCTAACTTGCTCATATTAAGCCCCACCCCTTGGGCTCTGGTGTGACTACCCTTATCAGTTACACTCACCTCATTTCTAGTGGGGTAGGTCCTTCCAAGAGAAGACCAGCAAAAATCCCCAGCTCACACCATGTCTATAAACCAGAGACTTTTGCAGTGCCTCAGTCCCTATGGAGGTGATGACATGTTTCATTTCACAGGAGTACCAGAGCACACCTAGTTAAAACTTGTCACATTCAGGCCAGGGATCAAACACTGCCCACAGCAGGAAAGGAAAGTCTCTGGAGATAGTTGGCACGAAGGAGAGAGAAACCAGAACACAACAGTAGAGTGCACACAGCACACCCTGGAGGTACTTCCTTAAGTGCTAGGCCATGGGCATGATACGACATCTACCTCATAAGTCCATTACTTTCATGAACTGGATACATAGCTGGCTTTTCTAGCACAGAGAAGAAGGTAGAGATTTAGACAAAATGGGAAGACAGAAGAATTAGTCCCAAGGGAAAGAAAATGATAAGTCCACTGCCAGAGATCAAAATGAAATAGATACAAGTAACATGCCTGATGGGGAATTTAAAACAAAGATGATAAAGATACACACTGGGGTTGAGAAAAGAATAGAAAACATCAACAAGACCCTTCCATCAGAGATAAAAGATATAAAAAAGTATAAATCAAAGATGAACAGTGCAATAAAGAAGATAGGAAACAGCCTTAATGCAATGAACAAGAAGCTAGAAGAAGCAGATGAATGAATTAGTGATCTACAAGACAAAATAAAGGAAAGTAATGAAGCTCAACAAGAGAGAAAGCAGTATTATGCAACACAAGAAAGACTTAGGGAACTCAGTGACTGTATCAAACATACAGTCAAATAAATACATTCAAATAAAATTTGAATTATAGGAGTTCCAGAATAAGAGGGAGAAAAGGGTACAATTTATTTGAAGAAATAATAGCTAATAATTTCCCTAATCTTGGGAAAGAAACGCAAATCAAGGAGGCACAGAGAACTCACACAAAATCAACAAAAGCAGACCAATGCTAAGATATATTGCAATTAAATTTGTACAATCTACTGGAAAAGAAAAAGTCTTCAAAGCACCAAGACAAAAGAAATCTTTAACTTACAAAAGAAAGCTCCTAACGCTAGCTGGAGATTTCTCCACAGAAACTTGGCAAGCCAGAAGGGAGTAGCATGATATATTCAAAGTGATGAATGGGAAAAAATCATCATTCAGGAATATTTATGTAACAAGGGTATCATTCAGAATAAAAGGAGAGATAAAGAGTTTCCCAGAAAACAAAAACCAAGTTAATTCATAACCACAAAACCACCCCTGCAAGAAATATTAAAGGGGAAACTTAGAGTGGAAAGGAGAGATCAAAGTTGGCACTATAAAGACAGGAAACATAAAAGCAGTAAAAATGAATACTTCTGTAAAAATCAGTCAAGGAAATCATGAAAAAAAAGGATGTGAAATATAATCACGGATACATAAAACATGGGGAGAAGAAAAAATGATTAAAATTTGAATGGCCATCAACTTAATATAGACTGCTATTTGCAAAAGAGGTTGTATACAAACCTAAAGATATGCATATGTCAAAACCACTAATATAGATGCAAATAATAAAAAGAAAGAAACCCAAATATATAGCTAAAGAAAATCAACAAAACATGAGAGAAAGAGAAGGTCAGAGAAAATCTCCAGAAACAACCACAAAACTAAAAAAAAAAAAAAGGCAATAAATGCATGTCTATCAATAATTATTTAATTCTTTTGAGTAAGAAATTGCTTTTATATTCTTATATTTTCTGTTTTACTTCTGTATTTATTTTTTTATAACTTTTTATTTAAACTCCACCTAGCTAACATACAGTGCAATATTAGTTTCAGGCATACAATTTAGTGATTCAACACTTTCATACCACAATAGGTGCTCATCACATCAAGTACACTCCTTAATACCTATCACCTGTTTAGCCAATCTCCTCAATGACTTCCCTGTGGCAACCACCAATTTGTTTTCTATAGTTGAGTCATTTCCTTGGTTGGCTTCTACCATTTTCCCCCTATGATCATTTGTTTTGTTTCTTAAATTCCATATATATATATATATATATATACACAATTATATATACAATTATATATATATATATATACAATTATATATACAATTATATATATATATATACAATTATATATACAATTATATATATATATATATATATATATATATATATATATATATAATCACCTCTTTTTATCCATCCGTCAATGGAAATTTGAGATCTTTCAAAAAATAAGCTATGGTTGATAATGCTGCTATGAATATCAGGATGCATATGTCCCTTTGCATTTGTATTTTTTTATCCTTAGGGTAAATACACAGTAGCTCAATTTCTAGAACATAGGGTAGTTCTATTTTTAACTTATTGAGGAGCCTCCATACTTTTTTCCACAGTGGCTGCACCAGTTTGCATTCCCACCAACAGTGGAAGACAGTTCATGTTTCTGCACAACTTCACCAATACCTGTTATTCTTGTGTTGCTGATGTCAGCCATTTTAACAGGTGTGAGGTGATATTTCATCATAGTTCGGGTTTTTATCTGTCTGATGAAGAGTAATGCTGAGCAGATTTTTATGTGTTGGCCATCTGTGCCTTCTTTGGAAAAAGTCTATTCAAATCTGCTCATTTTTAAAAATATTATTTGTATTTTGGTTGTTGAGTTGGATAGGTTCTTTATGGATTTTGTATACTAACTACTTATCATATATGCCATTTGCAAATATATTCTCCCATTCTGTAAGCTGCCTTTTAGTTTTGTTGAGTGTTTCCCTTCTCTGTGCAGAAGTATTTTATTTTGATGTAGTCCCAATAATTTATTTTCACTTTTGTTTCCCTTGCCTCAGGAGACATATGTAGCAAAAATTTGCTACGGCTGATGTCAAAGAGATTACTTCCTGTGTTATCCTCTGGGATTTTGATGGTTTCTGTCTCACATTTAGATTTTTCACCCATTTTGAATTTATTTTTGTGTATGGTGTAAGAAAGTTATCCAGTTTCATTTTTTGCATCTTGCTGTCTAGTTTTTTCAACACCATTTGTTGCAGAGACTGTTGTTTTTCCATTGGATATTCTTTCCTGCTGTGTCAAAGATTAATTGACCATATACTTGTGGGTTCATTTCTGGGTTCTCTATTCTATTCCATTCATCTATGTGTCTATTTTTGTGCCAGTACCATGCTGTCTTGATCACTATAGCTTTGTAATATAACTTGAAATCTGGAAATGGGATGCCTCCATCTCTGCTTTTCTTTGTTAGGGTTGCTTTGACTACTCGGATTCTTTTGTGGTTCCATACAAATTTTAGGACTGTTTCATCTCATTCTGTGAAAAATACTGTTGGTATTTTTGTATGGAGTGCATTAAATATGTATATTGCTTAGGGTACTGTAGACATTTTAACAATAATTGTTCTTCCAATCCATGATCATGGAATGTCTTTCCATTTCTTAGTGTCATCTTCAATTTCTGTAATCAGTGTTTTATAGTTTTCAGAGTACATATTTTTACTTCTTTGATTAGATTTATTCCTGGTATCTCATTGTTTTTGATGTTATTGGAAGTGGGATTAATTCCTTTATTTCTCCTTCTGGTGCTTAAATATGTCTGTATTGTAATGAAATATATTTCTGTACATTGATTTTATGCCCTCCAACATTACTGACTTTATGTATCAGTTTTGGTAGTTTTTTGGTGGAATGTTTCAGGTTTTCTAAACATAGTATCATGCCATCTACAAATAATGAAATTTTACTTCTTACTCTTTAATTTGGATAATTTTTATTTATTTTTGTTTTCTAAAATGTGGCTATGACTTCAATACTGGGTTAAATAACAGTAGGGAGTTTAGACATCCCTGTCTTCTTCCTGATCATAGTGGAAAATTTCTCAGTATTTTCCCTGTTGAGAATGGATTAGTTGTGGGTTTTTCATATATGGCCTTTACTATGTTGAGGCTTGTTCCATCTTAGCCTGCTTTGCTGAGGGTTTTATCATGAATGGATGTTGTACTTTGTCAAGTGCATTTTCTGCATGTATCAAAAAGATTACATGTTTCTTATGCTTTTGTTTATTAGCATGGTGTATCACATTGATTTTTCAATGTTGAATCACCTTTGCAGCACAGGAATATATCCCACATTGTCATGGTGAGTGATTATTTTAATTCACTTGGATTTAGTTTGCTAGTATTTTACGGATAATTTTTGCATCTTTGATCACCACGGATATTGCCCTGTAGGTTTCTTTTTTCTTTTTTTATATTTTCTTTATTTTTGATAGGGAGAGACAAAGCACAAGTGGTGAAGGGGCAGAGAGAGAAGGAGACACAGAATCCGAAGCAGGCTCCAGGCTCTGAGCTGTCAGCACAGAGCCCAACGTGGGGCTAGAACTCACAAACTGCGAGATCATGACATGAGCCGAAGTCAGACGCTCAAGCAACTAAGCCACCCAGGCGCCCCTGTTGTTTTCTTTTTTTAATGGTGTCTTTATCTGGCTTTGGTATAAGGATAATACTGGCATCATAGAATGACTTTGGAAGTGTTCCTTCCTTTTCTATTTTTTTGAATTAGTTTGAGAAGTATAGGTATTAATACTTCTTTATATGTTTGAGAAACTTCCCTGTGAAGCTATCTGGCCCTGGACTTTTCTTTTTTGGTAGATATTTGATTATTGTTTCAATATCTTTGATGGTTATTAGTGTGTTCAAGTGTTCTCTTTCTTATTGTTTCAGTTTTTGGTAGCTCATACATTCCTAGGAATTTGTCCATTTAGTTTGCTCAATTTGTTGGCCTCTAAATTTTAAATAATATTCTCTCATAATTGTTTATATTTCTGTGATGTTCTTTGTTATTTCTTCTCTCTCCTTGTGATTTCATTTATGTGGTTCTTTCTCTCTCCTTTTTGATGAGTCTGGCTAGGGGTTTATCAATTTTATGAAGTTTTTCAATGAACCCACTCCTGGTGTCATTGATCTGCTCTACTGCTTTTTAGTTTCTGTATCATTTATTTCTTTTCCAAACTTTATTAACTTTAGACTTTGTTGTTATTTCTTTAGTTTCTTTAGGTGTAAGGTTAGATTGTTTTTTGAGATATTTCTTGCTTCTTAAAGTAGGCTTGTGTTGCTATATACTTCTCTTCCCTTTTAGGACCACTTTTTGTTGCATCCCAAAGGCTTTGGATAATTTTTTTTTAATTCCACTAGTTTTCATGTATTATTTCTTCATTTATTCTTTGATTTCCTGGTAGACCCATTGAATGGTTAGTAGCATGTCATTTAACCTCCATGTATTTGTGGTCTTTCCATATTTTTTCTTCTTTTTTTCCCCTCAAGTTTCAAAGTGTTGTAGTCAGAAAATATTGATAGAATTACTTCAATATTTTTTGTGTTTATTGAACCCTGTTTTGATACCTAATATGTGATTCATTTTGAAGAATGTTACATGTGCACTTGAAAAGAATGTGTATTCTGCTTCTTTAGGACAGAATGTTCTGAATGTATCTGTTAAATACATCTGGTCTAGAGTGTCATGAAAAGCCACTGCTTTCTGTTTGATCTTCTGTTTAGATTTAAGTGGGGTGTTAAAATTCTCTACTATTATTGTACTATTATCAATGAGTTCCTCTACATTTGTTATTATTGTTTTATATATTTGGGTGCGCTCATGATGGGTGCGTTAATATTTAGAATGTTACATCTGTTTGGATTGTCCCATTTAATATGATATAATGCTCTTCTCTTTCTCTTGTTAAAGTGTTTGGTTTGAAGTCTAGTTTGTCTTATATAAATATTGCTACTCTGGTTTTCTATTGACATCCATTTGCATGACGAATATTTCTATGTACACTCACTTTCAATCTGCAGACATCTTTAGATATAAAATGAATCTTGTAAACAGCCTGTAGATGGGTTTTGTTATTTTATACATGTTGACAACCTACACCTATGAAAGGAACATTTATTCCTTTTGTTCAGAGTAATTATTAATAGATATATATTTAGTGTGATTTTATTACTTGTTTTGTCATTGTTTCTGGAGATTTTCTTTGTTCCTTTCTTATCTTTGTCACTTTGGGTCTTTCCTTTCCACTCAAAACATCTCCTTTAATATTCCTTGCAGGTCTGGTTAGTGGTCATGAGAAAACCTTTGGGATTCAGCAAAAGAGATCCTAAGAGGAAAGGATATAGCAATACAGGCCTATCTTAAGAAGCAAGAAAAATATCAAATACAAAATCTAATCTTGGGGCACCTGGTCGTTGTCTGACTCTCAGTTTTGGCTCAGGTCATGATCTCCTGGTTTGTGAGTTTGGGCTCCACATAGGGCTCTGCACTGGCAGCTCAGAGCCTGCTTGGGATTCTCACTCGCCCTGTCTCTTCCCTTCCTCTGCTTGCTCTCTTTGCCTCCCTCATGCTCAAAATATAAACTTAAAAAAACCTAAACTTACCCATTAGTTAGCTAGAAAAAGCATAGCAATGGAACCTAAAGTCAGCAGAAGGAAGGAAATAATAAATATTACAGCAGAAATAAATGACATAGAAACTAAAAAAAAAAAAACTAATAAACATAAAATACCCCCCCCAAAAAAACAGATCAATGAAACCAGAAACTGGTTCTTTGAAAAACTTAATAAAATTGATAAACTGGCTAGACTTATCAAAAAGAAAAGATAAGGTACCCAAATAAATAAATCACAAACAACACCACAGAAATACAAACAATTATAAGAGAATATTATAAAAACCTATAGGCCAATAAATTGGACAACATAGAAGAAATGAGTAAATTCTTAGACATATATAAATTACCAAAATTGAAGCAGGCAGAAATATAAAACTTTTAAAAATTGATAACGTTCAATGAAATGATATCAGTAATCAAAAACCTCCAAGCAAACAAAAGCCCACAACCATGCAAATTCACGGGCAAATTCTACTAAACTTTTAAACAATAGTTAATCCTTATTCTTTAAAAAAAAAAACCTATTCTTTTCAAAGTATTCAAAAAATAGAAAAGAAAGAAAACCTCCAAATTCATTCTATTAAACCAGCATTAGCCTGATAACAAAACCAGATAAACACCACTAAAAAAAGAGAACTACAGCCCAATATCTCTCATAAACAAAGATGCAAAATTCCTCAACAAAACACTAGCAAGACAAATCCAACAATACATTTTAAAAATCATTCAACATAACTAAGTGGGATTTTTTTCTTGGGTTGCAAAAGTGGTTCAATATTCACAAATCAATGAATGTGTTATATCACCTTAATAAAAGAAAGAATAAGAGCCATATGATCATTTCAATAGATGCAGAAGAAGCACATGATAAAGTATAATATCCATTCATGATAAAAAAAAAACTCTAACAAAGTAGGTTAAGATGGAACATACTTCAACATGATAAAGGCTAGATATGAAAATCGCACAGCTAATATCATCCTCAACGGGGAAAAAAACTAAGAGCATTTTCTTTGTTGTCAGGAACAAGACATGGATCTCCAATCTCACCACTTCTATTCAACATGGTAATGAAAGTCTTAGCCTTAGCAGTAAGACAGCAAAAAAGAAGTGAAATGCATCCATATTGGTGAGGAAGAAGTAAAACTTTGAGTATTTTTAGATCACATGACACTCTATATAGAAAACACAAAATATATCACTAAAAACTTCTAGAACTCATAAATTCATTAAGTATTCAGGATACAAATTCAATTGCTACTATGGCACTAATACACTAGTAATGAAAACGCAGAAAGAGAATTTTAGGTATCAAACCCATTTACAATTGCACCAAAAACGTTAACATAACTAAGAATAAGCATAACCAAAGAGGTGAAAAACAAGTCCTCTGAAGACTATAAAACACTGATGAAAGAAACTGAAGATGACACAAACAAATGAAAAGATAGCCTATACTCATGGATTGGAAGAACAACACTTGATAATATGTCTATACTAACCAAATAAATAACACTTGTTAATATGTCTATACTAACCAAAGAAATCTACACCAGTTTGCATGCCCACTGATAATAAATTTAATAAAATCTTATCAAACTATCAACAGCATTTTTCATAGAGCAAATAATATTAAAATGTGTACAGAACTACAAAAGACCCTGAATAGTTAAAGCAACATTGAAAGCGAAAAGCAAATCTAGAGGCATCCCAATTCCAGACTCCAAGTTATATTACAAATCTGTAGCAATCAAAACAGTATGGTACTGGCATAAAAATAGATGCATAGAGTAATGGAACACAATAGAGAACCCAGAAATGAGCCCACAACTCTATGGTCAATTATTCTTCCACAAAGCACAAAATAATATCCAATGGATAAAAAAGTCTCTTCAACAAGCGGTGTTGGGAAAACTGGACAACAGCATGCAAAAGAATGAAAGTTGACCACTCTCTTATACCATATACAAACATAAATTCAAAATGGATTACATACCTCAATCTGAGCCAGGAAACCATAAAAATCCTAGAGCAGAACACAGGCAATAACTTCTTTAATATCAGCCACAGCATCTTTTTTCTAGATGTCTCCTGAGGGAAGGGACACAAAAGTAAAAAACTATTGGGATTACATCAAAATAAAATACTTCTTCACAGAGAAGGAAACAATCAACAAAACTAAAAGGCAACCTACAGAATTGGAGAAAGAATTTGAAAATGGCGTGTCATAAAGGGTCAGTTTCCAAAATATGTAAAGAACTTTTAAAATTCAACACACACATACACACACACACCAAATACTTCCATTAAAAAATAGGCAGAAGACATGCATAGAAAGTTTTCTAAAGAAAACATGCAGATGGTCAACAGACACCTGAAAAGATGCTCAACATCAATTACTATCGGGAAATGCTAATCAAAACTACAATGAGATAACTGCCAGAATGGCTAAAATCCACAACACAAGAAACAACAGGTGTTGGTGAGGATGTGAAGAAAGAATACCTTCTTGCACTGTTGGTAGGCATGCAAACTGGTGAAGCCTCTCTGGAAAATACTAGGGAGGTTCCTTAAAATCTTAAAATATTACTGCCTTAAAATTCAGCAATTGAACTATTTTATATTTACCCAAATAATACACAAATGCTAATTGAAAGTGATACATGCACCTCAATGTTTATAGCAGCATTAACAACAATAGTCAAATTATGGACGTAGTCCAAAAGTCCATCCACTGATGAATGGATAAAGAAGTTGTGATTTATATATACATATAGATAGATGATAGATAGATGATGATAGTTAGATAGATGATGATAGATAGATATACACACACAATGGAGTATTACTCATCCATAAAAAAATAAAATCTTGCCATTTGCAATGACGTGGATGACAGATAGTATTACACTATATGAAATAAATCAGTCAGAGAAAGACAAATACCATATAATTACACTCATATGCAGTGATGGGATTGGTGATGGGGATTATGGAGTGCACTTGTGATGAGTACCAGATGTTGAATGGAAGTGTTGAATCATTACATTTTACATCTGATACTAATATTACTCTGTATGTTAAATAACTGGAATTTAAATAAAAACTTTTAAAATATAAGCAAACAAACAAACAGTTTTAATTACCTACTTTTAGAATCCTTAAGGGATCCCTGGATGTCTCATTTGGTTAAGCTCCAGACTCCTGGTTTTGGCTCAGGTCATTGTTCCTGAGATCAAGCCCCACGTTGGGCTCTGTGATGATGTGTGGAGCTGGCGTGGGATTCTCTCTCTCTCTCTCTGCCCCTCCTCCCCATCAAAATAAATAAATAGAATTTTGTAAAAAAGGAATTCTTAATATTTTCCCTGAGTTACTTTGATAAATTTTAGTGTTTTGTTTCTAAATGGCCAGAAAATAGGAGGTTTAATTTGTTATTTGCAAGCATGTCTCCAAAAATAAAGCACATGGACATAGAGAGCATTTTCATCAAAGGTAAAGTAAAATTAGATATATTGCTCCTATCAATTTTTAACATTAATTTTCAAAGTATTAGAGAATCTTGGTTGCTGTGGAAGAACTTTGATCAAATGAAAATAACAAGGATCTGAGAAAAAACCATACTCAGGTTCATTTACACAATTATTTTCATTTATGTGCAGTCATAAACTTATTGCATACTAACACTATTGTTTTATAAAAATTTTATATTTAAATAATTATTGATTGTGAAGTTAAGTAAATACTATATGACCAAGTATAAAACTAATTACAATAAAGAAAAATTTAAAAACCTATGAAAAAAATACCCTTAGGTCTATCCTTGTCACAAATAGCAAAATTGCATTTATAATTGTTGAATAATAGTCATATATATATTTATACATAAATATATGTATGTGTGTTTATACACACACATATGTGTATACACATATACTTACATGTGTAAATTCATATATATAAATATTACTCTCCCATACAAAATAATGGAATCTTGCCATTTGTGACATACATTTGCATATAAATTATATAAATGACAATATTTCATTCCTTGTTATGGATGAGTAATATTTATGTATGTATATATGTGTGTATACAAATGTGTGTATATACCACAATTTCTTCATCCATTCATCTATCAATGGATACTTGAGTTGTTTTCATATCTTGGCTATTATATACAATTCTGCAATAAACGTAAGGGTATATATATGTTTGCAATAAACATAGGGATGTATATATGTTTTTAAATTAACATTTTTGTTTTATTTAGATAATATCTAGTAGTGGAATTAGATAATATGGTTACATTTTAATAAGAATTAGAAGCAGAACTCAGAGAAAATCTCACTTCAGCAGATTGTATTCTCTACCGAACAGCTTTTCTAAATACTTCAGAATTCAGGTAGGTGGGAATTATATCAGTATAAGATTAAATACTTTAATTTTAAAAAATGAAGGAAATATTTTGCAAATATTGATAGCTTAGAAGTAACTGGTTACATTTTATTGGTGACATGCCTCAAAGTTAATTATGATTCTGTGAGAATTGTTGGTCTTTTATAGTACTTATCCATAAAACAGTAAATAAGTGTTTATGTAACAACTACGCTATAGCAGACAGTATGCTAGGTGTTGAAGATACATTAATAAACTGAACTGATGACAGCTTTAAGCGAGTTTATATACCTCTTATATTTTTTATTTCCTTGGCTGTCTTCAATACAAAACTGTGATTTATTTAAAGTCACAACAGTATGACATTTGTGTTTTTATCTCTAGAAGCTAGAAGTGGCTGGTAAATAATGATCATTTAATAAATATCTATGAAATATTCAATAAATTAATAAAATTAAGGATTCCATGAAAGACCACGGTGAAATTCTGGACCTATGTTAACATAAACAACTTACAAATTTTTTTTAAAACATACAAATATATTTGAGCACTTGTTTAATTCCCAGTTCTGTGCTAGACAATAATTAGAAATAAATTTAAAATATTATCTGTGCAGAAAGATTTTTATCTGATGAAGTTCCAACAGTACATTTTTGCTTTGTTTCCCTTGCCTCCAGAAATGTATCCAGAGGTAAGATGCTATGGCCAAGGTCAAAGAGGTTACTGCCTGTGTTCTTCACTAGGATTTTGATGGTTTTCTGTATCACATTTAGGTCTTTCATCCATTTATTTTTTTTAAATGTTTATTTGTTTTTGAGAGGAGGGATGGACAGAGAGAGAGAAGGACAGAAGATCCTAAGCGGGCTCCATGCTGACAACAGAAAGCCCCTTGCAGGGCTTGAACACACCAAACATGATATCATGACCTGAGCTGAAGTCGGATGTTTAACCTAGTGAGCCATCCACTGCCCCTCTTTCATCCATTTTTAACTTATTTTTGTGTATGGCATACAAAAGTTGTCCAGTTTCATTCTTCTGCATGTCACTGTTCGGTTTTCCAAAAATGCTGGTATTAATTTAATAGGGATTGCACTGAATGTAGATTGGTTTGGATAGTATACACATTTAAAAAAAAAACACTTAACATTTATTTATTTTTGAGAGACAGAGAGAGACAGGGCATGAACATGGGAGGGGAGGAGAGAGAGGGAGACACAGAATCTGAAGCAGGCTCCAAGCTCTAAACTGTTAGCACAGGGCCTGACATGGGACTCGAACTCACCAACCATGAGATCATGACCTGAGATGAAGTCGGATGCTTAACTGACTGAGCCACCCAGGTGCCCCAGGTAGTATACACATTTTAACAATATTTGTTCTTCCAATCCAGGAGTATGGAATGCTTTTCCATTTCTTTGTGTCTTCTGCAATTTCTTTCATAATTGTTCTATAGTTTTCAGGGAAGCAACCAATCAACCAAACCAAAAGGCAATCTACAGAATGGGAGAAGATATTTGCAAATGACATATTGGCTAAAGGGCTAGTATCCAAAATCTATAAAGAACTTACCAAACTCAACACCCCAAAAATAAATAATCCAGTTAAGAAATGGGCAGAAGACATGAACAGACATTTCTCCAAAGAAAACATACAAATGACAAACAGACACATGAAAAACTGCTCAACATCACATCGTCAGAAAATACAAATGGGAACTAATGAGATATCACCTCACACCTGTAAGAATGGCTAAAATTAACAACTCAGGAAACAACAGATGTTGGCAAGGATGTGAAAAAAGGGAAACCTTCTTAAAGTGTTGGTGGAAATGCAAACTGGTGAAGCCACTCTGGAAAACAGTGTGGAGGTTCCTCAAAATGATAAAATAGAACTACCCTATGACCCAGAAATTGCTCTACTAGGTATTTATCCAAAGGCTACAAAAATATTGATTCAAAGGGGGCACATTACCCTATTTTATTATTATTTTTTTTTGCAGCATGGTGAACAATAGCCAAATTATGGAAAGAGCCCAAATGTCCATTGATGATGAATGCATAAAGAAGTTGTGGGAATATTACTCAACCACCAAAAATAATGAAATTTTGCCATTTGCAATGATGTGGATAGAACTAGAGTATATCTTGGGCACCTCGGTGGCTCAGTTGGTTGAGTGTCCAACTTTGGCTCTGATCATGATCTCACGATCAATAAGTTCGAGGCCCACATCAGGTTCTGTGCTGACAGCTCAGAGCCTAAAGCCTGCTTTTTATTCTGTCTCTCTCTGCCCCTCCCTTGCTCATGCTCTGTTCTCTCTGTCTCTCACAAATGAATAAACATTAAAAATTAAAAAAAAAAAAAAGAACTAGAGTGTATCATGCTAAGTGAAATAAGTCAGCCAGGGAAAGAAAAATGCCACATTGTTTCACTCATACATGGAATATGAGAAACAAAACAGAGGAATATAGGGGAAGGGAAGGAAAAATAAAATAATATAAAAACATACAGGGAGACAAATCATAAGAGAATCTGATCTATTGAGAACAAACTAAAGGGTACTGGAGGGGAGGTGGGTGGGGGGATGGGCTAAATGGGTGATGAGCATTAAGGGGGGCAGTTGTTGTGATGAGCACTGGATGTTATATATATACGTGATAAATCACTCAATTTTTCTCCTGAAACCAACACTACACTCTATGTTAACTAATTTGAATTTAAATAAAATCTTGGAAGAAAAAATATATAAAAAGAATAAAATAAAATATTATCTGCACTTTTAAAAAGAAAATTATTTTTTCCCTTGGTATAAAACAAGCCAATTAGAAGTAAAATATGTTTAAATATTAATTTTAAATACTAATTATAAATTTGTTTTTCTCTTCTTGCCCATATAATTTATTCATGCCAGTTGGCCATCATTCAGTTCAGACAATTAGATCATTCCACCTTTACATATTCAAGAAAGAGATATCAAAATATGAATGCAAAGAGATCAGAAAGTTTCCATTTCTTAGAATTAAAGTTTGGTAATATAGATTTTTTTTTAATTTCTACGAGTGTATGATAGTGATTTCCGAAAGGCAATATACTAAAAAGATTATGGTTAAAATTTATCTCATAAATAATATATTTGCAAAAAATGTATGGTGATTAAAGCCTACCTTATTGCAGTCTAAAAGCTGCAATAGGACAGGAACGTGGAAATATAACAATGGAGCAACTCATGGAACTTAACTTGGTTTGGGTCAGATATTCCTACTAGCAGCAGGAATATAGTAGTGTCAGTTCTCAAGGAGAAAATTCTCCAAAATCATGGGCAAGAGTTCTAATCTCTGGGACTACCTCTAGCACCATGAATCCTGGGGAGATTATCGGGAACTGGGTGTATCTGTTCTTTCAAGAAGAAACTTGAAGGAGCGAGAGAATTAATGAAATGGAAATTTGACAGGAGTTTATAGTTGACCCAGCCATTAGTGAATTACATGCAGGTTATTTGTCTTTTAACGTTTGTGAGCATAAGTGTAATGAAAATATTGTGACTAAATTATCCCTAATATCAAAAAAATCTGTTAATATCAAATATTGAAGACAGAACTTTCCACAGCCATCATTTTATATGTGAAAAATCTTTATAACATTCAGAAGCTATTCACATGAAATATCTTTAAAAAAGTTTTTTTTTTAGAACAATTCAGTTTTGCTTTTTGAATAAAAAATGAATGGCAGTCATAGTGCAACATATTTAACTTTTAACAAATTTTCATGTCACACACACATACACACACACAAAACATGCATTATATGGGTATCAGATTAATTATCCTGCAAGTTTGATTTGGTTAAACATTAAAATATAGGCAAGTGTGCACCTTCACAGTTTGTTGCTTATATCAGCATTTGAAGTGATCTTTTCTCTCTGCTCTCAATTCAAAAAAGGAGGAAGAGTTATTATAATTAGTGTTAAGGGCACATTGTCTATGAACATTGAATCAAATATTTTAAAGAAGTATCAAGGTAGATGCTCCAAACTCTATGTTTAGAAAGTTGATTAATTGTGCTTTGTTTCGGTCAAGAATATTTTTGGCCATAATATTTGACCCCTCCCTGTGTCAAATATCACTAGAAACAAACTTCAAGTAAATGAAGCCTGTTGCTGATGCCACCAGAATGAAAAAAAAATGTTTATCATGCAGTAGGTGACCCTCAGCTTATAAAGAAGGAAAAACTTTCTACTGCAGAAATAAAATAGTTGTCATGATTTAGGACCAGTTTTGTGCTGAAGCAGGGGTGTACTGAAAAATTAATTAAAAACTCTCCTAGTATCCTGATTTTACAATTTCCTAGGATTTTTCAAACTGAATTATATAATGCTATATGCAATATAAATATCCACTTTGAGGGGTGCCTGGGTGGCTCAGTCGGTTAAGTGTCCGACTACGGTTCAGGTCTTGACCTCACCATTGTGGGTTCGAGTAGCCTGGTGCCTACTTCAGATTCTGTGTCTCCCTCTCTGCTCCTCCCTTGCTTGCACTCTGTCTCTTTCTCTCTCTCTCTCTCTCTGTCTCTCTCATAAATAAATAAAATAAAACTTAAAAAATATTCATTTTGAGACAATAGTGGAAATAATTCCTTCTAAAGTTCATGTGGGCATAGCTATAGCGTCTACCTAATGTATTTAAGTCATGAATAATAATAAATGTATTCTTTATTAAGGAAAAAATAGAATGAGTAATCATATTGATTACAGATGTTTTTGAAGTTATGACAATGTTCAAAGCAGGAATTAGTGGGGGCAAGGATGGAGATAAATTTAAGTATAACATTTTTCTATATTTTCCACTTTAAATTCATTTTTATTGCATTAGAATTTTAAGTGTCTCCTCTAATTAATTTTGATAAATCTAAATCCATGAGGGTTGATAAATTGAAATTATGTGTGAAGTGGCAATTATTTCTCACAAGTTAAATTTAAAAAACTAACATGTATCATTGTCTCTAACAAATTTCAATGTCAGCTTCATATTATTAAATACTAACATTCAGAAAATAGATTATAAAATTTATCACTATAAAGTTCTTTCATTTTGTGTATGGTTTGGTGAAATTATTTAAAATATATGTATAGTATGGCAATTGTCAATTTTTCTTTAATATAGTAAGTTTTTTTTTTTATATGAAGTTTATTGACAAATAGGTTTCCATACAACACCCAGTGCTCATCCCAAAAGGTGCCCTCCTCAATACCCATCACCCACCCGCCCCTCCCTCCCACCCCCCATCAACCCTCATTTTGTTCTCAGTTTTTAACAGTCTCTTATGCTTTGGCTCTCTCCCACTCTAACGTCCTTTTTTTTTTTTTTTTTTTCTCCTTCCCCTCCCCCATGGGTTCCTGTTAAGTTTCTCAGGATCCACATAAGAGTGAAACCATATGGTATCTGTCTTTCTCTGTATGGCTTATTTCACTTAGCATCACACTCTCCAGTTCCATCCACGTTGCTACAAAGGGCCATATTTCATTTTTTCTCATTGCCACGTAGTATTCCATTGTGTATATAAACCACAATTTCTTTATCCATTCATCAGTTGATGGACATTTAGGCTCCTTCCATAATTTGGCTATTGTTGAGAGTGCTGCTATGAACATTGGGGTACAAGTGCCCCTATGCATCAGTACTCCTGTATCCCTTGGGTAGATTCCTAGCAGTGCTATTGCTGGGTCATAGGGTAGGTCTATTTTTAATTTTCTGAGGAACCTCCACACTGCTTTCCAGAGCGGCTGCACCAATTTGCATTCCCACCAACAGTGCAAGAGGGTTCCCGTTTCTCCACATCCTCTCCAGCATCTATAGTCTCCTGATTTGTTCATTTTGGCCACTCTGACTGGAGTGAGGTGATACCTGAGTGTGGTTTTGATTTGTATTTCCCTGATAAGGAGCGACGCTGAACATCATTTCATGGGCCTGTTGGCCATCTGGATGTCTTCTTTAGAGAAGTGTCTATTCATGTTTTCTGCCCATTTCTTCACTGGGTTATTTGTTTTTCGGGTGTGGAGTTTGGTGAGCTCTTTATAGATTTTAGATACTAGACCTTTGTCCGATATGTCATTTGCAAATATCTTTTCCCATTCCGTTGGTTGCCTTTTAGTTTTGTTGGTTGTTTCCTTTGCTGTGCAGAAGCTTTTTATCTTCATAAGGTCCCAGTAATTCACTTTTGCTTTTAATTCCCTTGCCTTTGGGGATGTGTCGAGTAAGAAATTGCTACAGCTGAGGTCAGAGAGGTCTTTTCCTGCTTTCTCCTCTAAGGTTCTGATGGTTTCCTGTCTCACATTTAGGTCCTTTATCCATTTTGAGTTTATTTTTGTAAATGGTGTGAGAAAGTGGTCTAGTTTCAACCTTCTGCATGTTGCAGTCCAGTTCTCCCAGCACCATTTGTTAAAGAGGCTGTCTTTTTTCCATTGGATGTTCTTTCCTGCTTTGTCAAAGATGAGTTGGCCATATGTTTGTGGGTCTAGTTCTGGGGTTTCTATTCTATTCCATTGGTCTGTGTGTCTGTTTTTGTGCCAATACCATGCTGTCTTGATGATGACAGCTTTGTAGTAGAGGCTGAAGTCTGGGATTGTGATGCCTCCTGCTTTGGTCTTCTTCTTCAAAATTCCTTTGGCTATTCGGGGCCTTTTGTGGTTCCATATGAATTTTAGGATTGCTTGTTCTAATTTCGAGAAGAATGCTGGTGCAATTTTGATTGGGATTGCATTGAATGTGTAGATAGCTTTGGGTAGTATTGACATTTTGACAATATTTATTTTTCCAATCCATGAGCAGGGAATGTCTTTCCATTTCTTTAAATCTTCTTCAATTACCTTCATAAGCTTTCTATAGTTTTCAGCATACAGATCCTTTACATCTTTGGTTAGATTTATTCCTAGGTATTTTATGCTTCTTGGTGCAATTGTGAATGGGATCAGTTTCTTTATTTGTCTTTCTGTTGGTTCGTTGTTAGTGTATAAGAATGCAACTGATTTCTGTACATTGATTTTCTATCCTGCAACTTTGCTGAATTCATGTATCAGTTCTAGCAGACTTTTGGTGGAGTCTATCGGATTTTCCATGTATAATATCATGTCATCTGCAAAAAGCGAAAGCTTGACTTCATCTTTGCCAATTTTGATGCCTTTGATTTCCTTTTGTTGTCTGATTGCTGATGCTAGAACTTCCAGCACTATGTTAAACAACAACGGTGAGAGTGGGCATCCCTGTCGTGTTCCTGATCTCAGGGAAAAAGCTCTCAGTTTTTCCCCATTGAGGATGATGTTAGCTGTGGGCTTTTCATAAATGGCTTTTATGATCTTTAAGTATGTTCCTTCTATCCCGACTTTCTCAAGGGTTTTTATTAAGAAAGGGTGCTGGATTTTGTCAAAGGCCTTTTCTGCATCGATTGACAGGATCATATGGTTCTTCTCTTTTTTTTTGTTAATGTGATGTATCACGTTGATTGATTTGCGAATGTTGAACCAGCCCTGCATCCCAGGAATGAATCCCACTTGATCATGGTGAATAATTCTTTTTATATGCTGTTGAATTCGATTTGCTAGTATCTTATTGAGAATTTTGGCATCCATATTCATCAGGGATATTGGCCTGTAGTTCTCTTTTTTTACTGGGTCTCTGTCTGGTTTAGGAATCAAAGTAATACTGGCTTCATAGAATGAGTCTGGAAGTTTTCCTTCCCTTTCTATTTCTTGGAATAGCTTGAGAAGGATAGGTATTATCTCTGCTTTAAACGTCTGGTAGAACTCCCCTGGGAAGCCATCTGGTCCTGGACTCTTATTTGTTGGGAGATTTTTGATAACCGATTCAATTTCTTCGCTGGTTATGGGTCTGTTCAAGCTTTCTCTTTCCTCCTGATTGAGTTTTGGAAGAGTGTGGGTGTTCAGGAATTTGTCCATTTCTTCCAGGTTGTCCAATTTGTTGGCATATAATTTTTCATAGTATTCCCTGATAATTGTTTGTATCTCTGAGGGATTGGTTGTAATCATTCCATTTTCATTCATGATTTTATCTATTTGGGTCATCTCCCTTTTCTTTTTGAGAAGCCTGGCTAGAGGTTTGTCAATTTTGTTTATTTTTTCAAAAAACCAACTCTTGGTTTCGTTGATCTGCTCTACAGTTTTTTTAGATTCTATATTGTTTATTTCTGCTCTGATCTTTATTATCTCTCTTCTTCTGCTGGGTTTAGGCTGCCTTTGCTGTTCTGCTTCTATTTCCTTTAGGTGTGCTGTTAGATTGTGTATTTGGGATTTTTCTTGTTTCTTGAGATAGGCCTGGATTGCAATGTATTTTCCTCTCAGGACTGCCTTCGCTGCGTCCCAAAGCGTTTGGATTGTTGTATTTTCATTTTCGTTTGTTTCCATATATTTTTTGATTTCTTCTCTAATTGCCTGGTTGACCCACTCATTCGTTAGTAGGGTGTTCTTTAACCTCCATGCTTTTGGAGGTTTTCCAGACTTTTTCCTGTGGTTGATTTCAAGCTTCATAGCATTGTGGTCTGAAAGTATGCATGGTATAATTTCAATTCTTGTAAACTTATGAAGGGCTGTTTTGTGACCCAGTATATGATCTATCTTGGAGAATGTTCCATGTGCACTCGAGAAGAAAGTATATTCTGTTGCTTTGGGATGCAGAGTTCTAAATATATCTGTCAAGTCCATCTGATCCAATATCTCATTCAGGGCCCTTGTTTCTTTATTGACCGTGTGTCTAGATGATCTATCCATTTCTGTAAGTGGGGTGTTAAAGTCCCCAGCAATTACCACATTCTTATCAATAAGGTTGCTTCTGTTTATGAGTAATTGTTTTATATATTTGGGGGCTCCGGTATTCGGCGCATAGACATTTATAATTGTTAGCTCTTCCTGATGGATAGACCCTGTAACTATTATATAATGTCCTTCTTCATCTCTTGTTACAGCCTTTAATTTAAAGTCTAGTTTGTCTGATATAAGTATGGCTACTCCAGCTTTCTTCTGGCTTCCAGTAGCATGATAAATAGTTCTCCATCCCCTCACTCTCAATCTAAAGGTGTCCTCAGGTCTAAAATGAGTCTCTTGTAGACAGCAAATAGATGGGTCTTGTTTTTTTATCCATTCTGATACCCTATGTCTTTTGGTTGGCGCATTTAATCCATTTACATTCAGTGTTATTATAGAAAGATACGGGTTTAGAGTCATTGTGATGTCTGTCTGTTTTATGCTTGTAGTGATGTCTCTGGTACTTTGTCTCACAGGGTCCCCCTTAGGATCTCTTGTAGGGCTGGTTTAGTGGTGACAAATTCCTTCAGTTTTTGTTTGTTTGGGAAGACCTTTATCTCTCCTTCTATTCTAAATGACAGACTTGCTGGATAAAGGATTCTTGGCTGCATATTTTTGCTGTCTAGTACCCTGAAAATCTCGTGCCAATTCTTTCTGGCCTGCCAAGTTTCAAAAGAGAGATCAGTCACGAGTCTTATAGGTCTCCCTTTATATGTGAGGGCACGTTTA
Source organism: Lynx rufus (assembly GCF_022079265.1). Taxonomy (NCBI): domain Eukaryota; kingdom Metazoa; phylum Chordata; class Mammalia; order Carnivora; family Felidae; genus Lynx; species Lynx rufus. Next base: position 50,176,198 of record NW_025814828.1, on the reverse strand, counting down.
CCCCTTGCTGCTTTCAGAATTTTCTCTTTATCCTTGTATTTTGCCAGTTTCACTATGATATGTCGTGCAGAAGATCGATTCAAGTTACGTCTGAAGGGAGTTCTCTGTGCCTCTTGGATTTCAATGCCTTTTTCCTTCCCCAGTTCAGGGAAGTTCTCAGCTATTATTTCTTCAAGTACCCCTTCAGCACCTTTCCCTCTCTCTTCCTCCTCTGGGATACCAATTATGCGTATATTATTTCTTTTTAGTGTATCACTTAGTTCTCTAATTTTCCCCTCATACTCCTGGATTTTTTTATCTCTCTTTTTCTCAGCTTCCTCTTTTTCCATAACTTTATCTTCTAGTTCACCTATTCTCTCCTCTGCCTCTTCCATCCGAGCCGTGGTGGTTTGCATTTTGTTTTCCATTTCCTTTAAAGCGTTTTTCAGCTCCTCGTGACTGTTCCTTAGTCCCCTGATGTCTGTAGCAAGAGATTCTCTGCTGTCCTGTATGCTGTTTTCCAGCCCAGCGATTAATTTTATGACTATTATTCTAAATTCACTTTCTGTTATATTATTTAAATCCTTTTTGATCAGCTCATTAGCTGTTGTTATTTCCTGGAGATTCTTCTGAGGGGAATTCTTCCGCTTGGTCATTTTGGATAGTCCCTGGTGTGGTGAGGGCCTGCAGGGCACTTCCCTTGTGCTGTGGTGTATAACTGGAGTTGGTGGGCGGGGCCGCAGTCCGACCTGATGTCTGCCCCCAGCCCACCGCTGGGGCCACAGTCAGACTGGTGTGTGCCTTCTCTTCCCCTCTCCTAGGAGCAGGATTCACTGTGGGGTGGCGTGGCCCGTCTGGGCTACTTGCACACTGCCAGGCTTGTGATGCTGGGGATCTGGCGTATTAGCTGGGGTGGGACGGCAAGGTGCACGGCGGCAGGGGGGGCAGGCTTAGCTCGCTTCTCCTTAGGTGATCCACTTCAGGAGGGGCCCTTTGGCAGCCGGAGGGAGTCAGATCCGCTGCCGGAGGTTTGGCTCCGCAGAAGCACAGAGTTGGGTGTTTGCGCGGAGCGAGCAATTTCCCTGGCCGGAACCGGTTCCCTTTGGGATTTTGGCTGGGGGATGGGCGGGGGAGATGGCGCTGGCGAGCGCCTTTGTTCCCCGCCAAACTGAGCTCTGTCGTCCGGGGGCTCCGCAGCTCACCCTCCCTTTGTCCTCCAGCCTTCCCGCTTTCCGAGCAGAGCTGTTAACTTATGACCTCCCAGACGCTAAGTCGCGCTTGCTGTCGGAACACAGTCCGTCAGGCCCCTCCGCTTTTGCAAGCCAGACTGGGGGGCTCTGCTTGGCTGGCGAGCCGCCCCTCCGCCCCGGCTCCCTCCCGCCAGTCCGTGGAGCGCGCACCGCCTCGCAGCCCTTCCTACCCTCTTCCGTGGGCCTCTCGTCTGCACTTGGGTCCGGTGACTCTGTTCTGCTAATCCTCTGGCGGTTTTCTGGGTTATTTAGGCAGGTGTAGGTGGAATCTAAGTGATCAGCAGGTCGCGCGGTGAGCCCAGCGTCCTCCTACGCCGCCATCTTCCCAGTAATATAGTAAGTTTTAAAAGACTGATTTTTAATGTTTTTATTTTAATTCCAGTTAGTTAACATACAGTGTTATATTAAGTTCAGGTGTACAATATAGTGACTCAACAATTCCAAATATCACCCTGTGCTCATGAGTACAAGTGCATTCCTTAATCTCCAGTGTATTTTAACCCATCCCCCACTCACCTCCGTTTTGGTAAACATCAGTTCGTTGTCTATATTTAAGTCTGTTTCTTGGTTTCTCTCTCTCTGTCTCTCTCTCTTTTTCCCATTTTGCTCATTTGTTTTGTTTCTTAAATTCCACATATGAGCGAAAGCATATGGTATTTGTCTTTTTCTGACTGGGTTATTATACTTAGCATTATACTTTCTAGTTCCATCCATGCCATTACAAATGGCAGAATGGGCACTGAGGAGGACACCTGTTGGAATGAGCACTGGGTGTTGCATGGAAACCAATTTAACAATAACTTTAATATTAAAAATAAAAAAACAAAAACAAAAAAGCAAATGGCAGATTTTCATTTTTAAAAACTAATGTTTCCTTCACAATGTTATTGTCAACTGTGTCTTTCTATGTAATTCTATAACTGTTTTTGGTTCAGAGGAAGACAACTAAAATCACCTCTTAACTGACCTTCCCTCTTAGCCTATTTTTCTTCCAACTAATCTATATATTATGATGATCAAACCACTCCTCTCTGTTCAAAGAAAAGGAATTAATTCTGATTCCTCTCACATCAGTTTAAAGCTCTTTAGCATGTTCATCACATATCCTAAACTATTAGGAAGCTATTATAATCTATTTACTTATATTGAATAATTTGTTTGAGCCAGAGCAGATATTTGCCCTATCCTATTCCCTCTCATTGCCTCCTTTCACAGAATCAATGTCTATCACTTCTGCCTCAAAATCCCTCAGCACCTCTGAAAGCATATATTTATTTTTTGATTTCATCAAATTGTATACCCATCCACCTTATAGAACTCAACATTACTCACAGCTCCTGTAACACCAATATTTTAAAATATGAAAGCCATATTTTATCATAATTTTAAGTCTCTCAACTTTATCCAAACCTTCACTATCACTAAAGGTGCTCTTTGCTTTACCACAATCTGTTACTAGGAAGGTCAAGTTGTTTTAGTGTGAAGTTATGTGACTTCCCTCACTCATATCTCCAAATATCTCTATCTTCACATTTCTTTTCAACTTGCAGTCTCAGAAATGAATTGTCCAGTGTTTGACCCAGTCTCAATCTCCCACTTCATCATTCTCCATTCCTGTCATTCCCCAGAAATTAGTACCATAGGAGCTTAGATATGTGTATTTTGTTTTCCATTAACACATTTCTTAGCCTTCAGAACTGGTCAGATTCCTCTAAAACATCAAAATAAATATTCTTAAACTAATCAACAATTCCCTACCATGACTATCCTTCAGGTTACAGCTGTTTTCTTCTTACTTTTACTTTGAAACCACATGAAAGATTGATCTGTATTCACTTTCTATTCTTAACCTACTATAATCTTTCAACCGGTTTTACATTTATTTCCTATCTTTTTTCTTCTCCTTCAATAATAATAATAATGATTCTGATAATAATTATTATTGTTCAATCCTGTTTATTCAATTGTATCCTCTGTGTATAATTGTATGGTTGTCAAACCTACATTGCCAGCCATAAGTACTGTCTTACCTTCAAAACCCAAGTTTTCAAATGAATGTTAGAAATCTACTTGTAAATATTTCACATATACATCAAATTCAGGGCCTAAAATGGACTTTGATATTTACTTCTCAAGCTGAAATAAAACTGGTTTCATTTTCCTTGCTTTTTATTGCACTTAATGCTTTAAATTTAACCATCTGAGGTAAAACGATGAGAGGAATTTTACATATTTTTCTCTTTATCCCTTCTGTATCAAAGCCCTGAAGATTAAAATTCCACATTTCTTATTTTTTTTCCTTTCCATTCTGTCATTTTCCAAATTCAGGAACCCATAATTTCCTCCCTCGACTATGATAATAGCTTTGCTAAGTGAGCTCTGTTTATTAATACATATTTTAATTGTTTATTTTTATTTTTCTATTTTTTTAATTTTCAAATGTAATTATATTTTCAGTGTAGCTAAGATATAGTTATATTAGTTTCAGTTGAACAATATACAAATTCAAAATTCCACATATTACTAAGTGCTCATCAAGATAAGTGTAGCCTTAACCTTAACCTTCACCTATTACTCCCATTCCCCCACCCATTTACCCTTTGGTAAACCATCTGATTGTTTTCTATTTTTAAGAGTCTGTATCTTCATTTGCCTCCCCCTTCCCCCAACCTTGTTCATTTGTTTACCTTCTTTAATTCCACATATGAGTGAAATCATGTTACTAGTCTTTCTCTGACTGACTTTATTCACTTGGCATTATATTGTCTAGCTCCATCTATGATGTTGCAAATGGCAAGATTTCATTCATTTATATGAATGGATTATACACACACACACACACACACGCACACACACACCACATCTTATTTATTCATGCATCTATCAATATACACTTGGGATGTTTCCATAATTTAGCTATTGTAAATAAAGCTGCTAAAAATATAAGGGTGCATATACCTTTTTGAATTAGTGTTTTCGTATTCTTTGGGTTTTCATATTCTTTGAGGAAGTTCCATACTGACTTGCACAGTGGCTACACCACTTTGAAACCCCATTAACAGTATACAAGTGTTCCATTTTCTCCACATCCTCTCCAACACTTTTTTCTTGTATTTTGATTTTAGCAATTCTGACAGGTATGAAGTGATATCTCACTGTGGTTTTGATTTGCACTTCCCAGATGATAAGTGATGTTGAGTTTCTTTTCGTGTCTCTTGGCCGTCTAATGTTTTCTTTGCAGAAATACAGGTTCACTTCTTTTGCCCATTATTAATTGGATTTTTTTTTATGTTGAGTTGTGTAAGTTCTTTTTATATTTTGGGTACTAACCTTTTATCATATATGTCTTTTGCGAATATCTTCTCCCAATCCAATAGGTTGTCTTCTAGTTTTATTGGGGGTTTTATGGTTTTATGTCACACATGTGTATGGTGAAACAAAGTGTTCTACTTTCATTCATTTGCATGTTGCTGTCCAGTTTTCCCAACACCATTTGTTGAAGAGACTGTCTTTTGCCCCCCTCACATTATTGCCTCCTTTGTCAAAATTAATTGATAATACAACTGTAGGTTTATTTCTGGGTTTCTTTTCTGTTTCATTGATCTATGTGTCTTTTTTTTGTACCAGGACCATACTATTTTTATGATTTCAGCTTTGAAATATTACTTGAAAACTGGAATTGTGATGCTTCCAGCTTCTTTCTTTCTTTCTTTCTTTCTTTCTTTCTTTCTTCTTTCTCTCTTTTTTATTTATTGTCAAATTAGCTAACATACAGAGTAGTCTTGGCTTTAGGAGTAGATCCCATGATTCTTCACTTACATACAACACCAAGTGCTCATCCCAGCAAGTGACCTCCTCATTGCTTATCACCCATTATCCCTCCCTCCTCAACCCCTACCCCCGTCAACTCTCAGATTGTTCACTGTATTTTAGAGTATCTTATGGTTTGCCTCGCTCTGTGTTTGTATCTTATTTTTCCTTCCCTTTCCCTATTGTCATCTGTTAAGTTTCTCAATTTCCACATATGAGTGAAATCATATATCTGTCTTTCTCTGACTGACTTATTTTGCTTAGCATAATACGTTCCAGTTCTATCCATGTTTTTGCAAATGACATGATTTCATTCATTTTCCTCACTGAGTATTCCATTGTGTATATGTACCACATCTTCTTTCTCCATTTATCATTTGATGGACATTTGGGTTCTTTCCATAATTTGGTTATTGTTGATAATGTTGCTATAAACATTAGGGTTCCTGTGCCCCTTCAAATCGGAAACCCTGTATTCTTTGGAAAAATCCCTAGTAGTTCAATTGCTGGGTCATAAGGTAATTCTATTTTTAATTTTTTGATGAATAACCACACTATTTTCTACAGTGTCTGTACCAGTTTGCATTCCCACCAATAGTGCAAGAGAGTTCCCCTTTCTCCAAATCCTCACCAATATCTATTGTTTCGTAAGTTGTTAATTTTAGCCACTCTGACCGGTGTGAGGTGGTATCTCAATGTGGCTTCATTTGTCTTTCCGTGATGATGAATGTTGTTGAGCATCTTTTCATGTGTCTGTTTGTCATCTGGATGTCTTCTTTGGAGAAGTGTCTATTCATGTCTTCTGCCCATTTCTTCACCGGATTATTTGTTTTTTGTGTGTTGAGTTTGGTAAGTTTTTTTTATAGATTTTAGATACTAACCCTTTAACCGATATGTCATTTGAAAATATCTTCTCCCATTCCGTCAGTTGCCTTTTAGTTTTATTCATCATTTCCTTTGCTGTGCAGAAGCTTTTTATCTTGATGAGGTCCCAATAGTTCACTTTTGCTTTCAATTCCCTTGCTTTTGGAGATGTGTTGAGTAAGAAATTGCTGAAGCTGAGGTCAGAGAGGTTGTTGTCTGTAAGATTTTGATAGTTTCCTATCTCACATTTAGGCCTTTTTATCCATGTTGAATTTATTTTTGTGTATACTATAAGAAAGTGGTCCAGTGTCATTATTCTGCATGCTACTGTCCAGGTCTCCCAGCACTATTTGTTAAAGAGACTGTCTTTTCTTTTCCATTGGATATCTTTTCCTGCTTGATCAAAGATTAGTTGGCCATATATTTGTGGGTCCATTTCTGGGTTTTCTATTCTATTCTATTCCATTGGTCTATGTGTCTGGTTTTGTGACAATGCCATCAAACTGTCTTGATGACTACAGCTTTGTAATACAGGCTAAAGTTTGGGATTGTGATGCCTCCAGCTTTGGTTTTCTTTTTCAACATTACTTTGTTTTTTCAGGATCTTTTGTGGCTCCACACAAATTTTAGGAATCTTTGTTCTAGCTCTGTGAAAAATGCTAACGCTATTTTGATTGGCATTGCATTGAATGTGTAGATCACTTTGGGTAGTATAAAAAATTTAAAAATATTTGTTCTTCTGATCCATGAACATGGAAAGTTTTTCCCTTTCTTTGTGTCTTCAAGTTCTTTCATAAGATTTCTATAGTTTTTCATCATACAAATCTTTTCCCTCTTTGGTTAAGTTTATTCCTAGGTATTTTATGGTTTTCAGTGCAATTGTAAATGGGATTCATTCCATGATTTCTGTTTCTGCTGCTTCGTTATTGGTGTGGAAAATATTTTAGAAATTATAAATTAATAAAATTGATTCATAATTATACTATTTAAAGATATCATTGAAGTACTGAACTGTTATATCATTTGGTTTATTAGTTGATTAAGCAGAGTTTCCACATTTTAGAGGACTTTCCATTGTAATTACCCACTACATTTAAAAAGGTAATTGCTTTATCTTTTTCCCTGATTTACTTCAAAACTATGGTTTTCTGAGGGAAGACTTTCATATTGGTTGACTTATAACCTTCACAAATCTGACATTCTATAAAAGTAATAAAAACACTGGCAAAAAAGTGAAAAAATCAACTTTTTTTGGAACTCTGATAATTAACCAAAGCTTACAACAATCTGAGGATCACTAATTCAAGAAAAAATTATTGAATCTCAGTATGAACAGCAGGATTGATCATGGCATTGTAAAATTGACTTTTTTTCTTTTCCTCACCTTTTCTGTAGCCTAGAAAATCAGCACCATGACAACCATGGTAATTAGGAACAAAATAAACCAGTCACTAGAAAGGAAAAAGTAAGTTTGGATCTCAACAAAAAGCCCCAACCAAATATTACTGTCATTATATGATCTGTCTTCCAACTTTCTTAAAGAACTTCATTTACATGGTGGTGTTTTTAGCTGACCTAATTTGGACCTCATTTTAGAGGAAAAGCCTTATCTTCAGGACATTTGTTGAAAACAACTGGTGGTGGTTATTTTACATCACAGCTTCCCAAGGTTGTAATATCAGACAAAGGAAACAAGAAATATGCCCAAAATATTAGAAGAAAGAGCTGAAAACAGGTTGTCCCATAATAGGTTTTTAAAAACTCTGACATATTCTTGAGGTACTATAAGACTACAAACATGCTCAGAAAATATCATAGAATGCTCCAATGTATAACTTTTGGTTGAAATTTTCACATTGAATAAACAAGAAGTGAAGTACAAGGAAGGGTGAGGAGTGGTAAATTTTCTGATTAAAAGAGTTGTGCCCCAACGCATACACAGAGCCCCTTGGCAAAGAGGAAAATATTTGTTAACTCAAGTAATTAGAGGAATAAAATGGGAAATTAATATCAAGTCAGTATAACCCTGACATTAAAACCAGACAAGGACACCAAGTAAAGAAAACTATAGATCAAATTCTATTATAAATAGAAATGTAAAAACGTTCAACAAAATACTAGCAAACAGAATACAACAACATATGAGTTATATATAATGAACATGGGGAATTATCCCAGGAATTCAAAGTTGGTTTAACATCTAAAATTTAATTAATATAGTGTGCTATATCAGTGGAATAAAAAATCACACAGTTATATCACTAGATATAGAAAAATATTTTGATAACAATCAAATGCTTTTTATGAAAAGGACACTCAATGAACTAGTAATAGATGGGAACTTCCATATCTTGTTCAAGACCCTTTATGGAAAATTCACAGGTAGCATTCTACTTAATGGCAAAAGAATGCGTGCTTGCCCGAAGATGAGGAATAAAACAAGAATATATGCTTCCACAACTTCTTTTCAACCCTGTATTTGATATTTTAACCAGTGCAGTTAGACAAGAAATAAAACCAAGTCATTTATATATTCCAAAATTCAATGTTACTAATATTGAATATTGTAATGCCCGAGGTCGCGAACCCGCCGCAAGAGACCACCAGAGTCGTAAGTCAAAGCCAAGTGGCAAGGGTCATTTATTGCAGGTTCGAACCTGGACCTCTGCTCACTGGTTGCCGGTGACGCTAAGAGGTCCTGATCAGGATTGGTACAACGTTTTTATAGACAGAGACAAATAGCACAGGGGAGGTTTCAAATTATGAGGGGCCTGATTAGTTGATTTTAAAGTAAGGACATTTGTTGTTCTCTGATTGGGCGTCCTTTGTCTGTCCTTTGGTGGGAAGGCTTTGTCCCTTACTTGTGGTGGGAGAAAAAGGGGGAAGGGGGAAAGGGGAGGAATGTGTTAAGCAAGCAGGTTTACAGAAGCGAGAAATGCCGGTTAGTTTATGTACAATTACTCATTCCATTACATATCAGACTACATTTAGGAAGTTTCACAACCCATTCTACTACACAGCGGGTTACATTCAGGAAAGGTCTCACAATGCTCGTAGCAAACAGCAAGCAAAACAGACTTCTCAGCAATTGTATTTCTTATCAAAGATCCATAATAAGCAGAAAAGAGAACCTAGCTTTAAACTAAGGCAGGGCTGTCATTTGGATTTAAAGCTGTTCTTTTCAAATATGTCTGCTACCAAAGTCTTCATGTTAAACCATGGTTTATGGAGAAAGTGTCCTGTAATATGTGGGAGAAATACCTTGAGCTAACACTTTCAGATTATGAATCATCTTTACAATGCAATTCTTCAGTAATTGTTTACAAGAACATTTATGTATAAATTAATGCCTGGTTCAAAATAACTCATTCAACTATTAAACTCATATACTTGAGTATTTAGGTTAATTGCTTTCTCTGCTACTTGGACCCAAAAAATACCTTTGAAGAATTATACTTTTCTTATAGCACAAGTGTCTGTAAATAAAGATATCCTTTCCTAGCTGAAAGCAATACTGATTCTTATTTCATATGAAAGTAAAATATCACTTCACTTTTGGTGAAGGAGCATAAGGCAATCTAACACTCCACAAGTGACCCCCTTGCCAGGTGGGATTTGTGTGACATTCCTCACGCATTCCTGGCTGCCCAAGAACAAAGGAAAGGGAAAAACAAATCATTGTCATACAGAACAGGAGCCTCCCATTGGTTTCCAACTGTTTTAATGACTTAAAAGAAAAAAAAAACAATCTCTAGAAACCTATAGACTCAGTTTCCTGGAGCCCTTTGGGGAACAAAGACAAGAAGAAAATGTAGATAAAACTACATTTCTTTAAAACATGTAGCCCATTGACAAATACTTGAGGCAAATACAGAGTATAACATTCCTATTGTCTTCATGTTAATGTTTTGCTAGAGGGAAAAACAACCTTAGCTTGACAATAACTAAGCCTCCAGTATCTTATGAGTCCTGTTTAGCTTTTTGAAAGTCTTTTTGGAAACCTCTTTTTGCCCTTACCTCCCCCACTTACATATTATATAATCAGTCATTCTTCACAACTCCTTTGCGGCACTTTCTGCCCATAATTCTTGTCCCCATGCCTTAACAAAATAACCTTTTTGCATAAAAGTTGTCTCAAGAATTCTTTCCTGGCTGTCAGCTCTGGACCCCCCCCCCACTCTAAAACCACATCAACTTTAACTTTAAAAGTGAAAGATATTCGGGGTGGGGGGGTGGAGGTAAAATGGCAGAAGAGTAAGGTGACCTTAAGCTTGTATCCTCCCTTAAACCACAGCTAGATAAATATAAAATTATTCTGAACATCCAAAAATCAAATGGAAGTCTTAAAGAACAAAGCTGCACATGCACAAACCAGAAATGTGACCATGGAAGGTAGTAACTGCCTAGAGTTTGTGGGAGAAAAGAGCCACAGGCATTCACAAGGAGAGGGAGCCCTGACTATGGTAAGAGTAGTGAGAGAGAAGGAGAGAGAGAAAAAGGAAGAGAATAATAATTTAAAAAAAGAGTGAAAACACGCACAGATGACTACACAAGAAAACTATTCCCCAAAACTTTTGACAAGGAAAAAGGAAGGGTTACAATATTGCTAGTTTTTTTGTAAACAGCAGGACACAGACTCAAATGTTTCAGAGGTCTGTGATGTTAATAGTTTCATGCCTGAAGAGCTGGGCAGTGCTCTGGTGGGAGAGCAGAGATGAGCCCCAGAAGCAGGCAACCTAAAGATCCCCAAGGCCATAGAAGAGAAGTGGTTCCCCTGCTTGGAGTATATTGTAAAAGTGATATAGCCTCTCTGTGGGCAAAGGACCCTGCAGGCACCATGGGACAAAGTATAGGAACAAAGACACTGGCAAAGGTCTACAAAGCCTGATGTTGGCTCTGTGTTGTGATTTATCATAAACTCCAAACCACTGCTCAGTTGCCTGACTTACTTTTGAGACAAGCCAGCACCAGCGACAGCTTGGAGTGCATTTAGGAGAGGTGATATGGCCTCTCTGCCAGGCAAAGGATCCTGCAGCGCCATGGAGCTGTCTTGCTCACCAATATAAGAACAGAGATACTGGCTGAGGGCAGCAATCCAGCTGTGTGTTGCAATTTACCATAAACTCTGACAGTCTGTGCAGTTGTTTGGCTGCCTGTGATAAGCTGGCACCAGCCACAACGTAGGAAAATCCTCCTGAGAGACTAAGAGAAAAATTACCAGGTGTACTCACAACTGCAAAGAAAAGACCTCCCCCCACCCCCAACCCCGTTCCGGAAACCAGCCAGGGCGTGCCCGGTTGTAGTCTGACATAAAGGCAGGAACCAATCAAGTTCTGCTGAATGGTTTGAAATAAAGGCGGGAACCAATCAAGTTCTGCTGAGTGTTCAAATTTAAATGTTAACCAACAACAGCTCTGTAACCTCTAAAAAATATCCCTAACTTGTTTGTGCCTGTCTATAAAAGAAGCTGTAAGATCCTTACTCGGGGTCTCTTAGCGTCACCGGCAACGAGTGCGAGGAGGACCGGGTTCGAACCTGCAATAAACGACCCTTGCCGCTTGGCTTTGATTCTGGACTCTGGTGGTTTGTTTTCGGGGGGTCTCTCGAATCGGGGCATATCACTCCCTTATAAGATCAGTACGGGTCCACCCCACAGATGTCTCTGAAGTGTGGGTTTTTTTTTTTTTAATTTTTTTTTTCAACGTTTATTTATTTTTGGGACAGAGAGAGATAGAGCATGAACGGGGGAGGGGCAGAGAGAGAGGGAGACACAGAACCGGAAACAGGCTCCAGGCTCTGAGCCATCAGCCCAGAGCCTGACGCGGGGCTCGAACTCACGGACCGCGAGATCGTGACCTGGCTGAAGTCGGACGCTTAACCGACTGCGCCACCCAGGCGCCCCTGAAGTGTGGGGTTTTAAAACACAGCCATGCCTGAGGTAAAATGCAGAAGTGCTAGCCATTTGGCAGGTGGACGGCTCAGATACAGAGAGGGTGAAGGCGGAGCTCTCACAGAAACCAGGGACACAGGCGACTTCACTGTCTGCACATCTATGAGGGTTTAATGAAGAAGAGTGGTGCACATTTCCAACTCCAGAGATGAAAGAACAGGGCAAAGCCATTTTCTCCCTGTGCCCACCAGCTTGATTCACATCAGTGAGCTAAACAGCAACAGCAAGTGGAGAATGGAGCTGCTACACCAAGCACCCCCCCTGCAGGCACATCTACACTAGGGCAATTGCACCTGAGAATCAGAGCAGCAGGGTCCTCACCCAAAACAAGCACAAACCCCTTAACCAAACCAAGTCTACCATAGAGTGCTGCAAAGCTTCATTCAGCTCTAGGGGAAAAAGAATCTAGTGTCTATTTGTTTTGTTTTGTTTTTGTTTTTTGTCTTTGTTTTATTTGTTTGTTTTTTGATGCATAAAGAGAAATTATTAATGTTTTAATTTTATTTTTATATATTTGTAATTTATATATATACATATATATATTAATTTTTATTTTTTTATTCTTTTCTTTTTTCTAACTTTTTTCTGTCAAGCTTCTCATAACAAACAGGCCAAAACACACCTATGATCAACCTTCTTTTATGTATTTTATTTTATTTTTCTTCTATTTAAAAATTTTTATTTTGTTTTATTTTGCTTTTATTTTCTTTCCCCCAAAATGACAAGAAAGGAGAATTCATCACAAAAGAAAGAACAGGAAAAAATGATGGCTAAAATTTTAATAAATGCAGATATAAGTAAGATGTCTGAACTAGAATTTAAAACATTTATAAGGATATTAGCTGGACTTGAAAAAAGCATAGAAGACACTAGATTATCCCTTACTGCAGAGATAAAGGAACTAATTTCAAGGGAGACTCTTTGAGTAGAGAAATTTTTTAAAAAGCAACAAGACTAGAAAGGACCAGAGAACAACACCAGAAACACAAACTCTACAAGTAATACAATGGCATTAAATTCATATCTTTCAATAATCAATGTAAATGTAAATGGCTAGATGTTCCAATGGACATAGGTATCAGAATGGATGAAAGAAACAAGAATCATGTATATGTTGCCTATAAGAGACTCATTTTAGACCTAAGGAAACATCCAGATTGAAAGTGAGGGGATGAAGAACCATCTACCATGCAAATGGATGTCAAAAGTACACTGTTAGACATACTTCTACAAGACAAAAGAGGTTTTTTTTTTTAATTTTTAACATTTTGTTTATTTTTGAAAGACAGAAAGAGACAGAGCACGAGTAGGGGCAGGGCATAGAGAGAAGCACACAGAATCTGAAGCAGGCTCCAGGCTCTGAGCTGTCAGTACAGAGCCTGATGCAGGACCCAAAATCATGAACTGTGAGATCATGACCTGAGCTGAAGTCGGACACTTAACCGACCGAGCCACCCAGACAAAAGAAATTTTAAACGAAAGACTATAACAAGACATAAAGGAAGGCACTCTATCAGAAAGAAAAGGGCCAATCCAACAATAAGACCTAATAATTGTAAATATTTATGCCTCCAAATTGGAAGATCCCAAGTATATAATTCAATTTATAACAAACATAAGGAAATTCATTGATAAGAATACAATAATAGGAGAATTTAACACCCTGCTTATAGCGATAGACAGGTCATCTAAGCAGAAAATCAACAATGAAACAAAAGCTTGGAATGACACACAGGACTGGAGAGACTTAACATATATTCAGTACATTTTATCCTAACATGGCAGAATACACATTCTTTCTAATGTGCCTGAAACATTGTCCAGAATATTTTACATACTGGGTCACAGATCAGACCTCAACACGTACAAGAAGATTAAGATTATATTATGGTTATTTTTAGATCACGTGGATATGAAACATGAAGTCAACCATAAGAAAAAAAAATTGGGGAAGCCCTCAAATACATGGAGGTTAAAGAATATTTTGCTAAAGAATGAATAGGTTAGGGGCATCTAGGTGGCTTAGTCAGTTAAGTGTCTGACTTCAGCTCAGTTCATGATCTCACAGTCTGGGAGTCTGAGCCCCACGTCGGGCTCTGTGCTGACAGCTCAGAGCCTGGAGATTGTTTTGGATTCTGTGTCTCCCTCTCTCTCTGCCCCTCCTCTGCTCACTCTCTGTCTCTTTCTCTCTCTCTCTCAAAAATAAATAAACATTAAAAAAAATCTTTAAATAATGAATGGGTTAGCCAGGAAATTAAAGAAGAAATTAAAAAATATACATGGAAGCAAATGAAAGTGAAAACATGAAAGTCCAAAAACTTTGGAATGCAAAAAAGGTCATCCTAAGAAGGAATTTTATTGAAATTCAGGCCTATCACAAGAAACAAAAAAGTTCCCAAATACACAACCTAAGTTACACGTTAAGGATCTAGAAAAGGATCAGCAAGTAAGGCCTAAAGCCAACAGAAGGGAAATAATAAAGATTAGAGCAGAAATAATCACTATAGAAACAAACAAGTAATAAGCCAGTAGAACAGATCAATGAAACTAAGAGCTGGTTGTTTGAAAGAATTACCAAAATTGATAAAACCCTATTTAGACGTATCAAAAAGAAAAATGAAAAGCCCCAAATATATAAAATCATGAATGAAAGAGGACAGATCACAACACCACAGAAATACAGGAAGAGATAGAAAATTTGAACAGATCCATATCCAGCAAAGAAATTGAATCAATAATCAAAAATCTCCCAACAAACAGAGTCCTGGGCCAGAAGGTTTCCCAGGGGAATTCTACCAGACATTTAAAGCAGTTAATACCTATTCTTCCCAAACTGTTCCAAAAAATAGAAATGGAAGGAAAACTTTGAAACTCATTCTACAAAGCCTGTATTACCTTAATTCCAAAACCAAAGGCCCCACTAAAAAGTAAAATTACAGGCGGATATTCCTTATGAACATGGACACAAAAGTTCTTAATAAAATACTAGCAAATTGAATTCAGCAGTACATTAAGAGAATTATTCACTATGATCAAGTGGGATTTATTCCTGGGCTGCAGGGTTGGTTCAATAATTGTAAATCAATCAACAGGATACACCACATTAATAAAATATAGGATAATAACCACATACTCATGTCAATAGATACAGAAAAAAAAACATTTTACAAAATACAGCATCAATTCTTATAAAAACCCTAAACAAAGTAGGGATAGATGGAACATACTTCAACATCATAAAGTCCATAAATGAGAGATCCACCCCTAATATGATTCTAAATGTGAAAAATGAAAGCATTTCCTATATGGCCAGAAACAAGACAAGGATGTCCACTCTCACCATTACTATTTTCTATAGTATTGGATGTCTTAGCCTCAGGGATAAGACAGCAAAAATAAATAGAAGGCATCCAAACTGGCAAGGAAGAAGTCAAACTTTTACTATTTGCCGGCTTTATGTTACACTATGTAGAAACACTGAAAGACTCCACCAAAAATTTGCTAGAACTAAAACAAGAATTCAGCAAAGTCACAGAACACAAAATCAACATGCAGAAATTTGTTGCATTTCTATAAAGAAATAATGAAACAGCAGAAAAAGAAATCAAGAAATCAATCCCATTTGCAACTGCACCAAAAACAGTAAGATACTGAGGAATAAACTTAACTAAAGAGGTAAAATATATGTACTAGGAAAACTATGGAATGTTTATGAGAGAAATAGAGGATGAGACAAAGAAATTGAAAGGCATTCTATACTCATGGATTAGAAGAACAAACATTGTTAATATGTCCATAGTACCCAAAGCAATTTACACATTTAATGCAATCCCTATCAATATACCATCAGCATTTTTTAGCAGTGCTGGACAAAATAATTATAAAATTTGCATGGAACCTCAAAACACCTGAATACCCAAAGCAATGTTGAAGAAGAAAAAAGTGTAGGCATCACAATTCTGGATTTCAACCTATATCACAAAGTTGTAGTCATCAAGACAGTATGATACTAGTACAAAAACAGACACACAAATCAATGTAAGTGAATAGAAAACTGAGACATGGACCCACAACTATATAGTAAAATCATCTTCAACAAAGCAGAAAAGAATAGCCAATGGAAAAAAAGACACTCTCTTCAACAAATGGTATTGGGAAAACTGGATGGTGATTTGAAGATGAATAAAACTGAGTCACTTTCTTATAATATACACAAAAATAAATTCAAAATGGATGAAAGACCTAAATATCAGACAAGAAACCATAAAATTCCTAGAGGAGATTCCAGTCAGCAACCTCTTTGACCTAGGGCAGAGTAACTTCTTGCTAGACATATTGCCAAACGGAAGGGAGGCAAAAATAAACATGAATTATTGAGACTTGATCAAGATAAAAACTTCTGAACAGCAAAGAAAACAATCAACAAAACTAAAAGGCAGTTTATGGGAGAAGCTATTTGCAAATGACATATCTGATAAAGGGTTAGTATCCAAAATCTATAAAGAACTTATCAAATTTAACAATCAAAAAATAAATAACCCAAATAAAAAAAATGGGCATACGATATGAATAGATATTTTTCCAAAGAAGACATCCAAATGGCTAACAGACACATTAAAAGATGCTCAACATAACTCATCATCAGGGAAATACAAGTCTAAACCACAATGAGATCCTGCCTCAAACCTGTCAGAATGGCTAAAATTAATAAAAGAAATAACAGGCATTGAGGAAGATGTGAAAAAAGGGAATGCTCTTGCACTGTTGGTGGGAATGCAAACTGGTGCAGTCACTGTGGAAAACTCTCTAGAGGTTCCACAAGAAGTTTAAAATATTTCCTATACTATCTTAAACAACAGGCATGAAAGTGGATATCCATGCTTCCTTTATTCCTGACCAGAGAGGAAAAACTGTTTTTCCCCATTGAGGATTATGTTAGCTGTGGGTCTCTCATTTATGGCTTTTATAATGTTGAGATATTTTTCCTCTATCCCTACTTTGTTGAGAGATTTTATCAAGAATGGATGTAGTATTTTTTTTTTATAAAATTTTTTTTTTCAACGTTTATTTATTTTTGGGACAGAGACAGAGCATGAACGGGGGAGGGGCAGAGAGAGAGGGAGACACAGAATCGGAAACAGGCTCCAGGCTCTGAGCCATCAGCCCAGAGCCCGACGCGGGGCTCGAACTCACAGACCGCAAGATCGTGACCTGGCTGAAGTCGGACGCTTAACCGACTGCGCCACCCAGGCGCCCCTGGATGTAGTATTTTTTTAATCCCTTTTCTACATCAATTGAGAGGATCATATCATTCTTATCATTTCTTTTATTTATGTGGTTTATCATGTCCATTGGTTTGTGAATATTGAATGGCCTCTGAAGTCCAGGAATAAGTTCCACTTGATCATGGTGAATGATTCCTTTAATGTACTCTTGGATTCAATTTGCTAGTATCTTGTTGAGAATATTTCCATTCAGGTTTATCAGGGATATTGGCCTGTTGTTCTCCTTGATAGTAGGGTCTTTGTATGGTTTTGGAATGAAAGTAATGTAGGCTTCATAGAATGATTTTGGAAGTTTTCCCTGCATTTCTATTTTTAGAAACATTTTGTGAAGAATAGATATTAATTTTTCTTTAAATGTATAGTAGAATTCTCCTGGAAAGCCATCTGGTACTGGACTTTTGTTTGCTGGTAGATTTTTGATTACTGATTTAATTTCTTTGCTGGTTATCAGTCTGTTCAAATTTTCTATCTCTTCCTGTTTCAGTTTTGGTAGTTTATATGTTTCTAAGAATGTATTCATTTCTTCCAGGTTGCCAAATATGTTGGTATATAATTTTTCATAATATTTTCTCATAATTGATTCTATTTCTATGATGTTGGATGTTATTTCTCCTCTATCATTTATGATGTTACCTATTTGGGTCTTTTCTCTTTCTTTTTGATACATCTGGTTTATCAATTTTAGCAATTATTTTCGAGAACCTGCTCCCAGTTTCATAGATCTGTTTTTCTGTTTTTGTTTTTGTTTCAGTTTTGGTTTCTGTATTATTTATTTCTGCTCCAATCTTTATAATTTCCCTTCTTCTCCTGGCTTTAGTCTTCATTTGTTGTTCTTTTTCTATCTTCTTTAGATATACATTTAAGTTGTGTATTTGAGATTGTTCTTGCTTCTTGATGAAGAGTTGTTTGCTATGTACTTCCTTCTTCTGACTGCTTTTGCTGCATCCAAAGGTTTGGACCATTGTGTTTTTATTTAAATTTTGTTCCATGTATATTTTATTCATTCTTTAGTTTCCTAGTTAACTCATTGATTGTTTAGCAGGATGTTTTTTATCTCCCCTATATTTGTGCTCTTTTCCATTTTTTTCTTGTAGTTGACAATGTACAACATTTGAATATGAGAAAAGTAAATCTCAGAGAGACTGAATGAATTGGCTGGAGACAGGCATAAAGGCAATGTGACTACAGGGCTGCGTTTTATTTTTTTTTTAATTTTTTTTAACGTTTATTTATTTTCGAGACAGAGAGAGACAGAGCATGAATGGGGGGGGTGGTCAGAGAGAGGGAGACACAGAATCTGAAACAAGCTCCAGGCTCTGAGCTGTCAGCACAGAGCCCGACACGGGGCTCGAACTCATGGACTGCTAGATCATGACCTGAGCCAAAGTCGGCCGCTTAACCGACTGAGCCACCCAGGCGCCCCAGGGCTGCATTTTAAGAAAATATAATTTCAATTGCATTTCTCCTTGGGCTTGAAATTATATGTGGAGAAAGACATGTTTTTTTAAATGATTTTTGAGTGTGTATTTCATAAAATCTGAGAAACCTAGTGACCATACAGATCATCCAAGTTCTTTCCCTCACCCACTTAATTACATGAAAAAAAATTAAGTTCAGAAAACTGCAGTCACTATATTAATGTGGCAAAACTTGTATTTCAGAAAAGAAATATTACCATACACAAAAAAATAATTTTGCAAAATAATAAAAAGGTCAATTAATCAAAATAAAACACTATCTTAAATCTGTAAGCATCTAATAATATCTTCAAAGTATATGAATAAAATATTGATAGAGTAGGTAATATAAGAAGATGGCAAACTAAATATGCCTGAGCCTATGTACTCCCTAGAAACATTAAATACATTACAAAAAAAATAACTAAACTACATTAATAGGAGCTCTGGAAATCATTTAAGAATCTACAGCAACCAAACACAATGAAGAAAGAGCTACTTTGAACATTGTAGGAAATTTTGTGTTTCTTTTACTCCACCTTGCTTCACACCCTTTATGATGTGGTACAGGATTCTTTGAGGGAAGCAGAAACCCCATCTTTATTTCCCTTCTGCAAATCAGAGAGATTAAAATGGACCAAAATTTTCCATGTTCTAATTTGTCTGTCCTCTTTGTGACTAATTGGTCTCTCTGAAGCCCAACTTGAGGCTCAGTCAAAAGTAGCTGGACTCTCAGGCTAGGGAAAGACACAGCAGCATGCTTCATAAAAGCCACAGGGAAACTCAGTCTCACAAAAAGGATGAAAAACCACTAATCAGAGGCACCTGGGTGACTCACTCGGCTAAGCGTCCAACTTCAGCTCAGG
The DNA here is from genome assembly GCF_022079265.1 of Lynx rufus. Classification (NCBI taxonomy): domain Eukaryota; kingdom Metazoa; phylum Chordata; class Mammalia; order Carnivora; family Felidae; genus Lynx; species Lynx rufus. The sequence goes on along the minus strand of NW_025814828.1, from coordinate 50,156,737 downwards.
TCATGATCTCCTGGTTTGCGAGTTAAAGCCCTGCATTGGGCTCTATGTGAACAGCTCAGAGCCTGGATCCTGCTTCAGATTCCGTGTCTCCTTCTCTCTTGCCTTCCCCCACTTGGACTCTGTCCCTCTTAAAAATATATAAAACATAAAACTTTTTTTAAAAAAAGACCACTGATTGGCATCTACCAGATAATATCTAAATTCTTATGTAGGAACAAAGGTAAGACCCTTATAAAAATCAAGGCATTTAAATATAGAAATATTTAATAAAAAAATTGAAAAAGTGCACACATATATCCAGGGTAAGTATATGCATAGAATAGACCAGATAAGATCATAAGCTTTCATTCCTAGAATATTAGGAACTTTTCAATGCATGAGACCAGTCTGAAAAGATTTCAAAATCTATCATTTTTTTTCAGATGCCTAACATTCAATAAATGATCACAATTCTTATATAAGAAATAGGAAAGCATAACTTGTTAAGGGAAAATAATAAATTTTTATAACCATCTATGAAGAAACATAGTCTTCAGATATACTAGACAAACAATTTTCTAAAAAAATTGTATTTAATATGGCAAAAATGTTAAAGGAAAACACACAAAAAATTAAGAAAATCAGGAATACAACATATAAACAAAACAAGAATATCGACTAAATGATAGAAATTATGAAAAAGGCCAAACATAAATTCTATATCTAAAAAGGACAATAACTGAAGTGAAAAATTCACTAGAGTGGTTCATCAGCAGATTCAAACAGGCAGAAGAAAGCATAAATGTGAAAAAAAAAAGAAAAAAAGAAAACAAAAGAAAGAATCAATGTACCTGAAGATGTGATTTAAAAACTATTAATTCAGAGAAACAAAAAGAAAAAGAAATGAATACAAGTGAAAAGAATCTAAAGGATTTATGTGACACCATCAAAAAGACAAATACACACATTATGTGAGCTCCGAGAGAAGAGAGAGGTAAAAAGTAAAGATAATTATTTTTTAAAAAATGATGGCTGAGAATTTCCAAAAATTAAAGAAACATGCAAATATACAAATACAGGAAATTCAAGGAATAATAAATATGAATAAATACAAGATACCTGTATTGAGACACATTATAATCAAACTGTCAAAACCCAAATATAAAAAGAGTGTTTTGAAAGCAGCAAGAGAAAAAAGATCATCTTGTAAACGTGATCATCAATATTATCAGTAGATTTATCAACAGAAACCTTTCAGGACCAAAGACAGTGGGATGAAACATTTAAAGTGCTGAAAGAAAAATAATAATAAAACTGTTAACCCAAAATTCTATACCTGGTAAATATGATCTTCAAAAATGAGGGAGAAAATAATTCATGTCCAGATAGGCAAAAGCTGAGGGGGTTTCTTAATACTTGATCTGCTCTACTATACATGCTGAAAGAAACACTTCAAGTTGAAGTGAAAGAATGCCACATAAAAATCAAAAAAATATATAATTTTTTCTGATAAAGGTAAATGCAAAAGCAAATATAAAAACCAGTATTGTTTTAATTTTATTTCATAAATCTACTTTTTATTCTACAGGATTAAAAATAAAATTATAAAATAATGATAAATCTATTTCAATATAATTTATTTAATTAAAGATGTAATTTGTGACATCAATAATATAAAGGACGGTTGAGGTATAAGAGCATTTTTAATAAAATTGAATTTAAGCTGATATTAGTTTGAATAAAATTAACTTTAGGATGTTCTATGTAATTCCCATTGAAACACCAAAGTGTCTATAGATACATATTAAAGGAATAAGAAATGAAAAATGCCAGTGCAAAAAAATTCAACTAGTCATAAAAGAAGGCAGTATAGGAGGAAATAAGAGACAAAAAAGTATATAAAATACGTGGAAAACAAATAACTAAGTTGAAATAGCAAGTTCTTGGCTATCAATAATTACTTTAAATGCACATAATCAATTCTCCAATTAAAAAAACATAGATTGACAGAATGGATTAAAACAGGACCATAATATGTTCTGTCTACGAAGGACTCATTTTAGATGTGAAAACATGCATAGTTTGAAAGTAAAAGAATATAAATGTTATCCCATGCAAATAATAACCAAAAGGGAAAAAAGGTGGCTATAAAATAGACAAAATCTATTTTAGGTCAAAAAATCTTACAAAAAAACTTACAAAAGACAAAAAGAAATATTATGTAATGATAAACGTTCAAATCTCCAAGGAGATATAACAAATATATGTGTATATATATGTGTGTGTGTGTGTGTGTGTGTGTATAATGGAATATTGCTGAGCCATCAAAAAGAATGAAATCTTGCCAATGTAAAATGTAACAAATAACATGGATGGAACTACAGTATATATTATGCTAAGCTAAAGAAGTCAGTCAGAGAAAGACAAATACCTTTTAATTTCACTCATATGTGGAATTTAAGAAATGAGACAGATGAACATGGGGGGAAAAAAGGCAAACCTTAGAAGAGACTCTTAACTATAGAGGATGAAGCGAGAGTTGCTGAAGGTGTAGTGGGTGGGAGGATGGGTAAAATGGATGATGGGTATTTCTTTTTTTAATAATCCCAACCATTTTTAATTAACTGGTTCGAATCACTTGACAATTAACAAGGAAGAATAGTGAAGTTACTTTTGAGAAGTAAAATGATGATTGCATGTGTGGTTTATCAGCCATTACAATTTACTGTAAAACTTATTGAAACTGATATACCAGTAAACCTATGAGTCTGTGGGGTAAAGCATAATCTACATACAAATCTGAGAATTCATGAGAACTGATTTACAGCAAAGTTGGCCTTTCATTTCTGGTATGTACGTATGTATGTATGTATTTGAAATTTATTGTCAAATTAGTTTCCATGCAACACCCAGTGCTCATCCCAACAAGTGCCCTCCTCAATGCCTATCACCCACCCTTCCTCCCACCCCCCATCATCCCTCAGTTTATTCTCAGTTTTTAAGAGTCTCTTATGGTTTGGCCACTCCCTCTCTTTTTTTTTTCCCATCCCCTCCCCCATGGACAAGTTTCTCAGGTTTCTCAGGATCCACATAAGAGTGAAAACATATGGTATCTGTCTTTCTCTGTGTGACTTATTTCACTTAGCATAACACACTCCAGTTCCATCTACATTTCTACAAAAGGCCATATTTCATTCTTTCTCATTGCCAAGGTAGTATTCCATAGTGTATATAAACCACAACTTCTTTATCCATTCATCAGTTGAGGGGCATTTAGGCTCTTTCCATATTTTGGCTTTCCATAATTTGGGATTGTTGAAAGTGCTGCTATAAACATTGGGGTACAAGGGCCCCTATGCATCAGCACTCCTGTATCCCTTGGGTAAATTCCTAGCAGTGCTATTACTGGCTCATAAGGTAGGTCTATTTTTAATTTTTTGAGGAACCTCCACACTGTTTTCCAAAGTGGCTGCACCAGTTTGCATTCCCACCAACAGTGAAAGAGGGTTCCCGTTTCTCCACATCCTCGCCAGCATCTATAGTCTCCTAATTTGTTCATTTTAGCCACTCTGACTGGCATGAGGTGGTATCTCAGTGTGGTTTTGATTTGTATTTCTCAGATGAGGAGTGATTTTGAGCATCTTTTCATGTGCCTGTTGGCCATCTGGATGTCTTCTTTAGACAAATGTCTACTCATGTCTTCTGTCCATTTCTTCACTAGATTGTTTTTAAACTGTGGAGTTTGGTTAGTTCTTTATAGGTTTTGGACACTAGCCCTTTATCCAATATGCCATTTGCAAATATCTTTTCCCATTCCGTTGGTTGCCTTTTAGTTTTGTTGATTGCTTCCTTTGCAGTGCAGAAGCTTTTTATTTTCATGAGGTTCCAATAGTTCATTTTTGCTTTTAATTCCCTTGCCTTTGAGATGTGTCAAGTAAGAAATTGCTGTTGCTGAGGTCAGAGAGGTTTTTCCCCTGCTTTCACCTCTAGGGTTTTGATGGTTTCCTGTCTCACATTTAGGTCCTTTATCCATTTTGAGTTTATTTTTGTGAATGGTGTCAGAAAGTGGTCTAGTTTCATTCTTCTGCATGTTGCTGTCCAGTTCTCCCAGCAACATTTGTTTTAGAGACTGTCTTTTTTCCATTGGATATTCTTTCCTGCTTTGTCAAAGATTAGTTGGCCATACGTTTGTGGGTCCAATTCTGGAGTCTCTATTATATTCCATTGGTCTATGTGTCTGTTTCTGTGCCAATACCATGCTGTCTTGATGATTACAGCTTTGTAGTAAAGGCTAAATCTGGGATTGTGATGCCTCCCGCTTTTGTCGTCTTCTTCAATATTACTTTGGCTATTCGAGGTCTTTTGTGGTTCTGTATAAATTTTTGGATTGCTTGTTCTAGCTTCGAGAAGAATGTTGCTGTAATTTTGTTTGGGAGTGCATTGAATGTGTAGATAGCTTTGGGTAGTATTGACATTTTAACAATATTTATTCTTCCAATCCATGGGCATGGAATGTTTTTCCATTTATTTATACCTTATTCAATTTCCTTCATGAGGTTTCTATAGTTTTCAGCATACAGATCTTTTACATCTGTGGTTAGGTTTATTCCTAGGTGTTTTATGATTCTTGATGCAATTGTGAAAGGGATAAGTTTCTCTATTTGTCTTTCTGTTGCTTCATTATTAGTGTATAAGAATGCAACTGATTTCTGTACATTAATTTTATATCCTGCAACTTTGCTGAATTCATGTATCAGTTCAGCAGAAGAAGAGAAATAATAAAGATTAGAGCAGAAATAAACAAGATAGAATCTAAAAAAAAAACCTGTTTAGCAGATCAATGAAACCAAGAGTTTGTTTTTTGAAAAAATAAACAAAATTGATTAACCTCTAGCCAGGCTTCTCAAAAAGAAAAGGGAGATAACCTAAGTAGATAAACTCATGAATGAAAATGGAATTATTACAACCAATCCCTTAGAAATACAAGCAATTATCAGAGAATACTATGAAAAATTAGATGCAACAAATTGGATAACCTGGAAGAAATGCAAATTCCTAAGCACCCACCAACTTCCAAAACTTACACAGGAAGATATAGAAATCTTGAACCGTCTTATAACAAGCAAAAAAAAAAAAATCAGTTATCAAAAATCTCCCAACAAATAAGAGTCCAGGACCAGATGGCTTCCTGGGGAATTCTACCAGACGTTTAAAGCAGAGATAATACCTATCCTTCTCAAGCTGTTCCAAAAAAAAAAAAATAGAAAGGGAATGAAAACTTCCAGACTCATTCTATGAAGCCAGCATTACTTTGATTCCCAAAGCAGACAGAGACCCAACAACAACAAAAAAAAGAACTACAGGTTAATATCCCTGATGAATATGGATGCAAAAATTCTCAATAAGATACTAGCAAATCAAATTCAACAGCATATAAAGAGAATTATTCACCATGATCATGTGGGATTCATTCGTCAGCTGCAGGGCTAGTTCAACATTCGCAAATCAATTAATGTGATACATCACATTAACAAAAGAAAAGAAAAGAACCGTATGATACTGTCAATCGATGCAGAAAACACATTTGACAAAATTCACATTATTTCTTAATAAAAACCCTCGATAAATTCAGGATAGAAGGAACATACTTGAACATCATAAAAGCCATTTATGAAAAGCCCACAGCTAATATCATCCTCAATGGGAAACCTGAGTGCTTTCCCCCTGAGATCAGGAACACAAAAGGGATGTCTACTCTCACCACTGTTGTTTAACATACTGTTTGAAGTGCTAGCATCAGCAATCAGACAACAAAAGGAAATCAAAGTCATCAAAATTGGCAAAGATGAAGTCAAGCTTTCACTTTTTGCAGATGACATTATATTATACATGGCTGATGGGTATTAAGAAAGGCATTTGTTCTGATGAATATTGGGTGTTATGTGTAAGTGATGAGTTACTAAATTCTACTTCTGAAACTAATGCTATACTGTATGGTAATTAATTGAAATTTAAATAAAAACTTAAAAAAACAAAATAGTAGGACATTTCAATATTCCACTTTCAACTGTGAAAAGAACAACCAAACATAAGATCCATATGGAAATAGAGGATTTGAGAAGCACTACAGACTAATTGGACCTAATAAAAATAGATACAATACTGTACCAAATAATAGCAGACTATGAATTTTCATCAAGTGCACGTGGAACATCTACAGCATAGACCACATGTTAAGCCACAGATCATATTAATAAAATTTAAAAGGTTTAAGTCATGTATTCTTTCCAATCACAGTGGAATGAACTAGAAATCAAAAGCAGAAGGAAAACTACAAAACTCACAAATATGTGGAAATTACATAACACACCCTTAAACAACAAAATGGTCGAAAAAAAAATCACAAGAAAATGTGAAAATGTCCTGAGACAAATGAATATGAAAACACAACATACTAAAACATACGAAAAGCAGCAAAAGCAGTACTATGTGGTAAATTCATAGGTCTAAATGTTGACATTATAACAGAATAGTTTCTTTTTGTTTCTTTTTAAAATTGTTTTAAAGTTTATTTATTTTGAGAGAGACAGACACAGCACAAGTGGGGGAGGGGCAAAGAAAAGGGAGACAAAGAATCCCAAGCAGGCTCTGCACTGCCAGCATAGATTCCAATATGGGTTACAAATCCACAAAGCCATGAGATCATGACCTGAGCCTAAACCTAGAGTTGGATTATTAATTGACTGAGCCACCCAGGTGCCCATGCCTAATATTCATTTTCATGAAGTTTGTTTAAGCAGAGCAGTAATGCCTACATTTAGAAAGATCCTACAGGTGATTCCCTGAAGGAGAATTTCGAGTTGGGAAAGATCTCAAGCAGGAAAGGTTTTCAGGAGGCTGTTTCAGCCAACTAGGTCCAGGGAAGGATTTAGACCATTAGGGGGAAATTTGTCCTCATCCTTCTAACATGTGATTTAGAATTTAAGCAAAGATAAGCATAAAATGTCTAATAAAATTCAGGTTCTGATTTTTCTCATGATGATTGTTGAGATGCCTTGAAAGAGATATGTCAAATACCAAAATATTTTAAGACTTTTATTGCCTCTTCCCTGCACGTGCATCTCCACCTGCTGTGGGATCCAGACGTGCCAGGATAGGCAGCGGTCAAGCTGATGGGTGAAAGGACTTGGGTGGTGTTGAAGTGTGGGGGGGCGGTCAGGACTAGATGAAGGGATGAGAGGAATCTGGGATAACACTTAGATTCTGACTTGTCTCACAGGGTACTGGCCAAGTGCTGCCTTTGGAGTGCTACTGCTCCCTACGTTAGGCAGAGGCCCCCTCCAAGACAGGTACACCTCTTACATCAGCAAGCTCATTTTAATTAAGGAACTAGTAAGAGAACAAACTAACATCATAGCTAGAAGAACAGAGGACAAATAAAGTATAAATCATAAATAAAATAGGGAATAGAAAAAAAATGAAGTATATAAGACAAAGAGTTATTTTTTAATTGATAAGACTAACAAAACTTGAGCAAGACTGACTAATAAAAAATAATTAAAGCTCAACTAAATTCTGATATAAACAAAGGTACATTGGTATTGATTTAAAGAAAAGAAAAATACTATGAGATCACTATGAACAACTATATACCAACAAATTAGTTAATCTAGATGTAAATAAACAAATTCCTAGAAATAGATAACTACCAAGAATGAATAATGAAGAAAAGTGAATCTAAAAAGATCTACAGTGAATAAATAGATTGAATGAGCAATTATATATTCTTGCAAATAATAAAATCTTAGGAATAGATGGCTTCACTGGTGAATACTATCAAACATTCAAAGAATAATAAATACCAATCCTCCTCAAACTCATCTAAAAATTGAAAATGATGGAGAACCTTTTATGTCATTCAATAAAGTCAGCATTGCCTTTATAACAAAGCCAGGCAAAAACAGTACTAGAAAGGGGAACTACAGACTAAATTCTTTAATAAATATTGATGCAAAAATCCCCTCAAAATGTTAGCAAACCAAACCTTGGAGAGACAGAGCTTGGGAATATGGCAGAGTAGGAGGACCCTGAGATATCCCTGTCCCACATTTACAGCTAGAGATTATCCATATTCAAGTCAATTAACCAGAGACTGATCCAAAACCTGGCAGAATAAAATACACATCTAAATAGAGAAGAAGCTGTATTTGAAAAGTTAGGAATGTCAGAAATGTGGAGGGAAACTGCACAGGAAGAAGGGAGCTCTGTACGTAGACAGGGTAGAGAACCAGGCCCTCCCTCTAGGGAGCTTCCATGGGGAAGCCTAATCCCCATAATATTTGGCTTAAAAAGTAGAGGGAATGAATTCCTTGCATTTGTAAAAACAGTGGGACTTGAAGCCTGGAGCTTTTAAAGTCATCTGACTCAGCACTGGGTGAACCAATAGGGTGAGTGTGTCCCTGCCCTTAAGGAGACAGAAGCCTGAATGGAGAGGCAACATAAAAACTGAAGTTTTCACAATGCCAGAGCAAAGGGAAGACACATCTGTTCATACTGATTTTGGAGTGTGTGGAGGACTTCTCCAAAAATTAGAGAACTGGCAGCTGTCATATTCCTCCCCTGTCCCCCAGGGTAAACACAGAGCCACCTTTAGGAAGTGGTGCTGCACATACACTTGGTACCTAACTTGCTGCCAGTGCACCATGCCCATGAATTCTCCTGAGGAATTGCATGCTTCAAGCATGATAGCCTCAGGCCCAGGGTCAGGACAAATTTTGTTAGATGTGCACCATGCTCAGTCACCTGGTGCACAGCTATTACCATGTACTACACTCAGGCACTTTGCTGAACTCAGCTGCATGCCCTCAGCCACCATTGTGCACCAGGCTTACCTGTGCCAATCCATCACTGTGGTGTACTCAGCTTCCCACCCCCAGCCACCCAACCCACAGTGCTTCAGGGGAACTTGTATACAAAAATGTGGACAAGTGAAAATATTGCTATCTTCCTTGCCCTTCTCCCAGTTTCTCAGGGGGAGGAATGCCCCCTCAGAGCTTGCCTTCCTAGATCCCAGTAATACCAGAGAAAGCAAGCATAGCCCATAACAGTTACTGTAGACAACTGCAGTAAAAGGACAAGTGACTCAGAGACAACAGCAAGGTCGAAGAAACACACATAAGATACTGTTCTGAAATGCCAGGTTCCGGTGAACAGGGGACACTGCAATGCAAGGTACTCCGGGATCTCTTCCTCATAAAGTCACTACTTTCAAGAGCAGAAGATATATTTCACTTTCTTAACACAAACATTCAAAGCAGCAGACAAAATGAGGATAGAAAGAAATTTATCCCAAAATTAAAAAAAGCAGGACAAGGCCACAGGCCAAGATAGAAACAAAAGAGATAGAAGTAACATACCTGATAAAGAATTACAGCAATGATCGTAAGAATACTCACTGAACTTAAGGAAAGTTTGGAAGACATGATTGAGATCCTAAACACAGAGTAATGAATAATATAACAGAGATAAAGGGCCCAATAAACAAAATGAGAAATAGGCTTAATGGAATTAAGAGCACCGTGGAAGAAACAGAGGGATGAATTAGTGACCTGGAAGACAGAGTAATGGAAAGTAGTCAAGCTGAACAAAAGAGAGAAACAGAATTGTGCAAAAGAAGAACATACTTAAGGAACTAAGTGCCTCTATCAAATGTAATAACATTCACATTATAGGCGACCCAGAAGAAGAGGGAGAAAAAGGGGCAGAAAAATTATATAAGAAATAAGAGCTGAAAACTTCCCTACTCTGATTAAGGAAATCATTGTCAAAATCCAGGAGATACAGAGAAATTCCATCAAAATCAACAAAAGGAGACCCACACCAAGACATATTTTAAATAAATTAGCAAAATATACTGATAATGAAAAGAAAATTAAAAGAAGCAAGACAAAAGTCAGTAACTTACAAAGGAAAACCCATAAGGCTAGCTGGAGATTTTTCAACAGAAACTTTGCAAACAAGAAGGGAGCAGCATGATATATTCAAAGTGCTGAATGGGAAAAGTCTGCAGGAAAGAATATTCTATCCAGAAAGGCTATCATTCAGAATGGAAGGAGAGATAACGTTTCCCAGAAAAGTAAAAACTAAAAAAGTTCATAAGAACTACATCAGCCTGCAAGAAATATGAAAGGGGACTTTTCCTGACCGTATGAATGTAGGCAATGCAAAAGCAGTAAAACTGAATAATTCTGTAAAAAATCAGTCGAGGAATTCACAAGATATAATATATGATATAATTACACATACCAAAGCTGGGGTGTGGAGAGGAGAAGAGTGTGTTCAAGCTTAAACCATCAACCTAATATAGTTTGATATATGCAGAAGAGATTGTATACAACCTAATGATAACCATATAACATATACCAATAATATGCAAAGAATAAAGAGAAAGAAATTCAAATATATCACTAAAAACCCAGCACACCATGAAAGAGAAAGACCAGAAAGGGTCAGAAAAAATTTACAGAAACAATTACTAAAATTTTGAGTGTAAATGGGGTAACGCTCCCATCAGAAGACCTAGATTGATAGGTTGACAGAATGGGTAAAATAACAAGACCCATCTATATGCTGCCTACAAGAGACCCATTGCAGAACCGAAGACTCCTACAAATTTAAAGTGAGTGGATGAAGAAATATCGATCAAGTAAATGGATGTCAAAAAACATTGGAGTGTTAATACTTACATCATACCAAATAGACTTTGAAACAAAGACTGTAACTAGAGAAAGACAAGAACACAATACAATAAGGGGGACAATCCAACAAGAAGATATAGCAATTGTAAATATATATGCACCCAACATAGAACACCCAAATACTTTAAACCATTAATAACAAACATAACAGGACTAACCAATAACAATAAAATAATAGTAGTGGACTAAAACACCCCACTTACATCCATGAACAGATCACCTAAACAGAATGCCAAAAAGAAAACAATGGCTTTGAATGATACATTGGACCAGATGGATTTCATAGGTATATTCAGAACATTCTATTCTGAAACAGCATAATACACATCCTTTTAAAGTATGCATGGAACATTCTCCAGAATAGATCACATATTAGCTCATAAAATAAGCTTCAACAAATTCAAGATCAAATTCATACTATACAACTTTTCTGACTGCAGCATATTGAAAGTAGAAGTCAAGAACGAGAAAAAAAATCAGAAGAAAATACAAATGCATGGAGGATGAATGGCATGCTACTAAACAATGACTGTGTCATGTAGGAAATAAAAGAAGAAATACAAAACACATGGAAACAAATGAAAATGAAAACCGAATGTTCTAAAACCTTTTTGAGGCCACAAAAGCAGTTCTAAGAAGGATGTATAGAAAAACAGGCATACTTCAAGAAGCAAAAAAATCTCAAATAAATAACAGAACTTGACACCTTATGGAGCTAGAAAAAGAACAAACAAAACCTGAAACCAGTAGAATAAAGGAAAAAATATATATTATAACACGAAAAACATGTTATAAAACTAAAAACAAAACCCCACAATACAACAAATCAATGAAATCAGGAGCTGCTTACTTATTTGAAAAAAATAAAATAAAATCGATAAACCTCTAGCCAGACTTATTAAGAAAATAAGAGAAAGGACACAAGTAAATGAAACCACAAGTTAGAGAGGAGGAATAACAACCAACATCACAGAAATACAAACAATTGTAAGGGAGTAGTATGAATAACTATATGCCAACAAATTAGACAACATGGAAGAAATTGATTAATTTCTAGAAACATAAAAAGTACCAAAACTGAAACAGAAAGAAACAGAAACTTGAACAAATTGATAACTAGCATAAATATTTAATTAGTAATCACAAAACTCACAACTGTTGACAGTCCAGTACTAGATGGCTTTACAGATGAATCCTACCAAACATTTAAAGAGGAATTAATGAGGAGGGGACAAGATAGTGCAGCATCATGGAAGTTCACTGATTCATCACTGAAATGAAATTAGGTCAGCAACAAACCACTTTGCACACCTAGAAAATTGATCTGAGGATTAATACAACAATCTGCATAACTCAAGCCACATAACTCAGCAGGTACTTGTCACTGAGAGGCCAACTGGGGGAGAGAGAAGCTGTGAAGGGTAGGGAGCTGTTTTTGTTTGAGGAGAGAGTACAGAGATAGGTGGGAGAGCACAAGAAAAGCACTCTCCCTGAAAGCAGCTGGAGAGAAAGAGTGGAAGCACCCACAAGGGTCTAAACAAGAAAAGGAGAATGGAGAAAGGAGAGGGTTTCAATACCATAGGACTCTACAAACAGGGGAGCACAGAGTCAGAAATTCCATAGCTCGATACTTGGCAGTGCTCTGGTGGGAAGGGCAAATCCTCGGGAGCACACAGCGAGGTCTGAGGGGTGCTCAGGCCACAGGGGAGAGGCAGTTCCCCTGGTGGGAAGACATTTGGTAGAGGCCATGCAGCCTTCCCATAGGAAAAGGTCCTAGTGGATCCCAGAGAACAGCAATGTTTGCTGCTATTGGAACAAGGATGCTAGGGTGTGGTGAAGCCTGGTTCTAGTTGTGTGTTGTGATTTGCATAGTCCCCTGAACCACTGCTGCAACACGATCACACATACTTTTTTGGGGGCAGACTGGCACCCAGATGCAGTCTCTGAGCCTCTGCAGTGGCACAGTTGCACAAGCGTTTTCCAGGGGCAAGCCAGAACCCAGCCATTGCTCAGCAAGACCTTCCCCCAGAGGGTTGGAGTGGGCCGAAGCTGCAGTGCCCTTAGGGGTGAGAGGTTTGGAAACACAACCCCATATGAGTTAAAATTCAGGAGACAGGGACCACCTGGCATGCTGACAGCTTGATCATGGACACTGAAGAAGCAGAGAGGGGACAGAAGCCTGAGGTAAAGAAGGGGTGCCTGATGGCTGGTGGGTGAGAGCAGAGATCTGATGCTAGAGATTAGGAAACTTGGTGATGCCATTTTCAACTCTCCCATGCCTTCACATACAGGTGGATGAGCCCCAGACCAATCCACCCCAAAAAGCTAAGCATCACCACCTAAGACATAAGGGAACAGTTACACCAAGCCCTGTCCAACCGCAGAAACCAAGCCTTAGAGGACCACCAAAGTCTCTCCCCCTGCTTAGTGTACATACTATAAAGGGCTTAATAGTTTGACTTCTAGGGGAATCTGGATGTAATTTCATTCAGATGTCATTCTGTTCGCTGGTCCATCTATTCATTTTTTTTCTCTTTTTCTTTTCTTATTCTTGGATACAGAAATAAAATTTTATCTTTCTTTCACATTTAAAAAAATAAGTTTTTACTATATTTTTTATTTTTTAGTATTTTTTTATTTCCTTTTATTTTCTTCATTTCATTATATTCTATTTTATTGTATACATTTTTTAATTTTTAAAAATTTTCTTATACTCTTCTTTCCTCTTTTTATTCCTTTCCCTTTATTCTCTATACTATAATATTATTTCAACAACCAGACCAAAACACACCTAGGATTTGGCTTCCTTTACTTGATTTTTTTTTGTTTTTAATCTTTTAATTTTTATTTTTTAGTTTATTAATTATTTCACTTCCTCCAAAATGATGAAAAGAAAGAATTCACTCCAAAAGAGAGAACAGGAAGAAGTGACAGTCAGGGACTTAATGAACACAGATATAAGCAAGATGTCTGAACTAGAATTTAGAATCATGATAACAAGAATACTAGGTGGGGTTGAAAAAAAGCATAGAATCCCTTTCCACAGAGATAAAAGAAATAAAATGTAGTCAGGATGAAATTAAAAATGCTATAACTCAGATGCAATCTTGAATGCTTGCCATGCGGCAAGGATGGATGAAGCAGAGCAGTGAATCATTGATATAGAAGACAAAATTATGGAGAATAATGAAGCCGAAAAAAGAGGGAAACTAAGGCAGAAGAGCATGATATAAGAATTAGAGAACTCAGTGACTCATTAAAATGAAGTAACATCTGAATCATAGGAGTCCTAAGAGATGAAGAGAGAGAAAAAAGGGGTACAAGGTTTATGTGAGCAAATCATAGCAGAATACTTTCCTAACCTGGGGAAAGACACAGACATCCAAATTCAGGAAACACAGATAATTCCCACTAGATAAAAAAAACCTGACCATCAATAAGGCATTTCATAGTCAAATTCACAAAATACACAAAGAAAGAATTATGAATGCATCAAGGGAAGAAAAAGTCCTTAACCCATAAGGGAAGACAGATCAGGTTTGCAGGAGACCTAGCCACTTGGCAGAAACTGGCAGGCCAGAAACTTGGCAGTCCAGAAAGGAGTGGCAGGATATATTCAACGTGCTGAATCAGAAAAATGTGTAGCCAAGAATTCTTTATCCAGCAAGGCTGTCATTCAAAATAGAAGGAGAGATAAAAATTACCCAAGACAAACAAAAACTAAAGGAGTACGTGACCACTAAACCAGCCCTGCAAAAAATTTTAAAAAAGACTCTCTGAGAGTGGGGGAGAAAAGATGAAACAAAACAAAGAGACCAAAAGCAACGAAGACTAGAAAAGACCAGAGAACATCATGAGAAACTCCAACTCTACAGGCAACACAATGGCAATTAATTTGTATATTTCAGTACTCAGTCTAAACATCAATGGACTAAATGCTCCAATCAAAATACATAAGGTAACAGAATGGATAAGAAAACAAGATCCATCTGTATGCTGTTTACAAGAGACCCATTTTAGTTTTTTTGAATGTTTATTTATTTTTGAAGGAGAGAGACAGAGAGAGAGAGAGAGAGAGAGAGCACAAGCAGTGGAGGAGCAGAAAGAAAGGGAGACACAGAGTCCAAAGCGGGCTCCAGGCTCTGAGCTGTCAGCACAGAGCTCAATGCGGGTTCCAACCCATGACCTAAGAGATCATGATCTGAACTGAAGTTAGATGCTTAACCAACTGAGCCACCCAGATGCTCCACAAGAGACCCATTTTAGACCTAAAGTCACCTTCAGATTGAAAGTAAGGGGATGGAGAACAATCTATCATGCTAGTGATTGCCAAAAGAAAGATGGAATAGCCATACTTATATCAATCTACATTTGAAAATAAAGACTGTTACAAAAGATGAAGAAGGGCATTATATCATAATTAAGGGGTCTATTCACCAAGAAGATCTAACAATTTTAAACATTTATGCTCCCAATGGGGTTTCCAAATATATAAATTATTTTATCACAAACATAAAGAACTCTTTGTCAGTAATACCATAAAACTAAGTGACTTCAACACCCCACTTACAACAATGGACAGATCATCTAAACGGAAAAACAAGAAGTAAACACTGGCTTTGAGTGACTCACTGGACCAGTGGACTTAATAGATATATTCAGAACATTACATCCTAAATCAATGGAATACACATTCTTCTGGAGTCCACATGAAACATTCTCCAGGATAGATCACATACTGGGACACAAATGAACCCTCAACAAGTACAAAAATACTGAGATCATATCATAGATACTTTCTGACCACAGTGCTATGAAAATTGAAATCAACTCCAAGAAAAAAAAAATTCAAAGACAACAAATACTTGGAGATTAAAGAACATTCTACTAAAAAATTAATGGGTTAACCAGGAATTTAGAGAGAAATTAAAAAGCACATAGAAGTCTATTAAAATGATAACACCACAGCCCCAAACCTCTGGGATGCAGCAAAGGTGGTCATAAGTGGAAAGTATACAGCAATCCAGGCCTTCCTGAAAAAGGAAGTAGGGTCTCAGATACACAGCTTAACCTTACCCATTAAAGAGCTGGAAAAAGAAGAGGAAATAAAATTTCAAACCAGCAGAATAAGGGAAATAATAAAGACTAGAGCAGATCAAAACCAAAAAACCAAAACACAAACAAAACAAAACAAAAACAAACAAACAACAAATAAAAAACTAACAAAAAAGTCCAGAACAGATCAATGAAATCAGGAGCTGGTTCTTTGAAAAAAAATGGCAAAATTGATAAGCCCCTAGCTAGTTTGATAAAAAAAAAAGGAAAGGACCAAAATAAATAAAATCAAGAATAAAACTGGAGAAATCACAACCAATAATACAGAAATACAAACATTAATAACAGAATATTATGATAAATTATATGCCAATAAATTGGCCAATCTGGAAGAAATGGACAAATTCCTAGAAACATATAAACTACCAAAACTGAAACAGGGAGAAATAGAATATTTGAAAAGACCCATAACGAGTAAAGAAATTGAATTAGTAATCAAAAATCTCCCAAAAACAACAGTCCAGGGCCAAATGGCTTTCCAGGGGAATTCTATCAAATATTTAAAGAAGTGACATCTATTCTTTTGAAGCTATTTCAAAAATATAGATGTAAGGAAAACTTCAAACTCATTTCATGAGGCCAGCATTAAGTTGATTCCAAAACCAAAGCCCCCACTAGAAAGGAGAGCTACAGACCAATTTCTCTGATGAACATGGATGTAAAAAATCTCAACAAGAAACTAGCCAGCTGGTTAGGACAATACATTAAAAGAATTATTCACGATGACCAAGTGGGATTTATACCTGGGATGCAGGTCTGGTTCAATGTCCACAAATCAATCAATATGATAGATCACATTAATAAAAGAAAGGACAAGAACAATATGATCCTGTAAACAGATGCAGGGAGACCATATTTCTTTTTTTTCTTTTTCTTTTTTTTTTCCAATATATGAAATTTATTGTCAAATTGGTTTCCATAAAACACTAGGGGCTCATCCCAAAAGGTGCCCTCCTCAATACCCATCACCCACCCTCCCCTCCCTCCCACCCCCCATCAACCCTCAGTTTGTTCTCAGTTTTTAAGAGTCTCTTATGCTTTGGCTCTCTCCCACTCTAACCTCTTTTTTTTTTTCCTTCCCCTCTCCCATGGGTTTCTGTTAAGTTTCTCAGGATCCACATAAGAGTGAAAACATATGGTATCTGTCTTTCTCTGTATGGCTTATTTCACTTAGCATCACACTCTCCAGTTCCATCCACGTTGCTACAAAGGGCCATATTTCGTTCTTTCTCATTGCCATGTAGTACTCCATTGTGTATATAAACAACAATTTCTTTACCCATTCAACATTTAGGCTCTTTCCATAATTTGGCTATTGTTGAGAGAGTGCTGCTATAAACATTGGGGTACAAGTGCCCCTATGCATCAGTACTCCTGTATCCCTTGGGTAAATTCCTAGCAGTGCTATTGCTGGGTCATAGGGTAGGTCTATTTTTAATTTTCTGGGGAACCTCCACACTGTTTTCCAGAGTGGCTGCACCAGTCTGCATTCCCACCAACAGTGCAAGAGGGTTCCCGTTTCTCCACATCCTCGCCAGCATCTATAGTCTCCTGATTTGTTCATTTTGGCCACTCTGACTGGTGTGAGGTGATATCTGAGTGTGGTTTTGATTTGTATTTCCCTGATGAGGAGCGACGTTGAGCATCTTTTCATGTGCCTGTTGGCCATCCAGACGTCTTCTTTAGAGAAGTGTGTATTCATGTTTTCTGCCCATTTCTTCACTGGGTTATTTGTTTTCTGGATGTGGAGTTTGGTGAGCTCTTTATAGATTTTAGATACTAGCCCTTTGTCCGATATGTCATTTGCAAATATCTTTTCCCATTCCGTTGGTTGCCTTTTACTTTTGTTGGTTGTTTCCTTTGCTGTGCAGAAGCTTTTAATCTTCATAAGGTCCCAGTAATTCACTTTTGCTTTCAATTCCCTTGCCTTTGGGGATGTGTCGAGTAAGAGATTGCTCCAGCTGAGGTCAGAGAGGTCTTTTCATGCTTTCTCCTCCAGGGTTTGGATGGTTTCCTGTCTCACATTCAGGCCCTTCATCCATTTTGAGTTTATTTTTGTGAATGGTGTCAGAAAATGGTCTAGATTCAACCTTCTGCATGTTGCTGTCCAGTTCTCCCAGCACCATTTGTTAAAGAGACTGTCTTTTATCTATTGGATGTTCTTTCCTGCTTTGTCAAAGATAAGTTGGCCATACGGTTGTGGGTCTAGTTCTGGGGTTTCTATTCTATTCCATTGGTCTGTGTGTCCGTTTTTGTGCCAATACCATGCTGTCTTGATGATGAAAGCTTTGTAGTAGAGGCTAAAGTCTGGGATTGGGATGCCTCCTGCTTTGGTCTTCTTCTTCAAAATTACTTTGGCTATTCGGGGCCTTTTGTGGTTCCATATGAATTTTAGGATTGCTTGTTCTAGCGTCGAGAAGAATGCTGATGCAATTTTGATTGGGATTGCATTGAATGTGTAGATAGCTTTGGGTAGTATTGACATTTTGACAATATTTATTTTTCCAATCCATGAGCAGGGAATGTCTTTCCATTTCTTTAAATCTTCTTCAATTACCTTCATAAGCTTTCTATAGTTTTTAGCATACAGATCTTTTACATCTTTGGTTAGATTTATTCCTAGGTATTTTATGCTTCTTGGTGCAATTGTGAATGGGATCAGTGTCTTTATTTGTCTTTCTGTTGCTTCATTGTTAGTGTATAAGAATGCAACTGATTTCTGTCCATTGATTTTGTATCCTGCAACTTTGCTGAATTCATGTATCAGTTCTAGCAGACTTTGGTGGAGTCTATCGGATTTTCCATGTATAATATCATGTCATCTGCAAAAAGCGAAAACTTGACTTCATCTTTGCCAAAATGGATGCCTTTGATTTCCTTTTGTTGTCTGATTGCTGATGCTAGAACTTCCAACACTATGTTAAACAACAGCTGTGAGAGTGGACATCCCTGTGGTGTTCCTGATCTCAGGGAAAAAGCTCTCAGTTTTTCCCCATTGAGGATGATGCTAGCTGTGGGCTTTTTATAATTGGCTTTCATGATGTTTAAGTATGTTCCTTCTATCCTGACTTTCTCAAGGGTTTTTATTAAGAAAGGGTGCTGGATTTTGTCAAAGGCCTTTTCTGCATCCACTGACAGGATCATTTGGTTCTTCTCTTTTCTTTTATTAATGTGATGTATCACGTTGATTGATTTGCCAATGTTGAACCAGCCCTGCATCCCAGGAATGAATCCCACTTGATCATGGTGAATAATTCTTTTTTATGCTCTTGAATTCGATTTGCTAGTATCTTATTGAGAATTTTGGCATCCATATTCATCAGGGATATTGGCCTGTAGTTCTCTTTTTTTACTGGGTCTCTGTCTGGTTTAGGAATCAAAGTAATACTGGCTTCATAGAATGAGTCTGGAAGTTTTCCTTCCCTTTCTATTTCTTGGAATAGCTTGAGAAGGATAGGTATTTTCTCTGCTTTAAACGTCTGGTAGAACTCCCCTGGGAAGCCATCTGGTCCTGGACTCTTATTTGTTGGGAGATTTTTGATAACCGATTCAATTTCTTCGCTGGTTATGGGTCTGTTCAAGCTTTCTATTTCCTCCTGATTGAGTTTTGGAAGAGTGTGGGTGTTCAGGAATTTGTCCATTTCTTCCAGGTTGTCCAATTTGTTGGCATATAATTTTTCATAGTATTGCCTGATAATTGTTTGTATCTCTGAGGGATTGGTTGTAATCATTCCATTTTCATTCATGATTTTATCTATTTGGGTCATCTCCCTTTTCTTTTTGAGAAGCCTGGCTAGAGGTTTGTCAATTTTGTTTATTTTTTCAAAAAACCAACTCTTGGTTTCGTTGATCTGCTCTACAGTTTTTTAGATTCTATATTGTTTATTTCTGCTCTGATCTTTATTATTTCTCTTCTTCTGCTGGGTTTAGGCTGCCTTTGCTGTTCTGCTTCTATTTCCTTTAGGTGTGCTGTTAGATTGTGTATTTGGGATTTTTCTTGTTTCTTGAGATAGGCCTGGATTGCAATGTATTTTCCTCTCAGGACTGCCTTCGCTGCGTCCCAAAGCGTTTGGATTGTTGTATTTTCATTTTCGTTTGTTTCCATATATTTTTTTAATTTCTTCTCTAATTGCCTGGTTGACCCATTCATTCGTTAGTAGGGTGTTCTTTAGCTTCCATGCTTTTGGAGGTTTTCCAGACTTTTTCCTGTGGTTGATTACAAGCTTCATAGCATTGTGGTCTGAAAGTATGCATGGTATGATTTCAATTCTTGTATACTTATGAAGGGCTGTTTTGTGACCCAGTATATGATTTATCTTGGAGAATGTTCCATGTGCACTCGAGAAGAAAGTATATTCTGTTGCTTTGGGATGCAGAGTTCTAAATATATCTGTCAAGTCCATCTGGTCCAATGTATCATTCAGGGCCCTTGTTTCTTTATTGACCGTGTGTCTAGATGATCTATCCATTTCTGTAAGTGGGGTGTTAAAGTCCCCTGCAATTACCACATTCTTCTCAATAAGGTTGCTTATGTTTATGAGTAATTGTTTCATATATTTGGGAGCTCCCGTATTCGGCGTGTAGACATTTATAATTGTTAGCTCTTCCTGATGGATAGACCCTGTGATTATTATATAATGCCCTTCTTCAACTCTTGTTCCAGCCTTTAATTGAAAGTCTAGTTTGTCTGATATAAGTATGGCTACTCCAGCTTTCTTTTGGCTTCCAGTAGCATGATAAATAGTTCTCCATCCCCTCACTCTCAATCTAAAGGTGTCCTCAGGTCTAAAATGAGTCTCTTGTAGACAGCAAATAGATGGGTCTTGTTTTTTTTATCCATTCTGATACCCTATGTCTTTTGGTTGGCGCATTTACTCCATTTACATTCCGTGTTATTATAGAAAGATATGGGTTTAGAGTCATTGTGATGTCTGTATGTTTTATGCTTGTAGCGATGTCTCTGGTACTTTGTCTCACAGGGTCCCCCTTAGGATCTCTTGTAGGGCTGGTTTAGTGGTGACGAATTCCTTCAGTTTTTGTTTGTTTGGGAAGACCTTTATCTCTGCTTCTATTCTAAATGACAGACTTGCTGGATAAAGGATTCTCGGCTGCATATTTTTTCTGTTCATCACATTGAAGATCTCCTGCCAATCCTTTCTGGTCTGTCAAGTTTCAAAAGAGAGTTCAGTCACGAGTCTTATATGTCTCCCTTTATATGTGAGGGCACGTTTATCCCTTGCTGTTTTCAGAATTTTCTCTTTATCCTTGTATTTTGCCAGTTTGACTATGATATGTCGTGCATAAGATCGATTCAAGTTACGTCTGAAGGGAGTTCTCTGTGCCTCTTGGATTTCAATGCCTTTTTCCTTCCCCAGTTCAGGGAAGTTCTCAGCTATAATTTCTTCAAGTACCCCTTCAGCACCTTTCCCTCTCTCTTCCTCCTCTGGGATACCAATTATGCGTATATTTTTTATTTTTAGTGTGTCACTTAGTTCTCTAATTTTCCCCTCATACTCCTGGATTTTTGTATCTCTCTTTTTCCCAGCTTCCTCTTTTTCCATAACTTTATCTTCTAGTTCACCTATCTCTCTTCTGCCTCTTCAATCTGAGCCGTTGTTGTTTCCATTTTGTTTTGTTCTCATTTAAAGCGTTTTTCAGCTCCTCCTGACTGTTCCTTAGTCCCTTGATCTCTGTAGCAAGAGATTCTCTGCTGTCCTCTATACTGTTTTCAAGCCCAGTGAATAATTTTATGACTATTATTCTAAATTCACTTTCTGTTATATTATTTAAATCCTTTTTGATCAGTTCATTAGCTGTTGTTGTTTCCTGGAGATTCTTCTGAGGGGAATTCTTCCGCTGGGTCATTTTGTATAGTCCCTGGAGTGGTGCAGACCTGCAGGGCACTTCCCCTGTGCTGTGGTGTATAACTGGAGCTGGTGGGCGGAGTTGCAGTCAGAACTGAAGTCTGCCCCTGGCCCACCGCTGGGGCCACAGTGAGACTGGTGTGTGCCTTCTCTTCCCTTCTCCTAGGGGCAGGATTCACTGCGGGGTGGCGTGGCCCTTCTGGGCTACTTGCACACTGCCAGGCTTGTGGAGCTCGGGATCTTGAGTATTAGCTGGGGTGGGTAGGCAAGGTGCACGTGGGCAGGAGGGGCAGGCTTAGCTTGCTTCTCCTTAGGTGATCCACTTCAGCAGGAGCCCTGTGGCAGCGGGAGGGAGTCAGGTCAGCTGCTGGAGGTGTGGCTCCGCAGAAGCACTGCGTTGGGTGTTTGTGCGGAGCAAGCATGTTCCCTGGCAGGAACTGGTTCCCTTTGGGATTTTGGCTGGGGGATGGGCGAGGGAGATGACACTGGCGAGTGCCTTTGTTCCCTTCCAAACTGAGCTCTGTTGTCCGGGCGCTCAGCAACTCTCCCTCCCTTTGTCCTCCAGCCTTCCCTCTTTCTGAGCAGAGCTGTTAAATTATGACCTCCCAGATGCTAAGCAGGTCCTGCTTGCTGTCGGAACACACTCCGTCCAGCCCCTCCAGTTTTGCGAGCCAGACTCGTGGTCTCTGCTTTGCCGGCGGGTCGCCCCTAGGCCCGGCTCCCTCCCGCCAGTCTGTGGAGCGTGCACTGCCTCTCTGCCCTTCCTACCCTCTTCCGTGGGCCTCTTGTCTGCGCTTGGCTCTGGAGACTCCATTTTGCTAGTTTCTGGTTATTTTCTGGGTTAGTTAGGCAGGTGTAGGTGGAATCTAAGTGATCAGCAGGATTCGCGGTGAGCCCAGCGTCCTCCTAAGCCGCCATCTTCCGGTCCATCCCAGGGAGAGCATATTTCTTGATAAAATATCAAAATACATCTTTGTTTCTTGATAAGAAACAAAGTAGGGATAGAAGGATCACACCTCAAGATCATGAAAACCATATATGAAAGACCCAGCAATAATATCATCATCCTGAGCGGTTTCCCTCTAAGGTCAGGAACACAACAGGGATGTCCACTCTCACCACTGTTACTGAAAATAGTATTGGAAGTCTTAGCCTCAGTAATCAGACAATACAAAGAAATAAAAGGCATCCAAATCAACAAGGAGGAAGTCAAATTTTCACTCTTTGCAGATGACATGATGCTCTATATGTAAAACCCAAAAGATTCCAACAAAAACCTGCTAGAACTGATCCATAAATTCAGCAAAGTCACAGGATATAAAATCAATGCACAGAAATCGGTTGTATTTTTATAGACTGATAATGAATCAGAAGAAAGAGAAATTAAGAAATATATCCCATTGTGAAAATATAGATCCCATTTAAAATTGTTTCAAAAACTATAAAATAACCTAACCAAAGAGATGAAAAATCTACACACTGAAAACTATAGAAAGCTTATGAAAGAAATTGAAAAAGACACAAAAAATGGAAAAAAATATTCCATGCTCACGTATTGGAAGAACAAATATTGTTAAAATGTCTGTCTACCCAAACCAATCTGCATATTCAATGCAATCCCTATTAAATAACACCTGCATTTTTCACAAAGCTAGAACAAACAATCCTAAAATTTGTAAGGAAACAAAAAAAGACCCCGAATACCCAAAGCAATCCTGAAAAAGAACACCAAAGCTGGAGGCATCATATTTTTGGACTTCAAGATGTATTACAAAGCTGTAATCATAAAGAGAGTATGGTACTGGCACAAGAACAGTCACTCAAATCAATGGAACAGAATAAAGAACCCAGAAGTGGACCCACAAACATACGGCAAACTAATTTTCAACCAAGCAGGAAAGAATATCAAATGGAATAAAGACAGTCTCCTTAGCAAATGGTGTTGGGAAAACTAGACAGCGACATGCAGAAGATTGAACCTGGACAACTTTCTTACACCAGACACAAAAATAAACTCAAAATGTATGGAAGACCTTAACGTGAGACAGGAAGCCATCAAAATCCTAGAGAAGAAAGCAGACCAATACCTCTTTGATCTTGGCCACAGCAACTTCTTACTCAACATGTCTTTGGAGGCAAGGGAAACAAAAGCAAAAATGAACTCCTGGGACCTCATCAAGATAAAAATCTGCACAGTGAAGGAGACAATTAGTAAAATTAAAAGAAAACCAACTGAATGGGGGAAGATATTTTCAAATGACATATCAGATAATGGGCTATTATGAAAGATCTATAAATAGCTTATCAAACTCAATGCCCCCCAAATAAATAATCCACTTAAGACATGGGGGGACATTTTTCCAAAGACACACAGATGGCTAACAGACACATAAAAAATTGCTCAACATCACTCATCATATGGGAAATACAAATCAAACCCACAATGAGATACCACCTCACATCAGCCAGAAAGGCTAAATTTAACAATACAGGAAACAAGATATGTTGTTGAGGATGCAGAGAAAGGGGAATCCTCTTACACTGTTAGTGAGAATGCAAACTTGTGAAGCCACTCTGGAAAACAGTATGTAGGCTCCTCAAAATTTAAAAAATAGAACTACTTTATGACACAGCAATTGCACTACTATGTTTTTATCCAAAGGATACAAAATACTGATTCAAAAAGTCACATGCACCTCAATGTTTACAGCAGCATAATCAACAATAACCAAATTATAGAGGGAGCTCAAATGTCTACTGACTGATGAAAGGATTAAAATGATAATGAAGTTGTGGTATATTTATATTTATATTTATACTTATGTTTATGACTATGTTCATATTCACACACATACACACTTATGAATGGATAACCAAGTAGTGATGCATCCACACACATACATATATGTGCAATGGAATATTACTAAGCCATCAAAAATAATGAAATACATGCAATGGAATATTACTCAGACATCAAAAATAATGAAATACTGCCACTTGTAACAATGTGGATGGAGCTGGAGTGTATTATTCTAAGTGAAATAAGTCAGTAAGAGGTAGACAAATACTGTATGTTTTCAGTCAGATGTGGAATTTAAGAAACAAAACATGAATATTTTGGAAAAGGGAACAATTGAGAGAAGCAAACCATAACTTTAGAGAATAAACTGAGGATTGAAGGAGGGAGGTGGGCTAGTGATGGGCTAAATGTCTCATGGGTATTAAGGAGGGCACTTGTTGTGATGTGCACTGAGTGTTATATGTAAGTGATGAATAACTAAATTCTATACCCAAAACCAATTTTGCCATATATGAGAGGTAACTAGAATTTAAATAAAACCTTGAAAAAAAAGTATCCAATACCCCAAAAAAACATTATCCAATTAAAAATGGGGAAAAGACATGAATAGACATTTCTCCAAAGAAGAAATTAAATGGTCAACACACACCTGAGAAAATGTTCATCATCACTTACCTTTAGGGAATTGCAAATCAAAACTAAAATGAGATATCAGTTTACTCCTGTGAAAATGGCTGAACTCAACAACACAATAAACAACAGGCATGGGAGAGGACGTGAAGAATGGGGAATTCTCTTGTGCTGCCTGTGGGAATGCAAACTGGTGTAGCCACTGTACTGAGGTTCCACAAAAAGTTCGCTATAGAACTACCTGTGATCCCTCCAGTGTACTACTGGGTGTTTACCCAAAAAATACAAAAACACCATTTAAAAGGGATACATGCACCTGAATATTTATAGCAATATAATCTATAATAGCCAAATTGTGGAAACAGCCCAGGTGTGCATTGAGTGATAAATGGATAAATAAGTTGTGGTATATATATATGATGGAATATTAGCCAGCTATAAAAATATGAAATCTTGACACTTGTAATGATGTAGATGGAGCTAGAGAGTATTATGCTAGGCAAAATGAGTCAGACAAAGAAAGACATATACCATATGACTTCACTCATATGTGGAACTTAAGAAACAAAACAAATGAGCATCATGGAAAAAGAAAGAGGCAAACCAACAAACAGACTCTTAACTATAGATAAATAACTGATGGTTAGCAGAGGGGAAGTGGGTGGAAGGATGCGTTAAATAGGTGATGGGGATTAAACAGTGTTCTTGTTGTGATGAACACCAGGTGTCATATGTAAGTGTTGGATCACTAAATTACACACCTGAACCTAATGTCACACTATATATTAAGTAGTTAGAATTTAAATAATTTTTTTAAAAAACTTAAGAACATTAAAAATGTTAGCAAACCGAAAACAACGCAATATCAAAAAATATGTATTGAGAATTTATAATTTACTAACAAAATGAAAAAATGGTTCAACACATATATAAATATATATATGTTTATATATATTTATATTTATATATATTTATATATATATATATATTTAATATACCATGTTAACAGAAAGAAGTAAAAATCCACACAATAATCTCAACTAATTTGGAAAAATAACTTGGCAATATTCAACACTCCTTAATGATAAAAATATTCAACAAACTAGAAATAGGAAACTCCCTTAACGTAATAATCGCATTGTATTTTACCTCCCTAAAATTGACATAACAATGTACCACAGACTGACTGCCTTCACAGTATACATTTATTTTCTCACAACTCTGAAAACTAGAAGTCTGAGATCACAGTGACAGTACAGCTGATTTCTTCTGAAGATTTTCTTTTTGTCTTGAAGATGGCCATCTTCTCAGTGTTTTCACATATCTTTCCTCTGTACTTGACCACACTTATAATTCTAATTCTGATAAGGATACCAATCCTATTGGATTAGGACCCACACTAATTACCTCATTTGATTTTAATTACTTATCTAAAAGGTCTTTTCTCCAAATACTGTCGCATTCTGAGGCACTGGATGTTAGAACTTCAACATATTAATTTTGGGAGTAGTAATCCAATGTATTATAACTCCCCCATATTTATTTTCTTCTCGCATATAAAATGCATTCATGCATCACAAAATCCCCCAAAGTCTTAACCCATTCCAGCATAAACTCTAATTCTAATATCTAATCTAAATATTTTCTCAAAAGGTATGGGGGAGACTTAAGGTATGATTCTTCCTTGAGACAAAATTCCTCTTCAGCCATGAACTTGTGAAACCAGAGAAGATGTATGCTTCCCCAACTAAATGGTGTGACATTAATAGGGCATACATTCTTATTCAAAATTGGAGAAAATATAAAGAATAAAAAGGTCTTCAGATGTAAGCAAAACCAAAACCCAGCAAGGAAATTTCCATTTAATTTTATCCTTCTTAACTGCATTCTTTATCTTTTGCATCCATTGATCAATGTCTCTATACCCTTGGCTTTGGGCAATAGCCATGCATGCATTCTTAGACCTGGGCAGAAGCAGCCTGGACCACTTAAATCTGCGTGATAGACCCAATCTTTGAAACCAAGGATTAGGTTCTGCCCTCTGAAATCAAGGAGATAGCCTTGCCATCCAGGTCTGTATCCTCTGGACCTGTGGTTGTGGTGACAGTTATGAAGACCAGTAAACTGCCTTTAGGGCCATTCTTCCCTTTTCTTAAAGAATAACACATTTTAAGCCAGATATCTCTTTTGCCCTTCCTGAAGAATCCAAGAAAGTTGATAGCTTTCTTTTATTTTCTCCCTTTTAGTATAATCTGGGCATGTTTCTGTTTGTATAAAATCCTAAAAGCCTTTTGTCCTCCCATGCTTTTGCTGGTATAAAACCCTAAAACCATGTTGCCTCCCATGCAAATCACAGAAGTCAAAACTATTAGACAACAGGCTGTTCCACAGATATTTCCTGGAAACCTGCATCTCTACTCCTGGATTCTGTTGAGATAGTTTATTGGACCTATGAATCACACCCATGATCTCATTAACAAATTGTTGGCCAACCACGTCTTTGATGTGTTCTCAGAAAATATTTTCACATTTTTTTGCAATATGAATGATATGAAGGTTTTCAAAATTTTCAAGTTCTGATTTCTTTTTAATAAGCAATATTCTCTTCAATTACCTATTTTCTTGAATTTTACTATGAAGAACAAGGAAAAACCAAGCCACATTAATACTTTAATACCAGAAATTTCAAAGATGTGTGAAGAAATTCCAATGTAACTTAAACACATTAAGACAAACTATTGTAAGACAAAAACAATCTATGTTAACAAAAATCATCCTAATCAGTACCCTAATTCATGAATTGATCTCTTGATTTTCTCAGTAGTGAACATTAGCCAGTGCTTGGTCATTATTCCTGATAGTATGGGTCACTAAATTATAGGCCATAGGTAAAACTGACCCTATCACCTGTTTTATAAATAGTTTATTAGAGCACAGCCACATTCATTTGTTTACATATTGTCTACATCTGCTTTCATGCTACAACAGCAGTGTTGTATAGTTTCAAGACTGTATATGCCACAAAGTTGAAAATTTTCCCATATGGTTCTTTACCAGAAAAGTTTGCAGAGACATGCTCTGTAGAAACATGACATAATATCATTTCCACACCAAAATACTTAGACTAAACATGATCTCTTAAGTAGAAATAAGTTAAAATATATAATAAAATTATATAAATATAATTTTATATAATATAAATATAATATAATATATTATATTTATATAATATATAAATAAAAATATTAAAATTGAAAACACTTGAAGACTTATGATTTACATAGAAAATATGGAATAGCAATAATTCATTTATCATTTGTTACACACCATTTGGAAAAATTACTAAGGAAAATTACCTGATGCCACTAAATATATATTTTTGAATAAATAAAAAATATCTTCTTTGTAAATAAGTATAGATTGAGAGTACTATGTCATAATTAAAAAAAATAAATCTTCTATTGATAAATATTGATTTTTTTGGTGTGTGTTTGCTTTCACATGCATTGCTGAAATGGAGTTCCTTTAAAAAATCCCTTAAAGCATATATACTGCTATTTCTCAGCATTAATATATAGAAATGGAATTTCTGAGTCAATAAGAATGCACACTAAATATTCTGATACTTGTCAAAATGCCATATGAAAACTTGCACCAGTTTATATTCTTTGTAACATCATGTTCAAATGGAAGCAGCATAGGAGAAAGATTTCAGAGGATGAACTCTGGAGTTAGATTGCCTGGTTGCAAATCTCAGGTCTGACACTCATGAGCTGGGTGCCTTTGGACAAGTTACATTACCTCTCAATGTCTCCGTTTCCTTACTTAGAACTTGGATAGTAGAATATATTGGATAAGAAAGAACAAAATTCCTGAGCTGAATAACAAAGTTATCACAATTTTTCTACTTCCCACCAAATACTGAAACAGAATTCAGCCAAGTTCTTTGCCACTTTATACTTAGGATCACCATTTCTCCTATTTCCTGTAATATAGTCCTCATTTTAGCCTGATATGCTACCAGAAATACCTTTAATGTTCATATTTCTACCAACAGTTTCCTCAAGCCAATCTATGTTTTTTTTTTAAATGTGAACTTCAAAACACTTCCAACCTCAAACCATTAACTAGATTTAAAGCCATTTCCACATTTTTAGGCATTTTTTTTTACAGAAGCATTCCATTTCAAAGTATCAGATCTGTATTAGTTTGCTAAGATTGTTAAGACTGACATAACAAAGTACCACAGAACTGAGTGGCTTAAATAACAAAAATTTGCTCTTATATTTCTGGTAAGTGTAACTTTTTATATTTATCTGAGGGGATTTCTTCTTATTTTAAGTTTCTATTTAAATTTCATTTAGTTAACATACAGTGTACAGGTGTAGAATATAGTGAATCAACAAAACTAAAAGACAACCGGCGGAATGGGAAAAGATATTTGCAAATGACATACTGGATAAAGGGCTAGTATCTAAAATCTATAAAGAACTCACCAAACTCCACACCCTAAAAACAAATAATCCAGTGATGAAATGGGCAGAAAACATGAATAGACACTTTTCAAAAGAAGACATCCAGATGGTCAACAGGCACATGAAAAGATGCTCAACGTCATTCCTTATCAGGGATATACAAATCAAAACCACACTGAGATACCACATCACGCCAGTCAGAGTGGCTAAACTGAACAAATCAGGAGACTATAGATGCTGGAGAGGATGTGGAGAAATGGGAACCCTTTTGCACTGTTGTTGGGAATGCAAACTGGTGCAGCCACTCTGGAAAACAGTGTGGAAGTTCCTAAAAGCATTAAAAATAGAACTACCCTGTGACCCAGCAATAGCACTGCTAGGAATTTACCCAAGGGATACAGGAGTGCTGATGCATAGGGGCACATGTACCCCAATGTTTGTAGCAGCACTTTTAACAATAGCTAAATTATGGAAAGAGCCTAAATGTCCACCAGCTGATGAATGGATAAAGAAGATGTGGTTTATATATACAATGGAATACTACTTGGCAATGAGAAAGAATGAAATCTGGACATTTGCAGCAACGTGGGTGGAACTGGAGGGTATTATGCTAAGTGAAATAAGCCAGGCAGAGAAAGACAGATACCATATGTTTTCACTCATAGGAGCATCTTGAGAAACTTAACAGAAGACCATGAAAGGACGCTATCAATAGAATGATGATGAAACCACAGAATGAAAAAATAATAAAAAATAAAGCAAACAATGTATCTGATAAGGAGTTAATACCCATAATTATACTTTTATTTCTTATTTTTAAAGTTTATTTATTTTTAAATTTTTTTTCATGTTTTCATTCATTTTTGAAGGAGAGAGAGAGACAGAGCATGAGCAGAGGAGGAGCAGAGAGAGAGAGAAGGAGACACAGAATTCGAAGCAGGCTCCAGGCTCTGACCTGCAGGGCTAGAACTCACAAACCGTGAGATCATGACCTGAGCCGACGTCGGACCCCTAGCCGACTGAGCCACCTGGGCGCCCCATGAAGTTTATTTATTTTTGAGAGAGAGAGAGAGAGAGAGAGAGAGAGCATGTGTAAGTGTGGGTGGGGCAGAGAGAGAGAGGGAGAGTGAGAGAATGCCAAGTAGGCGCTACACTGTCAGTGTGGAACCCGATGCAAGGCTTGAACTCATGAACCCTGAGATCATGACCTGAGATGAAGTCAGATGCTTAACTGATTGAGCCACCTAGGTTTCCCAGAGTATACATTTTTAAAAAGTCCTACACTCAATAACAAACAAACAAACAAAACCATATAGCCCCCTTTATAAAATGGACAAAGGGCATAAACATTTCTCCAGATATATACATATGGCTAATAAACACATGAAAAACGCTCAGCATCACTAATCAATAGAGAAATGCAAATTAAAAACACAATGAGAGCTATTTCATATCCTTTAAAATGATTATTATAAAAAACAGAAAAGCAAGTGTAGGTAAAAATGTGGAAATATTGAAACTTTTATGCACTATTGATTGTTGGGGATGTAAAATGGTGCTGCCTTCATGAAAAACATTATGGTGGCTTCTCAAAAAAAAAGTTTATGATCCAGGAATTCCACATATGATATAGACACAAAATAAATAAAATACAAACTGAGACACATATTTATACATCCATGTTCATAGCATCATTATTCACAATAGTCAAAAAACAAAAACTAACATCCATTCATGGATGAGTGGATAAGGAAAATGTGAGATCTATCTATATATCTATATCTATATCTATATCTATATCTATATCTAATCTATCCAGATAGATAGATAGATAGATATAATGAGATATAATTCAGCCTTAAAGAGAATGGGAATTCTGGCATTTGCTACAAGATTAATAAACCTAAAACATGTTATGTGAAATGACAGTCACAAAAAGATTAATACTGTATGATTCAACTTATATGAGGCATGTATACAACTCAAATTCATACAGACAGAAAAGTAAAATGGTGGTTTCCAGTAGTTGTGAAAGGGGAAAATGGGGAGGCTATTTAATGCATATAAAGTTTCAGTTTAAGATAGAAAAAATTTTAGAGGTGGGTGGACGTAAAGGCTGAATAATATTACATGTACTAATGCCACTGAAGTGTACACTTAAATTTTTTTAATATGATGATTTTTATGTTACGTATATTTTTCACAATGAACATGTCTCAAAGAATTACTGATAGTTCATTTGCTTTGTTCTTAAATTAAACATAGGAGTAAAATCATATGGTATTTTTCTTTCTTTCTCTGAGTTAACTTCACATGACATAGTAGCCTCAATACAAATGGTAATATCTCATACTTTTTTATGGTGAAGTACACACACACACACACACACACACACATATCCCATATATTCTTTATCCATTCATCTATTCATGGACACTTGGGTTGCTTCCATATCTTGGTTATTGTAAATAAATAATGCTGCAGTAAACATAAGGGTGCATATATCTTTGCAAATTAGTATTTTATTTTCTTTGGGTAAGTACTCAGAGTGAAATTACTGGATCATATATATAGTCAATCTATTTTTAATTTTTTAAGGAACCTCCGTACTACTTTCCACAGTAGCTCTACCAATTTTCATTCCCACAAACAGTGCATGAGGGATTCTCTTTCTCTACATCCTCAAGAACACTTGTTACTTTTTTGTCTTTCTGATTCTAGGCATTCTGACAGGTGTAAGGTGAGATCACACTGTGACTTTAATTTTTTAAAGTACTTATTTTTGAGAAAGAGAGAGACAGAGTGTGAGCAAGGGAGGGTCAGAGAGAGAGGAGGACACAGAATCTGAAGCAGGGTTCAGGCTCTGAGCTGTCAGCACAAAACCCGATGCAAAGCTTGAAATCACGGGCCATGAAATCATGACCTGAACCAAAGTCAGACGCTTAACTGACTGAGCCACTAAGGCGCCCCTTTCATTGTGACTTTGATTTGCACTTCCCTGATGATTAGTGATGTTCAGCATCTTTTCATGTGTCTGTTAGTCATGTGCATGTCTTTGTAAATATTCTCTGAATCCGAAGTTACCTTGATTCCAAACAAGACAGAGACCCCACTTTATGGGAGAATTGCAGGTCAATATGCCTGATGAACCTGGATGCAAAAATTTTCAACAGGGTACTAGCAAATTGAATTCAATAGTCATTAAAAGAATTATTCACCATGATCAAGTGGGATTCATTCCCGGGTTGGAGGGCTGCAATCAATCAACCTGGTACCCACATTAATAAAAGAATGGATAAGAATTATATGATCCTGACAATAGATGAAGAAAAAAAGCATTTGACAAAATACAGTATAATTTCTTAATAAAAACCCTCAAGAAAGTCAGTATAGAAGGAAAACCCTCAAGAAAGTCAGGATAGAAGGAAAAAAAAAAAACTTAATATCAGAAAAGCCTTTGTGAAAGGCCTACAGCTAATATTATCCTTAAAGGGAAAAACAGAGCTTTCCCCTTGGGCTGAAAGAAATGACAGGGATGTCTTGTTTCACCACTGTTGTTTAATATAGTGTTGGGAGTCCTTGCCTCAGCAATCAGACAGCAAAAGAAAATAAAAGGTGTCCAAATAGGCAAAGAAGAAGTCAAACTTTCATTCTTCACAGATGACATGATTCTCCACATGGAAAACCCAAAAGATTTCACCAAAAAACTGCTAGAGCTGATACAGGATTTCAGCAAAGTTGCAGGATATAAAATCAATGTACAGAAATCAGTTGCATTTCTATACACCAATAATTAAGCAACAGAAAGAGACATCAGAAAATCAATTCCATTTACCATTTACAATTGCATCAAAATCCATAAAATATCTAGGAATAAATATAACCAAGGAGGTAAAAGATCTGTATACTGGAAACCATTGAAAGCTTATGAAATAAATTGAAGAATACATGAAGAAATGTAAAAATATTCCATTCTCATGGACTGGAAGAACAAATATTGTTAAAATTTCGGTACTACCAAAGACAATCTACACATTCAATGCAATCACTGGCATAATGGCACCAGCATTCTTCACAGCGCTGGAACAAACAATCCTCAAATTTGTATAGAACCATGAAAGACCCTGGATAGCCAATGTAATGTTGAAAAAGGAAACCAAAGATGGAGGTATCACAATCCCAGACTTTAATTTATATTACAAAGCTGTAATCATCAAGACAGTATGGTATTGGTGCAAAAACAGACAAATAGATCAATGGAATAGAATACAGAACCCAGAAATGGACCCACAAATACATGGCCAACTAATCTTCAACAAAGCAGGAAAGAGTATCCAATGGAAAAATGACAGTCTCCTTAGCAAATGATGCTGGGATACCTGGACAGCATCAGGTAGAAGAATGAAATTGGACAACTTTCTTACACCATCCACAAAAGTGAGTTAAAAATGGATAAAAGACCTACATTTGAGAAAAGAAACCATCAAAATCCTAGAGGAGAAAACAGGAAGCAACCTCTTTGATCTAGGCGGCAGCATCTCCTTTCTTGACAGGTCTCAGGGGGCAAGGGAAATAAAAGCAAAAATGAACTATTGGGACATGATCAGATAAAAGACTTCTGCACAAGAGAGGAAAATATCAACCAAACTAAAAGGCAACTGACAGAACGGGAGAACATATTTGCAAATGACATAATGGATAAAGGGTTAGTAGCCAAAATCTATAAATAACTTACCAAACACAACAACAAAAAAACAAATAATCCAATGAAGAAGTGGGCATAAGACATGAGTAGAAAGTTTTCCAAAGAAGACATCCAGATTTCAAAAGGATACAAGAAACAATACTCAACATCATTCATCATCAGGGAAATACAAATCAAAACCACAATGAGATGGCACCTCACACCTGTGAGAATGGCTAAAATTAACAACTCAGGGAACAACAGATGTTGGTGAGGATGTGAGAAAGGTAAATCTTATTGCACTGTTGGTGAGAATGGAAACAGGTGCAGCCACTCTTGAAAACAGTGTGGAGGTTCCTCAAAAAATAAAAAATAGGGGAAACTGGGTGACTCAGTTAGTTAAGCGTCTGACTTTGGCTCAAGTCATGGTCTTGCCATCCATGAGTTCAAGCCTTGGATCGGGCTCTGTGATGATAGCTTCAGATTCTGTGTGTCCCTCTCTCTGCCCCTCCCCCATTCATGCTCTGTCTGTCTCTCTCTCAAAAATAAATTAGCATTGAGGAAGATGGCGGCGTAGGAGGACGCTGGGCTCACCGCGCGTCCTGCTGATCACTTAGATTCCACCTACACCTGCCTAAATAACCCAGAAAACCGCCAGAGGATTAGCAGAACAGAGTCACCGGACCCAAGTGCAGACGAGAGGCCCACGGAAGAGGGTAGGAAGGGCGGCGAGGCGGTGCGCGCTCCATGGACTGGCGGGAGGGAGCCGGGGCGGAGGGGCAGCTCGCCGGCCAAGCAGAGCCCCCGAGTCCGGCTTGCAAAAGCGGAGGGGCCTGACGGACTGTGTTCCGACAGCAAGCGCGACTTAGCGTCTGGGAGGTCATAAGTTAACAGCTCTGCTCAGAAAGCGGGAAGGCTGGAGGACAAAGGGAGGGTGAGCTGCGGAGCCCCCGGACGACAGAGCTCAGTTTGGTGGGGAACAAAGGCGCTCGCCAGCGCCATCTCCCCCGCCCATCCCCCAGCCAAAATCCCAAAGGGAACCGGCTCCGGCCAGGGAAATTGCTCGCTCCGCGCGAACACCCAACTCTGTGCTTCTGCGGAGCCAAACCTCCGGCAGCGATCTGACTCCCTCCGGCTGCACAGGGCCCCTCCTGAAGTGGATCACCTAAGGAGAAGCGAGCTAAGCCTGCCCCCCCTGCCGCCGTGCACCTTGCCTTCCCACCCCAGCTAATACGCCAGATCCCCAGCATCACAAGCCTGGCAGTGTGCAAGTAGCCCAGACGGGCCACGCCACCCCACAGTGAATCCCGCCCCTAGGAGAGGGGAAGAGAAGGCACACACCAGTCTGACTGTGGCCCCAGCGGTGGGCTGGGGGCAGACATCAGGTCGGACTGCGGCCCCGCCCACCAACTCCAGTTATACACCACAGCACAGGGGAAGTGCCCTGCAGGCCCTCACCACACCAGGGATTATCCAAAATGACCAAGCGGAAGAATTCCCCCCAGAAGAATCTCCAGGAAATAACAACAGCTAATGAGCTGATCAAAAAGGATTTAAATAATATAACAGAAAGTGAATTTAGAATAATAGTCATAAAATTAATCGCTGGGCTGGAAAACAGCATACAGGACAGCAGAGAATCTCTTGCTACAGACATCAGGGGACTAATGAACAGGCACGAGGAGCTGAAAAACGCTTTAAAGGAAATGGAAAACAAAATGCAAACCACCACAGCTCGGATGGAAGAGGCAGAGGAGAGAATAGGTGAACTAGAAGATAAAGTTATGGAAAAAGAGGAAGCTGAGAAAAAGAGAGATAAAAAAATCCAG
Organism: Lynx rufus; assembly: GCF_022079265.1. NCBI lineage: Eukaryota > Metazoa > Chordata > Mammalia > Carnivora > Felidae > Lynx > Lynx rufus. The sequence goes on along the minus strand of NW_025814828.1, from coordinate 50,120,604 downwards.
GAGTATGAGGGGAAAATTAGAGAACTAAGTGATACACTAAAAAGAAATAATTTACGCATAATTGGTATCCCAGAGGAGGAAGAGAGAGGGAAAGGTGCTGAAGGGGTACTTGAAGAAATCATAGCTGAGAACTTCCCTGAACTGGGGAAGGAAAAAGGCATTGAAATCCAAGAGGCACAGAGAACTCCCTTCAGACGTAACTTGAATCGATCTTCTGCACGACATATCATAGTGAAACTGGCAAAATACAAGGATAAAGAGAAAATTCTGAAAGCAGCAAGGGGTAAACGTGCCCTCACATATAAAGGGAGACCTATAAGACTCGTGACTGATCTCTCTTTTGAAACTTGGCAGGCCAGAAAGAATTGGCACGAGATTTTCAGGGTGCTAGACAGCAAAAATATGCAGCCAAGAATCCTTTATCCAGCAAGTCTGTCATTTAGAATAGAAGGAGAGATAAAGGTCTTCCCAAACAAACAAAAACTGAAGGAATTTGTCACCACTAAACCAGCCCTACAAGAGATCCTAAGGGGGACCCTGTGAGACAAAGTACCAGAGACATCACTACAAGCATAAAACATACAGACATCACAATGACTCTAAACCCGTATCTTTCTATAATAACACTGAATGTAAATGGATTAAATGCGCCAACCAAAAGACATAGGGTATCAGAATGGATAAAAAAACAAGACCCATCTATTTGCTGTCTACAAGAGACTCATTTTAGACCTGAGGACACCTTTAGATTGAGAGTGAGGGGATGGAGAACTATTTATCATGCTACTGGAAGCCAGAAGAAAGCTGGAGTAGCCATACTTATATCAGACAAACTAGACTTTAAATTAAAGGCTGTAACAAGAGATGAAGAAGGACATTATATAATAGTTACAGGGTCTATCCATCAGGAAGAGCTAACAATTATAAATGTCTATGCGCCGAATACCGGAGCCCCCAAATATATAAAACAATTACTCATAAACATAAGCAACCTTATTGATAAGAATGTGGTAATTGCTGGGGACTTTAACACCCCACTTACAGAAATGGATAGATCATCTAGACACACGGTCAATAAAGAAACAAGGGCCCTGAATGAGACACTGGATCAGATGGACTTGACAGATATATTTAGAACTCTGCATCCCAAAGCAACAGAATATACTTTCTTCTCGAGTGCACATGGAACATTCTCCAAGATAGATCATATACTGGGTCACAAATCAGCCCTTCATAAGTTTACAAGAATTGAAATTATACCATGCATACTTTCAGACCACAATGCTATGAAGCTTGAAGTCAACCACAGGAAAAAGTCTGGAAAACCTCCAAAAGCATGGAGGTTAAAGAACACCCTACTCACGAATGAGTGGGTCAACCAGGCAATTAGAGAAGAAATCAAAAAATATATGGAAACAAACGAAAATGAAAATACAACAATCCAAACGCTTTGGGACGCAGCGAAGGCAGTCCTGAGAGGAAAATACATCGCAATCCAGGCCTATCTCAAGAAACAAGAAAAATCCCAAATACAAAATCTAACAGCACACCTAAAGGAAATAGAAGCAGAACAGCAAAGGCAGCCTAAACCCAGCAGAAGAAGAGAAATAATAAAGATCAGAGCAGAAATAAACAATATAGAATCTAAAAAAACTGTAGAGCAGATCAACGAAACCAAGAGTTGGTTTTTTGAAAAAATAAACAAAATTGACAAACCTCTAGCCAGGCTTCTCAAAAAGAAAAGGGAGATGACCCAAATAGATAAAATCATGAATGAAAATGGAATGATTACAACCAATCCCTCAGAGATACAAACAATTATCAGGGAATACTATGAAAAATTATATGCCAACAAATTGGACAACCTGGAAGAAATGGACAAATTCCTGAACACCCACACTCTTCCAAAACTCAATCAGGAGGAAATAGAAAGCTTGAACAGACCCATAACCAGCGAAGAAATTGAATCGCTTATCAAAAATCTCCCAACAAATAAGAGTCCAGGACCAGATGGCTTCCCAGGGGAGTTCTACCAGACGTTTAAAGCAGAGATAATACCTATCCTTCTCAAGCTATTCCAAGAAATAGAAAGGGAAGGAAAACTTCCAGACTCATTCTATGAAGCCAGTATTACTTTGATTCCTAAACCAGACAGAGACCCAGTAAAAAAAGAGAACTACAGGCCAATATCCCTGATGAATATGGATGCCAAAATTCTCAATAAGATACTAGCAAATCGAATTCAACAGCATATAAAAAGAATGATTCACCATGATCAAGTGGGATTCATTCCTGGGATGCAGGGCTGGTTCAACATTCGCAAATCAATCAACGTGATACATCACATTAACAAAAAAAAAGAGAAGAACCATATGATCCTGTCAATCGATGCAGAAAAGGCCTTTGATAAAATCCAGCACCCTTTCTTAATAAAAACCCTTGAGAAAGTCGGGATAGAAGGAACATACTTAAAGATCATCAAAGCCATTTATGAAAAGCCCACAGCTAACATCATCCTCAACGGGGAAAAACTGAGAGCTTTTTCCCTGAGATCAGGAACACGACAGGGATGCCCACTCTCACCGTTGTTATTTAACATAGTGCTGGAAGTTCTAGCATCAGCAATCAGACAACAAAAGGAAATCAAAGGCATCAAAATTGGCAAAGATGAAGTCAAGCTTTCGCTTTTTGCAGATGACATGATATTATACATGGAAAATCCGATAGACTCCACCAAAAGTCTGCTAGAACTGATACATGAATTCAGCAAAGTTGCAGGATACAAAATCAATGTACAGAAATCAGTTGCATTCTTATACACTAACAATGAAGCAACAGAAAGACAAATAAAGAAACTGATCCCATTCACAATTGCACCAAAAAGCATAAAATACCTAGGAATAAATCTAACCAAAGATGTAAAGGATCTGTATGCTGAAAACTATAGAAAGCTTATGAAGGTAATTGAAGAAGATTTAAAGAAATGGAAAGACATTCCCTGCTCATGGATTGGAAAAATAAATATTGTCAAAATGTCAATACTACCCAAAGCTATCTACACATTCAATGCAATCCCAATCAAAGTTGCACCAGCATTCTTCTCGAAATTAGAACAAGCAATCCTAAAATTCATATGGAACCACAAAAGGCCCCGAATAGCCAAAGGAATTTTGAAGAAGAAGACCAAAGCAGGAGGCATCACAATCCCAGACTTCAGCCTCTACTACAAAGCTGTCATCATCAAGACAGCATGGTATTGGCACAAAAACAGACACACAGACCAATGGAATAGAATAGAAACCCCAGAACTAGACCCACAAACATATGGCCAACTCATCTTTGACAAAGCAGGAAAGAACATCCAATGGAAAAAAGACAGCCTCTTTAACAAATGGTGCTGGGAGAACTGGACAGCAACATGCAGAAGGTTGAAACTAGACCACTTTCTCACACCATTTACAAAAATAAACTCAAAATGGATAAAGGACCTAAATGTGAGACAGGAAACCATCAGAACCTTAGAGGAGAAAGCAGGAAAAGACCTCTCTGACCTCAGCCGTAGCAATCTCTTACTCGACACATCCCCAAAGGCAAGGGAATTAAAAGCAAAAGTGAATTACTGGGACCTTATGAAGATAAAAAGCTTCTGCACAGCAAAGGAAACAACCAACAAAACTAAAAGACAACCAACGGAATGGGAAAAGATATTTGCAAATGACATATCGGACAAAGGGCTAGTATCTAAAATCTATAAAGAGCTCACCAAACTCCACACCCGAAAAACAAATAACCCAGTGAAGAAATGGGCAGAAAACATGAATAGACACTTCTCTAAAGAAGACATCCAGATGGCCAACAGGCACATGAAAAGATGTTCAGCGTCGCTCCTTATCAGGGAAATACAAATCAAAACCACACTCAGGTATCACCTCACGCCAGTCAGAGTGGCCAAAATGAACAAATCAGGAGACTATAGATGCTGGAGAGGATGTGGAGAAACGGGAACCCTCTTGCACTGTTGGTGGGAATGCAAATTGGTGCAGCCGCTCTGGAAAACAGTGTGGAGGTTCCTCAGAAAATTAAAAATAGACCTACCCTATGACCCAGCAATAGCACTGCTAGGAATCTACCCAAGGGATACAGGAGTACTGATGCATAGGGGCACTTGTACCCCAATGTTCATAGCAGCACTCTCAACAATAGCCAAATTATGGAAAGAGCCTAAATGTCCATCAACTGATGAATGGATAAAGAAATTGTGGTTTATATACACAATGGAATACTACGTGGCAATGAGAAAAAATGAAATATGGCCTTTTGTAGCAACGTGGATGGAACTGGAGAGTGTGATGCTAAGTGAAATAAGCCATACAGAGAAAGACAGATACCATATGGTTTCACTCTTATGTGGATCCTGAGAAACTCAACAGGAACCCATGGGGGAGGGGAAGGGAGAAAAAAAAAAAAGACGTTAGAGTGGGAGAGAGCCAAAGCATAAGAGACTGTTAAAAACTGAGAACAAACTGAGGGTTGATGGGGGGTGGGAGGGAGGGGCGGGTGGGTGATGGGTATTGAGGAGGGCACCTTTTGGGATGAGCACTGGGTGTTGTATGGAAACCAATTTGTCAATAAACTTCATAAAAAAAAAATAAATAAATTAGCGCTAAAAAATTAAAAATAGAACTACTCTATGACCCAGAAACTGTACTACTGGACTTTATCCAAAGGATAGAAAAATGGTGATTTGAAGGGGCACATGCACCTCAATGTTTATAGCAGTGCTATTGAAATTATGGAAAGAGTCCAAATGTCCATTAACTGATGAATAGATTAAGAAGGTGTGGTATATATATACAATGGAATATTACTTGGTAATCAAAAATAATGAAATCTTACTATTTACAAAAATGTGGATGGAACTGGCGGGTATTATGCTAAGTGAAATAAGTCAGTCAGAGAAAGACAGATATCATATGATTTCACTCATTAGTGGAATTTGAGAAATGTAACACATGAACATAGGAGAAGGGAAGGAAAAATAAGATAAAAACAGGGAGGCAAACCATAAGAAACTCAAATGCAGAGAACAAACTGGGGTTTGATGGGGGTGATCAGGTGAGGGAGGTGTATTAAATGTGTGATGGACATTAAGGAGTGCACTTATTGGGATGAGCACTGTGTTATATGAAAGTGATGAATCACTGGGCTCTACTCCTGAAGCTAAGACTACACTGTATGTTAACCACGTTGAGAATAAAATACTACTACTATTACTACTACTACTACTGCTAACAATAATAATAACATTTTAAAAACTAACAAACAAAGAAAAAAATACAAATCCAAAACGGACTCTTAAATACAGGGAACAAAGTGGTTTTTGCAAGAAGAAAGGTGGGTAGGGGAATGGGTGAAACAGATAAAGGTTATTAAGAGGTACATCTTTTAGTTACAAAATAAATAATTCATGGAGATGAAATGTACAGCACAGGAAATATAGTCAAAAAGATGCTAATAACGTTGATTGATGGCAGATGATATGTACACTTAATCATGGTGACCACTGAACAATGTATAGAATTGTTGAATTAACATATTGTATGATCAAAAATAACAATATAAATGTATGTTAATTATACTTCATTAAAGGAAAAAAACTAATAGAATTGGAAAAGACAAATAGACTAACAGTTTAATTGCTGTTCAAACCACTGTTCTGGAAGAAGAAAAAAAAAGTAGTGTGAATAATACAGCTCTATGTGGATGGAGCTAGAATGTATTATACCTAGCAAAATAAGACAGTGAAAGACAAATACTATATGATTTCATTCATATGTGGAAGTTAAGAAAAAAAAACAGATAAACACATTGGTGGGGGGAGAGGAAAAGGGAAACAAACCACAAGAGACTCTTAATTATAAAGAAAAAAGTGAAGGTTGATGGAGGGATGTGGGTGGGAAATGCACTAGATGGGTGACGGATATTAAGGAGGGCACTTGTTTTGAGCACTGCATGTTGTAGGAAAGTGATGAATCATGGAATTCTACTGAAACCAATATTGTACAATGTATTAATTAAATATATATTTTTTAATTCAAGATAAAAAAGAAAAAGTAACAAATTAAGTCTTACTATCAATAAAAAGCAGCTTTAATGTTGCAATTCAATGGGAGCTCTCTAAACAAAAAGGATGTAATAATAGAATAAAGCTTGAAACTCGAGAAAGGAGAGCATCAGATGAGTAAAAGTAGGGGTAAATATAACAGATGACCACACTTCTTATATTTTTTAAATCTAATTAGATTATTGAAACATAAATTATAACACAATATCATGTTGTGTTTAATGTCTATAGAGGCAATATTTAAGATAATTATATTTTAAAAGTGGGGGCATAGAGAAATTTAAGTAGGAATTTTCTTCACTTTACAAATGATTAAATGTCAATGCAAGTAGACTGTGATAAGTTTTTCATGAACTGTAACACCTAGTCCAAAAACAAAGAGATAAATGCAAAGTAAAACACTCTAAACACTATAGTAAATTAACATGGACTCTTTTTATATTTATATTTATTTTTTTTATTTTTATTTGAATATTGTGGAAACAAATCATTACATTAGTTTCAGGTGTACAACATAGTGATTCAACCTCTCCAAATGTTATGCTATGCTTATCAAAGGTCCAGCTACCACTGTCACAACACTATTGCAATATCATTTGCTATATTCCCTATACTGTACATTTTATTCCCATTGTAACTAGAAGCCTGTATCTCCCATACCCCTTCCCTCTTTTCACCCATCCAGCCAACTACCTCACCTCTGACAACCATCAGTTTGTTCCCTGTATTTTTTATTAAATTTATTTATTTATTTATTTATTGAAAGAATGAGGGGTGTGGCAGAGAAAGAGAGAGAGAGAGAGAGAGAGAGAATCCCAAGCAGGCTTCACACTGTTAGCACAGATCCTGACATGGGGCTCAGACTTATGAATTGTAAGATCATGACCTGAGCTGAAATCAACAGTCAGACATTTAACAACAGACTGAGCCATCCAGGTGCCCCTTTTTTCCCTCTGTATTTATAGGTGTGATTCTACTTTCAGTTATTTTGTTTATTTACTTGTTTTTTAGATTCCACATTGAGTAAAATCATATGGTATTTGTCTTTATCAGTTTGACTTATTTCACCTAGTGTAATATCCTGTAGGTCCATAAATTATTTTTAAAAATATACCTTAGTTAATTTAAAGAGGAAAATTGGTTTCAGAAGTAGAATTCAGTGATTCATCAATTACATACAGCACTCAATACTCATCACAAGTGTCCTCTTTAATACCCATCACCCATCTAGCCCATCCCCCACCCACTTCCCTCCATCAACCCTCAGTTTGTTCTATATCATTAAGAGTCTGTTGTGATTATTTAAACTTTATAATTAAATATTTAATTATTTAATCATTTAAAAATAATTTTCTTCACTCATATGAGGACTTTAAGAGACAAAAAAGATGAACAAAAGGGAAGAGAAACAAAAATAATATAAAAACAGGGAGGGGAACAAAACAGAAGAGACTCATAAATATGGAGAACAAACTGAGGGTTACTGGAGGGGTTGTGGGAGGGGGGATTGGCTAAATGGGTAAGGGGCATTAGTTATATGTTAACTAATTTGGATATAAATTTTAAAAAAATAAAAAAGAAAGAAAGAAAGAAAGAAACATTAATTTAAAAAAAAAAATAAAATAAAATAAATAAAAATATAAAAAAATGTTCTAAAGAATGTTTGAACATTTAAAAAGAATGCTGAAACATTTACCAGAAAGTAAAGAGAAAGAGAGATAACAAATGAACAAACAAAAAATGAATAATATAGAAATAAGCATTAACATAGCATTATTTTAAATACTTATGATTAAATAATTATATATTTAATTATAAAGTTTACATCATCACATTTAATCACATTAAATCACTAATTACATTTTTATTACATTAAATAAATATATTATTATCTTAATAATCTAAATTGTGTAAATACACCAATTAAAAGACATTGGGTTTGGGGCGCCTGGGTGGCTCAGTCGGTTAAGCGACCGACCTTGGCTCAGGTCATGATCTCATGGTTCGTGGGTTTGAGCCCTGCATTGGGCTCTGTGCTGACAGCTTGGAGCCTGGAGCCTTCTTCAGATTCTCTGTCTCCATCTCTCTGCACCTCCCCTGCTCATCCTCTGTCTCTCTCTGACTCTCAAAAAAATAAAATAAAATAAATAAATGTTAATAAAAAGACATTGGGAAAGTGGGTATTAAAAGGATACGATAGTGTGCTGCCTATAAGAAACTGGCTTCAAACAAAATGTCGTAGGTAGTATATTCAAAGCAAACAGTGGAAAAAAAGATGTGTTGTGCAAACATCCAGTTAAAAACAAGAATGTCTATATTAATATCTGATAAAGTAGAATTGAGATGAAATAAAAGCAATAGAGACAAAAAGGCTTATTGCATAATGATTAAATAATCAATCCACCAGTAAAATAAACATTACTTAATATGTGTGTATCAAATAAGAGATACAAAATATATGAAACAAAAACCAACATATGTGAATGAAGAAATAGGCAATATCATAAATATAGTTAAGGACTCTAACACCCAAAAATCAGCAATAGTTATTAGACAATTAGCCCTGAGTTAGAAGAACGAGATAATGCCATAAGCCCACAGGGTCTAATTAACATATAGAACGCTCAAGTGCCCATGGATCATCCATCTGTAAACTGAAAATTACAAAATGATAATGAAAGAAATAAGGTCTAAATAAGTCGACATATTATATACATGAATTGGAAGATGGAACATAGAAAATATTTTAATTCTTTGCGAATTAATGTATACATTTAAATAAATTCTTATCAAAATACCATCAAGGTGTTTTGAAGACATACATAGATTTTTCTAAAATTTATGTGAAGTGCACATCTTAGAATAGCTAAAACAGTCTTCTAAAGCAAGAATGCAATACAAGGAATCACTGCACTGGACACTGAGTCTTATTATACAGTTACAGTAATCAATGAAGTGTAGAATTGGCAGAGAGATAGATATACTGAACAATGGAGTAGAGAATCTGAAAAGAGACCCACATAGATATGCTAAACTGATTTTGAAAAATGTTAAAAGCAATTCAATGGAGGAAAAATAACCTTTTCAGGAAATGGTGCTGAAGCAAGTGTACATCCATAGGCAAAAGGAAAACAAATCCCAACCAGTTTTCATCCCTTACACAAAAGTTAACTCAAAATGGATCATAGACTTATGTGACTTATGTGTAAATCATAAAACTATACAGCTTTTAGAAGAAACAACTTAGGAGAAAACTAATATCTAGGGCTAGACATAGAGTTCTTAGAATAGACAACAAAAACACAAACCACAAAATGCAAAAATTGATAAATTGGACCACATGAAAATTAAAATATTCTACCTTATGAAAAATAATTTTAAGAGGATTAAAAACAAGGTAAAGACAAAGCAGTCAAGAATATCTAATGGGAAAAAGACAGTCTCTTCAAAAAATGGTGTTGGGAAAACTGGACAACAATATGCAATTGAATAAAACTGGATCACTTTCTTACACCACACACAAAATTAAATTTAAAATGGATTAAAGACATAAATGTGAGACCTGAAACCATAAAAATCCTAGAACAGAGCACAGATAGTAAAATCTCTAACATTGGCCATAGCAACATTTTTCTACATATGTCCTGTGGCAAGGGAAATGAAAGCAAAAATACACTATTGGGATTACATCAAAATAAAAATATTCTGAACAACAAAAGAAACAAAAACTAAAAGTAAATGTACTGAATGGAAGAAAATATTTACAAATCACATATTATGTTAAAGGATTAGTATACAAAATATATATAGAACTTATACAAATCAACACTCCCACAAAATTATCCAATTAAAAATGAGCAGAAGACAGGGGCAACTGGATGGCTCACTTGGTTGAGCGTCCAACTTCAGCTCAAGTCATGATCTCACAGTTTGTGAGTTTGAGCCCCACATCGGGCTCTTGGATGACAGGTCAGAGTCTGGAGCCTGTTTTGGATTCTGTGTCTCCCTCTCTCTCTGCCCCTCCCCTGCTGTCTCTCTCTCTCTCTTTCTCAAAAATAAACATTAAAAAATGTTTCAAAAATGTGCAGAAGACATGAATAGACATTTCTCCAAAGAAGACATACCGATGGATAACAGACACATGAAAAGGTGCTCAACATCACTCATCATCAGGTAAATGCAAATCAAAAATGCAATCATTTATCACCTCACATCCCTCAGGGAGCTAAAATCAACAACACAAGAAACAATGAGTGTTGGTGAAGATGTGGAGAAAAATGAACCCTCTTGTGCTATTGATGGAAATGCAAACTCATGCTGCCTATGTGGAAAATAGTATGGAGGTTCTGCAAAATTTAAAAATAGAACTATCTTATGATTCAGTAATTGATATACTGGATATTTATCTCCCAAATACAAAAACACTAATTCAATGGTATACATGCACCCCTATGTTTATTACAACATTATTTACAATAGCCAAATTATGGATGAAGCCCTAGAGTCCATTGGTTGATAGATAAAGAAGTGGTATGTATGTATGTGTGTGTGTGTGTGTGTGTGTGTGTGTAATTCTGTTGTATTGTATATACATACAATGGAATAATATTCTGCCATAAAAAGACATGGATGGAGCTAGACAGTGTAATGCTAAGCATAATAAGTCAGCCAGAGAAAGACAAATACCATATGATTTCACTCATATGGGCATTTAAAAAAGAAAACAAATGAACAAAGGAAAAAAAAAGAGAGATAGACAAGCCAATAAATAGAATCAAATATTGAAAACAAAATGTAGGTTACTAAAGGAGAGGTGTAGGGGTAAAACAGGTGATGGGGATTAAGAGGTATACTTGTCATGATGAGCACTGGTTGATGTATGGAATTGTTGAGTCACTATATTGTACACCTGAAACTAATATTATAGTGTATGTTAACTATATTGGAATTAAAATTAAAAATTAAAAAAATATAATGATGCAAAATATTGTCAAAGCACATATCTAACAAAGGACTATTATTTTCTAAAATATATATAAGAATTTTCCAAACTCAACTATTGGAAAATGTAAATGTCAAGAACATACATTTTAACCGGAGTTTAAATAAATGACACATGAGCACATAAACATGTTTTCAAAATAATTAGACATTAAAGAAATAAAAATTGAAATCACAATGAGATACCACTAATCAGCAGTCTGAAAGGCCAAAAAATATAATGACAACATCAAATCTGGGAGATGTAGAGAAAATATGTGAATCATATATTGCTATTGGAAATATATAGTGATAAAGCACCTCTGGAAATAGTTTGTCAGTTTGTTATAAACTAAACATACACAAATCATACAACCTGAAAAAAATGTTTTCTTGGGCATTAATCCAACAGAAACAAAACTTTTAGCTTACTGAAAAACCTATAAATGAATGTTTATAGCAGCTTCATTCATAATTGACAAAAAGTGGTAACTCAGATGCTCTCAACAAGTGAATTATTAAACAAACTATATTTCATTGATACATGGAATACTACTAAGCAATAAAAAGCTATAAACTATTAATACTAGATTGAATCTTCAAAAGAAATTATGCTGAGTTGAAAATGATAGTTCAAAAGGTCACATACTGTAATATTCAGTTTATATAGATTTTTTATTTATTTATTTATTTTTTTAAAATTTTTTTCAACGTTTTGTTTTTTATTTTTTTATTTATTTTTGGGACAGAGCGAGACAGAGCATGAACGGGGGAGGGGAAGAGAGCGAGGGAGACACAGAATCGGAAACAGGCTCCAGGCTCTGAGCCATCAGCCCAGAGCCCGACGCGGGGCTCGAACCCACGGACCGTGAGATCGTGACCTGGCTGAAGTCGGACGCTTAACCGACTGCGCCACCCAGGCGCCCCTAGATTTTTTTTTTAAATGACAACAATACAGAAATGGAGAAGAGATTCACAGTTGCCAGATGTTAGGTAGAAAAATAGATAAAAGGAGCTGCATATGTCTATAAAAGGACAAGAACAAGTACCTTGTGGTAATTGAACTGTTCTGTGTTTTAGCTTTATAGATGTTAGTATGATGGTGTTATTGTCATACAGTTTTCCCCCCATTTATTCATATAACAACTTTACTGAGGTGTACTTCATATGCCATATTCATCTATTTAAATTTAAATGATTAGATTTAATCAATTTAATCAATTTAAAATGAATGATATATGATTTTAAAACATATTTATAGAAATGTGCAACCATCACAACAATTTTAGAACATCACTCCTCAACAAAACACCCATACGCATTGATGGTCATTCTCCATTTTATCTCCAAATGTTCCAGCACTAGACAGCAACTTATCTACTTTATATCTCTCATTCCCTATTCTTGTTTTCTGATAAACTGAATATCATATGGTTTAGCTTATTAATCTCATGGGGCTACAAACTTTCTCTTTCTTGCTGTCAAAATATCTTATTTTTGAGAGCATCCTTAGACTTGAATACTTCCATACTCTGTTCCAAATAATGTTCATTTTCTTGGGGAGAGTTTTGGATCTGTGTGATTGGCCAGCCTCTCCCCCTGAGCAAAACCTCTCCACCACTGCTCAAAGAGGTAGAGACAAGGACAATTGCTTATCTCAAATTTATACTCCTGCCTTATAAGGAAGGTCCTGGCAAGGGCAGTAACCTCTGTTTTTGGCTTTCCTCTTCTGAAATGGCAGCTCTGTGCAAATGATCTTGGATGAGGGCAATCAAGACCACAGGATTTTCTAATTGTTGCACCTGGTATATTCTTGTGATTGTGGACTGAGTGGATTAAAGGAGGCTCCATTAGCCACATTCATTTGTAACTTAACTTTTGCAACACCAAGCTGGGCAGGGAGATGAAAACTGCTGGTGATTTCTCCCTCCTTGGTGTATACCATTGCTCTTGACTGGGAGCTGGAGGCAGTGGGAGTCCTGTTTTCTTGACCACACAAATCTACAGTGGAATTTACATACACTAAGCTGGGATGGGAATTTTCAGAAGAAATGTATGGAGGCTAAAGTGTCGCAGATTCTTGCTGATCCTAAGTAATTTTAGTAGTATTAGTTGAGTTAATGTTTCTTCATTTGCTGTAATACCCTTAAGATAATTTCTGGAGATTTTAAATGGCTGATTATGTATATGATATAAATGTATTTTTTCTTACAACTGTGAACAAATCTACTTTTCTAAATATAATCTTTAACTAAATATGCCTTTTCAATAACATAAAAGCACGAAATATTTAAGGATAAATTTATCAAAATGTGTACATAAGAGTTACATTTAATATTAACAATTTTTTAGAGATGGAAATGTTTTCCAAATTGATTTCTAGAGTCAACAGAATTCCACTCAAAATCCCAAAAGGCTTTTCAAAGAATAGAAAAAGCACGTTTGAAAATGTATAATTAGGTATAAAAAATACACTAAAGAAGAACAAACAGAGAATTTATACTACCTAATTTCAAGATTACTCTAAAGTGAAATATTCAAGTGTGGTATTACATGATTTCACTCATACCTGGAATTTAAGAAACAAAATAGATGAACATATGGGAAGGAGAGGAAAAAGAGGAGAGAGGGAAACAAACCACAAGAGACTTTTAATGATAGAAAACAAACAGGGTTGATGGAGGGAAGTGGGTGGGAGATGGGCTACATGGGTGATGGGTATTAAGGAGGGCACTGGTTGTGATGAGTATTGGGTATTGTATGTAAGTGATCAATCACTGAATTCTACTCCTGAAACCAATTTTGTACTGTACTTTAACTAAAATTTAAATAAAAAATAAACCTTAAAAAGTGTGATATTAAAAATGTATACACTTGACTTTAATGAATTTTCAGTTAAGATGGCAAAGCAACTTGGATACCCTGATCTTGTCTCTTCCATTAAATGCAGCTATATTAGCACCAAAACATCTTGAATATCTAGAAAATTCATCTGATGATTAGCATAACAATCTGATAACTTGAACCACAGAATTCGGCAGGTATGTGAGGTGGAGAGGTGAACTGGGGGAGAGAAAAGCTACAGAAGGTAGGGAGCTGTTTTTGCAAAAGGCAACAGAGAAAGAGAAAGGGGGAGAGTGCAGCATATCAGGAGAGTACAAAAAAAGCACTCACCTGAAAGTTGCTGGAAATAAAGTGAAAGAGAGTGAAAACACCTGTAGGGGACTGAACAAGAAATCTGCTCCCCAAAATCATTGATGGGAAGAAAGGAGAGGGTTTCATTACCACCAGGATTCTATAAACAGTGGAAGGCAGAGTCTGAAGGTTAGGTAGGAGCTCAGTGCCTGGCAGAGCTTTGGTAAGAAAGTAGGGTGAATCCCCAGAAGCAGGCAATGGGATCTATGAGGTCCATTTGATGAGGGACCATAAGGCAAGCTGATGGCCAAGCACAAGCTAGCACAACCCCCACCCTTGCGTGCATTCATGCTCACACGCACACACACATACACACACACCTGGTATATGTGTAGCATTCTTCAGGCACTCCTGGCTGCCCAAGAACAAGGGAAAGGACAGAAAACCAATAGTTAAACTGATAGTCTTCATCAGTTTACAGGTATCTTAGTAACATTACAAGAAAAAAAAAAACCAATCTTATCAATAGCCTAATTTCCAGGAACTCCCTACTGTCTTAATGATAATTCTTTTCTAGAGGGTAAAACAACTTTAGCTTGACAATAGCTAGTCCTCCAGTATTCTGTGAGTCTTCTTTAGCATATGGAAATCCCTTTAAGAAACTTCCTCTTGATTTTATCTCTCCCAACTGCAGAGTATAAAACCAGTATAAAACAAACTAGAAAAACCTGAAGAAATGAATACATTTCTAGAAACATAAAATCTTCCAAAACTAAATCAGGACAGACTAGGAAATCTAAGCAGACCAATTACCAGTAATGAAATTGAAACAGTAATCAAAGAGCAACTGAAAAATAAAATTCAAGACCAGATGGATTCAGAGGTGAATTCTAGCAAAGCATTTATTGAGAAGATAATATTTATTGTCCTCAAATTATACCAGAAAACAGGAAAAGAACAAATTTTTCCAAATACATTCTCTGAGACCAATATTACCCTTATATCAAAACCAAGCAAACATAACACAGAAAAATAAAGATACAGGGCAATACCTCTGACCAACATAGTTGCAAAACTCCTTACCAAAAAATGTTATCAAACCACATTCAAAAATGCATTTTATACAAATCAAAACCACAATGAAATACCACCTCACACCTGTCAGAATGGCTAACATTAACAACTCAGGCAACAGATGTGGGGGAGGATGCTGAGAAAGAGGATCTCTTTTTCATTGTTGGTGGGAATGCAAGCTGGTGCAGCCACTCTGGAAAACAGTATGGAGGTTCCTCAAAAAACTAAAAATAGAACTACCCTACAACCCAGCAAGTGCACTACTAGGTATTTATCCAAGGGATACAGGTGTCCTGTTTCGAAGGGACACATGCACCCCCATGTTTATAGCAGCACTATCAACAATAGCCAAAGTATGGAAAGAGCCCAAATGGCCACCAATGGATGAATGGATAAAGAAGATTTGGTATATATATACAAAGGAGTATTACTCGGCAATCAAAAAGAATGAAATCTTGCTATTTGCAATTATGTGGATGGAACTGGAGGGTATTATGCTAAGTGAAATTAGTCAGAGAAAGACAAAAATCATATGACTTCACTCATAGGAGGACTTTATGAGACAAAACAGATGAACATAAGGGAAGGGAAACAAAAAGAATATAAAAACAGGGAGGGGGACAAATCATAAGAGACTCATAAATATGGAGAACAGAGGGTTACTGGAGGAGGTGTGGGAGGGTAATGGGCTAAATGGGTAAGGGGCATTAAAGAATCTACTCCTGAAATCAGTGTTGCATTTTGTGCTACTTTGGATGTAAATTAAAAAAAAATAAATTAAAAAAAAATATATATACATAAATCACTTGAAAAAAATGCATTTTAAAAGGTCATTTACTATTATTAAATTAAAATTATTACAGGGAGGAAAGGATGTCTGAATATTCACATAATAATCAATATGGTACACCATATCAACAAAAGAAATTATGTAAATTATATGATAATCTCAACATATGCAGAAAAACCCATTAGAAAAAATTCAATATCAGTTCCTGACAAATCTCTCAACAAAGTGAGTTTAGAGGGAACATATATAAACATAATGAAGGCCATATATTAATACTGGTAACATTATACTCTATGATGCAACACTGTGAGCTTTTCCTATATGATCAGGAACAATACATGAATATCCATTTTCACCACATTTATTCAATATAGTACTGGAAGTCTTGGTGCTAGCAATTAGACAAGAAAAACAAATGAAGAATCCATATTGGTAAGGAAGAAGTTAAATTGTCAGTATTTGCTAAAAACATACTATAAATAGAAAACCCTAAAGAATCCACAAACTATTAGAACTAATAGATGAATTCAGTAACATTGCAGGACACAAAATTAAGACCCAGAAATTAGTAACATATCTACACACTAATAATAAAGTACCAGAAAGAGAAATTAAGGAAAACATTCATTGAAGACAGGAAGACATCAGTAGAATCCTTAACAAAGAGATATGGAGTAACAACAGATATAAAGAGCTTGGTAAATGAATAGAGAAACAAACTTTATGGAATAAACAGCAGGCTGGAAGAAGCAGAGGAACAAATTAATGACCTAAAAGACAGAGTAGAGGAAAGTAATCAAGCAGAACAAAAGAGAAAAAAAGAATGCAAAATGATAATAGACATAAGGAAGTCAGTGACTCCATCAAATATAACATTCCTATTATAGGAGTCCCAGAAGAAGAGACAAAAGGTGGCAGAAAATTTATTTGAAGAAATAATAGTTGAAAATGTCTTTAATCTGGTAAAGGAAACAGATATACAGATCCAGAAAGCACAAAGAACCCCCCAAAAAATCAACTAAACCAGATCCACACCAAAATATATTATAATTAAATTAACAAAACATAGTGATAAAGAAAAAAAAATATTAAGCAGAAAGACAAAAGAAGAGAGTAACATAAAGGGAAACCCCATAAAGTTATCAGGGAATTTTTCAGTGGAAACAGCAAGCCAGAATGGAGTGGCATGATATATTCAGAGTGCTGAAAAAGAAAAAATCTGTAGCCAAGAATAATCTATCCATAAATGCTATCATTCAGAAGAGGAGGAGAGATCAAGTGTTTCCCAGACAAACAAAAGTAAAGGAGTCCATGACTGCTAAACCAGCACTGCAAGAAATATTAAAAGGGACTCTTTGAGTGCAAAGGAGAGATCAAAAGTGACAATATGAAGGTAGAAAATACAAAATCAGTAAAAAATGAATATTCTATAAAAAAATCATCAAGGAACTCACAAAATAAAAAGGATGTAAAATATGACAATATATACCTAAAATGTGGTGACGAGTAAAGAGCAGGTTAAAACTTAAACTATCACCAACACAATATAGAGTGTTATATGCAGAAGATGTTATATGCAAACCTCATCATAGATATGCAAGCAATAAGAGAAATTAATCCAAATATATCACTAAAGAAAATAAGCAAACCATGAAAGAGAGACAGACAAGAAAAGATCAGAAATAATCTTTAGATATAACAACAAAATAAATAGTAAAATGATATTAAGTACATATCTGTCAATAATTATTTTGAATGTAAATGCAATAAATGCACCAATCAAAAGAAATAGTGTGACAGAAAAAAACATAAAACAAGAACCATCTATATACTACCTATAGACAGCTCATTTCAGACCAAAAGACGCCAACAGATTCAGCATGAGGTCATGGAGACACATCTATCATGCCAATGGATATCGAAAAAAAGCCAAAGTAGCAATTCTTATATCAGGCAAAACTGATTTTACAACAAACGTTGTAACGATAGACAAGGAATATGCTATATAATAATAAATAGGACAATCCTACAAAAAAGATATAGCAATTGTAAATATTTATCCCTTCAGTATGGAAGTATCCACATACATTAAACAGTTAATTTAAAAAAATGAAAAAAAAATTATAATACTGCCCTAATAGTAGAGGACTTTGACATCTCGCTTACATCAATAGACAGATCATCTAAACGGAAAATCAGTAAAGAAAAAATGACTTTGAGTGATTCACTTGAACAGATGGATTTAACAGATATATTCAGGATATTCCATTCTAAGACAGCAGGATATACATTCAGTACAAATGCACATGTACATTCTCCAAAAATAGCTTACATATTAAGGCACAAAACAAGCTACAACTAATTAAAAATATTGAAGTCCTACTATGCATTTTTTGTGACCACAATATTATGAAAGTAGAAATTAACAACAAGAAAAAATCTGGAAAGAATTCAAATGCATGAAGTTTAAACAATATACTACTAAACAATTAACGGGTCAACCAGGAAATCAAAAAAGAAATTAAAAAGTTCAAGAAAGCAACTCAAAATAAAAGCAAACAAAAAACAAAAAAAAAAAAGACAAAACAAAACAAAACAAAACAAAAAACAACCCATGGTCCAAACCTTTGGGATGCAGCAGAAGTGGTTCTAAGAGGGAAGTTTATAGCCATACAAGACTACCTTAAGAAGAAAGAAGAAACTTAAATAAAAACCTAAACAGAAAACAAACAGAACCAGAAACCAACAGAAGTAAGAAAATGATAAAGATTAGAGTAGAAATAAATAATATAGGAACTAAAACAAAACAAAGCAAAAAACAAACAAAAACAGTAGAAGAGGTCAATGAAACCAAGAGCTGGTTCCTTGAAGAAATAAATAAAAATGATAAACTCGTAGCCAGACGTATCAAGAAAAAAAGAGAAAGGATATAAATAAATAAATCAGAAATGAAAAAAAGGAAATAAAAACCATCACCACAGAAATAGAAACAATTATGAGAATATTTTAGAAAAGTATAAACAAACAAATTGGACAACCTATAAGAAATGGATAAATTCCTAGGGACATATAAAATACCAAAAATGAGGGCCTGGGTGTTCAGTTGGTTGAGTGTCTAACTTCGGCTCAGGTCATGTTCTCATGGTTCGTGGGTTCAAGCCCTGCGTCTGGCTCTGTGCTGACAGCTCAGACCCTGCTCACAGCATGAAGCCTGCTTCAGATCCTCTACCCACCCCCATCCCTGCACCTTCCCTGCTCACACTCTCTCTCAAAAATAAATAAACATTAAAAAGTTCTTAAAAAATAAACTACCAAAAGTGAAAGAGGAAGAAGTAGAAAATTTGAACATAACAAAAATGAGCAAAGAAAGAAATCAGTAATTAAAAATTCCCATGAAACAAAATCCAGGATCAGATAGGTTCACAGGTGAATTCTACCACACATTTAAGTGAGAGTTAGTAACTATTCTCAAACTAATCTAAAAAATAGAAAAGGAAGGAAAAATTCCAAACTAATTCTATGAGGCCAGCATTACTCTGATACAAAAACCAGATAAAGATGCCACTAAAAAAAAAGAACTACAGGCAAATATCCCTGAGGAACATAGATGGAAAAATCCACTGCAAAAGTATAGCAAGCCAAATCCAAAGTATATTAAAAAAAAAAACACTTTCACCACATCCAAGTTAGATTTATTTCTGTGTTGGAATAGTGGTCAATATTTGCAAAGCAATCAGTGTGATACATAACATCAAAAACGAAAAGAATAAGACCAATATGATCATGTCAATAGACACAGAATAAAGAATATGGCAAATTACATCTATTCATGATAAAAGCCCTCAATAAAGTAGGTTTACAAGGAACACACCCTCAAGATAATTAAAGCCATATATTAAAAATGCACAGCTAATATCATGCTAAATGGGGAAAAGTGAGAGTTTTCTTCTAAGGTCAATAATAAAACTAGGAGGTCCATTTTCACTACTTTTATTCAACATAGTACTGGAAGTTCTAGCCACAGCAATCAGACGAAAAATATTTTTTTTAATGCATCCAAATCAGTAAGGAGAGAAGTAAAATTTTAAAGATTTGTAAATGACATGGTACTTTATATAGAAAACTGCAAAGATTCCATCCCCAAACTGGTAGAATTGATAAATGATTTCAGTAAAGTCACAGGATACAAAATCAATGTACAGAAATCTCTTTCATTTCTATAGAGCAATGATGCAGCAAGAGAAAGAGAAATTAACAAAACAGTCCCATTTACAATTCCACCAAAATAAGATACCTAGGGAGGAACTTAAATCAAAGAGATGAAAGATGTGTACTCATAAAAGTATTAAAAAAACACTTATGAAATAAATTGAAAATGACACAAAGAAATGGAAACACATTCCATGCTCATGGATTGCAAAAACAAGTATTGTTAAAAAGTCTTTACTATCCAAAGCAATCAACACGTTTAATGCAATCCCTGTCAAAAACAACAAAACATACTTTGCACAGCTAGAACAAATAATCCTTAAGTTTGTATGAAACACAAAAAGATGTCAAATAGCCAAATCAAACTTGAAATAGAAAAGCATACATTTTAACAATATTTGTTCTTTCAAGCCATGAAGATGGGATATTTTTCCATTCCTTTGCATCAACTTCAATTTCTTTCACAAGTGTTTCATAGTTTTCAGAGTACAGATCTTTTACTTATTTGTTTATGTTTATTCCTAGGTATCTTATTGATTTTGGTGCAGTTGTAAATGGGATCTTTCCTCTATTTCTTTTTCTACTGCTTCATTATTGCTGTATAGAAGTGCAACCAATTTCTGCATATTGATTTTGTATCCTGCGACTTTACTAAATTTGTGTATCGGTTCTAGCAATTTTTGTGGAGTCTTTCTGGTTTTCTACATAGAATATCATGTCATCAGTGTCTAGTTAAAACTTGAATTCTTCCTTGCTGATTTGAATGTCTTTTATCTATTTTTGTTTTCTGATTGCTAGTCCTAGAACTTCCAGGACTATTTTAAAAAACAGTGGTGAAGGTAGATATCCCTGTCTTGTTGCTGACCATAGAGGAAACACGCTCAGATTTTCCCAATTAAGGATATTAGCTGTTTGTCTCTCATAAAAGGCCTTTATGATGTTGAGATATGTTTCTCCTATCCTTAATTTCTTGATTTTTAATTTTTTTTTAATGTTTATTTATTTTTTGAGAGAGAGGGAGAGACAGAGCGTGAGCAGGGGAGGGTCAGAGAGAGAGAGGGAGACACAGAATCTGAAGCAGGCTCCAGGCTCCGAGCTGTCAGCACAGAGCCCGACTTGGGGCTTGAACTCACAAACCGTGAGATAATGACCTGAGCCAAAGTTGGACGCTCAGCCGGCGGAGCCACCCAGGCGCCCCAATTTCTTGATTTTTTAAAATCAAGAATGTATGTTGTACTTTGTCAAATGTTTTTTCTACATCTCTCGAGAGGATTATATGTTTTTTATCCTTTCTTTAAACATTGTGATGTATTATGTGGATTGATTTGAACATACTGAACCACGCTTGCAGCCCAGTAACCAGCCTGCTGCCTCAGTAAGCAATGGGTCCCCTAGCTCACAACAGACCCAGGCACCCTGCGGTACAGACAAAAAAACAAAAAACAAAAAACAAAAAACAAAAAACCTGTGGTTTAAAAAGTAGCTAGCATATGAAAGGGTCAGCCCTACAACTCCACAAAATGAAGAGGGAGTTGCTGGAAATCTATATGGGTAGGAGAAGCTGACAAACAGGGTCTGCACTCACCCTATGCCTTGAAAGCTCAAATTAGTGCATATTTTGGGTATCCTAACTGGCCTGCCCCCTCAGTGAGAACCTTTAGGTGCATCCAAAAGGTTTTGGACCAACTTGTCTTATATATATATTTGTGTATATAAAATATGAATACATATATATTTATGTATATAATATATTATATATCATATTAAGTATATATGTATGTATGTATATATGTATATATATATATATATATATATATATATATATAATGGAATGTTATTCAGCCATAAAAATAATTAAATCTTACCATTTGCAATGAAATTGTTGGAGTTACAGAATACATTGTTAAGTGAAATATTTCAGTCAGAAAAAGACAAATACCATATGATTTCACTCATATGTGGAATTTAATAAAGAAAACAAATGAAAAGAAGGAAAAAAAGGAGACACATAGAGACAAATTAGGAAATGGCTCTTAATTATTGGAAACAGTGATGGTTACTAGAGCGGAGTGGTGTAGGGAGATGGGTTGAATAGATAGTGGGAATTAAAGAGTGCACTTTAATGAGCACCAGGTAATTTATGTAATTGTTGAATCAGTATATTGTAAACATGAAATTAATAAAACATTTTATGTTAAGAAAAAATATTGCTTTTGTTTCATCCCAAATAGTTTGGACCATTGCATTTTTATTTTCATTTCCATGGATTTAATTTTTTTTTTTATGTCTCTATTGACCCATTGGTATTTTAGTAGCTTCTTGTTAAGTCCACATATTTGTATTTACAATTTTTCGTGTGATTGATTTCTAGCTTCATATCTTTGTGTTTGGAAAAGATCCATGGTATAATTTAAATATTCTTTAATTTATTGTAACTTGTTTTGTGGTCTATGATATGATATATTCTGGAGAATGTTCCATGTGCTCTTGAAAATAATATGTATTCTCTTGTTTTTGGATGGAATGTTATTTATATATTCATTATGCCCATCTCGTCCCAAGTGTCATTCAAAGACACTGCTTCTTTACTGATTTTTTTGTCTGGTTGATCTATCTATTGGTGTAAGTGAGGTGTTAAAATCCCCTGTATTATTGTATTACTATAAATTTCTCCTTTTAATATTGTTAATATGTGCTTTATATATTTAGGTGCTCCAATGTGGGGTGTATAGATTTTTACAATCGTTATATTATCCTGGTTGATCGAGTCCTTTATCATTATGTGATTCTCTTCTTTGCCTCTTGTTGTAGTCTCTCCTTTTCATTTAGTTTTCCTGAGGTTTTAGTATCTATTTTTTCTAAGTATGGCCACTCTGCCTATTTTTTCTTTGTTTCCATTTGTAAGGTACATATTTTTCCATCCCTTTACTTTCAGTCTGTATTTGTCTTAAGATCTGAGGTGAGTATCTTGGGGACAGAATATAGATGGGTCTTATTTTCTTTTTTTTCTCTTTTTTCTTTTCTTTTCTTTTTCTTTTCTTTTCTTTTTCTTTTCTTTTCTTTTTCTTTTCTTTTTCTTTTCTTTTCTTTTCTTTTCTTTTCTTTTCTTTTCTTTTCTTTTCTTTTCTTTATCCATTCCACCACCCTATGTCTTTTAATTGGAGCATTTGGGCCATTTACATTCAAAGTAATTATTGATAGGTATGTACTTATTGTCATTTTGTTGTTTTCTGGCTGTATTGTTGTGTTTCTTTGTTCCTTTCTTCTTCTCTTGCTCTCTTTCTTTGTGATTAATAAGTTTCTGTGGTGCTCTGTTTGCTTTCTTTCTCATTTTTGTTTGTGTATATACTATAGGTTTTCAGTTTGTGGTTACCATGAGGTTCATACATAACATTCTAAGTGTATACCAGTCTAAATTAAGTTGAAGGTCATTTGTATTTAAACACATTCTATGAAACCTTATTCTTCTTTACTTCTCTTCCACATTTTATGTATATGCTGTAACATTTTAAATCTTTTTATTCATTATTTTCTTAGATCAAATTATGGCCTTTTCTTTTCCATTCAATGAAGTCCCTTCAACAGGTTTTTTTTTGTTTTTTGTTTTTTGTCTTTTGTTTTTTTTTTTTTTGTTTTGTTTTGTTTTGTTTTGTTTTTTTTAAGGCTGGTGTAATGCTGATAAACTTATTTACTTTTTGTTTCTCTGGGAAACTATTTATCTCTCCTTCAATTCTAAATGGTAAACTTGCTGGACAGAGTATTCTTTGCTCTAGTGTTTTGGTTTTTGTTTTGTTTTGTTTTGTTTTCCATTCAGCATTTTGAGTATATCATGGCAGTCCCTTCTAAAATGTAAAGTTTCTGTTGAAAAATTGCCTGACAGTCCTCTGGCTTTTTCTTATATATAATTTTTCTTTTGTCTTTGTGCTTTAAAAATCCTTTCTTTATCTTTTGACATTTTAATTATTATGTGTCTTGGTGAGGACTTTCTACAGTTCATTTTTTGGATTTTTTTCTGTTTCTTGAAACTGGATATCTGATTCTTTCCCTAGGTCAAGAAAGTTTATAGATACTAGTTTTTTATATGTTTTCCACCCAGTTCTTTTCTTTTCATTCTTCTGGGACCCATATAATGCAAATATTTGTTTTCTTGACATTTTCCAAGAGATACCTTAGCCTATCCTCATTTTCCAATAATTCTTTTCACTTTTTGTTCTTCAGCTTGAGTGGCTTCCATTACCCTATCTTCCACATTGCTGATATGTTCTGCATCTGTGAATCTCTTTATCCCCTCTAGTGTACTTTTCATTTAAGTTATTACATTCCTCAACTCTGGATGGTTCTTTTTTTAATATTTTTTGTCTCCTTACTGAAGGTCTCATTGAGTTATTCCACTCTTTTTTCCAGGCCAGTGATCAGCTTCACAATCATTATTTTATTTTTTTTTATTTTTTTTTAATGTTTATTTATTTATTTATTTTTTTATATATATATGAAATTTATTGACAAATTGGTTTCCATACAACACCCAGTGCTCATCCCAAAAGGTGCCCTCCTCAATCCCATCACCCACACTCCACTCCCTCCCACCCCCCATCAACCCTCAGTTTGTTCTCAGTTTTTAACAATCTCTTATGCTTTGGCTCTCTCCCACTCTAACCTCTTTTTTTTTTTTTCCTTCCCCTCCCCCATGGGTTCCTGTTAAGTTTCTCAGGATCCACATAAGAGTGAAACCATATGGTATCTGTCTTTCTCTGTATGGCTTATTTCACTTAGCATCACACTCTCCAGTTCCATCCACGTTGCTACAAAAGGCCATATTTCATTTTTTCTCATTGCCACATAGTATTCCATTGTGTATATATACCACAATTTCTTTATCCATTCATCAGTTGATGGACATTTAGGCTCTTTCCATAATTTGGCTATTGTTGAGAGTGCTGCTATGAACATTGGGGTACAAGTGCCCCTATGCATCAGTACTCCTGTATCCCTTGGGTAAATTCCTAGCAGTGCTATTGCTGGGTCATAGGGTAGGTCTATTTTTAATTTTCTGAGGAACCTCCACACTGCTTTCCAGAGCGGCTGCACCAATTTGCATTCCCACCAACAGTGCAAGAGGGTTCCCGTTTCTCCACATCCTCTCCAGCATCTATAGTCTCCTGATGTGTTCATTTTGGCCACTCTGACTGGCGTGAGGTGATACCTGAGTGTGGTTTTGATTTGTATTTCCCTGATGAGGAGCGACGCTGAACATCTTTTCATGTGCCTGTTGGCCATCTGGATGTCTTCTTTAGAGAAGTGTCTATTCATGTTTTCTGCCCATTTCTTCACTGGGTTATTTGTTTTTCGGGTGTGGAGTTTGGTGAGCTCTTTATAGATTTTAGATACTAGCCCTTTGTCTGATATGTCATTTGCAAATATCTTTTCCCATTCCGTTGGTTGCCTTTTAGTTTTGTTGGTTGTTTCCTTTGCTGTGCAGAAGCTTTTTATCTTCATAAGGTCCCAGTAATTCACTTTTGCTTTTAATTCCCTTGCCTTTGGGGATGTGTCGAGTAAGAGATTGCTACGGCTGAGGTCAGAGAGGTCTTTTCCTGCTTTCTCCTCTAAGATTCTGATGGTTTCCTGTCTCACATTTAGGTCCTTTATCCATTTTGAGTTTATTTTTGTAAATGGTGTCAGAAAGTGGTCTAGTTTCAACCTTCTGCATGTTGCTGTCCAGTTCTCCCAGCACCATTTGTTAAAGAGGCTGTCTTTTTTCCATTGGATGTTCTTTCCTGCTTTGTCAAAGATGAGTTGGCCATACGTTTGTGGGTCTAGTTCTGGGGTTTCTATTCTATTCCATTGGTCTGTGTGTCTGTTTTTGTGCCAATACCATGCTGTCTTGATGATGACAGCTTTGTAGTAGAGGCTAAAGTCTGGGATTGGGATGCCTCCTGCTTTGGTCTTCTTCTTCAAAATTCCTTTGGCTATTCGGGGCCTTTTGTGGTTCCATATGAATTTTAGGATTGCTTGTTCTAGTTTCGAGAAGAATGCTGGTGCAATTTTGATTGGGATTGCATTGAATGTGTAGATAGCTTTGGGTAGTATTGACATTTTGACAATATTTATTTTTCCAATCCATGAGCAGGGAATGTCTTTCCATTTCTTTAAATCTTCTTCAATTACCTTCATAAGCTTTCTATAGTTTTCAGCATACAGATCCTTTACATCTTTGGTTAGATTTATTCCTAGGTATTTTATGCTTCTTGGTGCAATTGTGAATGGGATCAGTTTCTTTATTTGTCTTTCTGTTGCTTCATTGTTAGTGTATAAGAATGCAACTGATTTCTGTACATTGATTTTGTATCCTGCAACTTTGCTGAATTCATGTATCAGTTCTAGCAGACTTTTGGTGGAGTCTATCGGATTTTCCATGTATAATATCATGTCATCTGCAAAAAGCGAAAGCTTGACTTCATCTTTGCCAATTTTGATGCCTTTGATTTCCTTTTGTTGTCTGATTGCTGATGCTAGAACTTCCAGCACTATGTTAAACAACAGCGGTGAGAGTGGGCATCCCTGTCGTGTTCCTGATCTCAGGGAAAAAGCTCTCAGTTTTTCCCCGTTGAGGATGATGTTAGCTGTGGGCTTTTCATAAATGGCTTTTATGATCTTTAAGTATGTTCCTTCTATCCCGACTTTCTCAAAGGTTTTTATTAAGAAAGGGTGCTGGATTTTGTCAAAGGCCTTTTCTGCATCAATTGACAGGATCATATGGTTCTTCTCTTTTTTTTTTTGTTAATGTGATGTATCACGTTGATTGATTTGCGAATGTTGAACCAGCCCTGCATCCCAGGAATGAATCCCACTTGATCATGGTGAATAATTCTTTTTATATGCGGTTGAATTCGATTTGCTAGTATCTTATTGAGAATTTTTGCATCCATATTCATCAGGGATATTGGCCTGTAGTTCTCTTTTTTTACTGGGTCTCTGTCTGGTTTAGGAATCAAAGTAATACTGGCTTCATAGAATGAGTCTGGAAGTTTTCCTTCCCTTTCTATTTCTTGGAATAGCTTGAGAAGGATAGGTATTATCTCTGCTTTAAATGTCTGGTAGAACTCCCCTGGGAAGCCATCTGGTCCTGGACTCTTATTTGTTGGGAGATTTTTGATAACCAATTCAATTTCTTCGCTGGTTATGGGTCTGTTCAAGCTTTCTATTTCCTCCTGATTGAGTTTTGGAAGAGTGTGGGTGTTCAGGAATTTGTCCATTTCTTCCAGGTTGTCCAATTTGTTGGCATATAATTTTTCATAGTATTCCCTGATCATTGTTTGTATCTCTGAGGGATTGGTTGTAATAATTCCATTTTCATTCATGATTTTATCTATTTGAGTCATCTCCCTTTTCTTTTTGAGAAGCCTGGCTAGAGGTTTGTCAATTTTGTTTATTTTTTCAAAAAACCAACTCTTGGTTTCGTTGATCTGCTCTACAGTTTTTTTAGATTCTATATTGTTTATTTCTGCTCTGATCTTTATTATTTCTCTTCTTCTGCTGGGTTTAGGCTGTCTTTGCTGTTCTGCTTCTATTTCCTTTAGGTGTGCTGTTAGATTGTGTATTTGGGATTTTTCTTGTTTCTTGAGATAGGCCTGGATTTCAATGTATTTTCCTCTCAGGACTGCCTTCGCTGCATCCCAAAGCGTTTGGATTGTTGTATTTTCATTTTCGTTTGTTTCCATATATTTTTTGATTTCTTCTCTAATTGCCTGGTTGACCCACTCATTCGTTAGTAGGGTGTTCTTTAACCTCCATGTTTTTGGAGGTTTTCCAGACTTTTTCCTGTGGTTGATTTCAAGCTTCATAGCATTGTGGTCTGAAAGTATGCATGGTATGATTTCAATTCTTGTAAACTTATGAAGGGCTGTTTTGTGACCCAGTATATGATCTATCTTGGAGAATGTTCCATGTGCACTCGAGAAGAAAGTATATTCTGTTGCTTTGGGATGCAGAGTTCTAAATATATCTGTCAAGTCCATCTGATCCAGTGTCTCATTCAGGGCCCTTGTTTCTTTATTGACCGTGTGTCTAGATGATCTATCCATTTCTGTAAGTGGGGTGTTAAAGTCCCCAGCAATTACCACATTCTTATCAATAAGGTTGCTTCTGTTTATGAGTAATTGTTTTATATATTTGGGGGCTCCGGTATTCGGCGCATAGACATTTATAATTGTTAGCTCTTCCTGATGGATAGACCCTGTAACTATTATATAATGTCCTTCTTCATCTCTTGTTACAGCCTTTAATTTAAAGTCTAGTTTGTCTGATATAAGTATGGCTACTCCAGCTTTCTTCTGGCTTCCAGTAGCATGATAAATAGTTCTCCATCCCCTCACTCTCAATCTAAAGGTGTCCTCAGGTCTAAAATGAGTCTCTTGTAGACAGCAAATAGATGGGTCTTGTTTTTTTATCCATTCTGATACCCTATGTCTTTTGGTTGGCGCATTTAATCCATTTACATTCCGTGTTATTATAGAAAGATACGGGTTTAGAGTCTTTGTGATGTCTGTCTGTTTTATGCTTGTAGTGATGTCTCTGGTACTTTGTCTCACAGGGTCCCCCTTAGGATCTCTTGTAGGGCTGGTTTAGTGGTGACAAATTCCTTCAGTTTTTGTTTGTTTGGGAAGACCTTTATCTCTCCTTCTATTCTAAATGACAGACTTGCTGGATAAAGGATTCTCGGCTGCATATTTTTTCTGTCTAGCACCCTGAAAATCTCGTGCCAATTCTTTCTGGCCTGCCAAGTTTCAAAAGAGAGATCAGTCACGAGTCTTATAGGTCTCCCTTTATATGTGAGGGCACGTTTACCCCTTGCTGCTTTCAGAATTTTCTCTTTATCCTTGTATTTTGCCAGTTTCACTATGATATGTCGTGCAGAAGATCGATTCAAGTTACGTCTGAGGGGAGTTCTCTGTGCCTCTTGGATTTCAATGCCTTTTTCCTTCCCCAGTTCAGGGAAGTTCTCAGCTATAATTTCTTCAAGTACCCCTTCAGCACCTTTCCCTCTCTCTTCCTCCTCTGGGATACCAATTATGCGTATATTATTTCTTTTTAGTGTATCACTTAGTTCTCTAATTTTCCCCTCGTACTCCTGGATTTTTTTATCTCTCTTTTTCTCAGCTTCCTCTTTTTCCATAACTTTATCTTCTAGTTCACCTATTCTCTCCTCTGCCTCTTCCATCCGAGCCGTGGTGGTTTGCATTTTGTTTTGCATTTCCTTTAAAGCGTTTTTCAGCTCCTCGTGACTGTTCCTTAGTCCCTTGATCTCTGTAGCAAGAGATTCTCTGCTGTCCTGTATACTGTTTTCAAGCCCAGTGATTAATTTTATGACTATTATTCTAAATTCACTTTCTGTTATATTTTTTAAATCCTTTTTGATCAGCTCATTAGCTGTTGTTATTTCCTGGAGATTCTTCTGAGGGGAATTCTTCCGCTTGGTCATTTTGGATAGTCCCTGGTGTGGTGAGGGCCTGCAGGGCACTTCCCCTGTGCTGTGGTGTATAACTGGAGTTGGTGGGCGGGGCCGCAGTCAGTCCTGATGTCTGCCCCCAGCCCACCACTGGGGCCACAGTCAGACTGGTGTGTGCCTTCTCTTCCCCTCTCCTAGGGGCGGGATTCACTGTGGGGTGGCGTGGCCCATCTGGGCTACTTGCACACTGCCAGGCTTGTGATGCTGGGGATCTGGCGTATTAGCTGGGGTGGGAAGGCAAGGTGCACGGCGGCAGGGGGGGCAGGCTTAGCTCGCTTCTCCTTAGGTGATCCACTTCAGGAGGGGCCCTGTGCAGCCGGAGGGAGTCAGATCCGCTGCCGGAGGTTTGGCTCCGCAGAAGCACAGAGTTGGGTGTTCGCGCGGAGCGAGCAATTTCCCTGGCCGGAGCCGGTTCCCTTTGGGATTTTGGCTGGGGGATGGGCGGGGGAGATGGCGCTGGCGAGCGCCTTTGTTCCCCGCCAAACTGAGCTCTGTCGTCCGGGGGCTCCGCAGCTCACCCTCCCTTTGTCCTCCAGCCTTCCCGCTTTCCGAGCAGAGCTGTTAACTTATGACCTCCCAGACTCTAAGTCGCGCTTGCTGTCGGAACACAGTCCGTCAGGCCCCTCCGCTTTTGCAAGCCGGACTCGGGGGCTCTGCTTGGCTGGCGAGCCGCCCCTCCGCCCCGGCTCCCTCCCGCCAGTCCGTGGAGCGCGCACCGCCTCGCCGCCCTTCCTACCCTCTTCCGTGGGCCTCTCGTCTGCACTTGGGTCTGGTGACTCCGTTCTGCTAATCCTCTGGCGGTTTTCTGGGTTATTTAGGCAGGTGTAGGTGGAATCTAAGTGATCTGCAGGACGTGTGGTGAGCCCAGCGTCCTCCTACGCCGCCATCTTCCCACAATCATTATTTTAAATTCTTTATTAGGCATATCATTTTTTTCCTTTTCATTTAGTTTTTCTGAGGTTTTGTCATGGTCTTTCTTTTTTTTTTAATTTTTTTATATTATTTCATTTTATTTTTTATTTTTTAAAATTTACATCCAAATTAGCATATAGTGCAACAATGATTTCAGGAGTAGATTCCTTAGTGCCCCTTACCCATTTAGCCCATCCCCCCTCCCACAACCCCTCCAGTAACCCTCCATTTGTTCTCTATATGTATGTGTCTCTTCTGTTTTATTCCCCTCCCTGTTTTTATATTATTTTTGTTTCTCTTCCCTTATGTTCATCTGTTTTGTCTCAAAGTCCTGCTATGAATGACGTCAATGATTTTTGTCTTTCTCTGACTGACTGATTTCACTTAGCATAATACCCTCCAGTTCTATCCATGTAGTTGCAAATAGCAAGATTTCATTCTTTTTGATTGCCTAGTAATACTCCATTGTATATATATACCACATCTTCTTTATCCATTCATCCATTGATGGCCATTTGGGCTCTTTCCATACTTTGGCTATTGTTGATAGTGCTGCTATAAACATGGGGGTGCATGTGTCCCTTCGAAACAGCACACTTGTATCCCGTGGATAAATGCTTAGTAGTGCGATTCCCGGGTCATAGGGTAGTTCTATTTTTAGTTTTTTGAGGAACCTCCATACTGTTTTCCTGAGTGGCTGCACCAGCTTTCATTCCCACCAACAATGAAAAAGAGATCCCCTTTCTCCGCATCCTCCTTAACATCTGTTGTTGCCTGAGTCGTTAATGTTAGCCATTCTGACAGTTGTAAATTGGTCTTTCTTTTGAAGCTTATTTCTATATATGCATTTTGTCCAACTTTCTGTGTTCATTTCTATGGATTAGTAGAACAACTAATCTTGCAGGACTGGTCTTGTGTATGTCATCCCCTATGTAGGTGATGTGTGCTTGGTGACTTTTTCTGACTGGATGGAGCTGTGGCTATTTTGGGATTGGGGTTCTCCTGAGGCTGTCCATGAATTTGGTACCCTGGAAGGACAGCTAAAGCTAAAATGTGTACAGGTCTGGGTGGTTTCTGAGCTCTTCACAGAGCAGGTGTTTTCGAAAGACAACTAAAGCGGAAGTGGTTGCGAGCTGGGGTGTCAGAGGGAACACCTGTGCAGGATAACTGAAGCTGAATTAGGTGTTATTTGGGGTTTTAATGAGCTCTTCACCCAGCAGGTGCCCTGGCAGGGTGACTGGGGCTTAGATGGATTGAGAGAAGGAAGATCCTGATGTTTTATGCACATTGGGTGCCCTGGAAAAACAGCTAAATCAGAAGTGGGCAGACCTCTGGTTCTATGTGCTAAGGGCACTCTAGAAGGACATCTGAAGCTGATTTGGGTGCAAGCTGGGGGATTCCAGGGTGCTCTGTGCTGGGGGTTCCCTAGCCGGGTGGCTGCAGCTGAAGTGGGCATAGGCCAGTATGTCCCAATGTTTTATGCACAGAGGTCATTTTGGCAGCTAAAGCTGAAATGTGTGTAGACCATTGTGTTCCAAGGATTTTCAGAATGAGAATGCACCAGAGGTGCAACTAGATATGAGGCAGGGTATATGTCAAAGAGTCCAGGGATGCTTTGTGCAGGGTGTTACCTACCAGGATAGCTATAGCTAAAGTGGGCACATGCTGTTTTTGTCCTTGAGCTCTCTAAGTAAAATGTGTCCTGGCTGGACAGATTAAGCTGAAGTGAGTACAAGCTGGGATGTCCTGGGGCTCTCCACACTGAGGGTGTCCTTGTGTGACATCTAAAGTCAAAGTGGGTACCATCTGGGGTGTCCCAAAGTGCTTAGAACATGAAGTGTACTGGCAGAGGTACTGGAGATAAAGCTGGCATAGGTGGGGCTGTTTTGGGGCACTCTGTTCAGGGGCCGCCCTGTGACCATCTTGGTGGAATGGATGGAACTGCTTTGGATGAGCAGCTTGGGCCTCACTGAGGAAGCAGGCCAGTTAGGATACCCAAACCATGCACTAATTTTTGCTTTCATGGTGTAGGGTGAGGGCAGACCCTATTTGTTAGTCTCTCCTACCCAGATAGAGTCCCAGAAACTCCCTCTTCATTTTGTGGAGTTGTAAGTCTGACTCTTTCATATGCTAGCTATTTTTGAAATCACAGCTTGTTTTTCTGTACCCCAGGGTGCCTGGGGCTGTTGTGGGCTAGGGGACCCAATGCTTACTGAGGAAGTAGGCTGGTTAGGGCACCTGAGCTCTGTTGCCATTCATGTTAGTAAAGTGGAAGGAGAGCATAAACTGTGTCCAAAAGCCCTGCCCACCCAGAGAACATTCCAGCAGGTCTCCTGACATTTGGTAAAGTTCTGGAGCTAGTTCTTTTATATACTAGTTGTTCTTTTAATCCAAAGTTGCTATTTTATGCCCCAGTGCATCCAGGGCTGGCGAAACTAGGAGACCTGGGGCATGAGAAATCAGCAAGCTGGCTATCACAACTTTACCCAGCTCCAGTCTGCACTTTCAAGGTGGAGGAGGGAATATAAATTACATCACTTTCCAGTCTTTCTCACTCAGAGAGAGTTCCAGCAGCTTCTTTCCCATTTGGCAGAGCTCTGGAGCTGATTCTTCCATATGCTAGCTGATTTTTTAAACTGTGGCTTTTTATATGTGTCCAAGGAAGACAATATACTGCAGGTCCCTCAATACTATCCCTCCCCACTGTGGTTTGCAGTATGGGGGTAGGAGTTTCTTTCATTACTGTGTCTTCATCATTCTTGATGTGCTCTTGCTATACCATTTTGATGTCCTCTCTTTTTTTTTGTGCAGAAACTGTTTAGTGAGACTGCAGTTCAGCTTAAGGAGGAATTCCTCTATAAATAGGTATAATTTGGTGGAAGAGATGAGCTCAGCGTTTTCTGACATTGCCATCTTGGACCAGAACCAGCTCTTATATTTTTATTATACTGATTAGTGTCTTTCTTTTCATTTCAGCATGAAAACTCTTTCAAAAATTTCTTGGAAAACAAGTCCATTGGTGATAAATTCCCTAGATTTTGTTTGTCTCAGAAAGCCTTTATTTATCCTTCAAATTTGAAGGGTTACTTTGCTGGGTAAACTATTCTTTTCTAGCATTTTTCATAGTTCTACACTTTGTGTATATCATGTCACTCTCTTCTGACTTATAGTGTTTCTGCAGAGAAATCTTCTGCTGACCAAATGGGGGTTCCTTAGTAGGTTACTTTTTTTTAACCTTTGGCTGATTTTAAGTCTATTTCTTTATTACTGATTTCTGATTGTTTCATTATAATGTGTTTTGGAGAAGTTCTTTTTGCATTAAGATAATAGGATGTTCTATTAGCTTGGTGGATTTGTATTTCTAAGTACTTCCCCGTGTTTAAAACACCTTCTGCAATTATTCCTTTACATAAACTATACATCCTTGTCTCACTCTTCTTTTGGAATTCCAATTATTTGAATTTTTGCCTTTATGATAGTATTTGATAGCTTTTGTGTGGTTTCTTCATTTAAAAAAATCTTACTTCTCTCTCTTCTTGTAACTGAATTATTTCTACATTCCTATGCTCCTTATGATTTCTTCTATCTGTCCTGTTATCAATGATCTCTATCACATTATTTGTCTCGTTTTTTGAATTCATTGGATCCAGAATGTGATTTCTTTTTTTTCTTATAATTTCAATTCCTTTGGTAAAGGAATCTTTAATTTTATTAATTTTATTCCTGACTTCATTGAATTGCCTTTTGAGTTTACTTGTAGTTTATTAACATTTCTCATAACAGCTATTTGATATTCTTTATCCGATAGGTCACAATATTCTATGTTTTGGGTTTGGTTGCCAAATTAGCATTTTCCTCTTATTACTGTATTCTTTGATTATTTTTTTAATTTTATTTTTTTAAATTTACATCAAATTAGTTAGCATATAGTGCAACAATGATTTCAGGAGTAGATTCCTTAGTGCCCCTTACCCATTTAGCCCATCCCGCACCCACAACCCCTCCAGTAACCCTCTGTTTTTTTCTCCATATGTATAAGTCTCTTCTGTTTTGTCCCCCTCCTTGTTTTTATATTATTTTTGTTTCCCTTCCCTTGTGTTCATCTGTTTTGTCTCTTAAGGTCTTCCTATGAGTGAAGTCATATGATTTTTGTCTTTCTCTGACTGACTAATTTCACTTAGCATAATACACTCCAGTTCCGTTGTATTTGCTTTTGCATTTGAAGTAGACAATACTTCCTTAACTAAACTTTTATGCTTTCTTTTGTTCTTAAGGTTCAAAAAACTGGCTATTACCAGTCTTTTTTCCCCAGAAGGTGGCAGTATAACACAAGTTTGTGGTTTCTGTCTAACCTACCAATCTTCCTGGATTAATTGAGCACCCTGTGTAGACTATAGCTTACTGTCTTCAATACACTTAGGAATGTGCACAATTTGCTTGCAGCAGAAAGGGGGGAGCATGGACTTAACAGATATATTCAGAACATTCTATCCTAAGACAGCAGAATATACATTATTTTAAAATACACATGGTATATTCTCCAGAATAGAACACACACTAGTCTACAAAATAAGTCTCAACAAATTCAAAACAGTCAAAATCATATCATGCATCTTTTTCTGACCAAAACATTATGAAACTGGAAATAAACCAGAAGAAATAAATCTGGAAGGAAAACAAACCCATAGAGGTAAAATTACATTCTATGAAACAATGAATGAGTCAACAAAGAAATTAAAGAGGAAATAAAAGAATACATGAAGAAAAATTAAAATGCAAACAAAATAGTCCAAAATATTTAGGATGAAGCAAAGTGGCTCTAAAAGGGAAGTTTATAGCAATACAGGACTATCTCAAGAAGCAAAAAAACTCTCAAATAAACAACCTAATCTTACACCTAAAGGAGTAGTAAAAGAAGAAAAAATAAAACCCAAGACCAGCAGAAAAGTCATAATAAAGATTACAGCAGAAATTAAAGAAATGACAACAACAACCAGAGACAAATAAATAGAACAGAGGGAAGAAACAAGAAACTTTTTCCTTAAAAAAGATTAGCAAAATTTATTAACCAATAAGCAGACTCTTTGAGAGAGAGAGGGAGAACTCAAATATACAAAAGCAAAGGAAAGGTAAATAAAAGGCAACACCACATAAATACAAACAAGTGTAAGAGAATATTGTGAAAAATTATATGCCAACAGAATGGACAATGCATAAGAAATGGATAAATTCCTAGTAACATATAACCTCCCAAAACTAAATAAAGAAGAAATAGAAAATTTGAAAAGACTGATTATGAACAATGGAATTGAATCAGTAATAAATACATAATACACAAAAGTCCAGAACCAGAAGGATTCAAAAGCTAATTCTACCAAACACTTAGAGTTAATAACCATTGTTTAAAAAATATATACAGGAGAAAGAAAAAACTTTCAAATACATTCTTTGAGATCAGAATTAACCTGATACCAAAACCAGATAAGGACAACACACACACACACACACACACACACACACACACACACACAAATAATTGAAGGCCAATGTCTCAGAGGACCATAGATGCAAAAGAATCCTCAATAAGATACTAGCAAACCGAATGCAACAGTACATTTAAAAACATTCACCACAAACAAGATTTATTCTGAGAAAACAAGGGTGCTTCCATATTCTCAAATCAATCAACATGATGTATCACATCAATAATACAAACAGCAAAAAGCATATGATTATTTCAATAGACTAGTAAAAAACATTTGACAAAGTACAACATCCATCCATCATAAAAACCCTCAACACAGTAGGTTTAGTGGGAACATACCTCAACATATTATGGTATGTTAAAAAAATAAAACAGCAAGTATCATAATCAATGGGGGAAAACTGAGATCTTTTTCTCTAATGTCAGGAACAAGACAAGGATGTCCACTCTCACCAATTTTATTCAACATAGGAAGAGAAATCCTAGCCACAGAAATCAAAAAAACAAAAAGAGATTAAATATGCGTAAATTGGTAAGGAAGAAGTAAAATTAATTTTTACATATGACATGATATTATATATATAAAATGCTAAAGGTTACACAAAAAACTACCAAAACTGAAAAATTCAGTAATGTCACAGTGTACAAAATCAATGTACAGATATCTGTTGCATCCTTGTATACTAATAATGAAGCAGCAGAAACAGAAATTAAGAAAAAAATCGCATTTACAAT
The DNA here is from genome assembly GCF_022079265.1 of Lynx rufus. Lineage (NCBI taxonomy): Eukaryota > Metazoa > Chordata > Mammalia > Carnivora > Felidae > Lynx > Lynx rufus. Next base: position 50,083,655 of record NW_025814828.1, on the reverse strand, counting down.
TGCATCAAAAATAGTAATGGACCTAGGAATAAACCTAACCAAAGAGGTGAAAGACCTGTATTCTGAAAACTATAAAACAATTATGAAAGAAATGGAAAGTGACACAAAGAAATGGAAAGATAATCCACACTTACAGGTTGAAAGAATAATGTTCTTCCAAAGAAATATATGCAGTCAATGCAATCTATACAAAAATATGAACAGAATGTTTCACAAAACTAGAACAAACAATGCTAAAATTTGTATGAAACCACAAAAAACCTGAATAGCCAAAGAAATTTTGAAAAAGAAAACAAAATTAAAGGTATCACAATTTCAGACTTCAAATTACACTACAAAGCTCTAGTAATCAAAACAGTATGATGCTAGCACAAAAATAGACAAATAGATCAATAGAAAAGAATATAAAAACCCAGAAATAATATGGTCAATTATTTTGACATGGAGGGAAAAAATATACAATGGGAAAAAGACAGGCTCTTCAACAAATGGTGTTGGAAAAACTGGACAGTTACATGCAAAATAATGAATCTGGACCACTTTGTCATGTCATATACAAAAATAAATTCAAAACGGAATAAAGACATAAATATTGGACAGGTTTTATGGTTATAAAAATCCTAGAACAGAGTACAGGCAGTAATTTCTTTGACACTGGCCCTAGCAACATTTTTCTAGATATGTCTCCTAAGGCGAAGGAAATAAAAATGAAATTAAATTATTGGGACTTCATCAAAATAAAAAGTTTCTTCATGGTGAAAGGAAAAATAAACAAAACTAAAAGGCAATTTACCGAATTTACAAATGACAAAACTGTTAAGGGGTTAGTATCCAAAATATTTAAAGAACATACACAGCTTAATGCCAAAACCGCCAAATAATCCAATTTTAAAAATGGGCAGAACACATTAACAGACATTTCACGAAAGAATACATACAGATGGCCCACAGACACATGAAAAGATGTTCATCATCAGTATCCGACAAGGAAACACAACTCAAAACTTCATTGAGATATTGCCTCACACCTGTCAGAATGGCTAAAATGAACAGAAGAAACAACAGATGTTGGCAAAGATGTGCAGAAATAGGAATCCTCTGTTGGTGCACTGTTGGTGGGAAAACAAACTGGTGCAGCCACTCTGGAAAAAAATATGGAGGTTCCTCTGGAAGTTAAAAATAGAGCTACCCTACAACCCAGTAATTTAAATATTTGGTGTTTATCCCAAAAATATGTAAAAAAAACCCACTTATTCAAAGGGTACATGCACCCCTATATTATTTACAATAGCAAAATTATAGAAATGGCCTAAATGTCCATCAAAAGATGAATGGGTAAAGAAGATGTGGTATACATATACCTTGGAATATTATTCAGCCATAAAATGGAATGAAATCTAACCATTTGCATCAACATGTAGGGAACTAGAGATTACAATGCTAAGTAAAACAAGTGAGTGAAATAATGACAAATACCATATGATTTCACTCATGTGTGGAGTTTAAGAAACAAAACAAAGTAGTAAAAGAAAAAAAATATGAGAGAGAGGCAAACCAAGAATTAGTCTCGTACCTATAGAAAAGAAACTGATGGTTACCAGACAAGAGATGAGGCGGATGGGTGAAATAGGTGACAAGGATTAAAGAGCATACTTACCACGTGAGAACCAAGTGTAGAATTTTTAATAACTCTATGGTCCACCTGAAACTAATATAACACTGTATGTTAACTATACTGGAGTTACAATAAAAACTTAATAAAAAATAAAAATTAATAAAAATAAAAAATGCTAAAATAGAGCTACAGTAATTAAGATAATATGATATTGGCATAAGGAGACACATATAAATCAGTGGGATATAATTTAGAATGCAGATATAAACCCTTACATTTGTGGTCAACTGATATTTAAAAAGAGTGTCAAGAGAGTTTAATCTAGAAATAATATATTTTTTCTTTTTTTGAAAAATTTAATTTATTTGTAGTTAAACCTGAATTTCTTCCTTGTTTCAAGGTTTTATTTAAACTCCAGTTAGTTAACATATAGTGTAATATAATTTCAGGAGTAAAATTTAGTGATTCATTACTTACATATAACACCCTTTACTCATCTCAATAACTGCCCTCCTTAATACCCATCATCCATGTAACACATCCCCCTCTCTTGTCCCCTCAGGTTGTTCTCTACAGCTGAGAGTCTGTTGTATAGTTTTCCACTCTCTTTTCACCCCCTATGTTTATCCTTTCATTTCTTATATTGCACTTAAGAGTGGAATCATACGATATTTATCTTTCTCTGACTGAATTAGTTCAATTAGCATAATACACTGTAGTTCCATAAACATTGTGACAAATGGTAGCATTTCATTTTTTGATGGCTGAGTAATATCCCATTATATATATATATATATATACCACATCTTCTTTATGCATTCATCAATCAACATTTGGGTTCTTTCCATAATTTGGCTATTGTTGACAATGCTGCTGTTATAAACATTGGGTGCATGTATCACTTCAAATCAGTATTTTTGTATCCACTGGGTAAATACCTAGTAGTGCAATTTCTGGGTTGTAGGATAGTTCTATTTTTAACTTTTTCAGGTGGCTGCACCAGCTTACATTGACACCAACAGTGCAAGAGAGTTCCCATTTCTCCACAACCTCATCAACACCTGTTGTTTCCTGTGTTCCTAATTTTAGTAATTCTGACAGATGTGAGGTAATATCTCATTGTAGTTTTGACTTCTATTTCCCTGATTATGAGTTATGTTGAGCATCTTTGCATGTGTCTATTTGCCCTTTTTATGTTGCTGTTCAGTATTCCCGAAACCATTTTTTGAAGAGACTGTCTTTTTCCATTGAATATTCTTTCCCACATTACCAAAAACTAGTTGACCATATAGTTGCAGGTCCATTTCTGGGTTTTCTATTTCGTTAAATTGATCTATATGTGTTTTTGTGCTAGTACCACACTGTCTTGATCACTGCAGGTTTGTAATATAGTGTGAAGTTCAGAATTGTGATTCCTCCAGTTTTGCTCTTCTTTTTCAAGATTTCTTTGGTTATTTAGGATCATTTTTGGTTCCATACAAATTTCAGGATTGTTTGTTCTAGCTCTGTGAAAAATGGCCGTGGTATTTTGAAAGAGATTGCATTAAATGTGTAGATTTCTTAGGGTTGTATGGACATTTAAAAATATTTGTCCTTTCAATCCATGAGCATAAAATGTCTTTAAATTTCTTTGTGTCATTTCAATTTCTTTCATCAGTGTTTAATAGTTTTCAAAATACAGGTCTTTTACTTCTTTGGTTATGTTTATTTCTAGGTGTCTTATGGTTTTTGGTATAATTATAAATGGGATTGCTTCCTTTGTCTTTCTGGTGGGTCATTAATGGTTGAATGAAATGTAACAGATTTCTGTACATTGATTTTTTATCCTCTGACATTACTGAATTCATGTCTCAGTTCTAACAATTTTTTGGTGGAGTCGTTCAGGTTTTCTAAATAGAATATCATGTTGTCTGAGAATAGGGATAGTTTGATTTCTTCCTTGCCAATTTGGATGCCCTTTATTTCCTTTTGTTGTCTGATTGCTGTAGCTAGGATTTCCAGTACTATGTCAAATAACAATGGTGAGAATGGACTAACTATTGGCAATTTAGTCCATTTTATTGTTAAGTGATATTCTATCATATGGTTATATCACATTTTTAACACATTTATCAATTTATTGTCATTTAGGGTATTATCCACTTTTTTGCTATTATGAATAATACTGCTATAAACATTTGTGAGCATTTTTTTTCCTCTGGACAAGTTTTTTTTTTCATTTCTCTTGTATATATACCAAAGAGTAAAAGTGCTGTATTATAGGGAAAGTCTATGTTTCACTTTCAAGGAACTGCCAACATGTGTTTTAGGTTACTGCAGAATTTTATATTCTTATGAGCAGTGTGTCAGGCTTCTAATTTCTCAATTTACTCTTCAGTATAATATATTCTAGCTCCATCCATGCCAATGAAAATGGCAATACTTCATTCATTTTGATGGCTGAGTAATATTCCAGTGTGTGTGTGTGTGTGTGTGTGTGTGTGTGTGTGTGTACTACTTTATCAATTCATCAGTCGATGGACATTTGGGCTCTTTCCATAATTTCACTATTTTTGGTAGTGCTGCTATAAACATTGGGGTGCATGAGTCTCCTTTGAATCAGCATTTTTGTACCCCTTGGAAAAATATCTAGTAGTGCAATTACTGGGTCATAGGGTAGTTCTATTTTTAACTTTGGAGGAATTTCCATATTGTTTTCCAGAGTGGCTGCACCAGTTTGCATTCCCACCAACAGTGTAAGAGGGTTCCCCTTTCTGCCCATCCTCCCCAACACTTGTTATTTCCTGAGTTGTTAATTCTAGCCATTCTAATAGGTGTGAGGTGGTATATCATTGTCGTTTTGCTTTGTATTTCCCTGATGATGAATGATATTGAGCATCTTTTCATGTGTCTGTTGGCCATCTGGATGTCTTCTTGTCTGTTGATGTCTTTTGCCCCTTTCTTCACTGGAGGACTCATTCTTTTGGGTGTTGAATTTGCTAAGTTCTTTATAGATTTTGGATACAAACCCTTTATCTAATATGTCATTTGCAAATATCTGCTTCCATTCCATTAGTTGTCTTTTAGTTTTGTTGATTGTTTCTTTTGCTGTCCACAAGCTTTTTATCTTGATGAGGTCCCAATAGTTCATGTTTACTTTTGTTTCCCTTGGCTCCAGAGACATGTCTAGTAAGAAGTTGCCAAGGCAAAAGTCAAAGTGACTGTTGCCTGAAATCTCCTCTAGGATGTTGATAGTGTCCTGTCTCACATTTAGGTCTTTTCTCGATGTTGAATTTATGTTTTTGTATTGTGTAAGAAAGTGGTCCAGGTTTATTCTTCTGTATGTCTCTGTCCAGTTTTCCCAGCATCATTTGCTGAAGAGACGGTCTTTTTAGACATTTTAACAATATTTATCCTTCCAATCCATGAGCATTGCATGTTTTTCCATTTCTTTGTGCCATCTTCAAGTTCTTTCATAAGTGTTCTATAGTTTTAAGGGTACAGATATATTACCTGTTTGGATAGGTTTTTCTATACATCTTATGTTTTTATTTTGGTGAAATTGTAAACGGGATTGATTCCATGATTGCTCTTTCTGCTGCTTCATTTTTGGTGTATAGTACTGTAGCTTATTTCAGTATGTTGATCTTGTATCGTACAACATTACTGAATTCATGTACCAATTCTAGCAATTTTTTTTGTTGAAGTCTTTTGAATCTACACAGATTATAATGTCTTTTGGGAGTAGTTGAAGTTTGACTTCTTGTTGCTGATTCCTTGCTGGATGCCATTTATTTCTTTTTGTTGTCTCATTACTGAGGCTAGGACTTCCAGTACTATGGTAAGTACCAATGGTGTGAGTGCACATCCATGTCCTTTTCCTTTCCATAGTAGAAAAGCTCTATTTTTCCCCATTGAAGATGATATTAGCTGTGGATGTTTTTATATGTTTTTAAAAAAATTTTAACAGTTTATTTATTTTTGAGAGAGACACAGTGTGAGCAGGGGAGGAGCAGAGAGAGAGGGAGACCCAGAATCCAAAGCAGGCTCCAGGCTCTGAGCTTTCAGCATAGATCTCAATGTGGGGCTCAAACGCACAGCCATGAGATCATGACCTGAGCTGAAGTCGGATGCTCAACCAACTGAGCAACCCATGCGCCTGGTATATGTTCTTTATGATGTTCAAGTATGTTTCCTCCATCCCTAATTTCTCAGAATTTTTATCAAAAATAGATGTTGTATTTTGTCAAATGTTTTTTCTGCATCTATTGAGAGGATCATATGGTTGTTATCCTTTTATTAATGTGATATATCACGTTGATTGATTTTCAGATATTGAACCAGCTCTGCAGCCCAGGAATAAATCCCATGTGATTGTGGTGAATAATTGTTTTTAATGTACTGTTGGATTCAATTTGCTAGTATCTTGCTGAGAATTTTTGAACTCATGTTCATCAGGTATATTGGTTTGTAAGTCTCCTTTTTAGTGGGATCTTTGTCTGCTTTTGGAATCAATTTAATCAATTTGAACTCATAGAATGAGTTTGGAAATTTTCTTTCCATTTTCGTTTTTGGATCTGTTTGTGAGTAGTAGGTATTAATTCTACTTTACATGCTTGGTAAAATTCTTCTGAAAAGCCATGTGGCCCTGGATTTTTGTTTATTTTGAGATTTTTTATTACTCACTACTTTCTATTTTGATATTGGTTTGTTCAAGGTTTCTATTTCTTCCTGTTGCAGTTTTGCTAATTTGTATGTTCCTAGGAGTTTATCCATCTCTTCCACATTGATCAATTTGTTGTCATATAATTTTTCATAATATTCTCTTATATTTGCTTATATATCTGTGGTGGTGTTTGTGATTTGCCCTCCTTCATTTGTGATTTTATTTATTTGAGTCCCTTATCTTTTCTTTTTCATATGTCTGGCTAGAGGTTTACCTATTTTATTAATTTTTTCATAGAACCAGCTCTTAGTTTCGTTGATATGTTATACTGTTTCTTTAGCTTCTATAATATTTATTTCTGTTCTAATATTCATTATTTCCCTTCCTCTGTTGGCTTTCAGCTTCATTTTTTGTTCCTTTCCTAGCTCCCTTAGGTGTAAAGTTAAATTGTGTATTTGAGATTTTTCTTGCTTCTTGAGTTTGGTTTCGATTGCTATATATTTCCCTCTTATGACCACTTTTGCTGTATCAAAGGTTTTGGACTATCATGTTTACAATTCATTTGCTTACATGTTTCTTAGTATTTCTTATTTAATTTCCTGGTTACCCATTTAGTCTTTAGTAGGATGTTCTTTAACCTCCATGTATTAACAGCTTTTCCAAATTTCTTCTTGTGATTGACTTCAAGTTTGATAGTGTTATTGTCTAGAAATATGCATGGTATGATCACAATCTTTTTGTATTGAAGCTTGATTTTTGCCCCAGTATGTGCTCGATTCTGGAGAAAGTTTCAAGTGAATTTGAAAAGAATATGTATTCTGCCACTTTAAGAGGAAAAATTCTGAATATATATATCTGTTAAGTCCATCTGGTCAAATGTGTCATTAAACACCATTGTTTCCTTGTTGATCTTCTGCTTAAATGATCTCTCCATTGGGGTTAGTGGGTGTTAAAATCCCCTACTATTTTTATCAATGAGTTTCTTCATATTTGTTATTAATTGATGCATATATTTGGGTTCTTCAAGGTTGGGGGCATAAATATTTATGATTGTTAGATCTTCTTGTTAGATAGGCTTTTTTATGATATAGTAACCTTCTTCATCTCTTGTTACAGACTTTGGTGTGATATGTAGTTTGTCTAGGGGCGCCTGGGTGGCTTGGTCGGCTGGGTGTCTGACTTCGGCTCGGGTAATGGTCTTGTGAGTTAGACCCCCACGTCAGGCTCTGTGTTGACAGCTCAGAGCCTGGAGCCTGTCTCGGTTTCTGTGTCTCCCTCTCTCTGCCCCTACCCTGCTTGCACTCTGTCTCTATCTTTCAAAAATAAATAAATATTAAAAAAAAAAGAAAATCTAGTTTCTCTGGCATCACCTGGGTTGCTCAGTCAGTTGAATTTCTGACTTTTGATTTCAGCTCAGGTCATGATCACACAGTTTGTGAAATTGAGCCCCATGTTGGGCTCTGCACTCACAGCATGGAGCCTGCTTGGGATTCTCTCCCTCCCTCTCTTTATGACCCCCCCCCACAAAATAAATACACTTTAGAAAAATAAATTAAAATCTAGTTTGCCTGATGTAAGTATGGTTATTTCAGCTTTTTTATTTTTTTGGAGTCCATTAGCAATATAAGTTGTTCTCCATACACTCACTTTTAATCTGCACATGTCTTTAGATCTAAAATGACTCTCTTGTATGCATGATATAAATAGGTCTTTTTTTGGTCCATTCTTTGTGCCTCCTGGAATTGGATGTCTCTTTCCTTCCCCCAATTAGGGAAATTCTCAGCTGTTATTTCTCATATTAAACTGCTGCCCATTTTCCCCTCTTTCTTCTTCTGGGACTCCTATGTTATGAACATTATTATGTTTTATGTAGTCACTGAAATCATGAAATTTACCTTCATGGTCACATATTTTCCTTTCTCTCTAATTTTCAGCTTCATTATTTCCTATAATTTTATCTTCTGTATCAATATTCATTCCTCTGCTTTTTATATCCTCATATTCATTACAATCGATTGGGTTTGTATCTTGGATATAGCATGTTTAAAAAAATTTTGGCCTGACTAGTTTGTAGGTTCTTTATCTCTGTGGTAAAGGACTCCCTGTTGTCTTTGATGTTTTTCTCTAGCCCAGGTAGTACCCTTATGATTATTGTTTTACATTCTGGTTTAGGCATATTACTTATATTTGTTTCTATTAGATCCTTGGCTGTGACTTTCTCTTGTTCTTTGTTTTGGATTGAATTCCTCTGTCTTGGCATTTCCTGTAGGTCTCTTCTTCTGTGTTAGGAAAGCCTGTTATGTTTCCTGCTTCTGAGTGTAATGGCTTTATTAAGAAGAGATCATATACTGTTCAGGGCCTGGTGCTTCAGGAAGTGTCTCTGGTGTATGCTGTGTGCACTCTACTGCTATGTTTTGGCTGATTTTTCCTTCAGGACAGTCATCTGAAGAGTTTCTCCTTTTCTGAATTGGATAGTGTTGGACCTTGTCTAGTGTGGGTGGGTTTTGACTAAGTGTGTTTTGGTCTGCCTTTTAAAAGGAATTTAGATTATATTTCTAGTATAGCTGAAGATTTGCAACCATTATAGTCAGTAGACATGGTACATGCAGGGAGTATGTGCTGATCTTCTGCAGGAGACTTTTACTTCTGCTCTGCTCTGGCACATGTGCCCCAGTAAAAAAAGACTTGCAAAGTGCTGGTGGGCAGAACTCAGTGTAATTGGCTCAAGCTTCCACTGAGGGTGCTCTGTTGCTCACTGAAGTTCATATGATAGTGGGAAAATTTTATCATCCTACTTTTTCATCCCTAGAGGAGGGAGTTCAAGCCTGCTGCTGTTCAGGAGGCCCTCACAGAAGAGCAAACAATCTCCCTTATTGTGTCCCAGGCATCTCCCAGATCGGTACCTTCATGCTTTCTGTGTCCGGGCTTTCTCCCCACCCAGTGGTGCACTGCTTCTGTGTTTTGCCTTAGTCAGATAAGCTGGATTTAAAACTCCACATGTTATTTATTTATGTATTTACTTCCTTATTTACTTATTTTTTAATATAATTTATTGTCACATTGGTTTCCATACAACACCCAGTGCTCATCCCAACAAGTGCCTTCCTCAATGTCCATCACCCACTTCCCCCTCTCCCCCACCCCCACCAACCCTCAGTTTGTTCTCAGTATCCAAGAGTCTCATATGGTCTTCCTCCTTCCCTCTCTTTAATTTTTTCCACTTCCCCTCCCCCATGGTTTTCTGTTACGTATCTCAAGATCCCTATGAGTAAAAACATATGGTATCTGTCTTTCTCTGACTGACTTATTTCGCTTAGCATAATACCTTTCAGTTCCATCCACTTTGTTGCAAATGGCCAGATTTCATTCTTTCTCATTGCCAAGTAGTATTCCATTGTATATATAAACCACATCTTCTTTATCCATTCACCACTAGATGGACACTTAGGTTCTTTTCCATAATTTGGCTATTGTTGAAAGTACTGCCATAAACATTGGGGTACAAGTGCCCCCATGCATCAGAACTCCTGTATCCCTTGGGTAAATTCCTAGCAGTGCTATTGCTGGGTCATAGGTTAGTTCTATGTTTAATTTTTTGAGGAACCTCCATACTGTTTTCCAGAGCGGCTGCAACAGATTTCATTCCCACAAACAGTGCAAGAGGGTTCCAATTCCTCCACATTCTCACCAGCATCTATAGTCTCCTGATTTGTTCATTTTAGCCACTCTGACTGGCGTGAGCTGGTATCGCAGTGTGGTTTTGATTTGCATTTCCCTGATGAGGAGTGATGTTGAGCATCTTTTAATGTGTCTGTTGGTCATCTGGATGTCTTCTTTGAAAAAGTATCCACCCATGTCTTCTACCCATTTCTTCACTGGATTATTTGTTTTTCGTGTGTGGAGTTTGGTGAGTTCTTTATAGATTTCAGCTATTAGACCCTTAACAGATATGTCATTTGCAAATATGTTTTCCCATTCCATCAGTTGCCTTTCAGTTTTGTTGATTATTTACTTTGCAGTACAGAAGCTTTTTATCTTCATGAGGTCCAAAAGTTCATTTTTGTTTTAATTTGCTTGCATTTGGGGATGTGTCAAGCAAGAAATTGCTGCAGTTGAGGTCAAAGAGATTTTCCCCTGCTTTCTCCTCTAGGGTTTTGATGGTTTCCTGTCTCACATTCAGGTCCTTTATCCATTTTGAGTTTATTTTTGTGTGTGGTGTAAGAAAGTGGTCTAGTTTCATTCTTCTGCTATGTTTCTGTCCAGTTCTCCCAGAACCATTTGTTAAAGAGACTGTCTTTTTTCCTTTGGATACTCTTTCCTGCTTTGTCAAAGATTAGTTGACCATACATTTGTGGGTCCAATTCTGGGTTCTCTATTCTCTTCCACTGGTCTATGTGTATGTTTTTGTGCCAATACCATGCTGTCTTGATGGTTACAGCTTTATAGTAGAGGCTAAAATCTGGGATTGTGATGCCTCCTGCTTTGGGTTACTTCCTCAATATTACTTGGCTCTTTGTTTTGTGTGTGTGTGTGTGTGTGTGTGTGTGTATGTGTGTGTGTGGTTTTATACAAATTTTAGGATTGTTTGTTCTAGCTTTTAGAAGAATGCTGGTGCAATTTTGATCGGGATTACATTGAATATGTAGATTGCTTTGGGTAATATTGACATTTTGACAATAGTTATGCTTCCAGTCCATTGAGCATGGAATATTTTTCCATTTCTTTGTGTCTACTTCAATTTCCTTCATAAGCTTTCTATAGATTTCAGCATATATATATATATATATATATATATATATATTACATCTTTGGTTAGGTTTATTCTTCCTAGGTATTTTATGTTTCTTGGTGCAATTGTGAAAGAGATCAGTTTCTTTATTTCTCTTTCTATTGCCTTATTATTGGTGTATTCAATTTGCTAGTATCTTGTTGAGAATTTTTGTATACATATTCATTAGGGATATTTGCATGTAATTCTCTTTTTTTGCTGGGTCTCTGATTTGGGAATCAAAGTAATTCTGGCTTTATATAATGAGTCTGGAAGTTTTCTTTCCCTTTCTATTTTTTGGAAAAGCTCTGAGAAGGATAAGTATTAACGCTTGTTAAATGCCTGGCAGAATTCCCCAGGGAAGCCATCTGGTCCAGGACTCTTATTTATTGGGAGATTTTTGATAACTGATTCATCTTCTTCACTATTTATGGCTCTGTTCAAATTTTCTATTTCTTCCAGTTTGAGTTTTGGTAGTGTGTGGGTGTTTAGGAATTTGCCCATTTCTTCCAGGCTGTCCAGTTTGTTGGCATATAATTTTTAATAGTATTCCTTGATAATTACTTGTATTTCTTAGGGATTAGTTGTAATACATCCATTTTACTTCTTGATTTTATCTACTTGGGTCCTTCTTTTCTTCTTGAGAAGCCTGGCTAGAGGTTTATCAATTTTGTTTATTTTTTTTCATAAAACCAACTCTTCATTTTATTGATTTCTTTCTACTGTTTTTGGATTCTATATTGTTTATTTCTGCTCTGATTTTTATTATTTCTCTTTTTCTGCTGGGTTTGGGCTGTCTTTGCTGTTCTGTTTCTATTTCCTTTATATTTGCTGTTAGATTTTGTATTTGGGATTTTTCTTTTTTCTTGAGATAGGCCTGGATTGTAATGTATTTTCTTCCCAGGACTGCCTTTGCTGCATCCCAAAGGGCTGGGATTGTTGTATTTTCATTGTCATTTGTTTCCATATATCTTTTAATTTCTTCTCTAAGTGCCTGGTTGACCCATTCATTCTTTAGTAGGGTGTTCTTTAACCTCCATGCTTTTGGAGGTTTTCCAGTCTTTTTCCTGTGGTTGATTTCAAGTTTCATAGCATTGTGGTCTGAAAGTGTGCATGGTAGGATCTCAGTTTATTTATATTTATTGAGAGCTGTTTTGTGACCCAGTATGTGATCTAGCTTGGGGACTGCTCCTTGTGCACTCGAGAGGAAAGTATATTATTTTTGGGGGGGATCCAGAGTTATAAATATATCTGTCAAGCCCATCTAGTCCAATGTATAATTCAGGGCCATTGTGTATTTACTGATTCTGTGTCTAGATGATCTGTCAGTCCATTGCTATAAGTGGAGTATTAAAATCCCTTGCAATTACCACATTCTTTTCAATGAGATTGCTTATGTTTGTGATTAATTGTTTTATATATTTGTGTGATTCTGAATTTGATTCATAGACATTTATAATTGTTAACTTTTCCCGCTAGATAGACCCTGTAATTATTATGTAGTGTGCTCCTTCATCTCTTGTTACAACCTTTAATTTAAAGTCTAGGTGTCCGATATAAGTATGGCTACTCCAGCTTTCTTTTGACTTCCACTAGCATGATAGATAGTACTCCAGCCCCTCACTTTCAATCCAAAGGCATCCTCAGGTCTAAAATGTGTCTCTTGTAGACAGCAAATAGATGGGTCTTGTTTTTTTTGTTTTTTTTTTTTTTTTCCATTTTGATACCCTATGTCTTTTGGTTGGAGCATTTAGTCTATTTACATTCAGAGTTATTTTTGAAAGATATGGGTTTAGAGACATTGTGTTATCTGTATGTTTCATGCTTGTAGTGATGTCTCTGATCCTTTGTAGTCCTTGCAACATTTAACTCACAGAATCCCCCTTAGGATCTCTTGTAAGGCTGGTTTAGTGGTGATGAATTCCTTCCCTTTTTGTTTGGGAAACCTTTATCTCTCCTTCTATTCTGAATGACAGGTTTGCTGGATAAAGTATTCATGGCTGCACATTTTCCCTGTTATCACATTGAAGATTTTCTGTCGTTCCTTTCTGACCTGCCAAGTTTCAGTAGATAGGTGTGCTACTACCCTCATGTGTCTACCTTTTTATGTTAAGGCCCGTTTATCTCTGGCTGCTTTTAGAATTCTCTCTTTATCCTTGTATTTTGCCAGTTTCACTATGATATGTCCTGCAGAAGATCGATTCAAGTTATGTCTGAAGGGAGATCTCTGAGTCTCTTGGATCAATATCTGTTTCCTTCCCTAGATTAGGGAAGTTCTCAGCTATGATTTGTTCAAGTACACCTTCAGCCCCTTTCTCTTTTCTTCTTCTGGAATTCCTATTGTATTAATATTGTTCCGTTTGATTCCTTCATTTAGTTCTCTAATTGTGCCCTCATAAACCAAGGGTTTTTTTTTTTTATCTCTCTTTTACTCGTCTTCCTCTTTTCCCATAATTTTATCTTCTAATCACTTATTCTGCCCTCTGCCTCTTAAATCTGTGCTGTGGCCTCCTCCATTTTATTTTGCACCTCATTTATAGCATTTTTAAATTCATCATGACTATATTTTAATCCCCTGTTCTCTGTAGCAATGGATCCTCTGCTGTCCTCTATACTTTTTTCAAGCCCAGCAATTAATTTCATGGCTATTATTCTAAATTCTTATTGAGTAATATTGCTTAGATCTGTTTTGATCAATTCTTTAACTGTCACTTCTTTCTGGAAATTCTTTTGAGGATAATTCTTCCTTTTTGTCACTTTTACTAGTTTTCTGTCCCTTATGAGTTTTAAAAGCTTGTTTTGTGCTCTTCACCTGCAAGCACTGATATATTAAAGTGGGGGAGGCCATACACTGTCCCAGGACTTGTCCTTCAGGAGTTGTTTTTTTGGAGAGTGTTACTTGCTCTCTGTTGTTGTCACTTTTGTTATTTTATTTCCCTATTTGTATTGATGTTTTGGACCCTCCACCAGGTGTGCTTTGGTTTGTTCCTTGAAGTAGACCTGTAAAGAAAAACAAAGAAATAAACAGGAGACAAAAACACACAAACAAATAAACCAACCAAACAAACAAACAAACAAAAACTAAAAACTAAAAACAATCCAAAAGTAAAAAACCAGAAACACCAGCTAAAAATAAAGAACAGGGTAGGGGCACCTGGGTGGCTCAGTCGGCTAAGCGTATGACTTCAGATCCGGTCATGATCTTGCAGTTTGTGGGTTTGAGCCCTGTGTCAGGCTCTGCACTGACAGCTCAGATCCTGAAGCCAGCTTCGGATTCTGTGTCTCCCTCTGTCTCTCTTCCCCTCACCCACTCATGCTCTATCTCTCTCTGTATCTCAGAAATAAATAAATATAAAAAAATAAAAAATAAATAGGGTAGAGTCAGTGTTGATGGAGGAACTCAGAAAAATGACAGGGGTGAGGAAAAAGAAAAAATAAACATTGACCAGGGAGAGAGACTCAAAGGCTTAATGCAGAGAGAGAGAAAGAAAAATAAGGAAGGAGGCAGGGAAAAATAAATGAAGACAGAGTTACTCAGAGAACTAAATGGCTTATTCCAGAGAGAGGGAAAGGAATGTAAAGAAGGAGGTGTAGAACATGTATCAAGAGAATGGATTAAATATGTTTGTTTAAACAAACCAATAACCAGAGTAACCAGCCTAGAGGAGGGAAGAGATAAGGAGGAGAAATCAGGGTAGGGGGGAAAATATGCCTATATATCCAGAATTGTCCAAGAATTGATCCAGGCAATGCTGCAGTGCTGGTCTGGAGGAGCTGTCCATCTAGTTCCACAGCATCTGTCCTGCTCCAGTAGATAACGCATTTACCCAGCATGGAGGTGTGTGATTTGGTGTAGGCTAGTCCCGCCTCTATTGTGGGCCCCACAGATCAATCCCTGAGGACCCGTCCTGGTGGTGGTTGGGAGAAAAATGGCGACCCCCCCCCAGTCTCTTCTCAACAACCCAGTGTCCCAAATAACTCCTTTGGAGCCATCCTCACTGTGCCCTGGATGCATACAAGGCTGCCTGTCTGGCTCCGCCTATCCCTTTGCCCCAGGGGCTTGGCTGGGAATTAATCTCCTGCTTTGTGTGCCCCAGTACTGGGGAAACATCTCCAAATGTGAGGTCCCGGCTGGTTTTTTCCTGTGCTACAGCCCTTCAGGGGAGGGGACCAGTTTCTCTTGTTGCAGACCGCACCCCTGATCTACCACTGAAAAATGGGAGTGGCTCCCCTCCTCCCTAGGTGTGCAATCAAGGAAGCTGGCCCAAGTCCAAAGATGGGACCTTCAGTTAGAGATCCTCTAACCTGCAGTTATAGATGGGATCCCTCTCCATCACAGTCTGATATTGTTTTCTCTTGTCCAAATACAGTCCTACACTTTCCCAGCCTCTATTTCTCTTTCCTTTGTCTCTCCACAGAGGGAATCCTTCCCCTCCATGCCTACACAGCCTATTTTATCTCCCCCAGTTCGCAATCACCCACCTATGGTCTTTCAAGTTGTCCCATTTTCTTCCTGGTAGATTCAGTCTCTTTTCCTCCCAGTTGTTGGGGTTCAAAGTCTTTTGACTTCAGCCCTTCTTTGTTTAGGAGACACAGGAATTATGGATCCCCCACTTCTCTGCCATGTTGGCCAAGCCCCTAATTTCTCTAAATTCAAATCCACTAATGTATCTGTCTGATTATTCTCCTGTAGCTCCAACTCCCTATCTAACCAAAGAAGGAAAATCATGTCTAAAACCAGATGATGATGTCAGCACATTTTAGACCTACCTTATTCTGGTCTCTCTTTTGATAAGCAATTAAGCATCTAGCCAGAAACAAAGGTGGCAAAGTGAGACTTCTAGGATCCAGTATGATATGCCAAGCAACCTAGAAGTAGTCTTGGCTACCTTTGCATGTGGAAATAGGCAGAAAGACCTCCTTCATTATGAGCAGAACCAATAAACCCGCCAAAATTTATTTATTTATTTATTTATTTATTTATTTCATTTGGAGAAAACTGGTAGAGTGTTGACCTAGACAGACACCCATAGGGGTGAGAGAAATTGTAGAAGAATAAGCTTCTTGAGAAGAGATTCTAGGATGCTGGTAGAGCAAAAAAAGTGAGTTTGGAAACAGTATGAGAAACATTTCCAACACCATCCCTTCCTCAAAATGACACAATGTTGGGCTGAACAATAGATAGCAACCACACTAATTGGGGGATAAAAGAGCAGGGAGTGGGTGCCTGGTTACCATAATTGTGTGGGACACAATTGGAGAAACTAGTTTCTTTCCAGCAGCACCCAGAATACTGTAGAGGCACATCAGTGACTAAGTGAAGGGAGGAGATTGAGAAAGACAAAATGTTGTACATAAAAAGACTTTACAGTGATGTGGCTTCTGCTGGGTGCACACAGAATTTCAGCAGAATGTCCTTCTAAGAGCCTTTGAAAGAATGCGACTTCAGTATCTCTTTACCAGGCCCAAGAGCACCTCCAAATTCTGAATGCAAAAGCCAATATCCCTTGACTATTTGGCTAGCTACACTGTGCACTCAAAATTATAGTGGTAAGAGTCCTGTAAAAAGAGTATTATCAGAGAAAAACAACAGGACTCATGGTAAAGGGAGAAACTACAAACTTCAAATATAACACCACTTTTTGGAAAACAAAGGAGAGATTTCCAGCAGGCAACCAGATGAGTTTTAAGAGATAAAGAGACATAAAAACTTAAGAATTCTGCCACAAGAGGGAGCAAGATGTGTGGAGCACGTGCATTTAAACAAGATCAAACTAAACCATGCCTATAACAGAAACAGTAAAGAGCATATCCCATTGAAGACAGGTAATAAAGGTTTGATAGGTGTCTACTACGTCAAGTAGGAAAGTAACAACTCTGAGGAACATGAAGAATCAAGGGCACATGTCATTACCAAAGATAATATTGATTCTCCAATGAGCAACCTCAAAGGCATGGTATTTTGGGATCTAGATGATAACTCAAAATAGTTGTTTTGAGAAAGCTCAATGAGCTACAGGAAAACACTAAAAAGCAAGTCAATGAAATAAGGAAAATATTTATGAACAAGGTGAAAAATGTAACAAAGAGATAGAAATCATGAAAAATAACAAAGGAATTATTGAGCTGAAAAGTGCAATGAATGAAATGAAAAATGCAGTACAGCACCTCTACATCTGAATATAAGAAATAGAAGACAGGGATACCTGGGTATCTCAGTTGGTTCAGCATCTGACTCGACTTCAGCTCAGGTCATGATCTCATGGTTTGTGAGTTTGAGCCACGTGTCAGGCTCTGTGCTGACAGTGCAGAGCCTCCTTGGGATTATCTCTCTCTCTCTCTGTCTTTGCCACTCACGCTGTCTCTGTATCTCAAAATAAATCAATAACAACTTAGAAAAAATATTTAAAAAAAGAAATAGAAGACATACTAAGGGTAGAGGTCAATAATGTTGAAATAAATGAGTCAGGGTGAGAAAAACAACAAAAGTTTGATCTATGAAACTTCATGACACATACAAGTATTAGAATTATTGTGGGGCGCCTGGGTGGCTCAGTCAGTTGAGCGTCCGACTTCAGCTCAGGTCATGATCTTGCAGTCTGTGAGTTCAAGCCCCATGTCAGGCTCTGTGCTGACAGCTCAGAGCCTGGAGCCTGCTTCAGATTCTGTGTCTCCCTCTCTCTCTCTGCCCCTCCCCTGCTCATGGTCTCTCTCTCTGTCCAAAATAAATAAACATTAAAAAATTTTAAAAAAAGTATTAGAATTATTGAGATTACAGAAGGGAAGGGAGGAAGACAGGGGCAGAAAATTTATTTAAGTAAATAATAGATGACAAGTCCCCAAACCTTGGGAGAGTCTTGGACACTGAAATATACAAAACTAATAGTTCACCCTGTTATCTCAATACACACAATGTTCTCCAGGTTACAATATAATGAAAATAAAAAATTAAGGATAGAGTATCCTAAAAGTAGGCAGAGAAAGAAAGATTGTAAGCTACAAAGGAATACTGATTAGCCTATCAATGTATTCCTCAGTAGAAACCCAGAGAAACTGACCTGGAGAGAGTAGAAAACCTATGGGATGTGGCAAAAGAAGTTCTGAGAATAAAGTGTAGAATGATAAATGCATTTTTGAAAAAAAAAAAAAACAAGAATAGCTCTAATAAACAATCCAGCCTTACACTTGAAGGAACTAGAAAAAGAAGAACAAAATAGATGCAAAACTAACAGAAGAAACAGAATAACAAAGATCAAAGTAGAAATAAATGAAATAAAGAGCACAAAAACAATAGAAAAGATCAGTGAAAGTAAGATCTCATGATTTGAAAAGAAAAAATTTACACCCATTTAGCTAAGGTGAACTGAGGAAAAAGAAGACAGATAAAATCAGAAATGAAAGAGGAAACTGCAAATGACATCACAGAACTAAAACTATCATAGTGCTACCATGAATAATTATATGCCAACAAGTTCGATAATGTAAAAGAAATGGAAAAAAATACCTAAAGGATACAACCTCCAAAGACTGAATCATAAATAGGTAGAAAAATCCCAACAGTCTAATAATAAGGAAATTGAATAAGTATTTAAAAAACCTTCCAACACAGAAAATCCTAGTTCTGAGTGGTTTCACTGGTAATTTCTACCAAACATTTAAAGAGAATTAATGCCAATCCTTCTCAAATTCTTTGAAGAAATTGAAGAGGAGGGAACACTTCCATACTCCTTTTATGAGACCATTATTATCCTATTATCAAAATAAGGATAGCAGAAAGAAAATTATAGACCAATATCTCTGATGAATATAGATTCAAAACTTTGCAACAAAATATTAGCTAAATGATATAAAGAACTCATTAAAAAGATTATATGCCATTACAAAATGAGATTTTTCCCCAGAGTGCAAAAATGGTTTAACATATTCGAATCAACAAATGTGATATAGTACATTAATAGAGTGAAAGATAAAAATTATATGGTCATCTCAATAGATGCAGAAAAAGCATTTAACAAAAGACCATGTATTTTCATGATTAAAACTTTCATGGAATTGGGTATTGAAGTCACATACCTTAACATTGTAAAGACCCTAACAAAGAAACCCACAGCTAGCATCATATTCATTGCTGAAATATGAAAAGTTTTTCCTTTTAGATCAGAAAGGAAACAAGTATGTCCACTCTCACCACTTATTCAACACAGTACTGGAAATTTTAATTCTGGTGTGTGGTCAAGATTAATAAATAAAAGACATCAAAATTGAAAAGAAAAAAAATGGTATTATTCACATATGGTATAATTTTGTATACAGAGAATTCCAGACTCAACCCAAAATCTGTTAAAACTAACCAACAAATTTAGTAAATTAGGAGACTGTAAAATTAACCTGGAAAATCAGTTGCATTTCAATATACTAATAACAAAATTTCTGAAAAATAAATAAAACTATCCCATTAAAATAACATGAAAAATGACACAATATTTAGGAATAAATTTAACCAATAAGGTAAAATATCTGTACAATGAAAACTATAAGACCTTAGTTAAAAAAGAAAAATTGAAGAAAAGAGCAAAAAACACACAAAGATACTCTGTGTCCATTATTTGGAAGAATCTATATTGTTAGAATATCTATAATGTCCAAACCATCTAAGAGAGAAGTTAAGATGGTAGAGTAGGGGTACACTAGCCTTGCCTCATCCTTAGAATACAGCTAGATAAATATCAAAACATTTCTAACACCCAAGAGATCAATCTGAATGGTGAGAGAAAAAGCTGCACAACTAGGGAAAGAAAAAAAAGCCACATCATGGAAGGTAGGAGGTGCAGAGACATGATTCTGGGAAGAAACTAATTGCAGGTACTGTGGAGGGGAGGGAACCTTGATCTTGGAGAGAGGAAAGAGGGAGTGATACATAGAGAAACAGAGAGAAAGTGGCCCACAGGGAATTTCACATGAGAAACCCTTACCCAAAACCATTGACTGGAAAAACTAGAACGCCTGAATATTGCAATTTTTTCCAAGTATTGGAGCACAAACTCTGAGTTGGAGAAGTCCATGCTACTACTGGGTTGAGACTGGTGGTCATAGTGGTGCTCTTGTAGGGAAGGAGGGCAAAGGCTCATGAGTGGACAGACTGCATGGTTTGAGGATACCCCCAGGTCCCCTTCTTGTAGTGCATTTGGAAGAGTTGGCATGGCCTCTCTGGGGACAAAAGAACTGGCAGATGCCAACGTGTGGCCCCTTTATTAGCATAAGAACAGATACACCTGTAGAGTGCAACAAACCTTGGTACCAGCTTTTTGCTGCATTTCACAATAAACTCCACTGCATGATTGTGTGAACTGGCATCAGCCACAGCATGGCAAGTCCTTCCCCAAAAGGAACAGCACGGGTCCATGCATGGCAAGAAATCCCTAAAATTTGGAGTTTGGAGTTTTGAAACCAAGTCATGCATTTGAGATAAAACACAGGAGTACTCTGTTGCCTCGCAAGCAGATAGCTCAAACACAGTGTGAAGGCAGGGATCTGATGGAAGCCAGGGACACAAGAGAGGAGATTGTTCACCCTTCTGTGAAGATTAACTGAACAATGGTGGGTGGACTCTCCCTGATCTGGGAAAGAGAGTGGGGCAAAATTATTTCCCATGCCCACATCTGCTCATAAACACTGACCAAATTCAGTGAGCAACATAGCACAATTCAGTGGAGGCCAGAGCCGCTTACATCAAATGCTGCTGCTTTGCACCATACAGGTGCATCTAAACTAGGGCAAGTCCACCCAAAGCATCAAAACTCTACGACGGAAAACCAGCACAAACCCCTCACATGACAAATCTGGTCACAGAAGGCTGTAAAACTTGAGTTCTAGAAGAAATAAGATTTAGCTTTATTTATTTATTTATTTATTTGTTATTTTGGACCTCTCTTTAATATAACCACTACTCACAGAATTAGGAATATAAGAAGCCTTTTTACCAATGACACAAAATAGACAGTGACCTACACAAAATGACAAAATAGAATAATTCACCCAAAAAGAAAGAACAAGAAAAATCATGGCCAGGGATTTAATCAATACAGATATAAATAAGATGACTGAACCAGAATTTAAAAGAATTACAAGGATACTAGCTGGGCTTGAGGAAACCATAGAAAATACTAAGACATTCTTTACTGCAGTGAAAAAATGACTGAAAACTACTCAAGTCAAAAATTAAAAATTTTATAACCGAGATGTGAACCTGAGTGGATTCCAAGACACCAAGGATGAACAATAAGATAAGTGTATAAGTATGATAGGACATAAAATATGGAAAATATGAAGCTAAGAACTACAAAGAAAGTTATTGGATGACAAATGTAGACTTAGCGAACTTTGTGACTTTTTAAAACATAATAACATTTTATTATAGAAGTCCCAGAATAAGAGAGAGAAAAAGGGACAGAAGGTTTATTTCAGCGAATTATAACTAAAAAAATCCCTAATCTAGAGAATAAAACAGACATCAAAATCCAAGAAGGATAGAGAACACCCACAAAATTCAACAAAAGTCAGCCATCACCAAAGCATATCATAATCAAGTTCATAAAATACACAGACAAGGATAGATTCCTGAAAGCAGTGAGGGAAAAAGGTCATTAACTTACAAGGGAAGACAGATAAGATTTACAACTGATCTAGCCACAGAAAATTGGCAGGCCAGAAAAGAGTGGAATGGTATATTAAACATGGTGAGTGGGAAAATTATGCAGCCGAGAATAGTTTATCCAGCAAAGCTGTCATTCAGATTAAAAGGAGAAATAGTTTCTCAGAGAAGCAAAAACTAAATGAGTTCGTGACCACTAAACCACCCCTGGAAGAAATATTAAAGGGCACTCATTGAATGGGAAAGGGAAGAAAGACCAAAAGCAACAAAGACTAGAAAAAAACAGAGAACACCACCAGAAAAATGAACTTTACAGGTAATTCGATGGCACTAAATTTGTCTTTGAATAATCACTCTACAATATGTGCACTATGTTTTCTACAATATGTGCACTATTTTATGTTGCCACCAACAATATATGAAGTTTCTAATTCTTCCACATACTCACCAAACACTTGTTATTCTCCATTTTTAAAATTAGTATTATTATAGCCATTCTAGTGTGTGAAATGATATTTCATTGTGCTTTCTATTTACATTTCCTAATGGCTAACAATGTTTTGCATTTTTTAATGTGTATATTTGGCCACTGTTGTATCTTCTTTAAAGAAATGTCTGTTCTGATCTCTTTTCCATTCTATAACTTGGTTATTTGTCATTTTATTATTGACTTTTAATGCCTATTCGTATATGCTGGATACAAGTCCTTTATCAAATATATGATTTACAAATATTTTCTTCCATTATATGATTTATCTTTTCAATTTTTTGATAGTATCCTTTGAAGCACAATTTTTTTTTAGTTATGGTGAAGTCTAATTTTTCTTTCTTGTTTTCCTTTCCTTTTTTCTTCTTTTTCTCTTGTGCAATTATTTTCCTTTTCTTGAATACAGAAAGAGAAAAAAATTCATTTTTATTTTCAATTGTTACTAAAAACATTTTCATTTAATTTTTGTTACTGTATTTTTTAGTTTTGTGTAAATTTTTTTCAAATTCTACTTTACTTCCATCATTTTATTTTAGTCTACTTCAGAGTATTCACCTTTTCAAATTTTCAAACAATACACTTTTTTTCTTTCTTTTCCTTTTTTACTCTTTTTCTTTTCTTTTCTTTTTCTTGAATGCAGAAAGAGAAAGATTTCATTTTTAATTTCAATTTCTATTAAAATATTTTATTTAATTTTTATTACTATACTTTTTGCTTTTATATAAATTTTTTCAAATTATATTTTCGTCCATCACTTTATTTTAGTCTACTACAGTTTATTCACTTTTTAAAATTTTCAAACAATTTCTTTTTTTACCTTATTTTATCTTTTTCCTTTCTTGTTTTTCTTAAATACAGAAAACTAAAAAAATCATATTTATTTTTAATTTTTATTAAAAATATTTTCTTTATTTTTCTACTATATTCTTTACTTTTGTGTAGAATTTTTCAAATTCTGTAATACCCCATCATCTCATTTTAGTCTACATCAGTGTATTCATTTTTCAAATTCTCAGACGTTTTCCTTATTTTTTTCTCCCCCTCCTTTTTTTTTCTCTAATCTGTCAAACCACTTTCAACACTGAGACCAAAACACACCTAGGATCTAGCATCATCTATTCGAGTGTGTGTGTGTGTGTGTGTGTGTGTGTTTAATTTTAATTTTAATATTTTTTTAATTTTAATTATTTTTTAATTTCAATGTTTCTACCTCACTAATTCCTTTTCTCCCTTAAAAATGACAAAAATGAAGGAATTCACCCCAAAGAAAGAGCACGAAGAGACGACAGCCAGGGATTTAACCCACACAGATACAAGCAAGATGTCTGAACCAGAATTTAGAATCACGATAATAAGAATACTAGCTGGAGTCAAAAAAAGATTAGAATTTCTTTCTGCAGAGATAAAAGAAGTAAAAAATAGCCAGAATTAAATTAAAAATGCTATAACTGAGCTGCAATCACTGATGGATGCAGAGGCAGCAAGGATGGACGAGGCAGAACAGAGAATCAGTGATATAGAGGACAAACTTGTAGAGAATAATGAAGCAAAAAAAAAAAGAGGGAGATTAATGAAAACAGCACAATTTAAGAATTAGAGAAATCAGTGACTTATTAAAAAGGGACAACATCAGAATCATAGGGGTCCCAGAAGAGGAAGAGAGAGAAATAGGGATAGAAGGGTTATGTGAGCAAATCATAGTGGAAAACTTTCCTATCCTTGGGAAAGACACAGACATCAAAATCCAGGGAGCACAGAGGACCCCCTCCCATTAGATTCAACAAAAACCGACCATCAACAATGCATATCATAGTCAAATTGACAAAATAATCTGGCAAGGAGAAAATCATGAAAGCAGCAAGGGAAAAAAATTCCTGAACATACAAGGGAAGAGAGATCAGGTTTGCAGAAAATCTATCCACAGAAACTTGGCAGGCCAGAAAGGAGTGGTGGGATATATTTAGTGTGCTGAAATAGAAAAGTATGCAGTGAAGAATTCTTTATCCAGTAAGGCTGTCATTCAAAATAGAAGGAGAGATAGAAAGTTTCCAAGACAAACAAAAATTAAAGGAGTTTGGGACCACTAACCCAGCTCTGCAAGAAATTTTAAGGGGGACTTTCTGTGGGGAGAAAAGATTAAAAAATATAAATAAATAAAAAATAAATACATAAATAAATAAATACCAAAACAACAAAAGATTAGAAAGGACCAGAGAACGCCACCAAAAACTCCAACTCTACAAGCATCATAATGGCAATAAATTAATATCTTTCAGTACTCACTCTAAACGTCAATGGGCTCAATGCTCCAATCAAAAGACGTAGGGTAACAAAATGAATAAGAAAACAAAAGCCATCCATATGCTGTTTACAAGAGACCCACTTTAGACCTAAAGACACCTTCAGATGAAAATAAGGGGATGGAGAACCATTATCATGCTAATGGTCAACAAGAGAAAGCCGGAGTAGCTATTCTTATATCAGACAATCTAGACTTTAAAATAAAGACTGTATCAAGAGATGCAGAAGGGAATTATGTCATCATCAAGGGGTCTATCCACCAAGAAGACCTAACAATTGTTAACATTTATGTGCCAAATGTGAAAGCACCCAAATATATAAATCAATTAATCACAAACATCAAGAAACTCATGGATAGTAATACCATAATAGTAGGAGACTTCAACACCCCACTCACATCAATGGACAGATCGTCTAATCAAAAAATCAACAAGGAAATAATGGCTTTGAATGACACACTGGACCAGATGGACTTAACAGATATATTCAGAACATCATCCTAAAGCAGCAGAATATACATTCTTCTTCAGTGCACATGGAACGTTCTCCAGAATAGACCACATACTGGAACACAAATAAGCCCTAATTAAGTATAAAAAGTTCAAAATCATACCATGCATATTTTCAGACTACAACGCAATGAAACTCAAAATCAACCAAAAGAAAAAATTTGGAAAGGTAACAAATATTTAGAGACTGAAAAGCATCCTACTAAAGAATGAATGTGCTAACCAAGATGTTAAAGAGGGCATTAAAAAGTATATGGAAGTCAATGAAAATGATAACATCACAACCCAAAACCTCTGGGATGCAGCAAAGGTGGTCATAAAAGGAAAGTATATAGCAATCCAGGCCTTCCTAAAGAAGGAAGAAAGATCTCAGATACACAACCTAACCTTACGCCTTTAGGAGCTGGAAAAAGAACAGCAATTAAAACCCAAAACCAGCAGAAGACATGAAATAATAAAGATTAGAGCAGAAATTAATGCTATCAAAACCAAAAAAAGCAGTAGAACAGATCAATGAAACCAGAAGCTGGTTCTTTGGAAGAATTAACAAAATTGATAAATCACTAGCCAGTTTGATCAAAACGAAAATGGAAAGGACCCAAATAAATAAAGTTAAGAATGAAAGAGGAAAGGGGCGCCTGGGTGGCGCAGTCGGTTAAGCGTCCGACTTCAGCCAGGTCACGATCTCGCGGTCCGTGAGTTCGAGCCCCGCGTCGGGCTCTGGGCTGATGGCTCAGAGCCTGGAGCCTGTTTCCGATTCTGTGTCTCCCTCTCTCTCTGCCCCTCCCCCGTTCATGCTCTGTCTCTCTCTGTCGCAAAAATAAATAAACGTTGAAAAAAAAAATTAAAAAAAAAAAGAATGAAAGAGGAGAGATCACAACCAACACAGCAGAAATGAAAACAATAATAAGAGAATATTATGAGCAATTATATGCCAATAAAATGGGCAATCTGGAAGAAATGGACAAATTCCTAGAAACATATATATACACTACCAAAACTGAAACAGGAAGAAATAGAAAATTTGAACAGACCCATAACCAGTAAGGAAATCGAATTAATAACCAAAAATCTGCCAAAAAAAAAAAAAAAAAAAAGAGTCAAGGGCCAGATGGCTTTTCAGGAGAATTCTACCAAACATTTAAGGAAGAGTTAATACCTATTCTCTTGAAACTGTTCCAACAAATAGAAATGGAAGGAAAACTTCCAAACTCTTTCCATGAAGCCACTATTACCCTGATTCCGAAACCAGACACAGATGCCACTAAAAAGAGAACTATAGACCAATTTCTCTGATGAACATGGATACAAAAATCCTCAACAAGATATTAGCCAATGCATTAAAAAAATTATTCACCACGACCAATTGGGATTTATACCTGGGGTGCAGGGCTGGTTCAATATCCACAAAACAATTAATGTGATTCGTCACATCAATAAAAGAAAGGAAAAGAACCATATGATCCTCTCAATAGATGCAGAGAAAGCATTTGACAAAATACAGTATCCTTTCTTGACAAAAATCCTCAAGAAAGTAGGGATAGAAGAAGCATACCTCGAGATCAAAAAGCCATGTATGAACGACCCAATGCTAATATCATCCTCAATGGGGAAAAACTGAAAGCTTTCCCCCTAAGGTCAGGAACAAGACAGGGATGTCCACTATCTATCTATCTATCTATCCATCAATCTCCCTGTCCCCCCACATATATTATATACCTATCTAGATATATGTAAATCTATATATGTCATATATATACATATCTACATATCTTATATTTATAATAGATATTATGATAGAATTATTCTACCTACTGTCATCTATTTTTTGAATATTTTTGATGTTTATTTTATTTTTGGGAGAGAATGAGTATGAGCAGGGGAAGGGCAAGGGGGGAGGCACGGAATCTGAAACAGGCTCCAGCACAGTCAGAACAGAGTCCAACATGGGACTCAGACTCAGGAACGGTGGGATCTTGACCTGAGCTGAAGTCAGACACTCAACTGACTGAGCCACCCAGGCACCCCTATCGTTAATCTATTAGTTGAAAGCTCTAGCTATCTAAACTTATTTTAAAGAATCGTCTTATGTGCTTGTGGAGGATTGCAAATTTATAAATTATAGGGCAAGGTGGCAGACCATAAGTTAGGCAGGATTTCTATGTACATTCTTGATATGGAATCCCTTCTTTAAAAAATCTACTTTTACTCCTAAGACCTTCAATTGATTAGGGGCCACTCGGTGCCTGAGTCGGTTGAGCATCCAACTTCAGCTCAGGTCATGATCTTATGGTCCCTGGGCTCCAGCCCTGTGTGGGCTCTGTGCTGACAGCTCAGAGCCTGGAGCCTGCATCTGATTCTGTGTCTCCCTCTCTCTGCTCCTCCCCTGCTTGCACTCTGTCTCTCTCTCTCTCTCTCAAAAAATAAGTAAACATTAAAAAATAATTAAGAAGAATAAAAAAGGACCTTCAAATGATTAAATTATGCCCAACCACATTATCAAGAACAATCTGCTTTACATATAGTTAACTGATTGCAAGTGTTAATTACATGTGCAAAATATTTTCATAGCAACACCTATACTTAATTTTGATGAAACAACTGGTTGCTATAACCTAGCCAAGGTTGATATGTAAAATTAAATATCACAATAACAAATAAAATAAACTTTTAAAAGGAAAAACAAGTATAAATCATTGAAATTTTAAAAACTGGTGAAAAAGTTAGCAGCAAAGTGGGCAGAATTAATTGGAAAATTATTATTTTGGGAAGTATATCTGAAGAAATTATGCAGGTATTCAAGGAAATGGAAATTGAAAGAATAGTTAAGAGACAAAGACAGAGTAAAAAAATTCTAATATATGTCTAAATGCAAACCCATAAGGGACAATAAAATGAAAGGAGGAGGGTAATATTTGAAGACAAAAATGACTGAAACTTTTCCATAAAGAATAGAAGATACAAATGCCCAGATATTAGAAGCATAATGTATCAAACAGAAACCAAACCCAATACTACACACACCTTCTACTGTCAGCAAATGTTGAGTGAGACCACTAAGGGAAAGCTACATCAGTTACACTAGTCACAACTAAAACCAACAGAGACAATGCAAAAAGCAACTATCTGAGGGCTCAGGAGGGTCTAGGGGAAAAAATTCTACCAATTCTATAGAATCTTTTACATTTATTATTTCACCTCATTCTCCTGATATCAAAATAAAATACCTTACAAGGAAAGAATCTACATACAAATAGCTCCCATAAACATAGATACAATTGTGTTACAAAAAATATTAGTAAATCAAATATAGCAGTATATAAAAGGAATAATAGATTATGAACAAGGGTCATTTATAGCAGGAATGCAAGGCTAGTTCAATATTAAAAAATCAGTAAGTGTAATTCACCATACAAAGGTTAAAACATAACCATATTAGTAGATACAGAAATTCATTTTATGTAATTCAACATTCTTTCATGATTAAAATTTCTTAGAAAGCTAGGAATCAACCACACTTCCTGAAGTTGATAAAGGGCATTATGGTATTCTGTGATTATTGTCACAAAATATTACAAAGTTAGTGGCTTGAAACAATGTATTTATATTAGTTTACTGTTCTGGTTTTTAGAAATCCAAAATGATTTTCACCAGGCTAAAATAAAGGCTAAGCCCTGGAGGAGAATCCATTTTTTGTACCTAGCTTCCACAGGCTGCCTATAGTCTTTTGCTCATAGCCCCCTTCCATCTTCAAAGCCATCAATAGCCAATTATGTCTCATGTTGCTTAATTTTGATATGACTCTTTTGCCATCCTCTTCCATATTTAAAGGACTTTTTTTTTTTTTTTAAGGACTTTTGTGATTACACTTGGCTGACCTGGTTAATTTAGAATAATCTCATTATTATTAAGATCAGTTGATTAGCAACACTAATTCAATTTGCAACGTTAATTTTCCCTTGCCATGTAACATAAATTATTCATAGGGACCTGGAATTAGGGCATGGGAAGATTTGGGGGAAATTTTGCTGACTACAGCATATACAAAATCCCCACAGTAAACATTTTAAAACAATTTTTTTAATGTTTATTTATTTTTGAGAGAGAGAGAGGCAGTATGAGTGGGGCAGGGTCAGAGAGAGAGCCAGAGACACAGAATCTGAAGCAGGTTCTAGGCTCTGAGCTGTCAGCACAGAGCTCGACCCCGGGGCTCAAACCCACGAACCATGAGATCATGACCTGAGCCAGAGTCAGACGCCCAACCGACTGAGCCACCCAGGGTGCCCATACAGTACACGTTTTAGTAGTAGTCTAAATACTTTTCCTCTAACACTCTCAAGAAAGGTGCCTCTTCTTTGTGGTCCCTTAGCATCTCTACCCAGCACTTACTCTAGTCTAATGTGTAATTGCTGGTTTGTTTGTTTGTCTTTCTAGACATGATACATTACTTACTAGTGTATACCAGATCAGTGCCTGGTAAATAAAGTTCTTAATAAGCACAAGTTCTAGAAAGCAGCATCTACAAATGATGTATGACTTAAGAAAACTATCAGGATGGGTTATTACATGGGTACTTTTCCTTCCTCTGTAGAACTGGTGACTGTGTCTTTTTAAATAATAAAGGAAGGGTTGGTTTCCATGGTCCCTGTATCATTCAAGCACACAGAACATACTTATTTGGGTAGAAAAACTATAGAAAACATCTTGCTATGGTGCTTTCTTTCTAACAGTGTCTTACTTGGCACTAATAGGTAACCCATTTAGAAATTCTATATCAACATGAAAAGAGGGAAAAAATAGGTTGGGAGAGACAATATGATTCATTTTTTAAAAGTATGGTTGTACTGACATTGCATTATGTATAAAATGTACAAAATATTGTTTATATAAATAAGTTATTCCAGTAGCTTATATTTACTTGGCAATTGTGTGTGTTTTTTTTTTTTAGAGAACTAAGTGTAGGAAAAAATATCACTGAATTTAATAAAAGTGGCATGCATGTGTAAGCCCAAACCATGGATATTGCATGGAGGTCACTTTGGAGAAACTTTTTAAACAGTAGTTTGTATTAGAATAAAAGCTCATATTTTGCAGATTTTACAATTACCATTTTATAATATTTAATATATAAAATGAATTCAGTGCATATGTAGTCTATGATGGCAAATGTACAAAAAAAAAAAATCCCAAAACCTCAGCAGTCAACATACAAAACAAAATCCCAACACCTGTATCCATCTCTGGGCTCCTTCCCTATTCCATATCTCTAGTCTCCTCTAGGAACATGTATTATGATTTTTTTTAACAATAACCATATCACTCATATCTTTTTTCCTGAACTTTGTCTCCTATTTCTTGTTCTTGACTCACTGCTATGACTAGTATGTGCACTAAAAAGCTTTAAAAAAAATATCGCTTTTTTTTCTAGATTTCTTTTCTTTTTTGATTTTTTTTTCTAGATTTTAAAGAGACTTGTTCCAAAGTTTCATTATTCAGACTAATGCTAGCTATAGATTTTTCATGTATTTCTTTTATTAGATTAAGAAATTTTCTATTTTACTAAGAATGTTTTTCTTAATAAAAAATGTTGAATAATTTAAAAAAGAGAGAGAGAGAGATAGTGGGCCAGGTAAGAATGTGTGTAGCTGAACAGCAAGAAGTGCTTGATTACTTTTGGATTATTCCTTAAAATTGCCATTTTAGCAAGATAGAGCTTTTGGTACCCACTGATTATAACTGTCAGCTAAACTTTCTAGCAAAGATAAATTTGAGGCAGTCATGAAACAAGGAGGCAAATTAAAAATATCAGAATTATTATGTTTTTTTAGTAATGCAAAAATTGCAATCATCTACATGGCCTTTCTAATTGATAATGGTGGCCTGGGTTTTCATGTTATATTCAAGCATAAATTCAAATAAAACACAATTGTTAGTTTGATATATTTGTATCAACTCAGATGCTCAGGGAATCCACATAGACATGGAAATTTCAAAGATAGGCAAAATAAGCTATATATGTCATTCTGAACTAAGCAGAAGGCAATAAAGGTCTGGGAATTCAGAAAAAATGAATGCACTTCACAGGACAATAAGAAGAGCAGGTGTTTGGTAATTAATGTTTGCCCTACCATGCAGATGGGTCACTGAAATAAAATTTATCTCTGTTAATAACCTTTATTCTGGGAAAGGCACCCAATTTAGGTTCTTCTGTTTGGTTAATGGAGAAACAAAAGTTTCTCTTGAGCCCGCAAGGTCTCAAGTCCGTTCAGCTCAAAATAAACCACATTCCCAAATAGCAAACTATGGGGGATGATGCTAACCTGAACCCTTCGAGAGCAACAAAATCCGTCATCCATTGTTGATAGGAATGAAAATGTCATAGTCACTTTAGAAGATAGTTTGAAAGTTTATTTTTAATATAAACTATATTCTTACAAGGTTAACCAACAATTGTGGTACCTGGTAGTAACACAAAGTAGGTGAAAGCTTGTCTGTACAAAAACCTGCATACGGATATTTATAGCAGCTTTATTCATAATTTCCAAAATGTGGAAGGGACCAACTATGTCCTTCAATAGGTGAATGGATAAATAAACTGTGGTTCATACAGATAATGGTATATCATTCAGCACCAAAAACAACAACAACAAAAAAAAACCACAAACCAATAAGCTATCAAGTTATGAAAAGACATGGAGGAAACCTAAATACATATTATTAAGGAAAATAAGCCAATTTGAAAGGCTGTGTACTGTATGTTTCCACAAATAATACATTTGGAAAATGCAAAACTATGGACACAGCAAACAGACAAGTGGTTGGTAGGAATTAAGGAAGAGGGAGGGTTGAACAAGCACAGAACAGAGGATTTTTAGGGTGGTAAAACTACTCTGTGTGATATTATAATGGTGGGTATATTTGCCCAAATTCGTAGAATGTACAAAACCAGGAGTGCACTCTAATGTAAACTATAGACTTTAGATGATAATGATATGTTAATATATGTTTATCAATTATAACAAACGTACTACTCTAGTGAGAAACATTGATAATAGGGGAGGCTATGCATGTGTGGAGGGAGTGATGTATGGGAAATTGCTTTACCTTTCACTCAACTTTGCTGTGAACTCAAATTTTTCATAAATAAACCATTGAAAATACACAGACAGGGGCACCTGGGTGGCTAAGCCGGTTGAGCGTCCAACTTCAGCTCAGGTCATGATCTTGTGGTTCGTGGGTTCGAGCCCCACGTCGGGCTCTGTGCTGACAGTTCTGCGCTGACAGCTTGGGGCCTGGGGCCTGGAGCCTGTTTCAGATTCTGCGTCTCCCTCTCTCTCTGCTCCTGCCCTGCTCACACACTGTCTCTCTCTCAACAAAAAATAAAGATCAAAAACAAAAATTAAAAAAAACACAAACAGTAACATGCTTATATTTTTATTTTATTTACCATACTTTTAAATTGTTTTACATTTTAAATTAATTTCACACAAAAATAAAATTCTGGTGAGTTAAAAAAAATAATGACAGTCCATTGACCAGTGGAAAAGTGACATAAAGCAGAGGTACCTACAAAAGTTATTTTTACAACAAAACTTTTCCTAATAACATAGACTAGCCTAATCTAGCATATTTGCATTGTATTTGTAATCATTAGAACAGTGTTTCCCAACCTTCAGTGAATATAAGAAATCCCTGGGGGAGGGGCACCTGGGTGGCTGAGTTGGTGAAGAATCCTACTCTTGATTTCAGCTCGGGTCATGCATGATCTCACAGCACGTCTATTCGACCCCCGGTCAGGCATTGGACTGACAGTGCAGAGCCTGCTTGAGATTCTCTCTCTCCCTCTCTCTGACACTCCCCCACTTGCTCTCTCTCTCTCTCTCTCTCTCTCTCTCAAAAATAAGTAGACACGTAAAAAATAAATAAATCTCTGGGGGAAATTTTTAAAGTACTAAATCCTGGACTTGCTCCTCTCAGAAATTCAGATTCCACACTTGAGAAATACTTTTCTAGGCTACTAAGATACTCGGCATTTGGAATTTATTACAAGAATAAGCTATCCAGAAAAAAACGTATGTCTTTTTCCCATTTTTTTTAAGTTTAATTATTTGATAAAGAGAGAGAAAGAGAGCAAGCAGGGGAGGGGCAGAGAGAGAAGAAGAAAGAGATAATCCCAAGCAGGCTCCCCACTGTCAGGGCAGAGCCCAGGGCTGGACGCTATCTCACAAACTGTGTGATCATTACCTGAGCCAAAATCAAAAGTTGGACCTTAACCAACTCAGCCACCCAGGCACTCCTGTACTTTGGAGACACCTTTTAAAAACCACTTAAAGACCAAAGGGAAATTTTAAAACACTTTAAAAGTTTTTGTGATATTTTAATGTAAATGGTAAAACATTCTTTTTTTTTAAGATAAAAATTCTATTATCTGCAGTTGTCAACTGTGTTATACGTGGAGATTCATAGACTAGTTTGTTTTACATCATTATTGTTATTTGCCTTTTTTTAAAAGAAGAATTAATCACAGTACTTCTAATTCAGATCTTTAGCAAACAAAAATGAAACAAACATGAGTTTGATAAGCTGATATTTTATTTTATTTTTTAAACATGAAATTTATTGTCAAATTGGTTTCCATACAACACCCAGGGCTCATCCCAACTGGTGCCCTCCTCAATCCCCATCAGCCCACCCGCCCCTCCCTCCCACCCCCCATCAACCTTCAGTTTGTTCTCAGTAATTAAGAGTCTCTTATGTTTTGGTTCCCCCCCCCCAACATTTTTTTTCTTTTCTTCCCCTCCCCCATGGTCTTCTGATAAGTTTCTCAGGATCCACATAAGAGTGAAAACATATGGTATCTGTCTTTCTCTGTATGGCTTATTTCACTTAGCATCACACTCTCCAGTTCTATCCACGTTGCTACAAAAGGCCATATTTCATTCTTTCTCATTGCCAAGTAGTATTCCATTGTGTATATAAACCACAATTTCTTTATCCATTCATCAGTTGATGGACATTTAGGCTCTTTCCACAATTTGGCTATTGTTGAGAGTGCTGCTATAAACAATGGGGTACAAGTGCTCCTATGCAACAGCATTCCTGTATACCTTGGGTAAATTCCTAGCAGTGCTATTGCTGGGTCATTGGGTAGATATATTGTTAATTTTTTGAGGAACCTCCACACTGTTTTCCAGAGTGGCTGCACCGGTTTGCATTCCCACCAACAGTGCAAGAGGCTTCCTGTTTCTCCACATCCTCTCCAGCATCTATATTCTCCTGATTTGTTCACTTTAGCCACTCTGACCAGCGTGAGGTCGTATTTCAGCGTGGTTTTGATTTGTATATCCCTGATGAGGAGTGACGTTGAGCATAGTTTCATGTGCCTGTTGACCACCTAGATGCCTTCTTCAGAGAAGTATCTATTCATGTTATCTGCCCATTTCTTCACTGGATTATTTGTTTTTCGGGTGTGGAGTTTGGTGAGCTCTTTATAGATTTTGTATACTAGCCCTTGGTCCGATATGTCATTTGCAAATATCTTTTCCCATTCCGTTGGTTGCCTTTTACTTTTGTTGGTTGTTTCCTTTGCAGTACAGAAGCTTTTTATATTCATGACGTCCCAATAGTTCATTTTTGCTTTTAATTCCCTTGCCTTTGGGGATGTGCCAAGTAAGAAATTGCTGCGGCTGAGATCAGAGAGGTTTTTTCCTGCTTTCTCCTCTAGGGTTTTGATGGTTTCCTGACTCACATTCAGATCCTTTACCCATTTTGAGTTTATTTTTGTGAATGTTGTAAGAAAGTGGTCTAGTTTCATCCTTCTGCATGTTGCTGTCCAGTTCTCCCAGCACCATTTGTTAAAGAGACTGTCTTTTTCCCATTGGATGTTCTTTCCTGCTTTGTCAAAGATGAGTTGGCCATAGGTTTGTGGGTCTAGTTCTGGGGTTTCTATTCTATTCCATTGGTCTATGTGTCTGTTTTTGTGCCAATACCATGCTGTCTTGATGCTTACAGCTTTGTAGTAGAGGCTAAAGTCTGGGATTGTGATGCCTCCTGCTTTGGTCTTCTTCTTCAAAATTCCTTTGGCTATTCGGGGCCTTTTGTGGTTCCATATGAATTTTAGGATTGCTTGTTCTAGTTTCGAGAAGAATGCTGGTGCAATTTTGATTGGGATTGCATTGAATGTGTAGATAGCTCTGGGTAGTATTGACATTTTGACAATATTTATTTTTCCAATCCATGAGCAGGGAATGTCTTTCCATTTCTTTAAATCTTCTTCAATTACCTTCATAAGTTTTCTATAGTTTTCAGCATACAGATCTTTTACATCTTTGTTTAGATTTATTCCTAGGTATTTTATGCTTCTTGGTGCAATTGTGAATGGGATCAGTTTCTTCATTTGTCTTTCTGTTGCTTCATTGTTAGTGTATAAGAATGCAACTGATTTCTGTACATTGATTTTGTATCCTGCAACTTTGCTGAATTCATGTATCAGTTCTAGCCGACTTTTGGTGAAATCTCTCGTATAATGTATAATATCATGTCATCTGCAAAAAGTGAAAGCTTGACTTCATCTTTGCAAATTTTGATGCCTTTGATTTCCTTTTGTTGTCTGATTTCTGATGCTAGCACTTCCAACTTTATGTTAAACAACAGCAGTGAGAGTGGACATCCCTGTCGTGTTCCTGATCTCAGGGGGAAAGCTCTCAGTTTTTCCCCATTGAGGAGTATATTAATTGTGGGATTCTCATAAATGGCTTCTATAATGTTTAAGTATGTTCCCTCTATCCTGACCTTCTCAAGGGTATTTATTAAGAAAGTATTCTGAATTTTGCCAAATGCTTTTCTGCATCAACTGACAGGATCATATGGTCCTTATCTTTTCTTTTATTAATGTGATGTATCACATTGATTGATTTGCGAATGTTGAACCAGCCCTGCATCCCAGGAATGAATCCCACTTGATCATGGTGAATAATTCTTTTTATATTCTGTTGAATTCAATTTGTTAGTATCTTTTTGAAATTTTTTGCATTCATATTCAACAGGGATATTTGCCTATATTTCTCTTTTTTTTCTGGGTCTCTCTGGTTTAGGATTCAAAGTAATTCTGACTGCATAGAATGAGTCTGGAAGTTTTCCTTCCATTTCTATTTTTTGGAATAGCTTAAGAAGGATAGGTATTACCTCTGCTTTAAATATCTGGTAGAATTCTCCTGGGAAGCCATCTGGTCCTGGACTCATATTGGTTGGGAGATTTTTGGTAACTGATTCCATTTGTTCGCTGGTTATGAGACTGTTCAAGTTTTCTATTTCTTCCTGTTTGAGATTTGGAAGTGTTTGAGTGCTTAGGAATTTGTCCATTTCTTCCACGTTGTCCAGTTTGTTGGCATATAATTTTTCATAGTATTCCCTGATAATTGTTTGTATTTCTGAGAGTTTGGTTGTAATAATTCCATTTTCATTCATGATTTTATCTATTTGGGTCCTTTCAGTTTTCTTTTTGAGAAGCCTGGCTAGAGGTTTATCAATTTTGTTCATTTTTTCAGAAAACCAACTGTTGGTTTCATTGATCTGCTCTACAGTTTTTTTTAGATTCTATATTGTTTATTTCTGCTCTGATCTTTTTTATTTCTCTTCTTCTGCTGGGTTTCGGGTGTCTTTGCTGTTCTGCTTCTATTTCCTTTAGGTGTGCTTTTAGATTTTGTATTTTGTATTTTTCTTTTTTCTCCAATAGGCCTGGATCACAATGTATTTTCCTTTCAGGACTGCCTTCGCTGTATCCCAATGCATTTGGATTGTTGTATTTTCATTTTCAGTTGTTTCCACATATTTTTAAAATTTCTTCTCTAATTGACTGGTTTACCCATTCATTCTTTAGTAAGGTGTTCTTTAACCTCCATGCTTTTGGAGGTTTTCTAGACTTTTTGCTGTGGTTGATTTCAAGTTTCATAGCATTGTGGTCTGAAAGTGTGCATGGTATGATCTCAATTGTTTTATACTTATGAAGTGTTGTTTTGTGACTCAGTATGTGATCTATCTTGGACATTGTTCCATGTGCACTTGAGAAGAAAGTATATTCTGTTTCTTTGGGATGCAGAGTTCTAAATATATTTGTCAAGTCCACCTGATCCAATGTATCATTCAGGGATCCTGTGTCTAGATGATCTATCCATTGTTGTAAGTGGAGTATTAAAGTCCCTGCAATTACCACATTCTTATCAATAAGGTTGCTTATGTTTGTGATTGTTTTATGTATTTGGGGGTTTCCATATTCGGCACATAGATGTTTACAAGTGTTAGCTCTTCCTGATGGATAGTCCCTGTAATTATTTTATAATGCCCTTCTTCATCTCTTGTTACAGCCTTTAATTTAAAGTCTAGTTTGTCTGATATAAGTATGGCTACTCTAACTTTCTTTTGATTTCCCATAGCATGATAGATAGTTCTCCATCGCCTCACTTTCAATCTGAACATGTTCAGACACCTTACTCTAAAATGAGTCTCTTGTAGACAGCAAATAGAAGGTCCTGTTTTTTTATCCATTCTGATACCCTATGTCTTTTTTAGAACATTTAGTGCATTTACATTCAGTGCTATTACTGAAAGATATGGGTTTAGAGTCCTTGTGGTGTCTGTAGGTTTCATGCTTGTAGTGACGTTTCTGGTACTTTGTGATCCTTGCAACGTTTCACTCACGGAATCCCCCTTAGGATCTCTTGTAGGGCTGTTTTCATGATGATGAACTCCTTTAGTTTTTATTTCTTTGGGAAGACCTTTACCTTTCCTTCTATTCTGATTGACAGGGTTGCTGGATAAAGAATTCTTGGCTGCATATTTTTTCTGTTCATCACATTGAAGATTTCCTGCAATTCCTTTCTGGCCTGTCAAGTTTCAGTAGATAGGTCTGCCACTAGTCTTATGGGTCTCCCTTTATATATTAGAGAGTGTTTAACCCTAGCTGCTCTCAGAATTTTCTCTCTATCCTTGTATTTTGCCGGTTTCACTATGATACGTCATGCAGAAATTTGATTCAAATTATGTCTGAAGGGAGTTTTCTGTGCCTCTTGGTTTTCAGTACATTTTTCCTTCCCCAGATCAGGGAAGCTATGATTTATTCAAGTACACCTGCAGCCCCTTTCTCTCTCTCTTCCTCTGCTGGAATTCCTATTATATGGATATTGTTCCAATTGATTGCATCACTTAGTTCTCTAATTCTCCCCTCATACTCCTGGATTTTTTTATCTCTCTTTTTCTCAGTTTCCTCTTTTTTCATAATTTTCTCTTCTAATTCACCTATTCTCTCCTCTGCCTCTTCAATCCAAGCTGCGGTTGCCTCCATTTTATTTTGCACCTCATTTATAGCATTTTTAGCTCCTCATGACTATTTCTTAATACCTTGATCTCTGTAGCAATAGATTGTCTGCTGTCCTCTATACTTTTTTCAAGCTCAGGGATAAACTTTATGAATTAATTTAATTATTATAAATTCTTGTTGTGTTATATTGCTTACATGGTTTTGATCAATTCATTAGCTGTTGCTACTTCTTGGAGTTTCTTTTGAGGAGAATTTTTCCGTTTCATCATTTTAGATAGTCCCTGGGCTGGCACCAAACTGCAGGGCACTTCCCCTGTGCTGTCTTGAGTAACTTGTGTTGGTGGGAGGGGCCGCAGTTAGACCTGATGTCTGTCCCCAGTCCACCGCTGGGGCCACAGTCAGACTGTTGTTTACCTTATCTTCCCCTCTGCCAGGGGCAGGACTCACTGTGGAGTGGTGTGGCCCTTGTCTGGGCTACTTGCACATTGCCAGGCTTATGGTGCTGCTTCTATGTGATCTGACGTATTAGCTGGGGTGGATCTGCAAGGTGCACATGGTCAGGAGGGGCAGGCTTAGCTCACTTGGCCGTCAGTGGTCCCCTGTGGGAGGGACCCTGAAGCACTGGGAGGGAGGCAGACCTCTCGGAGGGATGGATCCACAGAAGCACAGCATTGGGTGTTTGCACAGATAAGCTGATATTTTAAATAATATCTTCTGAATTCTGTTAACACATTGCTGACTCCTTATGTTTCTGTGGTGGGCCAGTAAATATAGCATAAATTTGTTCTCTCAACTTACACAGGCTTGTCTAAGAAAGTTATCCAATAATTCCTTAACAATAACCTCCAAACATGAAAACAAATCCTGTGTCTATAAATTTTGTTTCACTGAATATCTCCATGAACTTCATTTAGTGAGTTGATTGTCTACAGATATTGATTTTACTAAACATTGATCAGCTAAATAACATTGATCCTTTTTTGCAAAATAACACTGGGGTACCATACCATAAGAATAAAATTAAAAGAATACAGGTTTTTAAAACTATCTTATGACCTTTTTTTTGGTGATATCAAGTGGTTATAATGACACCACCATTGCAGAACAAGTGCTCTAATTCATTCATACTTACCTTTTGTTACAATTGTGAGCTATTTACTGTTTAGCACTAGTCTGAGTTTGTGAAAAAAAAATAATAATTGTTCATTAAAATTATTGCACACTTTTCTCAGTGTTGTATATTTGTCTAGTTCTTTTCTATTGGCATTGTACAGAATTCACAAAAATGAAATTTGGTCATTTTAGGGAGTTGAAAAGATGCATCTTTTATATGATAAATGCAACATTATCATATGTAAACCTCATTTACTATGGAATGTATTCCTGTTTCCAGCTCATTAAATGAATAAAACATATTTTCATGTTCCAGTAGGCATCACTGTTCTGTATCTAATGGAATAATCTTTAGAAAAAAAGAAAAACAAGACATAAAGTGATAAAATAATTCCAAATAGAATGGAATGAAAATATGTTGCTAGAAACATCCCACCAAAATATTAAGCTAAACTAGGAAAGATAAAACTGGGATGAGGAAGTGGGTCTTCTTAAGATACTAAATCATTTGCCTATTAAAACCTACTAAATATGTAATAGGTGATCCAGTTGTTTTTCATGCTTTAATTAAATCACCCTAAAATTTTTTTACAAAGTATTATAATGAAATCAAATAAACAAGTAGATATCCTTTTTTACCTTTTCTGTTTGATGGAAAATTCAAATAATTAATTTTGTTCTTTCTGAAAGAATTACCTGCCAGTCTACAAATGGACTAAATATTTTCAAAGATGTTGTTATCTAACCATGAGGCATTCTTGACCATCATCCAAATTCACACCCATTCATTTTATTCTAAGCCTTACTAATTAAGCTTCAGTAGCCTTTCATATATAATAAGAATGGTGCAAGAATGCTTGAACCAGCTCAAACCTAAAAATACAGACAACCAGGGACACTTGGCTGGCTCAGTCAGAAGGGCAAGCAACTCTTGATCTCAGGGTCATGAGTTCAAAACCCATGTTGGGTGTAGATATTACTTAAATAAATAAATGAAAACTTAAAAAAAGATACAACCAAACATTATCTCCACTTGCCCACAGTGATGGTACCTCTTAACCAAAAGCTCTTTGAAAATCTGATGAAACATACTAAAAACACAATAAAAACAAAAACAAAAAAAACAAAAACTGATATCTAGGAGAATGACCAAGAGCTCACAGAAGGAACAACTTCATCAATAGCACAAGATGTCTTGATTTCACTGTTAGTAATGACTATAATAATAGTACCTTATATTTCTTTAGCACACAGTACTTTTGCATACATTATCTCAATAGCTATGCAAGTAGAAATCACGCCATACTTTTTCTATTCCAGGATTGATCTGTTTATGGAAATACAGCTGCCTGAAACAATGGACCACATTAACGATATTAACATAAGAGGTACATATTGAGTTAGAGCCTATATCTATATAAACTTTTGTCTCTGAAAACAAAAGCAAAAACTTTGTTAGAGCACAACAATGATAGATTCTACTGTATACCAAACAACCCATGCTTTTTTATATGAACTATGGTCTGCTGTCCATATACTTATTTAAACTCTTTATGATGCAAATTATATTTTAAGCCCATATACCCACTTAAATATTGCAATGTAAAATATTTTTCCCACTGGGTAAAGAAGTGGTTCTTGTATATTTTTTATTGCTAATGCATTCACATAAATTCAAATTCAGAAGGTACAAAAGAGCATAAAGTAAAAATAGGTCTCCCTCCTTCCCATTCCTTGTTGAAGCCACCTAGATCTCCTCCTTCAAGGCAGCCACAGTAATCTATTTCTTTTGTCACTTCACAAAGATAATCAGTGTATGTTTAA
Source organism: Lynx rufus (assembly GCF_022079265.1). Lineage (NCBI taxonomy): Eukaryota > Metazoa > Chordata > Mammalia > Carnivora > Felidae > Lynx > Lynx rufus. The sequence continues at coordinate 50,042,427 of NW_025814828.1, read as the reverse complement.
GCACCAGCACACTTTTTTTTAGTATAAAATCTACCAACTTCATCATTCTGTACTTTGCTTTTTCCATTTAACAATATATCTTTCAGATAATTGCATTGAAGTAGGGAAAGAACCTACCTTACTGTTTCTTGCATCCAAATATAAATTTGTATACTATTTCTCTCTAAACAGTTGTCCCAATATGGTAGCCATTAGACATAGGTGGATATTGAACACTTGATGTGTTTGTCTGTATTGGTTTGTACTATAAGTGTAAAATAAAACAGATTTCAAAGAATTTGTATTAAAAAATAAATTAAAATATCTCAATATTTTTATGTTGATAACATGCTGAAATATGTTGGATTTTTTTGTTAAAAACATAATTAAATTTTATTACCTGCTTGTCTTTTAATTATTTAATTAATTATTTATTTATTATTTTTTATTATTTTTATTTTTTTTGTCTTTTAGTTATTTTATTTTTTTTTTTATATGAAGTTTATTTAATGTGATTATTGGAAATTTTAAAATTATGCATGCAACTTACATTGCATTTCTATTGGATAGCACTGATATAAATGGAGTTTCATTTATTTAAGCAGTCCCTATTAGTGGACATTGAGAATCTTTTAATTCATTTGCTATTGCAAACAATACTGACAATATTAACATTTTTTAAGGTTTTACTTTTCTTATTTATTTTTGAGAGAGAAATCAAGTGAGCAAGGGGCAGAGAGAGAAGGAGATAGAGAGAATCCCACAAGGGGCAGAGAGAGAGGGGGAGAGAGAGAGAATCCCACCCAGATTCCACACTGTCAGCACTGGGCCTGAAGCAGGGCTCTAGATCACCCAATGCGGGGCTTGAGTTTACCTTACACGGGGCTCAAACCCATGAACCCGGAGATCATGAGCTGAGCCAAAGTAGGATACTTAACTGACTCAGCCACCCAGGTGTCCTAACATTATTAACATTTTAAATTATCATTTTGTTGGGCAGATGGAATTCCTGCAAACAAAATGTATGCATATTTTATATTTTGCAAATTATTGCTAAATAGTCCTCTATAGAGGTTACACAAATTTTCACTCCCATCAACAGTGTATGAGCATATGTTTTTTCCATACCTTGACAAAAATGTCAATATTTTTTCATCTTAGTCTTTGTACTGTGACATTTGCATTTTTTGTGGTATTAAGTTACATTTTTTTATATTTTGAGTATGGTAAAACATTTTTTTCATATTTTAAGCATTTCATTTTATGTAAATTAATTCATTTATCAAATATTTATGGAGTGAATACAATATTCCAAATTTTTTATAAATTTTATAACATAAGAGTGAACAAAACAAAAATATCTCTTTTCATACTGTTTGAATTCTGGTGTAAAAAATAGTATATTAGAGGGAGAAAAATGGAATGGGAAAAAGAAAAACTATGGCAGATAGAACAGATTTCAAATGTAGTTTAAGTGGAGTATGACCTTTCTCTTAATTTTCCTTTTTGAAATTTTAATTATTTTTCTCTTAACTCTTTTTTTTATATGAAGTTTATTGACAAATTGGTTTCCATACAACACCCAGTGCTCATCCCAAAAGGTGCCCTCCTCAATACCCATCACCCACCCGCCCCTCCCTCCCACCCCCCATCAACCCTCAGTTTGTTCTCAGTTTTTAACAGTCTCTTATGCTTTGGCTCTCTCCCACTCTAACGTCCTTTTTTTTTTTTTTTACCTTCCCCTCCCCTATGGGTTCCTGTTAAGTTTCTCAGGATCCACATAAGAGTGAAACCATATGGTATCTGTCTTTCTCTGTATGGCTTATTTCACTTAGCATCACACTCTCCAGTTCCATCCACGTTGCTACAAAAGGCCATATTTCATTTTTTCTCATTGCCACGTAGTATTCCATTGTGTATATAAACCACAATTTCTTTATCCATTCATCAGTTGATGGACATTTAGGCTCTTTCCATAATTTGGCTATTGTTGAGAGTGCTGCTATGAACATTGGGGTACAAGTGCCCCTATGCATCAGTACTCCTGTATCCCTTGGGTAGATTCCTAGCAGTGCTATTGCTGGGTCATAGGGTAGGTCTATTTTTAATTTTCTGAGGAACCTCCACACTGCTTTCCAGAGCGGCTGCACCAATTTGCATTCCCACCAACAGTGCAAGAGGGTTCCCGTTTCTCCACATCCTCTCCAGCATCTATAGTCTCCTGATTTGTTCATTTTGGCCACTCTGACTGGCGTGAGGTGATACCTGAGTGTGGTTTTGATTTGTATTTCCCTGATAAGGAGCGACGCTGAACATCTTTTCATGTGCCTGTTGGCCATCTGGATGTCTTCTTTAGAGAAGTGTCTATTCATGTTTTCTGCCCATTTCTTCACTGGGTTATTTGTTTTTCGGGTGTGGAGTTTGGTAGGCTCTTTATAGATTTTAGATACTAGCCCTTTGTCCGATATGTCATTTCCAAATATCTTTTCCCATTCCGTTGGTTGCCTTTTAGTTTTGTTGGTTGTTTCCTTTGCTGTGCAGAAGCTTTTTATCTTCATAAGGTCCCAGTACTTCACTTTTGCTTTTAATTCACTTGCCTTTGGGGATGTGTCGAGTAAGAGATTGCTACGGCTGAGGTCAGAGAGGTCTTTTCCTGCTTTCTCCTCTAAGGTTTGGATGGTTTCCTGTCTCACATTTAGGTCCTTTATCCATTTTGAGTTTATTTTTGTAAATGGTGTGAGAAAGTGGTCTAGTTTCAACCTTCTGCATGTTGCTGTCCAGTTCTCCCAGCACCATTTGTGAAAGAGGCTGTCTTTTTTCCATTGGATGTTCTTTCCTGCTTTGTCAAAGATGAGTTGGCCATACGTTTGTGGGTCTAGTTCTGGGGTTTCTATTCTATTCCATTGGTCTGTGTGTCTGTTTTTGTGCCAATACCATGCTGTCTTGATGATGACAGCTTTGTAGTAGAGGCTGAAGTCTGGGATTGTGATGCCTCCTGCTTTGGTCTTCTTCTTCAAAATTCCTTTGGCTATTCGGGGCCTTTTGTGGTTCCATATGAATTTTAGGATTGCTTGTTCTAGTTTCTAGAAGAATGCTGGTGCAATTTTGATTGGGATTGCATTGAATGTGTAGATAGCTTTGGGTAGTATTGACATTTTGACAATATTTATTTTTCCAATCCATGAGCAGGGAATGTCTTTCCATTTCTTTAAATCTTCTTCAATTACCTTCATAAGCTTTCTATAGTTTTCAGCATACAGATCCTTTACATCTTTGGTTAGATTTATTCCTAGGTATTTTATGCTTCTTGGTGCAATTGTGAATGGGATCAGTTTCTTTATTTGTCTTTCTGTAGCTTCATTGTTAGTGTATAAGAATGTAACTGATTTCTGTACATTGATTTTGTATCCTGCCACTTTGCTGAATTCATGTATCAGTTCTAGCAGACTTTTGGTGGAGTCTATCGGATTTTCCATGTATAATATCATGTCATCTGCAAAAAGCGAAAGCTTGACTTCATCTTTGCCAATTTTGATGCCTTTGATTTCCTTTTGTTGTCTGATTGCTGATGCTAGCACTTCCAGCACTATGTTAAACAACAGCGGTGAGAGTGGGCATCCCTGTCGTGTTCCTGATCTCAGGGAAAAAGCTCTCAGTTTTTCCCCGTTGAGGATGATGTTAGCTGTGGGCTTTTCATAAATGGCTTTTATGATCTTTAAGTATGTTCCTTCTATCCCGACTTTCTCAAGGGTTTTTATTAAGAAAGGGTGCTGGATTTTGTCAAAGGCCTTTTCTGCATCGATTGACAGGATCATATGGTTCTTCTCTTTTTTTTTGTTAATGTGATGTATCACGTTGATTGATTTGCGAATGTTGAACCAGCCCTGCATCCCAGGAATGAATCCCACTTGATCATGGTGAATAATTCTTTTTATATGCTGTTGAATTCGATTTGCTAGTATCTTATTAAGAATTTTGGCATCCATATTCATCAGGGATATTGGCCTGTAGTTCTCTTTTTTTACTGGGTCTCTGTCTGGTTTAGGAATCAAAGTAATACTGGCTTCATAGAATGAGTCTGGAAGTTTTCCTTCCCTTTCTATTTCTTGGAATAGCTTGAGAAGGATAGGTATTATCTCTGCTTTAAACGTCTGATAGAACTCCCCTGGGAAGCCATCTGGTCCTGGACTCTTATTTGTTGGGAGATTTTTGATAAGCGATTCAATTTCTTCGCTGGTTATGGGTCTGTTCAAGCTTTCTATTTCCTCCTGATTGAGTTTTGGAAGAGTGTGGGTGTTCAGGAATTTGTCCATTTCTTCCAGGTTGTCCAATTTGTTGGCATATAATTTTTCATAGTATTCCCTGATAATTGTTTGTATCTCTGAGGGATTGGTTGTAATAATTCCATTTTCATTCATGATTTTATTTATTTGGGTCATCTCCCTTTTCTTTTTGAGAACCTGGCTAGAGGTTTGTCAATTTTGTTTATTTTTTCAAAAAACCAACTCTTGGTTTCGTTGATCTGCTCTACAGTTTTTTTAGATTCTATATTGTTTATTTCTGCTCTGATCTTTATTATTTCTCTTCTTCTGCTGGGTTTAGGCTGCCTTTGCTGTTCTGCTTCTATTTCCTTTAGGTGTGCTGTTAGATTTTGTATTTGGGATTTTTCTTGTTTCTTGAGATAGGCCTGGATTGCAATGTATTTTCCTCTCAGGACTGCCTTCGCTGCGTCCCAAAGCGTTTGGATTGTTGTATTTTCATTTTCGTTTGTTTCCATATATTTTTTGATTTCTTCTCTAATTGCCTGGTTGACCCACTCATTCGTTAGTAGGGTGTTCTTTAACCTCCATGCTTTTGGAGGTTTTCCAGACTTTTTCCTGTGGTTGATTTCAAGCTTCATAGCATTGTGGTCTGAAAGTATGCATGGTATGATTTCAATTCTTGTAAACTTATGAAGGGCTGTTTTGTGACCCAGTATATGATCTATCTTGGAGAATGTTCCATGTGCACTCGAGAAGAAAGTATATTCTGTTGCTTTGGGATGCAGAGTTCTAAATATATCTGTCAAGTCCATCTGATCCAGTGTCTCATTCAGGGCCCTTGTTTCTTTATTGACCGTGTGTCTAGATGATCTATCCATTTCTGTAAGTGGGGTGTTAAAGTCCCCAGCAATTACCACATTCTTATCAATAAGGTTGCTTCTGTTTATGAGTAATTGTTTTATATATTTGGGGGCTCCGGTATTCGGCGCATAGACATTTATAATTGTTAGCTCTTCCTGATGGATAGACCCTGTAACTATTATATAATGTCCTTCTTCATCTCTTGTTACAGCCTTTAATTTAAAGTCTAGTTTGTCTGATATAAGTATGGCTACTCCAGCTTTCTTCTGGCTTCCAGTAGCATGATAAATAGTTCTCCATCCCCTCACTCTGAATCTAAAGGTGTCCTCAGGTCTAAAATGAGTCTCTTGTAGACAGCAAATAGATGGGTCTTGTTTTTTTATCCATTCTGATACCCTATGTCTTTTGGTTGGCGCATTTAATCCATTTACATTCAGTGTTATTATAGAAAGATACGGGTTTAGAGTCATTGTGATGTCTGTCTGTTTTATGCTTGTAGTGATGTCTCTGGTACTTTGTCTCACAGGGTCCCCCTTAGGATCTCTTGTAGGGCTGGTTTAGTGGTGACAAATTCCTTCAGTTTTTGTTTGTTTGGGAAGACCTTTATCTCTCCTTCTATTCTAAATGACAGACTTGCTGGATAAAGGATTCTTGGCTGCATATTTTTGCTGTCTAGCACCCTGAAAATCTCGTGCCAATTCTTTCTGGCCTGCCAAGTTTCAAAAGAGAGATCAGTCACGAGTCTTATAGGTCTCCCTTTATATGTGAGGGCACGTTTACCCCTTGCTGCTTTCAGAATTTTCTCTTTATCCTTGTATTTTGCCAGTTTCACTATAATATGTCGTGCAGAAGATCGATTCAAGTTCCGTCTGAAGGGAGTTCTTTGTGCCTCTTGGATTTCAATGCCTTTTTCCTTCCCCAGTTCAGGGAAGTTCTCAGCTATGATTTCTTCAAGTACCCCTTCAGCACCTTTCCCTCTCTCTTCCTCCTCTGGGATACCAATTATGCGTATATTATTTCTTTTTAGTGTATCACTTAGTTCTCTAATTTTCCCCTCATACTCCTGGATTTTTTTATCTCTCTTTTTCTCAGCTTCCTCTTTTTCCATAACTTTATCTTCTAGTTCACCTATTCTCTCCTCTGCCTCTTCCATCCGAGCCGTGGTGGTTTGCATTTTGTTTTCCATTTCCTTTAAAGCGTTTTTCAGCTCCTCGTGACTGTTCCTTAGTCCCCTGATGTCTGTAGCAAGAGATTCTCTGCTGTCCTGTATGCTGTTTTCCAGCCCAGCGATTAATTTTATGACTATTATTCTAAATTCACTTTCTGTTATATTATTTAAATCCTTTTTGATCAGCTCATTAGCTGTTGTTATTTCCTGGAGATTCTTCTGAGGGGAATTCTTCCGCTTGGTCATTTTGGATAGTCCCTGGTGTGGTGAGGGCCTGCAGGGCACTTCCCCTGTGCTGTGGTGTATAACTGGAGTTGGTGGGCGGGGCCGCAGTCCCACCTGATGTCTGCCCCCAGCCCACTGCTGGGGCCACAGTCAGACTGGTGTGTGCCTTCTCTTCCCCTCTCCTAGGGGCGGGATTCACTGTGGGGTGGCGTGGCCCGTCTGGGCTACTTGCACACTGCCAGGCTTGTGATGCTGGGGTCTGGCGTATTAGCTGGGGTGGGAAGGCAAGGTGCACGGCGGCAGGGGGGGGCAGGCTTAGCTCGCTTCTCCTTAGGTGATCCACTTCAGGAGGGGCCCTGTGGCAGCCGGAGGGAGTCAGATCGCTGCCGGAGGTTTGGCTCCGCAGAAGCACAGAGTTGGGTGTTCGCGCGGAGCGAGCGAGTTCCCTTGCAGGAACCGGTTCCCTTTGGGATTTTGGCTGGGGGATGGGCGGGGGAGATGGCGCTGGCGAGCGCCTTTGTTCCCCGCCAAACTGAGCTCTGTCGTCCGGGCGCTCAGCAGCTCACCCTCCCTTTGTCCTCCAGCCTTCCCGTTTTCCGAGCAGAGCTGTTAACTTATGACCTCCCAGACACTAAGTCGCGCTTGCTGTCGGAACACAGTCCGTCAGGCCCCTCCGCTTTTGCAAGCCGGACTCGGGGGCTCTGCTTGGCCGGCGAGCCGCCCCTCCGCCCCGGCTCCCTCCCGCCAGTCCGTGGAGCGCGCACCGCCTCGCCGCCCTTCCTACCCTCTTCCGTGGGCCTCTCGTCTGCACTTGGGTCCGGTGACTCTGTTTTGCTAATCCTCTGGCGGTTTTCTGGGTTATTTAGGCAGGTGTAGGTGGAATCTAAGTGATCAGCAGGACGCGCGGTGAGCCCAGCGTCCTCCTACGCCGCCATCTTCTCTCTTAACTCTTTATAATTACTTCTTTCTAATAACATCACCCCTGTCACAAACACAAACAATATACATAAGAATGTTCTTCCTCACACACACACACACATACACACACACACACACACACACACACACACATCTTGAATGCTTAAAAAAAGTTTAGAGCAATATAAGTGGAACTTACCTAATAATTCTTCAGCCAGGAAGAAGAATTTGAGCCAAATTCTGAAGGATGATTTGAATAGATGGAAAAGAACATACATTACAATGTAGAGGATAAAATAAACCTCACATTTTGAAGAAAGTTATGTCTAACCAAGACGAGGTAAAATTTTGGGGGAACAGTTAAAGGGAAGATTGATTAGAAAAACACAGGGCAAGACTCTGGAAGGCTTTATGGCTAAGGAATAGAGACTATAACTGACAATGGGGAGCCACTGAGAGTTTGTGTACTGTAAAATGACAGGTTAAGAACATTATGTCAGAATAATTATTTTAGTATTTTCTTATTTATGGTTTATAAATATTCCAGTACCTGCTTTACTTTTCATTTTCTAAACTTATTGATATCCTTGTATGTCTCCTAATATAGAACTCCAAACAGAGCTTCAAATTTGCTCATATTCTGATAGCCTGAGATAATGACTACAGTGTTCAATATATTTTAAATCCATGTTTCAGATTGAACAGTTTGAACTCCAACTTAAGGAAGATGGAGCTTCTTGATTATTATAGAAAGTAAATGTAATGACTTTTTCAGTTGCAACCATGAGAGCTTAATTTTTTCAGTAATAAGTGCATCTATAAAAATATTAAAGAGATTGAAGAAAAAGATGTGTTTGAAAAAAATGAATTACTGAAAAAAATTAAATTGTTATGACTAAAATATTAAGTGTACAAAGTCATTTCAAGAAACGTAGAGATTCAAGCCTAAGGAATTTACTCAGATTGGCAAGATGTCATATTTATTTTTTGATACTTATTCAACTCTTATTTTGCACATTTGACTTGTTTGAATTATTAAATGACTGTGTTATGTTCTAGTTTTATAGTATTCTGCCATATTCCAATTTCATGTGCATATTCTGTATGTGCACTATTAGACTCCTTTTCTAATATATGATTAATAGTGTCTAGTTATCAATATTTAATGAATTGCTAGCAGAAGGAGAGTGTTGAAAAATTAACAGGAGACTAGATAGGGTCCTCTAACTAAAATGACTACTAATTCTACTTGCCTTTTCATTGAAACTAAGCTTGCATAAAAGTAAAAGTTTCCTACATTTTTGGTTTGATGGCCCTGGAATATATTAGCCAAGTTAGACTTCCTCATCTTATGTGAAACAGAACTAAAATTGGACTTCCTTTTCTGGGCTATTATTATAAATCCTGTGAAGCTATCAAATTCTTTCCAACTGTCAAATGTATTATTCTTGTTAACGTGACAACCTTTGCTCTAAAGATCATAGATAAACTAAATTGTTAATAGTCTTGAGCTCTGAATAAAGGAGATAATGCCAGGATTGAATAAGCCAGGCATAGTGAGAAATATATTGGGTCAGCAACTAAGGCTTAAATATCCCTGTAGGAGGAAACTTGGAATCTATCCAGCCAAACACACTTGCTAAAATTAATATCATAATGTAGCTCTACACCAAAGACTACAGGAATATGATGTAGGAATCATCAGATCATGTTTTCTGAGAAACAATATACAATATCTATGCAGGAGAACCTTTTCGCTGGACTGGGGATAAATGGCTGTTTTACATTTTAAATCTATGTACAATGTTGGTGAGATTGTAAATTGATATGGCTATTGTGGAAAATAGTATGGAGATTCCTCAAAATAAAAATGGAGCTAACATATAATTCAGAAATCTTACTTCGGGGTACATACCAAAACAATTAAAAGCAGGTTGTTGATGAGACATGTACACACACATGTTCATAGAATCACTATTCATAATAGGCAAAATATGTAAACAAACTAAATGTCCATCAATGAATGAAAGAATAAAGAAAATGTGGAATACAAATACAATAAAATATTATTCAGCCCCCCCAAAAAGGAAGGAAAACCTGCCACTGGTGACAACATGGATGAATCAAGGGCACATTACACTAAGTGAAATAAGTCAGATAGAGTAAGAAGTACACCATATGATCTTACTTATATGTGGAATCTTAAAAAGTTGAACTGATAAAATTAGGGTGTATTACAGTGGTTGCCAGGGGCTGAGGAATGAGAGACATGGGGAAATTTTGGCTACAGGGCACAAACTTTCAGTTACAAAATAAATAATTTCAGGAGATCTAATGCATAGCATGGTACTATAGTTAATAATAATTTTTTCATACTTAAGATTTACTAAGAAAGTATATCTTAAGTGTTCTCACCACATAAAAAATGGTATGAGGAAATGGATATGTTAATTAGCTTGATAGTATTAATCATTTCACACTACATATCAAAACATCGGATTGTATACTTTAAATATATACAATGTGTATTTGTCCATCATACCTCAGTAAAGCAGGAAAAAATGAAATAAAACATTTCTTTCTTCTCTGCTCTATCTTTTCCCAGGATATCTATACTTTTGAAAATATTTTTCCTAACTCTGAAGGTTAAGATAAGTGATTTCAATAAACATAGGGTATTTGCTCTAAAATTTGTAACCATATTGATTTTCAGGCTTTTATCCAAGGAATAAATATCACTATAGACACAGGTTGCATATTCTGAACACTAAAGTTTACTCTAAGAGATTTCATCATGTGCAGGGTAAAAATGTGATTAGCCCAAGAATATTGTGAATGTGGTCACCATCCAAGTTCCTCCAACCTGAAGGCATGCTGTATACATCTGCTATATATTTTAGTATATTTTATTAATACATGGACATTTCTTAACTATTTTTTACTAAATATAAGTGACATTACATTCTGAATTTTTTTAAATAAAACGTTGGAGTCCATGTTAGTGAAACACTACAATTAATTGAAGATAAACCTGTGCATGTAAATTATATGCTACTCTCTTTTTATGCTGTACTTGTTAATTGTGATCTCGTACTTAATATATTAGATTTAAAAATAATTTCAAGGAAATTTAATGTGATGTACATCTTCCTGTCTGTGTGTGTCTATCTCTGTGTGTACATGGATACATGCATATGTATCTGCATAAGATACAAAAAGAGTGATAGATGAATGTAATATACAATGAAAGAAGGAAGAGCAATGCATGTTCCTATCCACACAATACAAATACTTTAACAAAAATAGATCCTAAGAGTTTATACTATATAATCTGTTATCCAGATTATACTTATATTACTTACATATTTTTCACTTTTAATTTATTTTATTTTTTTTCAATATATGAAGTTTATTGTCAAATTGGTTTCCATACAACACCCAGTGCTCATCCCAAAAGGTGCCCTCCTCAATACCCATCACCCACCATCCCACCCCCCATCAACCCTCAGTTTGTACTGAGTTTTTAAGAGTCTCTTATGCTTTGGCTCTCTCCCACTCTAACCTCTTTTTTTTTTCCTTCCCCTCCCCCATGGGTTTCTGTTAAGTTTCTCAGGATCCACATAAGAGTGAAAACATATGGCATCGGTCTTTCTCTGTATGGCTTATTTCACTTAACATAACACTCTCCAGTTCCATCCATATTGCTACATAGGGCCATATTTCATTCTTTCTCATTGCCATGTAGTATTCCATTGTGTATATAAACCACAATTTCTTTATCCATTTATCAGTTGATGGACATTAAGGCTCTTTCCATAATTTGGCTATTGTTGAGAGTGCTGCTATAAACATTGGGGTACAAGTGCCCCTATGCATCAGTACTCCTGTATTCCTTGGGTAAATTCCTAGCAGTGCTATTGCTGGGTCATAGGGTAGGTCTATTTTCAATTTTCTGAGGAACCTCCACACTGCTTTCCAGAGCGGCTGCACCAATTTGCATTCCCACCAACAGTGCAAGAGGGTTCCCGTTTCTCCACATCCTCTCCAGCATCTATAGTCTCCTGATTTGTTCATTTTGGCCACTCTGACTGGCGTGAGGTGATACCTGAGTGTGGTTTTGATTTGTATTTCCCTGATAAGGAGCGACGCTGAACATCTTTTCATGTGCCTGTTGGCCATCTGGATGTCTTCTTTAGAGAAGTGTCTATTCATGTTTTCTGCCCATTTCTTCACTGGGTTATTTGTTTTTCGGGTGTGGAGTTTGGTGAGCTCTTTATAGATTTTAGATACTAGCCCTTTGTCCGATATGCCATTTGCAAATATCTTTTCCCATTCCGTTGGTTGCCTTTTAGTTTTGTTGGTTGTTTCCTTTGCTGTGCAGAAGCTTTTTATCTTCATAAGGTCCCAGTACTTCACTTTTGCTTTTAATTCACTTGCCTTTGGGGATGTGTCGAGTAAGAGATTGCTACGGCTGAGGTCAGAGAGGTCTTTTCCTGCTTTCTCCTCTAAGGTTTGGATGGTTTCCTGTCTCACATTTAGGTCCTTTATCCATTTTGAGTTTATTTTTGTAAATGGTGTGAGAAAGTGGTCTAGTTTCAACCTTCTGCATGTTGCTGTCCAGTTCTCCCAGCACCATTTGTTAAAGAGGCTGTCTTTTTCCCATTGGATGTTCTTTCCTGCTTTGTCAAAGATGAGTTGGCCATACGTTTGTGGGTCTAGTTCTGGGGTTTCTATTCTATTCCATTGGTCTGTGTGTCTGTTTTTGTGCCAATACCATGCTGTCTTGATGATGACAGCTTTGTAGTAGAGGCTGAAGTCTGGGATTGTGATGCCTCCTGCTTTGGTCTTCTTCTTCAAAATTCCTTTGGCTATTTGGGGCCTTTTGTGATTCCATATGAGTTTTAGGATTGCTTGTTCTAGTTTCTAGAAGAATGCTGGTGCAATTTTGATTGGGATTGCATTGAATGTGTAGATAGCTTTGGGTAGTATTGACATTTTGACAATATTTATTTTTCCAATCCATGAGCAGGGAATGTCTTTCCATTTCTTTAAATCTTCTTCAATTACCTTCATAAGCTTTCTATAGTTTTCAGCATACAGATCCTTTACATCTTTGGTTAGATTTATTCCTAGGTATTTTATGCTTCTTGGTGCAATTGTGAATGGGATCAGTTTCTTTATTTGTCTTTCTGTTGCTTCATTGTTAGTGTATAAGAATGCAACTGATTTCTGTACATTGATTTTCTATCCTGCAACTTTGCTGAATTCATGTATCAGTTCTAGCAGACTTTTGGTGGAGTCTATCGGATTTTCCATGTATAATATCATGTCATCTGCAAAAAGCGAAAGCTTGACTTCATCTTTGCCAATTTTGATGCCTTTGATTTCCTTTTGTTGTCTGATTGCTGATGCTAGAACTTCCAACACTATGTTAAACAACAGCGGTGAGAGTGGGCATCCCTGTCGTGTTCCTGATCTCAGGGAAAACACTCTCAGTTTTTCCCCGTTGAGGATGATGTTAGCTGTGGGCTTTTCATAAATGGCTTTTATGATCTTTAAGTATGTTCCTTCTATCCCGACTTTCTCAAGGGTTTTTATTAAGAAAGGGGGCTGGATTTTGTCAAAGGCCTTTTCTGCATCGATTGACAGGATCATATGGTTCTTCTCTTTTTTTTGTTAATGTGATGTATCACGTTGATTGATTTGCGAATGTTGAACCAGCCCTGCATCCCAGGAATGAATCCCACTTGATCATGGTGAATAATTCTTTTTATATGCCATTGAATTCGATTTGCTAGTATCTTATTGAGAATTTTTGCATCCATATTCATCAGGGATATTGGCCTGTAGTTCTCTTTTTTTACTGGGTGTTTCTGTGCTTTAGGAACAAAGTAATACTGGCTTCATAGAATGAGTCTGGAAGTTTTCCTTCCCTTTCTATTTCTTGGAATAGCTTGAGAAGGATAGGTATTTTCTCTGTTTTAAATGTCTGGTAGAACTCCCGTGGGAAGCCATCTGGTCCTGGAGTCTTATTTGTTGGGAGATTTTTGATGACTGATTCAATTTCTTCGCTGGTTATGGGTCTGTTCAAGCTTTCTATTTCCTCTGGATTGTCTTTTGGAAGTGTGTGGGTGTTTAGGAATTTGTCCATTTCTTCCAGGTTGTCCAGTTTGTTGGCATGTAATTTTTCATAGTATTCCCTGAAAATTGCAAATGCTTTGGGATGCAGCGAAGGCGGTCCTGAGAGGAAAATACATTGCAATCCAAGCTTATCTCAAGAAACAAGAAAAATCCCAAATACAAAATCTAACAGCACACATAAAGGAAATAGAAGCAGAACAGCAAAGACTGCCTAAATCCAGCAGAAGAAGAGAAATAATAAATATCAGGGCAGAAATAAATGATATAGAATCTAAAAATCTGTAGGGCAGATCAACGAAATCAAGAGTTAGTTTTTTGAAAAAATAAACAAAGTTGATAAATCTCTAGCCAGGCTTCTCAAAAAGAAAAGGGAGATGACCCAAATAGATAAAATCATGAATGAAAATGAATTATTACAACCAATCCCTCAGAGATACTTACATATTTTTTGCACCAGGCACTATTCTAAGTAAACAATTTACCTGCAGACCTTAGCTTATTTCTAGCAATACATTTATAATACATAATATTTTTTCACCCAATTTAAAGACAAGAAATTTGAAAAATAAGGAGTTTGTCTAACTCATCCAATACTATTTACTTAAAAAACATTGGAACCAGAATTTGAACCTAAGAAGTTTCAGCCTAGGGTTCATGAGTGCTTCTCCAGTGCTTTTGCCTCACCCACTCCTTTTCTGTTATTGAATTTATCAAAAATTTCATTATGTTCTTATCCCCCAAAAGTGTAGAAATTTTCCATTTTATTTCTTTTATTTTGGTGGTTATTTTATAGGCTTACATGTGCATCTTGCTTAAGAAATCCAAATTAATTCAGATTTCAATTATGTTCAGTTTCAATATAAGAGATTTAAAGCACTTTATTCTAAAATTGTATTCTCCTTAACTTCACTTAACATTATAGTTGTCTAGTATTTTATCATCACTTATTTTTTGTAGTACATCAAACAAATTTCAACTTTATTTTTAAAACTCCCCATATTAGTCACTGTTGTGACTATATAGCCAATGCTTATATAGATTTAGCAATATGCTAAATAATTTCATTTTCACTGTTGCTTCTTTTTTATAAAATAGATTTATTGAGATGCAAATAACATATGATAAAACTCAACAATTTAAACTGTATAATACCGTAATTTGGGTATATTCACAAATCCATGCAATCATGACCACAATCAATAATGAGAGAATATTTCTGATACCCTGAAAAGGTATAAAGGTATGATTTTTACCAGCCAACTCACCATACTATACTTCCCAGATCTAAGCATCACTAATCTACTCTCTTTTTCTATAGATTGGACTATTATGGCCACTTTGTATACAAAGAATAATACAATATACATTTTTTGTGTCTGACTTGTTTTATTTAGCATAATATTTTAAATGTTAATCCATGTTGTAGAATATATCAGTATTTCATTCCCTATTGTTGTGGAATTATGCTTTATTGTAGAATTACCCATTGTTGCTGAATTCCATTACATGGATATTTCCAGTCATCATGTGATGCACACTGATGTCGTTGCCACTTTTGGCTATTTTGAATAATGCTGCTAGAAATATTTATGTACAAGTTTTGTGTGTTTGTGTGTGTGTGTGTGAGCATATGCTTTCATTTATCCTAGGTAGATGCTTATGCATGGAAATTCTCAGTCCTTTGGGATCTTTGTAATAATTTTTTTAAGAAACTACCAAAACTGTTTTCCAAATTGTTTGCATTATTCACATTCCTGTCAATATATACGAGGGTTCCAATTTTTCCATATCCTTAACAGCACTAGATCTTGTCTGTTTTTTTTCCCTAGCCACCATCGTATGTAAGAAGTGTCTTCTCTTTGTGCTCTTTATTTACCTTTTCCTAATGACTAATGACATAAAAAAAACTTTTCATGATCTTTTTGATCATCTGTATATCTTCTTTGAAAGAAATATTTAGTCAGACTTTTGATTACTTTTAACTGTTTTTTTTATTTTTATTATTGCATTGTCAGAGTTTTTTTTAAATATCACCTACATACTATTTCTTTATCAGATATATGATTTTCATATATTCACCCAACTGAGATTTCATAGGGATTGCACTGAATTATTAGATCAATTTGGAGAGTATTGACATATTAACTTTTATAATCGAGGAACATGGGATAATTCTCTATTTATTGTAGTCTTTATTTTTTCTCAAATATGGTTTCTGGTTTTCAGAAACAAACTTTCCAATGTTGTTTATATTTATTTTAAATTATTTTGTTATTTTTGTTGATATTCTAAGTTGAATTATTTTATTAATTTCATTTTCAGATTGTTCATGCTAGTGTGTGGAATTACAATAGAATTTTTTGAGAGAGAGAGAGAGTGGGGAGGGACAAAGGGAGAAGGAGAGAGATAATCCTAAGCAGGCTCCATGCCTAGCATGGAGCCTGATGTGTGGCTTGATCTCATGACCATGAGATCATAACTTGAGCTGAAATCAAGAGTCGAATGCTTAATTGACTGAGTCACCCAGGTGCCCCATACTAGATTTTTGTTTGTTGATCTTATATCCTGAAACCTTGATTCATCTGTCAGTTATAATAGTTTTTAGCGGTTTCCTTGAGCTTCTGTGCATACAAAACCATGCCATCTGCAAATACAGATTTACTTCTTCATGTCCAATATGGTTGCTTTTTAGTTCATTTTATTGCCTATTCCCATGACTAAGACATTAAATACAAGGCTGAATATATGTGGGCAGAACACACATCCTTTTTGTAAGATATCTGGCATAGAATAAGATGTTAGCTGTGGAATAATATCCTTTGATGACCACTTTCAGGTTGAAGGAGTTCACCTATTTCAGGTTTGTTGAATTTTTATCATGAAATTGTGTTGGCTATGGTAAAATGTTTTCTATTATCTCTGACATGACAGTGTAGGTATTGTCTTTTATTCTATTAATATAGTTTATTATAACATAATATTTTGTGTTAACCTTAACTTCCTGAGATTAATACCACTTAATGATGTCATACAGTTATTTTTATATGATGCTAGACTCAGTGTTCTAATATTTTGCTGTGGATATTGGCATCTATACTCATGAGATACATATTAGTATGCTATTTTCTTGTGGTCTCATTGTTTGGATTTTATATCATGGAAATATTGGCCTCATAGAATCAGTTAAGAAGTGTTTTATCATCTTTATTTTTGGAAGAGTCTGTGAAAAATGGGTGTTATTTTCCTAAAATTTAGTAGAATTCACTAGTGAAGGCATCCAGGAATTATGTGAAATTTTGGATTGCTAATTAATCTTATTATGGTTATAGGTCAATTTATTTTTGTATTTCTCCTTTTGTCAGTTTTACTTTTCAATTGTTTCTTTGTAGGAATTTGTCCATTAACTGAAAGTTATATAATTTGTTACCATAAGTTACTTGTAGTATTCAGTTAAAAACTGTTGTGTTCATAAGCTTGGTTGTGATGGTCACTTTTTTTTTTCCTCCAGAGTTTAGTAGTTTTAGCCTTTTAATTCTTGTCTAGAGATATGTTACTTTATTAATCATTCAAAGAACCAAATTTTCTTTTTCTTTTTCTTTTTTTTTAATTTGAGTATAGTTCACATACAAAGTTACATTCGTTTCAAATGTATAATATATTTATTTAAGTTCTCTTTACATTATGTTGTTGTCACAAGTGTAGCTACCATCTTTCATCATATACCACTGCTAAAATATCATTGACTATATTCCCTATGTTGTGCCTTTTATTTCCATGAATTGTTCAATCCATAACTGGTAGACTGTATCTCCAATTCCCCTCACCCATTTTCCTCACCCCCTAACCCCTCTTCCCTCTGGAAACCATCATTTTGATCTTTATATTTACAGATCTGATTATGCTTTTTGTTTATTTATTATTTTTTTCAGATTTCATATGAGTTAAATTACATGATATATTTTTTCAGTCTGAATTATTTAATTTGGCATATTACCCTTTAGGTCCATGCATGTTGTTGCAAATGACAAGATATCATTCTTTATATGGCTGCATAATATTCCATTTTATATAAGACTTCTTCCTTATCCATTCATCTATTGATCAGCATTTACATTGCTTCCATATCTTGGTTATTGTCAATAATGCTGCAGTAAACACGGAAGACATATCTCTTTTTGGATTAGTGTTTGTATTTCACCAGGAAAACTGGATAGCTACATGAAAAGTAATAAAAGTGGACCCCTGTGTAACAACATACACAAAAATAAACTCAAAATGGATTAAATACTTAAAAATTATATAAGAGAACACAAGCAGTAATGTCTCTGACACCAGGAAGAGCGAAATTTTTCCAGATAGGTTCTCTAAGTCAAGGGATGAAAGCAAAACTAAAATATTGGGCTACAATTAAAATATAAAATTTTGTACAGTGAAGGAAACCATCAACAAAACAAAAAGCCTTCTGAATGATGATATTTGCCAATAATACATCTGGTAATGGGCTACTATCCAAAATATATGAATAGCATGTACAAATCAACACTAAAGACTATGATTAAAAAATAGGCAGACAACCCTAGCAGACTTTTTTTTTTCTGAATAAAACATACAAATGGCCAACAGACACATGAAAAGATGCTCAACATCACTCATTATCAGGGAAATGCTAATCAAAACCACAATGAGCTATCACCTTACACCTGTCACAATGGTTAAAATAAAAAATTTTTTTAAAAAGACAAGAAATAGCAACTGTTGGTGAGGATGTGGAAATAAAAGAAACCCTTATGCATTATTGTTGGAAATGTAAATTGGTAAGCCCGCTGTGGGAAACAGTATGGAAATTCCTCAAAAACTTAAAAATAAAAATACCTGTGGTCCTTTAACTCCACTACTAAATATTTACCCAGAGAACCAAATTTTAATTTTATTCATTCTATTGTTTTCTTAATCTCTGCTCCATTTATTTCCACTCTAGTTTTTGAAATTTCCTTCCTTCTGCTTCAGTTGGGTTTAGTGTTCTCCTTTCACCTAAAGTGGAAAGACAAGTTTTAAATTTACTGTCATTTTAAAGGTAAGCTGTAACATTTTAAAATGCAGCCCTAACTTTTCCTATAAGCATTACTTTAACTCTATCCCATATGCTATTGTATGTTGTGTCGACATTTTAATTCCTTTCAATACATTTCCTCCTTTTTTTTTTTAATTTTTTTTCAACGTTTTTTATTTATTTTTGGGACAGAGAGAGACAGAGCATGAACGGAGGAGGGGCAGAGAGAGAGGGAGACACAGAGTCGGAAACAGGCTCCAGGCTCCGAGCCATCAGCCCAGAGCCTGACGCGGGACTCGAACTCACGGACCGCGAGATCGTGACCTGGCTGAAGTCGGACGCTTAACCGACTGCGCCACCCAGGCGCCCCCATTTCCTCCTTTTTGTTAGCAAATTCTTCTTTGACTCATTGATTATTTAGGGTTGTATGACTTATTTTTAACATCTTTGTTATTTTTCTATATATTTATCTTACTAATTTCTTCTTTTATTTTTTAATGTTTATTTATTGTTGAGAAGGAGAGCATGAGTGGGGGAGGGGCAGAGAAAGAGGGAGGCACAGAATCTGAAGCAGGCTCCAGGCTCTGAGCTGTCGGTGCAGAGCCCAATGCGGGGCTCAAACCCACCAACCATGAGATCATGACCTGAGCTGAAGTTGGACACTCAATTGACTGAGCCACCCAGGTGCCCCTATCTTACTAATTTCTAATTTTACTCTATTGTGATTGTAGAACATATTTGTTATGATTTCAATCATACAATTTAAATTAACAGTTTTATACCCCACTGCATGATATTTTCTGAAACATGTTACATATACACTTCAAAAAAATGTGTATTCTCCTCTTAGTAGGAGGAATTTTCCATAGATGTCTATTAGGTATAACTGCTTTTTGGTGTCTTTGAGGTCTGTTTCCCTGCTGATGTTTTGCTTCATGCATTTTGGATCCCTGTTGTTTGGTGCTGTATTAGTTTCCTAGGGTTGTCATAACAAAATATCATAGGCCCTAAGACTTAAACAAAATGAATTTATTATTTTGGAGGCAATATTTGTTTTTTCTAATGGTCATGGTGTATGAATCTAATCCTGGCCTCACTCCTTGGCTTGTAAATGGATGTTTTCTTCCAACATCTTCTTTCTGTCTGTGTCTGTGTCCAAATTCATTTTATTTTTTATAAGATCAGCAGTCCTATGGTATTAGGGCCAAAATTAATGACATAATTTTAACTTTATTGCCTCTTTAACAAATATTTCATCATATATGGCTACATTCTGAGATATTGGAGGTCAGGACTATAGCATATGAACTTTTGAGGGGATGCAATTTAGCACATAAAAGGTGCATTTGCATTTATAATTCTTATGTACTCAATTAATTGACCATTTATGATTACAAATGCCCCTATCAGTCTCTAGCAACAATTTGTGTCTTAAGTCTATTTTCTTTGATATTACTATAACCACTCCTACACTTTGTTGACTACAGCTTGCATGGTAAGGCAGTCTCTGACTTTTTATGGCAAAACTATTTGAGTCTTTCTGGATTGAATATACCATATGGGTAGATTTTTAAAAAAAAAAAATTATTCTGCCAATCTCTGCCTTTAGGTTGATGCTTTTAATGCATTTATATTTATTGTAGTTCCTCATATGATAGGGCTTAAGTCTAATATTTTTTTATTTATTTTCTATATATCATGTCTATTTGTTATTCTGTTCATCTATTGTTCCTTCTTTTGTTTTAATAGATGTTTTCTAGTATACCGTTTTAATTCCTTTTGATTTTTCCCCTGTGATTTTTAAATTATATTTTGTAATTATTTTCTTACTAGTTGTGCTGGGGATTATAGTTAAGTTTTTCCTGTATAAGAATCTATTTTGGATGGATAACAACTTAAATGCAAAGATGTACAAAAAGTTTGTTCTATATAGCTCCAATCACTCTTTTCTTTCTTTGATTACTATCATAAACATTATATGTTTATACATTGTATGACGAACACTGGTTAATAACCATTGCTTTATGAAATTATTTTATAATGCACATAAGGGACAAAAGTATTACAAACAAAAACTATGTTTATGTTCTCTTTTAAATTTAGCTATGGAAATACTTTTATGTTAAGATAACATATCATTTTTCATTTAAAATATTTTCTAAAGTTTTTATTTAATTTCCAGGTAGTTAATACACTGTATAATATTAGTTTCAATCGTATAATATAGTGATTCAACACTTCCATAAAACACATGGTACTCATTACAAGTGCACTCCTTATTTCCAATCACCTATTTAAACTATCAGCCCTACACACCTCCACTCTGGTAATTCATCACTTTGCTCTCTATAGTAAAGAGTCTGTTTCTTGGTTTGCCTCTGTCTCTCTTTTTGCATTTGCTCTTTTGTTATATTTCTAAAAAATCTACATATGAATAAAATCATCAGGTATTTGTCTTTCTCTCACTGACTTATTCCACTTGTCAAAATATTGTCTCACTCTATCCATGCCATTGCAAATGGCTAGAGTTCATTCCTTTTTATGGCTAAATAATATTCCATCATATATGTATACTGCATCTTTCTTTTCCATATATCAGTTGGTGAGCACTTGGGATCACTCCATAATTTGGTTATTGTAGATAGTTCTGCTATAAAAATTAGGTTGCATGTATCCATTCAAATTAGTTTTGTATTCCTTGGGTAAATACCTAGTAGAATGATCGGTGGATTTTAAGGTATTGTAATTTTAACTTTTTGAGGATCCTCCATGCAGTTTTCCACATTGACTGCCCCAGTTGGCATACCCACCAATCGTGCAAGAGTATTCCCCTTTCTCCACATCCTCACCAACACCTGACGTTTCTTACATTGTTGATTTTAGCTATTCTGCCAGGTGTGAGGTGATGTCTCATTGTCGTTTTGAATTGCATATCCCTGAGGAAGAATCATGTTGAACATCTTTTCATGTGTCTGTTGGCCATCTGTATCTCATCTTTGGAAAAAATGTCTATTCACTTCTGCCCACTTTTTTTTTAACGTTTATTTATTTCTGAGAGAAAGAGACAGAGGGTGAGGGGGAGAGGAGCATAGAGAAGGAGACACAGAATCAGAAGCAGGCTCCAGGCTCTGAGCTGTCAGCACACAGCCCAACGCAGGGCTCGAACTCATGAACCGTGAGATCATGACCTGAGCTGAAGTTGGACGCTCAACCGACTGAGCCACCCAGGTGCCCTTCACTTCTGCCCACTTTTTTATTGTATTATTTGATTTTGGGTGTTGTGTTTCACAATTTCTTTATATAATTTAAAGATTATCCCTTTATCAGACAAGTCACTGCACATGTGACCTGTCTCCCATTCCATAGGTTGCATTTTAGGTTTGTTGATTATTTCCTTCACTGTGCACAAGCTTTTTATTTTGAGGTAGTCCCAACTGTTGAATTTTGCTTTTAGTTCCCTTGCCTCAGGAGACATATCCAGTAAGAACTTGCGACAGCTGATCTCAAAGAAGTTACTATCTCTGTTCTCCTCTAGAATTTATATGGTTTCATTGTTCACATTTAGGTCTTTCATCCATGTTTAAATTCTTTTTGTGTATGGTATAACAGACTATACCAGACTGGTCCAGATTAATTCTGTTGAATCTTGCTGTCCTGTTTTCTCAAAAACATTTGTTGAAAAAAATACTTTACTCATATTGAATATTATTCCCTTCTTTGTCAAAGATTAATTGAACATATAATTGTGATTTCATTTCTTGGTTTTCTACTCTGTTCCATTGATCTAAGTGTCTATTTTTGTGCCAGTACCATAATGTTTTGATCATTATAGCTTTGTACTATAACTTTTTTAAAAAATATACTTTATTTTGAAATTGGTTTCCATAGAACACACAGTGCACATCCCAACAAGTGCTCTCCTCAATGCCAATCACCTAGTTTTCCATCTTCCCCACCTTCCATCAATCCTCAGTTTGTTCTCAGTGCCCAAGAGTCTCTTATTGTTTGCCTCTCTCCCTCTCTGTTTGTAACTTGTTTTCCCTTCCCCTCCCCCATAGTCTTCTGTTACATTTGTCAAGATCCACCTATGAGTGAAAACATATGGTATCTGTCTTTCTCTACCTGGCTTGTTTCACTTAGCATAATACCCTCCAGTTCCATCCACATTGCTGCAAATGGCCAGATTTCATTCTTTCTCATTTCCAAGTAGTATTCCATTGTATACATAAACCAGATTTTCTTTATCAATTTGTCAGTTGTTGGACACTTAGGCTATTTCCATAATTTGGCTATTATTGAAAATGCTACTATAAATATTGGAGTATATGTGCCCCTATGCATAAGCAGTCCTGTATCCTTTGGGTAGATTATTACCAGTGCTATTGATGGGTCATAGGGTAGATCTATTTTTAACTTTTTGAGGAACCTCCACACTGTTTTCCAGGGTGGCTGCATCAGTTTTCATTCCCACCAACAGTACAAGAGGTTCCCGTTTCTCCACATCCTCTCCAGCATCTATAGTCTCCTGATTTGTTCATTTTAGCCACTGTGACTGGTGTGAAGTGGTATCTCAGTGTGGTTTTGATTTGTATTTCCCTGATGAGGAATGACCTTGAGCATCCTTTCATGTGTCTGTTGGCCATCTGGATGTCTTCTTTGGAAAAGTGTCTATTCATGTCTTCAGCCCAGTTCTTCACTGGATTATTTGTTTTTCAGAAGTGGAGTTTGGTGAGTTCTTTACAGATTTTAGATACTAGCTCTTTATCCAATATGTCATTTGCAAATATGTTTTCTCATTCCGTCGGTTGTGTTTTAGTTTTGTTGATTGTTTCCTTTGCTGTGCAGAAGCTTTTCATCTTCATGAGGTACAAATAGTTCATTTTTGCTTTTAATTCCCTTGCCTTTGGAGATGTGTTGAGTAAGAAATTGCTGCAGCTGAGGTCAAAGAGGTTTTTTCCTGCCTTCTCCTTTAGGGTTTTAATGGTTTCCTGTCCCACATTCAGGTCTTTCATCCATTTTGAGTTTATTTTTGTGACTGGTGTAAGAAAGTGGTTTAGTTCCATTCTTCTGCATGTTGCTGTCCAGTTCTCCCAGCACCATTTGTTAGAGACTGTCTTTTTTCCATTGGATATTCTTTCCTGCTTTGTCAAACATTACTTGGCCATATATTTGTGGGTCAAATTCTAGGTTATATATTCTATTCCATTGGTCTATGTGTCTGTTTTTGTGCCAATACCATAATGTGTAGATGATTACAGCTTTGTAGTAGAGGCTAAAGTCTGGGATTGTGATGTCTTCCGCTTTGGTTTTCTTCTTCAATATTACTTTGGCTATTCGGGGTCTTTTGTGTTTCCATACAAATTTTAGGATTGCTTGTTGTAGCTTCAAGAAGAATGCTGGTGCAATTTTGATTGGGATTGCATTGAATGTGTAGATAGTTTTGGGTAGTATTCACATTTTAACAATATTCTTCCAATTCATGAGCATGGAACGTTTTTCTTTTTCTTTGTATTTTCTTCATTTCCCTTCATAAACTTTCAGTAGTTTTCAGCTTACAGATCTATGACATTTTGGGATAGGTTTATTCATAGGTATTTTATGGTTCTTGGTGCAATTGTGAATGGGATCAGTTTCTTTCTTTGTCTTTTTGTGTTTCCTTATTGGTGTATAAAAATGCAACTGATTTCTGTACATTAATTGTGTACCCTGTGACTTTACTGAATTCATGTATCAGTTCTAGCAGACTTTTGGAGGAATCTTTTGGGTTTTCCATGTAGAGTATCATGCCATCTGAGAAAAGTGAAATTTTGACTTCACGTTTGCTAATTTTGATGTCTTTTACTTCCTTTTGTTGTCTGATTCCTGATGCCAGGACTTCCAATACTATGTTAAACAAGGGTGGTGAAAGTGGGCATCCCTGTCATGTTCCTGATCTCAGGGGGAAAGCTCTCAGTTTTCCCCATTGAGGATGATATTAGCTCTGGGCTTTTCATAAATGGCCTCTATGATGTTTAAGTATGTTGCTTGTATCATGACTTTCATAAGGGTTTTCATCAAGAAAGTTTGCTGTATTTTGTCAAATTTTTTTATGCATCTATTGACAGGACCATATGGTTCTTACATTTTCTTTTGTTAATGTGATGTATCACACTGATTGATTTGTAAATATTGAACCATCCCAGCAGCCCAGGAATGAGTGCCACTTGATCATGGTGAATAATACTTCGTATATGCTGTTTATTTCTACTTGATTGTATCTTGTGGAGAATTTTTGCATCCACATTCGTCAGGGACATTGGCCTGTAGTTCTATTTTTTTGATGGGTCTTTGTCTGGTTTGGGAATCAAAGTAATGCTGGCTGCATAGAATGAGACTGGAATTTTTCTTTCCATTTCTATTTTTTTGAACAGGTTGAGAAGGATAGGTATTAACTCTGCTTTAAATGTCTGGTAGAATTCCCAAGGGAAGCCACCTAGTCCAGGACTCTTATTTGTTGGGAAATTTTTGATGACTGACTTAATTTCTTTACTAGTTATGGTCTGTTCAAATGTTCTATTTCTGCCCGTTTGAGTTTTGGTATTGTGTGGGTGTTTAAGGACTTGTCCATTTCTTCCAGGTTTCCAGTTTGTTGACATATAATTTTTCATAGTATTCCCTGGTAATTGCTATTTTTTTATGGATTGGTTGTAATAAATGCATTTTCATTTGTGATTTTATTTGAGTACTCTCTCTTTTCTTTTTGAGAAGCCTGGCTGGAGGTTTTTCAATTTTTTTTTAATTTTTTCAAACAACCAACTCTTGGTTTCATTGATCTGTTCTAGTGATTTTTGGATTCTATATTGTTTACTTCTGCACTCATCTTTATTATTTCTCTTCTGCTTGGTTGGTGGTGTGTTTGCTGTTCTGCTTCTAATTCCTGTAGGTGTGCTGTTAGATTTTGTATTTTTTTTTACTTGTTTCTTGAGATAGGCCTGGATTGCAATGTATTTTCCTCTCAGGACTGCCTTCACTGCATCCCAAAACATTTGGATTGTTGTATTTTCATTTTCATTTGTTTCCATATATTTCTTAATTTCTTCTCTAATTGCCTGGTTGACCCATTCGTTCTTTAGTAGGATGTTCTTTAACCTCCATGCTTATGGAGCTTTTCCAACTTTTTCCTGTGTTTGATTTCAAGTTTCATAGTATTGTGGTCTGAAGGTGCACATGGTATGGTCTCAATTCTTTTATATTTATTGACGGCTGTTTTGTGACACACTATGTGATCTGTCTTGGAGAATGTTCCATGTACACTTGAGGAGAATCTGTATTCTGTTGCTTTGAGATATAGAGTTCTAAATATATCTGTCAAGTCCATCTGGTCCAATGTATCATTCAATACCCTTGTTTCTTTACTGATTCTGTGTCTAGATGATCTGTCCATTGTTGTAAGTGAAGTGTTAAAGTTCCCTGCAATTACCATGTTCTTTTCAGTTAGATTGGTTGTGTTTGTGATTAATTGTTTCAAATATTTGGGTGTTTCTGAATTCGGTGCATTGACAATTATAATTATTAGCTCTTCCTGATGGATAGACCCTGTAAGTATTATATAATATGCTTCTTCATCCTTGTTACAGCCTTTAATTTAAAGTCTAGTTTGTCTGATATAAGTATGGCTGCTCCAGCTTGCTTTTGACTTTCATTTACCTGATAGATGGTTCTCCATCCCCTAACTTTCAATCTGAAGGTGTCCTCAGGTCTGCAATGAGTCTCTTGTAGGTAACAAATAGTTGGGTCTCGTGGTTTTTTTATCCATTTTGATACCCTATGTCTTTTGATTGGAGCATTTAGTCCATTTACATTCAGTGTTATCATTGAAATATATGGGTTTAGAGTCATTGTGTTATCTGTAGGTTTCATGCTTACAGTGATGTCTCTTGTCCTTTGTGGTCCTTGCAACATTTTACTCACAGAATCCCCCTTAGTATTTCTTGTAAGGCTGGTTTAGTTTTGATGAATTCCTTCAGTTTTTGTTTGTTAGGGAAAACCTCTATCTCTCTTTTGTTTCTGAATGACAGGCTTGCTGGATAAAGGTTTCTTGGCTGCATATTTTTCCTGTTCATCACATTGAAGATTTCCTGCCATTCCTTTCTGGCCTTCCTAGTTTCAGTAGATAGGTTTACTACCCCCCTTATGCTTCTACCTTTGTTTGTTGAGGCCCGTTTTTTCCCAGCTGCTTTCAGTATTCTCTATTTATCCTTGTATTTTGCCAGTTTCATTATGATATGTCATGCAGAAGATCGATTCAAGTTACATCTGAAGGGAGTCCTCTGAGTCTCTTGGATTTTAATGCCTGTTTCCTTCTCCAGATTGGGAAAGTTCTCAGCTATGATTTTTTCAAGTACACTTTCAGCCCCTTTCTCTTTCTCTTCTTCTAGAATTCCTATGATACAGATATTGTTCCATTTGATTGTATCACTTAGTTCTCTAATTCTCCCCTCTTGATCCTGGATTTTTTTCATATCTTTCTCAGCTTTCTCTTTTTCCATAATTTTATCTTCTAATTCACCTTTTCTCCCCTCTGCCTGTTGAATCCACACTGTGGCCAACTCCATTCTATTTTGCACCTCATTTATAACATTTTTAATTCCACATGACTATTTTTTAGTTCCTTGATCACTGCAGTAATAGATTCTCTGCTGTCTTCTATGCCTTTTTCAGGCCCAGTGATTAATCTTGTGACTGTTATTCTAAATTTCTGTTAAGTTATGTTGCTCATATCTGTTTTGATAAATTTTTTAGCTGTCACTTCCTGGAATTTCTTTTGCGGGGAATTCTTACTTTTCATCATTTTGGCTATTTTTCTGTTCCTTTTGAGTTTTAAAATTTGTTATGTGCTTTCCATCTGCATGCACTGCTATATTAAAGGAGGGTCATACACTGTCCATGGCCTGGCCCTTCAGGAGGTGTTTTTTTGGAGTGATACTTGCTTTCTGTTGTTGTGACTTTGGTTATTTCATATCTCTACTCATAGTGATATTTCAGACCCTCCATGAGGTGTGCTTTGATTTGTTCCTTGAAGTAGCCATAGGACATGAAGGCTGGGCCATAGGGGACAGGGAGACAGGCTCTGCACCAAGAGATGATGCTTATGATGCTGCACTGTGCTGTCCCTCCATTCTGGGATCCCTTTGTAATATAACTTATAGTGTGCAACTATGATGGTCAGGTTTGCTTTTCTTTTTCAAGGTGGTTTTGGCTATTCAGGGTCTTTTGTAGTTCCATAAAAAAAATTAGGATTGTTTGCCCTAGCTCTGTGAAAAATGTTAGTGGTATTTTGATAGAGATTGCATTAAATGTATATATTGCTTTCAGTAGTATAGATATTTTAAGAATGTTTGTTCTTCCCATCCATGAACACTGATCATCTTTCCATTTATTTGTGTTATATTCAATTTATTTCACCAGTGTTTTATAGTTTTCAGAGTAAAGACCTTTCAACTCTTTGGTTAGGTTTATTCCTGGGTATTTTATTGCTCTGGGTACAATAGTAAATGATATTGATTCCTTAATTCCTCTTTCTTTTGTTTCATTATAGGTGTATGGAAATTCAGCAGATTTCTGTACATTGATTTTGTAGCCTGCAAATTTAATGAATTGAGTTCTAGCAGTGTTTTTGTGGAGTTTTCCAGGTTTTGTTTATATATTATCATGTCATCACTTCTTCCTTGCCCATTTGGATGCATTTAATTTCTTTTAGTTGTGTGATTGCTATGGATAGGGCTTCCACTAATATGTTAAATAATAGTGATAAGTGTGGGCTCCCTGTCTTGTTCCTGACCATTGAGGAAAACCTCTCAATTTCCCCCCATTTAGGAGTATATTAGCTGTGGGCTTTTCATAGACAGTACTTATTATGTTCAGGTATGTTCCCTCTAAAACTACTTGGTTGAAGGTTTTTATAACAAATGGATGTTTTACTTTGTCAAATGATTTGTCTGCATTTATTGACATGATCATATAATTCTTATTTTTTCTTTTATTTGAGTGATATTTCATGTTAATTGGTGAAATTGAATAATCTTTGCAACCCAGGAAAAAAATCCCACTTGATAGTGCTGAAGGTTTTTGTAAATGTATTATTGGATTCTGTTTTATACTCTTTTTTTGATAATCTGTGAGTCTACAGTCAGCATGGAAATTGACCAGTAGTTCTCTTATTTAGTGGAACCCTTAACAGGTTAAGTGTCATGATAATGGTCTCATGGAATGAATTAGGAAGTTTTCCTTTGTTTTCATTTTCTGAAAATAGTTTGAGAAAAATAGGTATTAAATCTTCTCTAAAGGTTTCATACAATTCACCTATGTATCCATTTTGTCCTAGACATTTTTTTCTCTCTTCCTCCTAGATCTGGATGTTTGTTTCATTCCCCAGATTAGGGAAATTTTCAGCTATTACTTCTTGAAACAAATTTTCTGCCCTCTTTTCTCTCTCTTCTTCTCGGACTGCTATAACATGAATGTTATTACATTTTATGGTGTAACTTCGTTCCTTATATCTACTCTCGTGTTGCATAAATCTTTTTTCTCTCTTCTTTAGCTTCATTATTTTCTGCTATTTTATATGTTAAGTCATTAATTTATTTCTCTGAATCTTGCAGCCTCCTATTAATTTCATAATGTGTTCTGATCTCATTTATTGATTACTTTTTAAATCTTTTTACTGATTCCTTTTAAGTATTTTTTCTCTGTGGTAATGGTCTCACTGATGTATTTTTTTTCTCAAGCCTAGTGAGTATCCTTATGATTGTTGCTTTAAATACACCATCAGGAATATTACTTATGTTTGTTCACTGCGATCTCTGGATGTGGGACTTTTGTTTTTTTCATTTGATATTAATTCCTCTGGTGTTGAATTTTGTCTAAGTCTATACCTTCATCTCCATGTTAGAAAACCAGTTATATAACCTGTTCCTGAAAGTAATGGCCTTATGAATAAGTCATGTGTTGTCCAGAGCATAGCACTTCAGGGAGTGTCTCTAGTGTGTCCTGCCTGCACTTTACTGTTGTGTTTTGGCTACTATATCTTTCAGGCCTGTCCTCTGTATATGATCTTGCCTACTTTGGGAAATATTTGGTCCCTGGCCTAAATGTGGTCAGTTTTAACTAGGTGTGCTCTGGTCTGCTTGTGAAATGAGACCTGTTACCTCTGCCCCCAGACCTGAGGTCATGCAGAACTCTCTGGTTGGGAGATGTGTTGTAGGTAGGGTTTTGTGCTGATATTATGGGAAAGAGTCCCCTCATGCTAAGACTGAGGAAGATTTGATTGAGAAGGGCCCTTCCACCATAGCACAGGGGCATGGTCTTTGGTGTCAGCAAGAGAGGCACCCAGTGTCATTGTTGTGCTTATTCCCACATGTGGCTCTCTTTTTTTATGCTGAGGGGCAGAGGAGGGAAATGACACTGTTACAGATCCAGGCTGGATCACTGCTGGAAAAAACAAAAAAAAACAAGCAGCACTCTATCTTGGTGGATCAGAGTTTTATTTTATACCAGTAAGCTCAGAGGAGATCCTTCTCCACAGATCTGAGCCTGAGCACAAGCATGGGGGACAATTTATCATCTGTTACTTCTGCATTCAACGTTAGTAGTAATTTGGTGTACATAGCAAGCAGGGCAGGAAGAAGAACCCGGAAGAGGAGTCTCTAAACTAAGAACTAGAGCTTATGTTATTCCCATCTGCCATCTTATGGTATATAACTTAACTTATTTTCCCAACAATACCAGACAGGTCCTTTGTTCATAGAGATATATTATAGCAAATTTTGCCTCTCAAGGACACACTTTAATAAAAGGGAATAATCTCCCACTGTGTGCCCCAGGTACTCTTCACATCACTGTTTCAATGTTGTTTGTCCCCTAGTGGTTTTCTTGCCTTCTCTCCAGGAGCTGTGCAGTGCTCTCCAAGCCCACTGATCTTTAAAACACCAGGCTTTGAGCACTGCTTGATGCAAGAACTCATGAAATTCAGCCCCTCTTGTTTTCCAAGCCAATGGATTAGGGGAAAAGTTATCCGTGTGCATTCCACTATGTGTTTCTCTCTTTCTCATTCTATAACCAGGGCTCCTTCCCCTCCATAGCACCCAGGATCCATTTCTGCCCTAAACCAGGTCTCCAAATTTCCTATCTTTTTTGATGTGACTTCTTCTCTCTTTAGTTTTTGAGTTTGTTCTTTCAGTCTTTGAATCAATTTCTGGGGGTATTTAATTAATTGATAATTAATTGATAATTAAAATGACTTTATAACTATCTAGTTGATTAGGATCTAATTAGGATTAGATGAGCCTAGGTTCTTCCTCTTTTGCTGCTTTCTGCTCCTATGTGATTTAATGATTTTAAACAATCATACAGAATGTATTTAAGATTGTGTCTATAATTGAGATCAGTTAAATATCATTGAATGCTTGCAACTTCAATTTAAAAAAGAAAAAAAGGAAAATTGCCATGTACCTATATTAAGCATAGAGATGATAGATTGTGTTCATTAACAAGGTCATGGATTGGAGGAACAAATATTGCTAAAATGTATATACTACCCAAAGTTATCTACAAATTTAATGCAATACCTATCAAAATATGAACAGCATTTTTCACAACACTTGAACAGATTCTCCTAAAATTTATATGGAACTAGAAAAGACCCCAAATACCCAAAGCAATTCTGAAAAATAAAAGAAAACCTGAAGCCATCACAATTGCAAACTTCAAATTATATTACAAAACTGCAGTGATTAAAACAGTATGGTACTGGGGCAAAAATAAACAGTTAGATCACAGGAACAGGACAGAAAACCCAGAAATAAACCCATAATTCCATGATACATTGATCTTTGACAAAGCAGGAAAGAATATCCAATGGGAAAAAGACAGTCTCCACAAGAAATGGTGTTGTGAAAACTATTCAGTTACATACGAAAGAATTAAACTGGACCGTTTTCTTATACCATACACAAAAAAATAAACTCAAAATAAATTAAACATCTAAATAAACATAAATGTGAGACCTGAAAACATAAAAATACTAGAAGTGAACACAGGCAGTAGCTTCTTTGACATCAGTCATAGCAAATTCTTTAAGACATGTTCCTGAGGCAAGGGAAATAAAAGCAGATATAAACTATTGGGACTTCCTCAAAATAAAAAGCTTCTGAACACCAAAGGAAACAGTAAATAAAACTAAAAGGCAACCTATAGAATGGGTGAATATGTTTACTAAGGGCATGTCCTATAAAGGTTTATTTTCCAAAATATATAAAGAACTGATACAACTCAACACCAAAAAATATATAAAATATAATGCAATTAATATGTGATCAGAGCATGTGAACAGGCATTTTTCCAAATAAGACCTCCAGATGGGCAAGAGACACATGAAAAGATGCTCAACATCACTCATCATTAGGGAAATACAAATCAAAACTACAATGAGATGTTGCCTCACAGTGGTCATAATGGATAAAATCAACAACACAAGAAACAACAGGTGTTGGCGATGATGTGGAAAAAAAACCTTCATGCACTGTTGGTAATGCAAACTGGTGCAGCTACTGTGGGAGACTGTATGGAGCTTCCTCAAAAATTTTTAAAATGCAATCTCCCTTCTATCCAGCCATTGAACGAATGGGTATGCCCAAAGAATAGACAATACTAATTCAAAGGGATACATGCATCCCAATGTTTGTTACATCATTACTTACAATATCCATAGAGATATAGAAGCAGCATAAGAATATTTTGATAGATGAATGGATAAGGAGAAATTATATATATATATATGTATATATATATATATATATATGGATATTATTCAGCCAAAAAGGGGTGAGATCTTGCCATTTCGAAGGACATGGATGGAGCTAAAGAGTAAAATTCTAAATGAAATAAGTCAGTCAGAGAAAGTCAAATAACATGATTTCACTAATATATGGAATTTAATAGATATAAACCCAGAAGCAAAGTGGGGGAAAGGGAGAGTGAGAAAAGACAAGAAACAGGCTCTTAAGTATTGGGGAAAAAAATGATAGTTACCATTGGAAAGGCGAGTGGGGGGAAGGGTTATATAGGTGATGAGGATTAAGGATTACACTTGTGGTGATGAGCACTGGGTGATGTATGTAATAGTTGAATCACTGTATTGTACACCTGAAACTAAAGAACTCTGTATGTTAACTATCATGGAATTAAAGTAAAATAACCTTAAGTTTTAAAAAAACAATTACAAAAGGCTGTGTTCTGATTTAAAAAAATAATTGATGCAGAAATTACTGGTAGATGAAAGTTCTTCTAGAATAATAAAGGTCAAAAGTTGGCTTCAAAAAATTTAGCCAGGCAAACATAAATTTAGTGTATAAAACATAAAAAATATGTGTCAGAAATCTTTTGCTGTAATTCCCTATAATATCTCGGACAAATTATTAACCTTCCTCAGTGTCATATACTGATTTGTAAGACTACATAAGAATACTTATGTCATTCCAATATCATAGGGTTGTTGTGATGATCACATAAAATCGTGGGCATGAACAAACTCTATAAACCCTATCACAGTGATAGCACTGTATGAGCACTGCCTGGGTTTGTTGATTTTGGTCATCTTTGTGTCCTATAAATTTTCCCTATTCTTACAAATATCTTGGTTACTTTTTCTCTTTGTATAATAGTGTAGATTTACAGACTTTGCAAAGTAAAACAAACTGTAGCATTAAATACAATATTTGATTTGCGAATTTGAAGGTTTTGAGAATATCACAGTGTGAAATGACTATTGGTGATATGTTTGTATGAAGTGAACAGTTTACATGTGTGATTTGAAGGACACAATAAAACTTGCCTTTCTACTATCTTCCCCACTAGCATATTTCCATGAAAGTATTTTTGTGGTTAAATATTTGACCTCTGTGGGTGTTTTGCTTAAATACAAATATTTTAACCTGCCACTTATTATAATATCACATAGTAGTTGAATGAGTTTATAAAATTAACTAGTGGAGATTGGAGCAGGAAGAAAATACAGACAAATTAAATTTTGGAGGCAATTGGAGGAGTGAAATATCTAAAATACAAATTGGTTTTTAAGGAAGAAAGCTTAGTAGATAAACTGTGAAAACCCTGGGCTGCTGGGAGGTTGCAGGAAGTGTTTGAGTTATTAGTGGTTTAATGGGGGTTGGGAAAAAGAAAGACAGGTCACTAAAAGATGAGATGGAAGCCACCAGAACCAAACATTTCTATTCACATTTTTTTTCTTTCATGCTAAACCTGCTTCACAAATTTCTTGAAGTAGACATCTGCATCAACAAGCTTTTATTAGGCAAAAAAAAAAAAAAGTTATATCTTATGTTCAACCTATAGAGAAAACCAAAGAATTTAGCAATCTCTCTACCTACAAAGATTTTTTTTAAATGCAGTGCTTTCTTGCTATCCTAATCTGATCATGCAACTTTAGCCATAAATGGCAGGCAGAAAAATCTAATAAAACTACTTTTGTATATCAAACAATACAAGATCCACTCAAGGTAGCACCAATCTCATAATCTACAAATTCCCATTTTATTAAGTCCACTAAGGAAAACAGTACCAAAGTTCCCTTTCAGTGACACTGGAGTTGTGAGCGGTTTTCCATCTGATTGCAGTACTTTCTGTTAATGAAGGGATCTCCTCACAAAAGCTGCCATTCAACTGTCCAGGCTGAGGGGCTTAGGCATTCTGGATGCAAAAGCTCTCAACCATTGGAAGCACTTCAAACATCTCATTCAAGGTTTAGAATTCTTTTGTTGGTAGGTAGGGTCTGTGAGATTAAAGTGGAAAGACTATCATGAATACAGGACCATGGGACCTTTTGAATTAAAGCCTAGAAATTCCATCTGGCTCATATCTGAATAGGTAGTTTCTTTTAAACCTCCTTGTAAATTACAAAATTTATATGGCAATATCTTCTCATTTATAATGATGCATTTCATCTATCATATATTTGGCCTTATTTGACTATAATTTGAGAATTATAACTAAAGTAAAATGCTATACAATTTATTTTTTTATTCAAAACAACTCAGAAGGTGAAAATATTTCCCAACATATTTTAGGTTTGGGTGTGTGAAGCTACCTTTTGTAGATTAATTTTTCATCCTAGATATTATTCCTATAATTCCCATGAGCTGCTCCTGGGTTAACAGTAATATCTGGAGCTATGGTTTCACTCTGAATAACTGTTTCCCATAATGTTATTTTATTTGAAAGCCATAAACCAATATAGCATTAAAATTAACCATACTTTAGGTCATAATACACATATTTAAAAAGCCAAAG
This sequence comes from Lynx rufus, assembly GCF_022079265.1. Classification (NCBI taxonomy): domain Eukaryota; kingdom Metazoa; phylum Chordata; class Mammalia; order Carnivora; family Felidae; genus Lynx; species Lynx rufus. The sequence goes on along the minus strand of NW_025814828.1, from coordinate 50,007,482 downwards.
ATTTATTAACTAGTGACAAATGAATATATATTTATAAGGTAATTATAGTTTTGTTTGTTTGTTTTTTACATAATGTGATAGAAATTTGCTATAACCACAATAGATGACCTCTGGGTTGTATGATTTTTTATTTCACCATATGGAATTCTGTTTCCTTCCTTTTTAAATATTGCCAATTTGTTATACTAGCCTGATCATTTCTTCTACAGATTCATACTTTTCTTATCAGGTAAAAGTAACTTTTGAAGAAGGCACTCATGCCTCACTCTAAAGCCCTCCGTGGTGCTAAGAGACCTACCTCAAGTGAAAGAAGCTCATAGCTAAATTATTTAGGATTCCTTGGCGATGTTCCAAAATTTAAATTCTTGATGTTATGTTCAAGTACTTAGAAAACAATATTTCATACTAAGAAACCAGGGTAGACCCAACGTACTTTCTCCAAACAAATTTGATGTGCAGCTTATTTTTGGTTGCAGTGACACTCTCTTGGGTGAAATACCTGTCTATAACTTTTGCCTATTTTCTAATTGGATTGTTTAGATACATTTGAGTATTGAGAGCTTTTTATATCTTCTATATACTCATCCTATGTTGGATATGTGGATTGTGAATATTTTATCAGTCTTTATTTGTCTTTTCATCCTCTTCATGGGTCTTTTGGAGAACAAAAGTTTTCAATTTTTATGAGGTTACAATCTGACTTTTTTTTTAATTTAATGGATTGTGGTTTCAGTAATAAGTATGAGAACATTTTTTTTCCCTAGCCCTAGAAGCTAAATTTCTTCCCATGTCACTTTATCGGAAGTTTTAGTTTTACATTTTACACTTAAGTTTGTGATCCATTTTGAGTTAATTTTTATAAAAGATATGAGACTTAGGTCAAGTTTCTTTTGATTTCCTTATGAATATCTACTTGTGTCAGTCCCATCTTTGAAAAGTCTGTACTTCCTCTATTGAGTTGCTTTTAATTTTGTAAAAAAAAAAAGTAGTTGAGAATATTTGCATGGACCTATTTATGGATTCTCTACTTTTTTCCATTGATTTATATGTCCATGCCTCCGCAAATATCACACATTTTCTTCATAAATTTTCTTTTTAATTATTTTTTAATGTTTATTTTTGAGAGAGACAGAGACAGAGTGCAAGTGGGAGAGGCACAGAGAGAGAGAGAGAGAGAGAGAAAGGCACAGAATCCAAACCAGTCTCCAGGCTCTGAGCTGTCATCACAGAGCCCTACATGGGGCTCAAACCCATGAACTGCTAGATCATGACCAGAGCCAAAGTCGGACACTTAACTGACTGACTTTTTTCCACACATCTTAATGTAGCTTTATAGAAGTTTTAGAATTGAATAAAGTGTTTCCTCACACTATTCTTTTTTGTAAAAGAGTGTTTTAGCTATTCTAGGGTCTTTCGTTATACATTTTATAAGAATCTTGTCTAAGTCTACATAAATCCTTGTTGGTGTGATAGTAATTTTATTAAACTGGTATATCAATTTGAGGAGAATTGTTATCTTTTCTAGATTGAGTCTTCTAATCAATAAACATACGTCTGTCCATTTATTTAGGTCTTTGATTTTCTTCATTATCATTCTGTAATTTTGTAGCATACAGATCCTGCCCGTAGTTTGCTAATTTTACATCTAAATATTTCATATTTTTGGAATGATTGTAAATGGTGTGGTATTTTTAATTCTGATACTATGCTGAACTAATTTAATATATAGAAGTTATTTATAAATTACTTGAAATTTTCTACACAATTATATCATTTGCAAATAAGGAGGCTTTCGTTTCTTGTTTTTCAAGCACTCTGACATTTATGTATTTGGTTGTTATTATCTATTTAGCTAGTTATGTCTTATAAAAGTCAGGAGAAGTTTTAGTACTATTTCAATAACAGTTATGAGAGTAAAAATCCATTATTTGTTCTCGATCTTGATACTTAAAAATTTTTCATTGATTTTTTTTTATTTTTGAAAATTCCTTTACAACTATCAGAGAAATGCAAATCAAAACCATAATGAGATATCAGCTTACACCTGTCACACTGGTTAAAAACAAAAGGACAAAAAATAACAAGTGTTGGAAATGATGTGGAGGAAAATGAACCCTCACAAACAGTTGTTAGGAATGTAAATTGGTATAGCCACTATGGAAAACAGTGAGGATGATCCTCAAAAAATTAAAATATAAATAGCATATGATACAGTAATTCCACTACTGGGCATTTACCCAAGAACACAGAAACACTAATTTGAAAAGATATATGCTCCCCCATATTTGTTGCAGCATTATTTGTAATAGCCAATATATGGATAAACCTGAGTCCATTGATAGACAAATTGATAAAGAAGATGTGCTAGATGGATAATCACATACTATATATATATATATATATATATATATATATATATCACATATCACATGATGATATATATATATGGCAAATATATGATTGAAACCATAAGTGGAATAAAAAATTAATAAACAAATAAAAAGCAAATTCAGACCTGTAAATACAGAGAACAAATGGATGGTTGCCAGAGGGGAGGGGTTTTGGGGAGGAGAGTGGGAGACACAGGCGTACAGTTATGGAATGAATAAGTCATGGGGACAAACAGGCACAGCATAAGAAAGCTACTCAATAGTATTTTTTAACGGAGACTTTTATTAGTTTCAGGTGTACAATATAGTGATTTAACAGTTCCATACATCAATGGGTGCTCATCAGGACAAATGCATTCCTTAATTCCCATCACCTATTTAACCCATTCCCCCAACCTCCTCCCATCTGGTAACTATCACTTACATCTCTATAATTAAGAGTCTGTTTCTCAAATTGTCTCTCTTTTTCTCTTTTTTACCCTTTGCTTGTTGATTTTCTTTCTTAAATTCCACATATGAGTGAAATCATAGTTGTTTTTCTCTGACTTATTTCTCAGCGTTATACTCTGTATCTCCATTCATGTCCTACCAAATGGCAAGATTTCATTATTTTATATATATATATATGACTGTGTTTTCCACAGTGTCTGCATCAGTTTGCATTCTCACTAACAGTGCACAAGTGTACTTTTTTCCCCATATCCATTACAACACCTGCTGTTTCTTGTGTTGTTGATTTTACCCATTCTGACAGGTGTGAGGTGATATTGGTATTTTCATTTGCATTTCCCTGGTGATAAGTGATGATGAGCATCTTCTCATGTGCCTGTTGGCCATCTGATTATCTTCTTTAGGCAAATGTTTGTTAATTTCTTGTGCCCATTTCTAATCAGATTATTTGCTTTATGGAGCCTGATTTTTATAAGTTCTTTATTTCAGATACTAGCCCATTATTGGTTATGTCTTTTGCAAATATATTCTCCCATTCTCTAGGTTGTCCTTTAGTTTTGTTGATTGTTTCATTTGTTGTATAGAAGGTTTACTTTTAATGAAGTCCCAGTAGTTTATTTTTTTTTTTTATTTTCTTTACCTAAGGACACATATCTAGAAAAATGTTACTACAGCCAATGTCAAATAATTTACTTCCTGTGTTCATTTTTAGGATTTTTATGGTTTCAGGTCTCAAATTTAGGTCTTTAAATACATTTTGAGTATACTTTTGTGTTCTGTGTAAGAAAGTGATCCAGTTTCATTCTTGTGCATGTTGTTGCCCTGTTTTCTCAACACAATTTTTTGAAGAGACTGTCTTTTTCCCATTGGATATTCTTTCCTGCTTGGTTGAATATTAATTTAAAATACACTTTTGGGTTTATTTCTAGGTTCTCTATTCTGTTCTATTGACCTATGTGTATCTTTTTGTGCCAGTACCATACTGTTCTATTACTACAACTTTGTAATGTAGCTTGAGGTCCAGAATTGTGATGCCTTCAGCTTTGGTTTTGTTTTTCAAGTTTGTTATTGTTGTTGTTGTTGTTGTTGTTTTTGTTTTTTTGCTATTTAGAGTCTTTTGTGGTTCCATACAAATTTTGGGACTGTTCTAGCTATGTGAAAAATGCTGGTGGAATTTTTCTAAGGATTGCAATAAATATGGAGATGGCTTTGGGCAGTATATACATTTAAAAATATTTGTTCTTCCTATCCAGGAGCATGGAATCTTTTTCCACTTTTTTGTGTCTTCTTCAATTTCTTTCATCAGTATTTTATAATTTTCAGAGTACAGATCTTTCATCACTTTGTTTAGCTTTCTTCCTAGGTATCTTATTTTTGGTGCATTTTAAATGGAATTGTTTTCCTATTTTCTCTTTCTGCTGTTTCATTACTGAATATAAACATATTTCTGTACATTGTTTTGGATCCTGCAATTTTACTGAATTCATTTATCAGGGAAGTTTTTTAGTGGAGTCTTTTGGGTTGTACATATTATCAAGTCTTCTGCAAATAGTGAAAGTTTTACTTGTTTCTTTCTAATTTGGATGAATTTTATTTAATTCTGTTGTCTGATTGCTATGGCTAAGATTTCCAATTCTATGTTGAATAAAGTGGTAAGAGTGGACATCTTTGTCTTGTTCCTGACCTTAGGGGGAAAGGCCTCAGTTTTTCCCCATTAAGGATTGTGTTTGTGGAATTATCTCTAGAGAGTGCATTGTAAGTCCTCAAGGGTAAATGAGGTAATTGATGAAATGTCAGCAAAGTTCTGGTCTCAAGGCTGCCACTATGAGACACAGAGCCCCATGATTCCCCAAAGGACAGTTTAAATACAATACCTGCTGTATTCCCTGCTGTAACTCCCTGACAGTCCTTGAAACCACATGCACTCCCTTCATCCCTTCATGTAGCCACCAGAAGTATGTCTGGCTAATGTCTAAAAATCCTTTGTTCTCTCTTTCCTTGTTTTGATATTCTTTGATACTTCTTTCTAAATAAAGACTATGTGCAGTCTGCTGCTGCTACTGTTTCACTGGCAGAGGTGGCCCTGCATTTCTGCTGGGTCTAAGTGTCTGAGAAATTTTTCTTCAGGGCATGGCTATGAGTGATGCCCAAACAGCGACCAGCAGAATCTAATGGCTCCTGGCTGCACACCTCATCTCTCAAGCCCAAAAAGGGACAAGGATGTCCACTCATTCAGGTAGGAACTACAGGCACTCAATGCCCACGATGAGATGAGAAAAATATCCCTAATCATTTCTGTTTCTATCTGGCATAGATAATCCCTTGCCTTCTTGTTTCTTTTGCTCTCACTGTTCTTCCTTCCTAATAGACTCAGGTTATTCCAGCTGTATATGAGGGCCTCTCCCTCACTCATTTCCTGAGTTAATGACTATAATGATTATAGCCAACTGTCTCTGGCTAATCTACCTCAGGATGGAGACTAACAAATATTCTCAAGCAGCTGCTGAAACTCCTTTTGTTTCAGGGTAGTTCCCTCTCTTTTCCAACCCAACGGGGACTGCCCATTTCCACTTGTTGGTAATAACACAAATAAATGAAATAAAATAAAATAAAATAAAATAAAATAAAATAGAAAAAAATGTATCTGCTCATCTATGCAAGCTGACAGACTTTAAGACTGGGAGACCTCTTTATCTGTCTTCTGGGTTCTTATCCATCTCCAACCTTCTTAGTGGCACCTCACCTCTTCTGCCTTTCTTTCCCTCCTCCTATCTCTAAACCATCTCCAGTGCAACCTACATGACTGACTTCTACATCTTCTGGGTGTCTCTGGCACCCTGGGATTCTCTTCCTTCCCTCACTGCCCTCACTGTCAAGGATTGAAGAACACTTCCTTAATCTTAGATGGCCCACTTCAGATTTCCTTACTGCTGCCTCAGGTAATAACTTGACAATGATAAACAGATGGTTTAAGTTTTAAATGGACCCAGATAAAATATATTTTGTGTTTAAAATAATTTAAGTTTATTGATTTAATTGATAGATGTGCATTTAGAATTATCAACATTAAATATAAAACTTTTTCTACCTAGGTTTACTGAAGATCAAATAAGCTCATGTTATCTCTATTGCAAATTTGTTAACAAAAAGATGACTTAAAATGATAGCTAACTATGTCTCAAAGGTTTTTATAGGTAATTGTTTTTTTTAATATGAAATTTATTGTCAAATTGGTTTCCATACAACACCCAGTGCTCATCCCAAAAGGTGCCCTCCTCAATACCCATCACCCACCCTCCCCTCCCTCCCACCCTCCATCAAACCTCAGTTTGTTCTCAGTTTTTAACAGTCTCTTATGCTTTGGCTCTCTCCCACTCTAACCTCTTTTTTTTTTCCTTCCCCTCCCCCATGGGTTTCTGTTAAGTTTCTCAGGATCCACATAAGAGTGAAAACATATGGTATCTGTCTTTCTCTGTATGGCTTATTTCACTTAGCATCACACTCTCCAGTTCCATCCACGTTGTTACAAAAGGCCATATTTCATTTTTTCTCATTGCCACGTAGTATTCCATTGTGTATATAAACCACAATTTCTTTATCCATTCATCAGTTGATGGACATTTAGGCTCTTTCCATCATTTGGCTATTGTTGACAGTGCTGCTATAAACATTGGGGTACAAGTGCCCCTATGCATCAGTACTCCTGTATCCCTTGGATAAATTCCTAGCAGTGCTATTGCTGGGTCATAGGGTAGGTCTATTTTTAATTTTCTGAGGAACCTCCACACTGCTTTCCAGAGCAGCTGCACCAATTTGCATTCCCACCAACAGTGCAAGAGGGTTCCCGTTTCTCCACATCCTCGCCAGCATCTATAGTCTCCTGATTTGTTCATTTTGGCCACTCTGACTGGCGTGAGGTGCTATCTGAGTGTGGTTTTGATTTGTATTTCCCTGATAAGGAGCGACGCTGAACATCTTTTCATGTGCCTGTTGGCCATCCGGATGTCTTCTTTAGAGAAGTGTCTATTCATGTTTTCTGCCCATTTCTTCACTGGGTTATTTGCTTTTCGAGTGTGGAGTTTGGTGAGCTCTTTATAGATTTTAGATACTAGCCCTTTGTCCGATATGTCATTTGCAAATATCTTTTCCCATTCCGTTGGTTGCCTTTTAGTTTTGTTGGTTGTTTCCTTTGCTGTGCAGAAGCTTTTTATCTTCATAAGGTCCCAGTAATTCACTTTTGCTTTTAATTCCCTTGCCTTTGGGGATGTGTCGAGTAAGAGATTGCTACGGCTGAGGTCAGAGAGGTCTTTTCCTGCTTTCTCCTCTAAGGTTTGGATGGTTTCCTGTCTCACATTCAGGTCCTTGATATCCATTTTGAGTTTATTTTTGTGAATGGTGTGAGAAAGTGGTCTAGTTTCAACCTTCTGCATGTTGCTGTCCAGTTCTCCCAGCACCATTTGTTAAAGAGACTGTCTTTTTCCCATTGGATGTTCTTTCCTGCTTTGTCAAAGATGAGTTGGCCATACGTTTGTGGGTCTAGTTCTGGGGTTTCTATTCTATTCCATTGGTCTATGTGTCTTTTTTTTGTGCCAATACTATGCTGTCTTGATGATTACAGTTTTGTAGTAGAGGCTAAAGTCTGGGATTGTGATGCCTCCTGCTTTGGTCTTCTTCTTCAAAATTCCTTTGGCTATTCGGGGCCTTTTGTGGTTCCATATGAATTTTAGGATTGCTTGTTCTAATTTTGAGAAGAATGCTGGTGCAATTTTGATTGGGATTGCATTGAATGTGTAGATAGCTTTGGGTAGTATTGAAATTTTGACAATATTTATTCTTCCAATCCATGAGCAGGGAATGTCTTTCCATTTCTTTAAATCTTCTTCAATTACCTTCATAAGTTTTCTATAGTTTTCAGCATACAGATCTTTTACATCTTTGGTTGGATTTATTCCTAGATATTTTATGCTTCTTGTTGCAATTGTGAATGGGATCAGTTTCTTTATTTGTCTTTCTGTTGCTTCATTGTTAGTGTATAAGAATGCAACTGATTTCTGTACATGGCTTTTGTACCCTGCAACTTTGCTGAATTCATGTATCAGTTCTAGCAGACTTTTGGTGGATATAGGTAATTGTTAAGATAGCTTTCAAGGTCTTTGAAACTTTAAATTGGATTAAATTCATTGGACATTCAGACATTTTCCAAATCAGATGAAATGCTGAAGCATTAATTATTAAACATAGGTTTAGGTTTTTGACTTATTGCCAAGAAACTAAGGGTATTTAAATCTGTTAAAAAAGCTGCTTTACGCTTAGGTGATTCATAAGTTTGCCATCTAAAAAAACTCTGATGTAACAAGACAGTTCACAATTGATTACTACTTAGTTTTCACTGGAGGCTAAAGTTTCTAAGAGTTAAAATTCTGCCTAGTGTAATTAAGACTGATAGTTATAGGAAAGCAACTCTGCATGTAGAAAAGTAGGAGATATGTAAAATCTCATATAAGGAATGGGAATACTTTTTTTTGAAAGTTAAAAAAAAAAGGAATTTTGCCCTAAATAAGACTAGTTTGGAGGGAAGTGTCTTAGGACAAAATCTAAAAGCAAAGAAAAGTAGAAAGTTTGTGAACGAAATTTTTGGAAAATAATTTTATGTATTGTTAAGATACACTGATACAAGATTAAAATTCTGCTTTTCTCTCTCTGTTCAAAAGACAAAACTTTCTTGTATTATAGATCTATTTTTGATAAAAAAATAATGTAAACAAAGGTCTTTTCTCTTTTGTCTGTCAAGAAAACCAAAGTTTTATGTTTTGTCTTTATCAGGTCTTTGATTACTTAGTTAAAACTTGTCAATGTTAAAGAATCTAGGTTTTACTAACAATTATATAACCCTACATATTTGCCTTTAGAATCTCTTATTGCCACCTTGGTTAAATAAATAATTAAGATTTGTAATTATCTGTAATCCTATTTGGGATGTGTTTTATAACTTTCTAAGGTTTTAACAAACTTCCCAAGATTTAAGTTGTAAATGAAATCTTTTTGACCAGTTGGGTCTTTTTATTTGATGTGTTACTTAAAATACCCTGTCAAACAAATAATTGTAAATCTTAATTTGTATTGCTTAAGTAAATGCTATAATTACTCAATTATATCTGTAATTCCTAAATTTTAATATGCTCTGATATAAGGTCATCACTTGGTATTCTGATTATCAAAATGTTATATGTCACAAAAATAAACAAATTTCTTTATGAATTATATCATAATAAACTCTCATATCAGATTGTTAATCATGTCAATTTTTAAGTCTTTTGTCATGTATAATTATTGTTCTGATGCTCTAATAAGATGTATTTCATCTTCAAGGAGATTTATAAAAAAGGACTTTTAGGACAAATACAGGTATTTAACATCTTTTTTTTAAAAAAATTTTTTTTTTCAACGTTTATTTATTTTTGGGACAGAGAGAGACAGAGCATGAACGGGGGAGGGGCAGAGAGAGAGGGAGACACAGAATCGAAACAGGCTCCAGGCTCTGAGCCATCAGCCCAGAGCCCGACGCGGGGCTCGAACTCACGGACCGCGAGATCGTGACCTGGCTGAAGTCGGACGCCTAACCGACTGCGCCACCCAGGCGCCCCTACATCTTTAAGATCATACAAAAATGGGTAAAAATTTTGAGAATTAAAAAGCTGCATTCAAACTAAACAAGAATTAGTAACATGGGACTAAATAAATGAAGGAAAATTATAGTTTCTATGACTCTTGTTGAAAATATTGCCAGTTCTCTAATGTTTGCTCTTCCACATTAAGGAAACGTTCTCTTAAGATACCCATAACATGCAGAAATATAATAAAGTATTCATTTGTAAACAAACCAAAACATTTAACTTTTCTTCCTACCTAAACCATCTAAAATTCAAAACCTCTCAGTAAGTGTTCTTTCTTTCATGGCAATTACAGTTATTTGATGAGTTCAATAAAAATCTGTTCTTCTTATAATAGGACACCATTAAAAATACTCATTATTTTACCAAGATTTTAACTAAAAAGTCATATTTTGAAACGTCATGCATAAACTCAAATATAACCAAACATTTAAAAAAAACTAAAATTAACTTTATAAAACATAAAGCCCCTTAAAAATATTTGCCTAATACCTTACTTGCAAAATTCCCAGCAACCTTACCAGGTAACTGAACAATGTCACTTATCATTCTTTTTTCACCAGAACACACACTCTCCATCCAAACAATTTTCTATTCCTCTTTCTCAAATAAAAAATGTCATTCATTTCTTCCCAGAATGCCAACAATTCCCCCCTCTCTACTTGCCCCACGGAGTAAATCCTTAGAATCTAACAGCCAATCAATTATGGTAAATTGATATTACACACATATTATCTTTTGGTAAAACTCAGTGTATACATGTATCTACAGACACTTTTTATGGATACATATGGGCTTCTGTCCAGAGGAGGGAACACACCTCACATGACATTTCTCATTTATTTATATGTTTTACAATTCTGGGTGTACCTAAAAAGATCAAAACTAATACACAACAATTGCAACCCTTCTTACAACAATGGAATGTACACCACTCCACTGGAATTCCTTATAACCCACAAGGTCAAGCCATCGTGGAACATGCAAATGGCCTCCTAAAGTTATTTTTATTAAAACAAAAAGGAGAAAATGCCACCTTTAGGGCCAGGTCAATGAAAGCCCTATTCACATTAAATCATTTGCAATTAGACAGAAACTTTCACTCTCAAACATTTTCAAATGGAACAGGAGCTACCAAAACCCAAGGTATGGTATAGATTGCTTAATGAGGGCTAACCTGGAAGGGTTCAGTGCAATTGTTAATCTAGGGAGAGGTTATGCTGATGTGCTTTCTCCTCAAGGTCCTGTGTGGGTACTTGCTTGGTTAATAAAACCACATCATGAGCTGGAATGAGGGACTCAAGAATCCAATACCAAACTTCAAACTGATGACAGTGACCCCTCCCAGCGGGATGTCAAATCCAAAGAAGAAGAAGATTAATCACTCAGTCATCTGAGACATCTCCTGGGGTGAAGTTAAAAAATTAACCTCATGGGTCAAAGACGTTCTAATCAACATGGGCATGCCTGTGACCCCTGAAAATATGTTCCTATCCGTCAACCCTTGCCTTACCGCCGATTCAGCTAATGTGTCTATATTCTTTACCTGTTCCTTCTGCCCACTCACACTCTGACTTACTGGGCTCATCTTCTTAGCCCTCCTATGTTTGATTTAGTCTCTTGGGAAGATCCTGAAATTCCTTACTTATGTAATGACTCCTCTATTACTGGAGGACACTGGATTCCCATTAACGCTGATGATTTATCTAACTATTGATCCCACAGGCTCTCAATAAATTGGACTTTTTCTCACGTGGACATCTCTCTATGTTTATATTATAATCCTAGTACTTGCAATACTAATCAAAGCCTCTGTGACCCTCTTCACAAACAATGGTATAAGAATAGCATACTTAAAACACCAGAAAATTAATCTTGGGTAAGTACTATCAAATGTCAACATTTTTTTCTCACAATAGGAGTACGAAGAAACCTAACTGAGGGAAAATGAGTACCAAAATATCCAGTGCCACTATGTACCAGACCATGGCTGGCAATGGAGTCCTATGATGGCTTCTCATAGGACTTCTGAGGTTCTTTTAATTTTACACAAATATCCTTATTTAACAGTACAATATTTGAAAATTGGGGACCCAAAGGACTGATGGTGATGAAAAGTAGTAGAACTTGGGAAGGACATATCTGGAATTGGTCACTTCCTTTCCATTATGACGCTTCTAACCCCATATGGAATCCCCGATTTGTGGGTCCGGTACTGAGACTTAAATACTCCACTAATACCTATTCCACTATTAAAACTTCCTCTTGGAGGATTGGCCTGCCATTTATTCAAAGAAAATTTAGACATGGTTCCACTACATTTATACATGACAAATTTAACTGGTCCTATGATGTTAACAGTACTCTTATATGTACTACAAGGCCATACGTTTTCTTACTTGCATCTGCAGCTCCAAATTTTAATGACACATATACTATTTTCATGGGGAACAAAATATGGGTGACCCTCTGTTTCTCTACTACAAACATATCACATTTACATATAACTTTTGTCTATATAGCCAAAGAAAAGGCACAACTCTGGTTGCAAGTCCAATTAAATCGGCCTTGGCAAGGGGGGTCCAAGTTGTAAGAGCTTGTCTCTGCATTAGAAGAAAGAAAGAGAACCAAAAGTTTTGTAGACAGTTTGTTGGTGGCTATTTTGGCCATTACAGCACTTGCAACAACAGCAGCTGCTTCCTTAGCTATCTTATTACAGACCACACACCAAATAAATCAATATATGCAAAATACTACATTAGATTTAGAAGAACAAGTTAGGATTGATCAACAAATCCTTGCCTGACATCAAACATTAGAAGCCGCTATTGTCTGGCTAGGAGAACATCAACAGGCTTTATGGACCAGATCACAACTTGTATGTGACTCAGGTTTCACAACCTACTCTATCATTCCCACTTTATACAATGGGCCCTGGAATCAAATACATCTACATCTTAATCAGGCATTCCACTCGCCCCTGAAAGTCTCCATTGAGAACTTAAAAATCAGATTGCAAAAACAATTACAAGAGCTTTAACAAGAAAGTCAGTAGGCCACAACTGACACTCTCAATGATATTTCTAAATGGATCAACCCAAAAAATGGGTTCTCTGGTTCAATCTACACTCCTGGTTTAACACTATTGTAATACTACTAATAATCTTGTTTTGTTGTTGTTGTTGCTGTTGTTGTTGTTGTTGCTGTTGTTGTTGTTGTTGCAGTTGTCAAATTGATAGCTCTTTGATCCTCTAACAAATCACCCAAGTTGTTCTTCACCAATACCCAGATTCTCACCATTTCCATAACAATGCCTGGTCCTGCTAATAAAAAACAAAAGGGGGTATATGTGCAGCTATATCTAGAGAGTGCATTGTAAGACCTCAGGGGTGAATGAAGTTAATTGCTGAAATGTCAGCAATGTTCTGATTACAAGGCTGTCAAACGTGATAGCATTATGAGACACAGAGCCCCATGATCCCCCAAAGGACAGCTTAGATACAACACCTGCTGTAACTCCCTGACATTCCTTGAAACCACACACACTGCCTTCATCCCTTCATGTAGCCACCAGAAGTATGTCTGACTAATGTCTGAAAATCCTTTGTGCTCTCTTTCCTTGCTTTGCTATTCTTTGATATTTCTCTCTAATGAAATATGAAATAGACTATGTGCAGTCTGCTGCTGCTGTTTCACTGGCAGAGAAACATACTTCATACTTACTCAACCTCAGTGTCTGAGGATTTTGCCTTCAGTGTGCCACAACAATGTTAGTTGTGGATTTTTCATAAGTGTCCTTTATTATGTTGATGTATGTTCCCTCTAAGTCTAATTTGTTGAGGGTTCTTATGAATGGATGTTGTACTTTGTCAAATGTTTTCTGCATATATTTATTTATTTTCATATTTTAGCTTTATTGAGATATGACTGATAAACAAAAATGCATAAATTTAATGTATAGATGTTGAGAGTTTGGACATATGCATACATTCATGATACATTACTACAGCCAATGTACTACACATAGTCATTACCTCCACAAATTTCTCTGTGTTCCTGTGTTTGTGTGTGTGTGTGTGTGTGTGTGTGTGTGGTAAGAACACCTCCTGTGACAATGTATAGAGTTTTTGAATCAGTATGTTGTACACATGAAACTGATGAATGTAACATTGTGTGCCAACTCTATGTCAATTAAAAACCCAACATGAAATCTATCTTCTTAGCATATTTTAAAGTGCATAATACCATATTGTTAGCTACAGGCATTATGTATAGCAGATTCCCAGAACTTATTCATCTTGAATAATAGAAACATTATAGACATTAAAAAAATTACCTATTTCCTCCCCCACTCCCCCCCCCCCCAGCCACTGGCAACCGCATTTTATTCTGTACTTCTATGGGTTTGATAATTTTAGATGCTTCACTTGTGGAGTCATGCAGTATTTGTCCTTCTGTGATTAGCTTATTTCAAATTCAGCATAATATTTTTTTGTTTTGTTTTGTTATTTCAGGCAAGAGAATAAATCCAATTCTGTGAGTCTATATTGGTATGACACCCCTATGTGAAAATAAAAGTCGTAAAATGTCAATGTAGATTCTGAACAGAGACTTTTACAGGGTAAACTGCCACAGCCCCAGTGAAAGCATGAAGACATAAAACGCTTATTGCTTGTATTTACAAAGCAATCCAGGGTTGTAAGGACAGTTTTTACTTTAGCCTCTTGTCCAAGAGCTAACCAGCTGTTTGTGAAAAGTCTGTGGACCCCAATGGGTCCTTTGTTAATGGACACATATGCCACTTTGAAAACACAGCATAATATCCTGTAGGTTCATCCATGTTGTGGATTGCAAGATTCCTTAAGGCTATATAATATTCCAGTGTGTGTGTGTGTGTAGCACATTTTCTTTTTTCATCTGAATAAATATTTCATGTGTACTTGAAAAGAATATATATATTTTTATTGGTAAATTTTTGAATTCTAAATATATAATCTAAGTCATGTTCATTAAGCATGTTGCTGAACTCTTATACATATTTACTGATTCGCTTTTTCTATCACACATAAAGGTATTTTTTTAATCTCCACCTTATAGTATTTTAAAAAAATATTTTCTTTTGATCAGGTTTTTCTTTATAATTTTAACATTACAGGCCTATATGTGTACATGTTTTAAAATGTTACATCTTCTTCGTGATGCATTTCTTCCTTTACAGGTACTGCTTTCTTGCCTGTAAGCCTGCATTGCCATCACTTACTGCTATTGTTATACAAGCTTCCTTTTGGCTTGTTTTCATAGTATATATTTTCCGTTGGTTTATTTTTAAGTCTTCTGTTTTGCTGACATGTGTGGTTTTTCTCTGATGAGCATGATATGATACAATTGTGCTATATTCAGTTTGACAATCTTTGTCTTTTGATTAGTCAGTCTACTTATTATCAGGATAATTACTGATATTTGGTGTTAAATCTAACATTCACTATATTACTATTGCTTCCGTCCTTTCCTGTTCTTTTTATATTCTTGCACCTCCCTCACTTTCTGCCAAGTTTTTGGATTAAGTATTTTTGCTTGGGTTGTTTCATGGACTTTTATAATTATTGTATTGGTTATCCAGTAAATATTTTTTAAAGTTTTTATTTAAATTCCAGTTATTTAACATACAGTGTAATATTAGTTTCAGGTGAACAATAAAGTGATTCAACACTTCCATACAACACCTCGTGCTCATCACAGCAAGTGCCCTCCTTAATCTCCATCACCTATTTAACCTATCCTCCCACCCACCTTCCCCTTGATAACCATCAATCAGTTCATCAGTTTGCTCTCTACAGTTAAGGGTCTGTTTCTTGGTTTGCCTCTCTCTATTTTTTTTTCCTTTACTCAGTTGTTTTGTTTCCTAAATTCCACATATGCATGAAATCATATGGTATTTGTCTTTCTCTGACTGACTTATTTCATTTAGCGTAATGACAAGATTTCGTTCTTTTCTATGACTGTTCAGTTGGTAGACACATGGGATGTTTCTATAATTTGGCTATTGTGGATAATGCTGCTATAAACCCTGGGGTGCATATATCTCTTTGGATTAATATTTTTGCATTCTTTGGGAAAATACCTAGTAGTGCAATTGCTGGATCATAGGGTAGTTCTCCTTGAACTATTTAAGGAACTACATACTGTTTTCCAGAGTGGCTGCACTAGTTTGCATTCCCACCAATAATGCAAGAGGGCTCCACTTCCTCCACTTCCCTGTCAACACCTGTTGTTTCTTGAGTTTACCCATTCAGACAAGTATAAGATGACACCTCATTTTAGCGTTGATTTGCATTTCCCTGTGGTAAGTGGTGATGACCACCTTTTTATGTGTCTGTTGGCCATCTGTATGTCTTCTTTGGAGATATATCTGTTTATGTCTTCTGCCCATTTTTAATTGGATTATTTGTTTTTTGAGTGTTGGTTTTTATATATTATATATAATTTGGATACTAGCCCTTTATTGGATATGTAATTTGCAAATATCCTGTCTAATTCCATAATTTGTCTTTTAGTTTTGTTGATTGCTTTCTTCACTGACTAGAAGCTTTCTATTTTGATGTAGTGCCAATAGTTTATTTTAAATTTAGTTTCCCTTGGGGCTCCTGGGTTGCTAAGTCAGTTAAGCATCCAACTTCAGCTTAGGTCATGATCTCACAGTTCGTGAGTTTGAACCCCACATTGGGCTCTGTGCTGACAGCTCAGAGTCTGGAATCTGCTTCAGTTTCTGTGTCTCCCTCTCTCTCTGCCCCTCTCCTGCTTGCACTCTGTTTCTCTCTCTCAAAAATGAATGAACATTAAAAAAATTAGTATACCATGCCTAAAGGAGACATATCAAGAAAGATGTTGTTAGGGCTGATATCAGAGAAATCACGGCCTGTCCTCTCTTTTAGGATTTCTATGGTTTAATTGCTCACATTTATATATTTTTTCCATTTTGAATTTATTGTGGTATGTGGTGTAAGAATGTTGTCCATTGCAATATTTTGCATATAACTGACCAGTTTTCTGAATACCATTTGTTGAAAAGACATTCTTTTTCCCATTGTATATTCCTTCCTGCTTTCTCCAAGATTAATTGACCACATAACTGTGAGTTTATTTCTGGGTTTTCTGTTCTGTTCCACTGAACTGTGTCTACTTTTGTGCTAGCACCATACTGCTTTGATTACTACAGCTTTGTAGTATAACTAGAAGTCTGGAAATGAAATACCTCCTGTTTGCTTTTCTTTTTCAAAATTGCTTTGGCTCTTTGGGGTGTTCTGTGGTTCCATGCAAATTTAGGATTGTTTGTTCTAGCTCTGTGAAAAATGCTGGTGGTATTTTGATAGGGATTGAATTTAATGTGCATATTGCTTTGGATAGTATAGACATTTTAACAATATTTGTTCTTGAAATACATGAGCATCTAATGTCCCTTCCATTTCTTTTTCTTATCTTCAATTTCTTTCATCAGTGTATAGTTTTCAGGGTATGGGTCTTCAACTCTTTGGTTAAGTTCATTCCTGGGTATTTTATTATTTTGGTACATTGTAAATGGAATTGTTTCCTCTTTTTAAAGTTTGTTTGTTTGTTTATTATTTATTTATTTATTTATTTACTTATTTATTTTTAAGTAACGTCTATACCTAAGGTGGGGCTTAAACTCACAACCCAGAGATTAAGAGTCCTGTGCTCTTCTGACAGCCAGCCAGGCATCCCAGGATTGTTTTCTTAATTTCTCATTCTCTGCTTCATTATTAGCATATAGAAATATAATAGATTTCGGCACATTAATTTTTTTCTGCAACTTTGCTGAATTCAGTCATCAGTTCTCGCAATTTTTTGGTGGAATAATTCCTGTTTTCTATATATAGTATCATGTCATCTGCAAGTAATGAAAGTTTTACTTCTTCCTTACCCATTTGGGTGTCTTTTATTTCTTGTTCTTGTTTGATTGTTGTGGCTGGGACTTTCAGTATTATGTTGAACAACAGTGGTGAGAGTGGACTTCTCTGTAATCTTCCTGACCTTAGAAGAAAAGCTCTCAGTTTTTACTGATTGAATATGATGTTAGTTGTGTTTTTTCATATAAGTCCTTTATTAGTTTGAGTTATGTTCCCTCTAGATCTATCTATTTTGTTGAGGGCTTTTATCATGAATGAATGTTGTTCTTTGTTAAACGCTTTCTCTGCATCTATTGAAATTATCCTATCATTTTTATCCTTTCTCTTGTTGATGTGGTGTATCATGTTGATTGATTTGCAAATGTTGAAGCACACTTGCAACCTAGGAAAAATTCTCATTGAACATAGCAAATGTTGTTTTTAAAGTATTATTACATTTAGTTTCCTAATATTTTGTCTAGGATTTTTGCATCTATGTACTTCAGAGATACTGTCCTGTGGGTTTTTGTAATGTTTTTATCTGATTTTGGTATCAGGGTAATGTTGGCCTCATTGAATGAATTTGGAAGTGTTCATTCTTATATGTTTTGGAACAGTTTAAGAGGATATTAATTCTCCTTTAAATGTTTGGTAGAAATCACCTAGGAAGCCATCTGGTCCTGGACTTTTGCTTGTTTGGTGTGTTTTGATTACATATTCAATTTCATTGCACATATTCAGTCTGTTCAAATTTTCTATTTCTTTCTGCTTTAGTTTTAGTATTTTATATGTTTCTAGGAATTTATCCATTTGATATAAGTCATCTAATTTTGCATACACTTTTTCATAATGTTCTCTTACAATTGTTTGTATTTCTGTGATGTTGGCTGTTATTTCTCCTCTTTCATTTGTCATTTTATTTATTTAAGTATTTCTATTGATTTTTTATGAGTCTGGGTAGAGATATATTGATTTTGCTGATCTTTTCAAAGCACCAGATCCTAGTTTCATTGATCTGTTGTACTGTTTTTTGTTTGTTTTTTTCTATATCATTTATTCATGATATAATCTTTATTATTTCATTACTTTCCTGGTTTGGGGTTTTCTATAGTCTTTTTCTTGCTCATTTAGGTTTAAGGTTAGGTTGTTTATGTGAGATTTTTATTACTTCTTGATTTAGACATGTATTGCTATGAACTTCCCTCTTAGAACTCCTTTTGCTGCCTCCCAAAAATTTTGAATCATTTTATTTTTATTTTCATTTGTTCCCATGTAATTTTTCATTTACTCTTTGTTGTCTTCATTGGCCATTGTTGAGTGGCATGTTATTTGGCCTTCATGTGTTTGTTCATTTTCCATATTTTTTCTTGTGGTTGATTTCCAATTTCATAACATGGTGCT
Organism: Lynx rufus; assembly: GCF_022079265.1. Lineage (NCBI taxonomy): Eukaryota > Metazoa > Chordata > Mammalia > Carnivora > Felidae > Lynx > Lynx rufus. Next base: position 49,988,666 of record NW_025814828.1, on the reverse strand, counting down.
CAGAAAAGATGCATGGTATGACTTTGATTTTATGAATTTGTTGAGACTTATTTTGCAGACTAACATGTGGTCTATTCTAAATAATGTTCCATGTACACTTGATAAGAATGTGTGTTTGTTGTTTTAGGATGGAATGTTCTGAATTTATCTGTTAAGTCCATTTGGTCCCAAGTGTCATTCAGAGCTACTGTTTGCTTGTTCTTTGCCTGTTTGGATGACCTGTCCATTGATGTAAGTGAAGTGTTAAAGTCTCCTACTATTATTGTATTACTATCTATTACTTTCTTTACATTTGTCATTTACAGTTTCATGTATTTGAGTGCTGTCATGCTGAGTGCATTATATTTATCACTGTTATATCTTCTTATTGTATTGGTCCATTTATGATTATATAGTGTCATTCTTGTCTCTTATTACATTTTTTGTTTTAAATTCTAATTTTTTCAATATAAAAATTTCTGGTCTGGTTTTCTTTTGATATATATTTTCATGGTAAAGTTTTCTCCATCCTCTCACTTTCAATCTGCAGGTGTCTTTAGGTCTGTAATGAGTCTCTTGTAGGCAAAATATAGATGTGTCTTCTTCTTTTTTTTTTTTTTTTTGCAGTCTGTCACCTTATGTCTTTGATTGGAGCATTTAGTCCATTTACATTCAAAGTAATATTGATAGATGTGTATTTATTGCCCTTTTGTTACTTGTTTTGTAGTTGTTCTGTAGTTTTTCTCTAATCCTCTCTTCTCTTGCTATTTTTATGGTTTGTTGGATTTCATTGGTATTTTATTCAGATTTCTTTCTTTTTTATGCTTGAATATCTATTACTCATTTTTGACTTGTGATTACCATTAAGTTTGTATATAACATTTTCTGAATATAGCAGTCTATATTAAGTCCCTGGTTAATTAAGTTTGAGCCAATTTTTACTCCTCTCCCACCATGTTTTAGATGTATGATGTCATATTTTACATCCTTTTATTTTGGGACTCCTTTGAATGATTTTTACAGATATACATATTTTTAGTACTTCTATGCTTCTGACTTCATACTCTCACTTCTGGTCTTCCTTTCCACTCCAAGAATCCACTTTAATATTTCTTGCAGAGCTAGTCCTTTAGTTTTTATTTGTTTGAGAAATGTTTTATCTGTCTTTGTATTCTGAATGAAAACCTTGCAGATTTTCTTGTTTTTATTTTCATTTGTTTCCATGTAATTTTTAATTTATTCATTGATGTCTTGGTTGACCATTGTTTAGTGGCATGCTATTTAGTGTTCATGTGTTTGTGCATTTTGAATGTATCATGCCACTCCTTTCTGGCTTCAAAAGTATCTACTGAAAAAATCCCTGATAAAGTTATGAGCTCTTTACATAATTTGGCTAGTGTAGATAATGCTGCTATGAACATTATCTATGTGTTTATTTGTGTGTATTAATTTATTGAATTAATATTTTTTGGATTATTGTGTAAATACCTAATAGTTCAATTGCTGGATCATAGGATAGTTCTATTTTTAGTTTTTGTTTTTTTGTTTTTTTTTTGAAACACCATAGTTTTTTTCTGGACCACTTTCTTACACCATACACAAAAATAAACTCACAATGGATTAAACACTTAAATGTGAGAACTGAAACCATAAAAATCCTAGAGGAGAACACAGACAGTAACCTCTTTGATATTGGTCATAGCAACCTCTTTCTAGATATGTCTCCTAGGCAAAGGAAACAAAAGCAAAACTAAACTATTGGGACTTCATCAAAATAAAAAGCTTCTGTACACATAGGAAACAATCAGCAAAACTAAGAGACATTCTACAAAATAAGAGAAAATATTTGCAAATGACATACCTAATAAAGAAAGGGTTAGTATCCAAAGTACACAAAGAAATTATAAAACACAACACCCAAAATACAAGTAATCCAGTTAAACATTGGGAAGAACCATGAATAGGAATTTTCCAAGGAAGACATACAGATGGCCAACGGATATTTGAAAAGATGCTCAACATCACTCATCAGGGAAATTCAAATCAAAACTACAGTGAGATACCACCTCACAACTGTCAGAATGGCTAACATCAACAACACAAGAAACAATAGGTGCTGGCAAGGATGTGGAGAAAGGGAAAACCTCCTGCACTGTTGGTGGGAATGTAAACTGGTGCAGCGACTCTGGAAAACAGCATGTGTGTTTTTATACACCAGCTTCCTTCTCTCTGACACATACTCCCAGTTGTGTTTATTGTCTGGAACTCTTTTGCCTGATGGCATTTCTTTCAAAACATGTAATCTTCAGCTTTGACCCCAAAGCAGGGTAGTCAAAAAAAGAAAGTTCATACCTTTACCCTCAATTCTTGGAAACTAATATATATCCCAATCACAAAGGTTTAGTACTATGTACCCTCACTTTAATTAATGTCCTTATTATAATGACAGTATGTAAATGGCCAGTCCCTGCTATATCAGGCTTGATTCCCATAATATTCTTAAAACCAGCCTCACACTCCTTTTTCTCCACACTATACTTTTCTCAACTCACTCCTTACAAAGTCAAACCATAAGTTTCTATCTTCATAGAAGGTTAAATAGTGTCTTGGAATATGGAGATTGTCTGAACCCCTTCATTGGGGTTATTTCATTGAAATCATTGTTATTTCATTGAAATTAATGCTGTGCATCCATCAGTGAATCAAACAAAAGAAGTTACACAGAATTAGAAGCATCATTGGTTTCACATTCTGTACACAAAAATACATTCAGGGGAACAAATCATTCTACATGTACAGGGGACTTTTACCACTCAGGGCTTCAAAGACATGATGATTTTATTTCTATGGTTTCCACAATGAATTTTTGGGATTGTTAAATATCCACTGTTTTCCACAACTTAAGTTATTTCTCCAAACTTACATATGCCGAGCATGGTGATTTCTGATCAGTTTGGAAATCTGACATTCTGTAACGTGAACTATAGGTGCCAAAGATTATTTCATTATGTGGGAGCACAGGGTGAAAAGTTTGTTATTTTGTGTAAAGTTTCTTGGAAAAGCTAAGTGGTATATTATATTCACTATCCTTTATAATCCCAAACTGTAAATTCCTCAAGGACATGACCTATGCTTTACCATTTTCTGTATCTCCAGTACATAACATATTGTAAATGGAAATAAATGATGCAGAAGGAAGGAGATAACCATTTGCAAAAATATATCTGTGATGCATGTTTGATCATCCTCTTTTATTCTATTTTGTCTTTAATTCTCCATTGTATATGGCGCTTCAGTTAGGGACATTGCATAAATTGTAAAAAAAAAGTGCTTCTTTTCTGAATATTAATTAATTAATCAAAGTTATTTAAAATTTAAATTTAAAATTATTGCACAAAGTGAAGAACCGTACATAGAAAGAACCATATTTATGGAGGAAACAGCCTTGGCTGAGTGTACAAAGGCACCCATACTGCCAGCTCACATGAAACCTGGATAGATACTAAAGCACACATTCAATAGAAAGTCTTTTTATTTTAAGCCCTTCTCCCTGACCCCAGATAGGGTGACTGTATCAGGTATGAAGTCTTTCTGTGACATTAGAATAAGATGCTGATAGTGAGCAAGAAAGAAAAGCAAGTTCCAGGGATGCATGAAAGGATAGCAAAGAGAAGGTGCAGCTTCTACCATGTGTCTTTGACAGTGAGCGTGTATATGTGTGCTCTCTCAAGTGTGTAAACGGTTATATGTGCCAATGTGTGTTTACATAAGATGGTGTTCTCCTCTGCTCTAGAACTTGGTTGAGAGGTGTAGAATCTGCAAGCCACCTGCTACCTTCTTCTATGAATTAGTAGCTATTCATAATATAACAAGTATTCCCTTAGTTGAAATGTCCTTGAGCAGTGAACAATCTGAACACTTATATTCAGCAGCCCTACCCTCATCCCTGATTTTATCTGATCTTTACTCTATCAAATTTATTAAAGGAAATCTAGTAGTATTTTCTATCTTTTTTTCTTTTTCTCTTTTTTCTTTGAGTAGTGGGGGGGGGTCTGTAATTTTCTTTGAGTAGTGGAGTGAGGATGATTATGCCCTGTTCAACCCACTTTCCTAAAACAACTCCAGTTGGGATGCCTGGGTGGCTCAGTCAGTTGAGTGTCCGACTTTGGTTCAGTCATGATCTCATGGTTTGTGGGTTTGAGCCCTGCTTCGAGTTCTGTGCTGACAACTCGGAGCCTGGAACCTGCATCAGATTCTGTGTCTCCCCCTCTCTTGGCCCCTCTCTTGCTTGAATTCTCTCTCTCTCTCTCTCTTTCTCTCAAACAATAAATAAAACATTTAAAACATAATAAATAAATAAATAAATAAATAAATAAATAAAACAACTCCAGTTAATGTATCCAATCCAGTACTATTTTGTGATTGTCACATTCCAGGCCAATTTCACTGGACATTACAAAATTCCTATTCAACAGAAAAAATGATATTCCTCCTCATTAATCACAGGTTACTGAAAATATCCTGGCATACATTTTCTTATATAATTTCCTGTAATGATTTTTTCTTCCATCTAAATACAGTATATTCTTAGTGAGTCAATTATAAACAAAGTCACTTATTTGTTTTATAAAGACAGTACTACTCTTATCAAATGCAATTAATGAATTTTCAAAGGCTAATGTATTAAATTCTATTTTGCAGTGTGGGTGACTTAACCCATGAGACTGTTTGCACTAGTTCAATGGTCCCATCTTCAAATAATGCTTTCTACAGAATGAAGCCTTTTGTCTAGGGATTAACTTTGTCAACTCATTTAATCCTACAGATGTTTTATACATTTACTGGGAAACTACAAATATAAACTACTAATACTAGGTAATTCAAAAGATGAAAAATAAATAAGATAAAGTTCTTAGCTTTGAAATAGTTTGATGGTTGAGGGCATACACTTTGAAACAAATCATACCTGTGTTCTGATAGCTTATTCACCACTTTTCAGCAATGTAATCTTGAGCAAATTACATAATATCCCTAAACCTCAGATTCTACATATGCAGAAAAGAAATAGTAATACCTCCTTCATGGAGTTTGTTAAAGTAATTAAAGGAAGTGATCATTAGACTAGGGTGGCTCTAATAACTTGGTAGCCTACATAAACAGATAAAAACCTAAGCCATAGTCAATGTACTCAAATCTGAGAAAATATAACTTAAGAGCAACCAACCACAAACACAAAAATAAGCTTTTTCAAATAAAGCAACTGGTTAGGCTATAGCAAATCAAATCATTACCTAACTTTGCTTCTCTGTGTTTTCTCTGTAAAAACCTCACACCTATCTCCTGCCAGTGGAGCACTCTAAACCACATTTGATTTGGTGCTGCCCATTTCAGATCAATGTATACTTAAATTCTGTAAATGCGCCTCCAATTATCTTAACGGGGTTTTTGAAGATTATTTCAGATAATGTATGTGATGTCTGACATGTGATATATTGTTCAGTAGGTGATAACTACTAAATATTCAAGGCACTGATAGACTAATGAAAAATGGAAAGAACTTAGACAAGTACACAGTAACTAAAATTGAAGGCAGAATAGGCTGGAGCTAAGATGGTGGCATAATAGGAGTACCCTAGTCTCATCTCTTCCCTTGAACAAAACTAGATAACTATCAAATCATTCTAAATACCCCAGAAATCAACTTGAAGACTGACAAAACAACCTCCAGAACTAAAGGAGAGAAGAAGCCTCATCTAAGAAAGTAGGAAGTGCAGAGACATGGTTTGGGGGAGAAAAGAACATGTATGCTGTGGAGGGGAGTGAGCTGGGATTGCAGAAAAAAAAATGAGAGAGAAAGGAGCACATAGGGCAATGCACAATAACACTTCCCCAAAACTATTGGCTGGGAAAAAAAGAAGGGCTGATTTTCATGGTTTCTTGTAATCAGCAACGGTTGTCTGGGATAGAATCCTGAGGGTTCTGCCCTACACCTGGAGAGAAGGCAGGCAAACAACCCTAGGGCAGATGACATAATATGAAGAATGACCAAGGCATGCAAAAGGGGGATGATTCTGTGTTCTTGAAGTACATCCCTGAGAGGTAGCATTCACAGAGACACTTCTACAGCAACAAAATAACTTGCTGGCACCATTTCCCTCCCCGGTCCTTTAGCATAAATTCAGAGACACTGCAGGAAGTAACACGACCCAACACTGGGTGCCTAACCTGCTTACATCAAATCCGACACATCTGCTCTTTTTCAAGACTGCTCTTCTTGGTCAAGCCTGCTTCAGTCCCAACACAATGAGACCCTTCACAAGATTAGCACATGCCACTGACCATACCATGGCCCTAAATCCTAGCATTTTAAAAGTCATCAGGCTGTGACTGTTGCTTCTGAAGAGAAGGAAAGCAAACAACACAGTTGCAGTGTGGAAACAGAGATATGAAAAATGCCTGGAACACACCAGTGGTGAGGGATTATTTGCTCTTCTAAGTACTTCCCTGAGAGACAGAACCCACAGAGTCTCCTCCAGGAAAAAAAGTGATGGCTTATGACATTTCCCTCCCCAACCCTCAGCATAAACACACCCCTGCCCACACCACCTCTCACAACCAGAGAGCTCTGCAGGGCTTCAGTTCTACTGAAAGTAGTATCAAGTCTCATTTAACAAACAGACCAGAGCACAAGTTTAAACTTGTCACACCTGACCAAGGACTAAACACTGCCCACTGCAGGCAAGGAGAGCCTCTGCAAACAACAGCCCTGAAGGATAGAGCAGCCAAAACACAGCAGGAGAAAGCATGTAGCACACACAAAAAACACTACCTGAAGGGCCAGATACTGGACACTATATTACTCTTCTTCATAAAGCCATTACTTTCATAAACAGGAAACATAATAGACTTCTATAGCACAGAGAAGAAGACAGAGACTTTGACAAAATTCCAAGAATGGAAAGAATTCATTCCACTCAAAAAAAAAAAAAAAAAAAAAAAAAAAAAAGTAAGGCCATGGCCAGAGATTGAAAGCATTGATTGAAAGCAACAACCATAAGGATACACACTGAACTTGAGAAAAGAATGGAATACTTCAGGGAGGCCTTATCACAGAGATAAGAGAATTAAAAAAAAATCAGTCAGAAATGAAGAATACAATAACTGAGATTGGAAACAGACTTCAGGCAATGAACACAAGTCTGGAGAAGCAGTGGAATGAATAAGTGATATAGAGGACAAAATAATGGAAAATAATAAAGCTGAAAAAAAACTAAGAAAGAATTATGGAAGATGAGAATAGACTTAGGTAAATTGGTGACTACATCAAATGTAATAGCATTCATATTATAGGAGTCCCAGAAGAAGAAGAGGGAGAAAGGGGGGGGGGAGACAATTTATTTCAAGAAATAATAACAGAAAACTTCCTTAATTTGGGGAAAGAAAGAGACATCCAGATCCAGGAAGCACAGAGAACTCCCATCAAAATCAACAAAAGCAGGGGTATCTGGGTAGCTCAGTTGGTTAAGCATCCGACCATGGCTCAGGTCATGATCTCACAGTTTGTGTGTTCGAGCCCCACATTGGGCTTTCTGATGTCAGCAAAGAACCTGATTCAGATCCTCTGCCCCCCTTTCTTTCTGCCTTTCCCCAACTTGTGCTCTCTCTCTCAAATATAAATCAACAAAAGCAGGTAATACCAAGATATATTGTAGTTAAATTTGCAAAATATAGTGGTAAAGAAAAATCTGGACTGCAGCAAGACAAAAGATATCCTTACTTTACAAGGGAGAACCCTTAAGATTGGCTGCAGATTTCACCACAGGAACTTGGTAAGCCATAAAAGAGTGGCATAATATATTTAAAGTGCTGAATGAGATGCAAGATGAAAGACTCCACCAAAAATCTTCTAGAATTGATACACACATTAAGTAAACTAGCAGGATACAATAAATGTACATAAACGTGTTGCATTTCTATACACCAACAATAAAGCAGCAAAAAGAGAAATTAAGGAATCAATCTTTTTACCATTGCACCAAAAACAATATGCCTTGGAAGAAACCTAACCAAACAAGTGAATACCTGCCCTCTGAATAATATAAAACACTGGTGAAAAAATTGAAGATAACACAATGAAATGGAAATAAAACATTCCATGCTCATGGATTAGAAGAGTAAATATCATTACAATGTCTTTACTACCCAAGGCAATCTACACATTTAATGTAATCACTATCAAAATACCACCAGCATTTTTCACAGAGTTAGGACAAACAATCCTGAAACTTGCATGGAACCACAAAAGACTCCCAATAGCCAAAGCCACCTTGAAAAAGAAAACCACAACTGAAGAAATCACAATTACAGACTTCAAGTTACATTAAAAAGCTGAAATAATCAAAACAGTATGGTATTGGCACAAAAATGGACACATAGATCAATGGAACAGAATAGAGAATCCATAAATGAACCCAAAATTCCATGGGCAATTAATATTCAACAAAGCAGGAAAGAATATCTAATGGAAACAAAGACAGTCTCTTCAAGAAATGATGCTGGGGAAACTGGATAGCAACATTCAAAAGAATTAAACTGGATAACTTTCTTACATAAAACACATAAATAAATCAAAATGGATGAACGAACTAAATGTGAGACAAGAAACCATAAAGTCTAAAGAAGAGCACAGTTAACCAGATCTTTGATTAAGGCATAGTAACTTCTTTCTATATATGTCTCCTGAGTCAAGTTAAAAATGCAAATATAAATTATTGGGACTGCCAAAAAAATGTTTCTACATAGCAAAGAACAAAATCAAGAAAATCAAAAGGCAATTTATGGAATGGGAGAATATATTTGCAAATGACATATCTGTAAAGGGTTAATATCTAAAATACATAAAAGTCAACATGCAAAAAATGAATAATACAATTTAAAAATGAATAGAGTTTTCCAAAGAAGACATCCAGGTGTTCTACAGACACATGAAAATTCTGAAAATCACTCATGATCAGAGAAATACAAATCAAAATTCCAATGAGATATCACCTCATACCAGTCAGAATGACTAAAATCCCAACACAAAAGACAATATGTGATGGCCAAGATGTGGAGATAGTGAAACAATCTTGCATTGTTGGTGGGAATGCAAACTGGTGCAGCCACCCTGGAAAACAGTATGGATATTCCTCAAAAAGTTGGAAATAGAACTACCCTATGATCCAGTAATAGCACTAGGTATTTACTCAAAGAATAAAAAAATACAGATTCTAAGAGGTACATGTACCTTGATGTTTATAGCAGCATTATCAGCAATAGTCAAACTATGGAAAGAGCACAAATGTCAGACGACTGATAAATGAATAAAGGATATGTGGTATATATATAAAATTGAATATTACTGTCATAAAAAAGACTGAAATCTTCCCATTTGCAAGGACATGGATGGAGGTAGAAAGTATTATGCTAAACAAAATAATTCAGCCAGAGAAAGATAAATACCATATGATTTTACTCATATGTGGAATTTAAGAAATGAACCAAATGAGCAAGGAGGGAAAAAGATGCAAACCAAGACACAGACTCTTAACTATGGAGAACAAACTGATGGTTACCAGAAGAAGGTAGGTAGATGGAGAGATGGGTTAAATAGGTGATGAGTATTAAGGAGCACACTTGTTGTGATGAGCTCTGGTGTTGCATGGAAGCGTTGAATCACTATATTCTGTACCTGAAACTAATATTATTCTGTGTGTTAATTAACTGGAAATTAAATGAAAATTTAAAAACAAAGCAAAACAAAAACAAAGAAAAAAGAAACAATGTGCAAAGGGAAAAAAAGAGAGAGTAAAGGAGGTAAACCAAGGTACAGAATCTTAACTAGAAAACAAGTTAATGATTACCAGTGGGGAGGTGCCTGGGGGAATGGGTCATAGGGGTTTGCAGCTGTAATGAGCACAAGGTATTGTATGGAAGTGTTGAATCATTATATTGTACAGGTGAAACTAATACTGCACTGTCTGTTAAGTAACAAGAATTGAAGCAAAAACATGAATAAATAAATAAATAATCATATAGTTCTTACCCTTTCTCTTATCGATGTGATGTATAACATTGATTTCTGAATATTGAATCTTTATTGCAACACAGGAATTAATCCCACTCAATCATGGTGAATAATTTTCTTAATGTCCTGTTGAATTCTGTTTGCTAGTTATTTGTTGAGAAGTTTTGCGTCTATGTTCATTAGGGATATTGGCCTTTAGTTCTCTTTTTCAGTGATGTCTTTATTTGATTTTTTTTAAAATTTTTTTAACGTTTTATTTTTGAGACAGAGAGAGACAGAGCATGAACGGGGAAGGGGCAGAGAGAGAGGGAGACACAGAATCGGAAGCAGGCTCCAGGCTCTGAGCCATCAGCCCAGAGCCTGTCGCGGGGCTCGAACTCACGGACCGCGAGATCGTGACCTAAGCCGAAGTCGGACGCTTAACGACTGAGCCACCCAGGCGCCCCTTTATTTGATTTTTATAACAGGAGAATGATGGCATCATAGAATGAATTTGGAACCTTCTGTGTTTTGGAATTATTTGAGAAAATAGGTATTAATTCTATAATTGTTTGGTACAAGTCACCTGTGAAATCATCTAGCCCTGGACTTTCGTTTGTTGGGAATTTTTTATTACTGATTCAATTTCTTTGCTGGTTATTGGTCCGTTCAAATTTTCTTCCTGCTTTAGTTTTGATAGTTCAGATATTTCTAGTAATTTATTCAGTCTGTACAATTTGTTGGCATATAGTTTTCATGATAGTGTATTGTAATTGTTTTTCTGTGGTGTTGGTTTTTGTTTTTCCTCTCTAAGTTGTGATTTTAGGTATTTGAGAGCCTTCTCTTTTTCTGTTAATATGTCTGGCTAGACATTTATCAAGTTTTTTATTTTTATTTTTTCAAAGAACCAGTTCCTTGTTTTATTGATTTGTTCTATTTTTTCTATATCATTTATTCTTCACTAATATTTATTATTCCCTTCCTTCTGTGGGTTTTATGGGGTTTTGTCCTTGTTGTTGTTGCTGTTGGTGTCATCCTTTTTCCAGTTGAGTTCCAGTGTGTCATTCAAAGCCATTTTTTGTTGATTTTCTGTTTAGATGATGTGTCCATTGATGTAAGAGTTGTGATAATGTCTCCTACTATTACTGTCTTATTATGGATTAGTTATTTCATGTTTGTTAATTACTCTTTTATGTATTTAGATGCTCCTAATTTGGATGTATAAATATATACAATTGTTGTATCATCTTGTCGTATTTTCCACTTTATTATCTTATATTGTCCTTATATGTCTCCTATTAATGTCTTTGTGTTAAACTATTTTGTTTTATGTAAGTATTATTTCTTTGGCTTTCTTTTGACATCCATTTCTATGATAGATGTTTCTCCATCCCTTCACTTTCAATCTGCAGGTGACTTTAGGTCTAAAATGAGTCTCTTGTAAGGAGCATATAGATGGGTCACTTTTTTTTTGTCCATTCTGTCTCCCTATGTCTTTGGATTGAAATATTCAGTCCATTTACTTTGAAAGTAATTACTTATGCATTTATTGCCATTTTGTTATCTGTTTGTGATTGTTTCTAAAGATTTTCTCTGATCTTTTCTTGTCTTTCACGGTTTAGTGATTTTCTCTAATAATGTATTTGAATTTTATTCTCATTCTTTGAACATTTATTAGTGTTTCTTTGGTATATACTTAACACTAGGTTTGTATATAACCTGTTTTTCATATAGCATTCTGTATTCAGTTGATGGTCATTTAAGTTTGAATGCATTTTTACTCCTGTCTTCCCCATCTTTTATGTACATTTTGTTATATATTACTTTTTAATTTAGTGAGTTCTTTTTTTTTTTACAAAATATTCATTTTTACAGCTTTTGTGTTTCTGACTTTATACTGTCACTTTTAGTCTCTCCTAAAGTCCCTTTTCATGCTTCTGGCAATGTTGGTTTAATGATAATGATCTACTTTAGTTTTTGTTTGTTTCAGAGTTGTTGTTTTTTTTTTTTCTCTCTCCTTTTAGTTTGAATGATATCCTTGCTGGATAGAGTATTTTTGGTGCATAATTTTTCCCTTTCAGCAGTTTGAATTTATCATGCCATTTCCACCTGGCTTGGAACATTTCTGCTGAAAAATTACCTGCTAGCTTTATGGGGTTTCCTTGTATATTACTGTCTTATTTTGTATTGCTGCCTTTATAACTTTTTTCTTTACCACTTTATTTTGCCAATATAACTGCAACATGCATATGGATGGGTCTGGTTTTTGTTAATTTTGATGGGGCTTCTCTGCCTTCTGGATCTGGCTACCTGTTTCCTTCCCCAGATTAAGGAAGTACTCTGCTATTACTTGTTCAAATAAGTACTCCTCTATTACTTGTTCTGCCCCCTTTTCTCTCTCTTATTCTTCTAGGAGTCTTATATTATGAATGTTATTATGTTTGATAGAGTCCCTGAGTTTCCTAAATCTATTCTCATTTTGCATAATTATGCTTTTCTCTTTTGTTCATCTTGATTTCTTTCCATTACTGTGTCTTCTAGGTCATTGATTCATTCCTCTGCTTCTTCTGCCCTGCTATTCATTCAGTCAAGTGTGTTTCTCATTTTATTTATTCTGCCCTTTATCTCTGTCATGTTAATTCTTATCTGTATATTATGGCTCTCACTCATGTCTTCCTCTCTTTTCTCAAGTCTGGTAGTATCCTTAGTATCATTGCTTTAAATACTCCATCACTTGTCTCTTATATCTGTTTTGCTTAGACCTCTGGAGATGGCCTGGTCCTGTTGTTTCATTTGGGATTAATTTATGTGGCTTCTCATTTTGTCTAAGACTCTGTGACTCTTTCATTGTGTTAGGAAAGTCAGCTATGTCTTCTGTTCTTGAGCATATTGGCATTATGAATAAGAGATCTTGTAGTGCACTGCCATGTAGTGTCCCCTGTTTCACAGGGCTTAGCACTTCTGGGAGTGACTAAAATGTGTGCTGCATGTGTTCTGCTGTTTTCTCTTGACTACTTTATCCCTAAGGTCATTTGAGTACAGACGCTCTCTTTGCTGGTTGAGGGTAGTGTTTGTTTCCTCGCCTGAATATGGCATGTTTTAACTGGGCATGTTCTGGTCTGCTTGTTTGTTCCCTCACCTGAATGTGGCATGTTTTAACTAGGCATGTTCTGGTCTGCTTGAGAAATAAGACGTGTTGTTACAACCACTAGAACTGAAGCTCTGCAAAACTCCTGATTTGAGAGTTGCACTGTGAGCAGGGATTTGTATCAGTTTTCTTGGGAATAGGACTTATCACTTTGGAACTTATGCAATTGAGACTGGAAAGGACAGTTGCACCAAAGTATGGCAGGGGGAGGGGGGACTAAGCTTGGTGTAAGTAAGTTTGGTAGCAAGTATCAGTACTGCACTGGTTCCTGAAGATGACCCTGTGTTTATGCTGAGAGACAGAGAGGGAAATGACACCTACTAGTTTCTTTTTTTCCAGAGAGGTCTCTCTGTGATTGCTGCCTCACTGGGCCATGATCAAAAATAAACAAATAACCTCCCCATTGTCTGCCCCAGGGACTTTTCAGATCACTGTTTCTATTCTTTATGTAGAGGAGTTTTCTTCCTGCCCTCTGTCCAAGAACAGCACAATGCCCTCCTGGCCCTATTTCATCTAAACCTTCTGACCTTTAAAACTCCAGGCATTGTGCCCCACTCATTGCCAGAAGTCATGTAATTCAATCCCTCTCCCTTTCCAAGCCAATTGCTATGGGGATTTGTTTTCCTTGCTTGCTCCTCTGTATGTTAGTTTATCTCTTGCCCTTCTGTGTTGGCAGCTCCCTACCCACCACAGTTGCCAAGATTAATTTCTCTCACAAACTACATGTCCTTACTTCCTATACTCTTGGATGTGACCTCTTCTCTATCTTTAGTTGTAGAATTTGTTCTGCCAGTTTTCAGGTGAATTTCTGGGGTATTTGCTAAATTTGATTGTTATCTAGTTGTATTTGTAGGATGAGGTGAGTGTAGTGTCATCCTACTCTGCATCCATCTCCCTGTTTGTAAATAATATTGTAATACCACTGTATGTTGACAGATGGTATCTATGTTTAGCATATCTTGTGGGGAGCATAGCATAATATTTAAACTTGTGGAATCACTGTGCTGTACAGCTGAAACTAATGTAACATTATGCATTAACTATATTCAATTAAAAATTAAAAATAAATAAATAGCCTTCTATTCTTTTTTAATTAGGAAAAGACATTGGTCTATGTCAAATCATTTTTCTATATCAATTTATGTCATCATATGATTTTTCTTTGTAAATGTATTGGTGTGTTTGGTTAAATTTACTAATTTCCAAATGTTGAACCAATCTTGGATACATGGAATAAATCTCTCTTGTCCATAGTGTATAATTATTTTTTTAATTATTAAATGTTATTTGCTAAGATTCTTTGGAGCATTTTTGTTTCTAAGATTATGAGAAACCTTGGTCTTTAGTTTTCTTTTTGGAATGTTTTTGTCTGTTTTTTGTATCAGGTTAAAACTGGATATGTGAAATGAATCCAAAAGTATGTTCTTTTTCTATTTTCTGGAATGTATTGTATGAAATTTATTATTTTAATTCTTTAAATATTTCGCATAGTTTTTCATTGAAGACAAGTGAGCCAGGTGTATTATTTTATGAGAGTTTGTTAAAAATGAAATAAAGTTATTTGATATTGCTTATGTAGATCTTAGTTGAGTTTTAGTAGTTTTTCAGGAACTGTTCTATTTCTTCTAAAATGTCAAATATATTAGTGTAAAGTTCTTTCTAATGTTTCCTTATTATCCTTTTCATTGCTATAAATTTATTATTAACCCCCATTTCAATCCCAATATTGGTAATTTGTGTCTTTAAAAAAAAGTCAGACTTGCTAGAAGTTTGTCATATTCATTCATTATTATTTTTTTTAATTTAAAATTTTTATTTTATGATAGAAAGGGGAAGGGACTGAGGGAGAAGGAGAGAGACTCTTGAGCAGGCTCCTGCCCAACATGGATTCGGGGCTTGATCTCACAACCATGAGATCATGACCTGAGCCAAGATCAAGAGTTGGACTCTTAATCAACTGAGTCCCCCAGGTGCCCCTCATTCATTTTTTTTAAAAGACCATTAAATTTTATTTTACAGAAGAAATTGGATACCTTTTCCTTTTTTATTACTATCTCCAGTGTATATATATTACTATATACATATCTCCATTTTATTACTGTTTTGTATTTTTCTGTTTTGTATATTCTGATAATGGGGAACAACTTCTAATATTAGAGAAATGGTGCCTTATAAAAAGATTATAATTCATAATTATTATATGGCTGATGTTTCATGTTCTATTATTCTCTCTTTCTTATAAGGTTAACTTAGGCTAAAATCTCTACCTCCTATGGCTCACCAGCAATGGCTCAGAATTCACAGTTCATTCAATCTGATTAGGATGTAGTAGTTTCTAATTTTTTTAAGTTTATTTATTTATTTTGAGAGACAGAGTGCATGGGAGGGGAAGAGAGAGACAGAATCCCAAGCAGGCTCTATGCTGACAGCACAGATCTTGGCGTGTGGTTTGATCCCATGAACCTAACCATGAGATCATGACCTGATCTGAAATCAAGAGTCCAACACAACTGACTGAGCCATTCAGGTGCCTCAATAGTTTCTAATTCCATGGTATAGATGGTTTTCCAGATTTGAACTTTGTTTTGCCTAATGACTATAATCTCTCTATGATTAAAAATAATCATGATGTTGACTGCATTTAGGCGAATAAAATGACTCCAAAATAAAGTCATTGTCTTCTTTCTTTCTTTCTTTTCTTTTGTCTCATTGAATCCCAATGACAGTCCTTGAAAATAATTGTAGTAGAGGTTCCACAAGTTTTAAAACAAATATTTTCAATTTCTCATGTAGCCCAAAGAATGAATCATATAGAGGTTTGATAAAGTTCACAAAGTTATCCTTTTACTTTGACTTTTTACTGAGACTTAATAAACTTGAAGATATATATTCAAAATAATGCAAATTATTGATAAATAAAACATTTCAGAATAAAGGATCTATGGGGGGAAATTACACAATAAAAATGACTCTTCATAGTAAGATATTGGAGGGGCTCCTGGGTGGCTCAGTCAGTTAAGTGTCTGGCTCTTGATTTTGGCTCAGGTCATGATCCCACTGTTCATGGGATCAAGCCTGCATAAGACTCTGTGCTAACAGTGCAGAGCCTGCTTGTGATTCTCTCTCTCTCTTTCTTTCTCTCTCTGTCCTTCCTCCACCTTCTCAAAATAAAAATAAAAGTTAAATAAAATAGTAAGATGTTGGATATAATTGATTTAAATTAATCTAGGAGGAATATAGCATCGTAGTTGTTAGTCAAGGCTGTGTAATTAGATTAAACAAAATTAAAATCCTAACTGTCCTTGAGTAAGTTATTGAATTTCTGTAAGCCTCAATTTTTTAAATGTTTTAACATTTATTCATTTTTGAGAGACAGAGAAAGACAGATGGTGAGTAGAAGGAGCAGAGAACGAGGGAGACACAGAATCTGAAGCAGGCTCCACGGGCTGAGCTGTCAACACAGAGCCAGACACAGGGCTCAAATTCATGAACCATGAAATCATGACTTGAGCCAAAGTCGGACACTTAACGGACTGAGCCACCCAGGTGCCCTGCTTCAATGTTTTTAAAATACTAAAGATTAATTAATACACATGAAAGAATTTTGAAAACAACATATTACATAAATGTTTAGAAGGATTACATTTTGTTCTTTCATAAGACCCTTCCACCACTCTGAATCTCCTCTACAGATGTGACTCTGGATTTTCTTTATTTATCTTGATCTTAAACCACAATGAATCTTACCCTTTGACATTCCTGGAAGTTGAGATCTTTCCAAATCTTGCATAATACCTTGCAGAAAGTCTGTTCTTTCATGTCATTTGTGTTGATCCAACTTTGTCATTTTTATTTAATTTTATTTAATTTCTATTCAGAACTAGCTAATGGTATTTGGCTAAATTTTATAAATGATTCCCCCCCCCCAGTTCTTTCTTATGTTTTATAGAATTTGCTAGTTTCTCTTTAAAATTTCTTTTTTTTTTTTAATTCGGGAGCTTCTACTGAAAACAATTTATAGAAGCCAATTAGGGTTTGGTGGTCTAAAGGATTAGGTCTCTTTTATAGGTCTGAAGTGGCTGAAGTAATTGATTACATGTATTTCAATGATGGTTTGCATTAATTATCAGAAGAAGATTTTGCAATTAGGTCTTGTTCATTAAAAATTCCTTGATGTTATAATTGCCAAAGTTCTTAAGCAATGCTAATGAGGTCTTTAAACAAGAAAAGCTTTGATAGCTCAGTCCCTGCATGAGAAGTGATTTTTATCATCAGTTTTAAGTAAACAAATGCTTGTTTGATGATCCATTGGGTCAAATAAGCAGAGGTGTCAGGAACTTAATGGAACCCTTGCCTCGCAACAACATAGTTTCAGACACTTGTCATCTCTCATAGTAATAGGTAATCTTCAAATGTGCACAGTAGTGCTGATTTAAGGAACAAAACTTTTGGAAGCAAATGCAACACAATGTTAATAAGGGATGTGTTTAGACAATGGAATTAGAATGATTTTCATTTTGCTTTTTGAGTTTTTCTAAATATTTCAAATATCCTGTGTCAAGCATGAATAATTACCTACAAGACCAGGTCTCCTGCTCATTTTTGTAGGCTTCAGAATGGGGAGTGTTATCTTAGCTCTAATTGTAATTTATGCAAGGACTTTAGATGGTATCTTTGCAGTTGATATCTTCTTCCTGAATTAATTCAGGGAAAAGATTCCCTACCTTCAACTATCATAATACAACTGGAATTGAAATGTGAACATTTATTGATTGTATTATCTGCTTGGCTTTCAGTTCACACAAATCTCTAAACTTGTTATCCAAAGAAAGACACTTAGCCCTCATTTAGTCACTTAGGCTTTACCTCTGCCTGTAGTGAGGGGTTGCCCTAGTTCAACAGTTCACTGTCTCATTATCAAGTCAGGCATTATAAGTTTTACTTTTATCTTTATCGGGCACTGTTGCATAGTAGAAATTGTGAGAACTTTGGAACCATAAAAACCTCAGTTCATAAATCTAGTGCCCCAATTTTGTATCTGTTTAAACTCTGGCAAGCCACTTACACTGCAGTTTTCTCCCTCATTCAATGATGGTAACATTACAACAGCAATTATCTCTTGGGTTTTAAAGCCTTAATTGAATAATATTTACATAGTATTTTGTCTGATTCTTTGCTTTTAATTTATAATACTTACTAAAGAAGAATGACAATTATAATTAATATTATCCTCATAAGGACAAATGCAAATTAAAAATAAGAAGCTTAATTCTCTCTTTTGAAAACGAAGATAGAAATTTTTCTTCTCTCATTTTTCTCAGATAATTTACCTTAGGGAACTTGTTGTAAGTGCTTTCTCATCTCTTTAAAAAGGAAACACCTTGAGAGCCATCATTTTGGAATGCAAATATTAAGAGAGAAAACTCCTCTCCCAGTTCCAGTGGGATAGTGAGAGCCTAACAACGATGAGTGCCTTGCTCCAATTTGCAAAGTACCTTTTGTCAACAAACATGAGAAGTTTTCTTTTCCTCTGGATAAAACCAGTAAGTTAATATAAATGGTCATTCCAATTACCAGGTTAAGTTAGGATGAACTATGTATGATAAACCATTCAACAAAATAAGAATAGAAGGAAACTACCTTAACATAATAAATATCATGTATGAAAAACCCACAGTTAACATCATACTCAATGGTGAATAAATCTTTTTCTCTAAAATCAGGAATAAAGCAAGGAAACCTCATTTTGCAGCTTCTGTTTGACCTAGTACTAAAAATTTTAGACAGAAAAATTAGGCAAGGAAACGAAATACAAGAAATCCAAGGAAAGGAAGAAGTAAAGTTATCTTTACAGATATAACCTTACATGTATAAAATCACAAAGACTTCACCAAGAAAATGCTAGCACTAATAAGCGAATTAAGCAAAGTAGCAGAATTCAAAGTCAACTAAAAAATCAATTTTATTTCTATACACTAACAATGAACAACCACAAGAAATTTAAAATATATATATTTACAATAACATAAAAAAATCCCTTCGGAATTAAGTACGTGAAAATTTGTATAATGCAATATGTAAAACATAGAGGCAAGATATAAAAGTTAAGACATAAAAAATGGAAGCACACCTCATATTCATGGATTGGAAAAAATTAATACTGTTAATATGTCCATATTACCCAAAGTGACCTACAGATTTAATGAAATCCCTTTCAAAACCCAATGACTTTTGCAGAAATGGAAAAATCCATCCTTAAATTCATATGGAATCTTAAAGGACCCCAGACTGTCAAAACAATTATGAATAAGAAGAACAAAGCTGGAGGACTTACATTTTTTTAAAAATTTCAAGCTTACTACAAAGCTGCAGTAATCAAAACTGTGTAGTACTAGCATAAAGATAGATATACAAATCAATGGAGTAGAATAGAGCCCAGAAATAAACCCTTACATAAATGTTCATATAATTTTTAACAATGGGGCTGAGAACTTTTAACGGGGGAAACCATAGTCTTTTCAACAAACGGTATATGGAAATATGAATATCCATATGTAAGATTAATTTAGACCTTTATCTCACACCATATATAAAAATGAACTCAAAATACATCCAAGAACTAAATGTAAGTATTATAAAATGCTTTGGGGAAAAAGCATAAGGTAAAATATTCACAACATTGAATTTGGCAATAATTTCTTAAATAAGGCAATAAAAGTAAAGGCAACAAAAGAAAAAATAAAATTAGACTTATTTTTTTTAATTATACATCAAAAGACACCATCAACAGTACAAAGACAAGACACAAAATAGGAGGAAAAAAATTCAAGTCATATATTTGATAAGGGATTAATATCTAGAATATATGAAGAATACCTAAACCTTGACAACATAAAAAGAAACAATCTAATTCAAAAATGGGCAAAGGACTTGAATAGACATTTCTTAAAAAATATATATATATACATGTGGCCAATAAGCATACTTAAAGATGCTCAAATTCACTAATATTAAGAAAATATAAATCAAACCCACAAGCCTATTAGAATGACAATATCAAGGAGAGAGAGAGAGAGAGAGAGAGAGAGAGAGAGAATAGTGTTGGCAAGAATGTGGAGAAATTAAAACATGTGTGCACTATTGATTAGAATGTAAAATGATATAGCTGCTGTGGAAAACTGGCAGTTCCTCAAAGAATTGAAAATGCAATTGCAGTTTGATCCAGCAATTCCACTTCTGCATATATACTCAAAAGAATTGGAAAAAGAGACCCAAAGATATTTGTGCACACATTTTTATTGTAGCATTTCCATTGACAGATGAATGGATAACAAAATGCTACATTTACATACAATCAAATATTACTCACCCCTAAAAAGAAAGAAAATTCTGACACATGCAACAAAATGGAAGACTTTGAGAACATTTTGTTATGTGAAATAAACCAGTCATAAAATGGCAAATACTGTGATTAAATTAATGCACAACTCTTAGAATATTCAAAATTATAAAGGTAGAAATTAGTATGGTGGTTTCCAGGTGTTGCGGGGGAGGTTAGAATAAGAGTTATTGTTTAATCAGTAAGATTTTCAGTTTTAGCAGATGAACAGAGTTCTGGAGATGCATGGTGGTGATGGTAGCAGATTAAGAATGAATTTAATACCAATGGAATATATTCTTAAAAATAGTTAAGGTGATACACTTATGATGAGCACTAAGTAATGTATAGAATTGTTGAATAAATGTTTTACACCTAAAACTGATCTGATATTGTAAGTTAGTTATATTTAAATAAAACGGTTAAGATGGTAAATGTTATGTTGTTTGTATTTTGCTAAAAAATGGAAGAAAAAGAGCATAAACCCCTTATATAAATGCATAACAGACCTATTAAAGTGAGAGTATATATATCACAAAAGAGAGATCCACCAGATGTGTCCCAGTCCTGGAAATTTTTCTTTCCCTAAAAAAATAATTGAGGTCAATTCACACAGGATCAATCCAGTGAAAAACATTTGACATTCTGTTTGATGAACCAGAGTACTCACAAGTGGATCAAGTTTAGTGCAGAAGAAATGGCTTACTCTTGGACAAAGAAGTGTGGAAGAGAATGGGAGACTCTACCATGCACTTCTTCCTGACCATTGTAATCTGACATAAAGATTTGTGCTTTAAGGAAAGGTGTGAGAAAGTAATATCAAAAAAGAATTTGTTACCCAACATCATAAAAGAAATTTCTGTAAGAACTAACACTAGAACTCAGGTCTTTTAAATTATGTCATATGCTAACTGCACACTTATTCTTTCTCTAACTTTTCTTTTGTGTCTGTGAGTTATAGATGGTAATGTAGAGATAAAAGCATCTATTATTATTAGAGATTTCTGAAGAGCTTAATTAATTATATGAGAATATATTTCATAATGTAATATAGAGAGATGCATTACCTTTATATATCCAAGAGAAAAGAT
Organism: Lynx rufus; assembly: GCF_022079265.1. Lineage (NCBI taxonomy): Eukaryota > Metazoa > Chordata > Mammalia > Carnivora > Felidae > Lynx > Lynx rufus. The sequence continues at coordinate 49,967,025 of NW_025814828.1, read as the reverse complement.
ATCTATTTTAATATTTTAGACAAACATCTATGTCTACATTGTTAAAGACATATCTTAAAACACATGTAACTATTTTCCTTTATAAAATCTTACTAACTTCAAAGACTAAAACATGCTCATATGCACAGTCAAATGTAACAATAACAGAGCACAATCAAATGTAACAATAACAGAACAATATCTTGTGGCTTTTCCTTTTATGATCTGAAGACCACACATCTTCCTGGAATTAGGAAAGCCCCTCTCCTTTGGTGCTATCAAACAGCATCTATTATTTTTATGTGAATGACTCCTAAACTTGCATCTCAAACACATACATGTCCCTCTTGTGACTACATTAGTGTTTTTCAATGCTTCTTGGAAACAGATATACAAAATTGTATAATTAAGCATAACTTTAAAGCCATCTAATGCAACTTGGTGTCCTAGGTACTTCAAAGTCACTGTCACATCTCTTTTCTTTTTTTTATTTGAGAAAGACAGCATGAGCAGGGAAAGAGGGAGGGGACGAGAGATAGACAACACCAAGCAGGCTCCATGCCCAGCATGGAGCCTAATGTGGGGCTCGATCCCATGACCCTGAGATCATGATCCAAACCAAAATCAAGAGTCAAACACTCAATCAGCTGAGCCACACAGATGGCCCAACAAGAAATTCATTATAGATATAATTATATAAGCAGGTAGAAGGAAAAAGGATAAACAAAATATACAGCACAATAAAAAGAAAGCAAGAATGGATATATATTTTTCTGAGAAAAAAAAAAATCACCAGGGAGAGAGACAAAATGATAAATATATCAATTCTCCAAGAAAATAGCAGTTCTAAATGTGTGTTCATGAAACTGAGCTGAAAAATATGTAAAGCAAAAAAGATGAATTAAAAAGGAAATAAATAATAATTTTATGTAAAGACTTGACATTCCTTTTGCACCAATTAATAAAACTAAACTCAATTATAAAAGTACAAAACTCAACAACATCAACCAGAAGGGTCTAACTTACATTTATAGAACATTCCACCCAAACAATAGCAGAAGACACATATTTTCTAATACCTATAGAACACTCATCAAAATAAACTATATCCTGAGTCATTAAAAAAAACTCACATATTTAAAATAGTTGAAGTCATATAAAGTTTGTTCCTTGATAATAGAATCAAATTACAAAACACTAATGGGAAGGTAATAAGAAAATCTCCATACAGAGAGAAGCTAGGAGGACATTTCTGAAAGAAAAAACAATCCATGAGATAAGGAAGAAGTCATAACACAAATGAAAAATACATTGAATTAAATGAAAATTAAAATTCACCATATCAAAATTTGTGGGACATAGCCAAACAGCATTATATTAAACCTTATATTAGGAAAACAAAATAAGATCTGTAATTTAAAATGTCACCTTAGGAAACTAGAAAAATAAGAGCAAAATAAAGGATTCAGAAGGAAGAAAAATAAACATATAATTTAATATCATTGGAAAGAGAAAAAGTAGAAAAATGACAATAAATGAAAAAGCTGGTTCCTTGAAAAAATCAATAAAAACAAACAAACAAAACCCTAGCTAGACTGACACAGAAAAATTGACACAAATTACCAATATCAAGAATGAAATTGAAGATATCTGTATAGGTGCTGCAGAGAGCAACAGGATCATTAGAATATTATATCTATATCTATATCTATATCTATATCTATATCTATATCTATCTATGTGTATGTCTAAAAGCATAAATTTGACAACTTTTGGGGCACTTGGGTGGCTCAGTTACTTGAGCGTCTGACTGTTGATTTTGGCTCAAGTCATGATCCCAAGATCATTGGGGTTGAACCTTGCATCAGGCTTTGTTCTGAGCATGGAGCCTGCTTAAGATTCTCACTCTTTCTCCCACTGCCCCCCTCTCTGTCTCTTTCTCTCTCTCTCTCTCTCAAAAAAAAGACAACTTTTGATAAAATGGTCCATTTCCTTCAAAAGTACAATTCATCTCAGTTCACGAATATGAAACAAATAATTTAAATAGCCCGAAAATTGAGGAAATTAACTTCATAATTTAAGATCTCCTCTCACAAAAAGAAGACTGCAAAGCCAGAATGTTCCATTGGAGAATTCTACCTAATAATTAAAGGGATATCGCTTCACACTTGACATAATGGCCAAAAAAAAAACCCAAACAAACAAACAAAATAAAACACCAAAAAAAAAAAAAAACGAAAACAAAAACAAAAACAAAAAAACATAAGCAAAAAGTGTTGGTAAGGATGTGGAGAAGAAATCCTACTGCACAGCTGGTAGAAATGGAAGCTGGTACAGTCACTAGGAAAACAGTGTGGAGGCATTTCTAAAAATTAAAAATCACTTAAAAAAACTCTTGTGAAAGTCAGGACAGAAGGAACGTATTTATTTTTTATTTTTATTTTTATTTTTTTAAATTTTTTTTTAATATATGAAATTTATTGTCAAATTGGTTTCCATACAACACCCGGTGCTCATCCCAAAAGGTGCCCTCCTCAATACCCATCACCCACCCTCCTCTCCCTCCCACCCCCCATCAACCCTCAGTTTGTTCTCAGTTTTTAACAGTCTCTTATGCTTTGGCTCTCCCCACTCTAACCTCTTTTTTTTTTTTTTCAGAAGGAACATATTTAAACATCATAAAAGCGATGTATGAAAAGGCCACAGCTAATATAATCCTCAATGGGGAAAAATTGAGAGCTTTCCCCCTGAGATCAGGAACACGACAGGGATATCCACTCTCACTGCTGTGGTTTAACATAGTGTTGGAAGTGCTAGCATCAGCAATCAGACAACAAAAGGAAATCAAAGGCATCAAAATTGGCAAAGATGAATCCAAGCTTTCACTCTCTGCAGATGACATGATATTATACATGGTAAACGCAATAGACTTCACCAAAAGTCTGCTAGAACCGATACATGAATTCAGCAAAGTTGCAGGATACAAACTTAATGTACACAAATCAGTTGCATTCTTATACGCTAATAATGAAGCAACAGAAAGACAAATAAAGAAACTGATCCCATTCACAATTCACCAAGAATCATAAAATAACTAGGAATAAACCTAACCAAAAATGTAAAAGATCTGTATGCTGAAAACTATAGAAAGCTTTTGAAGTAAATTGAGGAAGATACAAAGAAATGGAAAAACATTCCGTGCTCATGGATTGGAAGAATATTGTTAAAATATCAATACTACCCAAAGCAATCTACACATTCAATGCAATCCCAATCAAAATTGCACCAGCATTCTTCTCAAAGCTACAACAAGCAATCCTAAAATTTGTATGGAACCACAAAAGACCCTGAATAGCCAAAGTAATATTGAAGAAAAAGACCAAAACGGAAAGCATCACAATCCCAGACTTTAGCCTCTACTACAAAGCTGTAATCATCAAAACAGCATGGTATTGGCACAAAAACAGACACATAGACCAAAGAAATAGAATAAAGAGTCCAGAATTGGGCCCACCAAAGTATGGCCAACTAAACTTTGACAAAGCAGGAAAGAACATCCAATGGGAAAAAGACAGTCTCTTTAACAAATGGTGCTGGGAGAACTGGACAGCAACATGCAGAAGGATGAAACTAGACCACTTTCTCACACCATTCACAAAAATAAACTCAAAATGGATAAAGGACCTGAATGTGAGACAGGAAACCATCAAAACCCTAGAAAAGAAAGCAGGGAAAAACCTCTCTGACCGCAGCCGCACCAATTTCTTACTTGACACATCCCCAAAGGCAAGGGAATTAAAAGCAAAAATGAATTCTTGGGACCTCATAAAGATAAAAGCTTCTGCACTGCAAAGGAGACAATCAACAAAACTAAAAGGCAGCCGACAGAATGGGAAAAAAAAATATTTGCAAATGACATATCGGACAAAGGGCTAGTGTCCAAAATCTAGAAAGAGTTCACCAAACTTCACACCCAAAAAACAAATAATCCAGTGAAGAAATGGGCAGAAGACATGAATAGACACTTCTCTAAAGAAGACATCCAGATGGCCAACAGGCACATGAAAAGATGCTCAATGCCACTCCTCATCAGGGAAATACAAATCAAAACCACACTCAGATATCATCTTATGCCAATCAGAGTGGCTAAAATGAACAAATCAGGAGACTATAGATGCTGGAGAAGATGTGGAGAAGCAGGAACCCTCTTGCACTGTTGGTGGGAATGCAAACTGGTGCAGCCACTCTGGAAAACAGTGTGGAGGTTCCTCAAAAAATTAAAAATAGATCTACCCTATGACCCAGCAATAACACTGCTAAGAATTTACCCAAGGTGTACAGGAGTGCTGATGCATAGGCGCACTTGTGCCTCAATGTTTATAGCAGCACTTTCAACAATAGCCAAATTATGGAAAGTGCCTAAATATTCATCAACTGATGAATGGATAAAGAAGTTGTGGTTTATATATACAATGGAATACAACTTGGCAATGAGAAAGAATGACATATGGCCCTTTGTAGCAACGTGGATGGACTTGGAGAGTGTGATGCTAAGTGAAATAAGTCATAGAGAGAAAGACAGATACCATATGTTATCACTCTTATGTGGATCCTGAGAAACTTAACAGAAGACCATGGGGAAAGGGAAGGGAAAAAAAAAGTTAGAGTGGGAGGAGGGCAAACCATAAGAAACTCTTAAAAACTGAGAATAAAATAAGGGTTGATGGGGGGTGGGAGGGAGGGGAAAGTGGGTGATGGGCATTGAGTAGGGTACCTGTTGGGATGAGCACTGGGTATTCTATGGAAACCAATTTGACGATAACTTTCATATTAAAAAATGAAAAATAAAAATAAATAAAAATCAAATTACCATATAAGCCAGCAATTTCACTACCGGGTATTTAAGTTTACTTATTTATTTTTGAGAGAGAAAGAAAGAGAGAGAGACAGACAGACAGAAGCCCAAGCCCGATATACACTGTCAGTTTACAGCCTGATGTGAGACTTGAACTCATGAACCATGAGATCATCACCAGAGGTGAAACCAAGAGTTGGACACTTAACTTGCTGAGCTACTTAGGCAATCCCATTACTAGGTATTTACTCAAAGAAAAGAAAAACACTAATTCTACAAAATAGATGCAGTCTATATTTATTATTCAGCCATAAAAAGTATATAGTCCTGCCATTTGTAAAAACATAGATGGATATATGGTGTATAGTGCTCAGTGAAATAAGTCAGAGAAAGAAAATGTCACATGATTTCCCTCATATGTCTATTTTAAGAAACAAAACAAATGAACAAAGAGAAAAAAAAAAATAAGCCAGACTCATGTTTGCCAGAAGGAAGGTGAATAAGGGGATGGGTGAAATAAGTGAAGGGGATTAACAGTACACGTACTGTGATGAGCACTGAGTAATATATAGAATAGTTGAGTCATTATATTGTAAGCCTGAAACTAAAATTACACTGTAGGTTAATTATACATGAATTTAAAATACAACTAAATAAAAAATTGAAAAAAAAAATTGAAAAAGAAAAAAATTACCCAACATTATATACAGTTTTCTCCAGAAAATAGAGGATGAAAATTATTTCTAATCATTTTATTAAGCCAACATTATTCTGATACCAAAACCAGAGACAGAAAAAAGCTTAACCTACAAACCAATATATCTAATAAATATAGATTCAAAAGTTGTTTGCTAAATAATAGTAGAAGAAATTCAGTAATATAGAAAAATAATTATATACCATGATCAAGTGGGGTTTATCTCAGACACTTAAAACTGGTTCAACATTTGAAAATTAACTTATATAATTCACAATATAAGCAGAGTAAATATGAAAAATCATGACTGTATAAATTTATGTAGAAAATGTTGACATAATTCAACATCAATTCAATACAAAAATTTAAAGTCTGTTTTATTTATTTACTTTGTGGGGGAGGAGGAAGGGCAGAGGAAGGGAGAGAGAATCCTAAGCAGGCTCTTCGCTCTCATCATGGAGCCTGATGCAGGACTCAATCTCACAACCATGAGATCATGACCTGAGCTGAAATCAAAAGTTGGATGCTTAACTGACTGAGACATTCAGGTGCCCCATTATAAGAGTTTAAAGAAAATTAATAATAAAGAATTTTTTAACTTGATAAGCAAAAATTTAAGGATCTAAAAATAAAAGCAAAAACAAAAAAATTAAAGCTAAATTAAAAAATTAAAGCTAATTAAAGAGTGAAGGACTGAGTGTCTTTTCCCAAAAAACAGCACAAGACTGTATGTTTTTATCATTGCAATCCAACATTTCAGTGGAATTTCTACCAGAAAAAGCTGTAGTAAACAAAACATTATAGTAATGGTTCAAAAATAAACAAATAGTTCAGTGGAACAGAATAGAAAACCTAGAAATAAACCCACAACTATATGGTCAATTTAATTTTCACAAAGTGGGAAGAATATCCAATGGGAGTAAAAAACTGTCTCTTCAACAAATGGTGTTGGGGAAACTGGAAAGCTACATGGAAAAGAATGAAACTGGACCACTTTTTTACACCATACAGAAAAAGAAATTCAAATAGCTTGAAACCTACATGTGAGACCTGAAACCATAAAAATCATAGAAGAGAGCTCAGGCAGTAAGGTCTGTGACATCAGCCATCACAATGTTTTTCTAGATAAGTCTCCTGAGGCAAAGAAAATAAAAGCAAAAATAGTCTATTGGTACTACATAAAAATAAAATATTTCTGCTCAGAAAAAAGTAACAATCAACAAAACTAAAAGGCAATCTATGGAATAGGAGAAGATATTTGCAAATGACATATCTGATAAAGCATTAGTATCCAAAATATATAAAGAATTATAAAAATCAACACCTAAAAAAATAAATTAAAAATGGATAGAAGACGTGAACAGATATTTCTCCAAAGATAACATACAGATGGCCAATAGACACATAAAAAGATGCTCAAAATCACTGAAAATCAGGGAAATGCAAATGAAATCTACAATGAGATACCACTTCACACGTGTCAGAATGGTTAAAATCAACAACACAAGAAACAAGTGTTGGCAAGGATGTGGAGAAAAAGGAACCCTCTTGCACTGTTTGTGGGATGCAAACTGGTGCAGCTATTGTGAAAAACAGTAAGAAGTCTCCTCAAAATGTTAAAAATAGAACTACCTTATGATCAAGTAATGTCACTACAAGGTATTTACCCCAAAATACAAAAAAAAAAACACTAATTCAAAGGGATCCATGCACCCCTATTTTTATAGCAGCATTATTTATAATAGCCAAATTATGCAATCAGCTCATGTCCATTGATATATGAATGGATTAAATAATGGTATATATATCCACATTAAAATATTATTCAGCCATAGAAAATAATGAAATTTTGTTATTTGCAATGACATGGATGCAGTTAGATAGTATAATGCTAAGCAAAATGAATCAGTCAGAGAAACACAAATACCATGATTCACTCATATGTGGAATTTAAGAAACAAAATAAACAACCAAGAGGGAAAAAGAGAGAGACAGAGGGAGACAGAGAGAAATGAAGAAACAGACTCTTAACTATAGACAAAAAAAAATAATGGCAACCAGAGGTGAGGAGAGAAAAGGCATGGATAAAATAGGTGATGGGGATTAAGTATTACACTTGTCATGATGAGCACTGGGTGATGCATAGAATTATTGAATCACTATATTGTACACCTGAAGCTAATATAACACTGTATGCTAACTATCCTGAAATTTTATTTTTTTAAATGTTTATTTATTTATTTTTTTATATACATATGAAATTTATTGACAAATTGGTTTCCATACAACACCCAATGCTCATCCCAAAAGGTGCCCTCCTCAATACCCATCACCCACCCTCCCCTCACTCCCACCCCCCATCAACCCTCAGTTTGTTCTCAGTTTTTTTTTTTTTAATTTTTTTCTCAACGTTTTTATTTATTTTGGGGACAGAGAGAGACAGAGCGTGAACGGGGGAGGGGCAGAGAGAGAGGGAGACACAGAATCGGAAACAGGCTCCAGGCTCTGAGCCATCAGCCCAGAGCCCGACGCGGGGCTCGAACTCACGGACCGCGAGATCATGACCTGGCTGAAGTCGGATGCTTAACCGACTGCGCCACCCAGGCGCCCCTGTTCTCAGTTTTTAACAGTCTCTTATGCTTTGGCTCTCTCCCACTCTAACGTCTTTTTTTTTTTTTCCTTCCCCTCCCCCATGGGTTCCTGTTGAGTTTCTCAGGATCCACATAAGAGTGAAAACATATGGTATCTGTCTTTCTCTGTATGGCTTATTTCACTTAGCATTACACTCTCCAGTTCCATCCACGTTGCTACAAAAGGCCATATTTCATTTTTTCTCATTGCCACGTAGTATTCCATTGTGTATATAAACCACAATTTCTTTATCCATTCATCAGTTGATGGACATTTAGGCTCTTTCCATAATTTGGCTATTGTCGAAAGTGCTGCTATGAACATTGGGGTACAAGTGCCCCTATGCATCAGTACTCCTGTATCCCTTGGGTAAATTCCTAGCAGTGCTATTGCTGGGTCATAGGGTAGGTCTATTTTCAATTTTCTGAGGAAACTCCACACTGCTTTCCAGAGCGGCTGCACCAATTTGCATTCCCACCAACAGTGCAAGAGGGTTCCCGTTTCTCCACATCCTCTCCAGCATCTATAGTCTCCTGATTTGTTCATTTTGGCCACTCTGACTGGCGTGAGGTGATACCTGAGTGTGGTTTTGATTTGTATTTCCCTGATAAGGAGCGACGCTGAACATCTTTTCATGTGCCTGTTGGCCATCTGGATGTCTTCTTTAGAGAAGTGTCTATTCATGTTTTCTGCCCATTTCTTCACTGGGTTATTTGTTTGTCGGGTGTGGAGTTTGGTGAGCTCTTTATAGATTTTAGATACTAGCCCTTTGTCCGATATGCCATTTGCAAATATCTTTTCCCATTCCGTTGGTTGCCTTTTAGTTTTGTTGGTTGTTTCCTTTGCTGTGCAGAAGCTTTTTATCTTCATAAGGTCCCAGTACTTCACTTTTGCTTTTAATTCACTTGCCTTTGGGGATGTGTCGAGTAAGAGATTGCTACGGCTGAGGTCAGAGAGGTCTTTTCCTGCTTTCTCCTCTAAGGTTTGGATGGTTTCCTGTCTCACATTTAGGTCCTTTATCCATTTTGAGTTTATTTTTGTAAATGGTGTGAGAAAGTGGTCTAGTTTCAACCTTCTGCATGTTGCTGTCCAGTTCTCCCAGCACCATTTGTTAAAGAGGCTGTCTTTTTCCCATTGGATGTTCTTTCCTGCTTTGTCAAAGATGAGTTGGCCATACGTTTGTGGGTCTAGTTCTGGGGTTTCTATTCTATTCCATTGGTCTGTGTGTCTGTTTTTGTGCCAATACCATGCTGTCTTGATGATGACAGCTTTGTAGTAGAGGCTGAAGTCTGGGATTGTGATGCCTCCTGCTTTGGTCTTCTTCTTCAAAATTCCTTTGGCTATTCGGGGCCTTTTGTGATTCCATATGAGTTTTAGGATTGCTTGTTCTAGTTTCTAGAAGAATGCTGGTGCAATTTTGATTGGGATTGCATTGAATGTGTAGATAGCTTTGGGTAGTATTGACATTTTGACAATATTTATTTTTCCAATCCATGAGCAGGGAATGTCTTTCCATTTCTTTAAATCTTCTTCAATTACCTTCATAAGCTTTCTATAGTTTTCAGCATACAGATCCTTTACATCTTTGGTTAGATTTATTCCTAGGTATTTTATGCTTCTTGGTGCAATTGTGAATGGGATCAGTTTCTTTATTTGTCTTTCTGTTGCTTCATTGTTAGTGTATAAGAATGCAACTGATTTCTGTACATTGATTTTCTATCCTGCAACTTTGCTGAATTCATGTATCAGTTCTAGCAGACTTTTGGTGGAGTCTATCGGATTTTCCATGTATAATATCATGTCATCTGCAAAAAGCGAAAGCTTGACTTCATCTTTGCCAATTTTGATGCCTTTGATTTCCTTTTGTTGTCTGATTGCTGATGCTAGCACTTCCAGTACTATGTTAAACAACAGCGGTGAGAGTGGGCATCCCTGTCGTGTTCCTGATCTCAGGGAAAAAGCTCTCAGTTTTTCCCCGTTGAGGATGATGTTAGCTGTGGGCTTTTCATAAATGGCTTTGATGATCTTTAAGTATGTTCCTTCTATCCCGACTTTCTCAAGGGTTTTTATTAAGAAAGGGGGCTGGATTTTGTCAAAGGCCTTTTCTGCATCGATTGATAGCATCATATGGTTCTTCTCTTTTTTTTTGTTAATGTGATGTATCACGTTGATTGATTTGCGAATGTTGAACCAGCCCTGCATCCCAGGAATGAATCCCACTTGATCATGGTGAATAATTCTTTTTATATGCTGTTGAATTCGATTTGCTAGTATCTTATTGAGAATTTTGGCATCCATATTCATCAGGGATATTGGCCTGTAGTTCTCTTTTTTTACTGGGTCTCTGTCTGGTTTAGGAATCAAAGTAATACTGGCTTCCTAGAATGAGTCTGGAAGTTTTCCTTCCCTTTCTATTTCTTGGAATAGCTTGAGAAGGATACGTATTATCTCTGCTTCAAACGTCTGGTAGAACTCCCCTGGGAAGACATCTGGTCCTGGACTTTTATTTGTTGGGAGATTTTTGATAACCGATTCAATTTCTTCGCTGGTTATGGGTCTGTTCAAGCTTTCTATTTACTCCTGATTTGGTTTTGGAAGAGTGTGGGTGTTCAGGAATTTGTCCATTTCTTCTAGGTTGTCCAATTTGTTGGCATATAATTTTTCATAGTATTCCCTGATAATTGTTTGTATCTCTGAGGGATTGGTTGTAATAATTCCATTTTCATTCATGATTTTATCTATTTGGGTCATCTCCCTTTTCTTTTTGAGAAGCCTGGCTAGAGGTTTGTCAATTTTGTTTATTTTTTCAAAAAACCAACTCTTGGTTTCGTTGATCTGCTCTACAGTTTTTTTAGATTCTGTATTGTTTATTTCTGCTCTGATCTTTATTATTTCTCTTCTTCTGCTGGGTTTAGGCTGCCTTTGCTGTTCTGCTTCTATTTCCTTTAGGTGTGCTGTTAGATTTTGTATTTGGGATTTTTCTTGTTTCTTGAGATAGGCCTGGATTGCAATGTATTTTCCTCTCAGGACTGCCTTCGCTGCGTCCCAAAGCGTTTGGATTGTTGTATTTTCATTTTCGTTTGTTTCCATATATTTTTTGATTTCTTCTCTAATTGCCTGGTTGACCCACCCATTCGTTAGTAGGGTGTTTTTTACCTCCATGCTTTTGGAGGTTTTCCAGACTTTTTCCTGTGGTTGATTTCAAGCTTCATAGCATTGTGGTCTGAAAGTATGCATGGTATAATTTCAATTCTTGTAAACTTATGAAGGGCTGTTTTGTGACCCAGTATATGATCTATCTTGGAGAATGTTCCATGTGCACTCGAGAAGAAAGTATATTCTGTTGCTTTGGGATGCAGAGTTCTAAATAGATCTGTCAAGTCCATCTGATCCAATGTCTCATTCAGGGCCCTTGTTTCTTTATTGACCGTGTGTCTAGATGATCTATCCATTTCTGTAAGTGGGGTGTTAAAGTTCCCTGCAATTACCACATTCTTATCAATAAGGTTGCTTCTGTTTATGAGTAATTGTTTTATATACTTGGGGGCTCCGGTATTCGGCGCATAGACATTTATAATTGTTAGCTCTTCCTGATGGATAGACCCTGTAACTATTATATAATGTCCTTCTTCATCTCTTGTTACAGCCTTTAATTTAAAGTCTAGTTTGTCTGATATAAGTATGGCTACTCCAGCTTTCTTTTGGCTTCCAGTAGCATGATAAATAGTTCTCCATCCCCTCACTCTCAATCTAAAGGTGTCCTCAGGTCTAAAATGAGTCTCTTGTAGACAGCAAATAGATGGGTCTTGTTTTTTTATCCATTCTGATACCCTATGTCTTTTGGTTGGCGCATTTAATCCATTTACATTCAGTGTTATTATAGAAACATACGGGTTTAGAGTCATTGTGATGTCTGTCTGTTTTATGCTTGTAGTGATGTCTCTGGTACTTTGTCTCACAGGGTCCCCCTTAGGATCTCTTGTAGGGCTGGTTTAGTGGTGACAAATTCCTTCAGTTTTTGTTTGTTTGGGAAGACCTTTATCTCTCCTTCTATTCTAAATGACAGACTTGCTGGATAAAGGATTCTCGGCTGCATATTTTTGCTGTCTAGCACCCTGAAAATCTCGTGCCAATTCTTTCTGGCCTGCCAAGTTTCAAAAGAGTGATCAGTCACGAGTCTTATAGGTCTCCCTTTTTATGTGAGGGCACGTTTACCCCTTGCTGCTTTCAGAATTTTCTCTTTATCCTTGTATTTTGCCAGTTTCACTATGATATGTCGTGCAGAAGATCGATTCAAGTTCCGTCTGAAGGGAGTTCTCTGTGCCTCTTGGATTTCAATGCCTTTTTCCTTCCCCAGTTCAGGGAAGTTCCCAGCTATAATTTCTTCAAGTACCCCTTCAGCACCTTTCCCTCTCTCTTCCTCCTCTGGGATACCAATTATGCGTATATTATTTCTTTTTAGTGTATCACTTAGTTCTCTAATTTTCCCCTCATACTCCTGGATTTTTTTATCTCTCTTTTTCTCAGCTTCCTCTTTTTCCATAACTTTATCTTCTAGTTCACCTATTCTCTCCTCTGCCTCTTCCATCCGAGCCGTGGTGGTTTCCATTTTGTTTTGCATTTCATTTAAAGCGTTTTTCAGCTCCTCGTGACTGTTCCTTAGTCCCTTGATCTCTGTAGCAAGAGATTCTCTGCTGTCCTGTATACTGTTTTCAAGCCCAGCGATTAATTTTATGACTATTATTCTAAATTCACTTTCTGTTATATTATTTAAATCCTTTTTGATCAGCTCATTAGCTGTTGTTATTTCCTGGAGATTCTTCTGAGGGGAATTCTTCCGCTTGGTCATTTTGGATAGTCCCTGGTGTGGTGAGGGCCTGCAGGGCACTTCCCCTGTGCTGTGGTGTATAACTGGAGTTGGTGGGCAGGGCCGCTGTCTGACCTGATGTCTGCCCCCAGCCCACTGCTGGGGCCACAGTCAGACTGGTGTGTGCCTTCTCTTCCCCTCTCCTAGGGGCGGGATTCCCTGTGGGGTGGTGTGGCCCGTCTGGGCTACTTGCACACTGCCAGGCTTGTGATGCTGGGGATCTGGCGTATTAGCTGGGGTGGGTAGGCAAGGTGCACGGCGGCAGGGGGGCAGGCTTAGCTCGCTTCTCCTTAGGTGATCCACTTCAGGAGGGGCCCTGTGGCAGCGGGAGGGAGTCAGATCCGCTGCCGGAGGTTTGGCTCCGCAGAAGCACAGAGTTGGGTGTTTGTGTGGAGCGAGCAATTTCCCTGGCAGGAACCGGTTCCCTCTGGGATTTTGGCTGGGGGATGGGCGGGGGAGATCGCACTGGCGAGCGCCTTTGTTCCCCACCAAACTGAGCTCTGTAGTCCGGGGGCTCAGCAGCTCTCCCTCCCTTTGTCCTCCAGCCTTCCCGCTTTCCGAGCAGAGCTGTTAACTTATGTCCTCCCAGACGCTAAGTCGCGCTTGCTGTCGGAACACAGTCCATCAGGCCCCTCAGCTTTTGCCAGCCACACTAGGGGGCTCTGCTTGGCCGGCGAGCCGCCCCTCCGCCCCGGCTCCCTCCCGCCAGTCCATGGAGCGCGCACCGCCTCGCCGCCCTTCCTACCCTCTTCCGTGGGCCTCTCGTCTGCGCTTGGGTCTGGCGACTCCGTTCTGCTAATCCTCTGGCGGTTTTCTGGGTTATTTAGGCAGGTGTAGGTGGAATGTAAGTGATCAGCAGGACGCGCGGTGAGCCCAGCGTCCTCCTAGGCCGCCATCTTCCCTCCCTTCCTATCCTGAAATTTTAAAGAAATTATTTTTAAAAGTAAAAAAAAATATTCATGAAGAGAAATATCATGTAAGAATTTCTATTTGCTTCTTAAAATATAGTTTTCATGGACTTTAATCCACATTCAACATGACATTTTAATGAAGAGCAGAATAGGCATTTTCTAGGGAGATGTGTCTAAGTTTATATGTGAATCATCATTACAAGCCATACTTTATATGTAACATATGCAGGCATTCTGACAATCAACACAGTTGGGGTAATAAAAATTTATCTGGATAGTGGAAAACAATCTTTGTGTGAGGTAGGTAGTCATTATGGTGAGGATGAAATATGATGTGTTATGGAAGACCACAGATCAGGCTGTCCAAATCATAACTCCAAAATAAGTAACAGCTAAGCTTAAGAGGATGCAACAAGGAAAGCAAAAACTAAGGTAATAGCTAAGTCAGCAAGAATTTTGGCATGATGAAAAAAATGTTCACACTTGTCACCAATAGTGGAAAATTGAGCAGAACCTGTTTTTAAAAGAAAAGAAATATGGAGTTTATCATCTGACTCTATAAATTGCAAGGTATTTTTTGTTTTTGCCTAGAGAGAGTTCTTTGATTTCTCTGCCTCAGTTTACTTTTTTGCAAAACAAAAAAAAGAAAACAGCCCTCTTTAGTGCTTTTCAAGGACTAAATGAGTTAAAATCAATAAAACCTTTAAAACAGTAAGTGAAACATAATAAGCATCCAGTAAATAGTAGATAGCATCATTATCACTAGAAACTTGATTGAATAAATCAAATGTTCAGCCTCATTATCACTAGAAACTTGATTGAATAAGTCAAATGTTCAAATGTTCATTTATAGGCATTGTAAAATCATCATGAAGACCAATGTCAAATTTTCTCCTATATTCGCTTTTAGCAGTTATGCGGTTTCAGATTTTAGTCATTAATCCATTTAAGCTGATTTTTGTGTATGGTGTAAAATAATGACCTAACTGCTTTTCTTTTTTCTTTCTTTCTTTCTTTTTCTTTCTTTCTTTTTCTTTCTTTCTTTCTTTTTCTTTCTTTCTTTCTTTCTTTTTGCATGTGGATATCAAAATTTCTCAACACTAATTTTTGAAGAGGCTATCATATCTCAATTGTGCCTTATTGCCAACTTTGTTGAATAATGATTGACTGTATATATGTGAATTTATTTCTGGGTTCTCTGTTATGTTACATCGGACTGTGTTTTTTTTTTAATTTTTTAACGTTTATTTATTTTTGAAAGATAGAGAGAGAGTGCGAACAAGGAAGAGGCAGAGAGAGAAGGAGAGATGGAACCCAAAATAGGATCCAGGCTCCGAGCTGTCAGCACAGAGCCTGACGCCGGGCTCAAACTCATGAACTGCGACATCATGACCTGAGCTGAAGTTGGACACTTAACTGACTGGGGCACCCAGGTGCCCCTCATTGGACTGTATGTGTTTTACACTAATACTATATTGTATTGATTACTATAGCTTTGTAATGTACTTTGCAGTCAGGAAGTGTGATGCCTTTAGATTTTTTTTCTTCTTGCTTAAAATCACTTCAGTTATTCAGGGCTTTTTTTTGTAGTTCCATATGAATTTTATGAATGTTATTTCTATTTCTGTTTAAAATGCCATTGAATTTTGATAGGTGTTGCATTGAATTTGTAGATCCCTTTTGGTACAATGGGTATTTTAACAATACTAGCTGTTCCAATTTGTGGGTTATTATTTCATCTATCTATGTCTTCTTCAATTTACTTAATCAATATCTTATATATGTCAGTGTACAAATCTCTCAGCTCCTCAATTATATTTATTACTCAATTTTTCTATTGTTTGACTTGTATTGCAAATGGAATTGCTTTCTTAATTTTTTTTCCTGACAGTTTGTTTTTAGTGTATATAAATGAAACTGATTTCTATATGTTGATTTCCATTTTGCAACTTTGCCCAATGTACATATTAGTCCTAAAAGTATTTTACTGCCCTTTATTTAAGGTTTTCTATATACAAGGTAATTTCTTCTGTGAAAAGAGATAATTTTATTTCTACCTTTCTGACATATGTCTTCATTTTTCTTGCCTAATTCCTATGGCTAGGTCTTTCTGTACTATGTTCAAAAGAAATGTCAAGAGTGGACATTCTTGTCTTGTTCCCAATCTTACAGGAAAAGATTTTCAATTTTCACCACTGAGTATGACATTAGCAATGTGCTTGTCATATATGGTGTTTATTATGCTGAGGAAGATTCATTACATACACAATTTAACAATTTTATCATGAAGAAATGTTGTATTTTGTAAAATGTTTCTTTTTGCATCAGTTGAGATTATAATATGATTTTTATCTTTCATTCCATTAATGTGGCGTATCACATTTATTGATTTTCATATGTGGACCATCCATGCAACTCAGATAAAACTGACTTAATAATGGGAAATAAACCTCTTATGTGCTATTGAATTCAATTTGATAATATATATTTTTAATTTAATTGAAGTATAGTTTAAATACAATCTTACATTGGTTTCAGGTGTAAAACATAGTGATTCAAAAATTAAATGCATTAAAAAAGGAGCTAAGGTGGTGGAGTAGTAGGAGGACTTTAGGATTACCTCATCCCTCTAACACAGCTAGATAACTATCAAATCTTTCTGAATACCCAATAAATCAATCTGAGGACAGACAGAACCAACTGCACAGCTAGAGAAGAGAAGAGATCACATCATGGAAGGTAGGAGGTGTGGAAATACACATTGGGGGAGAAATATATTATGGGTTCTGCAGAGGAGAGGGAGAAAGACTAGAGGGAAGGAGGAGTACACAGGGTTTTGCACAAGGAAAACACTTCCCAATGCCATTGGCTTGGAAAATGAGAGGAGCTAATTGTCGTGAGTTTTTGCAACTAGTGAGGCAGAAAGACTGGAGTTTTTGAGGTCTGCATCATGACTAGTACAGAGTGCTGGGGACATTGCATGCTCCAGTAAAGAAGGAAGATGGGTAACCTGGGGACAGACTACACAATCTGAGGATAACCAGAGACACACTGGGAGAGAAAATTCTTTCTTCTGGGAGTGCATCTGAGAGGTGGCAATGACTCTTCTTGGACAAAAGAGCTGGTGGGACCATTTTCCTTCCCTTCCTCTCAGCATAGGTATAGAGACACCTGCTGAGGTTAATCTGAGCACTGGTCTTTTTAGTGTGTTTTGCTCCAAATCTGACACTCTTGCACTCCAGTGTGACTGCCCTTCTGGGTCAAACCTGCATCAATTCCAGCATGGTGAGACCTGTCCCCAGAAGATGAGTGCAGGTGCCTGCCACATCAGGTCTGTAAAGTTTGGAGTTTTAAAACTCAGCCAGTCTGTCTGGGATAGAGCCCAAAGTGCATTGCACTGCTCCATGCAGGCAAGCAACTTGGACACAGACAATGCAAAAACAGCAATCTGAAAAACACCTATGACTCAAGAGGGGAAATTATTCACTCTTCTGGGAGGGCTTGCCTGACATGACAAAGCACAAACTCCCCTGTCCATGAACAAAGGAGCTGATCAGCACCATTTCCTTCCCCTGCCTTTCAGCATAAACTAAATTCAGTCTGTGTTCTGCTGCTACTGGTTTTCTTGGGCAAGTTTGCTTGAGAAACAGCATAGCAGGCCCATCCCCTGGAAAACTAGCACAAAGCCATGCATGCACCATATATACTGAACAGAGTTCTGCAAAGCTTCAGCTCTAGTGGAAATAGCAACAGGTCTTTTTTGACAAGCAGACCAGAACACACCTAGTTAAAACTCAGCACACTCTGGCCAAGGTCCAAACACTCCCCAGAGCAAGCAAGGAGAAACTCTGCAGAGGACTGACTTGAGGGAAAAAGCAGCCAAGACAGCAGCAGAATGAACACAGCATATACCAGAGATACTTCCTGAAGCACAAGGTCCCAGATGATATATGGTCTCTTCTTTTTAAAGTCATTACTCTCAGGAGCAGAGAACATAACCGGCTTTTCTAACACATAGAAGAAGACAGAGACCTAGACAAAATGCCAAGATGGAGGAATTAATCCCAAAGGAAGAACAAGAAAAGGTCATGGCAAAGGATCTAATTGAAACAGATATAAGTAATATGCCTGATCCAGAATTTAAAGCAACAATCATAAGGATATCAGCTGGGCTTGAGAAAAGCATAGAAGACATCAGAGATATGCTTACCACAGAGATAAAAGAGCTTAAAACCAATCAGGCTGAAATGAAAAATGCAAAAACTGAGTTTCAAAATTGACTGCTGTAATTACCACAAAGATATAAGAAGCAGAGGAATGAACAAGTGATATAGAAGATATAATTGTGGAAAACAATGAAGTTTAACAAAAGAAGAAAAGAAAAATCTTGGATCACAAACGTAGACTTAGGGAACTCCATGATTCCATGAAACCTAATAACATTTCTATCATAGGAGACACAGGAGAAGAAGAAGAGAGAAAAGTGGGCAGGAAACTTATTTGAGGCAATTATAGTGGAAAAATTCCCTAATCTGGGGAAGGAAACATACATCCAAATCTAGAGCCACAAAGAACTCCCATCAATATCAACAAAAGCAGGCCAAGAAAAAGACACATCACAATTAAATTTACAAAATATAGAGATAAAGAAAAATCCTAAAAGCAGCAAGACAAATGATGTCCCTAACTTTTAAGGGAGGAAAAATAAAGTTATTAGCAGACCTCCCCACAGAAATTTGGCAGGGCAGAAGGAAGTGGCATAATAAATTCAACGTGCTAAATAGGAAAAATTTTCAGCCAGAATATATCCAACAGGGTATAATTTAGAAGAGAAGGATAGATAGAATTTCTCAGAAAGCAATAACTAAGGGACTCCATGGCCACTAAACCAGCCCTGCAAGAAATATTCAAGAGGACTCTTTGCGGGGGGGGGGGGACACCAAAAGCATAAAAGGCTAGAAAGGAACAGAAATATATCCACAAACAACAACAAAACAAGTAAACAATGGCATGAAATTCATATCCATTTATAATTACTAAGAATGTAAATGGACAAAATGCTCCAAACAAAATATATAGGATATCAGAGTGGATAAAGAAACAAGATCCATTTATTTGCTGCCTACAAGAGACTAAGTTTAGACCTAAAGACACCTGCAGATTGAAAGTGAAGGGACAGAGAAATATTTACCGAGCAAATGGACAACAAAAGAAAGCCAGAGTATCAATACTTAGACAAACTAGATTTTAAAACAAAGATTGTAATAAGAGTTGAAGGAGAGCACTATATTATATTAAAGCAGTCTATCCATCAATAAGACCTAAAATTTGCAAATATTTTGCTCCCAAGTTAGAAGAACCCAAATATATATATATGTATATGTATATACATATATATAACCATAACAAACATAATACCTCACTGATAGTAATACAATAATAGCCAGGGACTTTAACACCACACATACATTAGTGGACAGATCATCTAAGCAAAAACCAAAAAAGAAAGAGTGGCTTGAATGACACACTGGGCCACATGGACTTACAGACATATTCAGAACATTTATTTCATCTTACAGCAGCAGAATACACATTCTTTTCAAGTGAACAAGGGACATTCTCTAAAATAGATAAGAGACTGGGTCACAAATCAGGCCTCAACAAGTGCAAAAAGATTTAAACCATACCATGCATGTTTTCTGACCACAACACTATGAAACTTGAAATCAACCACAAGAAAAAGTTTGGATAGAACACAAATATATAGAAAATAAAGAACATCTTGCTAAAGAATGAATGAGTCAACCAGAAAATTAAAGAATAAATGTAAAAACACGTGGAAAAAATAACAATGAAAACAAGATGATCTGGGGGCATCTGGGTGGCTCAGGATGTTAACTGTCTGACTCTTGATTTCAGCTGAGGTCATGATGTCACAGTTAGTGAGTTCAAGCCCTGCATCAGCTCTGCACTGACAGTGCACAACCTACTTGGGATTCTCTCTCTCCCTCTCTTTCTCCCCTTGCCCACTTTCTCTCTCTGTCTCTCTCTCTTCTTCTATGTCCCCAAATAAATAGATAACTTAAAAAAATCATGGTCTGAAACCTTTGGGATGCAGCAAGAGTGGTCATAAGTGGAAAGTATATAACAATATAGGCCTTATATAGACCATATATAGCAATATAGCAAGAAAAATCTGAAAGAAACCTTACATATAAATGAGGCAAACAAAGAAAAATAAAGACTAAAGCCAACAGAAGAAGGAAAATAATAAGGATTAGAGCAGAAATCAATGATACAGAAACAAAAAATTTAGAACAACAATGAAACCAGGACCTGGTTCTGTGTAATAATTAATGAAATTGATAAACTCCTAGCCAGACTTATAAAACAGAAAAGAGAAAGGACCCAAATAAATAAACTAAAATGAGAGGGGATAAATCCCAAACCACACCACATAAATACAACCAACCAAAAGAAAATATTTTTAAAAATATATGCCAACAAATTAGGCAAATTGGAAAAAATATATGTGAATTTCTAGAAATGTATAAACTGTCAATACTTAAACAGAAAGAAATGGAAAACTTGAACAGATTAATAACCAGAAAGGAAATTGTATCAGTAATCAAAAACAAATCTGTTGTGATCAAGATAGTATGGTACTGGCAGAAAAACAAACACAAAGATCAGTGGAGTGGAATAGAAAACCCTGACATGGACCGACAAGTATATGGTCAAGTAGTCTTAGACAAAACAGGAGAGAATATTCAATGGATAAAAGATAATCTCTTCAACAAATTTTTTTGGGAAAACTGGACAGCAGCATGCAGAAGGATGAGACTGGTCCACTTTCTTATACCACACAAGAAAATAAATTCAAAATGGATGAAAGACCTAAATGTGAGAAAGGAAATCATCAAAATCTTAGAGGAGAATTGAGGCAGCAACCTCTTTGACATTGGCCATAGCAACTTCTTAATAG
This sequence comes from Lynx rufus, assembly GCF_022079265.1. Classification (NCBI taxonomy): domain Eukaryota; kingdom Metazoa; phylum Chordata; class Mammalia; order Carnivora; family Felidae; genus Lynx; species Lynx rufus. The sequence goes on along the minus strand of NW_025814828.1, from coordinate 49,946,100 downwards.
ACATGTCTTTGGAGGCAATGGAAACAAAAACAATAATTAACTACTGGGCCTTCATCAAGATAAAAGTTTTTGCACAGCAAGACAAAACAAAACAAAACAATAAAAAATACTTAAAGGCATCCTATGGAATGGCAGAAGATATTCTCAAATGACATATCTGATAAAGGGCTAGTATCTAATATATATAATGAACTTATAAAACTGAAGAGCCAAAAACCAAGTAATCTAGTTAAAGAATGGGCAGAAGTCATGAGTAGACATCTTTCCAAAGACAAACAGATGGCTAACAGATATAAGGAAAGATGGTCAACATCTTTCATCATCGGGGAAATACAAATCAAAATTAAAAATGAGAAAGCACTTCACACCATTAGTCAAGATGGCTAAAATTAACATGGGAAAAACAACAGATGTTGGCAAGGATGTGGAGAAAGGGGAACCTTCTTACACTGTCGTGGGAATGCAAACTTGTGCAACCACTCTGGAATACATTATGGAGGTTCTTCAAAAAGTTAAAAATAGAACTACACTATGAGCCAGCAATTCCACTACTAAGTATTTACCCAAAGGACACAAAAATACGGATTTTAAGATATACATGTACTCCGATGTTTATAGCAGCATTATCAACAATATCCAAATTATGGAAAGGGCCCAAATGTCCATTGATTGATATTGACTGATGAAAGGATAAAGAAGAAGTGATACACACACACAGGGGAGTATTTTATATACAAATACACTGGAGTATTACTCTCCATAAAAAAGAATGAAATCTTGCCGTTTTCAACAATATGCATGGGGCTAGAGTTTATTAAGCCAAGTGAAATAAGTCATTAAGAAGAAGCAAATACCATATGATTTCACTCATATGTGGAGTTTAAGAAATAAAGCAGATGAACATGGTGGGGAGAGACAGAGAGAGACAATCCATGAAACAGATTCTTTACTATAGAAAAAAAAAACTGGAGGGAGGTTATTGGGAAATGGGCTAGATGGGTGATGGGTACTAAGGAAGGCACTTGTGATGAGCACTAGGTGTTGTATGTAGTGATGAATCATTATATCATACATTTGAAACTAATATTGCAGTGTATGTTAACTTACTAGGATTTAAATTAAAACGTGGAAGGAAAAAAGAACTTACAATCAAATAATTTAAAAAATTACATACATTACAAAATGTCCACCACAAGTATAGTTACCACCTGTCATCACACAATGCTATTCCAGTAGTATTGACTATATTACCTATGCTGTATTTTACATCCTTGTGATTTATTATATAACTAGATGTAAGTATCTCTTAAATCTCTTCAAATATTTAACCATCCTGACGCACACCTCAACTCCAGTAACCACTAGTTCATACTCTGTATTTATTATTCTTTTTTTTTCTGTTTTGATTTCTTTGTTCATTTGTTTTGTATTTTATATAACACATAAAAGTGATATAATACACTAATTACTTTCTAGGTCTGACTTATTTCTCTTAGCTTAATGCCCTCTGGGCCCATCCATGTTGTTGTAAATGGTTATCTAATACTTTGTATGGATGAAAATATTCCATACTACATCTTATTTATCCACTTTGTATATTTATACCACATCTTTATCCATTCATGCATTGATGGACACTTGCGTTTCTGCCATATCTTGGCTATTGCAAATGATATAGCTGTAAACATTGGGGTGCATATATTTTTATATTAGTGCTTTTAGTTTTTTGGGGGAAAATACCCAGAAATGTAATTACTGGATCATATGGTATTTCTATGTTTAGTTTTAGTAAACTCCACACTGTTTTTCATAGTGACTGCACCAATTTACATTATCAGTAACAATTGCATGATCTTTCCCTTTTCTATACATACTTGTCAACATTCATTATTTCTTGTCCTTTTGATACTAATCATTCTAACTGATGTGAGGTGATACCTCGTTGTGTTTGTGATTTCCATTTCCTTGATAATTAGTGACATTGAGCACCTTGTAACATGTCTGTGTGTCTTCTTTGGAAAGATGTTTATGTAGGCCCTCTGCCCATTTTTTTTTCCACTGGAGTACTGTATGTTGAGTTGTATGAGTTCTTTATATATTCTGGATATTAAATTTCTGTCAAAGAAATCATTTGCCAATATATTTTACCATACATCACATTACCTTTTTATTTTAATGGTTTCCTTCATTGTAGTTTCATTGTTTTTATAAACTTTTTATTTTAGTTTTTATTTTATTTAATTCCATTCTGATTATTTCATTTCCTTTCTACTACTAACTTTGGGCTAGGTTTGTTCTATTTTTCTAGTTTCTTTAGATGTTAGGTTATATTGTTTATTTGAAATTTTTCTTCTTCCTTGAGGTGCATTTGTATCACTATAAACATACTTGCTACAACTACTTTTGCTTCATCCAAAAGATTTTAGAACATTGTGTTTCCATTTCCATTGATCTCTCATTTTTAAAAAAAATTTGCCTGTGAGTTTTCCATTGACCCAATGGTTATTTAGAAGCATGCTGTTTAGCCACTAAATGTGTGTGTGTGTGTGTGTGTGTGTGTGTGTGTGTGTGTATGTTTTCATTTGTTTTCTCTTGTATTTGATTTCTAGTATCATATCATTTTGGTGGGAAAAGATGTTTTATATATGATTTCAATCTCCTTAAACTTATTAAGATTTAGTTTGTGGTGTGACATTATGAGCTATCCTTTATAATATTCCATGTGTTCTTGAAGAGAATGTGTATCCTGTTGGTTTTGGATGGAATATTCTGTAAGTCCATCTGGTCTAATGTGTCATTCAAAGCTGTTTCTTCCACGGTTTTCCGTCTGGATAATCTATCCTTTGATATAAGTGACTTGCCAATATTGCTTTACTGTCAATTTCTCCCTTTATGTCCATTAATATTTGCTTTACATATTTAGATGTTCCTATGTTGGTTGCAAAGATATTTACAATTGGTATATCCTCTGTGGAGAATAAGCTTAGAAAATCCCTGGGCTTGCACCAGTGGGTTAACAAGGCATAAAGAATTACACATCCATAGGATGCTCTCACCCAAGTTTGGGTAAACAAGAATAGGCGAGTAAGGATAGAGAAGGGGGGCTAAGGCCCTCAGAATAGAGAAGGGGACAAAGACACCCAGAATAGAGGGAGGGGCAAAGATCCCCAAAGAAAGATATATGAGGTAAGCAAGATTAGGTATTCAGGGCGAAAGTGCCCCCCCCAATTTAGTACTATAGCTGAAAGCTGCTTTCACAGGAAGGAAGGACCAAATTAAGTAAACAGGTAAATAGGGCTATAGACCTCTGTGCTGCAGGTGAAGTTGACCAGAGTGGAGCTAATTAACAAAAGAAAGGTTCTTTATTAACCCTGAGGTTATGTGCTCTGTCTCATACTCTAGACCATTTTAAGTAAACAGAGGTGGTGCCTCCTGTCTGCTCTAAACTAACCTTCTGCCTGGCCACCCCGGGGGCAGGATTTTGTTTTGTATTAACTGAAACCCCTAACCCTGAATACCTTCAAGACTCCCTTTCCTTCATGTCCATGAGTTAATGTTCACAGCTTCATTGTCTCTTTGTGCCATGCATCACCATGTTTGTAAGCCTTCTGATCCTAATAAAAATGGAACAAGGACCCTTCATGGGGGGTCTTATCTTTTCCTGGACATTAGCCATATCTCACATTTAATCCTCCATCCCCCTTTCTTGCTAGACAAGAACTTTAGACCCAGATTCTATGACAATCCTCTTGTTGGATTGACTCTGTTATCATTATGTAATGTCCTTCTTTGTCTTTTGTTATGGGCCGTTTTAGAATCTATTTCATCTTATGTAAGTATTGTTGCCTGATTAAAAAACTATTTTGCAAGGAATATTTGTTTCTATTCTTTCACTTTCAGACTTTATATGTCTTTAGGTCTTATGTGAGTCTCTTGTAGATGTCATATAGAGAGGTTTTTTTTTTTTATTATTATTTAGTCACCCTCTGTCTTTTGTTTGCATCATTTAGTCCACTTACATTTTAAGTAGTTATTGATAGTTGTCATTTTGTTAATTGTTTTCTTGTTTCTGTAGTTCTTCTCTGTTCCTTTCTTCTTGCTGTATTTTCTGGTGACCGGATAACCTTTTTGGGTTGTGTTTGGATTAATTTCTCTTTATTTTTTGTGTATCTACTATAGGGTTTGGGTTTGTAGTCATTATGCTGTTCATTTATAACACCCATTATATATAACAGTGTATGCTAAGTTGATGGCCAATTAGTTTTGAACACATTTGAAAAGTACTACATTTTACTCCTTCCATGTTTTATGTATTTGAGGTCATGTTTTACATTTTTTATTTTGTGTAGCTTTTAACTAATTATTGTAGATCTTACTGATTTTATTATTTTTGTCTTCTAACTTTTATACTGGCTTTATAATTGATTGCTGTACTACTTATGCTATATGTGTGCTTTACCAGTGTCGTTTTTTTCATAATATTCTTATTTCTAGTTTTAGACTTTATTTCAACTTAAAGAAATTCCTTTAACATTTCTTGTAAGGCCAATGTAGTGGTGATGAACTCTTTTAACTTTTGTTTATCTGAGAAACACTATTTTTACTTAAATTCTGAATGATAATTTTGCAAGGTACAGTATTCATGATTGTATACATATTTTTTCACTTTGAATATATCATGTCATTCCCTTCTGTTCTCAAATTTTCTGCTGAAGAATAATAGAAAGATAGATGGACAGTGTCAGAACTGCTGTCTACAAGCCTTGAGCCAGCTAGGCTGGAGAAGGGTAAGAAAAAATGTCACTTGCCAGCATTTTCTTTCTCCGTGAAAGTTTCCACAGATCCCTGACCTCATGGAACTTTCTCTGAAATTATCCAATAAGTCTCCTTCACTTGTAGTCCAGGTGCACCTCAAACTGCTGTTTCTCTGATGAATTTTGGAGTGATGATTACAGTGCACAAGCCTGTTACCAGTGGATTGTAATTTTCCTATAGCTTCTCAGCTTTAATGGATTTAAACCCCAAAAATGTTCAAAGCCAGATGTTATGGAATCTCATCTTCTTGCTACAGATCTCCAAGGTGGGGTGCCTGATATAAAGCTGGAACACCTTGCTTCTCAGAAAGGACATCCATGAATGTGATATCCTTCTGCTTTTGGGTCCCCATTCTGGGGGGTTGGCTCCCAACATCTCCACTCTTTTTCAATGTGTTTTTTTTTCTATCTGCTTAGTTGTGTAAGAGCGGCTGTGCTAGTTCATATAATTTTTCTTAGTAGTCATTCATGATCTTTTGTACTTTTGTGGTATTGGCTTTAATGTCTCCTCTTTCATTTATCATTATATTTATTTGATTCCTGTATTTTATTCCTTAGTTTATATAGCTAAGAGTGTGTCAGTTTTGTGGCACCTGAGTGGCTCAGTCAGTTAAGTGATGGACTCTTGATTTAAGCTCAGGTCACGATCTCATGGTTTGTGAGTTCAAGCAGCTCATTGAGCTCTGCATGTCGACCACACTCAGAATCTGCTTGTGATTCTCTCTCCCTCTCTTTCTGCCCTACTCCCACTTGCACCCTCTCTCAAAATAAATAAACTTAAAAATTTTATTGAAAAAAATTTGTTAATTTTATCTTTTCATAGAAGCAGCTTAGTTTTATTTATTTGTTTATTTGTTTATTTAATTATTTTAATGGTCTGTAGTTCATTTATTTCTGTTCTTATCTTTGTTATGTACTTTTTTTCTGACAAGTTTGGGCTTTGTTAGTTCTTTTTCTAATTCCTTGAAGGGTAAAGTGAGGTGTTTTCTCTGAGATTTTTAAAAATTATTAATGTAGACATTTATTACTATAAACATTTTGCAATGATTTCTTTTTGATTTCCTCTTTGTATGGCTTATTTATGGTTAAAAATGAGATATTGTATTTACTATTACTATTGTGGTGTTGTCTATTACTCTTTTCAGATATGTCAAAAAATGCCTTCATGGGGCGCCTGGGTGGCGCAGTGGGTTAAGCGTCCGACTTCAGCCAGGTCACGATCTCGCGGTCTGTGAGTTCGAGCCCCGCGTCGGGCTCTGGGCTGATGGCTCAGAGCCTGGAGCCTGTTTCCGATTCTGTGTCTCCCTCTCTCTCTGCCCCTCCCCCGTTCATGCTCTGTCTCTCTCTGTCCCAAAAATAAATAAACGTTGAAAAAAAAAATTAAAAAAAAAATGCCTTCATATATTTAGGTGCTCTAATTTTGATATATATATATATATATATATATATATATATATAATTGTCATTTCCTCTTATAAGTTGACATCTTTATCACTATATAATGATGTTCTTTGTCTTTTGCTAGAGTTTTTTACTTAAAATCTTTTTTTTTTTTGCTAAAAGTACAGCCACCCCTTCTCTCCTTTAACTTCCCTTTACATCAAATTTTTTTTCCATCTTTTATTTTCAGCCCATGTGTGTCCTTTAAGCTGAAGTGAGTCTCTTTTGGCAGCATATAGATGGGTCTTTTGTATTGTTTGAAATAAATTTAGCTTCTTCATGTCTTTTGATTAAATAGTTTAATCTATTTAAATTTAAAGTATTTCTTGATAGGTATAGACTTACTATTGACATTTCTAAAATGTTTTATTTTCATTTTTTTATTTTTTTTTATTTTAAAAAGTTGATTTATTTTGAAAGATAGAGAAAATGAGAGCAGGGGAGGTGCAGAGAGAGAGAGAGAGAGAGAGAGAGAATTCTAAGAAGGTTTCCCACTGTTAGTGCAGAGCCTGACATGGGGCTTGAACTTACAACTGGTGAGATCACGACCTGAGCCAAAATCAAGACTCAGACACTTAACCGACTGAGCCACCCAGGAGCCTGTATTTTTATTTTTCATTTTCTTATTTAAAATAATTATGGTTATTTATTTGTTTTGAGAGAGAGAGCTAGCAGGGTGTGGGGGGAGAGGGAGACAGAAATCCACAGCTGTGAGCACAAAGCCCCATGTGGGGATCAAACTCACAAACTCTGAGATCCTGACCTGAGTCAAAACCAAGAGTCCATCAGGTGCCCCTGTAAATTGTTTTCTGAGAATTTTATACATTCATTTTACTTTTCTTTCTCTCTTGCTGTACTTTTTTTGTGTTTTGATGACTTTCTATATTGGTATACTTGGATTCCATTTTCTGTATATTTTTTGTATCTGCTACAGGTTTTGGCTGTGTCATTACCATGAGGCTTACATAAAACATCTCATAGTTTTAACAATATATTTTAAGTGACAACACATTACCATTGTTCATATATAAAAACTTAATTTTATTTCTTTTCCATTATTTATTTTTGTGTTGAAATTTACTTTTTTTTAAATTTTTTTTTCTTTTTTTTTCTTTCTTTTCAACGTTTATTTTTATTTTTGGGACAGAGAGAGAGACAGAGCATGAACGGGGGAGGGCCAGAGAGAGAGGGAGACACAGAATGGGAAACAGGCTCCAGGCTCTGAGCCATCAGCCCAGAGCCCGACGCGGGGCTCGAACTCACGGACCGCGAGATCGTGACCTGGCTGAAGTCGGACGCTTAACCGACTGCGCCACCCAGGCGCCCCTGAAATTTACTTTTATAGAGTGTATCCAAATTATTATAGCTATATTAATATTTAATTGTTTTGTATTAATTTTTATGCTAGCATTACAAGTGATTCACACAGAAATGCTACAATATTATTATTTTTTTTTTTGCACAAGACAGAAAGGATGAAAGTGAACGAGGGGCAGAGAGAGAGGCAGAGAGAGAGAGAGAGAGAGAGAGAGAGAGAGAGGAAGAGAGAGGAAGAGAGAGAGAAACAGGGCTCACCCAAAGCAGTGCTCATGCACTCACCTGAAGTGGGGCTCAATTTCACATGATGCAGGACTCGAACTTTTGAACTGTGAGATCATTAACTGAGCCAAAGTCAGATGCTTAACTGACTGAGCCACCCATGCACTCATATTACCATATTCTAAATTTTACTGTATATTTACCTTTACCAGTGAGTTTTATATTGCCATGACTTTATGTTGCCAATTATTATCTTTCTTTTCTGCTTGAAGAAATCCCTTTAGCATTACTGTAAGGTAAATCTGGTGGTTAAGAGCATCTTAAGCTTTTGTTTATGTTAGAGTATCTTTAGCATTACTGTAAGGTAAATCTGGTGGTGAAGAGCATCTTAAGCTTTTGTTTATGTTAGAGTATCTTTAGCATTACTGTAAGGTAAATCTGGTGGTGAGGAGCATCTTAAGATTTTGTTTATCTGAGAGCATCTTTATCTCTCCTTCAATTGTAAAGGGTAGCTTTGCCAAGTAAAATATTCATAGTTGGAATTATTTTTCTTTCAATACTTTGTATATATACTTCCACTCTCTCCTGGTCTGCAAGGTATCTGCTGAAAAATCGACTAAATAACCGTATGAGTTTTCCCATAAGTGTGACGAACTTTTTCTTGCTGCTTTCAAGAATCTCTTTGTATTTGATTTTTGACAGTTTTATTATGGTGAGTGTTCGTATAGTCTCTTTTGGGTTGAACCTGATAGGAAACTGTTAGCTACATGTGCCTGGATATTGATATCCTTCTTCTGAATTGGAAAGTTTTCAATCATTATTACATTAAATCATTTTTCAACACCTTTTTTCTGTCTTTTTGTCCTTCTGGAATTCCCATAAGGCAAATACTGTTTACTAATTATGTCCCATTAATGCCACAGGATTTCTTAATTCCTTTTTATTCTTTTTTTTTTTACTTTTATCCCTCCTGACTGAAAATTTCAAATGATTTGTTATAAAGTCTGCTTGTTTTATCTTCTACTTCATCAAATCTACTATTGAAATCTCTATTGCAACTTTTCAGTCATTGTGTTTTTCAGCATTAGAATTTTTGCTTGCTTTTTATTGATATATATTTGACATATAACTTGTAATTTTAAAGTGTACAATCAGTTTATTTGATACATTTATATATTACAGTATGATTGATCTCAGAGTGATTATTAGGGTTATCATGTCAAAAATATTAAATTTTAATGGTTGAAAAAACTAATATCTCATCCCTTAGCAAGTATTTTTAGAATTTTTATTTAAAATCCAGTTTGTTAAAATATAGTGTAGTATTAGTTTCAGTTGTACAACATAGGGATAGAACTATTCCATACAACAACTGATGCTTATCACAAGTTTAATCTTTAATCCCCATCACCTTTTTAACCCAACCACCACCCACCTGCCCTTAGGTAACCATCAGTTTGCTCTCTGTAGTTAAGAATCTGTTTATTGGTTTGCATCTCTCTCTTTTATTCCAACTTTGCTCATTTGTTTTGTTAATTACATTCCATATATGAGTGAAAATCATGGATTTTCTTTATCTGACTGATTTATTTTGCTTAGCATAATACTTTCTAGCTCCATCCATGTAGTTGCAAATGGCAAGATTCAATTCTTTTTTTTATGGCTGAGGAATATTTCAGCATATATATATATATATATATATATATATATATATCACATCTTAATTATCCATCTTCATCAGTTAATGGACACTTGGTTCATTTCCATAATTTGGTTACTATAGATAATGCTGCCCAGGGTGAATATATCCGTTTGAATTGGTATTTTTGTATTTTTTTGGTAAATAAATAGTAGTGCAATTGGTGGATCACGGGATAGTTTTTTTATCTTTTTGAGGAAACTCCATGAAGTTTTCCAGAGTGGCTGCACCAGCTTGCTTTTCCACCAAAAGTGCCAGAGTGTTCCCCTATCTCCGCATCCTTGCCAACATCTGTTGATTCTTTTGTTGTTGATTTCAGACTTTCTGACAGGTGATATCTCATTGTAATTTTGATTTTATTTCCCTGATGCGAGTGAAGTTAAGCATCTTTTCATGTGTCTATTGGTCACATTTATGTCTTCTTTGGAAAAATATATTCATGTCTTCTGACTATTTTTTAATTGGATTATTCCTTTTTGTGGTGTTGAGGATTTTTAAGTTCTTTATATATTTTTGGTACTAACTCTTTATCAGATATGTAATTTGCAAATATCTTCACCCATTCTGTAGGTTGCCTTTTGATTTTGTTGATTGTTTCCTTCACTGTGTAGAACATTTTTATTTTGTTGAAATACCAGTAGTTCATTTTTTAGTTTGTTTCTCTTGTCTCAGGAGACATATATAGGAAAAGGTTGCTATGGCTGATGTCAAAAAGATTACTTGCCTGTGTTCCCCTCTAGTATTTATATGGCTTCAGGTTTCACATTTAAATCTTATTCCATTTAAAATTTATTTTTCTGTATGGTTTAATAAAGTGGTCTAGTTGCTTTTTTTTTTTTTTTGCATGCTGCTATCCATTTTATCCACACCATTTGTTGAAGAGACCATGTTTTTTCACATCAGACATTCTATCCTGATTTGTCAAAGATTGCTTGACCAATATACTTACGGGTTCATTTATGGGATTTCTACTCCATTTCATTGATAATTTTGTCTATTTTTATTCTGGTACAATACTGTTTTCAGGACTACAGCTTTTGAATATAACTCAAGTCTGGAAATTTGATGTCTCTAGCTTTGACTTTCTTTTTTAAGGCTGCTTCAACTATTTGGGGTCCTTTGTGGTTCCAAACAAATTTTACGTTTGTTTTAATTCTGAAAATTGCTTTTGGGATTTTGATAGAAATTGCATTAAATGTGCAGATTGCTTTGGGTAATATAGACATTTTAACAATATTTGTTCTTCCAATCCATGAACATGGAATGTGTTTCCATTTCTTTGGGTCATCTTCAATTTCTTTCTTCAGTGTTTTAGAGTTTTCAGAGTACAGGTCTTTAACTTCTTTGTTAAAGTTTATTCCTCCATATCTCAATGTTTGGATACAATTGTTAATGGGATTCCTTCATTAATTTCTCTTCCTTCTGTTTAATTATTGGTGTGTAGAAGTGCAACAGATTTCTGTACATTGATTTTGTATCTTGCAACTTACTGAATTTATCAGTTCTTGAAGGTTTTTACTAGAATCTTTGGGTTTTCTATATAGAGTGTCATATCGTCTGCAAATAGTGGAAGATTTAATTCTTTTCCTATGTAGATGTTTTTATTTCTTGTTGTTGTCTAATTGCTGTGGTTAGGACTTCCAGTGCTATATTGCCTAACAGTTTTGGGTGGATATCCTTGTTTTTATCCTGACTGTGGAGGAAAAGCTCTCAGTTTTTCCCCATTGAGGGTGATATTAGTTGTGTGTCTTTCATATATGGACTTTATGATGTGGAGTTATATTCCCTTTCTCCCTACTTTGTTGAGGGTTGTTTTATTATGAGTGGGTGTTGTACTTTGTCAAATGCTTTTTCTGCGTATATTGAAACGATCATATGGTTCCTATCCTTTCTTTTAGTAATATCATGCATTACATTGATTGCCAAATTTGCAACACTGGAATAGATCCTAGTTGATCATGGTGAATGATTATTTTTTAAAGTGTGGTTGAGTTCAATCTGCTAGTATTTTACTGAGGATTTTTGCATCCTTCTTCATCAGGAATGTTGGCCTATAGTTTTCTTCTTTAGTGGAGACTTTATCTGGTTTTAGTATCAGGATTATGCTCTTCTTATAGAATGAATTTGCAAGTTTTCCTTTCTTTTATATATTTTGAAATGGTTTCAGAAAAATAGGTATTGACTCTTCTTTAAATGTTTGGTAGAATTACCTCTGGAAAGCCACATAGCTGTGGAATTTTGCTTGTTGAGAGTTTTTTGATTAATGATTCCATATCATTGCTGGTTATGAGTGTGTTCAAGTTTTCTAATTCTTCTTGTTTCAGCTTGATAGTTTACATATTTCTAGGAATTTATCCATTTCTTTCAGGCTGTCCAATTTGTTGCCATACAGTTTTTTATAATATTCTCTTATAATGCTTTGTATTTTTTGGTGTGGTTTGTTATTTTTCCTCACTCATTTGTGACTTTATTTGCTTTGGCACTTTTTTTTGGTAAGTCTGGCTAGAAGTTTATCATCTAAAAAATTTTTTTTCAATAATCAGGTGTTGGCTTCATTGATTCATTCTATTGTATGTTAGTTTCTATATCGCTTATTTCTGCTCTAATCTTTTTTGATTTCCTTCTGCTGGTTTTATGCCTCATACGTTCATTTTTTAGCTCCCTTAGGTGTAAGTTTAGGTTGCTTGAGATTTTTTTCCCTTATTATGGTAGGCATGGATCTTTATTTGTATCTTGTTACAGTTTTTATTTTATTATTATTATTTTTTAATTCTTTAAAGTTTACATCCAAATTAGTTAACATATAGTGCAAAAATTATTTCAGGAGAAGATTACTTAATTCCCCTTACCCATTTAGCCCATTCCCCCTCCCACAAACCCTCCAATAACCTTCTGTTTGTTCTCCATATTTAAGAGTCCCTTATGTTTTGTCCCCCTCCCTGTTTTATATTATTTTTGTTTCCCTTCCCTTATGTTCATCTGTTTTGTATCTTTAACTCCTCATATGAGTGAAGTCATATGATATTTGTATTTCTCTGACTGACTAATATCACTTAGCACAATACCCTCTAGTTCCATCCGTGTAGTTGCAAATGGCAAGATTTCATTCTCTTTGATTGCTGAGTGATACTCCATTGTATATATATACCACATCTTCTTTATCCATTCATAGATCGATGGACATTTGGGCTTTTTCCATACTTTGGCTATTGTTGATAGTGCTGTTGTAAACATTGGGGTGCATGTGCCCCTTCAAAACAGCATACATGTATCACTTGGAAAAATGTCTAGTAGTGCAATTGCTGGGGTGTAGGGTAGTTCCATTTTTAATTTTTTGGGGAACCTCCATACTGGTATCCAGAAAGGTTGTACCAGTTTGCATTCCCACTAGCAGTGCAAAAGAGATCCTCTTTCTCTACATCCTCGACAATATCTGATGTTCCCTGAGTTGTTAATGTTAGCCATTCTGACAGGTGTAAGGTGGTATCTCATTGTGGTTTTGATTTGTATTTCCCTGATGTAGAGTGATGTGGAGCTTTTTTTCATGTGTCGGTTGGCCATCTGGAATACTGCTTTGGAGAATTGTCTGTTCATGTCTTTTGCCCATTTCTTCACTGGATTATTTGTTTTTTGGGTGTTGAGTTTGATAAGTTCTTTATAGATTTTGGATACTAACTCTTTATCTGATGTCTTTTGCAAATATCTTCTCCCATTCCTCTGGTTGCCTTTTAGTTTTGCTGATTGTTTGCTTCACTGGCAGAAGATTTTTATTTTGATGAGGTCCCAATAATTCATTTTTGCTTTTGTTTCCCTTGCCTCTGGAGACGTGTTGAGTAAGAAGTTGCTGCGGACAAGGTCAAGGAGGATTTGCCTGCTTTCTCCTCGAGGATTTTGATGGCTTCCTGTCTTACATTTATGTCTTTCATGCATTTTGGGTTTATTTTGTGTATGGTGTAAGAAAGTGGTCCAGGTTCATTCTTCTGCATGTCGCTGTCCAGTTTTCCAGCACCACTTGCTGAAGAGACTGTCTTTATTCCATTGGATATTCTTTCCTGCTTTGTCAAAGATTAGTTGGCCATACATTTGTGGTTCCATTTCTGGGTTCTCTATTCTGTTCCATTAATCTGAGTGTCTGTTTTTATGCCAGTACCATACTGTCTTGATGACTACAGCTTTGTAGTATAGCTTGAAGTCTGGGATTTTGATACCTCCTGCTTTGATTTTCCTTTTCATGATTTCTTTGGTTATTTGGGCTCTTTTCTGGTTCCATACAAATTTTAGGATTATTGTTTTAGCTCTGTGAAGAATGGTGGTGTTAATTTGATAGGGATTACATTGAATATGTAGATTGTTTTTGGTAGTATCGACATTTTAACAATATTTGTTCTTTCTATCCAGGAGCATGGAATCTTTTCCATTTTTTTTGTGTTTTTTTCAATTTCTTTCATAAGCTTTCTATAGTTATCAGTGTAAAGATTTTTCACCTCTTTGGTTAGATTTATACCTAGGTATTTTATGTTTTTTGTGCAACTGTAAATGGGATCAATTCCTTGATTTCTCTTTCTGTTGCTTCATTGCTGATGTATAGGAATGCAACCGATTTCTGTGCATTGATTTTATATCCTGCAACTTTGCTGAATTCATGAATCAGTTCTAGCAGTTTTTTGGTGGAATCTTTTTGGTTTTCCATATACAGTATCATGTCCTCTGCGAAGGGTGAAAATTTGACCTCTTCCTGGCTGATTTAGATGCCTTTTATTTCTTTGTGTTGTCTGATTGCAGAGGCTAAGACTTCCAATACTATGTTGAATAACAGTGGAAAGAGTGGACATCTCTGTCGTGTTCCTGAACTTAGGGGAAATCTCTCAGTTTTTCCCCACTGAGGATGATATTAGTGGTGGGTCTTTCCTATATGGCTTTTATGATCTTTCTATCCCTACTTTCTTCAAGGTTTTTTTTTTAATCAAGAAAAGATGCTGTATTTTGTCAAATGCTTTCTCTACATCTATTGAGAGGATTGTATGGTCCTTGTCCTTTCTTTTATTGATGTGATGAATAACATTGATTTTTTTGTATGTGGATATTGAACCATCCCTGCATCCCAGGTATAAATCCCACTTGGTCTTGGTGAATAATTTTTTGTAATGTATTGTTGGATCCTGTTGGCTAATACCTTGTTGAGGATTTTTGCATTCATATTCATCAGGGAAATTGGTCACTAGTTCTCCTTTTTTGTGGGGGTCTTTGTCCAGTCTGGGAATCAAGGTAATGCTGGCTTCATAGAAAGAGTTTGGAAGTTTTCCTTTCATTTCTGTTTTTTGGAACAGCTTCAAGAGAATAGGTGTTAACTCTTCCATAAATGTTTGGTAGAATTCCCCTGGAAAGCCATCTGGCCCTGAACTCTTGTTTTTTGCAGATTTTTGATTACTAATTCAATTCCTTACTGGTTATGGGTCTGTTCAAATTTTCTATTTCTTCCTGTTTCAATTTTGGTAGTGTGTATGGTTCTAGGAGTTTGTCCATTTCTTCCAGATTGCCCATTTTATTGGCATACAATTGCTCATAATATTCTCTTATTATTGTTTTTATTTCTGTTGTGTTGGTTGTGATCTCTCCTTTTTCATTCTTGATTTTATTTATTTTGGTCCTTTTCATTTTCCTTTTGATCAAACTGGCTAGTGGTTTATCAATTTTGTTAATTCTTTCAAAGGAACAGCTTCTGCTTTCATTGGTATGTTCTTCTGTTTTGTTTGTTTGTTTCGGTAGCATTAATTTCTGCTATAATCATTATTGTTTCCTGTCTCCTGCTGATTTTGGGTTTTATTTGTTATTCTTTTTCCATCTCTTTAAGGTGTAAGCTTAGGTTGTGTATCTGAGATCTTTCTTCCTTTTTAGGAGGCCTGGACTGCTATATACTTTCCTCTCCTGACTGCCTTTCTTGTTCCCCAGAGGTCTTGGGTTGTGGTGTTATCATTTTCATTGGCTTCCATATACTTTTTAATTTCCTCTTTAACTGCTTGGTTAGCCCATTCATTCTTTAGTAGGATATTCTTCAGTCTCCAAGTATTTGTTACCTTTCCACATTTTTTCTTGTGGTTGATTTCAAGTTTTATAGTGTTGTGGTCTCAAAATAGGCGCAGTATGATCTTGATTTTTTGTACTTACTTAGGGATGATTTGTGTCCCAGTATATGGTCTATTCTGGAGAATGGTCCATGTGCACTGGAGAAGAATGTATATTCTGCTGCTTTAGGATGAAATGTTCTGAATATATCTATTAAGTCCATCTGGTCCAGTGTGTCATTCAAAGCCATTATTTCCTTGTTGATGTTTTGATTAGATGATCTATTGCTGTGAGTGGTGTGTTGAAATCTCCTACTATTATGGTATTACTATCCATGAGTTTCTTTATGTTTGTGATTAATTGATTTATATACTTGGGTGCTTCCACATTTGGTGCATAAATGTTTACAATTGCAAGGTCTTCTTGGTGGATAGACCCCTTAATTATGATATAATGCCCTTCTTCATCTCTTGATACAGTCTTTATTTTACAGTCTAGATTATCTGATATAAGAATGGCTATTCTGGCTTTCTTTTGTTAACCATTAGCATGATACATGGTTCTCCATTCACTTATTTTCAATCTGAAGGTGTCTTTTGGTCTAAAGTGGTGTCTTGCAAACAGCATATAGATGGATCTTATTTTCTTATCCATTTTGTTACCCTATGTCTTTTGATTGGAGCATTGAGTCCATTGACGTTTAGAGTGAGTACTGAAAGATAAGAATTTATTGCCATTATGATGCTTGTAGAGTTGGAGTTTATTGTGATGTTCTCTGGTCCTTTCTAGTCTTTGCTGCTTTTGGTCTTTATTTGTTTGTTTGTTTGTTTGTTTGTTCGTTTGTTTGTTTTTCATCTTTTCTCCCCTCAGAAAGTCCCCCTTAAAATTTCTTGCAGGACTGGTTTAGTGGTCACAAATTCCTTTAATTTTTGTTTGTCTGGGAAATTTTTATCTCTCCTTCTATTTTGAATGACAGATTGCTGGAAAACGAATACACTGAAGTAGAATAAAACAGAATGATGGTAAGATAGAATTTGAAAAAAATGTACAAAAATGTAAAAATTATATAGTAGAAAAACATTAAAGAAAATATTTAATAAAAATTGAAAATAAAAATGAATTTTTTCTCTCTCTGCTAAATTCTGTGGTTCAGGTTGTTCAGATTGTTGTGTTAATCCTCAGATCCGTTTTCTAGGTGTGCAGGATGGTTTAGTGTTGTTCTGGCTGTATTTCATGGATATGAGACACAAAAAAAACATTGCTGTTGTGCCATCTTGTCTCCTCCACCTCTTATCCAAGCCATGTTTACTGAGGGCCTGCTATATCCCAGGCAGGCAGTGCTCTATACACTGCAGATAAGACAGCTAACAAAACCAAGTCCCTAGTAGCTAATATTCTTGCTGCCTTATGCTTCTTGGGACCATTTTCTGTTCTTTGCTGTGAACAGGGAGAGCCAGGAACCCAACAGCCGCCGGAGCCTGCCACTCTCCTCCTGGTCTGCAGACACACCTGGGGCACTATCCCCTGGATTCAACAGTCTCAGTTCCTGGAGTGCCGGGGCGGGTCAAGTCCCTGTTCCAGTGCAGGGTGTGGTGGGAACAGTGGTCTCTATGGAGGATCAGAGGGAAGTCTAGAAAATGGCAGTTACAGTTTTTGTCTTAAATTCTAGTTCAACTGATGTGAGTATTGCTACTCCAGCTTTCTTTTGACATCTATTTGGATGGTAAATATTTCTCAGTGCCTTAACTTTCAATCTTCAGGTGTGTTTAGGTCTAAAATAAGTCTCTTGTATACAGCATATAGATGGATCTTGGGTGTTTTATCCATTCTGACATACTATAATTTTGACTGGAACATTTAATACATTTATGTTAAAAATAATTATATACATATATATATATATATATATATTTAGTGGCACTTTATTACTTGATTTCTCTTTGTTCCTGCAGATTTTCTCTGTTCCTTTCTTGTCTCTGTCAATTTTGAGCTTTTCTTTGAACTGAAAGTGTTCCCTTTAATATTTCTTACAGGACTGGTTTAGTGGTCACAAACTCTAATTTTGGTTTCTCTATGAAACACTTTATCTCTACTTCTATTCTGATGATAACCTTGCTGAATACAATTTTATCTGCTGCAGAATGTCCCATTCAACACTTTGAATATATCATGCCACTCCCTTCTGGCTTGCCAAGTTTCTGTGGAGAAATCTCCAGCTAGATTTATGGGTCTTTCCTTATAAGTTTAGGGCTTCTTTTTTTGCCACCTTTATATATATTTTTCCTTTATATCTGTATTTTGCAAATGTAACTCCAGTACGTCTTGCTCTTGACCTGCTTTTGTTGAGTTTGACTGGATTTCTCTGTTCCTTGTGGATCTGAATGTCTCTTTTCTTCCACAAATTAAGAAAGTTTTCAGCTATTGTTTCCTCAAATAAATTTTCTGCCCCATTTCTCTGTCTCTTCTTCTCAGATTCCTGTAATAAGAATGTTAGTACATTTGATGGAGTCACTAAATTCTCTATGTCGATTCTCATGTGGCATAATTCTTTCTTCTCTCTTTTGTTTAGCTACATTACTTTCCATTACTTGATCGTGTAGTCACTAATTGTTTCCTCTTCATTGCATCAAGTGTGTTTCCAATTATCTTTATTTCACTCTTCAACTCTGATTTATTCTTTTTATTCTTCTGTCTGTATGGTAGGGGTCTCAGGGATGTCTTCTATTTTGTTCTCAATCCTAGTGGGTATCCTCATGATTTTTGCTTTAAATTCTCCATCAGGCATGTTACTTATATTTGTTTCACATAGATCTCTGGCTGTGGCCTTATCTTGTTTTTATTATTTAGGAGAAATTTCTCTGTCTTTATGTTTTGTCTAATTCTCTGCCTTCCTTTGTGTGTTAGAAACATCAGTTATATTTCTTCCTCCTGAAAATATTTGTCTTATGAAGAAGAGTTATGCAATGCCCAGGGATTTGCACTTTAGGGAGTTATTTCAGTGTGTGCTGTATGCACTCAGCTGTTGTGTTTGGGCTACTCTATCCTTCTGACCAGTCATCTGCAGAAGCTTTCTTTGTCTGCTGTGGGCAGTGTTTGGTCCTCAGCTTGAATATGGTGAGTTTTAACTAGATGTGCTCTGGTCTGTTTGTGAAATGAGACCTGACACCACCTCCCACTAGAAATTAGGCCCTGCAGAGCTCTCTGGTTGGGAGACATGGTGTGGCAGGTGTTTGTGCTGGTCTTCTGGGGGCAGGGCCCACTACACTTGGACTTAAGCATTTTTGACTGAGAAGGAAAGTCCCACCCAAGCACAGGGGTATGGCTTGGTGTAATCAAGTTAGGCACCCAGGAGTGGGTGCTGCACTGCTTCATGAAAATGGTTCTGTGTTTATGCTGAAGGGTAAGGAAGGAAATGGTGCCAGCAACCTCTTTTTTTTTCATACAGGGAGGTTCTTCTCTTTTAAAAAATGCTTATTTATTTATTTTTAAGAGAAAGAGAGCATGAGTGGGGGAGGGGCAGAGGGAGAGGGAGACACAGAATCTGAAGTAGACTCCAGGCTCTGAGCTGTCAGCGCAGAGCCTGATGTGGGGCTCAAACCCAGGAACCATGAGATCATGATCTTAGCCAAAGCTGGGTGCTTGACGAACTAAGCCATCAAGGCGTCCCTAGAGGCATGTTCTTGAATGCTATCTCTCAGAGATGCAGGCTGAGGAGAGCAAATAATCTTCCTTATGTATGCCTCAGTCATTCTTCACATAGATGTTTCCATACAGTCTGTCCCAGGTTGTTTGCCTGCATTCTGTCCAGGAGCAGTGTAATGCCTTCCAGTCCCTATCCCAGCCAAGCTGCTTTACCTTTGAAACTCTAGACTTTAAGCACTACTGATAACAAGGACTCCAGAAATTCAGCTCCTCCAATTTTCTAAGACAATGGTTTTGAAGAAAGGCTCTCCTTGTGCATTTCTCTGCATGCTCCTCTCTCTCGCCTTTCTCTGTGACCATGTCCCTCCAGTGCATCCATGATCTTTTTCTCCCCTAAACCATACCTCTGGACTTCTTATGTTCTTCAACATGGCCTCTTCTCTTCCTTTAGTTGTGGAATTTGTCCTGTAGTCTTTAGGTCAATTTCTGGGGTATTTAGGAAGATTTGATAGTTATCTAATTGTGTTGGTGTGTTGAGATGAGTCTAGGGTCCTCCTACTCTACCGTCACCTTCCTCACGTCCCTGATCTCTTAGTAAGTTAGATATTTTATAATTAATTAGTGTAGTCTATATTTACTACACTTTACATTAAATCTTTAATATTTATTACTTATTTTAAGTTTGTACACTTAAGCAACATCCATCCTTTGTACCAACACCCATCCCAAGTAAAGACTATTTCATTCACTCTTTGTGTGAGCTTGATCTTTCTAGATTTCAATATTTGATGCAACATTTGTCTTTCTCTGTCTATTTTATCTCACCTAGCATAATATGCTCAAGATCCTTTCATGTTGTCACAAAAAATCAGAATGAATTCCCTTCTTTCTCTTGGCTGATTGAAATAACCATGTACGTATATAGCACATATTTTTTTCCATTCATTTTTTTTGAAAGGTACTTTTGTTGTTTCCATATCTTGGTTATTGTGAGAAATACTATAATAAACAAGGAGGCCACATATGTATTTGATATCATGTTTTCAATTCCTTTGTTTACATACTCAGAAGTACATTGTTGGATCATATATCAGATCTATTTTTAACTTTGGGAGGAAACTTCATACTGTTTTCTGTAATGACTAAACCAAACTACATTTGTGCTAACAGCATAAAAGTGTTCCCTTTTCTCCACATCCTTGCCAACACTTGTTATCTTTTGTCTTCTTGATGATCATTATAGCAGGTGTCAGATGAGATTTCATTGTGATTTTGATTTGCATTTTCTTTATGATTAGTGATGTTGAACATTATTTCATGAACGTGTTGGCCATTTGAATGTCTGTTTGGGATGAATTCTATTTAGTTCTTCTGTCCATTTTTTAAATTGTGTTGTATTTTTGCTATTGAGTTGTGTGAATACTTTAGATACTTTGAATAATAATCACCTACCTGATATAGTATATAAATTTTCTCCCTCTCTGTAGATTGTTTTTTATTGTAATTATTTCTTTCACTGTGTAGAAACTTTGAAATTTGTTGTAATTATTGATCTATTTACTGATACAATGATTGAGTTTTGCTTTTGTTGTTCATGGATTTGGTATAAAATCATTGCCAAGACCAATATCATGAAGCTTCTTCTAGGTTTTCTTTTCTGAGCTTTAAGGCTTCATATCTTATAGTTGAGCCTTTGATCCATTATGAGTTAACTTTTGTGAGCAATTTTAGTCAAGGGGCCAATTTCATTGTTTTGCATGTTTTAATCCAGTTTCCTCAACAACATTTCTTGAAGAGACTATTCTTTCTCCATTGAGTGTTCTTGGACATCTTTGGTTGTGGGAATCCTTGTATTATTCCTAATTCTAGAGGGAAAGATTTAAAATTTTCACTGTTTAGTATAAAGTTAGCTGTTAGTTTGTTGTATAGGGTTTATTATGTTGATGTATGTCCCTTCTATACACAATCAGTTGAGGTCTTTATCATCGAAAGATGTATTTTGTCAAATGCTTTTTCTGGATCATGTAATATTTTCTGAAGTTTTTCTTCAAATTCCAGATATTTAACATACAGTGCAATATTAGTTTTGGGTGTAGAATTTAGTAATGTAGCACTTACACACATACATTTAGTAATGTAGCACAACAGCCAGAGCTCATCACAAGTGCACTTCTTAATCTTCATCACTTATTTCAACCATCCCCCCACTCACCTCCCCTCTGGCAAAAGTCAGTTTGTTCTCTATAGTTAAGAAACTGTTTCTTGGTTTGCTTCTCTTTTTTCCCTATGCTAATTGGTTTCATTTCTTAAATTACACATATGAATAAAATTATATCATTTTTGTATTTCTATGACTGACTCATTTTGCTTAGTATAATACTCTTTAGCTCCATCCATGCCATTGAAAATGGCAAGATTTTATTCCTTTTTTATGACTGAGTAATATTCCATTGTATTCCTACATCTTCTTTATCCACTCATCAATAGATGGACATTTGGGTTGTTTCCATTATTTGCATACTGTAGATAATGCTGCTGTAAACATTGGGGTGAATGTATCACTTCAAATTAGTATTTTTAAAGTTTTTTTGTGTAAATACTGAGTAGTGAAATTGCTATAGTATTTGGTAGTTTTAGTTTTTAACTTTTTGAGAAACCTCCATACTGTTTTCCACAGTGGCTGCACCAATTTTTATTCCCACCAACAATGAAAGAGGGGCTCCCCTTTCTCCACATCCTTGACAAAGCCAATCGTTTCTTATATTGTTGATTTTAGCTATTCTCACTGATGTGACATGATATCTCATTGTAGTTTTGATTTGCATTTCCCTGATGATGAGTGATGCTGAGCATCTTTTCAAGTGTCCTTCACCCATTTGTATGTTTTCTTTGTAAAAAAATGTCTAACTCAAAAATGAATCCCAACTACATGGTCAATTAATCTTTGACAAAGCAAGAAAGAATATCCAATGGGGAAAAGACAATTTCTTCAACATATGGTGTTGGGAAAACTGGGCAGCAACGTATAAAAAATAAACTGGACCACTTTCTTACACTATACAAAAAAATAAATTCAAAATGAATGAAATACCCAAATGTGAGAGAAGAAACCATCAAAACCTTAGAAGAGGTCACAGTTAGTAACTTCTTTGGCGTTGGCTCTAGCAACTTGTCACTAGATATGTCTCATGAGAAAAGGGAAACAAAAGCAAAAATGAACTATTGGGAGCTCATCAAAATAAAATACTTATGCACAATGAAGTAAACAATCAACAAAACTACAAAGCAACTTATGGAATGGGAAAAGATATTTGAAAATGATATATCTGATAAAGGGTTTGTTTTCAAAATATATAAATACAATATTAAGCTCCATGTCCAGGAAATGAACAGTCCAATTAAAAAAATGGGCAGAAGTTATGTAGTTTCTTATGTTTCATATTAATGTTGTGTATCATATTTATTCACTTGTGTATGTTAAACCAACCTTGTATCCCAGGGATAAATCCCACTTGCTCATGGTGTGTAAGCATTTTTAAGTTTTTCTTGAATTCATTTTGCTAATATTGTATTTAGTATTTTTGTATTTATATTCATTATAGATATTGATCTATAGTTTTTTTGTAGTGTCTTTATCTGACTTCAGTACCAGGATAATTCTGGCCTATGTGGTTGGAAGTGATTCTTCAAATTTTTGAAGCTTCAGGAAGGATTGTTATTAATGATTCTTTAAAATTTTGTTAGAAATCATCAGTGAAGCCATCTGGTCCTATGGCTGTCTGTGTTTTACTGTTTTTTATTATTAATTCAATTGTTTTACCAGTTGTTTGTCTTACCACATATTTCCCCTGATCCAGTTTTAGCAGGCTGTCCTTTTCTAAAAATTTAACCATTTCTTCAAGGTTATCTAATTTGTTGACATATAACTATATACTTGACTTTTTTAATCTTATGTATTTCTGTAGTATTAGTTGTAATATCTTCTCTTTCATTACTAATATTATTTATTTGAGTTTTCTCTTTTTATTACTTGCTCTACTTAAAAGTTTGCCAAGGGGTGCCAGGGTGGCTCAGTTGGTTAAGCATCCAACTTCAGCTCAGGTCATGATCTCACAGCCCATGAGTTCAAGCCCTGCCTTGGGCTTTATGCTGACAGCTCAGATCCTAAAGCCTGCTTCAGATTCTGTGTCTCCCTCTCTCCCTGCCCCTGCCCCTCCCCTGCTCATGTTCTGTCTCTCTCTGTCTCAAAAATAAAAACATTTAAAAAATTTATTTAAAAAATTTGTCAATACTATTTTTCTATTCAAAATACTGGCTCCTAGTTTTGTCAATTCTTCCATTTGTTTTTCTGGTATCTATTTTATTTATTTAGGCTCAGATCATTATATTCTCCTTTCTAGAGATAATTTGGGGTTTAATTCTTTTTCTAGTTCCTTCAAGTGTAAATTTATTTTGGCAATTTTTAATCTTACTAATTCCTTAATATATACATTTATTGCTACAACTTTTCTGTCAGAAAAGCATTGCTGCACCCAATATATTTTGATTTGATTAATTTCCATTTGCATTTGTGTTGAGATATTTTTCTTCCCATTTTGATGTCTTCTTTCATTCATTGGTTATTCAGAAGTATGTTTTTCAGTTTCCAATTTTTTTTTCAAATTCTCCAGACTTCATCATGTTGATTTCTAGTTTCATACCAGTGTGACAAGAAAACATAGTTTGTATAATTTCAACTTTAGTAAATATGCTAAGACTTGTTTTGAATCATGAGATCATGAGATCTTTGAGAATGTTCCATGTTTACTAAAGAAGAATGCGTATTCTGCTCTTACATGTTGATTTCTGTCTGGATGACATATCCATTGCTTACAGTGCATTATTGAAACCCCCTACTATTATCGTATTTTGTTTATGTCTCATTTAGGTTTGTTTGTATTTGCTTAATATTTTTAGTTGATCTAATGTTGGGTGGGTACATATATATTCATGACCTTTATATCTTCTTGATGCATTGATCCCATTATTATTATATAATAATTTTTTTGCCTCTTGTTATCATTTTTGGCTTACTGTATATTTTGTCTGATATAAGTATGGCTGTTTCCACTTTCTGTGGTTCTCATTTGCATGGAATTTCTCCTTCTGTCCCTTCACTTTCATCCTAAATGTGTCTTAAGACCTGAAACGTATCACTTGTAGGCAGCTTATTATTAGGTTTTGTGTTTATTTATACTTTGTTCGTTTTTTTTGTTTTTATGTTTTTATCCAGCCAGCCATTATACTGCCTCTTGATTGGTAAATTCAATTTATTTACATTTAGATTATTGACTTTAATGACTTACTAATGTTATTTTATTGATTGTTTTTTAGTTGTTTTGTTATTTCCATTATTTATTTTTACCTCTGTTTTTGGCTACCTTTGTAGATTCCTGGTCTTCCATATTGGTATTCTCCGGTTCCACCTTTTGTATCTCATAAATATACTCTAGATTTTTTTATTTTTTGTTCCCATGAGGCTTACACAAAATATCTCATATATAATAGAGTCTGCCTTATGCTGATAGCATAATGTCTTCATTCACCTATAAAGTCGCTTCCCTTTTTCTCCTCCCCTTTTATATTTTTGACGCCACAATTTACCTATTTTTGTGTTGTGTTTATTAACAAATTCTAGTAGCTACAGTTAATTTTAATACTATTTTCCTTTAACCTTTATACTATAATTAAGTGTTTAATACAAAATCCTAATATAGACTTATAGTTTACTAATTCTGTCTATTTTTCACCTTTAACATCTTGTGTGTATTTTTCCTATGTTTTCATATCACGGATTGACAACTTTTCATTTAAGCTAACCAGCCCCTTTCAGCATTTCTTGCAAGTCAGATATGGGGAAAGATATTTTGCTTTTTACTTCCCTTATGAGTTAAGTTGCTGTTGCTGCTGCCAAATATTTTAGCTCCCTGCAGTGTTACCTTGGGGAGAGGCATGGCTCTGGCAAGTTCCTCTCTCTCCTATGCATCCAAAAATATCTCTATCCCACTCCAATGGCATACTGGTGTCTAACCTTATGTAGAATGGACTACTGCAAATTCTTTATCATCATAGGCACCTATCCAGTTTTTCACTTTTTTTTTTTTCCCAATAATTGTGAGTGCGGGTGGTGCAGGTTTCCTGACCTCTTTGGACCTGCAGCTTTTACTGAAATGTTGTTTCTTCATCTTCAGATACACAAATGGGCTATAATCTCTCTAGGTCACGTGGTGTAAGGCAGAGAAGCACATGTGTTGGTTTATGAATGTCTAATTAGTTGACTACAAAAGGGGGAAATTACGGAGGAATGATTTACACCTCCATGGTGCTGACATCATGTCTGATTGGTTCTCTTTTATGTTTTCTAGCTCTTTAATAAACTTTTAGTTTCTTTTTTTACATCAAGAAAAATTGTGAACTTCTTTATTTTTTAATATGAAATTTATTGCCAAATGGGTTTCCATACAACACCCAGTGCTATCCCAAAAGTGCCCTCCTCAATACCCATCACCCACCCACTCCGCCCCCCCACCCCCCATTAACCCTCAGTTTGTTCTTTTTTTAAGAGTCCCTTATGCTTTGGCTCTCTCCCTCTCTAACCTCTTTTTTTCTTCTTCCCCTCCCCACGGACTTCTGTTAAGTTTCTCGGAATCCACATAAGAGTGAAAACATATGGTATCTGTCTTTCTCTGTGTGACTTAATTCACTTAGCATAACATTCTCCAGTTCCATCCACTTTGCTACAAAAGGCCAGATTTCATTCTTTGTCATTGCCATATAGTATTCCATTGTGTATATAAACCACAATTTCTTTATCCATTCATCAGATGATGGACCTTTAGGCTCTTTCCATAACTTGGCTATTGTTGAGAGTGCTGCTATAAAGGGGTACCAGTGCCCCTATGCATCAGCACTCCTGTATCCCTTGGGTAAATTCCTACCAGTGCAATTCTGGGTCATAGGGTAGATCTATTTTTAATTTTTGAGGAACCTCCACACTTTTTTCCAGAGCGGCTGCACCAGTTTGCATTCCCACCAACAGTGCAAGAGGGTTCCCTTTTCTCCACATCGTCTCCAGCATCAGTAGTGTCCTGATTTTTTTTATTTTAGCCACTCTGTCTGGCTTGACATGATATCTGAGTGTGGTTTTGATTTGTATTTCCCTGATGAGGAGCGACGTTGAGCATCTTTTCATGTGCCTGTTGGCCATCCAGATGTCTTCTTTAGAGAAGTGTCTATTCATGTTTTCTGCCCGTTTCTTCACTGGATTATTTGTTTTTCAGGTGTGCAGTTTGGCGAGCTCTTTATATATTTTGGGTACTAACCCTCTGTCCAATATGTCATTTGAAAATATCTTTTCCCATTCCATCGGCTGCCTTTTAGTTTTGTTGATTGTCTCCTTTGCAGTGCAGAGGCTTTTTATCTTCATGAGAGTCCAAAAGTTCATTTTTGCTTTTAATTCCCTTGCCTCTGGGGATGTGTCAAGTAAGAAATTGCTGCGGCTGAGGTCAGAGAGGTTTTCTCTTGCTTTCTCCTCTAAGGTTTTGATGGTTTCCTGTCTCACATTCAGGTCCTTTATCCATCTTCAGTTTGTTTTTGTGAATGGTGTAAGAAAGTGGTTCAGTTTCATCCTTCTGCATGTTGCTGTCCAGTTCTCTCAGCACCATTTGTTAAAGAGACTGTCTTTTCCATTGGATATTCTTTCCTACTTTGTCAAAGATTAGTTGGCCATACGTTTGTGGGTCTAGTTCTGGGGTTTCTATTCTTCCCATTGGTCTATGTGTCTGCTTTTGTGCCAGTACCATGCTGTCTTGATGATTACAGCTTTGTAGTAGAGGCTAAAGTCTGGGATTGTGATGCCTCCTGCTTTGGTCTTCTTAAAAATTACTTTGGCTATTCGGGGTCTTTTGTGGTTCCATACAAATTTTAAGATTGCTTGTTCTAGCTTCGAAAAGAATGCTGGTGCAATTTTGCCTGGGATTGCATTGAATGTGTAGATAGCTTTGGGTGGTATTGACATTTTAACAATATTTATTCTTCCAATCCATGAGCACGTAATGTTTTTCCATTTCTTTACATCTTCTTCAATTTCCTTCATAAGCTTTCTATAGTTTTCAGCATACAAATCTTTTACATCTTTGGTTAGATTTATCCCTAGGTATTTTATGCTTCTTGGTGCAACTGTGAATGGGATCAGTTTCTTTATTTGTCTTTCTGTTGCTTCATTATTAGTGTATAAGAATGCAACTGATTTCTGTACATTGATTTCAACTTTGCTGAATTCATGTATCAGTTCTAGCAGACTTTTGGTGGAGTCTATCGGATTTACCATGTATAATATCATGTCATCTGCAGAAAGTGAAAGCTTGACTTCATCTTTGCCAATTTTGATGCCTTTGATTTCCTTTTGTTATCTGATTGCTGATGCTAGAACTTCCAACACTATGTTAACCCGCATACTTCCAAAACTCAAACAGGAAGAAATAGAAAGCTTGAACAGACCCATAATCAGCGAAGAAATTTAATCAGTTATCAAAAATCTCCCAACAAATAAGAGTCCAGGAACAGATGGCTTCCCAGAGGAACTCTACCAGACATTTATTTTTTTTTTAATTTTTTAACGTTTATTTATTTTTGAGACAGAGAGAGACAGAGCATGAACGGGGGAGGGGCAGAGAGAGAGGGAGACACAGAATCTGAAGCAGGCTCCAGGCTCTGAGCCATCAGCCCAGAGCCCGACGCGGGGCTCGAACTCACGGACCGCGAGATCGTGACCTGAGCTGAAGTCAGACGCTTAACCGACTGAGCCTCCCAGGCACCCCTCTACCAGACATTTAAAGCAGAAATAATACCTATCCTTCTCAAGCTATTCCAAAAAATAGAAAGGGAAGGAAAACTTCCAGACTCATTCTATGAAGCCAGTATTACTTTGATTCCTAAACCAGAGACCCAGTAGACAAAGAGAACTATAGCCCAATATCTCTGATGAATATGGATGCAAAAATTCTTAATAAGATACTAGCAAATCGAATTCAACAGCATATAAAAAGAATTATTCACCATGATCAAGTGGGATTCGTTCCTGGGATGCAGGGCTGGTTCCATATTCGCAAATCAATGTGATACATCACATTAGTAAAAGAAAAGATAAGAACCTTGTGATCCTGTCAATCGATGCAGAAATAACATTGGACAATATTCAGCATCCTTTCTTAATAAAAACCCTCGAGAAAGTCAGGATAGAAGGAAAATACTTAAACATCATAAAGCCATTTATGAAAATCCCACAGCTACTTTCATCCTCAATGGGGAAAAACTGAGAGCTTTCTCCCTGAGATCAGGAGAACGACAGGGATGTCCACTCTCACCGCTGTTGTTTAACATAGTGTTGAATTTTCTAACATCAGCAATCAGATAACAAAAGGAAATCAAAGGCATCAAAATTGCCAAAGATGAAGTTAAGTTTTCACTTTTTTCAGATGACATGATATTATACATGGAAAATCCGATAGACTCCACCAAAAGTCTGCTAGAACTGATACATGAATTCAGCAAAGTTGCAGGATACAAAATCAATGTACAGAAATCAGTTGCATTCTTATACACTAACAATGAAGCAACAGAAAGACAAATAAAGAAACTGATCCCATTCACAATTGCACCTAGAAGAATAAAATTTGTAGGAATAAACTTCTAGTTTCGATACTGTATTGTTTTCCTCATTTTGTTAAATTGTTTATCTGTGTTCTTTTAGAGCGATCTGAACTTCCTTTGAATAATTACTTTGACTTCCTTGGCTGGCAATTAGTGGATCTCCATTTCTTTAAGATATCTATTGGAAGTTATTTTATATCCCATTGTTTGGTTCATGTTTCCCTAATTCTTCATGATCCCTGTAGCCTATGTTTGTATCTGTGCCTTTGGAGAAGCACCTCTTCCAGACTTCATGGACTAATTTGGTAGGGAAAAACTTTCACATGTGAATGGGAGCACACTGGAACATGTCGTGGTCCTGCGAGTAGGAGTACAGGCACCCAGGGTGGAGGTGTATGGCAGGTCTGGGACTGAGGGCCTTTGGTGTCTCATCAGTTCAGTCAGCTGGTTTCCATAACACTGACAACTATTAAATCTTTGGTGGAGAGATCTGTGGTTGGTCTATAGAGGCTCCAAGAGCTTTTGGGGTTCTCAGCACCTGTCTCTGGGTCTATCTGGAGGATACTGGGGCAGGTAGTAGTTGTGGCTGTAGCTGGTGGTATGCACATGCTCACCTATGAGGTAATTTTCAGATGTCTTTGTGGTGATGGAGGACAGCTGCAGGTGCACATTCAACGGGCTGAGAACAGTGGCTGGGCCTTTGGCCAAATGTGGTACATGAGAAACAGTGGAGTTTTAGTCTATCAGCAAGCACTCATGTGACTGCACAAACTAGCTTCAAGAATGTGCACAAGAATATGACCCAATGAAGGAAGCTGGACCAGAAACACTCAAGGTACACATCTTCAGGAGCTAGCTGTGGTAACATGCAGCAGTGCAGATCAGTGAGAGTAGTCATATCTGTCTCTGGGTGCTCAAGAAGCTGTGAGGATCTGGATTATTGATAAACACTCATGTTTACAGTGGTTAGCCATTGGTGCATGCATAGCAGTGGGATTGGATGATGTGAGTTTAGGCTAGTGTTGTGTAGATGAATGCCTGCAGAGGCTAGTAGTTGGTATGTAAGATAGTGCAGGCCTATGACAGAGGTTAGGATCTGCTTCCTCCACCTGAGCATCTGTGGGAGTATCAGCTGTATGCATGTTCTCATATGGCTGTAGGGGCTAGTCACACGCATGTGTATAGTACTGAGGTCTAGGTATGGAAGTTGATGTGAACAGCATGTAGCTGCATGGCTATAGGTGTTAACTGCAAGCATGTATTATGCTGCAGACCTGTAATAAGAGTTGGGCCAGATGCAGGTTCAGGCACAGCGATGGGAGCCTGAGCTGTTGGTCTACACTAGTGTCTGCAAGGGCTAGCTGCAGATGTGCAAACAGTTGTGTGAATCAGCTGAAGGGGCGTAAACTGGCATCATGCATACATGCTGCCATCAAAACTGGTTGCCAGTGTGGATACAGGGGTTCTGCAGTGGCACTGAGAAGGGCAGCTTCAGGGGAGAAAACAACCATGAGGTACTCACATAGATTATATCTTTGAGTAGAAAATCCTGTGGGACCCTCAGTGGCATAAGCTGCAAATGGCAGCTGTGCTGGATGTTGTTCCTAAATGGTAAAAGCCATTGGTATGCTCTGTGGAGAAGTCTATGGGATTCTGTGGCAAAGTCTTTAATTATAAAAGCTGTAGGTGTCTGTGACATTTGCAAGGAATGTTGAAGTCTTTATCTGTGAAGGTTGCTTGGGTTCATTGCAGAGTAGGCTATGAGAAACATAGTTACTTTGCCATGTGGGTGGGACTGGCAGCACTTGTCCTTCTTCCTTATTTCTAGCCATCTTTAGATGTCTCAACTATTCCAGTCTCTGGTTTGGATTAAACAAGAGTGGATACTCCATACAATGTCCAAAAAAGGATTGAAAAACTAGTTAGTCACCTCACTTTACTTTTCATGGTGAGAGAAACTCTCTCAGTCCAGCGAGTTCCTTCTTGAGAAGTACAGGCCTGGGTAATGGGATTATGTAGGCAAAATTAAACTGTTTTATACCTTCTTTTTAAAATGTTTTTATTTATTTATTCTTGAGAGAGAGAGAAAGAGCACAAATGGGGGAGGAACAGAGGGAGACACAGAATCCCAAGCAGACTCCAGGTTCTGAGTTCTCAGCACAGAACCCAATGCAGGGCTTGAACTCACTAACTGCAAGACCATGACCTGAACTAGGTCAGACTCTCAACAGACTGAACCACCCAAGTGCCTCCCTACTACCTTATTAATGTGGTTATTGTCATTTCCCCCCCCACACTGTGTTACAGGAACTCCTTGAATGGACTCCTGAACTCTTTCAGAGCTATTTTCATTTGTGGATAGCTGTTTATTTTTTTTGTTAGAAGACAAAGACAAAGGTGTCCTACTCCACCATCTTGGTACGTCACTCTGTGCACATTCATAATGAAGGAGCAAGTAGCTCCATTTTGTATGTGCTTTTAAACCACGTGATAATGCCCTTGAAATCTGCATTCAACATAAACAGTTAAAGTTTTCTTTCTACTTGTTTTAAGCAATTTTTCAAGATCTTTGCTCAGTTTAAAGTGCCTGGCTTAGTTAACTCATTTATTAGAGGCAGATAAATATTTGGAGCAAGTGTGTTTTTGCCATGTTGTATATTATGTTTATAGAAACTTAATTTCATAAAATTTATAGTTTGAAATTTAAATCAAACATGGTCATCAACATGAATTCGTTTTTGTGTCTGAATGTTTCTTAAATTCTAGAATTCGCAGATGGCTTGGGGATCATATTTTCTAATAATCTACAGATATTCTTGGTATTTCTCTTGCTGTGTGTATAAATTCCCACTCAGATAATGATGTGTAAATTCCAGATAAGTACATATGTTTGTTACATATATTTGTAATTCTTAGTTATGTAATCATTTAATTTAAAATAGTAATTAAGTGACATTTCACATTTCAACAAACCCTATTAAGAAAAATGAAAAAAAAAGGTTGGAATTATATGAGTTTGAACACTTCCTAATGTTACTGACTTCTTTTTTTTTTAATTTTTATTTTTACTTTTGAGACAGAGAGAGACAGAGCATGAACGGGGGAGGGTCAGAGAGAGAGGGAGACACAGAATCTGAAGCAGGCTCCAGGCTCCGAGCTGTCAGCACAGAACCTGATGTGGGGCTGGAAATCATAGACTGTGAGATCATGACCTGGGCCAAAGTCCGATGCTCAAATGAATGAGCCACCCAGATGCCCCAAATGCTACTGACTTCTTTAATGTTTATTTTTCTCATTTTCAATTTCTCACATATTCATTAAAAAATGCAGCAAAATAAAAATGAAAATAAAAATCTCCTTTAATCCCAAAGCTACAAGATGACTATTGTGATCATTTTAATATCCTTTCAGTTTAGTTAATTTTAAATATAGCTCTTTTTACCATTTTATGCTTATATGTAAATTTTTACATTAGACATGATCATTTTCTTACTTCATTAAATATCATTATATATTATACTCATACAAGATGGTGGAACAGCATGAAGTTTTCTGTGTCTTGCGTCCATGAAATAAAGCTTGACCAACACTAAACCATCCTACACACCTAGAAAACTGATTGCAGGAATAACACAACAATCTGAAAAACCTGAATTGTGCAGAATTCAGCAGGTACGTGGCATGGAGAGGTGAATTTGGGGAGAAGCCACGAAAGGTAAGGAACTGCTTTTGCGGGTAGAGAGAGGACAGAGACTGGGGAGGGGGGTCCTCCTCAGTGGGGACTGAGCACCCCACCCCAAAAGCAGATGGAGAGAAAGTGGAAAATTGGAAACAGCTGCAGGGACTAAACTAAAAAGGGAGAAAGGAGACGGTTTAAATTCCATTGTGACTGTAACAAGGGGAGCGCAAAAGCTGCAGCTCTGCGCAGCTTGATACCTGGCAGTGCTCTGGTGGGAAGGGCAAATCCCCAGGAACAGAGTGGGGTCCAGGAGGTTCTCGGGCCACACGGGGAAAAGCGGTTCCACTGCTGGAAGGACATTTGGTAGAGACTGTTGAAGCCACCTGGTCCCAGCAGATTCCAGCAGGTGGCCACATTCCCTGGTGCTGGGGCAAGGTCATTAAAGGTGAAGCCTGGTGCCAGATGTGTGTTGTGATTTTCCATAATACCTGAAATGCTGCTGATACACTGTCTCACGAACTTTTTCTCGGGTAGGATGGCACCTGGCCGCTGTCTCAGGGCACCAGCAGCAGCAGGGTCCAGCAAGCGTTCCTGGGTGCAGCTGATATTTGGCCATTGTTCATTCGGCCATTGCTCGGTGAGACCCTCCCGCAGAGGGGGCAGAATGGGTCAAAGCCTCAGTCCTTCAGAAGTAAGGGGCTGGGGAAAACAGCCACATCTGACACAAGACTCAGGAGAGAGGTACCGCCTGGGGCCTGGTCACAGAGAGTGAAAAAGTGGGGAGTGGACAAGAGCTGAAGACAGAGGACGAGTGCACAATTGCTGATCTGGGGGAACAGACTGGGTAGCTGGGTGGCGCCATTTTCACCGCTCTCAGGCATGAGCATATGCACCTTACGAGCCCCGCAACAGTCCATCCCAATAGGCTAGCCGTGCCATCTAATGGAGAACGGAGGTGTAAAACTGAGCCCCACCCAACTGGGCCAACTTCCTCTTTAAGAACACAAGTCTCACCACTGGCTTAATTTATGGACTATAAACAGCTAAATAGACTGACTTCTAGGGAAAAATGAAGCAATTTCAGTACATTTCTGTTAGCAAGTTCATCTATTCAATTTTCTTTCTTTCTTTTTTTTTCTTTTTCTCTTTTACAATTATTTTCTCTTTTCTTTAATACAGAAAGGGAAAAATTCATTTTATTTTCAATTTTTATTAAAAATATTTTTCTTTAAATTTTATTACTATATTTTATAATTTTGTGTAATTTTTTTTTCAAATTCTACTTTACTTCCATCATTTTATTTTATTGTACTTCAGTGTATTCACCTTTTCAAATTTTCAAGCAATTTCTTTTTTCTTTTTTTTTCTTTTTTCTCTTTTTTGTTTCTTTTCTTTTTCTTGAATGCAGAAAGAGAAAAACTTCATTTTTCTTTCAATTTCTCTTAAAATATTTTATTTAATTTTTATTACTATATGTTTTGCTTTTATGTAATTTCTTTCAAATTCTATTTTACTTCCATTATTTTACTTTAGTCTACTATAGTGTATTCACTTTTTCTAATTTTCAAATGATTTATTTTTTCTTTTCTTTTTTATCTTTTTTCTCCTTTTATGTTTTTTCTTTTTTCTTAAATACAGAAAAAGAAAAAAATCATATTTATTTTTAATTTTTATTAAAATGTTTTTCTTTATGGGGCGCCTGGGTGGCGCAGTCGGTTAGGCGTCCGACTTCAGCCAGGTCACGATCTCGCGGTCCGAGAGTTCGAGCCCCGCGTCGGGCTCTGGGCTGATGGCTCAGAGCCTGGAGCCTGTTTCCGATTCTGTGTCTCCCTCTCTCTCTGCCCCTCCCCCATTCATGCTCTGTCTCTCTCTGTCCCAAAAATAAATAAACGTTGGAAAAAAAAATTTTTTTAAATGTTTTTCTTTAGTTTTTTCTACTATATTCTTTACTTTTGTGTATATTTTCACAAGTTCTATTTTACCCCTATCATTTCATTTTAGTCTACTTCAGTGTATTCATTTTTTCAAATTCTCAAATGATGTCCTTTGTTTTCCTCCCTCCGCCCCTTTTTTTCTCTAATCTGTCAAACCACTTTCAACACCCAGACCAAAACATGCCTAGGATCTGACATCATCTATTCGATTTGTGTGTGTGTGTGTTTAATTTTTAATTTTAATATTTTTTAAATTTTTTGTTAACTTCAGTGTTTCTACCTCATTAATTACTTTTCTCCCTACAAAATGACAAAAAAGAAGGAATCCACCCCAAAAGAAACAGCATGAAGAAACGACAGCCAGGGATGTAACCAACACAGATACAAGCAAGATGTCTGAACCAGAATTTAGAATCACAATAATAAGAATACGAGCTGGAGTCAAAGAAAGATTAGAATTTCCTTCTGCAGAGATAAAAGAAGTAAAAAAATAGCCAGAATGAAATTTAAAATGCTATAACTGAGCTGCAATCACCGGTGGATGCAGAGACAGCAAGGATGGATGAGGCAGAACAGAGATTCAGTGATATAGAGGACAAACTTATAGAGAATAACGAAGCAGAAAAAAAGAGGGAGATTAAGGCAAAACAACACGATTTAAGAATTAGATAAATCTGTGACTCATTAAAAAGGAACAACATCAGAATTATAGGGGTCCCAGAAAAGGAAGAGAAATAGGGGTAGAAAGGTTATGTGAGCAAATCATAGCAGAAAACTTTCCTAACCTGGGGAAAGACACAGACTTCCAAATCCAGGAAGCACAGAGGACCCCCATTAGATTCAACAAAAACCGACCATCGACAAGACATATCATAGTCAAATTCACAAAATACTCAGGCAAGGAGAGAATCATAAAAGCAGCAAGGGAAAAAAAGTCCCTAACCTACAAGGGAAAACAGATCAGGTTTACAGCAGACCTATCTGCAGAAACGTGCCAGGCCAGAAAGGAGTGGCAGGATATATTCAGTGTGCTGAATCTGAAAAATATGCAGTCAAGAATTCTTTATCCAGCAAGGCTGTCATACAAAATAAGAGGAGAGATAAAAGTTTCCTGGACAAACAAAAATTAAATGAGTTTGTGACCACTAAACCAGCCATGCAAGAAATTTCTTATAAAATTTTTTTAATGTTTTTATTTTATTTTTGAGACAGAGAGATACAGAGTATGAGCAGGGGAGGGGCAGAGAGAGAGGAAGACACAGAATCCGAAGCAAGCTTCAGCCTCTGAGGTGTCAGCACAGAGCCTGATGTGGGGCTTGAACTCACAGACTGTGAGATCATGACCTGAGCTGAAGTTGGACACTCAACAACTCAACAGACTGAGGCACCCAGGCACCCCTGGCTTTGCAATAAGTTTTCAGGGGGACTCTCTGAGGGGAGAAAAGATGAAACTATATAGATAGATAGATAGATAGATAGATAAACACCCAAAGCAACAAAGATTAGAAAGGACCAGAGAACACCATCAGAAACTCCAATTCTACAAGCATCATAATGGCAATAAATTCATATCTTTCAGTACTCACTCTAAATGTCAATGGACTCAATGCTCCAATCAAAAGACATAGGGTAACAAAATGGATAAGAAAACAAGAGCCATCTATATGCTGTTTGCAAGACACCACTTTAGACCAAAAGACACCTTCAGATTGAATATAAGGGGATGGAGAACTGAGTATCATGCTAATGGTTAACAAAAGAAAGCCAGAATAGCCATTCTTATATCAGACAATCTAGACTTTAAAATAAAGACTGTATTAAGAGATGAAGAAGGACATTATATCATAATTAAGGGGTCTATCCACCAAGAAGACCTTGCAATTGTAAACATTTATGCACCAAATGTGGAAGCACCCAAGTATATAAATCAATTAATCACAAACATAAAGAAACTCATGGATAGTAATACCATAATAGTAGGAGATTTCAACACACCACTCACAGCAATAGACAGTTCATCTAATCAAAACATCAACAAGGAAACAATAGCTTTGAATGACACACTGGACCAGATGGACGTAAGATATATTCAGAACATTTCATCCTAAAGCAGCGGAATATACATTCTTCTCCAGTGCACATAGAACATTTTCCAGAATATACCATATACTGTGACACCATCAGCCCTAAGCACAAAAAGGTCGAGATCATACTGTGCATATTTTCAGACAACACTATGAAACTCAAAATCAACCACAAGAAAAAATGTGGAAAGGTAACAAATACTTGGAGACTGAAGAACATCCTACTAAAGAATGAATGGGCTAACAAAGCAGTTAAAGAGGAAATTAAAAAGTATATGGAAGCCAATGAAAACGATAACACCACAACCCAAAACCTCTGGGATGCAGCAACAGCAATCATAAGAGGAAGGTATATAACAATCCAGGCCTTCCTAAAGAAGGAAGAATGATCTAAGATACACAACCTAACCTTATTCCTTAAAGAGCTGGAAAAAGAACAACAAATAAAACCCCAAACCAGCAGAAGACAGGAAATAATAAAAATTAGATCAGAAATTAATGTTATCAAAACCAAAAAAAAAAAAACCAGTAGAACAGATCAATGAAACCAGAAGCTGGTTCTTTGAAAGAATTAACAAAATTGATAAACCACTAGCCAGTTTGATCAAAAGGAAAATGGAAAGGACCCAAATAAATAAAATCTAGAATGAAAAAAGAGAGATCACAACCAACACAACAGAAATAAAAACAATAATAAGAGAATATTATGAGCAATTGTATGCCAATAAAATGGGCAATCTGGAAGAAATGGACAAACTCCTAGAACCATACACACTACCAAAATTGAAACAGGAAGAAATAGAAAATTTGAACAGACCCATAACCAGTAAGGAATTGAATTAGTAATCAAAAATCTGCCAAAAAACAAAAGTCTGGGGCCAGATGGCTTTCCAGGGGAATTCTACCAAATATTTAAGGAAGAGTTAACACCCATTCTCTTGAAACTGTTCCAAAATATAGAAATGGAAGGAGAACTTCCAAACTCTTTCCATGAAGCCAACACTATCTTGATTCCAAAACCAGACAGAGACCACACTAAAAAGCAGAACTGTAGACCACTTTCCCTGATGAACATGGATGCAAAAATCCTCAACACAATATTAGCCAACTGGATCCAGCAATACATTAAAAAAATTATTCACCATGTCCAAGCAGGATTTATACCTGGGATGCAGGGATGGTTCAATATCTGCAAAACAATTAACATGATTCATCACATCAATAAAAGAAAGGACAAGAACCATACAATCCTCTTAATAGATGCAGAGACAACATTTGACAAAATACAGCATCCTTTCTTGATAAAAAAAAAACTTTCAAGAAAGTAGAGATAGAAGGATCATACCTTGAGATCGTAAAAGCCGTATATGAATGACCCAACGCTAATATCATCCTCAATGGGGAAAACTGAGAGCTTCCCCCTAAGGTCAGGAACAAGACAGGCATGTCCACTCTAACCACTGTTATTCAGCATAGTATTGGAAGTTTTAGCCTCTGCAATCAGACAACACAAAGAAATAAAATGCATCCAAATTGGCCAGGAGGAGGTCAAACTTTCACTCTTCACAGATGACATGATATTATAAATGGAAAACATGATAGACTCCACCAAAAGTCTGTTAGAACTGATTCATGAATTCAGCAATGTTGCAGGATATAAAATCAATGCACAGAAATCAGTTGCATTCCTATACACCAACAATGAAGCGACAGAAAGAGAAATCAAGGAATCAATTCCATTTACAGTTGCACAAAAATACCATAAAATACTTAGGAATAAATCTCACAACGAGGTTGAAAATCTAGACACTGAAAACTATAGGAAGCTTATGAAAGAAATTGAAGTAAACACAAAAAATGGAAAAAAGATTTCATGCTCCTTGATAGGAAGAACAAATATTGTTAAAATGTTGATACTGCCCAAAGCAATCTACATATTCAATGTAATCCCTTTCAAGTAATACCAGCGTTCTTCACAGAGCTAAAACAAGTCTAAAATTTGTATGGAACCAGAAAAGACCTCAAATAACCAAAGCAATCTTGAAAAAGGAAACCAAAGCTGGAGGCATCACAATCCCAGACTTCAAGCTGTACTACAAAGCTGTAGTCATCAAGACAATATGGTACTTGCATACAGACAGACCCTCAGATCAATGGAACAGAATAGAGAACCCAGAAATGGACCTACAAATGTATGGCCAACTAATCTTTGACAAAGCAGGAAAGAATATCCAATGGAATAAAGACAGTCTCTTCAGCAAGTGGTGCTGGAAAACTGGACAGCGACATGCAGAAGAATGAACCTGGACCACTTTCTTACACCATACACAAAAATAAACTCAAAATGGATGAAAGACATAAATGTAAGACAGGAAGCCATCAAAATCCTCGAGGAGAAAGCAGGCAAAAACCTCTTTGATCTTGCCCACAGCAACTTCTTACTCAACACGTCTCCAGAGGCAAGGGAAACAAAAGCAAAAATGAACTACTGGGACCTCATCACAATAAAAATCTTCTACAAAGTGAAGCAAACAATCAGCAAAACTAAAAGGCAACCAGAGGAATGGGAGAAGATATTTGCAAAAGACCATACATTTGTAGGTCCATTTCTGGGTTGCAAATATCATCAAAATAAAAAGCTTCTGCACAGCAAAGGAAACAATGAGCAAAACTAAAAGGCAACTGACAGAATGGGAGAAGATATTTGCAAATGACATATCAGATAAAGGGTTAGTATCCAAAATCTGTAAAGAATTTATCAAACTCAACACCCAAAAAACAAATAATCCAGTGAAGAAATGGGAAAAGACATGAATAGACTTCTCCAAAGAAGACATCCAGATGGTTAACCGACACATGAAAAAACCTCCACATCACTCATCATCATGGAAATGCAAATCAAAACCACAATGAGATATCACCTTACACCTGTCAGAATGGCTAACATTAACAACTCAGGCAACAACAGATATTGTTGAGGATGTGGAGAAAGAAGATCTCTTTTGCCCTGCTGGTGGGAATGTAAGCTGGTGCAGCCACTCTGGAAAACAGTATGGAGGTTCCTCAAAAAACTGAAAATAGAACTACCCTACAACCCAGCAATTGCAGTACTAGGCATTTATCCAAGGGATGCAGGTGTGCTGTTTCAAACGGACACATGCACCCCAATGTTTACAGTAGCACCATCAACAATAGCCAAAGTATGGAAAGAGCCCAAATGTCCATCGACGGATGAATGGATAAAGAAGATGTGGCATATATATATATATATATATATATATATATATACATACATGCAATGGAGTATTACTTGGAAATCAAAAAGAATGAAATCTTGCCATTTGCAACTATGTGGATGGAACTGGAGGGTATTATGCTAAGTGAACTTAGTCAGAAAAAGACACAAATCATATGACTTCACTCATATGAAGACTTTAGAGACAATACAGATGAATATAAAGGAAGGGAAACAAAAATAATATAAAAACAGGGAGGGGGACAAAACAGAAGAGACTCATAAGTATGGAGGGGTTTTTACTGGAGGGGTTTTGGGAGGGAGGATGGGCTAAATGGGTAAGAGGAATTAAGGAATCTACTCCTGAGATCATTGTTTCACTCTATGCTAACTAATTTGGATATAAATTTTAAAAAATAAAATTAAAACAAATTAAAAAATAAAATATTACGCTCATTGCATATATTTTATTTATTTCAGCATTTCTTTTATGTTATCTTCAAGTTTTAACTAATTTCCAGTTTTTTATTTGAATTAGTTGACTCAGAATGTTACATTAGTTTCAGGTGTACAACTGAGGGATTTGACAAGTTTATACTTGACACTCACTATGAGTGTAGCTACCGTTACAGTTTCCTATTACTACTGAAATATTATTGGTTGTATTCCATGGCTTTTATTTTATGAAATATTCATTTCATAATTGTAAGACAGTATCTCCCTCTGCCCTTAACCTATTTTGCCCAACATCCCAACCTCTTCTTCTCTGGCAAACATTAGTTTGTTTTCTGTATTTATAGGTCTAATTGGCTTTTTGTTTACTTATTCATTTGTTTTGTTTTTTTTTAATTTATTTATTTAATTTCAAGTCAGTTAACATACAATATTGGTTTCAGGGGTAGAAACCACTGACTCATCACTTACATGCGACAGTACTCAAACCAAGTACCCTCCTTAATGCCCATCACCATTTAGCCCATTCCCTCACCCAACTCCCCTGTAGTCAACACTCAGTTTGTTCTCTGCATTTCACAGGGCCTTTTATGCTTTGCCTACCTCTCTGTTTTTATCTTATTTTTCCTGCCATTCCCCTATGTTCATCAGTTTTATTTCTTGAATTCCACATATGAGTGAATCATATGATATTTGTCTTCCTATGACTGACTTATTTTACTTAACATAATATACTCTAGTTCCTTCCATGTTGTTGCAAATGGAAAGATTTCATTCTTTTTGACTGCCAAGTAGTATTCCATCATATATATATATATATATATATATATATATATATATATATACCACATCTTCTTTTTCCATTTATTAGTCAATGGAAAATTGGTCTGTTTCCATATTTTGGTTATTGTTTGATAATGTTGTCATAAACATTGGAGTGTATGTGCCCCTTTGAATCAGAATTTATATATACTTTGGATAAATACCTGGTATTGAAATTTCTGGGTCATAGGGTATTTTTATTTTTAATTTTTTGAG
Organism: Lynx rufus; assembly: GCF_022079265.1. Taxonomy (NCBI): domain Eukaryota; kingdom Metazoa; phylum Chordata; class Mammalia; order Carnivora; family Felidae; genus Lynx; species Lynx rufus. The sequence goes on along the minus strand of NW_025814828.1, from coordinate 49,904,790 downwards.
GAACCTCCATACTTTTTTCTAGAGTGGCTGCACCAATTTGCATTCCCACCAACAGTGCAATAGGGTTTCCTTTCTCTGCATCCTCCCCCATATTTATTGTTTGCTCAGTTGTTAATTTTAGCCATTCTGACAGATGTGAGGTGATACCTCATTGTGGTTTTGATTTGTATGTCTCTGATAATGAGTGTTCTTGAGCATCTTCTCATGAGTCTGTTCATCATCTGGATGTATGCTTTGGAAAAATATGTCTATTCATGTCTTCTGCTGATTTCTTCACTGGATTATTTGTTCTTGGGTGTTAAACTTCAAAAGTTATTTATAGATTTTGGATACTAACCCTTTTTATATTATTTGCAAATATCTTCTCCCATTCTGTCAGTTGCCTTTGTTGTTTCCTTTGCTATACAGAAGCTTTTTATCTTGATGAGGTCCCAATATTTCATTTTTGTTTTTATTTTTCTTGCCTCCAGAGATGTTTCTATTAAGAAGTTTCTGTGGCTGAGGTCAAAGAAGTTGCTGCCTGTGTTCTCTAGGATTTTGATGATTTCTTGTCTCACATTTAGGTCTTTCATCCAATTTGAATTTATTTTGTATATGGTGTAAGAAAGTGGTCCAGTTACATTCTTCTGCATGTCACGATCTAGTTTTCCCATCAAAATTTGCAGAAGAGACTGTCTTTTTTCCATTGGATGCTCTTTGCTGCTTGTATATTCCTTTGCCATATATTTGTGGGTTAATTCCTGGGTTCTCTGTACAATTCCATTGATCGATGTGTCTGTTTTTGTGCATGTACCATACTGTCTTGATGATTAAAGCTTAGTACAGTTTGAATCTTAGAATTGTGACACTTCCAGCTTTGATTTTCTTATTCAACATTGCTTTGGCTATTCAAGGTCGTTTCTGGTTCCATACAAATTTTAGGATTGCTTGTTCTAGCTTTGTGAAGAATACTGGTGTTATTTTGATAGAGATTGCATTGAATGGGTAGATTGTTTTGGGTGGTCTAAACATTTTAACAATATTTGTTCTTTCAATCCAGGAACATGGAATGTTTACCTTTGTGTCTTCTTCAATTTCTTTTATACATTTACTATAGTTTTCAAGGTAGAGAGCTTTTACTTCTTTGGTTAGGTTTATTCCTAGGTATCTTGTGGTTTTTGGTGCAATTGTAAATGGGATAGATCCCTTGATTTATCCTTATGCTGCTTCATTATTGGTATATAGAAATGCAACCAATTTCTGTACATTGATTTTATATCCTGCAGCTTTGCTGAATTCACGTATAAGTTTTAGCAGTTTTTTGGTGGAGTCTTTCAGGTTTTCCACATAGAGTATCCTGTTATCTGTGAAGAACGAAAGTTTGAATTCTTCCTTGAATTCTGTATGCATTTTATATCCTGTTGTTGTCTAATTCCTGAGGCTTGGCCTTCCAGTACTTTTTAGAACAACAGTGGTGAGAGTGGACATCCTGTCATGTTTCTGGCCTTAGGGGCATACCTCTCAGTTTTTCCCCATTGAGGATGATATTAGCTGTGGGTTTTTTTGTATACAGCCTTTATGATGTTGAAGCATGTTCCTTCTATACCTACTTTCTTGAGGGTTTTTATGAATAAAGGATGCTTTATTTTTTTTTCAAATGTTGTTTCCACATCTAATGAACTACTCATATGATTCTTATCCTTTGTTTTATTAATGTGGTATAACATATTGATTAATTTGCAGATATTGAACCACCCCTGCAGATCAGAAATAAATCTCACTTGATTGTGGTGAATGATTCTTTTAATGTATTGTTGGATTTGATTTGATAGTATCTTGTTGAAAATTTTTGTATCCATATTCATCAGAGAAATTGGTCTCTAATTCTCCTTTTACTGGGGGTCTCTGTCTGATTTTGGAATTAAAGAATGTTGGACCCATGGAATGAGTTTGGAAGTTTTCCTTCCATTTCTCTTTTTTTCAAACAGTTTCAAAAGAAAAGGTACTAATTCTTCTTATTCTGTTTGGTATCATTCCTCTGGCATGCCATCTGGCTGGGGAATCTTGTTTGTTGGGAGATTTTTTATTACAATTTAAATTTCTTTACTGGTTATGGATCTGTTCAAATTTTCTATTTCTTTCTGTTTCAGTTTTGGTAGTTTATATTTTTATAGGAATTTATCCATTTCTTTCAGATTGCCCAATTTGTTGGTATATAATTCCTCATAATATTCTGTTAATATTGTTTGTATTACTGTAGTGTTAGTTGTGATTTCTTTCATTCGTGATTTAATTTATTTGGGTTCTTTCATTTTGACTTTTTGATAAGGGTGGGTAGGGGGCTGTCAATTTCGTTAAGTCTTTCAAAAAGTCCACTCATAGTTTTGTTGATCTGTTCTACTGTTTTGTTTCATTACTGTTTTCATGTCATTGATTTCTGCTCCAATCTTTATTATTTCCCTTCTTCTGCTGGTTTGGGGATTTAATTGCTGTTTTTTTTTTCTTTTCCAGCTCCTTTAAGTATATGGTTAGGTTGTGTATTTGAGATAATTATTACTTCTTTGGGATGTCCTGGATTGCTATATACTTCTCTCTTATGATTGCCTTTGCTGTATCCCACAGGTTGTGACCTGTCATGTTCTGATTTCTTTTTGTTTCAATGTATTTTTAAATATTTTCATTGATTCCCTGGTTGACCCTTTCATTCTTTAGTAACATGTTGTTTAACCTACATGTATTTGTAGTCTTTCTAATATGTATTTTCAGGTTGACATCAAGTTTCATAGAGTTTCATCATAAAATATGCATAGTATGATCTCAATCTTTTTGTACTTGTCGAAGACTGATTTGTGACGTCATCTGTGGTCTATACCGAAGAATGTCCCATATGCACTTGAGAAACATGTGAATTCTGCTGTTTTAGAATGGAATGTTATGAATATATATTTCAAGTCTATCTGATGCACTGTGTCATTCAAAGCCATTTTCCCATGCTGATTTTGCTTAGATCATCTGTCCATTGTTGTTAAGTAGGGTGTTAAAGTCCTGTACTGTTATTGTATTTTTATCAATGAGTTTCTTTTTGTATGTGATTAATCTATTTATAAATTTTGGTTCTCCAAATTTGGGGGCATAAATATTTATAATTGTTAGATCTTTGGGGGAGATAGGCCACTTAATTTTGATATAATGCCCTTCTTAACCTCTTGTTACTGTCTTTGCTTAAAAATCTAGTTTGTCTGATAGAAGTTTGGCTACTCCAGCTTTCTTTTTTTAATTTTAAACGTTTTTTAACATTTATCATTTTTGAAAGGCAGAGAGAGACAGAGCACGAATGGGGGACGGGCAGAGAGAGAGAGAGAGTCACAGAAACAGAAGCAGGCTCCAGGCTCTGAGCTGTCAGTACAGAGCCCAACTTGGGACTCAAAGTCACAGACTGCAAGATCATGACATGAGCCGAAGTTGGCTGCTTAACTGACTGAGCCACCCAGGCATCCCTACTCCAGCTTTATTTTGATGTCCATTAGCATTAGAGATGCTTCAACTTTCACTTTCAAATTGCAGGTGTTTTTAGGTTTAAAATGAAACTCTTATAGGCAGTATATAGAGGGAATATAGATTTTGGTTTTGTGTTTGTTTGTTTGTTTGTTTTAATCCATTCTGCTACCCTATGTATTTTGATTGGAGCTTTTAGCCCATTTACATTCAGGATGACTATTGAAAGATATGAATTTAATGCATTGCATTGCCTGTAAAGTTGGTGTTTCTGGTGTTCTCACTCCTTTCTAGTCTTTGTTGCTTTTGGTCTTTTGTCTCCACTCAAAGAATCCCCCTTAAGATTTTTTGCAGGGATGGTTTAGTGTTCATGAAGTCCTTTAGTTTTTCTCTGGGAAACTCTATCTCTCTTTCTATTGTGAATGACAACCTTGCTAGATAAAGAAGTCTTGGCTGCGTATGTTTCCTATTCAGCACATTGAACATATCCTGCCATGCTTTTCTGGCTTGCCAAGGTTCTGTGGACAGATCTGTTGTGAATTTGATCTTTCTTCCCTTGTAGGTTAAGGACTTTTTTCTATTGTTGCTTTCAGGATTCTTTCCTTGTCTGTTTATTTGGTGAATTTGGTTATGATATGCATTGGTGATGGTTGGCTTTTGTTGAATTCCATGGGAGTTCTCAGTGCTTCTTGGATTTTGATGTCTGTGTTTTACAGCAGATTAGGGAAGTTTTCAGCTATAATTTCCTCATATAAACCATCTGCCCTTTTTTTTCTCTGCCTTCATCTTCTGAGACTCCTATGATTTGAATGTTATCTCTCCTTAATAAGTTACTGAATTCTTTACGTCTTGTTTTGTGATCTTTTTCCTTTGTTTCCCTGTCCATTTCAGCTTCATTATTTTCCATAATTTTATCTTCTATATCACTGATTCATTGCTCTGCTTTGTCCATCCTTGCCATCATGACATCCATTTGAGATTGCATCTCAGTTATAACGTTTTTAATTTTGGACTAAATAAATTTTAGTTCTTCTGTCCCTGCAGAAAGAAATTCTCTGGTGTCTTCTATGCTTTTTTTTCAATACAAGCTAGTATTCTTGTAATTGTGGTTTTAAATTCTAGTTCAGACATCTTACTAATATCTGTGTTGATTAAATACTCGGGAATCATTTCTTTCTCTTTCTTTTGGTATGAATTCCTCCATCTTGTACTTTGGAGGAGGAAAATATGAAATAATAAAAATTAAAAATAAAACAAAATCAAATCAAATAAATAAAGCTACATCCTAGGCGTGTTTCAGTCTGCTTGTTAAGAGAAGCTTGATAGAAAAGAGGAAAATGAAGGTGGAAAAAAAGGAAAGGAATTAAAAATTAAGAAATATTTTTTAAAAGACATTAAAATAGATAAAATAAAGAAAATAAATTAGAATAAAATATTTGATCTTTCTGTATTCAAGAAAGAAAAAATAAAGAAAGAAAAGTAAAACACAATATAAACAAAAACAGATGCAAACTAAATGAACAAACAAACAAAAAGAAACTCAAATGAAGCTAGATTCACTTTCCTCTAGAACTTTAACTTTGCAGCACACTATGATCCGTAGACTAAGTGGGTGGTAGGAATTTGCGCTGGTCTTTTAGGAGAAGAGCCTGCTTTTCTGGTTCTCAGGCCAAATTGCCTTATGGGATATGTGCCTAGAGGGTTCAAGTGGGTGGGGTTTGGTGTAATAGCTCTGTACTTCACTTGATGACTCTGGTTAGTTCACTGGGGTCTATCAATGCAGGTCTACTGGTAGTGAAAATGACTTCACCCTTCTCTTTAGTCTCAGGAGTGGGAATTTTGTTCCCCTACAGACACACAATCAATCACCCCTCCTTTGTTTCAGGCTTCCACCTGCTCCCCACCTTCCCCTTATCTGTGTCCAGGCTGTCAGTCTGCCAGGCGACACCTGCCTCCAGAATTTTATCTCAGGTGGGACTGTGTTTCATGACCCCTTCCTTCAGAGAGCCTGGCAGCTGGACTTGCACTGATCTTTTGAGGGTGTATCTCCCTGAGCAACGGCTAGATACCTACTTATCCCAGAAAATGTTGGCAAAACCACGCAGCAGCAGAGGCTCTGCGTTTATGGTAAATTGCACCACACATCCAGCAACAAGGTTTCCTGCCCTCAGCCACTGTCTTTGTTCCTATACAGGTGGAAATGGCAGTTCCATGGCACCTGCTGGTTCTTTTACCCATGAAGAGGCAGTACTGCCTCTACCAAAAGCACTCCAAGCAGAAGATCTGCATCTCCCCATGCCACACAAGGGCTCCTCAGACTGTGAGGCCTGCTCACGGGGATTCACCATGCTTCCTCATCAGAGCACTGCCAGGCACTGAGTTCCAAAATTTCAAACTTTGTGCTCCACTTTTTATGGAAAACTGGTGGTATTGAAACTTTCTCCTTTTTCCCCATCAATGATTATAGGGAATAGATTTCCTTTCCATTTCCCTGTGTTTTCACTCTTTCTCTCTTTCTTTCCAGCTACTTTCTAGGAGAGTGCTTTTCTTGTGCAATCCCTATGTGCTACACTCTCTCCCCTTTTCTCTGTTTCTGTCCTCTCTCCGCAAAATGGTGCCTTACCATCCATGGCACTGTGGTTTCTATCTTCTCCAATTCATGTTTCCACCATGTACCTGCAAAATCTCTGGCTCAAATTATGCATTATGTTGCATTAATCAGATTAATATCCAAGGTGTTCAAAATGGTTTGATGTTTATCTAGCTGTTTCAGGGATGAGACAAGTTCAATGTCCCCGTACTACTCTGCCATCTTAACTCCTCAAACCTTAAGAAACTCTTAACAATAGAAAACAAACTGAGGGTTGATGGAGGGAAGCAGATGGGGGATGGACTAGATAGGTGATGAGTATTAAGGAGGGCACTTGTAATTATGAGCACTGAGTGTTGTATATATTTATGAATCACCGAGTTCTACTCCTGAAACCAATATTGTACTGTATGTTGATTAACTAGAATTTAAATAAAAATTTTAAAATGTTTATAAGTTATAATATCAATATACAAAATTCATTTGTGTTGCTATACAGCAAGAATAAACAATCCAACAATGAATGTAAGAAAACTATTCCATTTTCAAAAGCATCAAAATAATAAAATACTTAGGAATAAATGTAATAAATTAGTGCAGAATTTACAATCTGAGAAGTGTAAAATGTTGAAATAAATTAAGAAAGCCCTCAAAAATAGAAAGACATGTTATATTTATGAATTAGAAGATTTAATGTTGTTGATATGGCAAAAAATCCCAAGTTAAACTACAGATTTAGCAAATTAAAAAAAAAGGAAATATTGGAGGGTTATTCCTCCTGATTTCTAAACTTACTACAAAGATACAGTGATGAGAACAGTTTTTAATGGCATATTATCAATTTATAGATCATTGGAATAGAATTGAGAGTATAGAAATAGACTTACATATTTATCATCAATTGATTTTTGATACGGTTGCCAAGAGAATTCAGTCAGGAGAAAATAACCTTTTCAATAAATGGTGCTGAATAATTTGGAATCTATATGCAAAAAATGAAAATGGACCTCCCACTCGTGCCATACACAGAAATTTAATCAAAATAGAACAAAGACCTAAAATTATAGCTAAAGTTGTAATATTCCTTGAGGAATGCATAAGTATAAATCTCTGTGACTTTTGAATTGAATTCTCAGATGTGACACCAAAAACAAAGTAACAAAAGAAAAAATAAATTGGACATCACAAAAAAGTCATCAAAAAGCATAATTCAAAGTACATTATAAGAAAGTAAAAATATAACTCACAGAATGGGAGAAAATATTTGAAAATTACATATTTGATATGGTACTTGTATGTGGAATATGAAAAGAATACTTACAGCAATGATAAAAGACAAATAACACATTTTTAAAAGGGTAAAATGGGGCGCCTGGGTGGCGCAGTCGGTTGGGCGTCCGACTTCGGCCAGGTCACGATCTTGCGTTCCGTGAGTTCGAGCCCCGCGTCGGGCTCTGGGCTGATGGCTCAGAGCCTGGAGCCTGTTTCCGACTCTGTGTCTCCCTCTCTCTCTGCCCCTCGCCCATTCATGCTCTGTCTCTCTCTGTCCCAAAAATAAATAAACATTGAAAAAAAAAATTAAAAAAAAAAAATAAAAGGGTAAAAGATTTACATAGACGTTTATCCCCAAAAATGACCAATAAACACATGAAAAGATTCGTCATCTGGGAAGTGCAAATGAAAACCACAATACTTCACATGCATTAGAATGGCTATTACAAAAAGAACAGAAAACAAATATTGAAAAGTATCAGGAGAAAACAGAATACTTATACGTTCTAAATTGGCATATAAAATGGTATACCTGCTTTGGAAAATTGTTTTAAACTTCCTCAAAATGTTGAGAAAAAAAAAGAATTATTGTATGACCTAATAATTTCACTCTTATGTATAAATTCAAGAGAAGTGAAAATATGTTCACAAAAAACTAGTACTCATATGTTCATAGAAGGATTATTCATGACAGAAAGATGGAAACAACTCAAAATATCCATCAAATAATGAGTGGATAAATTAAATCTGATATGTCAATGCAATGAAATACTATTTGCAAATAAAAACAAAGTATTGACACATGCTACAACATGGATGAACCTTGGAGAATTATGTGATGTAACAAAAGCTAGTCACATATTATATGATGCATTTATTTGATATGTTCACAAAATGCATATAATGTAAATTGGTGGTTGCCTAGGGCTGGCTTTTTTTTAAGTTTATTTATTTATTTTAAGAGAGACAGAGACAGCATGAGTGGGGGAAGGGCATAGAGAAAGGGAGAGAGAGAGAATCCCAAGCAGGCTCTGCAATGTCAGCACAGGGCCTGACATGGGGCTCAGACCCACAAAAATATGAGATCATGACCCGAGCCTAAACCAACAGTCAGACGCTTAACCTACTGAGATACCCAGATGCCACTAGGGCAGGCCTTTGATTGGAAGTTGAAAGAGACTCATATAGGATATCAGCTTTTATTTAGGGGATACTATAAATATAAATTTGATTGTGATTATATTTGCACAACTCTGTGACTATACTATAAACCAATGCATTATACACCTTAAATTGGTGAATTCCACAATATTTGAATTATATATTAATAAAGTTTTTTTAAGTAAGCACTTCCGTTTATCAAAAGATACTATTGAGGAAGTACAATAGCAAAACACAGGCTGGAAAGTGTTATAAATTTCTATAGATATACAGATATACAGATACCTGACAAAGGACTTGTATTCATAATATAAAATGAATACTCATATAATGTAATAAGAAAAGAACAGTCTATCCAATAGAAGACTGAGTAAAATTTTGAATGAGCATTTTATAAAAAAGAATAATTAAGTGGCAAATAACCATAGTAAATGGTGCTCAACTTTGTTAGTCATCAGATAAATGCAAATGAGATATTAATATATTCGTTTTTAACATACACTATTTTATCAATTTTAGATATAAAATATAGTGATTCAAAAATTCCATGCATTACCTGGTGTTCATCATGACAAGTGCACCCCTTAATCCCCATCAACTATTTTACCCATACTGAATCGACTTTCCCTCTGTTACCTATCAGCTTTTTCTCTATAATGAAGAGACTGTTTCTTGATTTGTCTCTCTCTTTTTTCCACCTTTGCTTTTTTGTTTTGTTCCTTCTTTTAAGCTGATTTATTTATGTTAGAGAGAGAGTGTGCATGAACAGGGGAAGAGCAGAAAGAGAGAGAGATAAAAAATCCTAAGCAAGCTTCATGCTATCAGTGTAAAGCCTGATGCAAGACTCCATCTCACAAACCATGAGATCATGATCTGAGCTGGAATCAAGAGTTGGGCACTTAACCAGCTGAGCCATCCAGACACCCCTGTTTTGTTTTTTAAATTCCTTATATGAGTGAAATTGTATGGCATTTGTCTTTCTCTGACTTATTTATTTCACTTAACATTATACTCCCTAGCTCCATCCATGTCACTATAAATGGCAAGATTTCATTATTTTTTATGACTATAGTATTCCAGTGGTGCTCAGTGTGTGTGTGTGTGTGTGTGTGTGTGTGTGTGCATGTATGACATCTTCTTTATCCATTCCTCAATCAGTGAACACTTGGGCTTCCCTAACTTGACTATTGTAAATAATGCTGCTATAAACACAAGGGTTCATGAGATACTAATATACTATTGCTAGATTTGCAAAATTAAGACTCAAAATACCACATGGTCCTGAGAATGTGGAGAAGCTGAACTATTATATTCTGCTTAAGAATATTTTGGTATCATCACTTTGAATATATTTTTGACAATGTCAATAAGCTAAATACTTTAAATTTTTTGACCCAGAGGTTTGCAATAGATATACCCAAAAGAAATACATGCATGCATTCACCAAAAGAAATGTGCAAGAGTGTTTTTAGTGATTCAGTATTTCTCTCACAACTATCTATCCCAAATAGTGTAGAATAGATAGTGGTTTGTTAATTCAATATACAGTAATAAGTATAAAGAAACTATTGCTGTATGCAACAAAATGGAACTCACAAATGTAATGTTGAAAGGAAGAAGCCAAACACAAAAGAAGTATACACTGTATGACTTATATAAAAATGAAAAATTAGAAAAGGTTACTTATGGTGGTAGAAAGCAAGATAGTAATAACTCTAGAGGGAAATGAATGAGGGATGCATGGCAAGGTTTTTGAGGTGTTAATAATGTTCTAGTTTTTAATCAGGGTGTTGATTGCATGGGTATAATTACTAAATTACTTGTTTACAATTTTTAGTTATATCACATTTTAAATTAAGTTAAAAGATAAATCTATAAAAATTGTGCTTTACACAGAAGAAAACTCAAAAATCCTTTATGTTATGGAATTTTTGGTGGTTCAACATATTATCTACCTTCTCTAATGACAAGCTTTGGACTATATATAATGTACAAAGCAGAATCTAGAAAATATATGTTAATTATTAAATTCAGAGAGTTTCATGAATACATATTGTCTACAAGAAAGTAAGATATGATAAAAAGAGACAACCAAAGAAAAAACCGAGCTCTTAGGAGTAAAATATATATGTATATATGTTTCATTCTTTTGCATTGTAAGGTAGTTCTATTTTTAATTTTTTGAGAAACCTCAATATGCCATACTGTTTTTCAGAGTGGCTGCACCACTTTGCACTCTTTCTCACACAATACACAAAAATAAATTCAAAATGGTTTAGGGGCGCCTGGGTGGCGCAGTCGGTTAAGCGTCCGACTTCAGCCAGGTCACGATCTCGCGGTCCGTGAGTTCGAGCCCCGCGTCGGGCTCTGGGCTGATGGCTCGGAGCCTGGAGCCTGTTTCCGATTCTGTGTCTCCCTCTCTTTCTGCCCCTCCCCCGTTCATGCTCTGTCTCTCTCTGTCCCAAAAATAAATAAACGTTGAAAAAAAATTAAAAAAACAAAACAAAACAAAACAAAAAAAAACAAAATGGTTTAAAGACCTAAATATGACACATGAAACTATAAAAATCCTAGAAAGGAACACAGGCGTAACTTCTTTGACATTGGTCATAGCAACTTCTGTCTAGATATGTCTTCGGAGGCAAGAGAAACAAAAGGAAAAATAAACTATTGGGACTACATCAAAATAAAAGGATTCTGCACAGCAAAGGAAACAATAAACAAAACTAAAAGGAAAGCTACAAAATGGGAGAAGATATTTGCAAATAACATATCTGGTAAAGGGTTAATATCCAAAATAGAACTTATAAAACTCAACACCTGAAAAACAAATAATTCAATTTTAAAATGGGCATAAGAGATGAATAGACAGTTTTCCTAAGAAGACATACAGATGACTAACAGATACATTGAAAAGATGCTCAACATCACTGATCAACAGAGAAATTCAAATTAAAACTACAATGAGATATTACTACACACCTGTCAGAAAGACTAAAATCAATAACACAGGAAACAACAGGTTTTGGCAAGGATGTGGAGAAAGGGAACCCTCTTGCATTGTTGGTGAGAATGGAATCTGGTAAATCCACTGTGGAAAAGAGTATGGTATGGAGATTCCTCAAAAAGTTAAAAAATGCAACTACCCTATGTTCCACCAATTGCACTACTATGTATTTACCCAAAGAATACAAAAATACTAATTCAAAAAGATACATGCACCCTGATGTTTAGAGCAGCATTATCTATAATAACCAAATTATGGAAACTAGCCAAGTGTCCATTAACTTATGAATGGACAATGAATAAGTGATATATACACAATGGAATATTACTCAGCCCTAAAAATGAATAAAATCTTACCATTTGCAACAACATGGATGGAGCTAGAAAGTACTATGCAAATAAAAATAAGTATATATGAGAAAGACAAATATCATAAGATTTTACTCATATGTGGAACTTAAGAATCAAAACAAATAAGCAAAGAGAAAAAAAGAGAGAGTGAGGCAGGCCAAAAAACAGATTCTTAACTATAGAGAACATACTGATTGTTACCAGAAAGGAGGTGGGTGGGGGGATGGGTTAAATAGGTAATTCATATTAAGGAGAACACTTGTGATAAGAACCAAGTATTGTATGGAAGTGTTGAATCATTAATTGTACACCTGAAACTAGTATTACACTGTATGTTAAGTAACTTGAAATTAAATAGTATCTTAAAACATGTATATCTATATGTACAACATATATTACATATACATAATTGTAAAACTGTAAAGAAATAGGAAGGAAGTGATTACACCAATATTCCAGAATGAAAAACAAAAATTTCAAAGTTAGGATATATGAGAGAAAAAAATATTTGAAGTAAAAGATCATTTCAGTAGTTTTAATATTTGAGTAAGGGCACCTAAAAATACACTGATTAAACAAATGATATAATCATGAAAGATTCCAAATGAATTTTTCACTTTAAAAGATATGGATATCTAGAAAGAAAGTTCCCAACAAACACTAAGACCATAATTTAACAACAACAACAACAACAAAATCTTTTAAACACTTTGTAGTTTTTTTTTTCTAATCTTTACATTGGAATCAATGGTAGAATAAGGTGAGACTGTGAACTTCAGTTTTAAAATGCTACTCATGTATTACTTTGATAAATTATTAAAGCAAGTAACATTTTTGAAAACTAGAAGAAATGGGAATATAATTTGGCCCTGAACTTCCTCTTTGTATAATCTGTCATATACACTGAAAATACCAGTTGTTGATTTATTCATTTATTTCCTTATTCAAATACATCTGTAGAACACCTATATTTTATCTGTTGCTATCCTAGGAATTGGAGGTAAATGGTGAGAAAAAAACCCTAAGATCCTGGATATCCATCAATACTAAAGTGGTTTTATTCATTGTTGTATATCCATCCTATGGCTATTATCCATCTAATAAAATATATCAACTTACTGAACTCTTCATTAGTTTTGGAAGCACATCTATGCCAAACTATTACAGCCATATAATGCAACAGAATATCAGCCCCCTGGGAACTTCAATTCTGTCCCTGATTAAGTTATTTGCAACTAATGTTTCCAAAATTTTAGTTACTGTTAGTTTTATATGATAAACTGGACAATTAGTAATGAAAATGGTCATTATTCAATACATAAAATATTTACAGCTTTGGACAATCCATTAGGGTTTTTGAACTTAGCCATGAAAAGAAGACATCGTTAGTTGGATCTGATAAATCTTGTTACTATGGTTATTTATTTCAAAATCTTATTTATGATTCTAGAAAATAGTCAACAGCAATATCGTATGAATTCTTCAATACAGATTGACAAGGTTTTTATTCTATTTATAACAAAAAAATTAAATCATATCACATGGAGCATAATGTTCTTCCACACATACATTGTCATTTATGGGTTAATGTAGCTTTTTGTAGGCTATGGAATTTGATGACATTTTATTTTAGTTTTCCCCATACTATCACTTTGGAGAGAAGAGTTAGTTTCCCAAAAATCTGTTGAACTGTTTCACAACATGGGAAAGAACTTAATTGTTTTCCTAGCTGGTCTTTTGTCTCCCCTTTTTCCCCCTTTTTGGTAGCATGCATATTATATTTATTAAAAAATTGATTTTGGAAATTGATACTTTCTACATATCATACTTTTCTAGTCCCTGAAACCAGTATTTTGATTAGATTTATTTAGAAGCCTTTGTTTAAATTCTTTTTTTTTTTTTTTACTTTTTAATTCCTGCCTTCATTTACAAATAACTTCTTAAAGTGATGGTTAATTGTACTAGTTAATATGTAAGGAATATTTCAAATATGGCTGTATACTTTGGGCATCTTTAAGTGTATTCTACAAAACTGAATAAAGAATTCAAGTGATTATCTGGATATCTTACATTCCACATTTCTGGTTTCAATTATCTGGATGTTTCAAAAACTCATACCAAAGTGGTTTGCTCTTAAATTACATCAATTCCCCTTTTCACTTTACACAAGTAGACAGTTTTCATGCCATAGAATGCAAATCTCTTAGAAACATATTTTCACTTTGTGAAAGATGTAGGCATGTGTATTTACTTTGGTCTTCATTTATTCAAGGCATTTATAATCATATGCATAAGTAAATAGAGGCATGCATATATAAATAATTATGTTTATGCTTTTCTCATGCACACATTTTTCTCATTATACTAGTACAGTCATTTCTGTTAATAATTGAATTAGGGACTAAATTTAATCATTCCACATTGCTTGCTATTAATTTAACCAGCATGGTCTGCACCTCCTTTAATGCTGATTTTAAAAAATATATAACCTTAAAAAAACTTTAAAAATTTTAAGTCATTCTTCAATTTACACATTTTTTCTATCAACCTACTTACTAGTGACATATATAAGTGTTTCCTCTGAACAGATTTAGTTTTTAATTTTCCTGAATCAGTGTTAACCAAGAAAAAGGTAATTGTTGTCAAGAGTGTTCAAACTGTCAAAATGCCCTTCAATCTAAAAGCTGTTAAAAGTAATTACTGAAATTCTATTCAACTGTAATAAGAACCTGCCACAGATGACAGCAATTACTGGGAAAGTGTAACAGAAATCAAAGGCACATTTTTCTCTGACAAATACATTTCTAACTAAGGTTTACATTGGCTGAATAGTGTTGACAATGATGATGTGCTATATCATTCTTAATCAGGAGTGGAATGATGCTACATTTTGAACTGCTCACTGTTAGAGAGAAACTAATTGCTTGTTTCATTTGACACTTGTCCAGGTTCTCTGTACATAGGAATATGTATTTCAGATGAATAGAGGTTAAATGTTATTCTTTGCCTGTTTTATATATTTTTGAAATACAGGATTTAAGTACATCTTACATCAAATAAAATAAATGAATTTCAGTTAAGCCAAATTGGCAAGACAAATTCTTAAAATTTTTCAAAAGGTTTGGTATCCATAATTAGGTCAAATTATGGGTGCATCTTTCAATTCCAACCTTTTCTTCATTATCAGCATTCTTGGTCATGCTTTTGACTACGTCACTTTTTTTTTTTTTTTTTTGCCACAGCCAACTGGAAACCTGTGGTCAAACTTAAATACAGAAAGTTAATGATTTTGGTATTTAAAATTTATGAAAATAAAGTTTTAAATGCTACCCTTTAAAATGAATATGTTAATTTTATCCATGGCCCTCAACTTCAGGAGAAAGTTGGGGGATGCTAATATTAATTGAGATGTTGTCATGTGTTAGGTACAGCAAGCTATGTTAGGTGCATTGTATAGATCATGTCCTGTTCTCACAAAAATCTTCCAAAGTAAAGTTATTATCATTTCACAATTGCTTGGTTGACAAATGAGAAATCAAGGGACAGAGGAGTCTCTAAGCATCCTTGCATAATCATTTGTTTGCAGCCATTGACACTGTCCAACAAGGTCAGTTCCTTCAAGGCACAATTAGTGCCACATTATCCATCCATTTTTTCCCCACCTTCTCTTGAAGTGACATCACATAGACTCCTTTAGAGGGGATTATATAATATCATCAATAAGTAATAAAAAAAATCAAGTGAAGTGGTAGGATGGCCTATTTCTTGAATAAATGTTAAAGTAAAACAAGGTGATTTATTTTTCTCTGAAAAATTTAAATTATTACAAAATAAGTTTTAAATTTTAAAATATAATCCAGCTTTCATAGAAAGACATAGGAAAGCTATAAAATTTAAGGGGCTTTAATAAAAGTATTTAATCTTTTTATCTCGGTGAGTTAAATTGTATTCTCTCTAATAGTTGGATTTTAAGAGAACTATACTACATTCCACTCTTTCATTTGTTTATTGGTGAATTCACCACTAACAAGTTGTAGGATAGAAGCAATTAAAAAATTTATATGGGAGGAATCATATGGATGTCTGACACCAGGCACAAAATATTCTTGATAATACATACACTTTGGGTTTGACACTAGACTCAATTTTCCAGGATAAAATTTTAAACACCAAGCTAACTGAATTTCTTCACTCTGCCATTCTTTGTTTTAGAGTTGATGCTGGAGTGTGCCCAGTGAATTAAACCCAGGACTTGTTAATAAATTAATCAGCAGTATTCACTTCAAGTGATTAAACACTGATGGTATTTGAAACAATAGACTAGGCTGTAGGGGCTACCAAGAATATAGAATCTGCATCCTCCACATTCAAGGAGTCTATACACTTTTCTCCAAAGCCAAAGAAGTGTCAATAAACTGTCTGTTGAACACTGAAGTCAAATTATGAGGATTTAAACATTCAGTTTAATAACATCAGTTTATATACCTTCATTCACTATTGTCTTTTTACTTGTTAGAGGAGCAAGCATTGTTATGAATAATAATGAATGAAAAAAATTTTTCAGTTAACTGCAGGACTCCAGTTTTCCAAGGGCAAAGTTCAATAAGATGCATAGTTAAACTATGATTCTTCTACATTTTAGAAGAATTACATATGAGAATGGGGACATTTTTTCCTTCCTTATTTGGCGTAATGTGAATTATAGATATGTAGATGATAATGAGGTAGGAACCAGAAACCTGAGTTTTATTCCTAGATGTGGTAATTATCATTATATGAATTGAGACATTTCATAAAATTGATTAGACTTGGTATTTCAATCTGTAAAATGAAATACTAATATATGTCCTGTCTACTCTATACAATTGTTGCAAGAATGAAAGATAATGTATATTAAATTACTTTCCAAATTATAAAACACTCTAAAGCTATAATAAGATATTAACATTCTACCCATGGAGAACTATAGCTATGCTCTGAAAGTAAATATTTTGTTTATGCACTTTTGGATAATGCCAGTAATTATGTCATGACTGAACTAGAATTCTTTAATCCTAAATTACGTACAAAGTGCAGTGCCAAAACTGCCCAGGAAGGAAAATATGGGCACATAAGAGAAAACCACAGACTTTGAGATTCAGAAATAGTCATATGCATTAATGACAAGCTAAAGAATCCACTGTGTAGGGGCGCCGGGGTGGCTGAGTCGGTTAAGCATCTGACTTCCACTCGGGTCATGATCTCGCGGCTCGTGGGTTCGAGCCCCGCATGGGGCTCTGTGCTGACAGCTCAGAGCCTGGAGCCTGCTTTGGATTCTGTGTCTCCCTCTCACTCTGCCCCTCCCCCGCTTGTGCTTTTTCTGTCTCTCTCAAAAATAAATAAGCAAACAAGCAAAAAAAGAATCCGCTGTGTATCTATGTCCACTTGAGAAAGGATTGGCCAAAGAAGACTTTAAGCTGAGGCAGGAAATCAAATCCTTCTCGGTGTCCTCTGCCCTATCAAGTGTGCTTTAATTAGTTTCAAGTCTTTTTTAAGGACAGGTACCTTGCTCAGACAAACATTGCCAAGATAGCACAAATTATTTATTGATAAATTACTTTACACTTACAAATGTAACATCCATTGTATCCTCAAATTTTATTTTATTTTTTAATGTTTATTTACTTTTTTAGAGAGAGAGAGAGATAGCAGGGGAGGGGTAGAGAGAGAGGTAGACACAGAATCCAGAGCAGGCTCCAAGCTCTGAGCTGTCAGCACAGAGCCCAACGCGGGGCTTGAACTCACCAATGGTGAGATCATGACCTGAGCCAAAGTCCTACACTCAACCGACTGAACCACCCAGGCACCCCTATATCCTCAATTTTTAAATGCTCAATAAGAACAATTCATGTCTGTGCCTATTAGAAAAAAAATCGGGGGTTGATTAGGCAAAACAGATCCTTTTTTCCAATTTAGTTTTCAAATGCTGAGTTTTTCTCAGCTTCTAACACAACACAGAAATGGCTGTGCCTATACCCTGGTGTATTTTTGTGTGTGTTTAAATAAATGAATTCCAGGAGACTTTAAAATCTGATGTAATTACTTGTTTGCAGTCTCAGTGAGTCAATACCATCCAAAACTTCTCTATAAAGGCACATCAAAAAAAGAAAAAAATTAAATATGAGGCTCTTGGAAATAAATTTTCATTTACAAATCTGGATTTTTTCCTAAAGTTTGCTACTCTGTATTGAAATGCATATTTAATTCTGCCTGCTCCTTCCTGTTCCTTGGATATTGCACAGCATATATTTTATTGCAGTGAAATATTAACAGTACCACTCATCCCTTAAAATAACCATGTGTTTAAATCATTTTGGTTTTTCTGTTTGTTTGATCCAGGCTGATTGTTCCAAAGCCCAGCAGGAAAAATTCTTTTATAGCTTGAGCCATTGGCTTTTAGATTGGAATTATTGGAGTCATAGACATGTTGGATCATTCAGCAGATAGGCCATTTCCACAAAGGCCTGTGTAGTTCTCTATGTGGAAAGCCTGAGAGGTTATGCAGAGTGAGACCTTAGTCATAGATATTAGAAAACACCTCAATGCATTTTAAACATTTTTATTGTAATATGCTATAATCTACTATCTTCACATATTTCTAGTATTCAATACAATGTTAACTACAATTATGATGCTGTACATTAGACTTTTAGATTTATTCATTCTACATAAATTCAACTTTGTATCATTTGATCAACATCTCCCCATTATCCTCTCTCCTCTTGCCCTTTGTAACTACCTTTCTGATCTTTGCTTCTTTGAGTTTAACCTTTAAAGGTTCCACATATAAGTGAGATCATGTAGTTTGTCTTTCTGTGCCTGATTTATTTCACTTAGCATAATGTCCTGGTTCATCCACTGTTGTTGCAGGTGGCTAAAATTTAAATGTCTCTAGATGGGTCAAGGAATCTGAATATTTAATATGCACCCAAGTTAATTCTGATAGAGCCTGTGGATTACTCTTTGAGAAATACCACTGTAGTTATTTCATGTCCCAGAACCTTTATAATCTTATTTGTAAGCCACTTGGGAAAAAAGAGGAAAACATTTCTCAGCCTTATAAATCTTTACATATTCTGACATATTAGT
Organism: Lynx rufus; assembly: GCF_022079265.1. Taxonomy (NCBI): domain Eukaryota; kingdom Metazoa; phylum Chordata; class Mammalia; order Carnivora; family Felidae; genus Lynx; species Lynx rufus. The sequence continues at coordinate 49,885,808 of NW_025814828.1, read as the reverse complement.
ATATGAGCACAGAGATGAATCATTCCCAGGATAATTTTACTATTACTTCCATGATTATTGGTAAATTAAGACAGATACTACAGTTTAGATAGCAAAATGCCTACATGATGAGATGTGAAACTCATCAATACAGACTTAACCAAAATATTTTCTTTCACATATTCATAGTGCCCAGAAATTACCATTAAAACTGTTTTCTGGTATCTCTTAAAGGGTTTTAAATACATTCATTTAACAATGTGTTCATTGACTGCTTACTATAAGCCGAAAATTGTTGTAACTCAGACAATCTTGCAGTGTTCTACACTAAAGTACAAAGTTATTTCTGTGAACACATTCATAATCTGTATCTGCTAGTAGAAAAATGTAATAACTAACATTTATTATGTGTCACATACTCATCAAAGTGCTTAATATGTATTAACTCTCCAAACAATCCTATTGTGGGCCCTGTTATTATTACTACCATTTTATAGATGAAACAGCTAAGAACAGAAAGGTAAAGACAACTTGCCTAAGACTACAGTGTTATAAGTGGTAGACTTAGTATTCAAATCTAAAATGTCTATCACCTCTGCTTCACTCTTTTATTCACAGTGCTAGACTGAGATCATCAAATACCTTTTCTCTGGAGCAAGAATATGATTCTAGTGAAATAAACAGGTTTGTAATTTTCCTTGAAGAAGGAAGAAAAAAATCAGAGAGAGACACAAAAATAGATAGTAGAAGGGAATCAAATCTAAGCCTTCTTCATAACCTTGCTGGCCTTTTTTTTGAAGTCAGAACAGGCAATCTACCTCTTTATATCACAATGAGAATAATTATCCCTTGCATTTGTGTAACAATTTTTAAATCCTTTCCATATTTTTTCTTTATTTGAAAACCACAAAAGTACACAAGATTAACATTATTTTATATCTATAGATGAATGAACTGAGGCACAAAAAAATAAACCCCAAAGTTACACAGGTAGTTTTAATCTAATTACTTGGATTTTAGTCTGATTTTTCTAAAATCTTTTATATATTTACTATAATTTTAGGCCTATACAGACAAGAAAAAAAATGAAGTAAAATAACTGTGGAAAAGGAACACTAAATTTGCTGATTTTCTCTTAGCCTTAGCAATAAATTATAATGAGGAAGCAGGAGAGAGAGATATATTTGACATACAGTGTAACCCAAAGGCATCACCATTCCTTGAATGCTATTAGCAGTAGCTAGGTTTCACTTTCCTGGGAATTTATATAAAACATTCTTATATTTCCATTTTCATAGCACTCTAATGCCTGCTTTATCTTCCTCAGTTTGGCTCTGAGGAGAGTATTTACCATTTAAAAATGAAAGAGCATTCATGCTTCATCAGTTTTTGTGTCCCACATGAGAGCATGAAAGTGTCAGCACTTAGTGAAAATCTGGGGAAACTTGCAAACCTACACAGCTGAAGAAGGGTTTAGGATGGAAAGAGACTACTTGATAAGCAATTCGCAGCCATAGAGAGAAGAAAATGAAATCATATCAAATGTTGAAAAGAGTGACACATACTTTAAAAAAATGTGTCTTGGGGACTTTTCTCTTTTAGGGCTTTACCTGTTATAAAGAAGGGACCACGCAATAAATAAATAAATAATACTTGTCAATTTCTAGGAGATGAGTTTCTGTCTTAGCAGGGAGCTATTCAAATTAACAATTGATACCACTGGAAAAATTCTCCATTTTTTTTGAAAGAGAGACAGAAACAACCTGAGCAGGAGGGGGCAGAGAGAGAGAGAGAATCCCAGGCAGACTCCACACTGTCAGTGCAGAGCCTGATGTGGGGCTTGAACCCACAGACTGTGAGATCATAACCTGAGCAAAAACCAAGAGTCAGGCACCCAACCGACCGAGCCACCCAAGCAGTCCAAAATTCTATAGTATTGATCCAGGAAATAGGAACCCTAGGATGGTCCACATACGGAGGAAATCCACATTGCAAAAATTCATAAAATGGAAAAAACAACAATCACAGGTTCAAGCTTGTTGTGGCTATATTCTAAGCGTGACACTATTGGAATTGAAAAAGAAAATGTATATCTGCAGATAGTAAAAAAAATATTGTATTAATATTTACTGATTTATTTTTGAGATAGAGAGATAAAGAATATGCACGAGAGGGGGAGGGGTGGAGAGAGGGAGAGAATCCCAACCAGTCTGCATGCTTAGTGCAGAGCCCACACAAGGCTCCACCCCATGACTGTGAGATCACAACCTGAACCAAAATCACAAGTTGGAGCCTTAACCAACGGAGCCACCCAGGATCCCAGTAAACAAATTCTTAAAGGAATCAAGGAGAAACTTGAGACAACTTCCAAATCCAGTATTTTTCCATGTCCTCCTATTTGAGGAAATCAATTCCAACCATCCTTTCCCAAAACGGTGGTTATGTCAAATGAACTGTTATGTAAATAAACCAACATTTGTTTATCAAGCACCTACTACAGGCAAAGCTCTGTGTTAATCTTAGTAGCAGTAATACAAGACGAAGTATCAGGGAAATTTGTTCTCATGCCTAAGGACTTGAAATGGAGACTATACATTTTGAAAGAGTGTTGCTCTGTCAAACCCTATAAAACATCTAGACATAAGACACCTTACTTAAATGAACTGGGACCTCCAAAAGAACACAACATTGTTATGTCACATAGAAATTGAAACTATATCAGCAAAATCCATGGCTCCAGAGGTAAAAGTAACTTACACCAGATAATTTCCAGCAGGAGTCATCATGGTCATGGACATTAAGTGCAAGTAAAATGAATCTTGACACAATTTCACAAGTAGTGAAATCTTTAGTCATGAGCAAAGGCCTTCATAGAAGATCTGTTTGCTAACGTTACTGAAAACTTCTGTGAATTTACTAGAAAAACCCACTGAGGACCCCAAAGTACTGAGTATTTGTTTGTACTGCAGAGATTTGCTTTGAAAATATTTAGAGGTGAGATGGTGAGACACACAAAAAAGTATACATTATTTTATTAATATAACTTCATGTTTATTCTTTATCTAAGACTTTAAGGTATGAACAAATATATGTTATTGGAAAATTGCCAGTTAGTCACCAGGTCCTAATCATTTGTCTTTGGTAGCTGTTGCCATATCTGTTCATTCTTCTCCATTTCTACTACTTCTGCTTTAATTCAAGCCCTCCTCAATATTGACTTCAATTTTGACTATAACAAGCTGTCAATAGCTTTTTGCCCTCTGTCTTTCCTTGATCCAATTCATTTCGAACATTTTCAGCTTTCAAATGCTCTCCACTATTTAGGGAATAACATCAAATAAATATACAAAACCTAAAACAACTGCTAGTCTTACCTTATTTGTATTATCTCCCACAACTATTGTAAATATACAATTCTGTTCAAATTTGTTTTCAGTAACTGTTTTCCAGTTATTTGCTAAATTCACTTCTCAGTGTATTTCTCCTTGATACCTGACACTGTTTGTAACATCCTCCTGGATATTGATATTACAATATCAATGACTTTTCTTCCTTGAATTAGTACTGTTAAAAAGTGCCTCCTTCATTCTGTGGATTCTGCTTTTTGATCTCTATTGCTGGCTCCTCATTATAATTTCCTATTTCTGGATGATTATTTTCCCTATTATTGAACAAATTGCCTTCACTCTTACTAAAAAGAGGTAAATTTAAGTCTTCAGATAGAAATGTTTCTTTTATATACTTAATGATACAGTACTGAACACTTAAAATTTGTTAAGAAGTTTAGAAAAGAAACCTTTCTATAACTTCCTGCTATCAAATGTTCCAACATTTTTGCAACTGCATCTTTTCTTTACATACATTTTATTATTAGGAATTTCATCAACTCTTATTTAAAGTCAATTTCTCTGTGTCCCAAATTCTATTCCTTCTACATTCTCAATAACATAATACTAAAAATTTCCCCTGCTATGTACTCAAACCACCCCCACTCCAGGGTTCACAATGCACATTGGTTTAATTAACGCTCAGAATAAAAACAGAGGGAAAAATATTTCCTCTTCTTTCTCTTACATATTTAGTTTCTCTCTCTTAACTCCATCTTTCTTACACGTATTTCACATGCTCAAATCCTTTTATAATAAAAAATAAATAAACAAAAACTAAACTCTAGACATCATTCTGAGAATCTGACTCTTCCACCCATGCTGGGCATGAATGAGAGTGAATAAAGTGGTTTAAGTTGGGACTAGTCAGCCCTTTACTTTCCCTTCATCCTTTGTGTTAGAGGGCACAGCAAGAAGCTGGACATAGTCCACAATAAAAAAAAAAAGTTCAAATTAGAAAATGTACAAAAGATGAACAGAAATTTTACCATAGGATATACAGATGGCAAGTAATCATGTAAAAAGGTATTCAATATCACTAGAAATTTAATAAATACAAATTAGAACAACAATGAGATATTATTACATATCTATCATAATGGCTAAAATCTAAAAAAAAATAATGGCAACACCAAATGATGGTGAATATGTAAAGAAACCGCATTACTCATATATTGCTGGTAGGAATTTAAAGTGGTACAGTCAGGCTGGCAAACAGTTTGTCAGTCTCATAAAACCAAACATTAAATTGTCATACAATCCAGTAATTTCAAATTTGGACATTTATCACAGAAAATTGAAAACTTATTTTCACATTAAAAACCTACACATAAAAAAAGAACAAAAAAACCCTATGCATGAATATGTGTTGCAGCTTTATTTGTAACAGCCAAAAAATGGAAAGAACCTAAGATGTTCTTCAATTCGGAGTGGTTAAACAAATTGTGATATTTTCATAGAATACTACTCAGAAATGAAAAGGAATGAACTCCTGATACACACAACTTGGATGAAATTATGCTAACTGAAAAAGTTAATCCCAAGAGGTTTCGTACTGTATTAATTCATTTATATAACCTTCTAAAGTGACAAATTATAGAAATAGATAACAGATTACCAATTGCCAGAGTGAGAAATGTGGAGGAGTGATGAAGAAAGTGGCTGTGGCTTATGAAAGGGTAGCAGGAAGAATCCTCATGGTGAATAAGATTCTTCTGTAATTTTCTTTTAATTTTTATAATTGAAGTATAGTTGGCATACAATGTTATACTAGTTTCAGGGTACAACATAGTGATTAGATCATTCTATACATTACTCAATGCTTGCCAGGAGAAGTGTATTCACCATCTGTCAGCTTATAACCTTATTACAATATTAATGACTATATCGATGTGAGTATCTTAGTTGTGTTGTTGTACTACAGTTTTGCAAGACATTATTGGAGGGAAATTGGGCAAAGAATACATAGGTTCTCTACATTATTTTTTACAACAGTATGTGAATTTATAATTATCTTAAAATAAGTTTAATTTAAAATATTTGAATATATGTGTGTATTTATATCTATCTTCATACATACACCCATATCCAGCTATTGTTTTGTGTCTTTCCCCTCACAAAGTTTGGAAATAATTACCTATATTTGCAGTCTTAATTTCCTCACATTCCACTCAATTGTTAGCTAACTAATATGGCTTTCACCACTATTATACCACCACTTAAACTTTCTCCATCCTGGCTAATCCGTTATTTTAGTTTATATTTTATCTCACCTTTCAATTACTTTTTACATTGTTGACTGTTTCCTTCTTCTTGAAACAAACTTTTACATTGACATCTGTTACATCACAGTCTTCTGTATTTCCTCCTGCTTTTCTGGCTATTCATTTATTGGTGTCCTTTACCAGGTATATTATTCTAATGAACATTAAATGTTACTATTTATAAGGCCCAGAGTTGATTTCTCTTATCTTCCTACAATAAATCCATCTCCTAGGCAATCTTATCAATGGTAAAATCTTAATTTTTTACATGCAATACCATAAATCCATGACAAGAGGGGCTCTTCACTTTAGAGGGTATTTTATATCATAAATGCATACAACATTTATTAAATTGCCATGCATATCTTTGTAATTCATGATCCTGTACACAAGTGAACCTCCAAGTATTCACTATCATAAGTAACTCAATTGACACTCCAGAAAAATGTTTTCCTCGTTTCTTATTCTTATGCCCTTAAAATGGAATCTGAAAGATGTGAAGATATTTTAGTGATGCTACTGCTACTGTCAGAGATGGACAATTTTTAAGCATGCAGAAAATTTTTGAGAAGTGTTTAGGTGAAAGAAAATATAAATTAATGAATATTTCAAATCCTCCTTCTTAGATGAATGTAACAGATCCTTGCCTAAGAAAGTATAATTTACTGGTAGTCCCAAGCATTTTCTTCTTTGTTTAATTCATAGTTCTGGAGGTACATATAAATTATCAATTTATTCTCAATAGTTATGCTATGAGAGGAACATTTTATAATGTAAACAATTGACATTAATTATATATTATTATTAATTATTATTATCAATATTAATAGTGGTCTATCTCTAACATGCCTAGGCAGTAGTTAAATAGATTCTTTACATTGGTAACTATATGGTATTACACACTAAAAGTGCATAGAGTAAAAGATTTTAATAAGATCTAATTAATTTAAAAACCTTAAAATATTCAGCTTTGTATAGACAACTTTTACTTCCTTGTAACACTCAATTATGATAACTATTTTGACTTTTAATTTTCATAGATAATTTTGAATATTTTGTAGTAAAATATCTGTTGCAAATATTAATAAAAATAAATTTTATAATTTTATTAAGATGTATTTTTATAATAGTACACTTAGTGGTTTACTTTCTGAATATGAGTACCTTTTATTTTCATACTTTCATTACTGTCAATTAAACAAAATTATATTTCACATGGTGATAAATTAGTTAGTTGCCTAAAAATTTTTATGGATTGGATATAGGTTATGAATAGTGTACACCTTTATTTTATTACTCATTCAAACATAACTAACCCATTAGCAGAATACTCAGATGTACACAGGATCAAAATGCTGTGGTTTGTGATAATTTGCTACCATAATATAAAAACTGTTGTTTTGTCATTTTTTAAAATTTAGTTATTATGAAGGAATGATTGTCAAGTTAGGAAGATAAAAGACATTTTATTTAGTATTTTGTTAGCATGGCTTATAATGTATATATGTTTACATGGTGTGTGACCTCTGTTTGCAGTTTTACCTGGGCCTTGATCACTCATATGCAAATATCTCTGTCCTAATGCTCTTCTCTGGTCTGCAGTTCCATATTTCCAATAATCCACTGAAATTCTGCACCTGGATATCTTGAGGTCAGAATACTCAAAATGAAATTTGGGATTTTTCTTTCCAAGTCTGGTTCTTTTCTAGTTTTCCCAAATTATTTGTGTTATCCCGATCTATCAAGTTGTATAATTCAAAAATCTAGGAGTCTTCTGTCATTGTTTCCTTTCTAATATTATCACCATGACTAAAATATTACAAAATCCTTTAAATATTACCTCAAAAATCATCTCACATTTATCTTTATCCAATTTTGCCATCACCACTCTAGTCTCTAAGACCCATTTGTTTGTTTGTTTTTTTAATTTCAAGTTTGTATTTAAATTCTAGTTAGTTAACATAAGTGATAAAATTGGTTTCAGGTGTAGAATTTAGCGATTCATCACTTACAACACCCAGTGCTTATCACAAATGCCCTCTTTAGTACACATCACCCATTTAGCCCATCCCCTGTTCACCTCCCTCCATCAACCCTCAACCTGTTCTCTATAGTTAAGAGTCTCTTATGGTTTGCTTCTCTCACTTTTTTTCCCCTTCCCCTATATTCATCTATTTTGTTTCTTAAACTCCACATAGGAGTATAATCATATGGTATTTGTAAGAACCCATTATTTTTGCTGAGACTACAGCAATAACATTATAGTTGGACTCCCCACTTATTTTTGTCCCTTTGAAATATGTTTTTCAAACTCCAGACAGTGTGAATCTTTCAAAATACAAGTATGTTCTTGTCATCCTACCTCTTCCACTTATTGGCTTCAATGGTTCCTCATTGACAATAAAATAAAGATCCAAATTTTAATTTGTCATACATGCTCTTGAATACTCTGTCTCTGCAAGATTTTTTGGCCTCACTCATAATATATTATCCTTCTTGTTCCTCAGTGCACCACACCTCCTGCCAGTCAAAAGATATTCTATATCATATTGCTCTTGGTGCTCTCTCTTTCTAAGCCAGCACCTTTTCACACATATTTATAAGTTCATTAACTCCTGTTCATCCTCACTTTAGGCATTACTTCTTCAGGAAGAATTCTCTGGCTCCATGGTTTAAATAAGGTCCCTTTGTTTTATGCTTTTATGAAATTTTTCTGCCCTCATAATCTTTTAAGGCAGTTTTAATTATACAAAATTATGGTTATGTAATTAATGTCTATGCCTGCAACTACAATACAAGCTGAATATTGGCAGTAACTGACTCTGTGTTAGTTCACAATTATATTCCTTTTGGCCAGCATTGTTTCTGGCACACGGTACATAGTATTATCTCCAGAAATACTGGTTGAATACTGAATAAATGAATACATAAGTATGTTAAGATGTTACATGTATTAAGATATTATATAAGAACATTATATAAGAATATATATACATACATATGCTATATGATGGGAAATGTGTTTATTGGTTGGGTATAGGGAGGGTGGTAACTGTAGATAAGGTAGATGTGTGGCTGATAGAGGTTGTTTCAGATCATGATTACCAACCAACAGGACTTATACTTCAGATACCATTACTGGTAAAGGTCATAGTAAAGAGAAGCAATGCAAAATAAGGAGCTAGAACCCTAAGCAAGGAAAGAATTGCCCAATGAGTCACACACACACACACACACACACACACACACACACACACATCAAAGAAACTTGCTGCCTGGGAACATAAACTACATGAGATCATTTATCTAAAGCTAATACTGGTATACCTAGAAAGTTATTCTTCTGAGGCAGTGTTGTCATTGCTATACATTTTCTTGCTTTTCAGGTTTCAGGTGAGTGCCAACATTCTTATGACCCTTTTTCATTCAAGATATTGTGCATGACAACATTCTTCAAATTATTTTGATTATTTAATAATGGTTTAGGTCTTTCCTCAATTTGCCATGATGTACCCTCTCTTCATTAGAATATCAAGGTTCCTTAACTAACATATCTGTCGTCTATATTCTCACAAATCCAGGCTATTGAGATGAGACTGTGGCAGAAAATCCTCTATACCAGCTCTAACAACTCCACCCTGCCTGAGGGATCTCATCCAATCTTGAATCCAGATTGATCTCATTGAATTGATTTCCAGATTGAATCCAGATTGAATAGGCTTATACAACCTTTTCAATCTCAGGCTTCAATGATGCCTCTAAGGGAATTATATCCGAATAAAAATAGTCCTCACTCTGTATGGTTTGGATATACATAAATATCAGTTACAACAATTTAGCTTAAAAACCTTAACAATACCAAATACAAACAATTGTAGGAGAATATTATGAAAAACTATATGAGAAAAAAATTAGACAACCAAGAAGAAATTGATAAATTCCTGTAAACTCTTAACCATTCAAAATAGAATCAGAAAGAAATAAGATAATTTGATTACACCAATAACCAGCAGGAAAATTGAATCAATCAAAAAACCCAGGAAACAAAAATCCAGGACGAGAGAGTTTCACAGACGAATTCTCCAAAATATTTAAAGAAGAGTTACTAATACCTATTCATTTTGAACCATTCCAAAAATACAAGAGGAAGGAAAACTTCCAAATTTATTCTATGAGGCTAGCATGACCCTGATACGAAAACCATGCCAGTATCTGTAATGAACATATATGCCAAAGTCCTCAACAAAATACTACCAAATCAGATTCAACATATCTTTAAAAAATTCATTCACTACAATCAAGTGGGATTTATTCCCAAGATTCAAGGGTGGTCCAATATTCACAAACCGATCAATGCAATACATCACATCAATAAGAGGATGAAAAAAAACAAACATGATCAATAGATGAAGAAAAAGCATTTGACAGAGAACAACATCCATTCATGATAAAACCCTCAATAAAGTAGGTTCAGAGGGAACAAACTTCAAGATAATAAAGGCCTCATATGAAAAACCCACAATTGAAGTGCCTGGATGGCTCAGTAGGTTGAGTGTTTGACTCTTTATTTCAGCTCAGTTCATGATCTCACAATCGTGGGATTGAACCCAGTGTCAGGCTCCACGCTGGCAGTGAGGAGCCTGCTTGGAATTCTCTCTCTTCTCCCAATATCCCTTTGCCCCTCCTCCACTTCCTCCCCCCCTCAAAATAAATATATAACCTTTTTTTAAAAAATGGGCAGGTGGGGCGCCTGGGTGGCTCAGTCGGTTAAGCGTCCGACTTCAGCTCAGGTCACCATCTCACGGTCTGTGAGTTCGAGCCCCGCGTTGGGCTCTGTGCTGACAGCTCAGAGCCTGGAGCCTGCTTCAGATTCTGTGTCTCCCTCTCTCTCTGCCCCTTCCCCGCTCATGCTCTGTCTCTCTCTGTCTCAAAAATAAATAAAAACATTAAAAAATTATTTACAGATAAAAAATGGGCAGGTGACATTTTTCCAAGGAATACATACAAAGGGCCACCAGACACATGAAAGATGCTGAACATCAGTAATAATCAGGGAATTGCAAATCAAAACTAAAATGAGATATCACCTTACACCTGTCAGAATAGCTAAAATCAAAAATACCAGAATAACAAGTGCTAGCAAAGAATGAAGTAAAAGGAACACCCATGCACTGTTGGTAGAAAAGCAGATTGGTGATGCCACTGTAGAAGACAGTATTGAAGTTCCTCAAATAAATATAGAATTACCATAACATCTTGTAACTCCACTACTCACTATTTACCCAAATAAAATGAAAACACCAATTCAAAAAGATATATGCAACTGTATGTTTATTGCAGCATTATTTACAATAGTTATGGTAGCAGCCCACGTGTCTTTGTATAAATGAATGGATAAAGTAGATGTGGTATATATGTATGTGTGTATAGAATATATAAATATCCTATTTATATATTTATATATCTAAAGTATATAAATAATAGAATATTACTCAGCAATAAAAAGTAATAAGATATTGCCATCTACAACAACATGCATTGACCTAGAGTGAGTAATGCTAATTGAAATAAGTCAGTCAAGAAAGAAAAATGTCATATGATTTTACTCATATGTGAAATTTAAGAAACAAAATTAATGAACAAACAAACAAAAAAGAGCACAACCAAACGATAGACTCGAACAGATTTGTGGATGTCAGTGAGTTGCAGGGTGGGCAGATGGATGAAATATATAAAGAGGTTTAAAGTACATTTATCATGATGAGTGCTGGGTAATGTATAGAATTGTTAAATCATATTGTACATCTGAAACTAATATAACATTCATTGTATGTTAATTATAGAATGACAAATAATAATAAAAAATAAAAAGGTAAAAAACAAAAAAAATGAAGTTAGGTTGTTTGAGATATTTCTAACTTTTAAAGGTATTCATTTATCACAATAAACTTCCCTTTCAGAACTGCTTTAGCAGCATCCCATATCTTTTGGTATGTTGTTTTCTTTTTCATTTGTTTTAAATTATGTATATTTTCATCTTGCTTTGATTTATTGCTTTACCCATTGGTTGTTCTGTGGTGTTTGTTAATTCCTACATATTTGTAAATATTTCAGTTTTCATCTTGTTGATTTCTATCTTCCTTCCATCATTGTTTGTGAGATAGTTGTTATGATTTAAATTTTAAACTTGCTAATACTTGTTTTGTGTTTTATCATATGTTATAGCTGGAGAATGTTTCATGTGCACTTGTGAAGAATGTTATTCTTTTGTTGTATGGAATGTTCCATAAATTTCTGTTAGATTCATTTGTTTTAATGTGTGATTCAATTTCAATGTTTCCTTATTTTTCTTTTGAATTATCTATCATTATTATATACATATAATTTATATATTCATGTATATATGAACGATTGTTCATATCTTTTGATTCATTGGCACTTGTATCACTATATATTGTCCTTCTTTGTCTCTTGTTACACTTTTTACCTTAAAGTCTGTTTTGCCCGATGTAAATACAGCTATCCCACCTTTCTTTCAGTTTCCACTTTCATGGAATATCTTTTCCCATGACTTTACTTAACACATCATCCTATTATAAAGTCAAAATCTTCCAAATATGACCCTATGTTTACCTTTACCAAAGCAATGTACGCTTTCATATGTTTTCATGTTGCTCTTCAGTGTCCTTTTTATTTCAGCTTGAAGAACTTTTAGCATTTCTTGAAATGCAGATCAAGAGGTGATGAATTAACTTAACTTTTGTTTATATAGGAAAGTCTTTATTGCTCTTTCATAACTAAAGGATAACTTTGCCATGTAAAATATTGCTTGCCAGTAATTTTATCTTTCAACAATGTAAATATGTCATTTCACTATCTCCTAGCCTGTGTGATTTCTGCTGAGAAATCCACTGATATTTTAATTGTGGTTCCTTTGTAGGTAGTAATGTTCTCCCCCACCCCCAGTGGATGATTTTGGGGTTCTTTCTTTATATTTAATATTTGAGTTTCATTATAATGTGTCTTAGGGAAGTTTTTTTTGGAATTGAGGTAATAGAGTGATTCATCAACTTCATAAACTTGGATGACCACCTCTTCCTAGGTCTGGGATGTCCTTAAGTATTATTTCTTTAAATAAACTTTCTGCACCTTTCTCCTTCTCTTCTCCTTCTGAAGTCCCTATTATTGTAATATTTGTTCTCTTGATGGATTCCTTACAGGTCAAGTAGGATTTTTGTTGCTCTTTTTCATTCCTTTTTGTTTTTGTTGTTCACTTCTAACTAGTTATTTAAAAATTCTTATCTTCTCACTCATTTTGTCTTCTGTTTGCTCTACTCTACTGCAAATGCTCGCTGATGCATTTGTCATTTTATTTGGTGATTTCCTAAGTTCCATAATTTCTGCTTTATTCTTCATTATGATTTATATCTCTTTAATCAACATATCATTTTGAACATTTTTAAATTACTTTTCTCAATTTCTCATGTTCTTTGTAGTTTTGTGTTCCTGCTTTCGCATTTTAGGTAACATATAATTCCTGTAATCTTTCCTAGTTGCCTTCAAATGGGGTGTTTTGTTTGATGGTATTGTTATTTTCTGAGATTTACTCTGCTATTGTGAGTATATCTGTTCCACTCTTCTTTCACCTTCTTGAGGCAGAGTTCTGAAGCTTTTTGTATTTAGATCTTACAACTTGCCAGGGTGGCTACTTGAAACCTCTCTTTTATTTTTGAGAAAGGGCACTATAGTTCAAGTTTTGGTTTCTTGCTTGCTCACAGACCTGACTTGTTTTCTTAATGCTTTCTTTATCTATCAGAGTTTGTATTGCTGCCATGCTTGGGAGTGCACAGAATTTAGTCTCAGATTAGGCAGAGATGTGCCTTTATCATTTGGGTAATTGGGGGTTCCTGGAGATCCAGTATGTATATCCTCATGTACTCCCAGAGGCTTATGGGTGGATGTTATGTCCCATATTCCTTTAATGTCTTTTGATATTCTCATTTGTCTTGTTATGATCTCCTCTCAGTTATGGAGTTCCTATTGCAGAGAAAATGGCTTATGCAGCTGCTTCCTGCAACACTGGGGTAGCTGGGCATTCATTGCTGTCACCTGATAGTTCAGCCCTGTACAATGCTGCCTTTGGTGCTGGTTGGTGCTGGTATTTTCTGGTATTTCTGCTGTGTTCAAAACTTTGTTTGTTTGTGCTTTAATGAAATACTGGGATTTCCCCTCAGGAAATTAGAACCTCTGTAATTTTTCTCTCACCCCTGAATATCTCCACAAGTTAGTACTCTCCAGGTTTTTGTCCAATTAGTGAAGGATTGCGGTGTTTTCCCTGCTTCACTGGTTCCACAACCCATAGATAGGTTTATCTGCCTAGTACCAGATACAGGGTTGGGCAAGACTGCTCCCAGGTACCTCTGTCTATGTTTCTGAATCCCACAACTCCCACAAAGATATTTCTGTTTGTGAAATATTTGTTGAAAAAGGGGAATAAAAAGAATATCTTCCACTCCTATTTGTCTACGCATTTAAATTGTCAGAGATCTTTATATTTTTGTTTGCTTTTAAATTGTCAAGAGTCCTTTCATTTCAATTTGAAAAACTTTCATTCACAATATTTCCTATGGCAGGTAGATCTAATGGTAATGAATTTCTTCAACATTTGTTTACCTGAGAAGTGATCATTTCTTCCTTATTTTTATTTTTTAATTTTTAAAATTGTTGTTTATTTATTTATTTTGAGAGATACAGAGACAGTGCAAGTGGGGGAGAGGAAGAGAGAGAGGAGAGAGCGAATCTCATGCAGGCTCTGAACTGCCAGTGCAGAGTCCGACACAGAGCTCAAAACCAGGAAGTCATGAGATTATGACCTGAGTGGAAACCAAGAGTTGGGCACTCAACAAATTTAGCCACCCAGGTGCCCCTCTTCTTTATTTTTAAATGATATTTTTTCCAGATATAGAATTCTCAGTTGAGTTTTTTTAATTAACTCTAAATATATTATTTTATAGTCATTTGTCATGCACAAACATATGGCCAACTCATCTTTGACAAAGCAGGAAAGAACATCCAATGGAAAAAAGACAGCCTCTTTAACAAATGGTGCTGGGAGAACTGGACAGCAACATGCAGAAGGTTGAAACTAGACCACTTTCTCACACCATTTACAAAAATAAACTCAAAATGGATAAAGGACCTAAATGTGAGACAGGAAACCATCAGAACCTTAGAGGAGAAAGCAGGAAAAGACCTCTCTGACCTCAGCCGTAGCAATCTCTTACTCGACACATCCCCAAAGGCAAGGGAATTAAAAGCAAAAGTGAATTACTGGGACCTTATGAAGATAAAAAGCTTCTGCACAGCAAAGGAAACAACCAACAAAACTAAAAGACAACCAACGGAATGGGAAAAGATATTTGCAAATGACATATCGGACAAAGGGCTAGTATCTAAAATCTATAAAGAGCTCACCAAACTCCACACCCGAAAAACAAATAACCCAGTGAAGAAATGGGCAGAAAACATGAATAGACACTTCTCTAAAGAAGACATCCAGATGGCCAACAGGCACATGAAAAGATGTTCAGTGTCGCTCCTTATCAGGGAAATACAAATCAAAACCACACTCAGGTATCACCTCACGCCAGTCAGAGTGGCCAAAATGAACAAATCAGGAGACTATAGATGCTGGAGAGGATGTGGAGAAACGGGAACCCTCTTGCACTGTTGGTGGGAATGCAAATTGGTGCAGCCGCTCTGGAAAACAGTGTGGAGGTTCCTCAGAAAATTAAAAATAGACCTACCCTATGACCCAGCAATAGCACTGCTAGGAATCTACCCAAGGGATACAGGAGTACTGATGCATAGGGGCACTTGTACCCCAATGTTCATAGCAGCACTCTCAACAATAGCCAAATTATGGAAAGAGCCTAAATGTCCATCAACTGATGAATGGATAAAGAAATTGTGGTTTATATACACAATGGAATACTACGTGGCAATGAGAAAAAATGAAATATGGCCTTTTGTAGCAACGTGGATGGAACTGGAGAGTGTGATGCTAAGTGAAATAAGCCATACAGAGAAAGACAGATACCATATGGTTTCACTCTTATGTGGATCCTGAGAAACTCAACAGGAACCCATGGGGGAGGGGAAGGGAGAAAAAAAAAAGACGTTAGAGTGGGAGAGAGCCAAAGCATAAGAGACTGTTAAAAACTGAGAACAAACTGAGGGTTGATGGGGGGTGGGAGGGAGGGGCGGGTGGGTGATGGGTATTGAGGAGGGCACCTTTTGGGATGAGCACTGGGTGTTGTATGGAAACCAATTTGTCAATAAACTTCATAAAAAAAAAAAAAAAAAAAAAAAAAAAAAAAAAACCTCCAATATCTGCTGATAATTTTATTGAGTAGTATTTGTATGTGATTACTCTGTTTCTTTTTCTTGCTTTTCTTTCAACATTCTCTATTTGACTCTATACAGTTTGATTATAATTTTCCTTCAATGTGGGTTTCTTTAGATTTATCTTAACTTTGATTTATTATATTTGTTTGTAGATCTATGTCATTTATCAGATTAGTAAGTTTTAGTCCATTATTTCCTTAAATATGTTCTCTGCCACTTTCTTGCTCTGAAAACGCCTACATCATTCCTCCTGATGGCATCCTATAAGACTCTTAGGCTCTGTTCACTTTTCTGCATTTTTTTTCTTTTCACACTTTTTTTTCTTTTAATTTTTCTTATTTTTAGATTCAGTAATTTCAACTAATCTCTCTTCAAGTTCATGGATTGTTCTTGTTCATATTCATGTCTGTTTTTGAATACTTCTGGTGAATTTTTCACGTTAGTTATTGTGCTTCTTATTTCCTGAATTTCACCTTATTTTTTCTTTTTTTTTAATATATGAAATTTATTGTCAAATTGGTTTCCATACAACAGCCAGTGCTCATCCCAAAAGGTGCCCTCCTCAATACCCATCACCCACCCTCCCCTCCCTCCCACCCCCCATCAACCCTCAGTTTGTTCTCAGTTTTTAACAGTCTCTTATGCTTTGGCTCTCTCCCACCCTAAACTCTTTTTTTTTCCTTCCCCTCCCCCATGGGTTTCTGTTAAGTTTCTCAGGATCCACATAAGAGTGAAACCATATGGTATCTGTCTTTCTCTGTATGGCTTATTTCACTTAGCATCACACTCTCCAGTTTCATCCACGTTGCTACAGAAGGCCATATTTCATTTTTTCTCATTGCCACGTAGTATTCCATTGTGTATATAAACCACAATTTCTTTATCCATTCATCAGTTGATGGACATTTAGGCTCTTTCCATAATTTGGCTATTGTTGAGAGTGCTGCTATAAACATTGGGGTACAAGTGCCCCTATGCATCAGTACTCCTGTATCGCTTGGATAAATTCCTAGCAGTGCTATTCCTGGGTCAGAGGGTAGGTCTATTTTTAATTTTCTGAGGAACCTCCACACTGCTTTCCAGAGTGGCTGCACCAATCTGCATTCCCACCAACAGTGCAAGAGGGTTCCCGTTTCTCCACATCCTCGCCAGTATCTATAGTCTCCTGATTTGTTCATTTTGGCCACTCTGACTGGCGTGAGGTGATATCTGAGTGTGGTTTTGATTTGTATTTCCCTGATAAGGAGCGACGCTGAACATCTTTTCATGTGCCTGTTGGCCATCTGGATGTCTTCTTTAGAGAAGTGTCTATTCATGTTTTCTGCCCATTTCTTCACTGGGTTATTTGTTTTTCGGGTGTGGAGTTTGGTGAGCTCTTTATAGATTTTGGATACTAGCCCTTTGCCTGAATTGTCATTTGCAAATATCTTTTCCCATTCCATTGGTTGCCTTTTAGTTTTGTTGGTTGTTTCCTTTGCTGTGCAGAAGTTTTTTATCTTCATAAGGTCCCAGTAATTCACTTTTGCTTTTAATTCACTTGCCTTTGGGGATGTGTCGAGTAAGAGATTGCTACGGCTGAGGTCAGAGAGGTCTTTTCCTGCTTTCTCCTCTAAGGTTTTGATGATTTCCTGTCTCACATTCAGGTCCTTTATCCATTTTGAGTTTATTTTTCTGAATGGTGTGAGAAAGTGGTCTAGTTTCAACCTTCTGCATGTTGCTGTCCAGTTCTCCCAGCACCATTTGTTAAAGAGGCTGTCTTTTTTCCATTGGATGTTCTTTCCTGCTTTGTCAAAGATGAGTTGGCCATACGTTTGTGGGTCTAGTTCTGGGGTTTCTATTCTATCCATTGGTCTATGTGTCTGTTTTTATGCCAATACCATGCTGTCTTTATGATTACAGATTTGTGGTAGAGGCTAAAGTCTGGGATTGGGATGCCTCCTCCTTTGGTCTTCTTCTTCAAAATTGCTTTGGGTATTCGGGGCCTTTTGTGGTTCCATATGAATTTTAGGATTGTTTGTTCTAGTTTCGAGAAGAATGCTGGTGCAATTTTGATTGGGATTGCATTGAATGTGTAGATAGCTTTGGGTAGTATTGACATTTTGACAATATTTATTCTTCCAATCCATGAGCAGGGAATGTCTTTCCATTTCTTTAAATCTTCTTCAATTACCTTCATAAGCTTTCTATAGTTTTCAGCATACAGATCCTTTACATCTTTGGTTAGATTTATTCCTAGGTATTTTATGCTTCTTGGTGCAATTGTGAATGGGATCAGTTTCTTTATTTGTCTTTCTGTTGCTTCATTGTTAGTGTATAAGAATGCAACTGATTTCTGTACATTCATTTTGTATCCTGCAACTTTACTGAATTCATGTATCAGTTCTAGCAGACTTTTGGTGGAGTCTATCGGATTTTCCATGTATAATATCATGTCATCTGCAAAAAGCGAAAGCTTGACTTCATCTTTGCCAATTTTGATGCCTTTGATTTCCTTTTGTTGTCTGATTGCTGATGCTAGCACTTCCAACACTATGTTAAACAACAGCAGTGAGAGTGGGCATCCCTGTCGTGTTCCTGATCTCAGGGGAAAGCTCTCAGTTTTTCCCCGTTGAGGATGATGTTAGCTGTGGGCTTTTCATAAATGGCTTTTATGATCTTTAAGTATGTTCCTTCTATCCCGACTTTCTCAAGGGTTTTTATTAAGAAAGGGTGCTGGATTTTGTCAAAGGCCTTTTCTGCATTGATTGACAGGATCATATGGTTCTTCTCTTTTTTTTTTTTTTGTTAATGTGATGTATCACGTTGATTGATTTGCGAATGTTGAACCAGCCCTGCATCCCAGGAATGAATCCCACTTGATCATGGTGAATAATTCTTTTTATATGCTGTTGAATTCGATTTGCTAGTATCTTATTGAGAATTTTTGCATCCATATTCATCAGGGATATTGGCCTGTTGTTCTCTTTTTTTACTGGGTCTCTGTCTGGTTTAGGAATCAAAGTAATACTGGCTTCATAGAATGAGTCTCGAAGTTTTCCTTCCCTTTCTATTTCTTGGAATAGCTTGAGAAGGATAGGTATTATCTCTGCTGTAAACATCTGGTAGAACTCCCCTGGGAGGCCATCTGGTCCTGGACTCTTATTTGTTGGGAGATTTTTGATAACTGATTCAATTTCTTCGCTGGTTATGGGTCTGTTCAAGCTTTCTATTTCCTCCTGATTGAGTTTTGGAAGAGTATGGCTGTTCAGGAATTTGTCCATTTCTTCTAGGTTGTCCAATTTGTTGGCATATAATTTTTCATAGTATTCCCTGATAATTGTTTGTATCTCTGAGGGATTGGTTGTAATAATTCCATTTTCATTCATGATTTTATATATTTGGGTCATCTCCCTTTTCTTTTTGAGAAGCCTGGCTAGAGGTTTGTCCATTTTGTTTATTTTTTCAAAAAACCAACTCTTGGTTTCGTTGATCTGCTCTACAGTTTTTTTAGATTCTATATTGTTTATTTCTGCTCTGATCTTTATTATTTCTCTTCTGCTGGGTTTAGGCTGCCTTTGCTGTTCTGCTTCTATTTTCTTTAGGTGTGTTGTTAGATTTTGTATTTGAGATTTTTCTTGTTTCTTGAGATAGGCCTCGATTGCAATGTATTTTCCTCTCAGGACTGCCTTCGCTGCGTCCCAAAGCGTTTGGATTGTTGTATTTTCATTTTCGTTTGTTTCCATATATTTTTTAATTTCTTCTCTAATTGCCTGGTTGACCCACTCATTCTTTAGTAGGGTTTTCTTTAACCTCCATGCTTTTGGAGGTTTTCCAGACTTTTTCCTGTGGTTGATTTCAAGCTTCATAGCATTGTGGTCTGAAAGTATGCATGGTACGATCTCAATTCTTGTAAACTTATGAAGGGCTGTTATGTACCCAGTATATGATCTATCTTGGAGAATGTTCCATGTGCACTCGAGAAGAAAGTATATTCTGTTGCTTTGGGATGCAGAGTTCTAAATAGATCTGTCAAGTCCATCTGATCCAATGTCTCATTCAGGGCCCTTGTTTCTTTATTGACCATGTGTCTAGATGATCTATCCATTTCTGTAAGTGGGGTGTTAAAGTCCCCTGCAATTACCACATTCTTATCAATAAGGTTGCTTATGTTTATTAGTAATTGTTTTATATATTTGGCGGCTCCGGTATTCAGCGCATAGACATTTATAATTGTTAGCTCTTCCTGATGGATAGACCCTGTAATTATTATATAATGCCCTTCTTCATCTCTTGTTCCAGCCTTTAATTGAAAGTCTAGTTTGTCTGATATATGTATGGCTACTCCAGCTTTCTTTTGGCTCCCAGTAGCATAATAAATAGTTCTCCATCCCCTCACTCTCAATCTAAAGGTGTCCTCAGGTCTAAAATGAGTGTCTTGTAGACAGCAAATAGATGGGTCTTGTTTTTTTATCCATTCTGATACCCTATGTCTTTTGGTTGGCGCATTTAATCCATTTACATTCAGTGTTATTATAGAAAGATACGGGTTTAGAGTCATTGTGATGTCTGTATGTTTTATGCTTGTAGTGATGACTCTGGTACTTTGTCTCACAGGGTCCCCCTTAGGATCTCTTGTAGGGCTGGTTTAGTGGTGACAAATTCCTTCAGTTTTTGTTTGTTTGGGAAGACCTTTATCTCTCCTTCTATTCTAAATGACAGACTTGCTGGATAAAGGATTCTCGGCTGCATATTTTTTCTGTTTAGCACACTGAAGATATCGTGCCAATTCTTTCTGGCCTGCCAAGTTTCAAAAGAGAGATCAGTCACGAGTCTTATAGGTCTCCCTTTATAAGTTAGGGCACGTTTATCCCTTGCTGCTTTCAGAATTTTCTCTTTATCCTTGTATTTTGCCAGTTTCACTATGATATGTCATGCAGAAGATCGATTCAAGTTCCATCTGAAGGGAGTTCTCTGTGCCTCTTGGATTTCAATGCTTTTTTCCTTCCCCAGTTCAGGGAAGTTCTCAGCTATAATTTCTTCAAGTACCCCTTCAGCACCTTTCCCTCTCTCTTCCTCCTCTGGGATACCAATTATGCGTATATTATTTCTTTTTAGTGTATCACTTAGTTCTCTAATTTTCCCCTCATACTCCTGGACTTTTTTATCTCTCTTTCTCTCAGCTGCCTCTTTTTCCATAACTTTATCTTCTAGTTCACCTATTCTCTCGTCTGCCTCTTGAATCCGAGCTGTAGTCGTTTCCATTTTGTTTTGCATTTCGTTTAAAGCGTTTTTCAGCTCCTCGTGACTGCTCCTTAGTCCCTTGATCTCTGTAGCAAGAGATTCTCTGCTGTCCTGTATACTGTTTTCAAGCCCAGCGATTAATTTTATGACTATTATTCTAAATTCACTTTCTGTTATATTATTTAAATCCTTTTTGATCAGCTCATTAGCTGTTGTTATTTCCTGGAGATTCTTCTGAGGGGAATTCTTCCGCTTGGTCATTTTGGATAGTCCCTGGCGTGGTGAGGACCTGCAGGGCACTTCCCCTGTGCTGTGGTGTATAACTGGAGTTGGTGGGCGGGGCCGCAGTCCGACCTGAAGTCTGCCCCCAGCCCACCCCGGGGGCCACAGACAGACTGGTGTGTGCCTTCTCTTCCCCTCTCCTAGGGGCGGGATTCACTGTGGGGTGGCGTGGCCCGTTTGGGCTACTTGCACACTGCCAGGCTTGTGATGCTGGGGATCTGACGTATTAGCTGGGGTGGGTAGGCAAGTTGCACGGGGGCAGGAGGGGCAGGCTTAGCTCGTTTCTCCTTAGGTGATCCACTTCAGGAGGGGCCCTGTGGCAGCAGGAGGGATTCAGATCAGCTGCCGGAGGTTTCGCTCCGCAGAAGCACAGAGTTGGGTGTTGGCACCAGAGCGAGCAAGTTCCCTGGCAGGAACTGGTTCTCTTTGGGATTTTGGCTGGGGGATGGGCGGGGGAGATGGTGCTGGCGAGCGCCTTTGTTCCCCACCAAACTGAGCTCTGTCGTCCGGGGGCTCAGCAGCTCTCCCTCCCTTTGTCCTCCAGCCTTCCCGCTTTCTGAGCAGAGCTGTTAACTTATGACCTCCCAGATGCTAAGTTGCGCGTGCTGTGGGAACACAGTCCGTCAGGCCCTCCGCTTTTGCCAGCCAGACTCGGGGGCTCTGCTAGGCTCGCGAGCCTCCCCTCCACCCCGGCTCCCTCCCACCAGTCCATGGAGCAAGCACCACCTCGCTGCCCTTCCTATGGTCTTCCGTGGGCCTCTCGTCTGTGCTTGGCTCCGGAGACTCCGTTCTGCTAATCCTCTGGGTGTTTTCTGGGTTATTTAGGCAGGTGTAGGTGGAATCAAAGTGATCAGCAGGACGCACGGTGAGCCCAGTGTCCTCCTACGCAGCAATCTTGACAGTCTCCTCTACTTATTTTTTCAAATAATTTTTATGACTTTGTTAATATTCTCATTTTATTCATATGTAATTTTATTATTTATTATTTTATTATTTATTATTATTTACTTATTATTTTATTATTTTCCTATCGCTTTTTGGGAGTGTTTAAAACCATTGTTTTTAAAGTCTTTGTCCAGTAACCCTGAAAGCTTTGTTTCCTTAGGGTCATGTTCTGGATATTTATTTTGTTTCTTTGATCCATATTTTACTCTTTCTTTATATACCTTATGATCATTTGTTGAAAACTGTAAGGTGGAAAAAGTACCACCTCTATGGCTTTTGCGGGCTGGCTTTGCAGAAGAACTTCTTCACTAATCAACTTGGCATGCAAACTTTCTCAGGTCTTTACTACGCATGCATTTTTTTCCTGGTCCTATATGCCTGTGGTTTTCTCCCAATTACCTTATATGCACAGGTACTTTTAAATGTCTTAATTTCCCTAAGTGTCTCTTGTATGTTTCTTTTTGCAGTCATAGATATTTTGTTACATTTCTCAGCTTGTAATATCTTGTCCCCCAGGCCTCTGCTTGTCTGTATATTCTTGCAACTTTTACCTGTTGAAGCACCCACTACTGCTTTCTGGTTTGTTTGTTTGTTTGTTTCAAGTCCAAGATCTGAACTATGCTGAGCCATTCCCATCTGACCCCTGTGTCAGAGACATAATTCCATCCCAAAGGAGCTCCTGAACAGACCAAAATGTTACAAATGCATTCCATTCTTTACCTTCCATCCAAAAGGAGAAATAAGTAATTGGATAACTTCCTCCTAACAACAGCACACCAAGGAAAAGGTAGGTCAAAACTGAGAAAAAAAAGCCAATGAATTTTCTAGTATTTTGAATGTGGCTTTTTATTGATTCAGCATTTGTTTTGCTGTAGATATTTGACTGATTTGTAGAGCTTACACAAAGCTATTTTAGTCAGTCTTCTGTTGTCTACTTGATATTTCCTTGGAGGAATGAACACCTGGAGCTTCCCAGTCCATTATTTTGTTTACATCATTCTGTTTAAATAAAAATTTGTAAAGGTTACAGAATAATTGAATTTTCTCTATTAACTAGCAAGATCACTTTTCATGGTTTCAACTTGCATGATTATCATTTTTTTATTTGTTAATGCTTATTTTTGAGAGACAGAGAAAGATGGAACATGAACAGGGGAAGGGGCAGAGAGAGGAAGACACAGAATCAAAAGAAGGCTCCATGCTCTGAGCTGTCAGCACAGAGCTCGACTCGGGGTTTGAACCCACAAACCATGAGATTATGACCTGAGTCAAAGTTGGCCACTTAACCGACTGAGCCACCAAAGCTTCCCTGCATGATTTTTTTTTTATCTCACATACTATTGAAAGCAAGGGCTGCCTCTATGAAATTTTATTATTGGCATCTGTTTCAAACTCCAAACATGTTTTCTCCATTACATTCTGGATATAATCATCTGGCTGTCTCTAAGTCATTTTGTTTGACTTATCTAAAGATTAACTCAATATGTTTCTATAAAACTGACTACTACCTCTAAATCCCTATCTTGCTTGATGATATATCCAATCATTAAATTATTCAACCTCAACATTTTACAATAATTTTATAGTTACGTTTCATTTTTCTTCCTCAGCTTCCTAAATCCCAAACTTAAATCTTCTTAGAATCATGAAATTTTAGAGGTACAAAGAAGAAATTTTAGAGATTGTTGTATTAACCCCCTTTATTTTTCAAATGAGGAAATAATGTTTCAGTGAGATGAAGATATATTACCAAGTTTATATAAGTTACAATAAAGGGTTTATATAAGTTGCAATAAAGTTGGGTTAAAATATGTTTATCTACACAAGATTCAGTGTTTTCTACACAAAGAATGTTCTCCCCTATCCAATATTTCTTATATCTGTCCCTTTTCTAGCTTTTCTTCCATGCCACTGGCCTAGATCATGCCTTATTATCACATGCTGCGACCATTGTATCATCCTTCAATGCACCTGTGTCTCCAGCTCTCCCATTCCCCTCCTTACCATATTTCATATTCTGCTTTATAGTATTATTCACTTAATAATATTTTAATCACAACTACTTAAACATCCGTGTCTCCCAGTTTTATTTTCAAATGTTAGAACTCCATAATTGCTGAGTAAATACATCATTTTCTCTCTGTGGTCTAACTATCACACTCAAACTTCTTCTTTGTCCATCCCCATGTTGTTCTTTATCTGATTTATCCTTTCTTATATATAACTAATGTGCCATTTATGGTTTTGCTCCATTTTCATCTCTTTATGAATCATCTCTGATCACTTTATCCTCATTTAGTAATTTTGTAGCACTTATTGTCTGTATTCCTTTTCTATCACTTGAAGTCAGCAGTCTTTCAGTGCAGGCATATATGCCTTGTTTCTTTAATTACCTGATCAGTTATTGAATGCAAGAACAACATCATATACATCTTGGAAATTGCCTCATCCTTTGGCATCGTGTAAGGTTAAGAGTAAGTTCTTAATGCTTTTCATTAAGTATAATTAATATGCAGCATTACATTAGTTTCAGGTGTACAATATAATGATTTAACAATTCTACATATTTCTCAGTGCTCCATAACTCTGTCTTCTACCTCACTGATGTGTTTTTCTGATTCTTCTAGTCTACTATTTGTTCACTATATCGTATCTTTAATTTCAGTTATTGAGTTATTCATTTCTGATTTTTTATATCTTTTTTGAAGTTCTCACTGAGATCCTCCACTCTTTTCCCAAGTCTAGTGACTATCCTTATGACCATTACTTTTATTTTTTTATAAAGCACATTGCTTAACTCTGTTTTTATTTAACTCTTTTGCTGTGGTTTTATTGTGTTCTTTCATTTGGGGCTTATTTATCTGTCTCTTCATTTTTTCTAACTCTTTGTGTGCTTTTATAAGTATTAGGAAACTCAGTTTTGTCTCTTAATTATCTTGAAGGTAGTGGTTTTATGAAGAACTCCGATGGTGCTCTGTAGCACAATATCCCCTATTCACCAGGACCAGGCACGTCAGAGGTGTGGGTACCTTCCATGGGTACATGTGACCTATTGTTGTCATGAAGCCTTGTTTGCCTTTAGTCTAGTCAGCTGAAGTGCCCTACCTTGCCTTTGTAAGTAGGGTTTCATCCCTATGCTGTTAAGAGGCTAGTTTTGGGATTCCACAGGCTAATAGTTGGCTAGTGTCAACAGTCAGACCAGAATCCAGCCCTCAGACTGTTTACAAGGGTCACACCAAACTGTGGGACATTATTCCTACATTGTCCCCTTGAAAGGCTTTCATTGCTGGCTGCGATATGGAGACAAATCAGATGCTTACTTCTAGTCTTTCTGCCTGGGTTACAATAACCTTAAATTGCAGAGATTTTCCCTGTGCTGCCCCCTGAGAAGTATTGGTGGGTGAGATGAAGTCTTATCAGATGACATGAACCTCAAGCATCTGTTAAGGCTATAGATATATTCATTGGCAGGAAACTCAGCACTACCAGTTAAAAGGTTTAGTTGATGTGGCTGCAGTGGAACTGCTGTGCCTAGTTATCTTTTCATGTCTCCGGGGTGGCAGGGAATTACTTTGGTGTGGTACGAGTCCCTGTTTTGGCTGTTTGCAGGATCAGATGTGGCAGGAGCTTTTTTGAGGGACTCCTGCCTAGAAGAGTGAGTTGAAAGAAGAAAATCTGCAGGATAGCAAGGGGGTGAGGCTAGTGGTGTTAGTAAGTTAGGTGGGCAGTGTTCATGCTGCTTCCTGCAGGTGTCCATCTATCTAAGCTGGTGGCATGGGCATGTATGTGGGAAAAATCTCATAAATATCCCTATACCTCCAGCAAACATTCTGAAATTAACAAATAAATCTCTTCATGTGTACTCCAGGAGTTTTTCAGACTGCTGCTTCTATGTTTCATCTTGGCAGGGTTATTTGTTTTGCTGTCTCTTTAGGGTAGGAACTGTTTCCCATTACTTCTTGGCTTTACCAGAGCCAAAGCCAAGCCCATTGATTTTTAAAGTACTTAGTGCTAAGCCTTATGGGTTATAAAAAACTCATGAAGTTATGCTCCATTGGTTTTCAAAATTGAATGTAATGAGGACTCATCTTCCCAGTTCAAGTGCCCTGTGTCTGAGGTGCCTAGGGTGGGGTCTGCTTCTCTCCTTTGTCCATGCTTGTAGTGTCCCTCCCATTTGTGGTTAGTCCCACTGGGAATTTGGTTTCAGACTGAGTCTTAGTCTCTCTTACCATTTTCAATGGCTTCCTTTCTAGGATTAACTGTGCAGAGTTTGGTCTGTCAGTGTTCAGGTAGTTTGCTGGGTTGAGTTCATTTCTGTAGTTGTTATCTAGGTGTGTCCTTGGGACAAGATGAGCATAGGATCTTCCTATTTTGCCATCATTCCAGTGATTTGAGTTCTTAATATTTTGTTAATTGCTGACTGACATGCAAAACCACTAATCAACTATTGAATAATCAATAAATTATTTCAACATCCTCTAAACATGCAATCACATTTGTTTATAAGATACTTAACAAAATATGAATGGAAGATGAAACAATCCCAAGTCTACTCCTCTGGCACAAAAGCACACTTGTAATTATTTCCAGGTATTCCATCGTTATTTTTTGTAACAAAAACTGGAGTTCATCCACCTGTTTTCTCAACCCCTAACTTACTCTTTTAAAGGAATAATTTTTAATATTGCCATTTTTTTAAAACCAAGGTTTTGGCAAAGACTTCTAGTTTGACCTAATTCTTATTACTGTGTCCCCTTGAGGTCTGTAGCTTCTTTGTCTACCTTTGATTATTCCCACATGTAGTGTAGTGAACTCTCTTGCAAAGAAGTGACACCCAATTTTGCAAAAGAGAGTCCTTGTCACCACGCCTGCTGTCATGTGCCTAAATCATTTGGAACTCAGCCATAGAATGGCACAAATTGTGATTTAGTCCTTTTGCCCCCAGGAGAAAAATTTGTTACTGGTAATGTGGAAAGGAATAGGAAGAGGGTAATGAACTAATTCTGAGCCAGCTTTCTAGGAATTAGCAAATCTAGTTTGTACTACATGCCATGGTTTCTGGTTTTGCCTTTAGAATGTAGTTTTGACAATGTTAACAATGCAAAACTTCCCATGTCAAATATTTTATTTGATTCTGTTTAGAAAGTTCTGGAGCTATAGCTTATCTTACCACTACCCCCACACATAAAATGCTACTGCAACTATATTTATTTCATACTCAGTCCATATGGTAATTAAAAAAAAATGGTAACCAAAGTACTGCAGCACTTACGTCTTATTTCTTTACTATTTTTTTTCTCCCTGAGCAGACTAATTCCACAAGCAGTTATCTGTATACAAGCATTAAGCTGACTTTTCATTTCCAGTGGGTGGTAAGAAAATCAGTATCTGTCTTACATAGCAGTGTACATAATCCTGTACAGTTGTTTATTGTTCCAGAAAGAGTTCATGCATATAATAAAGTTACAGGGTTCAGACCTCCTGCTTACAATGATGATTTAGAGAGTTATTCTTCTGCCACAGGTTGGATTGCAGTTTTTCAGATGTTCACAAAATGTAAAATATTCCTATGGATCATCTATTCTATTAAATTCATTCTTGTATTTTCATAATTTACATTCTTATATGAATGGAATAAGTAGAATGATAGTAGATAGTAGATAGTAGAATGATGACTCCACTTATTTTACAAGAGAATATTTAATAAAATCTGTAGCTGAATACATCTATTGTGTGACAGGAATAATATTCTAGAGAAAAACTCATAATGCCTAAGTAATTTCACTCACTTAATCTTCCTGAAATATCTGAAATATATAGCATCAAATTCAGGTGCCATCTCTGCCAAAATTTAAAATAGATAATCAATATTTGTGGTATTGTTAGAATACCAAATATTATAGGATTGAATCTAATGTATGGCATGGCTCTCTGAAATGTAATTTTAATTGCTAGAATAATTTTCTTAAAAAAAATCTCTCTGTCTTAATCTTTTCAGTCTTCTATAAAAAAATAACAATATTTATTCTTCCAATCCATGAGCAGGGAGTGTTTTTTCCATTTCTTTATATAGACTTCAATTTCCTTCATAAGCTTTCTATAGATTTCAGCATACAGATCTTTTACATCTTTGGTTAGGTTTATTCCTAGGTATTTTATGCTTCTTGGTGCAATTGTGAATGGGATCACTTTCTTTATTTGTCTTTCTGTGGCTTCATTATTAGTGTATAGGAAAGCAACTGATTTCTGTACACTGATTTTGTATCCTGCGACTTTGCTGACTGCATGTATCAGTTCTAGCAAACTTTTGAAGTCTATCGGGTTTTCCATGTATAATATCATGTCATCTGCAAGAAGTGAAAGCTTGACTTTATCTTTGCCAATTTAGATACCTTTGATTTCCTTTTGTTGTCTGCTGATGCTAGACCTTCCAACTCTGTGTTAAGAAACAGCAGTGAGAGTGGACTTCCCTGTCGTGTTCCTGATCTCAGGGCGAGAGCTCTCAGTTTTTCCCCAATGAGGATGATATTAGCTGTGGGCTTTTCATAAATGGTTTTTATTATCTTTAAGTATGTTCCTTCTATCCCGACTTTCTCGACGGTTTTTATCAAGAAAGGATGCTGAATTCTGTGAAATGCTTTTTCTGCATTAATTCACAGCATCATATGGTTCTTATCTTTTCTTTTATTAATGTGATGTATCACATTGATTGAATTGAGAATGTTGTACCAGACCTTCAGGCCAGGAATGAATCCGACTTGATCATGGTGAATAATTCTTTTTATATGCTGTTAAATTCGATTTGCTACTATCTTATTGAGAATTTTTGCGTCCATATTCATCAGGGATATTTGCCTATAGTTCTCTTTTATTTTTGCTGCGTCTCTGTCTGGTTTAGGAATCAAAGTAATACTGGCTTCATAGAACGAGTCTGGTTGTTTTCCTTCCCTATTTCTTGGAATAGCTTGAGACGGATAGGTATTTTCTCTGCTTTAAATGTCTGGTAGAATTCCCCTGGGAAGCCATCTGGCCCTGGACTCTTATTTGTTGAGAGATCTTTGATAACTATTTCAATTTCTTCTATGGTTATGGGTCTTTCCAAGTTTTCTGTTTCTTCCTGTGTGAGTTTTGGAAGTGTGTGGGTGCTGAGGAATTTGTCCATTTCTTCCAGCTTGTCCAGTTTGTTGGCATATAATTTTTCATAGTATTCCCTGATAATTGCTTGTATTTCTGAGGGATTGGTTGTCATAATCCATTTTCATTCATGATTTTATCTATTTGGGTCATCTCCCTTTCCTTTTTGAGAAGCCTGGCTAGAGGTTTATGAATTTTGTTTATTTTTTCAAAAAAACAACTCTTGGTTTCATTGATCTGCTCTACTGTTTTTTAGATTCTATAGTGTTTATTTCTGCTCTTATCTTTATTATTTCTCTTCTGCTGGGTTTTTGGTGTCTTTGCTGTTCTTCTATTTTCATTAGGTGTGCTGTTAGATTTTGTATTTGGGATTTTTGTTTCTTGAGATAGGCTTGGATTGCAGTGTATTTTCCTCTCAGGACTACCTTCACTGCATCTCAAAGAATTTGGGTTGCTGTATTTTCATTTTCATTTGTTTTCATATATTTTTAAATTTCTTCTCTAATTGCCTGATTGGCCCATTCACTCTTTTATACGGTGTTCTTTAACCTCAATGCTTTTGGAGGTTTTCCAGAATTTTTTCTGTGGTTGATTTCATGTTTCATAGCACTGTGGTCTGAAAGTGTGCATGGTATGATGTCAATTCTTTTATACTTATGAAGGGCTGTTTTGTGACCCAGTATGTGGTCTATCTTGGAGAATGTTCCATGTGCACTCGAGAAGAAAGTATATTCTGTTGCTTTGGGATGCAGAGTTCTAAATATATCTGTCAAGTCCATCTGATCCAATGTATCATTCAGGGCCCTTGTTTCTTTATTGATCCTGTGTCTAGATGATCTACCCATTGTTGTAAGTGGAGTATTAAAGTCCCCTGCAATTACCACATTCTTATCAATAAGGTTCCTTATGTTTGTGATTGTTTTATATATTTGGGGGCTCCAGTATTCGGCGCATAAACATTTATAATTGTTGGCTCTTTATGATTGATATTCCCTGTAATTATTATATAATGCCCTTCTTCATTTCTTGTTACAACCTTTAATTTAAAGTCTAGTTTATCTTATATATGTATGGTTACTCCAGCTTTCTTTTGACTTCCAGTACCATTATAGATAGTTCTCTATCCCTTCACTTTCAATCTGAAGGTGTCCTCAGGCCTAAAATGAGTCTCTTGTAGACAGCAAATAGATGGGTCTTGTTTTGTTATCCATTTTGTTACCCTATGTCTTTTGGTTGGAGCATTTAATCCATTTACATTCAGTGTTATTATGGAAAGATATGGGTTTAGAGTCATTGCGATGTCTGTAGGTTTCCTGCTTGTAGTGATGTCTCTGGTACTTTGTGGTCCTTGAAACATTTCACTCACAGAATCTCCCTTAGGGTCTCTTTTAGGGCTGGTTTAGTGGTGATGAATTCCTTCAATTTTTGTTTGTTTGGGAAGACATTTGTCTCTCGTATTCTGAATGACAGACTTGCTGGATAAAGGATTCTTGGCTGCATATTTTTTTCTGTTCATCACATTGAAGATTTCCTGCCATGCCTTTCTGGCCTGCCAAGTTTCAGTAGATAGGCCTGCCACTAGTCTTATGGGTCTCCCTTTATATGTTAGAGCATGTTTATCCCTAGCTGCTTTCAGAATTCTCTCTTTATTCTTGTACTTTGCCAGTTTCACTATGATATGTCGTGCAGATCGAATCAAGTTACATCTGAATGTAGTTCTCTGTGCCTCTTGGATTTCAATGAATTTTTCCTTCCCCAGACCAGGAAGTTCCAGCTATGACTTGTTCAAGTACACCTTCAGAACCTTTCTCTCTCACTTCCTTTTCTGGAATTTGTATTGTATGGATATTCTTCTGTTTGCATCACTTAGTTCTCTAATTCTCCCCTCATACTCCTGATTTTTTGTTAACTCTGTTTACCAGCTCCCCCTTTTTTCATAATTTTATCATCTAATTCACCTATTCTCTCCTCTGCCTCTTCAATCTGAGCTGTGTAAACTTCAATTTATTTTGCACCTCATTTATAGCATTTTTTTTAGCTTCTCACCACTATTTTTAGTCCCTTGATCTCTGTAGCAATAGATCCTCTTCTGTCCTTTATACTTTTTTCAAGCCCCGCGATTAATTTTATGACTTTTATTATAAATTCATGTTCCATTATATTGCTTAAATCGTTTTTGATCAATTCGTTAGCTGTCACTATTTCCTGGAGTTTCTTTTGAGGAGAATTCTTCCGTTTTTTCATTTTGGATAGTCCCTGGGGTGGCGTGGAACTGCAGGGCACTTCCCCTGTTCTGTCTGGAGTAATTTGCATTGGTGAATGGGACCTCAGTCAGACCCGATGTCTGTCCCCAGTGTACCTTATCTTCCCCTCTCCCAGGGGCAGAAATCACTGTAGAGTGGTGTGGCCCCTGTCTGGGCTACTTGCACACTGCCAGGCTTGTGGTGCTGCTTTGATGGGATCTGGCATATTAGCTGCAGTGGATCCACAAGGTGCTCAAGGGCGGGAGGGACAGGCTTAGCTCCCTTTGCCATTGGTGGTCTCCTGTGGGAGGGACCCTGCAGCACCGGGAGGGTGTCAGACCCGTCAGAGGGATGGATCCACAGAAGCACAGCATTGGGTGTTTGGATGGTGCCAGCAAGTTTGGTGAGGGGAACTGGTTCCCTTTGGGATTTCAGTTGGGGGATGGGAGAGGGAGATGGTACTTGCCAGCACCTTTGTTTCCAGCCCAGCTGAGTTCGGTCTCCCGGGGCTCAGCACCTCTCCCTCCTGGTGTCCTCTCACCCTCCGGCTCTCTGAGCAGAGCTGTTGACTTTTAACATTCCAGATGTTAAGTCCCACTGGCTGTCAAAACTCACCCAGTGTGGCCCCTTCACTTTTGCAAGCCAGATTTGGGGGCTCTGCCTTTCTTGGTGGGCTGCCCCTCCACTGCCCCAGCTCCCTCCCGCCAGCCCGTGTAACACACATTGCCTCTCCGCCCTTCCTACCCTCTTCTGTGGGCCTCTTGTCTACATTTGGCTCCAGAGAGTCCATTATGCTAGTCTTCTGGTGGTTTTCTGGGTTATTTAGGCAGGTGTGGGTGGAATCTAAGTGATCAGCACAATGAGGTAAGCCCAGCGTCCTCCTACGCCACCATCTTGAGATTAGTTTTTTTATGATTTTATATTCTCTACTAATTTTAATGACAAATCAAAAAACAAGTAATATCTATGCAAAGAATAAAGGGAAAGGAACACAGGTATATTACTAAAGAAATCCAATAAAATGTGAAAGAGCGCAAGAGAATAAAGAATCAAATAAAAGCTACACAAACAACCACAAAACAAATACCAAAATGGTAATAAGTACATAACTATTAAAATTATTTTGAAGGTAAATGGACTAAAATCTCCAATCAAAAGACATAGGTAATACAGTGGATAAAAAACAAAACCCATCTATATGTTAGCTACAAGAGATTCATTTCAGCCCTAATGACACCTAAAGATTAAAAGTGAGAGGATGGAGAAACATCTATCATGCAAATGGATGCCAAAAGAAAACCAGAGTAGCAATATTTATATTTGAAAACCTAGATTTTAAACTAAAGACTGTAACAAGAAACAAAGAAAGATACTATATTGTAATAAAAGGAAAAGTCCATCAAGAGGATTTAATTTCAAATATTTATGCACCCAAAATGGAAGAACCCAAATACATAAAACAGTTAATAGCAAATATAAGGAAATTAGTTATTAATAATACAATAATAACAGGGGGATCAGGACAGGAAGATGGCAGCGTAGGAGGACGCTGGGCTCACCGCGCGTCCTGCTGATCACTTAGATTCCACCTACACCTGCCTAAATAACCCAGAAAACCGCCAGAGGATTAGCAGAACGGAGTCACCGGACCCAAGTGCAGACGAGAGGCCCAGGGAAGAGGGTAGGAAGGGCGGCGAGGCGGTGCGCTCTCCACGGACGGGCGGGAGAGAGCCGGGGCGGAGGGGCGGCTCGCCGGCCAAGCAGAGCCCCCGAGTCCGGCTTGCAAAAGCGGAGGGGCCTGACGGACTGTGTTCCGACAGCAAGCGCGACTTAGCGTCTGGGAGGTCATAAGTTAACAGCTCTGCTCAGAAAGCGGGAAGGCTGGAGGACAAAGGGAGGGTGAGCTGCGGAGCCCCCGGACGACAGAGCTCAGTTTGGCGGGGAACAAAGGCGCTCACCAGCGCCATCTCCCCCGCCCATCCCCCAGCCAAAATCCCAAAGGGAACCGGTTCCAGCCAGGGAAATTGCTCCCTCCACACAAACACCCAACTCTGTGCTTCTGCGGAGCCAAACCTCCGGCAGCGGATCTGACTCCCTCCGGCTGCAACAGGGCCCCTCCTGAAGTGGATCACCTAAGGAGAAGCGAGCTAAGCCTGCCCCCCCTGCCGCCGAGCACCTTGCCTACCCACCCCAGCTAATACGCCAGATCCCCAGCACCACAAGCCTGGCAGTGTGCAAGTAGCCCAGACGGGCCACACCACCCCACAGGGAATCCCGCCCCTAGGAGAGGGGAAGAGAAGGCACACACCAGTCTGACTGTGGCCCCAGCGGTGGGCTGGGGGCAGACATCAGGTCAGACAGCGGCCCTGCCCACCAACTCCAGTTATACACCACAGCACAGGGGAAGTGCCCTGCAGGTCCTCACCACACCAGGGACTATCCAAAATGACCAAGCGGAAGAATTCCCCTCAGAAGAATCTCCAGGAAATAACAACAGCTAATGAGCTGATCAAAAAGGATTTAAATAATATAACAGAAAGTGAATTTAGAATAATAGTCATAAAATTAATCGCTGGGCTTGAAAACAGTACACAGGACAGCAGAGAATCTCTTGCTACAGAGATCAAGGGACTAAGGAACAGTCACGAGGAGCTGAAAAACGCTTTAAAGGAAATGCAAAACAAAATGGAAACCACCACGGCTCGGATGGAAGAGGCAGAGGAGAGAATAGGTGAACTAGAAGATAAAGTTATGGAAAAAGAGGAAGCTGAGAAAAAGAGAGATAAAAAAATCCAGGAGTATGAGGGGAAAATTAGAGAACTAAGTGATACACTAAAAAGAAATAATATACGCATAATTGGTATCCCAGAGGAGGAAGAGAGAGGGAAAGGTGCTGAAGGGGTACTTGAAGAAATAATAGCTGAGAACTTCCCTGAACTGGGGAAGGAAAAAGGCATTGAAATCCAAGAGGCACAGAGAACTCCCTTCAGACGGAACTTGAATCGATCTTCTGCACAACATATCATAGTGAAACTGGCAAAATACAAGGATAAAGAGAAAATTCTGAAAGCAGCAAGGGGTAAACGTGCCCTCACATATAAAGGGAGACCTATAAGACTTGTGACTGATCTCTCTTTTGAAACTTGGCAGGCCAGAAAGAATTGGCACGAGATTTTCAGGGTGCTAGACAGCAAAAATATGCAGCCAAGAATCCTTTATCCAGCAAGTCTGTCATTTAGAATAGAAGGAGAGATAAAGGTCTTCCCAAACAAACAAAAACTGAAGGAATTTGTCACCACTAAACCAGCCCTACAAGAGATCCTAAGGGGGACCCTGTGAGACAAAGTACCAGAGATATCACTACAAGCATAAAACAGACAGACATCACAATGACTCTAAACCCGTATCTTTCTATAATAACACTGAATGTAAATGGATTAAATGCGCCAACCAAAAGATATAGGGTATCAGAATGGATAAAAAAACAAGACCCATCTATTTGCTGTCCACAAGAGACTCATTTTAGACCTGAGGACACCTTTAGATTCAGAATGAGGGGATGGAGAACTATTTATCATGCTACTGGAAGCCAAAAGAAAGCTGGAGTAGCCATACTTATATCAGACAAACTAGACTTTAAATTAAAGGCTGTAACAAGAGATGAAGAAGGACATTATATAATAGTTACAGGGTCTATCCATCAGGAAGAGCTAAAAATTATAAACGTCTATGCGCCGAATACCGGAGCCCCAAATATATAAAACAATTACTCATAAACATAAGCAACCTTCTTGATTAGAATGTGGTAATTGCAGGGGACTTTAACACCCCACTTACAGAAATGGATAGATCATCTAGACACACGGTCAATAAAGAAACAAGGGCCCTGAATGAGACATTGGATCAGATGGACTTGACAGATATATTTAGAACTCTGCATCCCAAAGCAACAGAATATACTTTCTTCTCGAGTGCACATGGAACATTCTCCAAGATAGATCATATACTGGGTCACAAAACAGCCCTTCATAAGTTTACAAGAATTGAAATTATACCATGCATACTTTCAGACCACAATGCTATGAAGCTTGAAATCAACCACAGGAAAAAGTCTGGAAAGCCTCCAAAAGCATGGAGGTTAAAGAACACCCTACTAAAGAATGAGTGGGTCAACCAGGCAATTAGAGAAGAAATTAAAAAATATATGGAAACAAACGAAAATGAAAATACAACAACCCAAACACTTTGGGACGCAGCGAAGGCAGTCCTGAGAGGAAAATACATTGCAATCCAGGCCTATCTCAAGAAACAAGAAAAATCCCAAATACAAAATCTAACAGCACACCTAAAGGAAATAGAGGCAGAACAGCAAAGGCAGCCTAAACCCAGCAGAAGAAGAGAAATAATAAAGATCAGAGCAGAAATAAACAATATAGAATCTAAAAAAACTGTAGAGCAGATCAACGAAACCAAGAGTTGGTTTTTTGAAAAAATAAACAAAATTGACAAACCTCTAGCCAGGCTTCTCAAAAAGAAAAGGGAGATGACCCAAATAGATAAAATCATGAATGAAAATGGAATGATTACAACCAATCCCTCAGAGATACAAACAATTATCAGGGAATACTATGAAAAATTATATGCCAACAAATTGGACAACCTGGAAGAAATGGACAAATTCCTGAACACCCACACTCTTTCAAAACTCAATCAGGAGGAAATAGAAAGCTTGAACAGACCCATAACCAGCGAAGAAATTGAATCAGTTATCAAAAATCTCCCAACAAATAAGAGTCCAGGACCAGATGGCTTCCCAGGGGAGTTCTACCAGACGTTTAAAGCAGAGAAAATACCTATCCTTCTCAAGCTATTCCAAGAAATAGAAAGGGAAGGAAAACTTCCAGACTCATTCTATGAAGCCAGTATTCCTTTGATTCCTAAACCAGACAGAGACCCAGTAAAAAAAGAGAACTACAGGCCAATATCCCTGATGAATATGGATGCCAAAATTCTCAATAAGATACTAGCAAATCGAATTCAACAGCATATAAAAAGAATGATTCACCATGATCAAGTGGGATTCATTCCTGGGATGCAGGGCTGGTTCAACATTCGCAAATCAATCAACGTGATACATCACATTAACAAAGAAAAAGAGAAGAACCATATGATCCTGTCAATCGATGCAGAAAAGGCCTTTGACAAAATCCAGCACCCTTTCTTAATAAAAACCCTTGAGAAAGTCGGGATAGAAGGAACATACTTAAAGATCATAAAAGCCATTTATGAAAAGCCCACAGCTAACATCATCCTCAACGGGGAAAAACTGAGAGCTTTTTCCCTGAGATCAGGAACACGACAGGGATGCCCACTCTCACCGCTGTTGTTTAACATAGTGCTGGAAGTGCTAGCATCAGCAATCAGACAACAAAAGGAAATCAAAGGCATCAAAATTGGCAAAGATGAAGTCAAGCTTTCGCTTTTTGCAGATGACATGATATTATACATGGAAAATCCGATAGACTCCACCAAAAGTCTGCTAGAACTGATACATGAATTCAGCAAAGTTGCAGGATACCAAATCAATGTACAGAAATCAGTTGCATTTTTATACACTAACAATGAAGCAACAGAAAGACAAATAAAGAAACTGATCCCATTCACAATTGCACCAAGAAGCATAAAATACCTAGGAATAAATCTAACCAAAGATGTAAAGGATCTGTATGCTGAAAACTATAGAAAGCTTATGAAGGTAATTGAAGAAGATTTAAAGAAATGGAAAGACATTCCCTGCTCATGGATTGGAAAAATAAATATTGTCAAAATGTCAATACTACCCAAAGCTATCTACACATTCAATGCAATCCCAATCAAAATTGCACCAGCATTCTTCTCGAAATTAGAACAAGCAATCCTAAAATTCATATGGAACCACAAAAGGCCCCGAATAGCCAAAGGAATTTTGAAGAAGAAGACCAAAGCAGGAGGCATCACATTCCCAGACTTTAGCCTCTACTACAAAGCTGTCATCATCAAGACAGCATGGTATTGGCACAAAAACAGACACACAGACCAATGGAATAGAATAGAAACCCCAGAACTAGACCCACAAACGTATGGCCAACTCATCTTTGACAAAGCAGGAAAGAACATCCAATGGGAAAAAGACAGCCTCTTTAACAAATGGTGCTGGGAGAACTGGACAGCAACATGCAGAAGGTTGAAACTAGACCACTTTCTCACACCATTTACAAAAATAAACTCAAAATGGATAAAGGACCTAAATGTGAGACAGGAAACCATCAGAACCTTAGAGGAGAAAGCAGGAAAAGACCTCTCTGATCTCAGCCGTAGCAATCTCTTACTCGACACATCCCCAAAGGCAAGGGAATTAAAAGCAAAAGTGAATTACTGGGACCTTATGAAGATAAAAAGCTTCTGCACAGCAAAGGAAACAATCAACAAAACTAAAAGGCAACCAACGGAATGGGAAAAGATATTTGCAAATGACATATCAGACAAAGGGCTAGTATCCAAAATCTATAAAGAGCTCACCAAACTCCACACCCGAAAAACAAATAACCCAGTGAAGAAATGGGCAGAAAACATGAATAGACACTTCTCTAAAGAAGACATCCAGATGGCCAACAGGCACATGAAAAGATGTTCAGCGTCGCTCCTCATCAGGGAAATACAAATCAAAACCACACTCAGGTATCACCTCACGCCAGTCAGAGTGGCCAAAATGAACAAATCGGGAGACTATAGATGCTGGAGAGGATGTGGAGAAACGGGAACCCTCTTGCACTGTTGGTGGGAATGCAAATTGGTGCAGCTGCTCTGGAAAGCAGTGTGGAGGTTCCTCAGAAAATTAAAAATAGACCTACCCTATGACCCAGCAATAGCACTGCTAGGAATTTATCCAAGCGATACAGGAGTACTGATGCATAGGGGCACTTGTACCCCAATGTTCATAGCAGCACTCTCAACATAGCCAAATTATGGAAAGAGCCTAAATGTCCATCAACTGATGAAAGGATAAAGAAATTTTGGTATATATACACAATGGAATACTACGTGGCAATGAGAAAAAATGAAATATGGCCTTTTGTAGCAACGTGGATGGAACTGGAGAGTGTAATGCTAAGTGAAATAAGCCATACAGAGAAAGACAGATACCATATGGTTTCACTCTTATGTGGATCCTGAGAAACTTAACAGGAACCCATGGGAGAGGGGAAGGAAAAAAAAAAAAAGAGGTTATAGTGGGAGAGAGCCAAAGCATAAGAGACTGTTAAAAACTGAGAACAAACTGAGGGTTGATGGGGGGTGGGAGGGAGAGGAGGGTGGGTGATGGGTATTGAGGAGGGCACCTTTTGGGATGAGCACTGGCTGTTGTATGGAAACCAATTTGACAATAAATTTCATATATATATAAAAAAAATAATAACAGGGTACTTTTACACCCCATTTACATCAATGGACATATCATCCAAATAGAAAATCAACATAAAAGCAGTTGCATTGAATGAAACACTGGACCACATGGATGCAACACATATATTCAGAACATTCCATCCTGAAAAAAACAAAACAAAACAGAATGCACATTCTTTTTGTGTGTACATGGAACATTCTGCAGAATAAACCATGTATTAGGCTACAATACAAGCCCCATCAATTCAAAAGGTTTGAACTAATATGATGCATAATTTCTGACCACAATACTATGAAACTAGAAATCAACCACAGGAAAAAAAAAAGAATCTGGAAAAAGCACAAATACAAGGGGGTTCAAGAACATGCTCCTATGCAGTGAATGGGCCAAACAAGAAATCCAAGAAAAAATTTAAAAATGACTTAGAAACAAATTAAAATTTCCAAAATATTTGGGATGAAGAAAAAATAGTTTTAATAGGGAAGTTCATAGCAATACAGACCTACTTCAAAAAGCAAGAAAAATCTTTATAAACAACCTAACTTCACACCTTAAAGTAGTTAGAAAAAGAAAAATAACAAACAAAACTCCAAAACTGGAGATGGAAGGAAATAATACTGATCAGAGCAGAAGTAAATGGTATATAGACTAAAAAAACAAACAAAAACAGTAGAACAGATCAGTGACAAGAAGATCATATTCTTTGAAAAGATTAAGAAAATTGATAAAACTCACACCAGACTTGAAAGAAGAAAAAGAAAGAAAGAAAGAAAGAAAGAAAGAAAGAAAGAAAGAAAAGGGTCAGGACTCAAATATACCAAATCACAAATGAAAGAAGGGAAATAGCAACAGACACCACTGAAAGAAAAACAATTTAAGACAATATTATGAAAGACTACATACCAAAAAATTGGGCAACCTGGAAAACTGAATATATTTCTAGAAACAATCTACCAAAAGTGAAACAGGAAAAATAGAAAAATTTAACAAACTGAATATCAAAAAACGAATTGAATCAGTAATCAAGAAACCCCCACAAACAAAAGTCCAAGTCCAGACAGCTTCACAGGCAATTCTACCAAACATTTCAAGAAGAGTTAATACCTATACTTCGCAAATAATTCCAAACAATAGAAAAGGATGAAAAACTTCCAAGTTCATTCTAT
Source organism: Lynx rufus (assembly GCF_022079265.1). Taxonomy (NCBI): domain Eukaryota; kingdom Metazoa; phylum Chordata; class Mammalia; order Carnivora; family Felidae; genus Lynx; species Lynx rufus. The sequence goes on along the minus strand of NW_025814828.1, from coordinate 49,845,341 downwards.
GAGGCCAGAATTAGCCTGATACCAAAACAAGATAAAGACGCCACAATTAAAGAAAACTATAGATCAATATCTGTATTGAACACAAATGTAAAAATTCCTTAACAAAATGTTAGCAAACCAAATCCATTAATACATTAACCCAATACATTAAATAATCATTCACCACAATCAAGTGGGATTTATTCTCAGGATGCAAGAATTTTCCACTATTTGCAAATCAATGTGGTACATCCCATCAGTAAGAGAGAGATTAAAAAGTGTATCATCATTTCAGTAAATGCAGAAAAAAAAAGCATTTGGCGAAAGTCACCATCCATTCATAATAAAAAATCCTCAGCAAAGCAGGTCTAGAGGGAATATATCTCAACAAATAAAAGCCTTATATGAAAAGAAAAAAAACAAAAACAAAAACATAAGGAACATTATACTTGACAAAAAAGAGCTTTCCCCTAAGGTCAGCAACAAGATAAGGATTTCTGCTGTCACCATATTTATTAGCATAGTACTGGTAGTCCTAACCAAAGCAATAAGACAACAAAAATAAAAAAAAAAAGCATCCACATTTTTACAGAAGAACTAAAACCCACACTATTTGTAGATAACATGATATTATTCATAGAAAACCCTAAAGACTCCTCCAAAAAATTACTAGAACTGATATGTGAATTCAGTATAGTCATAGGATACAAAACTTATGTAAAGAAATCTGTTGCATTTCTATAAACTAATCATGAAGCAGAAAGAAAATAAAGACAAAAATCATATTATAATTGCACCAAAAAGAGTAAAATATCTAGAAATAAACTTAATCAAGGAAGTGAAATACCTATACTTCAAAAGCCATAAAATTCTGATGGAAGAAATTGAAGCTACCACAAACAAATGGAAAATTTTTTCATGCTAATACATTATAAGATCCAATATTGTCAAAAATTCCAAATTGCCCCAAGCAATATACACATTTAATGCAATCCTTATTAAAATACCAATAGCATGTTTCACATAACTATAATAAGTAATCCTAACGTTTATGTGGCACCATAAATGACCATGAATAGCAAAAGAATTCTTGACAAAGAAAAAAAAATTGGAGGTATCACTATTCTAGACTTAAACTTATATTATAAAGCTGTAGTAATCAAAACAGTATGGTAGTAACACAGAAATAGACACATAAATCAATGGAACAGAACCGAATACCTAGAAATGGACCCACAATTATATGGTCAATATTCTTCAACAAAGCAGGAGAGACTATCCAATAAGAAACTAGCTGTCTCTTGAAGAAATGATGTTGGGAAAACTGGACAAGTATATGCAAAGGAATGTAACTGTACCATTCTCTTTCTCCATGGGAGACCTGAAACCATAAAAATCCAAGAAAGTACAGTCAGTAGTTTCTGTCACATCAACAGTAACATAAACTTTCTACGTATGTCTCCTGAGGCAAGGGAAACAAAAACAAACTTTTGAGACTACATCAAAATAAAAAGCTTCTGCACAACAAAGGAAACAATCAACAACACTAAAAGCTAACCTACTAAATGAGAGAACATATTTGCAAATGACATATCCTTTAAAGGATAGTATCCAAAATATTTTTTTCAATGATACAACACCTAGAGGGACCAATATGGCAGAGCAGCATGGAATTTTTTTTGCATCTCTCCTCCCTGAAATGGAGCTAGATCAACACCAAACTATCTTGCACACCTAGAAAACTGATTTGAGGATTAACACAATATGCACAACTTGAGCCACAGAACTTGGCATATATGCAGTGCAGAGAGGTGAACTGGGGGGGCAGAGTAGCCCCGGAGGGTAGGAAGCTGTTTTTGCTTGTGGAAAGAGGACAGGGATGGGGGGAGAGTACAAGAAAAGCACTCCCCCTGAAAAGTAACTGGAGAGAAACAAAGAGTGGACTGAAAAAAAAGGGAGAAAGAAGAAAGGGACTGTACAAAAAAGAAAGGAGAAAAGAGAGGGTTTAAATTCTATGAAGACTCTATAAATAGGGGATCACAGAGTCTGAAGCTCTGCAACCCCATACCTAGTGGAGCTCTGATGGGAAGGGCAAATCCCCAAGAGTGGACATCAAGATCAGAGGGGTCTTCAGGCCACGTGGGAATATGTGGTTCCCTTGCTGGAGGATACTTGGTAGAGGCTGTGTGGCCTCCCCATAGGCAAAGGTCTCAGTGGACTCTGGAGACTAGCCATATTCGCTGCTGTTGGAACAAGGATGTTAAGAGTGAAGCCTGGCGCCAGATGTGTGTTGTGATTAACCATAATCCCTGAAATGCTACTGCTACACGATGGAACAGTTTTTCTGGGGCAGGCTGGCACCCAGCCACAGTCTCTGGGAATTTGTAGAAACATGGTCCTGTGAACATTCTTCGGGGGAGGCCAGCACCTGGTCATTGTTTAGCCAGACCCTCCTCCAGAGGGTCTGAGGGGGTGAAAGCTGCAGGGCCCTCAAAAGTGAGGGGTTTGGAAACAGCCCCATCTGAGATAAAACTTGGGAGAGAGGTGTCTCCTGGCAGGCTGATGGCTTGGTCATGGACAGAGTAGAAGCAGGGAGAGTATGGAAGCCACAGACAAAGGAGGGGTGCTTGATTGCCAGTTGGCAAGACTAAAGTCCTGATACTAAAGATTGGGTAGCTGAGTAATACCATTGCCACCCCTCCCACACATGTGCATACACACCTAAAAGGGCCACAAATATCCACCCCAGGAAACGAAGCAGTGCCATCTAATGTAGACAGAGCTGTTACACCAAGTCCTGCCCAACTGCACCAAAAGCACTCTACAGGATCACCACAAGTCTCTCTGCTGGCTTAGTTTATTGACTACACAGTGCTTCAAAGTTTGACTTCTAGGGGAAACTGGATGTAATTTCAATCGTATTTAATTATTTTTGCTGGTCCATCTATTCAATTTTTCTTTCTTTTCTTTTTTTCTTTTCTTTTCTTATTATTGAATACAGAAAGAGAAAAAAATTATTTTCTAATTATATAAAAAAATTTCTTTAATTTTTACTATAATTTTTAATTTTTTGAAGTTTTTAAAAATTCTATTTTACTTTCATCATTTCATTTTATTCTGTTATTGTATTCTTTTTTTTCTAATTTTCATACATTCTCCACTTTTTTCTTTTCTTTCCAGTTTTTCTCTATTCTATCAAGCTTCTTTCAACAATCAGACCAAAACACATCCTTTATTTGATTTTTTTGTGAGTTGTTTTTAATTTTAAATTTTTTAATTAATTCTTTTTTGTCTTTCAAAATGACAAAACTAAGGGATTCACCCCAAAAGAAAGAACAGCAAGAAATGCCAGCCAGGGACATAATCAACACAGATACAAGCAAGATGTCTGAACCAGAATTTAGAATCACAATAATAAGAATACTAGCTGGGGTTAAAAAAAGGCATAGAATCCCATTCTACAGAGATAAAGTAAAATCTAGTCAGGACAAAATTAATAATGCTATAACTGAGATTCAATCTTGAGTGGATGGCATTGTGGCAAGGATGGATGAAGCAGAGCAGTGAACCAGCAATACAGAGGACAAACTTATGGAGAATAATGAAGCAGAAAACAAGAGGTAAACTAAGGCAAAGAAAAGGATAATATAAGAATTAGAGAACTCAGTGACTCATTAAAAGGGGATAGCATCTGAATCATAGAGGTCGAGAAGATGAAGAGAGAGAAAAAGGGGTAGAAGGGTTATGGGAACAAATCATAGTTGAAAACTTTCCTAACCTGGGGAAAGACACAGACATAAAAATCCATGAAACACAGAGAGCTCCCATTAGATCCAACAAAAATCAACCATCAACAAGGCATTTCATAGTCAAATTCACAAAATACTCAGGCCAGGAATGAATCATAAAAACAGCATGGGAAAAAAGTCCTTAACCTACAAGAGAAGACAGATCAGGTTCACAGCAGACCTAGCCACTGAAATTGGCAGGCCAGAAAGGAGTGGCAGGATATATTCAACGTGCTGAAACAGAAAAATGTGAAGCCCCAAATTCTTTATCCAGCAAGGCTAACATTCAAAATAGAATGAGAGATTAAGTTTCCCAGAAAAGCAAGAACTAAAGGACTTAGTGACCACTAAACCAGCCCTGCAAGAAATTTTATGGGGTAATCTCTGAGGGGAGAAACTATGAAAAAAAAAAAAAGAAAACAAAAGCAACATAGAAAGGACCAGAGAACACAACCACAAACTCCAACTCTACAGGCAATATAATGGAAATAAATTCATATCTTTCAGTACTCATTCTAAATGTCAATGGACTAAACACTCCAATCAAAAAACATAGGATAGCATAATGGATAAGAAAACAAGATCCATCTCTTGAGAAACTTAACAGAAGACCATGGGGGAAGGGAAAGGTAAAATTATTTACAAACACAGAGGGAGAGGTCAAACCATAAGAGAGTCTTAAATACAGAGAACAAACTGAGGGTGGATGGAGTGGGGGAGAATGGGTGATGGTCATTTAAGAGAGCACTTGTTGGGATGAGCACTGGGTCTTGTATGTAAGTGATGAACCACCGAAATCTACCCCAGAAACCAAGAGCACACTTTACACACTGTATGTTAGACAATTTGGCAATAAATTATATTTAAAAAGTATAATATTTTTGAAAGTGGAAAAAAAGAAGATGCAGCAATACTCTTCTGAATAGCTCACCAAGCTGATATGGGGATCTTATCACATGGAGTTGGTGAACGTTCTTTGAAAACGCTTTAAAAAATAAACCCCAAATAAGTAAAACCAAAACCATACATAGAAGGTACTATTGCCTGTGAAATATCACCTTCCTTCTTTTTTTTTAAATTTTTAAATGTTTATTTATTTTTGAGACAGAGAGAGACAGAGCATGAACGGGGAGGGTCAGAGAGAGAGGGAAACACAGAATCCGAAGCAGACTCCAAGCTCTGAGCACAGGCTCTGAGCCTCAGCACAGAGCCCGATGCGGGGCTCGAACTCACGGGTGGTGAGATCATGACCTGAGCCAAAGTCGGGTGCTCAACCAACTGAGCCACCCAGGCGCCCCATCACCTTCCTTCTTACCATAATTCTTCTGGAGAGGATTAGGAATGAGGGTAGCATCCATTGCTACAACATTTGCATTTCATAAAGGGCTATCTATTAGTTCAGGGGGAAAAGAATCAGGGGAAGGGCTAACTTGCATTTGATCCTGTCAGGGGTAAGGTCCCTTGTAGAGAGCAAAATGGAGTCACTCACGTCAAGCAGTAACGCATGTCAAGCAGTGACCTAATCAGACAAGGGTGTTACAGCTATGACCAGATATCACCAAATCCAGCACAGGCTGATGACACCCAGAACTGATAACCAACAGAACCAAAGAAGACCTGCAAAGGCCCATGATTGGAACTGTCAGACTCTCTGGAAGCTGACCCTTTCACGTCTGACCACATCAAAAAGACAACTGCCCTTGCAGGCTCTGCCTGACTGATCTCTGAATATAACCAATCCTTCACTGCATGAACATGATAAGCAGTAAGCACTGAGAGAGCTGGCCCGGACCCAACAGAATCTTCATCTCAGCTGTGTGCTCAGACTGACTTTGCTTTGGCTTTGTTAACTTCTTACCCTTTATTGTATGTTGCTTGATGTGTGACATGGTATTGTGCTTCACATGGTATTTGTGTGATATGTATGAAGCCAAGTTCAATGTGTAATGAAATGTCATTGAATTTGTAATCCTGAACCTGCTTGACAATTGTGTTAATCTTGCTTTATGATCAAGTAACGCTGACATTGTGGAAAGACACAGCTCATGTGTGAGCCTTCATAGCATGTTGGAGACACTCGTTGACCCCCTGACCTCGGGATAGACCCCCTGAACTTAAGATTCTCTTAGAAGCTTCTGATTGTCAGTTTCATTTTATAGAAACTAATGAATTGCTGGAACAGGAAAAGAAGTATTTAAGGACAATTGTGCTTAAACAATTAATTAGAAAATTCTGGACAGTTATCTGAGCTTCATTATAATATTAATACCCTCTCTGCATATCCATCCCAAACTCTAATAAAAAGACCCTGCTTATGAGATTTGAAAATCCTTCCCCATGATCTCCATGCTGCAAATAAAGAGAAACTTGTGAGGGAATAAGGAGGAGGAAGTGGAGGAGGAGGAGGAGGAGGAGGAGGAGGAGAAGAAGAAAGAAAACAAGATCCATCTATATGCTGTTTCCAAGACCCATTTCAGACCTTAAGTCACCTTCAGATTGTAAGTAAGGGTACGAAGATCCATCTATCAGGCTAATAGTCGCCAAAAGAAAGCCAGAGTAGCCATACTTATATCAGACAATCTAAATTTTAACATAACGACTGTAACAAGAGATGAAGAAGGGCATTATATCATAATTAAGGGGTCTATCTACCAAGAAGATCTAACAATTGTAAACATTTATGCTCCAAACGTGAAACACCCAAATATATAAATCAGTTAATCACAAACATAAAGTAACTTATTGATAATAATACCATAATAGTAAGGGATGTAAAGCCCCCACTTACAGCAATGGACAGATCATCTAAACATAAAACAAGGAAACACTGGCTTTGAATGATACACTGGAGTGGATGGACTTAATACAAATATTCACAATATTTCATCCTAAGGCAGTAGAATAAACATTATTCCTGAGTGTACATGGAATATTCTCAAGAACAGATGACATACTGGGACACAAATAAGCCCTCAAAATGTACAAAAAGATCAGGATCATACCATGCATATGTTCATACTATGATACTATGAAACTCGAAATCAAACACAAGAAAAAAAATTGGAAGGACAACAAATACTTGGAGACTAAAGAACATCCTACTAAAGAATGAATGGGCTAACCAAGAAGTTAAAGGAAATTAAAAAGTATGGGAAGCCTTCACTCATATTAGGACTTTAAGAGACAAAACAGATGAACATGAGGGAAAGGAAACAAAAACAATATAAAAACAAGGAGGGGACAAAACAAAAGAGACTCATAAATATGGAGAACAAACAGGGTTGCTAGAGGAGTTGTGGGAGTAGGGGTGGGCTAAATGGGTAAGGGACATTAAGAAATTTACTCCTGAAATCATTGTTCCACTATATACTAACTAATTCGGATGTAAATCTTAAAAAATAAAAAAAATAAAGTTAAATTATAAAAAAAATACCAGCAAGGAAACAAACAAACAAACAAAAAGTACAGGAAGCCAATGAAAATGAAAACACCACAGCCCAAAACCTCTGGGATGCAGCAAAGGCTGCCATAAGAAGGAAGTATATAGCAATGCAGGCCTTCTTAAAGAAGGAAGTAAGGTCTCAGATACACAACCCAATCTTACACCATAAAGAACTGGAAAAAGAACAGGAAATAAATCCTCAAACCAACAGAAAATGGGAAATAATAAAGATTAGAGCAGACTCAATGTTATCAAACCAAAAACAAACATACAAACAAAAACAAACAAACAAAAAACAGTAGAACAGATCAATGAAACCAGGAGTTGGTTCTTTGAAAGAATTAACCAAATTGATAACCCCCCTAGCAATAATATGCCAATAAAATGGGCAATTTGGAAGGTATGGACAAATTCTTAGAAACATATAAACTGCCAAAACTGAAACAAGAAGAAATAGAAAGTTTGTACAGACCCATAACCAGTAAAGAAGTAGAATTAGTCATAAAAAAAAAACTCCCAAAACACAAGAGTCCAGGACTGGATGGCTTTCCAGGGGAATTCTACCAAACATTTAAAGAATAATTAACACCTATTCTTTTGAAGCCCTTACAAAAAAATAGAAATGGAAGGAAAATTTCCAAACTCATACTATGAAGCCAGCATTACCTTGATTCCAAAATCAGACAAGGATCCCACTAAAAAGGAGAACAGACTAATTTCCCTAATGAACATGGATGTAAAAATCCTCAATAAGATACTAGCCAACTGGATCCAACAATACTTAAAAATATTATTCACCACGACCAAGTGGGTTGTATACTTGGGATGCAGGGCTGGTTCAATATCCACAAAACAATCAATGTGATATATCACATCAATAAAAGAAAGCACAAGAATCACATGATTCTCTCAATAGATGCTGAAAAAACATTTTACAAAATACAGCAACTTTTCTTGATAAAAACGCTCAAGAAAGTAGGGATATAAGGATCATACCTGAAGATCATAAAAGCCATATATGAAAGACCTACCACTAATATCATCCTTAATGGGGAAAAACTGAGAGCTTCCCCCTAAGTTCAGGAACACGACAGATATGTCCACTCTCGCCACTTATTCAACCTAGTATTCGAAGTCCTAGCTTCAGCAATCAAACACAAAGGAATAAAAGGTATCCAAATCGGCAAGGAGTAATCAAACTTTCACACTTTGCAGATGACATGATACTCTATATGGAAAACCCATAAGATTCCACCAAAAAACTGCTAGACTTGATCCATGAATTCAGCAAAGTTGCAGGATATAAAATCAATGCACAGAAATCGGTTGCATTCCTATACACCAACAATGAAACAACAGAAAGAGAAATCAGGGAATCGATCCCATTTACAATCGCATGAAAAACAGTAAAATACCTAGGACTAAACCTAACCAAAGAGGTGAAAAATCTATATGCTGAAAACTATAGAAAGCTTATGAAAGAAACTGAAGAAGACACAAAAAAATTGAAAAATATTCTATGCTCATGGATTATAAAATCAAATATTGTTAAAATGTCGATACTACCCAAAGCAGTCTACGTATTCAATGCAATCCCTATCAAAATAACACCAGCATTCTTCACAGATCTAGAACAAACAATCCTAAAATTTGTGTGGGACCAGAACAAAAACTCTAACAGCCAACGCAATCCTGAAAAAGAAAACCAAAGCTGGAGGCATCACAATCCCGGACTTCAAGCTGTATCACACAACTGTAATCATCAAGACAGTATGGTACTGGCACAAAAACTAACTCCGATCAATGGAACAGAATAGAGAACCCAGAAATGAACCCACAAACATGGTGACCTAATCTTTGACAAAGCAGGAAAGAATATATCCAATGTAATAAAGACACCCTCTTCAGCAAGTGGTGCTGGGAAAACTGGAAAGCGACATGGAGAAGAATGAACTTGAACCACTTTCTTACACCATACACAAAAATAAAATCAAAATGGAGGAAAGACCTAAATGTAAAACAGGAAGCCATCAAAATCCTTGAGGAGAAAGCAGGCAAAAACCTCTTTGGTCTTGGCCGCAGCAACTTCTTACTCAACACATCTCCAAAGGCAAAGGAATTAAAAGGAAAAAATGAACTATTGAAATCTCAACAAAATAAAAATTTCTGCATAGTGAAGGAAACAATCAGCAGAACTAAGGGGCAACTGATGGAATGGGAGAAGATATTTGCAAAAGACATATCAGATAAAGGGTTAGTATCCAAAATCTATAAAGAACTTATGAAACTCAACACCCAAAAACCAAATAATCCAGTGAAGAAATGGGCAAAAGACATGAATAGACACTTCTCGAAAGAAGACATCCAGATGACCAACTGACACATAAATAAATGCTCCACATCACTCATCATCAGGGAAAATCAAACCAAAACCATAATGAGATACCACCTTACCCCTGTCAGAATGGCTAACATTAACAACTCAGGCAACAACAGATGTTGGCAGGGATGCCGAGAAAGAGGATCTCTTTTGCACTGCTGGTGGGAATGCAAACTGGTGCAGCCACTCTGGAAAACAGTATGGAGGTTCCTCAAAAAATTAAAAATAGGACTACCTGACGACCCAGCAATTGCACTACTAGGTATTTATCCAAGAGATACAGGTGTGCTGTTTCCAAGCAACAAAAGCACCGCAATGTTTATAGCAGCACTATCACTAATAGCTAAAGTATGGAAAGAGCCCAAATGTCCATCAATAGACAAATGGATAAAATAGATGATACATAAATAAAATACATATATATATACATATATATACATATACATACATATATATGTATATACATATATATGTACATATATATCTGTAAAATACATATATATATATATATATATATACACAATGGAGTATTACTCAACAATCAAAAAGAATGAAATCTTGCCATTTGCAACTCAACTATGTGGATGGAACTAGAGGGTATTATGCTAAGAGAAATTAACCAGTCAGAGAAAGACAAATATCATATGACTTCAACTCATATGAGAACTTTAAGATACAAAACAGATGAACATAAGGAAAGGTAAGCAAAAGTAATATAAAAACAGGGAGGGGGACAAAGACATGAGACCCTTAAATATGGATAACAAACTGTTACTGGAGGGGATGTTGGGAGGATGGGCCAAATGGGTAAGGGGCATTAAGGAATCTACTCCTGAAATAATTTTGCACTATATGTTAACTAACTTGGATGTAAATTTAAAAAATTAATTAATTAAAATATTAAAAAAAGATAACACCACAAAGGTCCAATCAGACAAATTCAGACTGTGAGACATCCTATAATTTACTTAGTTTCTTTAACAAATCAATTGTACCAAAATTTAAAAAGGAGGAGTAATTGTTTCAGAATTTATTTAGTTTCTTCACCAAATCTATTGTACCAAAAAAAAAAAAAAAAAAAAGAGGATAAATTGTTTCAGATTCAATGAGAATTAGCAAGTAAATGCAATGGATAGACCTTGAATCTGGACTTAACTAAGCCAATGTAAAAGAAGTCATTTTTGAGACAATGAGGGAAAATTGAACCTGGAATCTGTGGATGTGTTAATACCTGAAGGGTGATTATGGAATTGTTGTTATTTCGTTATGCGTTTTTAAAATTTTTTTTTTCAACGTTTATTTTTGGGACAGAGAGAGACAGCGCATGAACGGGGGAGGGGCAGAGAGAGAGGGAGACACAGAATCGGAAACAGGCTCCAGGCTCTGAGCCATCAGCCCAGAGCCTGACGCGGAGCTCGAACTCACGGACCGCGAGATCGTGACCTGGCTGAAGTCGGACGCTTAACCAACTGCGCCACCCAGGCGCCCGTCGTTATGCGTTTTTAAATTCTCCTCTGTTACAGCTACATACTAAGGTCTCTACAAAGGCAGTGATGTAATATATGGGATTTGCTATAAAATCCTGCAACTAAAGTGGTAAGAATGATAGGCTAAATAGTGAAATAAAGCTGGGTGATGGGAAAAAGAGAGAAAAAAAAAAAAAAAACCAATACAGGCCTATCTCAAAAAAAAAAAAAAAACCAAGAAAAATTTTAAATAATTAATCTCATCTTACACCCAAGAAAGCTAAAAAAAAAAAAAAAAAGAACTAAGTGCAAAGCTATAGAAAATAACAAATTTAGAAAAGAAGTAAACGAAGACTAAAAATGAAAGATCAATGAAGCCAAGACTACTTCTTTGAATATATAAACAAAATTGATGAACTTTTAGCCATGCTCATCAAAAGAAAGAGAATTCAAATAAATCATTTAAGAATTAAAAGAGAAATAAAAACGTGGGTGAAATACAAAGGGTTATGAGAAACTACTATGAAAAATTATATGCCTACAAATTAACATAGAAGAAATGAATAAATTCCTAGAAACATATAATCTTCCAAAAGTGAATAAGAGAAAAACAGAAAATCTGAGCAGACCAATTGTTAGTAATGAAATTGAATCAGTAATCAAAACAATACCAACAAATAAAAAGTCCAGGACCAGTTGGCTTCACAGGTGAATTCTACCAAACATTTAACGAGTTAACACCTATCGTTCTCAACCTTTTCCAAAAATTTGAAGAGGAAGATATACTTCTAAATTCATTCTATAAGTCCAGCATGTTTATACAAAACAAGACAAAGATCCTATAAAACAATAATAGAGGCCAATATCACTGGTGAACATAGATAAAAAAATCTTCAATACAATATTAGTAAAACAAATTCAAAAATATATAAATAAAACCATCCACCAAGATTAAGTGGGATATATTCTGGGAATGCAAGTGTGGTTTCATAATTGCAAATTAATCATTGTGATACATCACACTAACAGGAATAAGGATAAAAACCCACTTCTCATCTCAATAGATGCAGAAAAAGCTTTTGACAAAATTCAACATCAGTTCATGATAGAAACTCTCAACAAAGTCGGTTTAGAGGGAACATATCTCAACATAATAAAAAAATATGTCAGAAACCCACACCTAACATCACAATCAATGGTGAAAAACTGAACTCTTTCCTCTAATTTAAAAAAAAAAAGTTAAGAATGTCTCCTCTTACCACTTTTATTCAACATAATAGTTGAAGTCCTAGCTGCAACAATCAGACAAGAACAATAAATAAAAGCCATGCAAATTGGTAAGGAAGAAGTAAAATCGTCACTATTTGCAAATTACATGGTACCATGTATAAAAAAAGGCTTCACAAAAATATATAAAGATTTCACCAAAAATGATTAGAACTAAGTACATTCAGTAAAGTTGCAGGACACAAAATACACAGAAATCTTTTGGGTTTCAATACACCAATAGCAAAGTAGCAGAAAGAAATTAAGATAACAATCTTATTTATAATTGCACCAAAAGAATAAAACATTTAGGAACAAATTTAACCAAGGAGGTTAAAGACCAATATTCTGAAACACATACAGAATTGATGAAAGATATAGAAGATGCATTAAAAAATGGAAAGAATTATAATGTTAATTGATTTCAGAATTAATATTATTAAAATGTTCATAGTACCCATAGCTATCGACAGATTCAATGCAATCCCTATCAAAATGCCAACAATATTTGTCACTGAACTAGAAGAAACAAACCTAAAACTTATGGAACCAGAAAACACTAAATAGCCAAAGCAATCTTGAGAAAGGACAAAGATAAAGGTATCACAAACACTGATTTCCAGATAGATAGACCAAGATGCCTTTCTTTCTTTTTTTTTTTTAGATTTTATATTTTTGTTTATTTATGTATTTATGTATTTATTTATTGAGAAAGAGAGAGAGAACATGAGCAGGTGAGGGGCAGACAGAAGGAGACACAGAACCTGAAGCAGGCTCCTGGCTCCAAGCTCTCAGCACAGAGCCCAAAGTGGGACTCGAATTCACAAACTGTGAGATCATGACCTGAGCCAAAGTCAGACTTTTAACCGACTGAGCCACCCAGATGCCCCAAGATGCTTTTCAAATAGCAGCTGGCTCTCCTAACTGTGGGATTCAGATATGTGTTTCCTCTAATGTCCATACACAGAATTCTCTAAAAAGTATGGTTTTTATAGAAATAAACAACTTCTATTATATGCTACTTTGAGGTTTTCTGTTTTATTTGGTTTCCAGATGGGGTAAAATTAAGATCAACATCCCAGAGCAAATATCTGACTGACAAGAAATACCAATGCAGAATAAGATGTACAAACAGAATTAGATCAAGAAATTTAAAAAATTATTTTAAACAAAAATGTTCAGACTAATTTTTCATATACTTCCTAAGGTTAACTGCCAATATTTTTCCTTCATGGAAGGAAAGAACAATCTCATTATGATTGCTTCTACTTACATTTGTGCATTATGAAAATTTACAATGTTATAACTTTTGTCATTATTTTCAAAATTTCAAATAATTTTTTTAAATATCATATTGTCAAATTGGTTTCCATACAACACCCAGCGCTCATCCCAAAAGGTGCCCTCCTCAATCCCCATCACCCACCCTCCCCTCCCTCCCATCCCCCATCTCCCCTCAGTTTGTTCTCAGTTTTTAAGAGTCTCTTATGCTTTGGCTCTATCCCTCTCTAACCTCTTTTTGTTTTTCCTTCCCCTCCCCCATGGACTTCTGTTAAGTTTCTCAGGATCCACATAAGAGTGAAACCATATGGTATCTGTCTTTCTCTGTATGACTTATTTCACTTAGCATAACACTCTCCAGTTCCATCCACGTTGCTACAAAAGGCCATATTTCATTCTTTCTCATTGCCACGTAGTATTCTATTGTGTATATGAACCCCAATTTCTTTATCCATTCATCAGTTGATGGACATTTAGGCTCTTTCCACAATTTGGCTATTGTTGAGAGTGCTGCTATAAACATTGGGGTACAAGTGCCCCTATGCATCAGCACTCCTGTATCCCTTGGGTAAATTCCTAGCAGTGCTATTGCTGGGTCATAGGGTAGGACTTCAAATAAAATTTTTAAATAGAAAGTGACTTATATCAGGAAAAATTGAAGCAGTCTTTGAGATATGATACACTATTAGTCATTCCTAGGCATAAATGGCATTTATGATGTGGCTAGAAATATAAACAAATTCTGTTTTTTTTTTTCAAGGATGGTTTGTCTTTGCAAGACAATTTTCTCATTATTTTCTTGGGCAGATTTTCTTCAGGACAGTCTAAAAACAGAATCTATTTTATTTATCAAAGAAGAGTATTCTGTTCATCCAAATTTTCAGTTCCAGAAGTCTGCTGGAATATTATCAAAACCATTCCATTTTTTTCAATAATAAAGATTGTATTATTTTTGTAACTTCTTGCACCTATTATATATATATGTATATATGTATATATATGTATATATGTATATATATATTATATATATGTATATATATATATATGTATATATATATCATTGATGTATATATGTATACATCGTATATATACATGATGTATATACATATATATACATGATGTATATATGTATATATGTGTATATATATGTATATGTGTACATATATGTATATATGTATTATATATGTGTATATATGTATATATATACATATATATGTATTATATATGTGTATATATGTATATATATACATATATATGTATTATTTATATATATACATATGTATATGTACATATATATATACATATATATATATAATTTTAGGGGCAACTGGTTGGCTCAGTTGGTAGGGCATGTGACTCTTGATCTTGGTGTTGTGAGTTTACGACCCACCTTGGGTATAGAGTTTACTTAAATAAATAAACTCCTGAAAAAAGTTAAAAATTAATTTTTTACAAAAATGGGCAAAATAGTATGTTAACAGACACTTCACCTAAAAAAAGATATGTAGATGGAAAATGAGCAAATGAAAATATGTTCATTAGTCACTAGGGGAATTAAACTAAAACAATAATCATATACTATTAAACATATATTGAAATGGCTAACATCAAAACAAAAAAAGACAATATATACCAATTGTTATAATTGTTATAATACCAATTGTTTATCAGGAAGAAAAAGAACTGAAACTCTCATTCATTACAGGTTGACAGAAAATAGTACAATCATTATGTAAAACATGTAAAACTCATGTTTAGTCAAACACATGTACAAAAATGTCTATAAAATTTATAATAGCTCCAAACTGAAAGCAACCTAGATATCTTTAATAGGTGAATAGTTAAACTGTGGCATACCCATATCATAAAATATTTCTCTGCAATAAAAAATAATGGGCCATTGATATACACAAAAAAAATTTGAATAAATCTTAAAGGTTTTGTGTTGGCCAAAGTGTGAGGGGGAGAATACCTAAAAAGATCATAAATGAGATAATTCATAGCAGGATGATTTCACTTATTTGACATTCTTGAAAAGAATGGTCAGTATTAAGGTTGATGTGGACATGATTAGAAAAGGCCAGCATGAGGAAGATATTTGGATATAATGGAATTGTTCTGCATTCTGATTGTGGTGGGGGATTTATACAACTATGCATATGTAAAGGCACAAAGAACTGTATAATAGAAAATTCAATTTTATTTATGTAAATAAAGTATAAAAATGCAAAAAAGAAGATATAAAAGAACTATATGTGAAAAAAATGTACAGTGTTGCTGAAATGAAAGAAAACTAAATAAATTGAAAAATATACCACATTTGTGAATTGAAACACTCAAGGTTGCTGTCCTGAAATTGATCTATAACAGCATTGCAATCCTTATGAAGTTTCTAACAGGTTTTTAAATTAATAGCAATTGACAAATTTATTCTAAAATTTATGTAAACCAAGAACCCAAACAAGACACAATAATCCCAAAAATGAAAAACAGAGTTACAGAAATAGCACTATTTGATTTTAAGAGTTAGTATAAAGGTGTATTAATCAAAACAGTAAGAGATTTGCATATAGGTATGCAAATAGATTGATACAAGAGAATAGAACATTTAGTAATATGCCCATACATGTAGACACTAAGTTATCAACAAAACTAACAAAGAAGCTCAATAGACAAAAACAAATTATTTTTAAAAATGGTGGTGTAGGAAATTGATATATATATGAGAGAATATGAACTTTGATCTCTACATCACACAAAAAATTAATTTGAAATTTATCACAAACCTGCATATAATAGTTTACAGAGGAAAATGTGGGAGAATATATATATGGCATTGGGGTAACAAAGGCTTTTTAGGATATAACAGTCACTAATGGTCAAAGAAAAAGTATAATAAATTGTACTTCATCAAAATGTAAAAATTATTGTCAACACAAGTCAGTGTTAAGAAACTATAAAAGAAGTAACACCAACAAGATGACAGATTAGGAGCCCCAAATGCTTTTCCCCCTGACAAAACAACAAAACAATAAACAACTACAAACTAATAAAGATAGCTTTTGAAAAGCCCTGGACCACAACAAAAATGCGGTAGAAATACTGTGTAGCACAAAAGCTAAGGATGACTGCATAGAAAAGCACAGTAACCATTTTACCTACATCACCCTATTCACTAGTCTGGAGCAGCTTGGTGACAATAAGGACCCTCTGAGGATTTTACCCCCTATGGAAATGGAAAACATGAAGCCCCTAACAATCTTCATCACTGGACATTTGTAACCTTTACGACTTGAGAAACCCTACAGCCTCTACGTATGTTGAACCCAGATAATGTAACTACTTGGATTCCCTCCCACTGCATCTTCTCTCTGGAGCTAAAGATATAATTGTGGTGAGAACTGACCCTACTGATTCAAGTCACTGCTGCACTCTGCTTTCTGGGATAGGGATGACATAATACCTCATACTCTGTGGGAATGGAGCTGTTTTTGCACTGTGCCATGCACCCTTAGTCTGAAGTCACAACGTTGACCCACCATCCCTAGAGCTGAGGTGCTGTGGTGTTAGACCTTACCCCTCTGTGTCCTGAGTCAAGGCTTTAACCCACCACCATTCAGAAAGCATTGTTGCCGCTCTGCACCCCACTATCTGGTGCCAAAGTCAGAGTTGTGATCATTAAATCACTGTTCTGCTTCCAGCCCCTTGTGACTTAAGTCAGGGTTGTGACCCACTATTCACAGGGTCATGTTGCCACTGTGTCTTGCCACTTGGCCCCAGGCCACCACTGCCCTGTCATCCTTGGTCCCATGCAGCTGTTGCATGTCAGTTCTCTTACATCAGGGCCCAAGTCATTGCAGTAACCACAGAGAACTATGTTTCCATTCAATGGGCAATTTACACACACCCACACACCAGACCTTGAAGCCACTTTTACAGAAAGTATACCTGTGCCCTGAAATCTGAGCACCATGGTAGTTACTTATATCCTTGAATTCAATATCCTGGTTATGCTGCCACTCTAAGTGCCAGTGAGCCAGATGAACCATTAAACAGTATCTCCTCAGGTAGAACTATTTCCTATGGACATAAAAGAGGATGCCACAGCAGCCTTTGTCACTGAAGACAACAACAACCTTAGTCACCACTGCCATCACATACATCTGCAGATATGGCCACTGAGGACCACTGCAGTCCTCAGTGATGTTGACCTGTACTGATGGAACTACACAAAGACTATGACACTGTGCCTTCTAAGGAAAAGTAGTTGATGTGCTCTCACCAGCCAGAACCTTCACAACCACTTGCAGGTGATAGTCTTTCCTCAATAAAACTAATCTTAAAAGAATGGAAGTAAGATGACTGCTTACTAAAATGTGCAGCTATTAATTAAAAGCCATTAAAAGCAAAAGCTAGGAAACTCAACACCACAAAAGGAATGCAATACCCTTACAATAATTAACCCCGTATATATATATATATATATATATATATATATATATACACAAATTGCCTGAGAAAGAATTCAAAATAATTAATTTAACAGAGTTCAATGAGATTCAAGGAAACACAGGTAAACAAATTAACAAAACCATGAAAGCTTAAACAAAGAGTTACATGAACTATAGGAGAAGTTAAACAAAAAGAAATAATAGAAAACCAAGTAGATATTGTGGAGATAAATAATATGATTAATGAAAGAGGGGATATGGGTTGAGGGATGGTCTAAACGGGTGACAGGCATTAAGGAGGGCACTTGTTGGGATGGGAACTGGGTGTTATATGGCAGTAATGAATCACTGGGTTCTACTCCTGAAACCCATACTACACTGTATGTTAACTAAATTAAATTTTAATAAATAAATTTAAAAAAAAACATTAAAAAGAAAATATAATAGAAAGTTTCCATAGGAGACATAATCAGGGAGTTGAAGAACTATGAACGTGAATATAGATCTCTTCAAATTGTTCACTCAGATGAAAAACAAAGATAAGAATGAAAAGTAGTTAAAACAACCTAAAGATTTAGGAGACTCAATTAAAAGTGACCACATAGGATCATTTCTATACAGGAGACCCAGAAATAGAAAACAAAACAGGGGGACAGAAAGTTTATTTAAGTAAGTAATGCCTAAAATCTTCCTAAATCTGGAGATAGATATTCATGTACATGAGCTCAAAAGTCACCAAACCCAAATAGGACTTCAAGGACATTATAATAAAATCTCAAAAAGTAAAGAAAAAGAGACAATTTTCAATGCATCAAGAGGAAAAAAGACTTATCAAATACAAGGGAACCAGCATAACGTTAACAATGAATTTTCAGCAGAGAACTTGCAGGCCAATAGATAATAGGTTGATACATTCAAAGTGTTGAAAGAAAAAAATGCCAAATAAGAATATTTTATCTGGGAAAGTTTTCCGTAAGATATGAAGGACATGTATGTGCCTATTTTGCTTAGCAAAATACTCTCTAACTCCATCCATAATAATGCAAATGGCAATATTTAATTGTTTTTATATCTGACACCCATTCATCAGTTGATGGACATTTGTGCTCTTTCCACAATTTGGCTATTGTTGATAATTCTGCTGTAAATATCATGGTGCGTGTATCCTTTTGAAATAGTATTTTTGTATCTTCTGGGTAAATACATAATAGAGCAACTGATGAATCATTGTACAGTTTTATTTTTAACTTTTTGAGGAATCTCCATACTGTTCTCAGGAGCAACTGGACCAGTTTTGCATTCCCACCAACAGTGTAAGAGGTTTCCCCTTTCTCTGCATCCTCACCAACAACCATTGTTTCATGTGTTGTTAATTTTACACATGCTGACTGGTGTGAGGTGATATCTTATTGTAGATTTGATATATATTTCCTTGATGATGTGTGATGTTGAACATCTTTTCATGCTAGGTAAAATAAGCCAGAGAAAGACAAATACCATATGATTTCACTCAAATGTGGAATTTTAGAAACAAAACAAAGGAACAGAGGAGGAAAAATGAGACATAAAGGCAAGTCAAGGTACAGACTCTTAAATACAGAGAACAAACTGGTGGTTGGTTACCAGAGCAGTGGTGGGTGGGGAATGGGTTAAATAGGTGATGGGGATTATGGAGGGCACTTGTGATGAGCACCGGGTGTTGTATGTAAGTGTTGAATCACTACATTCTATATATGAAACTAATATTACACTGTATGTTGGCTAACTGGAATTGAAATAAAAACATGGAAAAAAAAGATATGAAGGAGAGATAAAGGCTTTCTAAGGCAAACAAAAGTTGATGGAATTAATTCATTACTAGGCCTGTCTTATAAGAAATGCTAAAGGGAGTTCTTCAAACTAAAAAAATAAAATAAAATAAACACAAAATGATACCAACTAGTGACATGAAAATATATAAAGGTGTAAAATTCACTGTTAAAAGTAAATATATACTTGAGTTCTTAGTGCTCTAATACTGCAATGGTGGTATGTAAATCATTTTTGACTGCTGTATAAAGGTTAAAAGAGAGAAGTATTAAAAAATAAAGCTACATATCTTGTTAGTGGATATACAATATAAAATGAATTGCAAAATCAAAAACATAATATGTGGAGAAGAAATTAACTCCACAGATCTTTTATATGTAATTGAAATAAAGTTTATCATAGCATGTTATAATTATAAGATGTTCCATGTAATCCTCATTGCAATTAGAAAGCAAAAGCCTATAATAGACACATGAGAAATAAAGAGAAAAACAACAAATATACCACTATAAAAATAATCAAATCAGAAAGGAAAATACCAAGATACAAGAATGAATCAACCATAAAAAAGCTATAGGAAACATCAAACAAAATGGCAATAATAAGTTCTAAACTACCAATAATTAATTGAAATGTAAATGAACTAAATTCTCCAATCAAAAAAACTCAGAGTGGCTACATTAACAACAACAACAACAACAGCCTCTCTTATATGCTGCCTGTCAGATATATTTCAGCTTAAAAATCAGATTGAAAATAAAGGGACGTAAAAAGATATTCTACAAAGAGAGCAGAAATAGTTATACCTACATTAGACAAAATAGACTTCAAGTCAAAAACTGTAACAAGGAACAAAGAAGAAGGTAATTTACAATGAAAAGGGTTCAATTCTTAAAGAGGAATTTACAATTAGAAATTTTGTGTATACAACATAAAAGCACCTAAATATAGAAAGGAATTACTAACAAGCCTAAATGCAGAAATAGCACACAGTAATAGTAAGGAAATACAAAACTCCATTTCAACAATGACTATACCAACCAGACAGAAAAGTCAATAGGGAAACAGTGGACCTTAAAGATAGTAAACACCAAATAGACCTAACAGATGTATACAACACATTCCATCCAACAGCAGCAGAATACATATTCTTCTTAAGCACACATAGAACATTCTCCTATAAATTATGTATTAGGTAAAAAAAATTCTTAATAAATTTAAGATGATTGAAATCATACCAAACAACCTTTTTTTTTTTAAATCACAATTATTGGTGATCAAAAACAATGAAATCTTTCCATTTGCAACAATGTGGATGGCACTAGAGTGGATTATGCTAAGCAAAATAAGTCAGAGAAATACAAATATCATATGATTTCACTCATATGTGGAATTTAAGAAACACAACAGATGAACATACAGGAAGGGAAGGAAAAATAAGATAAAAAAAAGAGAAGATGGCAAACCATAAGAGATTCTTAAATACAAAGAATAAATTGAGGGTTTCTTGAGGGGTGGTGGGTGAGAATATTGGCTAAATGAGTGATGGGAATTAAGTAGGGCACTTGTTGGGATGAGTACTGGGTGTTATATGTAAGTCATGAATTACTGGGTTCCACTGCTGAAAGCCATACTACACTGTATGTTAACTAATTTCAATTTAAATAACTAACTTAAAAAAAGAAAAATGTTAATAAAATTGAGATTTTTTTAAATGTTTATTTATTTTAAGAGAGAGAGGGTGCAAGAGTTGGGGTGGGGCAGAGAAACTGAGGGAGAGGAAGAATCCCAAGAAAGCTCTGTGCTGTCAGATCATGAGATCATTACATAATCTGAAATCAAGAGTCAGACACTTAACCGACTGAGCCACCCAGGCACCTCTGAATTTTTTTTTAATATATACCAAATCAATAAACCTGTAATCATACTAAATAGGAAAAACAGTGAGATGACTCAAATAAAATTATAAATAAAAGAGGAAACAATGCAGCAAATAGCACACAAATAAGAGATTACTATGAACATTTATATTTCAATAAATTTGATAATCTAAAACAAAGAAATACATTACTAAAATATGCAATTTGTCATGAATGAATCATGAAGAAATAAAAATCTTAATAGGTCAATAAGAAGTAAAGTAATAGAGGAGGTAGATCCAACATGGCAGAGATATAGGGGGAACCAAAGTTCCCTCGTCCCTCAAACAAAGCAGAGTTGAGGCCAAAGGACTTTGAATTCCAAGAATCTGGGTTGCAGAGTGACAAAGATATCTCCAGGGGCCCACAGGGGCAATATGGTGGGCCATTGTTGTGTGATTTCAAACTGGGAGAGATAAAACAGGCCACATAGGCATGGATGGGAGGGACCCCCTTCTGTGGAGAAACAAAGGGAAGAGAAAGAGAGGGTGGGGAAGCTTAGGACTTGTATCTGGACAAGGTTAAAAACCACGGACGGGGATGGACAAAGATCCAATTGCCAACTGCAGGTCTTTCTCCAGACAGGCTGGCTGAACTTTTTGTGTACCTGGGGAGGAGAATAGCCAGCTGAGAGCCAAGAAGGCTTGGGAGTCTGCAAAGTGGGACAAACCACCTCATTCACTCCTGCGGCACTGTGAGGGCAGCCTGAACAGAGTAGTTTGGGACACCAGGCCCATGGAGGAGAGACTGGGGTGTTGCCATTTTTCTCCCCAAAACGGAAAAAAATGGGGCTTCATGGAATGGATAGTGGGACCACAGTAGAGGAGGGAACTACCTACACCAAACCACACCCCTCCCCCCCTGGTAACTGCATCTCTACTGGAGTGGGATTGATGCTGACTAACCAGACAGACCCTCCTCCAGACCAGCGCTGCCACCGGTTTTGCATTACCTGATTTAATTCTTGGACAAATCTTATTATATATTTTTTTCCTTCCTTTTCTGCTTTTTATTTCTTCCCTACTCCAGTCTGGTTACTCTGGATGTTGACTTGTTTGATCTATTCTCTTTATATCTGTTCTATATCTCCTTCTTTATTTTCCTCTCTTTCTCTCTCTCTCTGGATTAAACCATATAGTTTCTCTTTTACTTTTCGTTTTTCCCACCCCTGTCATTTCTCTCTTTGTATGAGATAAGGCCTTTTCTATCAACAACGCCCTCACCCCATTGTTTTGCTGTTTTTCTGTTTTTGTTTGTTTTTCTGTTTTTTTTTCTGTTTTTGTTTGTTTGTTTTCTTTTCCAGGGCTTCTTCAATGAAAAAATCAAAGCACACCTGGTGGGGGGTCCAAAACATCACTAAGAGTAGGGAGATAAGGCAACCAGAGTCACAACAATGCAGAGCAAGTAACACACTCCATAAAATACCTCCAGAAGAGCCAGGCCCTGGACAGTGTATGACCCCTCTATAATATAGTAGTTCTCGCAGATGCAGGACACATAACAAACTTTTAAAAACACATAAGGGACAGAAAGCTAGCCAAAATGATGAAACAGAAGAATTTTCCTCAAAAGAATTTCCAGGAATAAATGAAAGCTAAAGAATTGATCAAAACAGATATAAATTATAACTGAACAAGAATTTAAAGTAATAGTCATAAGATTAATTGCTGGGCTTGAAGAAAAGCATAGAAGACAGCAGAGTCTTGCTGCAGAGATCAAGGAACTAAAACATAGTCATGATGAAATAAAAAATGCAGTAAATGAGATGCAAAATAAACTAGAGGCAGTGACAGCGAGGATTGAAGAGGAAAAGGGGAGAATATGTGAAATAGAAGATAAAATTATGGAAAAAGATGAAACTAAGAAAAAGATTAAAAAATTCTGGACAATGAGAGGAGAATTAGAGAACGAAGTGATTCAATGAATCATAATAATATCTGTATCAGAGGAGTTCCTGAAGAAGAAGAAGAGAGAGAAAGGGGTGGAAGGTGTACTTGAACAAATCATAGCTGAGAACTTCCCAAATCTGGGAAAGGAAACAGATATCAAAATCCAGAAGGCACAGAGAACTCCTTTCAGATATAGTTTGAATCGTTCTTCTGCATGACATATCATAGAGAAACTGGCAGAATACAAAGGTAAATAGAGAAGTTTGGAAGCAACTAGGGACATATGGGCCTTAACCTACAAGGGTAGACACATAAGGGTAGGATAGTATCAGACCTATCAACTAAAACTTGGCAGGCCAGAAGGGAGTGGCAGAAAATCTTCAATGTGTTTAATAGGAAAAATATGCAGCCAAGGATCCTTTATCCAGCAAGCCTGTCATTCACAATCGAGGGGAGATAAAGCTTTTCACAGACAAACAAAAACTGAAAGAGTTCATCACCACTAAACCAGCCCTACAAGAGATCCTTAGGGGGACTCTGTGAGTGGAATGTTGCAAAGACTACAAGGGAACAGAGACATCACTGCAAGCATGAAGCCTACAGATAACACAATGACTCAAAATCCATACCTTTCAATAACAACACTGAATGTAAATGGAGTAAATGCTCCAATCAAAAGACAGGGTATCAGAATGAACAAAAAACAAGACTCGTCTGTTTGGTGTCTAGAAGAGACTCATTTTAGACCTGAGGACACCTTCAGATTGAAAGTGAGGGGATGGAGAACTATTTATCATGCTACTGGAAGTCAAAAGAAAGCTGGAGTAGCCATATTTATATCAGATGAACTAGACTTTAAATTAAAGGCTGTAACAAGAGATGAAGAAGGGCATTAATATAATAATTACAGGGTCTATCCATCAGGAAGAGCAAACAATTATAAATGTCTATGTGCCAAATATGGAAGCCCCCAAATATGTAAAACAATTAATCACAAACATAAGCAACCTTATTGATAAGAATGTGGTAATTTCAGGGGACTTTAATACTCCACTTACAACAGTTCATCTAGACAGAAAATCAATAAAAAAAACAAAGGCCCTGAATGATACACTGGACCAGATGGACTTGACAGATATATTCAGAACTTTTTATCCCAAGGCAGCAGAATACACATTCTTCTCAAGTGCACAAGGAACATTCTCCAAGATAGATCACATACTGGGTCACAAAACAGCCTTCAAAAAATATAATTATTATAATAATACCATGCACATTTTCAGATCACAGAGCTATGAAACTTGAAGTCAACCACAGGAAAAAGTTTGGAAAACCTCCAAATTCATAGAGGTTAAAGAACATCCTACTAAAAAATGAATGGGTCAACCAGGCAATTAGAGAAGAAATTTAAAAATATACAGAAACAAATGAAAATGAAAACACAACCGTCCAAACCATTTGGGATGCAGAAAAGGGAGTCCTAAGAGGAAAATGCATTGCAATTCAGGCCTAACTCAAGAAACAAGAAAAATCCCAAATACAATATTTAACAGCACACTTAAAGGAACTAGAAGCAGAACAACAAAGAAACCCCAAGGCCATCAGAGGAAGAGAAATAATAAATATCAGAGGAGAAATAAACAGTATAGAATAAAAAAAAAACCCAGTAGAACAGATCAATGAAAACAAAACTAAGAGCTGTTTTTTTAAAATAAACAGTTGATAACCCCCCAGCCAGACTTCTCAAAAAGAGCAGAGAGGACCCAAATAGATAAAATCATGAATTAAAATGTATTTATCACAACCAACCCTTCAGAAATACAACCAATTATCAGAGAATGCTAAAAAAAATATATGCCAACAAATTGCACAACCTGAAAGAAATGGACAAATTTTTAGACACCCACACACTACCAAAACTCAAACGAGAAAAAAAAATAGAAAATTTGAACAGACCCATAACTAGCGAAGAAATTGAATCAGTTATCTAAAATCTCCCAACAAAGAAGAGTCCTGGGCCAGATGGTTTCCCAGTGGAATTCTACCAAACATTTAAAGTAGAGTTAATACCTATTCTTCACAAACTGCTCCAAAAAAAAAGAAATAGAAGAAAACCTTACAGACTCACTCTATGAAGCCAGCATTACCTTGATTCCCAAACCAGATAGAGACCCCACAAAAAAGGAAAATTACAGGCCAATATCCCTGATGAACATGGATGCAAAAATTCTCAACAAGATACAAGCACATAAAATTCAACAATGTATAAAAAGAATTATTGACAATGATCAAGTGGGATTCATTCCTGGGATGCAAGGCTGGTTCAATATCTGCAAATCAATCAATGTGATACATCACATTAATAAAAGAAAGGCTAAGAACAATATGATACTGTCGATAGATGCAGAAAAAGCCTTTGACAAAATACAGCATACTTTCTTAATAAAAACCTTCAAGAAACTTGGGATAAAAGGAACATACCTAAACATCATAAAGGCCATATATGAAAAGCCCACAGCTAATATCATCCTCAATGGGGAAAAACTGAGAACTTTCCCCCTGAGATCAGGAACACGACAGTGATGTCTACTCTCACCACTTCTGTTTAACATAGTATTGGAAATCCTAGCATCAGCAATCAGACAACAAAATGAAATAAAATGCATCCAAATTGGCAAAGTAGTCAATCCTTCACTTTTTGCAGACGACATGATACTCTACATGGAAAACCAAAAGACTCCACCAAAAGGTGGCTAGAAATGATACATGGATTCAGCAAAGTAACAGGGTACAAAATCAATGTACAGAAATCGGTTTCACTTTTATAAACAAATAATGAAGCAACAGAAAATGAAATCAAGAAATTGATCCCATTTACAATTGCACCAAGAACTGTAAAATACCTAGGAATAAACATAACCAAAGATGTAAAAGATCTGTATGCTGAAAAGTACAGAAAACTTATGAAGGAAATTGAAGAAGACACAAAGAAATGGAAAAATATTCCATTCTCATAGATTGGAGGAATAAAAATTGTTAAAATGTCAATACTACCCAAAGCAATCTTGATTGCACATTGGGTAGTGCAACATTTATTGCACATTCAATGCAATCCCAATCAAAATTGCACCAGCATTCTTCTCGAAGCTAGAACAAACAATCTTACAATTTGTATGGAATCACAAAACACATAAATGGCCAAAGTAATATTGAAGAAGAAAACCAAAGCAGGAGGCATCACAATCCCAGACTTCAGCCTCTACTACAAAGCTGTAATCATCAAGACAGCATGGTATTGGCACTAAAACAGATACATAGACCAATGGAATAGAATAGAGAACCCAGAATTGGGTCCACAAATGTATGGCCAACTAATCTTTGACAAAACAGGAAAGTACATCCAATGGAAAAAAGACAGTCTTTTTAGCAAATGGTGCTAGAAGTGAACAGCAACATGCAGAAGAATGAAACTAAACCACTTTCTTACACCATACACAAAAGTAAACTCAAAATGGATGAAAACCTAAATGTGAGACAGGAAACCATCAAAACCCTAGAGGAGAAAGCAGGCAACAATCTTTATGACCTCAGCCACAGCAATTTCTTGTTTGACACATCTCCAAAGGTAAGGGAATTAAAAGCAAAGATGAACTATTGGGACCTCATCGAGATTAAAAGCTTTTACACTGCAAAGGAAACAATCAACAAAACTAAAAGGCAACTGATGGAATGGGAAAAGATATTTGCAAATGACATATTGGATAAAGGGTTAATATCCAAAATCTATAAAGAACTTACCAAAATTAACACCCGAAAAACAAATAATCCAGTTAAGAAATGGGCGGAAGACATGAATAGACACTTTCCAAAGAAGACATCCAGATGGCCAATAGACACTCAACATCACTCATTATCAGGGAAATACAAATCAAAACCACACTGAGATACCACCTCACACCAGTCAGAGGAGCTAAAATGAACAACTCAGGAAACTACAGATGCTGGTGAGGATATGGAGAAGTGGGAACCCTCTTGTACTGTTGGTGGTAATGCATACTGGTGCAGCCGCTCTGGAAAACAGTGTGGAGGTGCCTCAAAACCTTAAAAATAGAACCACCCTACAACCCAGCAATAACACTACTAGGAATTTACCCAAAGTATATAGGAATGCTGATGTATAGGGGCACATGTACCCCAACGTTTATAGCAGCACTTTCAACAATAGCCAAGTTATCGAAAGAGCCTAAATGCCCATCAACTGATGAGTGGATAAAAAAGATGTGGTTTATATATACAATGGAATTCTACTTGGCAATGAGAAAGAAATCATGCCATTTACAGCAACGTGGATGTAACTGGAGGGTATTACGCTAAGTTAAATAAGTCAGTCAGAGAAAGACAGATACCATATGTTTTCATTCATATGTGAATCTTGAGAAACTCAACAGAAGACCATGGGGGAAGGGAAGGGGAAAAAATAGTTACAGAGAGGGAGGGAGGCAAAACTTAAAAGACTCTTAAATACAGAGAACAAACTGAGGGTTGACTGGGGAGTGGGGGAGAGTGGATAATGGTTGATGGGCATGGAGGAGGTCACTTGTGTTGAGCACTGGGTGTTTTATGTAAGTGATGAACCATGGGAATCTACTCCAAAAACCAAGAACATAGTTTACACACTGTATGTTAGCCAATATTATAATAAATTATATTTAAAAAAGAATTAAAGTCATAGAATCATTAATAAAAAATCATCTAACAATGAAAAATCCAGGACCAGATGGCTTCAATTGTGAAATATACTAATCATGCAAAGAAAAATTAATACCAATATTTCTCAAAATTATCTAAAATATTAAAGAGAAAGCTTATTTTATGAATCCATTATTGCCCTGATGACAAAACCAGAAAAGGACACTACAATAAAATAAAATATAGTCCAATATCCTTCATGAACACAGATGCAAAAATTCTTAACAAAATACTAGCCAATCTTATTTGAATAGAGCAATATAAAGAACATACACTGTGTTTAAGTATGTCAATGTATGGGGAGCCTGGGTGGCGCAGTCGGTTAAGTCCGACTTCAGCCAGGTCACGATCTCGCGGTCCGTGAGTTCGAGCCCCGCATCGGGCTCTGGGCTGATGGCTCAGAGCCTGGAGCCTGTTTCCGATTCTGTGTCTCCCTCTCTCTCTCTGCCCCTCCCCCGTTCATGCTCTGTCTCTCTCTGTCCCAAAAATAAATAAACGTTGAAAAAAAAAATTAAAAAAAAAAAGTATGTCAATGTAATGTATATATACCCACTGTTAACATTATACTTAATGGTAAAGACTAATTTTTTCCAAGTTCAAGAACAAGACAAGCATGGCCACTTTTACCACTTCTGTTAACCATAATAATGGAAGCAAGTCCAAATACTTAAGCAATAAAAAGAATTAGGAAGTAGTACCATATTCTATTGGCCTCTGACATGACTTTCTATATAGAAAATTCTAAACAAGAACAACAAAACAATGATTAGACCTAATATGAAATTTCAGTAAAGCAGCAGGATATTAAATAACCATAAAAATTAGTTGTGTTTTTATATGCTGACAATAAACTATCTGAAAAAGAAATAAATCAATTCCACTTACAACAGGACCAAAACCAATAAAATAGGAATAAATTTAAGCAAGATGAGAAAAGATCTGTACACTGAAAATTATACAAGATGAACTTCCAGTTATGAATATGTTCTGAGGATGTAATGTATACCATGATAATATAGTTAATACTGAATTCTAAATTTGAAAAATTGTTATTTTTCTTTACTGTATACACTTTTTTTAAAATTTAAATTCAAGTTAATCAACATACAATCTAGTCCTCGCTTCAGGAGTATGACCCAGTGATTCATCTCTTACTAGTGCTCATCCAAAAAAATGCCCTCCTTAATGCATGTGACTCATGTAAACCATTCTCCCACTCCCACCCCCACCAGCGCTCTCAATTTGCTCTGTGTATTTAAGTGTCTCTTATGTTTTGCCTCCATATATATATATATATATATATGTATGTATCAGCTCATCACATTGTACATTCTAAATATCTGCAATTTGGGGCGCCTGGGTGGCTCAGTCAGTTGAGCGGATGACTTCGGCTCAGGTCATGATCTCGCGGTTTGTGAGTTCAAGCCCCGCGTCGGGCTTTGTGCCGACAGCTCGGAGCCTGGAGCCTGCTTCAGATTCTGTGTCTCCTCCTCTCTCTGCCTCTCCTCTGCTCATGCTCTGTCTCTCTCTGTCTCTCAATAATAAATAATCATTAAAAGATAAAAATAAATAAATATCTGCAATTTTATTTTGTCAGTTATTCCTCAATAAAGCTAAGGAAAAAATATTTTAAAAAATCTATATACTTGGAGAAAATATTTATGATGCATATATCCAAAAGAAAACGTTTCTAGAATATATAAATGTATATAAATAGCTTGTAAAAATCTATAACAAACTTGCAAACCATCCTGTACAAATATGTATAAGAATTGAACAAACACTTCACAAAATAAGAATTAGGGATGACCAAAGACTGCATTAAAAGGTGTTGAACTTTATTAATGAATAAAGCAGTGAAAATTAAAATGACAGTTGGATGTCATCATATACTCACTGGAATGATAGGAATTAAAAACTTTGACAGTAGCTAATCTGATAAGGATTAGGAACTCAGAGATCTCTCATAATTTACTGGTGGGAATGTAAATATGCACAGACCCTTTACAGAAGAGTTTGGCAGTTTCATATAAAGAAAAATGTATCCTTACTTTATAACTTAGCTTTTACCTCTAGGTACATACCTATAAAATAAATATGTGTCCACAAAAAGACTTGTATGAGAATTTTCTTTGCAACTTTAAAATAATCCAAAGCTGAAAAACACCCAACTACCTCCCAGTAAAAGGAAGGACAAACCATTTTATATTAATAGAATGGAATTTTACTCAGAAATTAAAAAAAAAAATAATGGACTAGTGGTACACATCACAACAGGGATAATTTCATTTATATAAAGTCAGGAACAGGCAAAAACTAATATTTGATTTTAAAAATAATATTTGATAATGGAAATCAGGACCGTGATTACCAATGCAGCTTAGAATTTAAAAGTTGGGGTGATGATTATATAGATGTATAGTTTTGTAGAAATTCATCAAAATGTATAGTTAGGATTTAGGCATTTGACTCTATGTAAATATGTGTACATATTTTCTCAATTAAAAAAATAAGTCTTCTGATGTAGAACATGGGAATAGTAAGAGATAATGGCAAAAGACAAGCCTGAAAAAAATCATACCATTCTAGTGCCATAAGTAGTCATAGAAATTTTTATATAGAAAAGTATCCTCATCAGATTAATGCCTTAAAGATCACTCTGGCTGCAATGTATAGGATTAAAGGGAAAGATAAGAATCAAAGTGACTAGGAAACCACTGAAATAGATCATTAAGAAGAGAGGAAAGGGAATTTACATTAGGAATGAAGAGGATGGACAAGATTACAAAATTATTTAGGAGGTAGAGAATCTGTTCAGTTTAGTAACTAATTGAATGGTGAAAAAGAAGAAGAGAAAGAAGTTAGTGATTATTCCTAGGCATCGTGGTAGACTAGATAAATGAAAAAACTATAGGTGAAATAAGTGAAGAAATGTATGAAGTTTGCTCTTTAGAGGGAAGGGTAGTGGAGATTGATAGATAATAAGGTATTTTATGACATAGTGGGATTGAGATATTTGCAGGAAATTTAAATAGATGTGTTAAATTTGATGTTTGATAATATGAGTGTATAGTTCCAGAAAGAGCTATTAGATGATAATAAATCACTTGATATTGATGAATATATCAATGACATTGTAAGACATGGATATAACTAAAATTAACAAATATAGTGAGAACATAACCAAGAATAGAAACTTTGGGACACACTTTTAGTAATGGGAAATAGGGGCAGGCCGTTGAAAAAAGGAATTTGAAAAGGGAACCAAGAACAAGTACAAAAAGAAAAAATACCAGGAAAAAAATCATGTTATAGAGGCCAATAAAATAATATGTTTCTAGGAAAGGGTAGTAAATAATATCAAATATTATAGTGATTAAAGTGATTTTTTAATCAAAAAGAATATAGTATTACTTAATGAACCAAGAAACAAAGGTATCCCAGTTGCAACAAGCACACCCAGCACCCAGATATTGGTCTCTACTATCATTCTTCCCTACAAAGAAGTAGAGGTCCTAGGAATAATGTTGATTACAGTGTCATGGTGGGTAAAAGATACCTTAAAATGAAAAAAAAAGTCTTAATATGACATACACTAAGGAAGCACTGAAAAAATGATAGGGCTGATACACACACACGAACACACATACACACACACACACACACACACACACACACACACACCATAGCTGGCTTAAAAGGAGGTCCACTTGGTCAAGTCTAGAAAAATATGACCACCAAAATAATTAAATATGATGATGAATTATAATATACTGAAAACATTAATTCATGAATCTGTCCAAATAATAAATAGAAAACTAAGTTGTTTGATAAATATCAGGGGTTGAGAAAATTTTTTAGTATAAAATGCATATGCTGACTGATAAATGTACATGGAGATCTGGAGTTGCAAGATCATCTTCTTGTAACCATCACAACAAAGATTGGATAAGAAAATAATATTTAATATATGCTAAATCTAGAGGAAATTTTTGACAAGTAGCAGAATATTTGCATGATCTTAAATGTATCCCCAAAGATTGCTATTAGTTGTAAAGGCGGAAAACATCACAATAATTATATAGTGAGAAATTGGATAACACCTTGACTAAATGATCAAAATTAACATTACTAAGGAGGAAGAGATAGGCATTGTGGACCTCCAGACTGGTATATACTGAGAAGGACACAATAAGCCCTATAAAGTATTCTGGATAAGAATGCATAATTTGAATCTAATCAAAACGAAATATCACACAAACCCCAGATAAGGAACAGTTTATTAATCTACAAATATATTAGTTTAATATAAGACAATGAAAGGCAATGGAAATGACCTAGATTAAATAAGACCAAAATGTCATGAAAACTAAATGCAATAATTGTCCTTAGACTCAATCTTCTACTTCAGGAGAAAAAAAAAATAAGATATTGGGTCAACTGACAAATTTGACAGACAAAGAATAAACTATTATGTCTACTTCCAGTTCACTTAAGTTGATTTTTGTAGTGAGTGTTTGCAATAAAACATTTTTCCTAAAGAAATACAGTTTGAAATATTTAATGGTAAAGAGATAAAGACTAAATTGTTTACAATTGATGAATGTAGGTAGAAGGTATATGAATGTTATTTCTAATATTTGTGTTTTTGTGTAGCTTTTATTCTTTGATTATTGACATGTAAGAAATCTAAAAAAATAGGAAGTTTATGTAAAAAATAAAATACACAGAAACAGACCTGATAAATTTTGTTCAAACAGTTTCTGTGGTATGGTGAGGGTACCAGTGTATAGAATGGGTTCATAGAAGTTGTAAACAAGAGACAAAGTATATGTAAGCTTCTCTCACAGAAACTGTAGTAGTAATGGAAGAAGGAATAAACAGTAATAGCTTGAGGTAGAGATATGTTTAAAGGGAAGTATTTGAAGATAAATGAACTTGAGTACATTTAAGAAGTGGGTTGAAGAAAAGATCATGCTAAAGATATAGAAAAAAAAGCTGTATTTAACACAAACATGCAGAAGGTGGTGATCAAAGTGCAGAAGTCAC
The DNA here is from genome assembly GCF_022079265.1 of Lynx rufus. Taxonomy (NCBI): domain Eukaryota; kingdom Metazoa; phylum Chordata; class Mammalia; order Carnivora; family Felidae; genus Lynx; species Lynx rufus. The sequence goes on along the minus strand of NW_025814828.1, from coordinate 49,811,873 downwards.
CTTTAGACAGGATAAAATAATTCTTCCATTGAGGAAAAAGAAAATAAATGTTCATGACACATAAACATGAATATTAAAAGAAAGCAAGTCAAGAAAGTTAATATCTGGTGTACATTTCTTTTTTTCTTTTTTTCTTTTTTTTTTGAGAAGAATTGTAAGGTTCATTGCCTTTATTTTCTTGATACTGGACAGCTGAGAGATATTCCTCAAGATTTCTTATCTTCTCTTGTTTGCAATTTTCACACATCTAATTGGCAATGGTGATTATTGCAGCATTAAATATTTAAAAATATGTATGATATTCTAGGGAAGATGGCAGAGTAGGAGGACTCCAAGCTCACCTCATCCCTGGATACAACCAGATAACACCCATTCGTGTAAATAACCCACGAAATGACCCAAAGACTGGCAGAAAAAAAAATCCTTACAGCTAAATGTAGAGAAGAGGCCACATCAAAGAGGGAAAGAATGGCATAGAAATAGTCAGGAGCTAAATGGGCAGAAAAGCCCACACAGGAGAGATGAATCCTTATAATATTTGGCTTTGAAAACCAGAGGAGACAAATTTTACAAGTTGTTAGTTACAATTAGCAGGACTTAAAACCTAGAACTTTAAAAATCAGCTGGCTCAGGTCTGGGAAAGCCTAGAGAGAGAGAGAGGAAACTGAGTCCCTACCCTTAAAGAGATAGCACAAAAAAGAGCCTCATGGAAATACAGCATGGAAGCAGCAGTTTGAAAACAACCTGGGGTATATGGGAGGGACATATGTTTACTAAACTCAGAGCACATGCTGGAGGGACAGGTATCCTTGGGAGGCTTCTCCAGCAACAAAGGAGCTGGTGGAACCACTTCCCTCCCCCACTTCCCAGCATAAAGACATATCTACTTGTGGGAACCAGAACAGTGCCAACACTCTCTACCTAACTTGCTAACACTGTGTGTCCAGCCCATGCTTCTGTGAGTCCAACCCTTATAAGCCATGCCTCAACTACAGTTATCCCCTGGCAGAAGTCCAGCACAAACCTTGCTAAAACCATGCCTCCTACCCCTTTGCACATCCAAAGATCCACCTCCTCCTATGTGTTCTTCACTGAAGCCCATTGAAAGCAACACTGCAAGCTTGGTCATATGCAAGCAGTCCAGAGAGGGGCCATCACCACACCAAAGTGACTCTTACCCACAGAGAGGGAAAGATAACCACAAAAACCAGTGAGACTGTGGCCCAAGCAGTCTGGGGGCAGACAGTTGGTCTTACTGTAGTCTCTACGCATTAATGAAAGCATCTCAGATGACAAAACAAGGAAAGTGCCCTGCAGTTTGCAACTATTGCATCTTGGGAAAACACCTGGTCTGACTAAACTTAAGCCCAAAGCTGCCTCAGATTTGCCCACTAAGAGCACAGGGACAAAACACTTCACATTTGAGCCAATGCAGACCACCGGACGGAAGAAAAACAGTGGATTAGCTACAACAGGAGTATACAACACACATAAGAGACACACCTGAAGTACCAGGTTCTAGTGAATGGGGGCACTGCACTGCAAGACACTACAGAACCTCTTCTTCATAAGGCCACTACTTGAAAGAACGAGAGTCATAGCTGACTTTCCTAACAGAGAAAGTCATAGAGAGTTAGACAAAAGTGAATACAAAGGAACACATCTCCTAAGGGGGGGGGAGACAAAATCATAGCAACAGACCTAAGCAAAATGGAGGTAAATAATATGCTGATAGAGAATTTAAAGTAATGATCACAAAGATAATAACTAGACCTGAGAAAATAGTGGCGGACCTTGTTGAGACCCTTAACAAACAGATAGAAAAAATTTAAAAAATCAGAGATAAGTAACTTAATAAATGAAATTAAAATTACATTAGATAGAATAAATAGTAGACTAGAGAAAGCAGAAGAATAGATAAGCGTCTTGGACGACAGAATAATGGAAAACAATCTAGTTGAGTAGGTGAAAAAATTTTACAAAATAAATATAAACTTAAATAACTCAGTGACAACATCAAGTAGAATAACATTCATATATACAGATCCCAGAAGGAGAAGAGAGAGAAAAGGGGGTAGAAAACTTTTTGAACAAATAATAGATGAAAACTTCCCAAACCTGTGGAAGAAAACAGAAATCCAGATCCAAGAGGCACAGAATTCCCCCACTAAAATCAGCACAAGGAGATCCACACCAACACACATAGTGATTAAGATGGTAAAATGTAATGATAAAGAGAGAATTGTAAAAGCATCAAGAGAAAAGAAAACAGTTGCATACAAGGGAAACCCTATAAGACTACTGGTAGATTTTCCAGCAGAAACAATACAAGCCAGAGGGAAGTGGCATAATATATTCAAAAGGCTGAAGGAAAAAAAATCTGCACACAAGAATACTCTATCCAGAAAGTCTATCATTCAGAATAAAAGGAGATAGGTTTTCACAGAAAAGCAAATGCTAAAGAAATTCATTACCACTAAATCAGCTCTAAAAGAAATGTGAGAGGGGCTTGTTGAGTGAAAAAGAAAGACCAATAAGCAGGAGTAAGAGATGTAGGAAGCACAAAATCAGTAAAAGTAAGTATTTTATCAAAAATCAAAGAACTTTCAAAATAAAAGAATGCAACGTATGACACCATATATATAAACTCTGGGGGGAGAAGAGTAAAGAATAGGTTCAAACCTAAGCGACTACCAACTTAATATTGACTTCTATCTGTAGAAGATATTATTTACAAACAAAACGATAATCTCAAATCAAACACCAGTAATAAACATGTAAAAAAATAAAGACAGAGGAATTTAAGTATATCATTAAAGAAAGCCAACAAATCATGAAAGAAGAAAGAAACAGAAGAATGAGAAAAACAACCATAGAGCAAGTAACTAATTGTGAATAAGTACATATTTATCAATAATTACTTTGAATGTAAATGGATGAAGCACTCCAATCAAAAGCCATAAGGTGATGGCATGGATAAAAACAATGAAGACCCATAGGGCACCTGGGTGAATCAGTTGGTTATGCCTCTGACTTCAGCTCAGGTCGTGATCTCATGGTTCATGAGTTCGAGCCCTATATCAGGCCCACTGCTGCCAGCACAGAGCTCACTTTGGATCCTCTGTCCCCCTCTCTCTCTGCCCCACCCCCACTTGTGCTCTCTCTCTCTCGAGAATAAATAAAACATTAAAAAAACAAGACCCATCAACATGCTGCCTACAAGAGACTTGTTTCAGACCTACAAACACATGCAGAATAAAAAAGGAGGGATAGAGAAGTATTTACCATGAAAATGGATGTGAAAAGAAAGCCAGGGTAGCAATACTTATAACAGACAAAATAGATTTTAAAGCAAGAGTGTAACAAGAGTCAAAGGACACTGTATAGTCATAAAGGGAATAACCCAGCAGGAAGATATAACAATTATAAATATTTATGCACCCAACATAACAGCACCCAAATACATAAAGCATCTAAAAACAAACACAAAGGAAGTAATCAATAGTAATATAATAATACTAGGAAATTTTAACACCCCACCTACATCCAAACTGAAAATAATGAAACAATGGCTTTGAATGATACATTAAACCAGATCAATCTAACAGACATATTCAGAACTTCCCATCCTAAAACATCAGAGTGCTCATTGTTTTCAAGTGCACGTGGAGCATTCTCCAGTAGATCATATATTAGGCCACACAATAAGCCTCAATTAATTAAAAAGGATCAAAGTTATACCATGCATCTTTACTAGCCACAATGCTATGAAACCAAAAATCAGACGCAAGAAAAAATCTGGAAAGAGCAGAAATACATAAAGATTTAGTGACATGCTACTAAACAATGAATGGATCCAACAGGAAATAAAAAAAAATACATGGAAACAAATGAAAATGAAACACAACATTCTAAAATCTTTGGGATTTAGCAAAAGCTGTCCTAAGAGGGAAATTTATAAAAACACAGGCCTATTTTAGGGCACTTGGGTGGCTCAGTGGGGTGAGCATCCAACTCTTGGTTTCAGCTCAGGTCATGATCTCACAGTTTGTGCATTCGAGCCTTGCACTTGGCTCTGGTCTCAAAGTGCCAAGCCTGATTAGGATTCTCTCATTCTCTCTCCTTTTCTCTCTGCCCCTCCTTCTCTCTCTCTCTCTCTCTCTCTCTCTCTCTCTCTCTCTCTGTATGTCTATCTCTATTTCTATCTCTATCTTTATATCTATCTCATTCTCTCTCTCTCCCAAAACGAAATAAGTAAATAAATTTTTAAAAAACCACAACACAGGCCTACTTCAAGAAGCAAGAAAACTCTCAAATAAACAACGTAATCTTACACCTAAAGGTTATAGAAAAAGAACAACTAACAAAACCTAAACCAGTAGAAGGAAGGAAATAATAAATATTAGAACAGAAATAAAAAAATTGGAACTAAAAAAAATAGGTCAATGAAATCAGGAGCTGGTCCTTTGAAAAAATTTTAAAAAGCTGATAAATCTTCTGCCAGGCCCATCTCAAAAAGAGGAAGAGAGAGAGAGAGAGAGAGAGAAGACTCAAGCAAACAAAGCCAGAAATATACAAGGAATAATAACAAGATAAATATCCAGAAACATATAACCTCCTAAAACTGAATCAGAAAGAAATAGAAAACTTGAAGAGACTGATTACCAGCAATGAAATGGAATCAATAATGAAAAAAAAAACCTCCCAATAAACAAAATCCAGGAGGAGGTGGCTTCACAGGTAACTTTTACCAAAAATTAAAAAAAAAATAGTTTATACTTGTTCTTCTAAAACGTTTCCGAAAAATAGAAGAGGAAGGAAAGTTTCCAAATTTATTCTATGAGGACAACATTACCCTGATATCAAAACCAGATACACATTCACCAAAAAAGGGAGCTACAGGCCTATATCTCTGGTGAACATAGATACAAAAATCCTCAACAAAATATTAGCAAACTGAATCCAAAATATAATAAAAAATATTAAACATGATCAAGTGGGCTTTATCTCCAGGATGTGGTTCAATATAAAGAAATCAATTAATGTGATATAGCACATGAAGAAGAGAAAGGATAAAAAACATACTATTATTTTAATAGATGCAGGAAAATCATTTGACAATGTAGTACATACAATCATGATTAAAAACTCTCAACAAAGTAGGTTTAGAGGGGCCATACTTCAACATCATAAGCACCATATATGAAAAAAACACAGTGAACATCATACTCAGTAGTAAAAAGCTGACAGCTTTCCCCCTAAGATCAGGAACTAGACAAGGATATCTAGTCTCACCAATTTTATTCAACATAGTACTAGAAGTCCTAGTGACAGCAATCAGAAAGGAAAAAAAATACATTCAAATTATAAGAAAGAAATGAAATTTTCACTATTTGCAGATAGCATCATACAATATATAGAAAACCCTAAAAGTTCAACAAAAGAACTACTAGAAAAAATAAACGAATTCAGTAAGACTGTAGGATATAAAATAAATGTATAGAAATTTGTTGCATTTCTCTACACCAATAATAGACCACCAGAAAGTGACATAAGAAAACAAGTTTATAATTACAACAAAAATAATGAAATACCTAGGAATAAACTTAACCATGGAAGTGAGAGACCTATATTATGAAAAGTATAAAACATTGATGAAAGAAATTGCAGACAACACAAATAGAAAGATATTTCAAGCTCATTATTTGGAAGAACAAGTATTATTAAAATATCCATACTACCCAAAGGAATCTACATATTTAATGCAATCCCTATCAAAATTTCCATAGCATTGTTCACAGAAGTAGAACAAACAATTCTGAAATTAGTATGGAACCACAAAAGAACCCTAAAGAGCCAAAGAAACCTTAAAAAGGAAAAACACAGTGGCAGCTTTCATAATAACAGATTTCAAGATACTGCAAAGGTGTAGAATAATAATAACATTATTGTACTGGCACAAAAATAGACATATAGATCAATGGAAAAGAATAAAAATCCCAGGTATAAATCCCCAATTATCTGTTCAATTAATCTTCAACAAAGGAGTAAAGAATATGTAATGGGAAAAAGATAGTCTAACAAATGGTGCTGGGAAAACTGGATAGCTATATGTAAAAAATAATCAAATTGGATCACTTTCTTACACTATGTACAAGAATAAACTCAAAATGGATTAAGGACCTAAGTGTAAGACTGAAACCATAAAGGTCCTAAAAGAAAACACAGGAAGTAATTTCTCTGACATTGGCTATAGTAAGATTTCTCTAGACATGTCTCCTGAAGCAAGTGAACAAAAGAAAAAAAAACATCTTTTGTCATTACTTCAAAATTAAAAACCTTTGCAGAGGAGAGGAAACAATTCAGAAAACTAAGGACACTACTGAATGGGAGAAGGTATTTGCAAATTATATATTTGATGAAGGGTTAATTTCCAAAATATATAAAGATCTTATACAGCTCAACACACAAGAAACAAATAATCCATTTAAAAATAGGTAGAAGAGGGGCGCCTGAGTGGCTCAGTCGGTTAAGTGGCCGACTTCGGCTCAGGTCATGATCTCACAGTCCGTGAGTTCGAGCCCCGCGTCGGGCTCTGTGCTGACAGCTCAGAGCCTGGAGCCTGTTTCAGATTCTGTGTCTCCCTCTCTCTGACCCTCCCCTGTTCATGCTCTGTCTCTCCCTGTCTCAAAAATAAATAAAACGTTAAAAAAAATAAAAAATAAATAAATAAATAAATAAATAAATAAAATAGGTAGAAGACATGAACAGACATTTCTCCAAAGACATACAGATAGCCAACAAATACATTGAAAGATGCTCAGCATCATTAGTCATCAGGGAAATGCAAGTCAAAACCACAATGAGATATCACCTCACATTTGTCAGAATGGCTAAAATTAAAAAAAAAAAACAAGAAGCAACAAGTGTTGATGAGGATGTGAAGAAAAAAGAGCCCTTGTGCACTGTTGGTGGGAATGAATACTTGTGGAGTCATTGTGGAAAACAGTATGGAGGTTCCTCATAAAAATGAAAATTGAATTACCATTGAGTCAGTAATTGCACTACTGGGCATTTTCTCAAAGAATATGAAAACCCTAATTTGAAAGTTTATATGCACCTCTGTGCTTGTTGTGGCATTATTTACAATAGATGAATGAATGAAGAAGATGTGGTATATACAAGAAATGGAATATAATTCAGTCATATATTAGAATGAGATCTTGCCATTTGCAATCACATGGATGTATCTAGAGAGTATAATGCTGAGTGAAGTAAGTCAGTCAGAGAAAATAAAATACCATATAAGTTCACTCATATATGGAATTTAAGAAACAAAATAAATCAACAAGGGAAAAAATAAACAAAACAAAAGAGTCTGTTGACTCTTAACTATACAGAACAAAGAGATGGTTATCAATAGGGAGGTGGTCTGAGGGAGGTGTGAAATGGGTGAAGGGGAATAAGAGTGCAATTAATTTGATGATCACTGAGTAATATATAGAAATGTTGAATCACTAGGGATGCTTGGGTGGCTCAGTGGGTTAAGTATCCAACTTTGGCTCAGGTCATAATTTCATGGTTTGTGGGTTTGAGTCCAGCATCAGGTTCTGTGCTGACAGCTTGGAGCCTGGAGCTTGTTTCAGATTTTGTGTCTCCCTCTCTCTGTGTCCCATCCCTGATTGTGCTCTCTCTCTCTCTCTCTCTCTCCCTCTCTCACTCTCAAAATTGAATGAATAAACTTAAAAAAAAGAAATGTTGAATCACTGTATTGTACACCTGAAACTAATATAAAATTGTATGTTAACCATACTGGAATTAAAATTTTTAAAATGGGGGGTGCCTGGGTGGCTCAGTCGGTTGAGCGTCCCACTTCGGCTCAGGTCATGATCTCACGGTTTAGTGAGTTCAAGCCCTGTGTTGGGCCCTGTGCTGACAGCTTAGAGCCAGGAGCCTGCTTTGGATTCTGTGTCTCCCTCTCTCTCTGCCCCTCCCCCACTCATACTCTGTCTCTCTCTCTTTCAAAAATAAACATATAAAAAAAATTAAAAACGAGAGTGAAAACAAACAGTATTTCTTTTTACTGAAAAAAAATTACCTCAAAATTGGGCATTGGGTATGCTAGCCAGGACGTTTTCCCCAGGAGATATGTATATATATATATATATATATATATATATATATATTCAGAGCACTTTTAACAAATATTTCTTCCAAAGATAGACATGCTTTCACAATTAAACATGCATTTGTTTGCTAATAAACTTATTTGCCTACGTCCTGATAAAGGGAAGGGGGCAATTTATGTTTCTTGAAAATATAAAAGCAACACTTTTATTTTTAAACACTTTATTTTTTGATAATTGCTAGGAGGTTTACAAGTCCTAAGTACATCCTCACAAGTATTCCATTCTTACAGCTGAGAGAGCAGAAAATAAAAGATTTATACAATGTTACTGTCTAAATCTGGTGCGATTCAGAATTTCTTGAATTTATTTAATACTTTTAATTGAAAAATTTTACCAAAATAAATAAGAAATGGCAAATTAGAACATAATCATATTGTTTTGGTCTCCAAAATTATATAATTCTAAGGCTATGGTAGAGTCATTTTGCCTTAAAATTTCAAATAAAAAATAAAATTTGCCTCATTTACAGAAAATATTTATTATGTTACATTGCTGTATAATTAAAAATAAATATATTTTTGTTTAATTATTTATGTCATTGTTTTTGGCTTTAAAGTAATTAAATTAATTCAAAGTAAAAAATATTAATCTTTTTTTAGAATCAAATGTCACATCACAAATATTGCATGGGACATATTTATACTAAAAATTATTTGTTTCTTCTCTGAAATATAAGTTTAACTGGGCATCCTGTATTTTTATTTGCTATAGCTGGCAACCTAATCTTCACTGGAGAGCCTCTGAGTTACCCTTAGTAAATGTGCTGAAGCATGGCATTTAGTAACTGTCCTTTAGACTACACCAAAAATCCATCATTTTTTGCACATATTTGTCTGGCCTGCCATGTCCTTTATGCTTGAATTTACAAGGCATCCGGTTAGGGTGCCTCCATCTCCCTTTGCTGAATAGTGATCACTGGCTGCCAAAGCTGGAAGGGGTTTGGGGTAGGTTGCTTTGTCATGAGGAAAGCTGTTGTGGTTGGCCCAGCAGATGGGCAGAAGGGAAGGTTTTATTTCTTCTCAATCTGAATGACACCCTAATCCTCCAACATAAGGTCTTTACCCAATTTTGAGGATCGTGTTCCACATGCAGACCCCAGACCAGAGTATATTTAAATTATTTGATAAGATTTTTGTGAATCTTCATGCAGAAATCCCCCACAATGATCCTGGAGTAAGGCAGCACCACTGGGGTTGTATAATCTGCCAACAGGCCTTGGGGTTTTATGTAAATCCTCCCTAGCTTCAGATAGTCTCAAATCTGCATTTGAAGATTTGAAGTAAGTTTCTTAAAAGCCCTTTCTTTTTTTTTTTAAAGCTCATTTATTTATTTTGAGAGAGAGAGTGAGTGAGGAAGAAGCAGAGAGAGAGGGAGAGGGACAATCTCAAGCAGGCTCAATACTGTCAGTGTAGAGCCCAACGTGGGGTTTGATCTCACAAACCAGACAATCATGACCTGAGCCAAAATGAAGAGTTGGATGCTTAACCAACTAAGCAAACCAGGTGTCCCAAAAGCCATTTCTTTAAATCAATACATTTCCTTGCCTTTTGGCTCTAACACCTGCTTATTTATTAGATTAGTGAGAAGTTGCACTTTGTAGCTGTTTTCTTGTCTATACTTGCTCCCAGCTCCCATTCAACAAAAGGCATGAACAACAGTGTCTTTCAAAAAAGGTACCCTGATCACCTGCATTGACCTATAGATTTTTGGGCCCAACACTAACTAACCTTACTGAATTCCATACTCTGAGATTCATTCCCAGAATCTCACAATTGTAAAGAAACACTGCAGATGATTCTGATGTGCCCTGAAGTTTGAAAACAATTGGTAGAGTGGGTGCCAGTGCCTCGTTGCTTTAATGTGACACAACTCTTAATGTAAAATTAAGCTATTTATCCTGATTGAATGTTATTTAAACTAGTTTTCAAAGAATAAAATATTTTTTTCTCAAAATAGGGTACAGAAAACAAAAGCATCATAATCTCCTGCATGTGCTTTTTAAAATAAATACCTAAATCTTACTCAAAATTTATTGTCAGTCAGAATTTCTAGCATTGAAGACTATTAATCTAAACTTTTTATAAATAACAGTAATTTGTTAAAATATAATATTTGAGAACCACTGTTGTGGACTATTTGATTATGACATTCTGGTCTAAAATAATTTGATTTACTTAGGCCTGATCTTCTGTGCTTCTTGCTAATGGCTGAGTTTCTGATCATGCAAGGGCTCCTAGAAAAACCTGCCTTATATTAACAACAGAACTTAAGCCTTGCACTAAACCAAACAGTTGCATCCTCCTTTCACAGTATATTATACTTTATACATGTGAGGTGTGAAATTGTAGAAATAAATCATTAAAGAACTATTGACTTTTCATTATATATATATATATATATATATATATATATGCTATATTATACTAGGGACACATAGAAATAAGAAGCCAAGTCTAGAAAGTCAAGGTTTGTTTTGGAGACTGTTGTGAAGAACATGGCAAGAAAATCAAGAGAAAATAGTCTTCCCAACTCCCAGTAACTTAGATTACATCTCGGCAATGTTTTGCTATCATATACTTACAAACACCTGAATGAAGGCCTATAATTCTGTTCAGTTTAACATAATGGTAAAGGAAGCTTCTTTTTCCTGAGTTTTTCCTTTACTTTTGAGAGAGAGAGACATAGACACCGAGAGACAAAGAGAGAGCAGGAGAGGGGCAGATACAGAGAGAGAATCCCAAGCAGGTTCCACACTATCAGCACAAAGCCTCATGTGGGGGCTCGTTCTCACCAACTATGAGACCATGAGATGAGCTGAAATCCAGACAGATGCTCAGTGAACTGATCCACCCAGGCGCCCCAGTACAGGAAGTGTTTTACCAGAAACTCTCATGTCTTCCAGTAAGACATTTTTAAAGTTTTTAAAAAAATGTTTTATTTACTTTTGGGAAAGAGAGAATGAGCAGGGGAGGGACAGAGAGAGAGAAGGGAACAGAGGATCCAAAGCAGGCTCTGTGCTGACAGTAGCAAGCCTGATGCGGGGCTGAAACTCACAAACCATGAGATCATGACCTGAGCCAAAGTCAGTGCTCAACCAACTGAGCCACCCAGGTGTTCCACAGTGAGATTTTTTTTAAAGCTATTTTATAACTGAAGGGTTCGGGGTAAGAAAGGATTTTATGGAATCTGATGTGTTTTTTATTTTTACAGACTTCATAAACAAGCAGAAATTCTATCTGTAAAGCATTATCAAATATTTTCTAGTTGACTTGCATTAGATCAACAGTTAAATCTATATATGGCCAATATGATTCCATTGATCATTTAGGTTGATGTGAAATAAATTAGATTAAGCATGGACCAACTGTAAGTGATTGCGTGTTGATCAGCTATTCCAAAGAACATTATAAAAGTGACATAACTAGCTTTTTCTACCCAAGGTAATATTTATAAAAAAGCAAAGCTTTTTAAAAGAATTATGCTTATAACTACCTCACAATACAATTTATTTTCTACTTTAGGCAATTTGCGTTAGTCAGAAATAAAAGCAAGCACTCTACTTGCAAAAATGAATCTTTGAGTTTACACTTAAATTTGGCAGAAAAAATTGGGCTTGTCTGCACATAGAGACTTGTTTTTAAACTTCATTTTTCCACAAAAAAAATGATCCTAATAACAAAACGACAATAGTGAATAACCTCATTACAGAACTCATTACAAACAAGTAGGAATTAAAACGGATTGTGTGTTCTGTAGCTACACTAGAAGTGGAATGAAGGAAACCCACGAAAGTGGTAGGTATGCTGAGCATAGTTCAGGAGAAGGGAGTTGCTTCCTTGGAAGATTTATTTCCCAGAATGCTAAGATCTTTTCTGGAAACATTAGTAGTTGAGATTAATTAATATAATGAGAAAACTTTGGGAATCAGGGAAAGTCAGTCTTAGGAACACCAAGATATATATCTATATTATCACCATTGATACGGCCTCAACATACTGCTCCTTTCACAATGTTTTGTACATCTTTCAACATTGAATATGAGCAGGTAGGGGTTCAATGATCAAGACAAGGAAGGGGATTAAGGAGGGGCTGATGCATTACCAGGGACAGCAGCCATGCAAACAGGCAGTATGGCACACATCAATGTCTAGTATGAGAGCAGATCAAGAGTCAGCAACAGATGGAAAGCAGGCAGCAGGCCTGTAAAGACTAGTTTCACAGTAAAGGCAGATGGGAGTGTCAGAAACCAAGGTTTTGTAAAATTTCAAAATTGGCAAGGACGTAAGAAAATCTCTACTGATGTTACCTGTCACCTTCAGTATAAGAAGAAAGTAAAGCTGAAGTCTACAAATGAGAAATAGCTTGCCTAGTGTCACACAGGAAATTGAAAATATGGAAATAATGATGATTCACATATTTTGTTTCTCAGGCTGGTGCTTGTTTTTCATTTTTTTTTTCATGGCACTGCCTGTCTATAATTGATTAAAGCATAATTTTGCTCAATGCCTCCTATTTACAAAGATGCTGAGCTAGATTATAATGCGGGTACAGGAAAAGAAAAAGTCAAGCCCAACAAGCAAATACAGTCAATAGCCAATAGATTACATTTATTGAACACTTACTATTTGTTAGGCTCTGGGCTAAATGCTTTACAATGCAATGTCATATAATTTTCACAACAACCAAATGAGATATATGATCACTCTATTCTACAGATGGGGAAAAATGAGGCTTAGGGAAGAAAAGTGATTTTCTCTAAAGTACATGACTAGTAATTGCCAGTAATGGGTTTACACATTAACGCTCTCTGAAACTGCACCCTATGGACAGACTAATTTCATTGGTTATACTGAAATTAACTATTACTCCTGTATCTAGGTTGTTCTGTGACTCCTGTCCTAGAAGATTAACTTTGCAGCCTACAGTTGAGATTAATAATTATTAGCACTTGGATATAGCAACAAAGAACAGATGAAGTATCTGGTGAGCAAACTCTGGCACGACACAAATTCTGTATGCTATATTTTTGTTTTAAGGTTATCCTTTTTCTGATTATTGCACAAATGTATATTTGGAGTAAAAAACTTTGAATATGGAGAAAGGTGCATATATAAAAATCCTTAGAAATCCTATCACATAGATATAGACATGTAAGTTAACCCCGTAAGATTTCTTTTGTGTGTGTCTATTTAAAAATGTATAGATGCTCTTGTTTAAGTTTTATAAAACTAAGATAATTTTATATATACTATTTTATAACCTCAAGTAACAATATGACATTTTTCATATATGCAAATATTTAAAACCATGCTTTTATAATGTTCCACTATATTAGTATATTTTATTTAATTATTTTTATATTGGTAAATATTTAGATTGTTTATGAATTGTTTACTATTTTAAAACCACAGGTTTGTGAATATATTTATGACAATTTTCTTAAGGTAGAGTGATAAAAAGGGAATTAGTAGGCCAAAGTTTATAAACATTAATAAACTTTTAATTTATATTTTCAAATTGTTTTCTATAAATACTGTACAAATTTACTCCTGAGAACGAGTATTTGATGGTGTCCATTTTTCTGCTCTTTTACTACATGTTTTAGCTCTTGGAGAATTAAATGTTTAACTTGTTTTGGGAATATATGCCATAAATTTGAAAATAATATTCAATTTTATTATAGGACTATGTTATTTTCTCAAATCCTTATTTAGGGTTACACACTCATATTGAAATATAGGCTACTAATTAGAAATTTTGTCATTGGTTCAATGTGATTGTGCTTGGACCTCTAGGAACACCATATTTTTTAATAGAAAAAAACCTGCTGTTGATGAATATATGGATCGTGATAATGATAATTAAGGTATATATTTCACTTTGCAGATAAGAAAACTGAGATTAGGTTAATTAACTTGCTTAAGGTCTGTTAGAAAACAAAATTCAATTGAATAAATTTGAAGATTGAATTGGCTTTATTAAGTAATTTGTGAATCAGGCAGCATCCCATCTAGCAAACACAGGGAAGCTCCCAGCAGTTGTAAAAAATGGAAGGTTGTTATAAGAAGGAGAGTAAGGTCATAGGGGCATGTGTACCCCAATGTTTATAGCAGTGTTTTCAACAATAGCCATATTATGGAAAGTGCCTAAATGTCCATGAACTGATAAATGGATAAAGAAGATGTGGTTTTTATATACAATGGAATACTACTTGACAATGAGCAATAATTAAACATGCCATTTGCAGCAATGTGGATGGAACAGGAAGGTATTATGCTGAGTGAAATAAGTCAGTCAGAGAAGGACAGATATCATATGTTTTCACTCATATGTGTGGATCTTGAGAAACTTAACAGAAGACCATGGGGGAAGGGAAGGGGAGAAAATAGTTACAAACAGAGAGGGAGGGAGGCAAACCACAAGAGACTCTGAAATATAGAGAACAAACTGAGGGTGGATGGGGGTGGGGGAGAAGGGAAAATGGGTAATGGGTATTGAGGGTATTGAGGAAGGCACTTGTTGGGATCAGCACTGGGTGTTGTATGTAAGCCAATTTGATAATAAATTATGTTCATAAAAAAAGAAGGATAGTAGGGTAAGAAGTTATCAGACAAAGAAAAGAAAGTATCTTTCTTTGGGGAATGAAGAGGACCCATATGGCAAATTACTTCAATGCTGATCAGAAAATTCCTGACTGATCAGTTGAGACTACATTTCTGGGAGAGGTTGAAACTGCAATTATGTTAGGTATTAAGCCCAGGTTTGGTGACTTGGCTTAAGTGACTACATTTTGGGACTATTTTTAACAATTCTTTTTTTTTATTACAAGTCTCACTTAAATGAGAAATAAGAGAGATATAATAAAAATTTAAGGCATTTAGCACCACTATCAGCTAACTCTCTGAAGTTCTTGAAGTTTTATTGTTCCTTTGTGTGGTATCCATAGGTCCTGACATTTTTGCTTCACTTCTGTGATATTCACAAAGTACAGCTTCAGGTTCACATTCTTTAAGTTAGTCATTTTATTTGCTTCTCTGATGCTCTAGTTTCATGGAGATCATCTGCTTCATAGTTAGTGGCTGCAGGCATGCATTCAAAGCTTTTGATAGAATACAGCACACCAGAGAGATTATAAGCAGGATACTTCTCAATGTTCAGATTGCACTTCAGAGCCATAATCACCAAGACCCAAACCAACCAAAATCAAATAAGTCATGAAAGATTCCATTGAAGGAGTCTCCCCTCCAAGTCAAATGGCTTCCTGAGGAATATTATGTAACTGAGTTTCAACTTTGCCTGAAGTTTTGACCCAGGAAGTGGCATTGGCAATAGGACAGTTGCCTTCTTACTCAGCTAAAATATAGTCAAGGGCTATGCCTTTTAAGAACAGCTTTCACCAGAGAGTCTAAGGATATTTTCTGGGCCACTATTGCTTTAGCAGCACATTATGTAATAATTTCAAGAATTAAGAAGTTCCTGATTATAGCCTCATTGACATGTATTCTTAATCAGGGAAATAGGGACTCTGCCAAAAGAAGTGAATCCTGAATCATAAAAGCTTCTTGCTTGGTCCTTTCCAACTTGATATAAATTCAGGAGTCGACTAATGGAATGTAGTTAGATTTTCTCCTAGCTTAAAATAAAAGGTTGTTCTAGATCCCAGAGATTACTTCCCTTATGAATTGCCTGGAAGATATACATGAGGATATTATATTTCTAGGCCAATGCCAGAATAAAGGAAAGCAAAAGAAGGAGAAAAGGATTCATGTTTATTTGAAGCATAAAATCCTGATCCACTGTCTTGTGTGGAAGCAGTCTATCTTGATTGCAACTACATCTCTTCCTCACGTATTTGATTCAGATGTCTCCAGGACAGGGCCAGATGTCAGCTGAAACCTGCTTCAGTTGTGTTATATGTACACAAGGTTTAATACCATCTAATATAGTAACAGTGTCCCTCAGGAGCACTTAGTAAGGTCCTTCCAATGGGGCTCAAGAGCTGTCTTTCTCTGATGATGTTTCCAGAATATCCAATCACAAGGCTTTGGACTGTGAGCAACAGAATATTTTAAATTGGAATCCTGGAAGACTTCTTTAACCTCTCGATGATAAGCTTGAGCATAAGACATTACAGACTTACAGTAACTGATCATACTAGCATGAGTCAACAAAAGATTAGCAGGAGGTTATTTACCAATATACGTTAGTCTGCCAGTGACTATCTCCTATGGAGTGAGCTTACATTTTCCACAGGGAGTACTGTAAACAATCAGCAAGAGCAAAGACCACAGACCTATAGGTCACATAAATCCAGTATTTTCAGCAAGTTTAGAAATTTTAAGTTTGAGGATTCCATTAGTTCTCTCAATCTTGCCTACTGGTTGGGGATAATAGGGACAGTGATAATGCTAATGAATTTACAAGATTTTCCTTTAGAGTTCCTCGACCATTGGAGGAAACATATTTTCTGACACTTTCCATGCCAGTGTAACCATATCAGCATTGCACCAGAGGAAAGCTTCAACCAATAAAAAATAGGTAATAAAAAGTATATATTAATAACCTGTACTGTCACTTGAATGAAGTCCAACTGCAGGGGTTCAAATGTCCAGATCTGTGGACGCTGAGAGCAAAAATAGTTTTCCAAAAGTTTTTGGACCTGATATGTCAGACATTGCTGGTAGATTTAGCAATTTTATAAAAATTTTCCCCAACAATGTTTATTCATAATTTGAGTCTCTTAAATGCTGTATGGTAAGTGAATAAACACAAAATGTAAAAAAGATATATACATATATCACATCTTTTTAATCCATTGTCAGTTGATGGGCATTTGGGCTCTTTCCATAATTGTCTATTGGTGATAGCCCTGCTATAAACATTGGGGTGCCCCTTCATTGTATCTGTTGGATAAATTCCTAGTAGTAAAATTGCTGGATAGCAGGGTGGTTCTATTTTTAATTTTTTGAGGAACCTCCACACTTTTCCAGCATGGCTGCACCAGTTTTCATTCCCACCAACAGTGCAGTAGGATTCCCCTTTCTCCACATCCTTGCCAGCATCTGTTGTTAACTGATTTGTTAATTTTAGCCATTCTGAATGGTGCGAGGTAATATCTCACTGTGGTTTTGACTTGTATTTCCCTAATTATGAATGATGTTAAGGATCTTTTCATGTATCGGTTGGCCATCTGGACGTCTTCTTTGGAAAAGTGTCTACTCATTTCTTCTGCCCAATTCTTCACTGGATTTTGTGAATTTTTAAATACACATACCATAAAATGTAATTGTTTCTAACTAATTTATTTATAAAATCTTATTACACATATCTAAATCATTTGCTCTCTACAATTCTGTTTAGATTACCTATAAAATCATTATGAGATATTAGACAAAAATAAGATATTTTAAGTTATTTTGGTGACAATTGCAACAGACATGACATAAATTGAACTAGTAAATTAATAGAATAAAAGTTGTTTTATGTGCATATTCAATGTTGGCACCTCTAAAGACATATCTGTTTTAATTAAATCAACAAACTTAAACCAGCTTTATTTCTGAAGATTATCCCAGATGACATGGACTTGAAAATATTTGCATTAGTTTCTCTTATATCTCTGAGAATTTTTTCTAATTTTTGAAATGTTTATTTATTTTTGAGAGAGAGAGAGAGAGCATGATCAGGGGAGGGTCAGAGAGAGAAGGAGACACAGAATCCAAAGCAGGCTCCAGGCTCTGAGCTGTCAGCACAGAGCCTGACACAAGGCTCAAATTCATGAACTGTGAGATCATGACATGAGCCAAAGTCTGATGCTTAATTGACTGAGCCACCCCGACACCCCTCTCTAAGAATTTTTATGTGTCATAATTTATATAAGCATTGATTGAACCAATTTAGCAGAGCTCTTTTACATTTTAAAGTGGCAATACCATCTGGAAGTAGAAAATACCACACTTATAAAACATGTACATACATACATACATATATACACATACAGACAAATGCAGAGAACTTAAAGCTTCTGTTTAAAAATTACTGCCATGAATTATGTATGAAACTCAGTTATAAAGTAATTTGAATCTAAGTTGTCTTTTTTTGATAGGTGAAATAAATTAAGGTTACCTGTTCAGATAACTAGGTCATTTTTTAATATATGTGAAGACACTTAAAATTTGTATTTCTCCTTAACAACTCAATTTCCAAATGACCTTTCTTGATCTTGTTTATTTTTTAATAATAATTGCCCTCCTAAAATTTTCATATTAAAGAGTTGATCTAGATAATAGTTTTGGAGAAGACCACTACAACATTTATATCTCAAAGGCACACACACACAAAAAGCTCCTAGGACATTTTGTTCCTTTAAGGCCTGAATTTCCACAATACTTACAAGCTTTTTGAGACAAATAGAGGACGTTTTGGGACTGGTAAAATGATTTATGGACTTTGAATTGTTTCTGAAACCACATCCAAAGGCCTGTAAAGACTAGATTTGTGAAACACAGTCAGCTGTTTTTAATTCCTTGGCATTAGGATACTGCTTAAATCATGTCAAAGGACTGACACACCCATGCACATATGTTATAATGCATTTTTATCCCTCTGGGTATATTTAGTATACCAAAATTTAGTATACCAAAAAAATCCTATCAGGCTCTAAATATCAGCTTTCAATTTGACAAAATATATGATCATAGATTTATTAAATCCTTTCAAATATCTTGTTCTGGTTTTAGCCAGACACAATAAGTATGTATTAGCAGTATTGCAAACACTTTTTGGATTTAAGAGGTTTCCTTGAAGAATGTGCAAAAGATACTCTCTTTATAAGATCTAGAGTCACTCCTCTAGATGGCCAAAGAATGAACCAACAACCCTGAATGTCCCAGGAAGTAGAAACCCAAGCCCAGTTCTTAGAATTCAAAAGATAACAGCAGGAAGGCAATATCTATTCACAGGAAAGTAAGAATCAATAAACAAGAGTTCTGGATTTGGAAAGAGACAATGTGAAATTTTATTTGCTTTTCTTGAATTGCTTTAGGAAGTAATTTATTTACAAAAACGTTTGAGGATCATCCAGGGGTTTAAAACATTTTTAAACTATGGCCCTTAGTTCAGTCTTTCACCAAATAGTGAAAGATACCTGAAGAGGATCACCTGTAGCCATAGGTGATCATATTTTAAAAGATAACACCTGACTAGTAGGTTAAGATCGTGGAGTATTAGGAGGAGCCTATGTCTGCCTTATCTGTTGAGCACAGCTGGGTAAATATAAAATCATTCTGAACACCAAATAAATCAATCTGAGGACTGAGAGAATGAGCTGCACAACTAGAAGGAGAGAAGAGACCACATTTTGGAAGGTAGGTGGTACAGAGACATGATATTAGGGGGAAAAAATCATACGTGCTGCAGAATGGAGGAAGCCCTGATCATGGAGAGGAGAGAGAGAGAGAGACCCGTGCACATGTGATTGCACAAGAAAAATACTTACCCAAAAGCATTGACTGATGAAACAAGAGTGGATGATTATTGTGAGTTTTTACAGCTAGTGGAGCTCAAACAATGGAGTTTTAGAACTCCATGCCATAGTTGGCTTAGAACCTGTTGGGCACAGTGATGCTTCCATGGAGAAGAAGGGCAGAGTCCCATGAGCAGAATGGATGATCTGAGGATCCCCTGGGATGCACTGGAAGACAGTTTTCCCTTATTGGAGTGCATCTGGTAGATAGGGAATTACTTCTCAGGGGACAAAAGAGCCAGTGGGTATCATTGTGCTGCCCCGTTCCTTAGCATAGGGACAGAGGTACTCCATGTGCACCAAGTCTACTAACTATAAGTTCTGAAAAGCTTCAGCTCTAGTGGAAATAGGATCTGACCTCTTTTAACAAGCAGAGTATAGCAAGTCTAGTTAAAAATCACTGCACTCTCAACAAAGTCCAAACACTCCCTATTGCAGGCAAAGAGAAATTTTGCAGAGGACTGACCTGAAGGAAAGAGAAGCTGAAACACAGCAACAGAGTGCACACAGCATACACCAGAAACACATCCTGAAGCACCAGGCCCTGGAAAGTATATGACTTCTTCTTCATAAAACCATTATTCTCAGGAGTTGGAAACATAGCAGGCTTCCCCAACAAACAGAGAGACCTAGTCAAAATGCCAAGACAGAAGAATTCATCCCCAAAGAAGGAGCAAGAAAAGGTCAGTCAAGGATCTAATTAAAAATGATAAGAGTAATCTGCTTGATCAAAAATTTAAAACAAAAATACTAGCTGGGATTGAGAAAAGCATGGAAGATATGAGGGAGTCCCTTACCACAGAGATAAAAGACCTAAGAGCAAGTCAGATCAAAATTTAAAAAATGCTATAACTGAGATGTGAAACTGACTGAATGTAATGACAACAAGGATGGAAGAAGCAGAGCAATGAATATGTGATGTAGAAGATAAAACTGGAAAATAATGATGCTTAAAAGAAGAGGGAAAGAAAAATAAAGGCTCACAGATGTAGACTTAGGGAACTCATAAACTCCATAAAGCACAATAATATTCATACAATAGGAGTCCCAGAAGAAGAATAGAAGGAGAAACAGGCATAAGGATTATTTCCACAAATTATACCTGAAAATGTCCCTAATCTGAAGAAGGAAACAGAATTCATGAGGCATATAGAATTCCCATCAAAATAAACAAAAGCAGGCCAATATCAAGACATATTGCAGCAAAATTTGGAAAATACAGAAATAAGGAAAATATACTGAAAGGAGCAAGGGAAAAGAAATACCTAACTTACAAGGGAAGACAAATAAGATTAGCAGATCTATCCACAGAAACTTGACAAGTAAAAAGGTATTGGAATGATATATTCAATGTGCTGAATGGGAAAATATGCAACCAAGAATATTTTATCCAGCAAGACTTTCATTCAGAATAGAAAGACAGATAGTTTCCCAGATAAACAGAAACTAAAGGAGTTCATGACTACTAAAACAGTTCTGCAAGAAATATTAAAGGGGTCTCTTTGAGAGGGTAAGAAAGGTCAAAAGTGACAAAGACTAGAAAAGAACAAATAAAATCTCCAGAAACAATGACTTAACAGGTAACATAATGGCACTAAATTCATATCTATAAATAATCACTCTGAAAGAAAATGGACAGACTACTCCAATTGAGAGACATGGGGTATCAGAATGGATTAAAAAAAAAGCAACAACAACAAGACAAGATCCATCTATGTTTTGCCTACAAGACACTCACTTTAGACCTAAAGACACATGCAGATTGAAAATGAGAGGATGAAGAAACATGTATAATGCAAATGGATGTCAAAAGAAAGTCATGGTAGCAAGAATTACATCAGATAAACTACATTTTAAATCAGACTTTAACACAAGGTGAAGAAAGGCACAATATCATAATAAAGAGGACTATCCAACAGTAAGATCTAACAGTTGCAAATATTCATGCCCCTAACTTGGAAAACACCAAAATGCATAACAATGAATAACAATTACAAAGGACAGAATTGATAATAATACAATAATAGTAGGGGACTTTAACACCCTACTTACATCAATGGACAGATCACCTAAGGGAAAAAAAATCAACAAGTAAACAATGGCTTTGAATGACACACTAGACCAGATGGGCTTAACAGATATATTCAGAACATTCCATCCTAAAGCAGCACAATACACATTCTTTTCAAGTGCACATGGGACATTCTTTAGAATAGATCACAGACTAGGCCACAAATAAGGCCTCAAAGAATACAAAAAGATTGAGGTCATAGCATGCATCTTTTCTGACCACAACACTCTTACACTTGAAGTCAATCACATGAAAAAACTGGAATGAACACAAATACATGGACATTAAAAAAAATGCATTGTAGTAAAGAATTAATAAATCAACCAGGAAATTAAAGAAGAAATTAAAAAAAAAACCAAGCAAATGAAAATACAAACATGATAGTTCAAAACCTTTGGGAAGGTTTTGCAAAAGCAGTCTTAAGAGGGAAATGTAGAGCAATCAGGCCTAGCTCAAGAAGCAAGAAAAATCTTTATTGCACAACCTAACCTTACACCTAAAGAAGCTAGAAAATGAACAGAAAATTAATCCTAAAGCCAGAAGAAGGGAAATGATAAATATTAGAGGAGAAATAAATGATACAGAAACAAAAGAATTCAGTAGAACAGATCAATAAAACTAGGAGCTTGTTCATTGAAAGAATTAATAAAATTGAAAAACCTCTAGCCAGACTTATCAAAAAGAAAATATAAAGGACTCAAATAAATAAAGTCACGAATGAAAAAGAAGAGATCACAGCCAACACCACAGAAATACAATTATAAGAGAATATTATAAAAAAATTATATGCCAAAAAATGGCCAATATGGAAGAAACAGATAAATTCTAGAAACATATAAACTACCAATCCTGCAACACGAAGAAATAGAAAATTTGAACAGATTCAAAACCAGCAAAGAAATTGAATCACTAATAAAAAATCTCCCAACAAACAAAAGTCAGAGGCCAGACGGCTTCCAAGAGGAAACCTACCAAACATTTTTAAAACAGTTAATGCCTATTTTTCTCAGTTCCAAAAATTGAAATGGAAGGAAAAATTCCAAACCCATTCTATGAGGCCAGCATTATTTTGATTTCAGTATCAAACAAAGACCCCAGGTAATAGAAGAATTATAGGCCAATATCTCTGATGAACATTGTTGCAAAAATTCTAGATAAGATACGAGAAAATCAAATCCAAAAGTACATAGAAAGAATCATTTTCCACAATCAAGTGTGATTTATTCTCGTTCTGCAAGAATATTTCAATAATCTTAAATTAATCAACATGATATACCACATTAATAAGGGGAAGGATAAAAACCATATGATCCTCTCAATAGATTTAGAAAAAGTATTTGACAAAGTCCAGTATCCATTCTTGATAAAAAAACCCTCAACAAAGTAGTGATGGGGAAACATTTAAACTTCATAAATAACGGCCATATATGAAGGACCCACAGCTAATGTCATCCTCAATGGGGAAAGACTAAGAGCTTTTCTTCTGTGGTCTGGAACAAAACAGGAATGTTCACTCTCTCCATTATTATTTAACATAGTACTGGTAGTCCTAGCCTCAGTATTCAGACAACAAAAAGAAATAAAAGTCATCCAAATTGGCAAGGAAGAAGTCAAACTCTTAGTATTCTCAGATGACATGATACTCTATGTAGAATACCTGAAATATTCCACCAAAAAGTACTAGAACTTAGACACAAATTAAGTAATGTTGCAGTATACAAAATCAATGTACAAAAAATATGTTATATTTGTATACACAAAAAAAGGAAGCAACAGAAAGAGAAATCAAGGAATTGATCCCATTTACAGTTGCACCAAACACCATAAGATACCTAGGAATAAACCTCACCAAAGAAGTAAAAGATATGTACTCTGAAAACTATAAAACACTTATGAAAGAAATTAAAGAGGACACAATGAAATGGGAAAAAAAAAAACATTTCATGCTCATGGATTCGAAGAACCAACATTGAAATTTTGAGACAGATGATCAGTTTTAGCTGCCTGAAAAAAGGCAGCCGTGGTCAATCAGAGGACATCTTTACATCAGTTACAATATAGGTGGCTAAGAAGAGAGTGAGACTTGTTTTGAGGAGTACTAAGTGTTGTATGGAAGTGTTGAATCACTAGATTCTACATCTTAAACTAAGTACACTGTATGTTAACCAAGTAGAATTTAAATGAAAACTTCAGAAAAAAACATGAAGACATGTTTTCTCTTCATGAAACATGAAGAGAAAAAAGGTAAAAAATACACAGAAAGAAAAATGATAGGGGACACAAATATAACTTAACAGTTATGGGCACAGTATTATCATGTTTAAAGCAAGTTTTATGTTTTGTTATTTTATTACTATGATACAACCTGTCTTCTTTCTCTAAGGTTTAAAGTTAGTAGGATGAGTAGATGATGTTACCTTTATCCACAAATCACTGAATATCACTTGAGCTCTCTTGAACATCAGCTAAACAAGTAAAACACATATAGGGGGAAACATACTTTTTTACTGCAATCATTTTTTAAGAAACATAATCAAATCATAACTTTGGTAAGTAGTTTTCAGTAGGGTTTTAATCAAACTGGATCTTTTTCATGTAATTATTTGATACTATCCTATATAGAGACTTAAAAATAAATGGAAAGTAAAAAGGTAGGAAAAATATTAGTTTCTAAAAAAAGTAATTCAATTACTGGTAAATAGCAGTGCTAAAACATATCTAAAATTATCATGTATGAAATATTCCAACATTTCTGTTTATTATATATGGGAAAACAACACATTAAAATCTGTTGGTATGAGAAATACTATAAATTGTGTCTTCATATATTAATTAATGGTAAAACTAAGTCTAGTAAAGTGATAGTAATTTATAACAATCAAACACAAGTACTTTGGAATAGATGCATATTATTGTCCTTTGATAAATCCCCCTTTGAATGATGGCTGAAGTCCCCAAATCCACATAATACTAGTACTATTTACCATGTGGAAAACACAGATTATTATTTTTTATTCAAGTTATTGCAGATTTCTGATTTTAATATTAGTTATTCTTTAAGCATTATTCACAATGTCTGAATTAATGTTACCAATATTCTGGTGCTAAGTGTCTGATAATATTGCCTTTGACTAGAAGCTTAAAGCCATTTTGAAAATATCCATCCTGTATGCTTGTGTATTAAGGTCCAAAAGGACCTCAATGATAACAAAGTTCTTGAAACTTAAGGAAGGTGGCCAGACTCCAAGATTTGTTTCTTTGGTTATGGTGGATGCTTTGTCAGATTTTGTGATGATTATGCCTCTGTTACACTACAAAAAATGTTTTGAATAATGGACATAAACATCTCTTCAAGAGCCATCTGAGAGGCAAGAAAAATGGTCTTTGTCAAGGAACTACAAACAGAAAGGCATTAAACAACAGCTCAGAGTAGAAGAAAGAACACCATTTTAAATATAGGTTTGGGGAAATATTAATAAAAATATGATTTACATCATTTGGGGCCATCTTTGTATTAAAAAACATGGAAGAAATTTTAGTCTTGGAGGGCTTAGAAGCAAATAATAATACTATTATTATGTAATAATAATAATAATAATATTTTTAACTGACCTTCCAGAGGAATATTTAGAGGCCTTTTCCTCCTCAGGCAGTGAGCACCAAAGTAGTTATTCATCTGGTAATTTACAGCACCGCTACAACTTCCAATTAACAAAACATACATTAAAAGCCACTGTAAAGCACTCCAGAAGGTCTGCTGATGGCTGTGATTAATGGCTGTACATCTACAGAGATTGCACATAGGTCTTAACAGAGCTACTTGTAAATGGTCAACACAAACTCATGCAGCCTCAGGCTATCAATCAGGAAGGTATGCATCGGAGTTGGTTAATATTAGCACCTCTTCTATGGCACCAATATATATATATATATATATAATATTTCTCAGTAACTGGAAACTTCCAAAGACAAGAAATGAAGCTAATTTGAAAGCAAAATCTTAACAATGGATGTATACTTGTTTCTTTATGCTTATTAGGTCTCACAAAAAGAAGCATGGATCTTATTTCAGTGTATTAAGTTTGTTCTCATAAAATTTCCATGATGGCCCTTCCTTTGTCATACATGTACTCACAAATGATTTTGTTGCTATAGCAATATTTTTCTATACTGTAGAATCAAATCTAGCAAGAATGGTATTTGTAGAACTCACACATATGTCAGTTTATAGTCTTGCTAACTATAGTCTCAAAGGTGTCTATCACACAAATATGAATCCAAATTTAAATCTTTTGGTTTTCTGTCTCCTTAAGATTAACTACATCTTGCAATCTTTGGCTGATAGATAGACTATTTAAGACCTGAACAGAAACAGCAGTCCTTTTATATGCTACAGTGCTTTTTATTTGCCAATGCATTTATATCCATTTTTTTTCTTGTGACCTCACAACATCCCAGTAGGCAGGACAGGCATTTAGTTTACAACATATGGTAATAGCATAATTAATAATATAGCAAGGTGCATATAAGTGTTCTGATCATGATTACTTACTATACTTACTATCTACATAATATTGCTTGTTTGGTTTTTATCTTAAGAATATTTAAAAGCCCTGTAAAATCATAATTGGCCAATTGCAGTTAAAATCTTTCCTCAGAAATCCATCATAATTGTAATCAGTATTGATTAACTATTTTTCATGAAATCTAAGTTTAGAGATATATAGGAGTGACACTAGAAAAAGTTTTAACATTTGTGAGTCAATAAGCTTCCTTAGTAATTCTTAAAATGCTCAAATTGCTTTTCCTAAAAGACTCAGCATAATTTAAAATTTGAAATGTTAAAAGCAATCGTTTAAGTTTCAGTTAAGTATCTTTAATCTCATCTAAGCTTCTGTTTAGGGACTTATGCCATCAAATACTTTTGGAATACCAGAGGATACCAAAAAATAAGTTTATGTAAGTTAGAATAAGCACAATAAGTGAAAATATTTTTTTAATCTTTCGCATCACAAATTAACCACAATAGGAAGTCCTACTCTAGGATTTTTTTGAGACAAATATCACTTAGGCAAACGACTTTTAAAATGTGGTACCCTGTCAAAATGAAGCCCAGCTCAAATTTATATCATAATGAAAATAGAGTAAATATGATAATGAAAAATCGCATTAGATGGTACCCAAGAGATGATGCTGTGCAGGACAATTTTGGGGAGAGAAACTAGAACAACAATAAAGTAAATAAAAGTTATCTTGTATTCTTCTCCAACCACTGACTCAAATCTATTACTAGACAACAAATGTGTTCCTGTTACACCAGGCTGCCCTGAGTCCACTCAGCCTCTGAGACCTTATGACTTCGTGAAGTGTTCATTCCCTTCTGCTTTCCCCACATAAAAAAACAAAAAAACAAAACAAAAAACAAAAAAAACTTATCCATATTATAAATTACTCCTTCTTGAGCTTATTAAATCATATAATTAACTATTTTTTAAGTTTATTTTTATTTATTTTTGAGAGAGGAAGTGGGGAAGGGCAGAGACAGAGAATCCCAAGCAGACTCTGCACTGTCAGCACAGAGCCCCATGCAGGGCTTGAACTCACAAAACATGAGATCATGATCTGATCCAATCCAAGAGTTGGACACTTAACCAACTGAGCCACCCATGTGCTCCATAATTAAGTTTTTAATGCATTTCTTGTGTGTCAAGTATTTGCCTTTTCACACAACTATTTGGATAGAGTTAATCAAAGGGGTGATCTAACAATGAAGTGAAATTTACTAGTAAGTTTGGTAGGTTTTTTGTCTCATGAATTCCACCATCCATCCATGTGCCTGCTATTCCTAAACCCTGTGTTACCCTAATAATTCTGCATTGACTGGGATATAAGAGTGTTCCCACTCTGTTAATAGTGGCAGTCAAATAAAATACACTCTGATTTTGGCACCCATTTAGAAATGTAGTCCTGAAATATAAATTGAACACCTGAAACACAGAAAAGTTGCTTTTAAAAAAAATAGCAGCTCTTTCTCACCCAGTAATTTCTCTACTGAGTCTAAGAAGTTGTTATCTAATACTCAGAGCCTGTGTAATATTTAAGATGCTTACAGTTTATTTTCTTTCTAAAGTATTCTGATGCCTCTTGCCATTTAGCCCAGCTGAAGAAAGTTTTCCCAGATGCTTTTCTCAGTCCCTCCAAAACAAGGCATAACTTCAGGGAGGCTCTGAGACCTAACCTGATTTCCACTCTAGCAAATTTGTAGATTGCTGAGCTTTTAATGAATTATGTAATAGCTCTTCCTTATACTTGACATACGGAAGTATTTTTATTGGACCCTGCAAAGTTCCCTTGCTAAGTTATCCATATGTGTAATAAATGTAAGTTTCACATAAAAGTTGAGAAAATGCTGGAAATGAAAAAAAGGCCTCTCAAAATTCCCCTCAGCTCTTTACCTTGAAGTTCCTGACTTAAGAACCACTAGTGCCCTCTTCTGGTCATAAGAAAGACAAACTTCATTTTATCCAATTATATAGGAGAGCGGTCAACAGAGAATAATCAAGTATTTTCATGATATCCAGTCCAAAAATAATCTCACCTATAGGAACAATTTTAGAAAACATAATTTTTATTAAATTCACCACTTAGAAAAGCAATAGTACTACCTACAAATTCTAGACACATATAAGTTACATATCTCCTTTCAAAGATGGCATTAGCATATTCCAGCACTACAAAATTGTCCAATACTAAAAAATGTATATACATGAAAGTGTTCATGCCATATTATGTGTGTCCATGTAGAGAAAAGTTGGTGAGAAAAGATAATATAAAATGTGAAAATCTGCTTGAAAAAATTTTTCATAGAAAATTAATTTCTTTCCAGGCACAGTATCTTTTTTGCATGCAGATAGAATGCTGAGGTTCAAGGAAGAACCCTACAAAACCTAAGGATGTGTAATAAAGAAATTTGAAACACATTTACATATACACACACAGAAGTCAAACTTTTGTGCCTTCCTCTTCATAGTCATTTTGATAGGCTACACTATATTCTGTGAACTTTCTCAAAACTTCCCTTTGGAAATTACAGTCAGAGCCAAAAAGACATTAACGTTACTTTCTGCTAAACTTATCTTTGACCCATTGCTGTATTACTCCGCTTGAGCTCCCATATAATTTAATATGCAAAACTCTTTATCCCACGCAGTTGTTTCCAAAAGTTCAAGTCTATTTTCCTAGGAGAAAGATTTATCAACACCAAGGAGAAAGATTTATCAACACCAAGGATATTCAAAAGGATACACCCACTCAGAAGCTAATTTTTAAAAAGGACAAAGGTCCAAGGCTATCTCAAACATTTTCTTAAATATGGCAGTAAGTGGAGAAGCTAGCTACATTGACTGTTTTGAATGAAATAGGATCTAGATATCTAAATTTTTCAAACACCATCCATCTACTTTTCTGTCACTGCTAAAGAAATACATTATTAAACCTCAAATTAGGGCATGAGACTTGAACCACACAAAGCAAGGGTGGTTGGGCATGTATCCATAGGGATTCAAAGGACAATTAGGTACATCCCTTCTCCATTAGTGTGTTAGGGATCCTTATAACCTCTTGAGAGTTTGTCTAGGCTTTTAACTTGACTTTTGTTTATGTGGATAGCATAAGGCCACAGGATGTTTTCTGTGGCACGTGGCTGAAATAGCATGAATATTACTTTATATTTTATATTTTATTATTCTGTCACTTCATGGTCATTTGACTGGAGAGAGCAAGTTTGTTTGGTTTTTTTTTTTTTTTTTTTTTTTTTTTGTCTGTTCCTGTTAGTGTTTCCATTACTGGCTGCTTTATTTTCAATTCTAGGCTACAGGAAGCCAAAAACAAACAAGCAAACAAACAAACAAACAAAAACTATCTGAACTTATCACCATATAACTTCCTCTAGTCCTGAGGCGGATAGCAGATTTGACACTTTTGTCCACCATGCAGAGTCTCCTTACATTTTTTTTTTATATATAAGATCCAGGTTGTTTAGTGTCAATTAGTAGGACAAATAGGGGAAAGTATACATGGTCCATATTCCTGATAGTGGAAGGACACATTACTTTTGAGATATATGAGAGATGCAATTGGAAATGCTAAGTAAGTAACTGGATATATGAATCAGAATTTCAGGGCAAAGTCTGGCAAGAAATATAAATCTAGGAGGCATCAGAACATAGATTATATTCAATGAAATTATCCTGGGCATTACTTAGAAAGTATTTGTAAATAGAAAATTCAAGATATACAAAGATTTAAGTTTGTGGTACTCCAATATTTATAAGTTGGAGAGATAAGGAGGATCCAGAGAAGGATTCTGAGATGAGGCAATAAGAAAAGTAAGAGGAAACTCAGGAAAGATTAGTTTTCCAGAATTCAAATAAAAATAGTGTTTCAGGAAGTAGAGGATGTTTAGCTTTTCCAATTGATAGTGAAAAAATCAAATTAAAAAGAGGATTAAGAATGGACTATGAGACATGGGAATATGGATACTATTTAGTGGTTACTACATGCTGCTTTAATGAATCCAGAATGGTATTATTTTTATCAGATGTACTTCCTAATAATCACATTGTCTTAGAGTTAGGAGGATATAAAAGTCATCTATCCAACCATTCAACCAATCTATAAGATCCCTGATGATTATTTGTAGTCTTCACTTAAGCACTTCTAGTTACAGTTAGCTCACAACTGTATAGTTATTTCCGTTTCTGGAGTTACCCTAACTGTTCCTTGTTTTGGATATGTATTTAATTTTACTTCCTACCCATTATTCACATTTCTTCTTTTGAATTCAAGCAGTATTAAGAAATTTTGCCAGATATTCATAAAACATGTCTGTTATTTTTTTTAAGTTCCAATAGATGTAAGTCTTCACAAAAATGACAACCTCAAAAATGGGTATGACTCCACAAGAAGTCAGCACCCAGGTTACAGAAAATAAAGTTTTGCTATTATCTTACCACCCCATTCCCTTGAAGACCCTCTCAAGTGCACATGATTGCTGAGCATTGTTCCCCACTTCCACCTCCAAATTTCTCTCCTTTCCTCTAGGCCACAGTTCTGTCATTAGCTGTCTGTCTCTCATCCTCTCTATATCCACTATATAACCAAGAAGTTTTAAGTCTTTGCTCTGAATCTATCATAGACCATATGTTTATAACTTTGTGATTGATTTACCTGGTCTGAAGCTCTTTACCCATGTATAAAATTGGAACAAACCAGCCACTTCCCAGGTACACCTACCAGTAGTCCTTATAATCAATGTTGTTCCCAGTACTATTCCATATCTACTCTTATCAACTTTCGTGTGGAGTGAGGACATGATGTCATAACATGTAACCACCTCACTGTAAATATTGCCCCAAACTCACTCTAGGGGGCATGATGATGATTTCATTCCAGTTAATAAGCCTACCTGCCAGTTGTGGGTGAGACAATTTTGCAATAAGTAAAAGCAGGTATACAGAGAGAGTCAAGACAAGTTGAGTGAATAAAAGTCACTAGATGTCTGATTTCCCACACATTCAGAGAAACAAGATCACTCCTGCACCAAACAACTTTTAGTGTAAACCACCTAACTTTGACCAGGTTGAACAGTAGGCAACAATTCATTTAACCATTTCTATTCCAAATTATTATCTCATATACCATTTTTATTGTTTGTTTAAATGGCCCAGGGTAGAATCCATGGTAGAAATAACCAACAAAATCTGAAATGGTTTATTGCAGAGAAAAGTAATGCATATATGGAATCAATTATTTGTTCTTACCTATTTCCCATTTCCCAGTATTAGCTACTAATTTGCTACTAAAAGAACTTCTTTCATTTAAAAATTATTAAAACATATTTGATGTGTAACATTGTGTAAATTTAAGATATACAACATTTGTAAATGATAGATTTGATACACTGATAAATTGTAATGATTACTATTGTAGCAATAATTAGCACCTATATCAGCTACATCATTATCCTTTCCTTTTAGTAATTGTTGATTACAACACAATGTTGTTGTCTATATTTACTATACTGTGTATTGTATCTTTATAGCTTATTTACTACTCATTGCAAATTTGTACCCTTAAACAACATCTGTTCTATCTCCACTACCCTCTATTCACTAGTAACTACATTTTACTCACTGTATGAGTTTGAGTTTTTAAGTTTTCATATACAAGTGATATCATAAGGTACTTGTATTTCTTTAACTTATCTCAGTAAAATATACTCAAAGACTCACTGTATGAGTTTGAGTTTTTAAGTTTTCATATACAAGTGATATCATAAGGTACTTGTATTTCTTTAACTTATCTCAGTAAAATATACTCAAAGACTATCAATTTTTTTTTAATTTTTTTTTCAACGTTTATTTTTATTTTTGGGACAGAGAGAGACAGAGCATGAACGGGGGAGGGGCAGACAGAGAGGGAGACACAGAATCGGAAACAGGCTCCAGGCTCTGAGCCATCAGCCCAGAGCCTGACGCGGGGCTCGAACTCACGGACCGCGAGATCGTGACCTGGCTGAAGTCGGACGCTTAACCGACTGCGCCACTCAGGCGCCCCTCAAAGACTATCAATTTTGTTGCAAATGGCAAGATGTCATTTTTTCTCATAGCTGAATAATGTTCGATTAATATATAACTATATTATATAATATCCATGTATAATTATATAGATATACATATGAATACACACACACATACACACACATTACATCTTCTTTATCCATTCATCTGTCAATGGGCATCTATGTTGTTTCCATATCTTGGCTACTGTTAATAATGCTGCAATAAACATGGCAGTACATATATCTCTTAAAAATCTTGTTTTTATTTACTTTGGGGATACATACAGAAGTGGACTTGCTGGAGTGAGGGGAAGAAACTCTTTCAACAACAAACTCTATCAGGTATATATTTGCTTTTTAAACCTTCCTGAGCTTGGAAATGCTTTTCAGTCTATATTATTTACTTCCACAACTCCTTCCCTTAAACTATGAGACTCATGAAGTTGATCAGTCAGCACTTATGTTGCACCCTCTCAACTAGGCCCCATTTCTAGAACTAGAAATCACTCACCCCACCCTAGTTCTATCTATTAATGAACAGTTGGAATTTGCAGGTTTGAACTAAGCAAATGCTAGAGGTTAGCTACCTTATTTTTTTTAAGTTTTTACTTAAATTCCAGTTAGTTAACATACAGTTTAACAATAGTTTCAAATGTACAATATAGTGATTCAATACTTCTATATAATACAAGGTGCTCACAATAAGTGCATTCCTTAATTCCCATCACCTATTTCACCCGTTCCCCCATCCACCTCCCCTCTGGTAATCATGAGTTTGTTTTCTATAGTTAAGAATATGTTTATTGGTTTGGCTCTCTCTTTTATCCCCCTACGATCTTTTGTCGTGTGTCTTAAATTCAACGTATGAGTGAAATCATTAGGTATTTTTGTCTTTCTCTGAGTGACTTATTTCGCTTAGCGTAATACACTCTAGTTTCATCCACATCATTGGAAATAGCAAGATTCCATTATGTGTATGTATATGTACATACTTACACCAATGGGTTAACAAGGCTTAAGACTAAACCATCCGAGATTAGGTAAACAAGGCAAAAGCACCCCCAGGATAGTACAAAAGCATAAGAATGGGAAGTCACAGGATGAAAGCATATATATATATATATATATATATATATATTCATAAATTGATGGACACTTGAGCTGTTTCCATGAGTTGGCTATTTTATTTTTTTAAGTTTTTTTAAAACATTTTTTTAACGTTTATTTATTTTTGAGACAGAGAGAGACAGAGCATGAACGGGGGAGGGTCAGAGAGAGGGAGACACAGAATCTGAAACAGGCTCCAGGCTCTGAGCTGTCAGCACAGAGCCTGACGCGGGGCTCGAATTCATGGACCGCGAGATCATGACCTGAGCGAAGTCGGCCGCTCAACCGACTGAGCCACCCTGGTGCCCCATGAGTTGGCTATTTTAAATAATGTTGCTATAAACATCAGTGTGCATGTGCCCCTTCAAAGCAGTACTTTTGTATCCATTGGGTAAATACCTAGTAGTGCAATTGCTGGATCATAGGGTACTTCCATTTTTAACTTTCTGAGGAAACTCCATACTATTTTTGAGAGTGGCAGCACCAGTTTGCTTTCCCACAAATAGTGCAAGAGGTTTCCCCTTTCTCCACATCCTCGCCAACAGCTGTTGTTTCTGTGTGGTGAATATTAGTCACTCAGACGGGTGTGAGGTAATACCTCATTGTAGTTTTGATTTTCGATTGCCTTATGAAAACTGATGCTGAGCATCTTTTCATGTGTCTGTTAGCCATCTGTCTATCTTCTTTAGAAAATTTTCTATTCATGACTTTTCTCCATTTTTAACTAGAATATTTGTTTTTAGGTGTACAGTTTTTAAAAAATGTATTTATTTATTTTGAGACAGGGAGAGAAAGAACTTGCTAGTGGTTGAAGGGCAGAGAAAGAGGAAGAAAGAGAATCCCAAATGGGCTCTACGCTAATGTGGGGCTCAATCCCACAACCATGAAATCATGACCTGAGCTAAAATCATGAGCTGGATGCTTAAATGACTGAGCCACCCAGGCAACCATAGGTGTTCATTTTTGTAACTTCTTTATATATATTAGGATAATAACCTTTTATATGTTATGTCATTTGCAAATATCTTCTTCCATAGGTTGTCTTTTAGATTTGTTGATTTTTTTCTTTCACTGTGCAGAAACCTTTTATTTTCATGAAGTCTCAAAGGTTTATTTTGCTTTTGTTTACCTTGCCTTGGGGCACATATCTAGAAAGAAGTTTATATGGCTGACGTCAAAGAGGTTATTGCCTGTGTTCTCTTGTAGTATTTTGATGGTTTTCTGTGGGGAATAAGTTTAGGAATTCTCTGAGCTTGCACCAATGGGTTAAACAGGTTTAAGAGTAAAGCATCCAATGCATCAGCACTCCTGTATCCCTTGGATAAATTCCTACCAGTGCTATTGCTGGGTCATAAGGTAGATCTATTTTTAATTTTTTGAGGAACCTATGTTTTCACTCTTATGTGGATCCTGAGAAACTTAACAGAAGACCATGAGGGAGGGGAAGGGAAAAAAAAAGTTAGAGAGGGACAGAGCCAAACCATAAGAGACTATTAAAATCTGAGAATAAACTGGGGGTTGATGGGGAGTGGGAGGGAGTGATGGGTGGGTGATGGGCATTGAGGAGGGCACCTGTTGGGAGAAGCACTGGGTGTTGTATGGAAACCAATTTGACAATAAATTTCATATTTAAAAAAGATCACTTTCTTTGCTTGTCCATTATAAACTCCTTATATGTTAAAATTTTATCATAAGATTACAGCAATTCAGTCACATCTTCAGGCTCCACTTCTTTTTAAAAAAATTTTAATGTGTTTTTTTTTTTTTTGAGAGAGAGATAGACAGACTGTGAGCAGGGGAGGGGCAGAGAGAGAGGGAGACACAGAGTCTGAAGCAGACTCCAGGGTCTGAGCTGTCAGCACAGAGCCTGAGGTGGGGATCAACTCATTAACCATGAGATCATGACCTGAGACAAAGTTGGATGCTCAACTGACTGAGTCACCATTCAGGCCCCACTTCCAATTTTAGTTCTCTTGCTTTTGTACCACATCTGCAGTTACTTCCTCCACTGAAGTCTTGAACCTCTCAAAGTCACCCATGAGGTTTGGAATCAACTTCTTCCAAACTCCTGTTAATGTTGATATTTTTAATCTCTTCCCATGAATTGTACATGATATTATTTTTTTAGGTTTATTTATTTATTGTAAAATAGAGACAGTGTGAGTGGAGGAGGGGCAGATAGAGAGAGGGAGAGAAGGAGAATCCCAAGCAGGCTCTGTGCTGCCAGCACAGAGCCCAATGCTGGGCTTGAACCCACAAAGCTGCTAGATCATGATCTGAGCTGAAACCCAGTTGGACACATAACCGACTGAGCCACCCAAGAGCCCCAAATAATACATGTTCTTTTTGGCATCTAGAATGGCAAATTTTTCCCAGAAGGTTTTAAATTTATTTTGCTCAGGTGCATCAGAAGAATCACTATGACACCTATAGCCTTACAAAATATACTTCTTAATAAGAATTGAAATTTAAAATTATTCCTTGATCTATGGGCTTCAAAATGGGTCATGTATTTGCAGACACAAAACAGCATGAACCTCATTGTGCATCTCCATCAGAGACCTCTTGGGTGACTGGGTGTATGTCAATAAGCAGTTACATTTTGAAAGGAGTAGTTCTCAAAAGAGGGCTTAAAATATTCAATAAACTATTTCATAAACAGAAGTGCTGTCACCCAGGCTTTGTTGTTCTATTTGTAGAGTACAGGAATAGTAGATTTAGCATAATTCCTAAAGTCCCTAGAATTTGGAAATGGTAAATGAGCATTACCTTCACCTTAAAGTCACCAGGTAATTAACCCCTAAAAAGTCAGCCTGTCCTTTGAAGCTTGGAAGCTAGACATTAACTTCTCTTTAGCTACAAAAGTCTTAGATGGCATCTTTTTACAATAAAATATTTTTAATCTACACTGAAAATCTGTTGCTTAGTTAGTAACCTTCATTAATTATGTTACTTAGATCTTTTGCGTGACATGCTGCAGCTTATACATCAGCACATGTTGCTTCAACTTGAACTTCTTTATTATGGAGATGGATTCTTTCCTTAAATTTCATGAAACAACCTGTCCTAGCTTCAAACTTTTCTTTTGCAGCTTCCATACCTCTTTCAGCCTTCATATAATTGAGAGTTAGGGTCTTGCCCTAAATTAGGCTTTAAGGAAATGTTGGGTGGGTGGTTTGATTGAGACCACTAAAACTTTCTTTATATTAACAATAGCCTGTTTCACTTTCTTTCTTTTTTTAAAAGAAAGAGCATTTAATATGCCAAAACTGTACAAAGAAATACTTATAATGAACTTTTCAAAACATTATGTATGTACCAAGTTCTTAGAACTTATAAGTACTCTACTAGGTTCTGGGAGAGAACAAGGACAACAGAAGAGTTCCTTGAAAGTAGAGACTTCCTGTGGAGATAAGCAGAAAGACAAGTAAACTTCAATAATAATTTAATCCTTTAGTTCAGGATTAAGAACATTTTATGAGGAAAATTCCCCAAAAGAAGCACTCTGTTAATTTTAAACTGAATTTTTTGAATGATTCAAAAATAAAAATATATCATAAATGCTTGTTTACATCTACTACAATTACTAATTTTTTTAAGACTGGTAATTATCTTTATTTTTTTTAATTTAAATTCAAGTTAGTTAACATAGAGTGTAGTATTGCTTTTAAGAGTAGAATTTAGTGATTCATCACTTACAGTGCTCATCCCAAAAAGTGCCATCCTTAATTCCCATCACCCATTTAGTCCATGCCCCCCACCTCCCCTCCAGAAACCCTTAGTTTGTTCTCTATAACTAAGAGTCTCCTATAGTCTGCCTCCCTCTCTGTTTTTTCTTATTTTATTTGTCCTTCCCTCCCTTATATTCATCTGTTTTGTTGCTTAAATTCCACATATGTGTGAAATAATATGATATTTGTCTTTCTCTGCCTTATTTTTCTTAGCATAATACACTCTAGTTTCATCCACATTGTTGCCATATTTTATTCTTTTTGATTACTGAGTAATATTCATATATATATATATATATATATATATATATCACCTTCTTTACATTTGGAACAATAGTTTGTTTCACTTTCTTATCATTTATGTGTTCACTGGAGTAGCACTTTTAAATTCCTTCAAAACCTTTTTCTTGGCATATACAACTTTACTAATAGTTTGGTGCAAGATGTCTAGTTTTTTACTTATCTCAGCTTTTAACATGCCTTCCTCACTAAGCTTAATCCTTTCTAGCTTTTGATTTAAAGCAAAAGGTGTTTAATTCTTCCTTTAACTTGAACACTGATAGGCTATTACAGGATTATTAATTTCAATACTAGTGAAATTAATACTATTGAAATTAATACTATTGAAATTAATAGTATTCATAGTAATTCATAGTATTGAAATTAATACTATTGAAATTCAATACTATTGAAATACTATTGACTTAATTTCAATACTATTGTGTCTCTGGAAATAGGGAGGCCCAAAGTGAGGGACAGAGATGGATGAACGACCAGTTGATGGAGTAGTCAGAACACACACAATATTTATTAAGTTTGCCATGTTATATGGCCATTGTTCATGTAAGAAATTACAATAGTTGACATCAGAAATTACTGATCACAGGTCATGATGAACAATGTAATAGTAATGGAAAGGAACAGCATGGAAGGTTTTTGTTTGTTTGTTTTTGCATTTCGCATCCATGAAATACAGCCAGATCAACACTCAACCATCTTGCACACCTAGAAAACTGATTTGAGGATTAACACAACAATCTGCAAAACCTGAACTACAGAACTCAGCGGGTACATGGTGTGGAGAGGTAAATTGGGGGAGAGAGAAGCTTTGGAGGACAGGGAGCTGTTTTTGCTTCTGGAGAGAGGACAGAGATTGGGGGATACATTGGGAAACCTCCCCTCCCAAAAAAGCAGCTGGAGAGAAAGTGGAAAAGTGAAAATAGCCACAGAGACTGAACTAAAAAGGAAGAAAGGAGAAAGGAGAGGGTTTAAATTCCATTAAGAGTCTATAAACAGGGGAAGCACGGAGTTTGAAATTCCACAGTTCAATACCTGGAGGTGCTCTGGTGAGAAAGGCAAATTCCCAGGACCAGAGTGGGTTCCAGGAGGCTCTCAGGCCACATGGAGAGAAGAGTTTCCACGTCTGGAAGGATATGTGGTAAAGGCTGTGTGGTCATCCAGTCCCAGCAGACCCCAGAGAACAATCTCATTTGCTGGTGCTAAAAGAAGGTCATTAGGGGTGAAGCCTGATGTCAGATGTGTGTTATGATTTTCCATAATCCCTGAAATGCTGCTGCTACACAATCACAGGAACTTTTCCTGGGGTGGGCTGGCACCCAGACAGTTTCTGGGTATCAGCAGCAGCATGGTCTAATGAAAGTTCCTGGGTGTGGCTAGCACCTGGCCATTGCTTGGTGAGACCCTACCCCAGAGGATCTGAGCTGGTCTAAGCCACAGTCCCTCAGAAGTGAGGGATTGGGAAAAATAGCTGCATTTGAGATAAAACTCAGGAGGAAGTTGCCACCTGGCAACCTAACAGCGTGGTCACAGTGTAAAAGCAGGGAGTGGACGGCAGCCAGGGACAAAGGACAGGTGCTTCATTGCCGGTCAGGGAGAACACAGAGTTCAGATACTAGAAAAGAGGTAGATTAAGGCAAAGGAGCACAATTTAAGAATTAGAGAAATCATTGACTCATTAAAAAGGAACATCAGAATCATAGGGGTCCCAGAAGAGGAAGAGAGAGAAATAGGGGTAGAAGGGTTATGTGAGCAAATTGTAGTGGAAAACTTTCCTAACCTGGGGAAAGACACAGACATCAAAACCCAGGAAGCACAGAAGACTCCCATTAGATTCAACAAAAAGCAACCATCAACAAAGCATATCATAGTCAAATTCACAAAATACTCAGGCAAGGAAAGAATCATGAAAGCAGCAAGGGGGAAAAAATCCTTAACCTATAAGGGAAGACAAATCAGGTTTGCAGCAGACTTATCCACAGAAACTTGACAGGCCAAAGAGTGGCAGGATATATTCAATGTGCTGAATTGGAAAAATACACAGCCACGAATTCTTTATCTAGCTAGGCTGTCATTGAAAACAGAAGGAGAGATTAAAAGTTTCCCAGACCAAAAAAATAAAAATAAAATTAAAGGAGTTCGTGACCACTAAACTAGCCCCATAATACATTTTAAGGGGGACTCTCCGAGGGGA
The DNA here is from genome assembly GCF_022079265.1 of Lynx rufus. Lineage (NCBI taxonomy): Eukaryota > Metazoa > Chordata > Mammalia > Carnivora > Felidae > Lynx > Lynx rufus. The sequence continues at coordinate 49,772,139 of NW_025814828.1, read as the reverse complement.
GAAAAATTAAAAAAAAAAAAAGAAGAAGGAGAAGAGCAAATGCAGCAAAGAATAGAAAGGACCAGAGAACACCACCAGAAACTCAACTCTATAAGAAACATAATGGCAATAAATTAATATCTTTCAATACTCACTCTAAACAGCAATGAAATAAATTCTCCAATCAGAAGACATAGGGTAACAGAATGGACAATAAAACAAGATACATCTATATGCTGTTTACAAGAGACACACTTTAGACCTAAAGCCACCTTCAGATTGAAAGTAAGCAGATGGAGAATGATCTATCATGCTAATGGTCACCAAAAGAAAGTCGGAGTAGCCATAGTTATATCAGAAAATTTAGTCTTTAAAATAAGGACTGTAACAAGAGATGAAGAAGAACATTATATCATGATTAAGGGGTCTATCCACCAAGAAGATCTAACAATTGTAAACATTTATGTGCCAAATTTGTGAGCATCCAAGTATATAAATCACTTAATCACAAACAAAGAAACTCATTGATAATAATACCATAATAATAGGGCACTTCAACACCCCACTTACAACAATGGACAGATCATCAAATCAGAAAATCAACAAGGAAACAATGGCTTTGAATGACACACTGGACCAGATGGACTTAACAGATATATTCAAAACATTTCATCCTAAAACTGTGGAATATACATTCTTCTCTAGAGCACATGAAACGTTCTCCAGAATAGATCACATACTGGGAAACAAATCATCCCTCAGCAAGTACAAAAAGATCGAAATAATACCGTGCATATTTTCAGACCACAAAACTATGAAACTCGAAATCAACAACAAGAAAAAATTTGGAAAGGTAACAAATACTTGGAGACTAAAGAACATCATACTAAAGAATGAATGGGCTAACCAAGAAGTTAAAGAGGACATTAAAAAGTACATTGAAGCCAATGAAAATGATAACACCACAACTCAAAACCTCTCAGACGTGGGAATGGCAGTCGTTAGAGGAAAGTATATAGCAATGGCGGCCTTCTTAAAGAAGGAAGAAAGATCTCAGATACCAAACCTAACCTTACACATTAAAGAGCTAGAAAAAGAACAGCAAATAAAACCAACAATCAGCAGAAGACAGAAAATAATAAAGACTAGAACAGAAATCAATGCTATCAAAACCAAAAAAAAAAAAAAAAAGTAGAACAGGTCAATGACACCAGAAGCTGGTTCTTTGAAAGAATTAACAAAATTGATAAACCACCAGCCAGTTTGAGCAAAAAGAAAAAGGAAAGAACCCAAATAAATAAAATCAAGAATGAAAGAAGAGAGATCACAACCAACACAGCAGAAATAAAAACAATAATAAAAGAATATTATGAGCAATTATATGCCAATATAATGGGAAATCTGGAAGAAATGGACACATTCCTAGAAACATATAAACCACCAAAACTGAAACAGGAAGAAATTGAAAATTTGAACAGACACACAACCAGTAAAGAAATCGAATTACTAATCAAAAATCTCCCCCCACCAAAAAAAAAAAAAAACAAAAAAAAAACACAAGAGTCCAGGGCCAGATAGCTTTCCAGGGGAATTCTACCAAACATTAAAGGAAGAGTTAACAACTATTCTCTTGAAGCTGTTCCAAAAAATAGAAATGGAAGGAAGACTTCCAAACTCTTTCTTTGAAGCCAGAATTACCTTGAGTGCAAAACCAGACAAAGTCCCACCTAAAAAGGAGAAGAATAGACCAATTTCCTGATGAACATGGAAGCAAAAATCATCAAGACATTAGTCAACCGGATCCAACAATACATTAAAAAATTATTCACCACGACCAAGTGCGATTTATACCTGGGATAAAGGGCTGGTCCAATATCCAGAAAACAATCAATGTGATTCATCACATCAACAAAACAAAGGACAAGAACCACATGATCCTCTCAATAAATGCAGAGAAAAAGCATTAGACAAAATATAGGATCCTTTTTTGATGAAAACCATCAAGAAAGTAGGGATAGAAAGATCATACCTTGAGATCATAAAAGCAATGTATGAAAGACCCAATGCTAATATCATCCTCAATGGGGAATAACTGAGGGCTTTCCCCCTATAGTAAGGGACAAGACAGGGATGTCCACTCTCACCACTGTTACTCAACATGCTACTGGAAATCTGAGCCTCAGCAATCAGACACAACAAATAAATAAAATAGGCATCCAAACCGGCCAGGAGTAGGTCAAACTTTTACTCCTCACAGATGACATGATACTTTATAGGGAAACCCAAAAGATTCCAACAAAAACTGATAGAACTGATCCATGAATTCAGCAAAGTTACAGGATACAAAATCAATGCACAGAAACTGGTTGCATTCCTATACACCAACAATGAAGCAACAGAAAGGGAAATCAAGGAATCTATCCCATTTACAACTGCACCAAAAATCATAAAGTACCTAGGAATAAATCTAAACAAACAGGTGAAAAATATGTACCTGAAAACTATAGAAATTTTATGAAGAAAATTGGAGAAGTCACAAAAAAAATGGAAAAAGATTCCATGCTCCTAGATAGGAAGAACAAATGTGTCAAAATGTCAATACTACCCAAAGCAAGGTACATATTCAATGCAATCCCTGTCAAAATAGCACCAGAATTCTTCACAGAGCGAGAACAAACAATCCTAACATTTTTATGCGACCACAAAAGACCCCAAATTGCCAAAGGAATCTTGAAAAAGAAAACCAAAGCAGGAAGCATCACAATCCCAGACTACAAGCTGTATTAAAAGCTGTAATCAAGAAAGTATGGTACTGGCACAAAAAGAGAGAGATCAGTAGAACAGAATAGAAAACCCAGAAATGGACCCACAAACTTATAAACAACTAATCTTTGACAAATTAGGAAAGACTATCCAATGGAATTAAGACAGTCTTTTAAGCAAGCAGTCTGGGAAAACTGGACAGTGACATGCAGAAGAATGAACCTGGACCACTTTCTTACACCATACACAAAATAAACTTAAAATGGATTAAACACCTAAATGCAAAACAGCAAGCCATCAAAATCCTCGCAGAGAAACCAGGCAAAATCCTCTTTGACTTTGGCTGCAGTAACTTCTTACTCAACACTTTTCTAGAGGCAAACGAAACAAAAGCAATAATGAACTATTGGGACCTAATCAAAATAAAAAGCTTCTGCACAGCAAAGGAAACTACCAGCAAAACTAAAAGGCAACCTAAAGAATGGGAGAAGATATTTGCAAATGACATATCAGATAAAGGGCTAGTATCCAAAATCTGTAAAGAACTTATCAAACTCAACAGCCCCCCCCCCAAAAAAAATCCAGTGAACAAATGGGCAAAAGACATGAATAGACACTTCTCCAAAGCGGACATCCAGATGGCAAATCGACACATGAAAAAATGCTCCACATCACTCATCATCAGGGAAATACAAATAAAAACCATAATGAAATACCACCTCACCCCTGTCAGAATGGCTAACATTAGCAACTCAGGCAACAACAGATGCTGGCAAGGATGCAGAGAAAGAGGATCTCTTTTGCACTGCTGGTGGGAATGAAAACTTGTGTAACCACTCTGTTACACAGTATGGAGGTTACTCAAAAAATTAAAAATAGAACTACCTTATGACCCAGCAGTTACACTACTAGGTATTTATCCAAGGCATACAGGCATGCTGTTTCAAAGGGACACATGCACCACCATGTTTATAGCAGCACTATCAACAATAACCAAAGTATGGAAAGAGCCCAAATGTCTGTCAATGGGTGAATGGATGAAGAATATGTGATATATATATATATATATATATATATATATATATATATATGGAGTATTACTCGGTAATCAAAAAGAATGAAATATTGCCATTTGCAACTACGTGAATGGAACTAGGGGGGTATTATGCTAAGCAAAATTAGTCAGTCAGAGAAAGTCAAATATCATATGACTTCACTCATATGAGGACTCTAAGACACAGAACAGATGAACTTAGGGGAAGGGAAGCAAAAGTAATCTAAAAACAGAGAGGGGGACAAACTATAAGAGACTCTTACATATGGAGAACAAACAGGGTTACTGGAGGTGTTGTGGGAGGGGATGGGCTAAATGTGAAAGGGGCATTAAGGTATCTACTCCTGAAGTCATTGTTGCACTATATGCTAACTAACTTGGATGTAAAAAAAAATTAATTAATTAAATAAAAATTAAAGATATAATAATGGAAACATTTGAAATATAGTAAGGATTATTATACGTGACAGAGACACAAGAGGTGAGAAAATGCCCTTGGAAAAATTGCACCAGTAGTGTTACTCAATGTAGGGTTTCAACAAACAATTTATAAAAATTGCAACATCTGCAAAGCACAATAGAGTGATGTGTAATAAAGTGAGGTATGCATATATATATATATATATATATATATATATATATAGACGATTTATTTAAAGGAATTGGCTTATGCTATTATGGTGTCTCAGAATTTCCTTGATCTACAGATGGTAACCCAGTGAGGTTGATGGCATAGTTTTAGTCTAAGTCTAAAGTCCTGAGAACATGGAGATTTGACAGTGCAAGTTGCAGTCCAAGTCAGAGTCTGGAGGTAGGAGAAGATTGATGTTTCACCTCAAAGACATTCTGGGGGCACCTGGGTGACTCACTTGGTTGAGATTCTGACTCCTGATATCACAGTTCATGAGACTGAGCCCCACATTAGGCTCTGTGCTGACAATGCAGAGCCTGCTTGGGATTCTTTCTCTTCTTTCTCTATGCCCCTCCGCTGCTCATGTGCATGCAGGCTCTCTCCCTCTCTCTCAAAATAAACCCTTAAGAACAAAGACGTTCTGAAAGAAAGAATTTTTTTTATTCAGTCTTTTTTTTTAAATTTCTATTTCTTTTCTTTCAAGTTCTTATTGAAATTCTAGTTAGTTAACTTCTAGTGTAATATTGGTTTCACAAATAGAGTTTAATGATTCATCACTTACATATAACACCTGGTGCTCATCACAACTGCCCTCCTTAATAAATACCCATTGATACTTTAACACATTCCCCAGCCCACCTCTCCACCAGCAACGCCCTATTTGTTCTGTACAGTTGAGTCTGTTTTATGGTTTCCTCTTTCTCTCACCCTCTCTTCCCATGTTCATCTGTTTTATTTCTTAAATTCCACATATGGGTAAAATCATATGGTATTGTATTTATTGACTTATTCTGTTTAGCATAATACACTCTAGCTCCATCCATATCATTGCAAATTGCAAGATTTTATTCATTTTTCATGGCTGAGTAATATTCCATTGAATACATATACCACTTATTTTTTTTCCCATTCATCAGTTGATGGTCATTTGTGTCAGTATTTTTATTCTCTCTGGCTGTCAGTGGATTGGATAAGGCCCACTCACATTGGGGAGGGCAATTTGCTTTACTCTTTCTACCAATAAAAATGTTAATTTCATCTAGAAACACTATCACAGACACACTCATAAATAATGTTTAACCAAATATCTGGGACATATCAAACACCAGAGTCATAGTTCAGAAAATATTCTTTTTAATCGCATTTGTTTCCTTTCTCTTACACTCCTTAAACAGCTGAAAGAATAAAAAAATTAGCTATCAGATACTGTCACCAGCTAGACCCCAAGAACTGCCCTTTATGGCCCACCTGATTGTATTCAATTATCTTTGTCCCACATTTTCCCTTAAACTCTTATTCCCAGCTTATATCTTAATTCAGGCATATGGAAACCAAAACCACACCTCAAGTGATAGTGATCGCCTTGACAAGACAAGGTCCAGACCATCCAGACAAGTTTAAACATATCCCTGCATAGATGGACGATGAAATGACCTCAAAACGAAAGACAACTACATTTACTTCATTATAATACTAAAATCCCCACCCGAGTGTTAGAGCCGGCAGTTTGTTATGTTCTAACAGGATACCTGGAGACCAGCAATAAGGAAGTCATGTCTTTATCAACTATCAACTATTGGGAAAGTTAGAGGCCTATCTTGGCAGCACTCCACAAGAAACCAGATCAGATCAGACAGGCCAAAGATGGTGGATGTCATGACAGGAAATTCCTGATCAAATAAGGAAGAAAAGACATGGAACCCTGTTTCCATGACCCAATTAATGATTATTCCACCCCCTATATAACACTGCTGATAAAAAAGAAAACGTGATCCCCAGGGACACATCTCATGCTCTCTCTGTATCTCTGTCACTGTCTGTCTCTCTGTCTGTCTCTCTTTCTCAAGTTCAGCTACTCTCAAATCTGGAGAGCACACTTTATGCTTTAATAAACTTTCCCACTTTTGTCACTTGTTTGCATTGTTGCATGTCTGTCCTTGAATTACTTGAATTACATTACTGTGCCCTCGAAGACAGTGTAGCCACTCTGATTCTCTTGCTCTAAGAATCTTTTTTTAATGCAATTTATTGTCAAGTTAGCTATCATACAGTGTATATGTATACAGTGTGCTCTTGGTTTTGGGGGTAGATTCCCATGATTCATTGCTTACATACAACACCCACTCCTCATCCCAAAAAGTGCCCTCCTTAATCCCCATCATCCATTTCCCCTCTCTCCTGCTCCCCAGCCATCAACCCTCTGTTTGTTCTCTGTATTTAAGAGTCTCTTATGGCTTGCCTCCCTCTGTTTGAAACTATTTTCCCCTTCCCTTCCCCCATGGTCTTCTGTTAAGTTTCTTAAGTTCCACACATGAATGGATAAAGAAGATGTGGTTTATATATACAATGGAATACTACTTGGCAATGAGGAAGAATGGAATCCTACCATTAGCAACAATGTGTATGGAATTGGAAGGTATTATGCTAAGTGAAGTCAGTCAGAGAAAGACACTTATCATATGTTTTCACTCATATGTGGATTTTGCTCTAAGAATCTTTACACCCAGTTAAATGGTGCCCATCCTGTGGCATGACTATAAGAGTATTTTATCTGAGTTGCCTCACAAAACATGGCAGGTCGGTGAGTCATGTAAGAACAGGGCCTCTCTGGTAAACACTCTGGGGAATATAACACCCAATTATAGTTGAGCTTAGATATCCCTGAGTGGCAAAAGCACACAAAACTGATAGGTATTAATTTATTGCCATTTTGTTAATTGTTTTCTGATGATTTCTGTAATTATTCTCTGTTCCTTTCTTCTCCTCTTGCTCTCTTCCCTGTGGTTTTATTGATTTGCTTACTGTTATGCTTGAATTCCTGTGTGTGTGTGTGTGTGTGTGTGTGTGTGTGTGTGTGTGATCTATTTTGGTTTTTGGTTTTTGGTTTGTGGTTACCATGGCATTCATGTATCCTATGTGTATGCAGTCTACACTGAGTAGATGATCCCTTACATTCAAACACATTATAAACACACTAAGTATTGACTCACTTCTCCATGTTTTCTTTATATGATGTCATATTTCATATCATTTCACTTTGTGTATCCCTTGAGTAAATTTGTTATATATACTTTTTTTACTACTTTTGTGTTATAACCTTGTTACTAGTTTTTTTTTATTTGATTGATCTTCTATCTTTACTATGTATTTACCTCTGCCAGTAATTTTTTTCTTTCATAATTTTCTCACTTCTGGGAATGATCTTTTCTTTTTATTTATAGTTCCCTTTATCTTTCCTTGTAAGGCTGATTCAGTGGTGATGGACTCCTTCAACTTTTGTTTGTCTAAGAAATCCTAGCCCTCCTTCAATTCTGAATGATAATCTTGCTGGGTAGAGTATTCCAGGTTGTACAGTTTTATTTTCTTTTTAGCGCTTTTTAAATTTATTTTATCGAAGTATAATTAACATATAGTGTTATGTTAATTTCAATTGTACAGTATAATGATTTGACAAATGTTTACATTACTCAGTGCTCATCATGATAAGTGTACTCTTAACCCCCTTTACCTATTTCACACATCTATCCATCCATCTCTACTCTGGAAACCACCAGTTTGTTTTCTGTATTTAAGAGTCTGATCCTTGGCAAAATACAGTCTATCTCCATCCACATCATTGAAAATAGCAATATTTCATTCTGTTTTTATGGCTGAGTAATATTCCATGGTGTGTGTGTGTGTATACATATATATATATATATGTATATATATATGTGTGTATATATATATATGTATTAATATATCCATTCATTACTGAAGGGACTTTGGGTTCTTTCCATAATTCAGATATTGCTGATAATGCTGCTATAAACATTGGGGTACATGTATCACTTCGAATCAGTATTTTGCATCCATTAGTTAAATACCTAGTAGTGCAGTAGTTGGATCATAGAGTAGTTCTATTTTTAACTTTTTTTGAGGACTTTCCATACTGTTTTAAAGAGTGATTGGACTAGATTGCATTCCCACCAATAGTGTAAGAGGGCTCCCCTCCCCTTCCTCCTTTTCTCTGAATTTTCATGAACACCCATTTTTTACTATGATTTTACTTTGAGCTATTCTGAATGGATGAGGTGATATCTAATTATAGTTTTGATTTGCATTTCCCTGATGATGAGTGATATTGAGCATCTTTTTATGTGTGTGTTAGCCATCTGTTTGTGTTCTTTTCAAAAATGTCTATTCATGTCCTCTGCCCATTTTTAACTGGATTATTTGGGTTTTGGGTGTTGGCTTTTATAAGTTCCTTATATGTTTTGGCCAGTAATAATTTATCAGTTATATAATTTGAAAATATCTTCTTCCATTCTGTAGGTTGACTTTTAGTTTTGTTGATTATTTCCTTCACTGTGCAGAAACTCTATTTCCCAGAAGTTTATTTTTGCTTTTGTTTCCCTTGCTTCTGGAGACATATATAGTAGGAAGTTGATGCATCTGATGTCAAGGAGTTATTGCCTGTGTGTTCTTCTCTAGGATTTTGATAGTTTCCTGTCTCATATTTTGGTCTTTCATCCATTTTGAATTTATTTTTGTGAATGGTTTAAAAACAATGGTCCCATTTCATTCTTTTGCATGTTGCTGTTCAGTTTTACCAACGCCATTTGTTGAAGAAACTGTATTTTTTTCATTGAATACTCTTTCCTGATTTGCCTATATAGTTGTGGGTTAATTTCTGGATTTTCTATTCTGTTCTATTATTCTGTGTGTCTTTTTGCCAGTACAATACTGTCTCGATCACTACAAATTTTTAATATATCTTGAAGTCCAGAATTGTGATGATTCCCCCTTTGCTTTGCTTTTCAAGGTTACTTCCACTATTCAGGGTTTTTTGGTTCCATACAAATTTTAGGATTGTTTGCTCTAGCTCTGTAAAACATGCTGCTGTTATTTTGATAGGGATTGCATTAAATGTGTAGATTTCTTTAGGTAGTATAACGATCTTAACAATGTTTGTTTTTCCAATCCATGAGCATATGTTTTCCCATTTCTTTGTGTCATCTTCAACTACCAACATCACTGGTTTATAGTTTTCAGAGGACAGATATTTTACCTCATTAGTTATGTTTTTTCATGCAATTGTAATTGGGATTGATTCCTTGATTTCTCTTTCTGATGTTTCACTATTGGTCTATAGAAATGCTACAGATTTGTATACATTGATTTTGGATCCTGTGACTTTACTGAGTTCATGTATCAGTTCTACCAATTTTTTATTGGTGTCTTTCAGATTTTCTCTATAGAGTATCATGTAATCTGCAAATAATGAAAGTTAGATTTCTTCCTTGACGATTTGAACCCCTTTTGTTTCTTTTAGTTGTCCAATTGTCATGGCTAGGACTTCCGGTATTTTGTTAAATAATAGTGGTGAGAGTAGACATCCCTGTCTTGTTCCTGACTGTATAGGAACAACTCTCACTTGTGCCCCCTTGAGGATGATATTAGCTGTGGGTTTTTCATATATGGCCTTTATGATGTCTAGGTATTTTCCCCCTATCCCTCCTTTCTTGTGGGTTTTTAACATGAAGGGATATTATACGTTTCAATGATTTTTATGCACTTATTGAAAATATCATGAGTATTATCTTTTCTTTTTTTTAATGTGATGTATCACAATGGTTTATTTGTGAATACCAAACAACCCTTACAGCTCAGGAATAAATCTCAGTTGATTGGGATGAATGTTTCTTTAAAAGTATTGTTGGGGGGCGCCTGGGTGGCTCAGTCGGTTGAGCGTCCGACTTCAGCTCAGGTCATGATCTCGCGGTCCGTGAGTTCGAGCCCCGCGTCAGGCTCTGGGCTTATGGCTCGGAGCCTGGAGCCTGCTTCCGATTCTGTGTCTCCCTCTCTCTCTGTCCCTCCCCCATTCATGCTCTGTCTCTCTCTGTCTCAAAAATAAATAAACGTTAAAAAAAATTAAAAAAAAAAAGTATTGTTGGATTTGACTTGCTAATATTTTGTTGAGAATTTTTGCAGCCATGTTCATCAGGAATATTGACCTGTAATTATCTTTTTTAGTGGAATCTTTTTGTGGTTTTGGTATCAGGATAATGCTGCACACATAGAATGAATTTGAAATATTCCTTTCCATTTCTATTTTTTGACTAATTTGAGAAAAATAGGTATCAACTTTTTTTTATTTTTAATGTTTATTTATTTTTTTAAACTTTTTAAAAATATTTATTTTATTTTGAGAGAGAGAGAGAGAGAGAGAGAGAGACAGAGTGAGCAGGAGAGGAGCAGAGAGAGAGGGAGACACAGAATCCAAAACAGGCTTCAAGCTCTGAGCTGTCAGCACAGAGCCCAGTGCAGGGCTTGAACCCATGAACCATAAGATCACAACCCTACCCAAAGTCGGACACCCAACTGACTGAGCCACCCAGGTGCCCCTATTTATTTTTGAGAGAAAAAGAGAGGTTCAGAGTGCGAGTGGTGGAAGAACAGAGAGAGAGGGAGACACAAAATCTGAAGCAAGCTCGAAGTTTCCATCTGTCAGCACAGAGTCCAACATGGGGCTTGAACTTGTGAATTTTAAGATAATGACCTGAGCTGAAGTCAGACGTTTAACCGACTGAACCACCCAGGTGCCCTGGTATTAACTCTTCTTTAAATGGTTGGTAGAATTCCCCTGTAAACATATCTGGCCCTGGACTTCTGTTTGTTGGGAGAGTTTTTGATTACTGATTCAATTTCTTTGCTGGTTATTGGTTTGTTCACGTTTTCTTTCTTTGTTTCAGTTTTGGTAGTTCTGTGTTTCTAGTAATTTATCCATTTCTTCCAGGCTGTCCAATTTGTTGGCATATATTTTTTATAATATTCTCTTATAGTTGTTTGTATTTCTGTAGTTTGGTTGACTGTTTGGTTTGGTTGTTATTTCTCCTCTTTCATTTGTGATTTTATTTATTTTTGTCCTTTTGATCTATTATTTTGTTTTGTTCTGTTTCTATGCCATTTATTTCTGTTCTAATCTTTATTATTTCACTTCTTTTGCTGCCTTTAAAATTCATTTGTTGTTCCTTTTCTGGGTCCCTTAGGTGTAAGGTTAAGTTGTTTGAGATTTTTATTTCTTCTTGATATAGGCTTGTATTGCTTTATATACTTGCTTCTTAAGACCACTTTACTGCATCCCAAAGTTTTGGATTGCAGTGTTTTTATTTGTTTCCATGTATTTTAAATGTATTCTTTGTCTGTTTGACCTATTCATTCTTTAGTAGCATGTTGATTAATATTCATGTATTTGTGGACTTTCCTCTTTTTTTCTTGTGGTTGACTTCAAGTTTCATAGTGTTATCAGAAAATATGCATAGTGTGTTCTTATTTTTTTTGTACTTGTTGAGGCTTGATTTGTGATCTAGTATGTGATCTATTCTGTAGAATGTCCCATGTTCACTGAAAAGAATGTGTATTCTGCTGCTTTAGAATGGATGTTCTGAATTTACCTGTTAAGAACTTCTGGTCCAGTGTGTTATTCAAAGCCACTTTTCCTCGTTGATTTTCTGCTTAGATCATCTGTCCATTGATGTAAGTAGAGTGTTAAAGTACCCTACTCTGATTGTATTATTATCCATGAGTTACATTAGGTTTTTTATTAAATGTTTTATATATTCGGGTTCCTTCAAGTTGGGTGTATAAATATTTACAAATGTTAGATCTTCTTGTCGAATAGTCCTATTTATTATGACATGGTGCCCTTCTTCATCTCCTTTTAAAATTTTTGTTTTAACTTCTAGTTTGCAGGATATAAGCATTACTACTACAACATTCTTTTGGCATTCATTTGGATGTATTTCTCCATCCCTTCACTTTCAATCTTCAAGTGTCTTTAGGTCTAAAATGAATCTCTGTAGGCAGCATCTAGATGGGTATTGTTGTTGTTGTTGTTATCCAGTCTGACATCCTTTGCCTTTTGATTGGAGTGTTTAGTTAATTTACATTCAGAGTAATTATTGATACATATGTATTTAGTGTCATTTTATTACTTGATTTGCTGTTATTCCTGGAGAGTTTCTCTGTTCATTTCTAGTCTTTGTCACTTTTAGTCTTTCCTTTCCACTCAAAGAGTCTCCTTTAATATTTCTTAGAGGGCTGGTTTAGTGGTCATGAACTCTTTTAGTTTTTGTTTGCCTGGGAAACGCTTTATTTCTCCTATTCTGAATGATAACCTTACTGAATAGAGTATTCTTGGCTGCAGATTTTTGCCATCCAGCACACTGAATATTTTGGGAAATCAAACAGCTATGTCCTGGGTTAGGAGATTATAGGGAACACTTTGTAAAGCATAACACTGCTTTTTTGCCTTGCTGAAAACAAGCAACCATGTTTCACTTATCTAGATAATATATACATCTAGGGTTTGGGACCTGCCTGTGCTCATGAATTCCTTAGACCATGGTATCTATGGAATATCATATTTTTTTCCACCCTGCTTTCTATATCTGGTCTTTTGTAACCTTGGGAATGCATTAACTTGTTTTTCTGCACGCATCCTATACTTTCTAACTGGCATGTAGCCCACTGATGTATTGTTCAATGTTTCCCCAAATGTATGCTTAATAAATACGGGAGCTTGAAAGCAGCTCGGGGAGACTTCCCTTAACCTCCCTCTCACCTCTCTTGACTTGCAGAGTCTTGAGTAATCCTTTCTGCTGTCCTTGGTTTTAATAGACAAAGCCAAAACCTGAACCACAGAATATATCATGAGTTTCACTTCTGGTTTTCCAAGTTTCTGTTGAGAGATCTGCAGGTAGCCTTATGAGTCTTCCCTTGTAAGTTAGGGACTTTTTTTTTTCTTGCTGCTTTTAGATTTTGTTTTCTTTATCACTATATTTTGCAAATATAATTACAATGTGTCTTAGTGTTGGCCTGTGTTTGTTGATTTTGATGTTAGTTCTCTGTGCCTCCTGGATCTGGGATGTCTGTTTGCTTCTCCAGATTAGAGTTTTTAGCTATGATTTCCTCAAATATAGTTTCTGTCTCTCTTTCTCACTCTTCTCTGGGACACTTATGATATAAATGTTATTACATTTCATAAAGTCACTGAACTGCCTACATCTTTTCTCATGATCCATAATTCTTCATTCTCTCCTTTGTTCAGCTTTATTATTTTTCATTATTTTATCTTTAAAAATGTTTATTTTTATCTTTGAGAAAGAGAGAGAGAGAGAACCCAAGAGCAAAGAGGGGCAGAGAGAGAGGGAGAGCTGTTAGCACAGAGCCCAACACAGGGATCAAACTCATGAATTATGAGATCATGACCTGAGCTGAAGTCGAATGCTTAATTTCCTGAGCCCCCCATGCGCCCCTCATTATTTTATCATCTATATCACTTATTTATTCTTCTGCTTCTCCCATCCTTGTAGTCATACATCCAGTCTGTTCAAATATAAGTTATTGTATTTTTCTTTTCCAATTGTTTTTTAACTCTTTTATTTCTGTGGTAAGGGCTTCCCTGAAGTCTTCCATAATTTTCTCAAGCCCAGCAAGTATCCTTATGATTGTTGCTTTATATTCTCCATCAGGCCTATTACTTATATCTATTTTGATTATATCACTAGCAATGATCTTTTGTTGTTGTTGTTGTTGTTGTTGTTTCATTTGGGATTAATTCTTCTGTCTTGGCATTTGTCTAAGTCTCTGTCTTCTCTTTGTTAGAAAAATCTGTTATGTTCATCCAAACTAATGCCCTCCTCAATGTCCATCACCCATTTTCTCTCACTCCCACTACCCTGTCCACCCTCAGTTTATTCTCTTAAAAAATAAGGCCAAGAAAAAAAAAAAGAAAGGTCTGTTATGTTTTCTGTTCCTAACCGTAATGCCTTAATGAGGAAGAGGTCACATAGTGTCCAGGACCTGTCACTTCAGAGAGTGCCTCTTGTGTGTGCTCTGTGCACTCTGCTGCTGTATTTCTTCTGCTCTGTCCTTCAAGGCATTATTTTCAGAGGCTCTCCTTGCTGGAAGTGGGCAGTGTTTGGACCTTTGCCAGAATGTGGTGAGTTTTAACTAGGTATGCTCTGGTATGTTTGTTAAATGAGACCTGATGTTATTTCTTCTAGAACTGAAACCTTGCAGAACTCTCTGGTCGGGATATGTGGTGTGTGAGGTGGTTTCTGCCAGTCTTCTGTGGAAGGGGTCCACTGCACAGGCTCTGAAGAATACCTGCAAGTGAAGGGCAGTACAGGCAGAACACAGGGTTTTATGTAAGCATGTTAGGTGGCCACTGTTGGTGCTGTTACTTACTTTATCTGTTTTATGCTGAGAGGTGGAGGAGGGAAATGGCACCAGCCAGCTCCTTTGTCCCAGGAGTGGGGTCTCTGTGTTTGCTTCTCTAAGGGAAACACTCCAAGGATAATGAATCATCTCCCCTCTGTGCATCCCAGGTGTTTTTCAGATAGCCATTTTCATGCTGTCTGTCTCCAAGGATAATGAATCATCTCCCCTCTGTGCATCCCAGGCAAGTCTCAGCCAAGCTTCCTGGCTTCTAAAACTCAAAACTTTAGGGGCCTGGTGTGGCGGAGGCCTCTGTTGGTCTTATAGGGGAAGGTCTCAAACACACTTCTAGGGGAAGGACTTATGTATATTTTTCTGAGAAGGGCAGTGGTGCCAGAGCCTAGGAGTGTGGGACTTGAAGCAAGTATTCTAGGCATCTTGTGTCCAGGCTAGCCACCATACCAGGTGGTTCTGTATCTATGGTGAGGAGCAGGGGAAGTTTTGTCTCCAGAAAGGTATCTCTATGAATGCTGCCTCTGACAGATGCACTCCAAGAAGAGTAAACAATCTCTCCCCTGTGAGCCTTAAGTGTTCCCCATATCTTGCTGCATGCCCCACCCCCCCGGGTTGCTTCCCTGCTTTCTCTCAGGAGTAGGACAGGGCCCTCATGCTTCTATCACAGCAAAGCCTACTGAGTTTTAAAACACTATGCTTTAAGCCCTGCTTGTTGCAAAAACTTACAAAAACCAGCCCTTCTCATTTTCCCTACCATTGGCTTTGGAGAAGTGTTATCCTTTTGCAATTGTGTACTCCTCTCTTTCTTGCTTTTCTCCATGACCAAGACTCCCTGCCTTCTGCAGCACTCATGATCATTTCTCCCTCAAACCACATCTCTGCACTTCCTACCTTTCTCAGTGCCACTTCTTCTCTCCTTCCACTTGTGGAGTTTGTTCTATCAGTCCTCAGATCAATGTCTTGGGTATTCAGATGATTTGATAGTTATTTGTGTTCCAGGGTTGAGATGATCCTAGGATCCTCCTATTATGCTGCCTTTTTAGCTCCTCCCTGTCTTTCTATGTCTGACTTATTTCACTTAGCTTAATGCCCTTGAGGTCTATCTATGTTGTAACAAACAGCAAGATTTCATTATTTATTATGGCATACAAGCACACACACACACACACCACAATTTCTTTAGTCATTCATCCATTAATGAGCATTTTGATTGTTTTCATATATTAGCTATTTTAAGTTGTACTGCAATAAACATAGGAGTGCATATATCCTTTCAGATTAGTATTTCTGTTTATTTTGGATAAATACCAAGAAGTGGAATTTCTACATCACAGGGTTGTTTTGACATAGTATTGGAAGTCCTAGCCAGAGAAATTAGGCAAGGAAAAAAAGCATCTAAATTGAAAAATAATTACCAAAAATTATGAGTATTTGCAGAAGACATGATATTATATACAGACAATCCAAGAGATTTCATCAACAAACTGTTAGAACTAATAAAATAATTCAATAAAGTTGCAGAATACAAAATCAATACCCAAAAATCTGTTGCATTTTTATACAAAAAAAATAATGAATTACTGGAAAGAGAAATTACTAAAGCAATCCCGTTTACTATTGCATCAGAAAGAATAAAATACCTAGAAATAAATTTAACCAAGGAATTGAAAGACCTGTATATTGAAAACTGTAAGAAATTAATGAGATAAATGGAAGAATATTTCATGTTCGTAGACTGGAAGAAATAATAGTTAAAATGTACATATTATCCAAAGCAATATGTAGATTCAGTGCAATTCTTATGAAAATTCTGTGTGTGTATATGTGTGTGTGTGCTATTTTCATCTGGTTCTTAATGCAAGTTTCTTGCACTTATATTTTCAGAAAAAAGTGTGTAGGATTAATATTAATTAAAAAAATATTTGGTAGAATTCGTTAGTGAAGCCATATGGACTCAAAATTCCCTTTGTGGGAATTTTTTTTAATTTACTAATTCGATCTCTTATTTTTTATAAATCCGTGAATATTTTCTATTGCTTTTTCAATCACTTTTGTCAGTTTATATCTTTGTTTGAATTTAGTGATTTAATCTACGTTACCCAGTTTTTTGGCAGAATTATTTATATATTTCCATATTAGTGGATGTGTAATATTCCTAATGTTATTTGTTAATTTTAGTCTTCTCTCATTTCTTGGTCATTATAGGTAAAAGTTT
The DNA here is from genome assembly GCF_022079265.1 of Lynx rufus. NCBI lineage: Eukaryota > Metazoa > Chordata > Mammalia > Carnivora > Felidae > Lynx > Lynx rufus. Next base: position 49,755,279 of record NW_025814828.1, on the reverse strand, counting down.
GTCAAGTTTTTTGGAAAGAGTTTAGTGACCAGTGTTTCATTTGTTGATTTTTAAATTGTCTTTCTATTTTCTATTTTGTATATTTTTTCTCTAATATTTATTTTTTTCTTTTCATCTGCTTAATTAGGTTTAGTTTGCTCTATTTTGTCTAGTTTCTGAAGGTTAGGTTATTGATTTGAAATGTTTCATCTTTTTAAATAAAGGCATTTATAACTATCCATTTCCCTCTAAGCAACAATTTAGCTGCGTAATTTAAACATTGGTATGTCATACTTTATTTTCATTTATCTCAAAGTTTTTTTTTGTAAATTCCTTGTGATTTATTCTTTGACATTATTTAAAACTGTGTTATTTAGGGGCGCCTGGGTGGCGCAGTCGGTTGAGCGTCCGACTTCAGCCAGGTCACGATCTCGCGGTCCATGAGTTCGAGCCCCGCGTCAGGCTCTGGGCTGATGGCTCGGAGCCTGGAGCCTGTTTCCGATTCTGTGTCTCCCTCTCTCTCTGCCCCTCCCCCGTTCATGCTCTGTCTCTCTCTGTCCCAAAAATAAATAAAAACGTTGAAAAAAATTTTTTTTTAAAAAAATAAAACTGTGTTATTTAAATTCCCCAAATTGTGCATTTATTCAACTTATTACTTTTATTGATTTTTTTGATTGATTATATTGATCGCATTACACTGTGGTTGATAAACATATTTTGCATGATTTCAATTATTTTAAATCCATGGTATCAGGTTCCTGCATTTTAGAATTTCCTGAGAGTTGGTGTGTTCTAGTCAAATTGATACTTTATTTTCTGTGTAACTTTCTCATGGATAAAATTAAAATTAATATTATCATCACATATTTTTTTAAAAATTCAATGGTATAATAATGTGTTTAAAAGCACTTTGTTAACTAAAATATAGTATTTGTATGGTTTTTCAGTAATTAGAATTAGATATTTTTTTAACTTATGAAGAATGTTTCCCACTCTTCACTTTTATTCAATATAGTAGTAGAAGTCCTTGTCAAAGCATTTGGGCCAGAAAACTAAATACAAGACATTAAAATCAGAACAGAAAAAGAAAATATGTCTTTATTTGCAGATGACATATTTACATAGAAATTCCTGATACCACCAACACACAAATTGTTTGAAATAATAAACACATTCAGTAAAGTTGCAAACTACAAAATAAATATACAAAAATCAGTTGTGTTATTATACTGTATTAGCAAACTCTCTGAAAAAATTCCCAATTACAGAAGCATCAAAAATAATAAGATTCTTAAGAATAAATTTAAATATGGAAGTGAAATATTTATGCAATGAAAACTACATGACTGTTATGAAAGTAACTGAAAACAGATATGAAAAGATATTCAAAGTTCATGGATTATGAAAATTAATATTTTAAATGTCAATATTACCCAAAGCCATTTATAGAGTCAATGCAATTTTCATCAAATTTCCAATGTCATTTTTCAAAAATAAAACTATAAAAAATACTAAAATTGTAGACAGTGGCAAATGAACCCAAATAGCCACACCCAATCCTGATAAATATAATCAAAGCTGGAGGCATCACACTGCCTGATTTCAAATTGTTGTACAAAGCTGTATTATTCAAAACAGTATGGTGCTGGCATAAAAACAGGTACATAGACCAATAAAACAAAATATAGCACCCACAGATAAACTCAAGCATATATGATCATCTAATATTTGACAAGGGATCCAAGAATATTTAATGGGGAAAGGACAATCTATTAAATAAATGATATTGAAAAACTGTATAAACACATGCAGAAAAAATGAAATTGGACACTTATACCACTCACAAAAATTAACTTGAAGCAGAAGACCCCAAACCATACAACTCTTAGAAAAAAACATACAAAAAATCTCAGTAACATTGTTTTTGGCAATGATTTTTTGCATATGATACCAGTAGCACAGACAACAAAAGCAAAAATAAACAAGTGTGACTACATGAAAGTTAAAAAAGAATTCTACAGTGCCAAAACCACTATCAATAAAATAAATAACCTATACAGTGGGGGAAAATATTTGAAAGTGGTATATCTGATGAGTAAATCAGTATTTCAAATATATAAGGAACTCATAACTTACTAACAAAAAAAAAAGAAAAAAACTCAAAAAACATGATTTAAAAACAGAAAGAAAATCCAAATAGACATTGTTCCATAAAAGGCATACAAATAGCCAGCAGTTTCATGAAACGATGTTCAATATCTCTAATCAGAGGACTGTAAATCAAAGTCACAATGATTTATCTCTTCACAACTGTTAGAATGGCTATTATAGAAAACACAATGACAACGAGTGTTGTTGGCAAGGATGTAGAAAAATTAGAATACTTTTGATTTTTTAGAAGGCATATGAAATAGTGCAGCTGCTATGGAATAGTGTGGAGGTTCCTCAAAAAATTAAAAACAGAACTATCATATGATCCTGTAATCTAACTTCTAGGTACATATCAGAAAGAAATAAAAATCACCATGTTAATATATGTACCACCATTTTCATCGCAGCATTATTCACAATAGACAAGAAATGGAAGTAACTTGAGTGCCCACGAATGAATGAATGTATAAAGAATATTATATATATATATGGATATATATTATATTATATATGGATATTATATTATATATGGATATATATTATATACATTATATAATACATATATTTATTATGAATCAGTTATATACTATATATAATTAAATACAATAATGTATATAAATAATTATACATAATATATACAATTACTCTATAATGAAGGAAAGAAGTCCTGCTATTTGTGACAACATGGATGTAACTTCATATTACGATAAGTAAAATTTGCCAAATAAAGATAAATTGTATATATAATTTATATGCGGAATCTAAAGTAGAAGAACTCATGTGGATGGAACTGGAGAGTGTTATGCTAAGTGAAATAAGTCATACAGAGAAAGACAGATACCATATGTTTTCACTCTTATGTGGATCCTGAGAAACTTAACAGAAGACCATAGGGGAGGGGAAGAAAAAAAAATGGTTAGAGAGGGAGGGAGTCAAAACATAAGAGACTCTTAAAAACTGAGAGCAAACTGAGGGTTGATGGGGGGTGGGACGAGGGGAGGGTGGGTGAGGGGTATTGAGGAGGGCACCTGTTGGGATGAGCAGTGGGTGTTGTATGGAAACCAATTTGACAATAAATTTCATATTAAAAAAATAAAAATAAAAAAATAAAAAAGAAGAACTCATACAGAGTAAAATGGTGGTTGCCAGAGGCTAGATATTATGGGAGATAGAGAGATGTTTGTCAAAAGGTACAAATGTCCACTTATAAGATGAATAAGTATGGGGAATCTAATGCATAGCATGGTGGCTATATTTAACAATTCTGTATTATATACTTGAAAGTTACTGAGAGTAGATCATAATGTTATAAATACAAAAAAATTATAAATATATGTGGTGATGGAGATGCTATTTAACTATTATAGTAATAATTTTGCAATATATACACATACCAAATCACATTGTGTACCTTAAACTTACACATGTTAAAGGACAATTATATCTCAATAAAGCTGGATAAAAAATCAGTTATTTAAGTATCATATAATTTTTGTTTTTGAAGCATATCTTATTCATAACAAAGTTAAACTGTGCATCTCCAAAAATATTTTGGGGTATGTTTTCATCAACAGCAATATGCTTTCAGGCAAAATATAGTCTTAAAAGAATCCAAGTAAAGAAAGCTTTTCTATCCACTGGAAAACCCATTAACTATGTTACGGAACATTATTCTAAAAGCTACTTTTGGTTGCTTGTGATGAAATTTGAGGGGGAAAATGACACAAAAACTTTAATTTTTAACATTTTTAATCTCAGTAAATATTCAGGATGGTGTTTGTGACAATTGAGATCTAGTTGGTGAAGTAAGTTTGGAAACTATCAATAACAATCAATATGTGAGGTAAAAACAGATAATACATGTGTTTTTATTTTCCCTTAATTTTATTTAAATGTTCATCATTACATTATATGACAGTTCATTTCATCCATGGCTTTCTCTCACTAGAATGTGAGCCCTTTGCTGAGAAGTACCTTGTATCTTCATTTCCTACAATCAATATTGAAAGAATGAATATGAAGTAACACATTTTACTCTTCTATCTTTGAGTGAGAAAATTGCCAAAGGGCTTAAGCCTCTTCATGGAAAGGAAGGAACAGCACAAGGAATTCTCAAGAGCTATTTCTCCAAATTAGAAAAAAAAAAAAAAATATATATATATATATATATATATACATTTAACTAGCATCTCAATATCCCAAATATGAAATATCTTATAAAAGCATAGGAAAATTATTTATGATAAGTATTAGAGGAAAATTTGCATGAAATAAAAGACCACTTCTCAATTTATTCTTTCATACCAAAAACCTTACATTTTCAGTGAAGTAAAAAAAAAAGATTCCCTCCAATGTGCAATACATATCTGATTTATTATCAAAAAACTTAAATGGTTTTTAATGTTTATTTTTCATTTATGGTCTAATTATGCTTCCACCTCAATAAATATCATGCAAGTAAGTCTACTATCAACACAAAATCATATATTTAAAGAAACTTTACAATGGGAGGCCTGGGTGGCTCAGTCAGTTATAAGCATCTGACTCTTTATTTTGGTTCAGGTCATGATCTCATAGTTCATGGGATCTAGCTTGGTGTTGGGCTCTGCACTGACAGTAGGGAGCCTGTTTGGGATTCTCTCTCTCCCTCTTTCTCTGCCTCTCTCCCACTTGCACTCTTTCTCTCTCAAAATAGATAAATAAGCTTAAAAAATAAATTTTACAATGTTCATATAATTGCAAGAAATTGAATTTAAATAGTAAGAATCAGCAACTCTTAGTCTAATTTTATTTTTTGACCCAATTTTGTTTGTTTATCCATAATCACTCTTGCTATTATTTTGTAGTTTAACATGGCTTGAAGCAGATCATAAAGTAAAAAAAAAAGTTTTATTGATACTTGACACAGAAATTTAAGAACACTTATTTTAATGGCAGTATGGGTATTAATATTTAAAAATCTGGCAGAATATAATTTGAAATAATAATTTCTATATATTATGTCTAGGCATAATAAGTCTTAGGCAAGGTGGAGAACATTATCTATCATCTAACATGGCAATATAATAGCAGAATGGTATTATACAGAGACACCTGTAAGATATTGGAGAGGCTAAAAGAAGACCAGACCTAATAATGCATTGCTTTAATGTACTCCACCCCCATCCAATTTCAGAATTTATTTTTTTTTTTTTTTGTTTTACATGCACTTTATTTTTTTTTTTTATGAAGTTTATTGACAAATTGGTTTCCATACAACACCCAGTGCTCATCCCAAAAGGTGCCCTCCTCAATACCCATCACCCACCCTCCCCTCCCTCCCACCCCCCATCAACCCTCAGTTTGTTCTCAGTTTTTAACAGTCTCTTATGCTTTGGCTCTCTCCCACTCTAACGTCTTTTTTTTTTTTTCTCCCTTCCCCTCCCCCATGGGTTCCTGTTGAGTTTCTCAGGATCCACATAAGAGTGAAACCATATGGTATCTGTCTTTCTCTGTATGGCTTATTTCACTTAGCATCACACTCTCCAGTTCCATCCACGTTGCTACAAAAGGCCATATTTCATTTTTTCTCATTGCCACGTAGTATTCCATTGTGTATATAAACCACAATTTCTTTATCCATTCATCAGTTGATGGACATTTAGGCTCTTTCCATAATTTGGCTATTGTTGAGAGTGCTGCTATGAACATTGGGGTACAAGTGCCCCTATGCATCAGTACTCCTGTATCCCTTGGGTAGATTCCTAGCAGTGCTATTGCTGGGTCATAGGGTAGGTCTATTTTTAATTTTCTGAGGAACCTCCACACTGTTTTCCAGAGCGGCTGCACCAATTTGCATTCCCACCAACAGTGCAAGAGGGTTCCCGTTTCTCCACATCCTCTCCAGCATCTATAGTCTCCTGATTTGTTCATTTTGGCCACTCTGACTGGCGTGAGGTGATACCTGAGTGTGGTTTTGATTTGTATTTCCCTGATAAGGAGCGACGCTGAACATCTTTTCATGTGCCTGTTGGCCATCTGGATGTCTTCTTTAGAGAAGTGTCTATTCATGTTTTCTGCCCATTTCTTCACTGGGTTATTTGTTTTTCGGGTGTGGAGTTTGGTGAGCTCTTTATAGATTTTAGATACTAGCCCTTTGTCCGATATGTCATTTGCAAATATCTTTTCCCATTCCGTTGGTTGTCTTTTAGTTTTGTTGGTTGTTTCCTTTGCTGTGCAGAAGCTTTTTATCTTCATAAGGTCCCAGTAATTCACTTTTGCTTTTAATTCCCTTGCCTTTGGGGATGTGTCGAGTAAGAGATTGCTACGGCTGAGGTCAGAGAGGTCTTTTCCTGCTTTCTCCTCTAAGGTTCTGATGGTTTCCTGTCTCACATTTAGGTCCTTTATCCATTTTGAGTTTATTTTTGTAAATGGTGTGAGAAAGTGGTCTAGTTTCAACCTTCTGCATGTTGCTGTCCAGTTCTCCCAGCACCATTTGTTAAAGAGGCTGTCTTTTTTCCATTGGATGTTCTTTCCTGCTTTGTCAAAGATGAGTTGGCCATATGTTTGTGGGTCTAGTTCTGGGGTTTCTATTCTATTCCATTGGTCTGTGTGTCTGTTTTTGTGCCAATACCATGCTGTCTTGATGATGACAGCTTTGTAGTAGAGGCTGAAGTCTGGGATTGTGATGCCTCCTGCTTTGGTCTTCTTCTTCAAAATTCCTTTGGCTATTCGGGGCCTTTTGTGGTTCCATATGAATTTTAGGATTGCTTGTTCTAGTTTCGAGAAGAATGCTGGTGCAATTTTGATTGGGATTGCATTGAATGTGTAGATAGCTTTGGGTAGTATTGACATTTTGACAATATTTATTTTTCCAATCCATGAGCAGGGAATGTCTTTCCATTTCTTTAAATCTTCTTCAATTACCTTCATAAGCTTTCTATAGTTTTCAGCATACAGATCCTTTACATCTTTGGTTAGATTTATTCCTAGGTATTTTATGCTTTTTGGTGCAATTGTGAATGGGATCAGTTTCTTTATTTGTCTTTCTGTTGCTTCATTGTTAGTGTATAAGAATGCAACTGATTTCTGTACATTGATTTTGTATCCTGCAACTTTGCTGAATTCATGTATCAGTTCTAGCAGACTTTTGGTGGAGTCTATCGGATTTTCCATGTATAATATCATGTCATCTGCAAAAAGCGAAAGCTTGACTTCATCTTTGCCAATTTTGATGCCTTTGATTTCCTTTTGTTGTCTGATTGCTGATGCTAGAACTTCCAGCACTATGTTAAATAACAACGGTGAGAGTGGGCATCCCTGTCGTGTTCCTGATCTCAGGGAAAAAGCTCTCAGTTTTTCCCCGTTGAGGATGATGTTAGCTGTGGGCTTTTCATAAATGGCTTTGATGATCTTTAAGTATGTTCCTTCTATCCCGACTTTCTCAAGGGTTTTTATTAAGAAAGGGTGCTGGATTTTATCAAAGGCCTTTTCTGCATCGATTGACAGGATCATATGGTTCTTCTCTTTTTTTTTGTTAATGTGATGTATCACGTTGATTGATTTGCGAATGTTGAACCAGCCCTGCATCCCAGGAATGAATCCCACTTGATCATGGTGAATAATTCTTTTTATATGCTGTTGAATTCGATTTGCTAGTATCTTATTGATAATTTTGGCATCCATATTCATCAGGGATATTGGCCTGTAGTTCTCTTTTTTTACTGGGTCTCTGTCTGGTTTAGGAATCAAAGTAATACTGGCTTCATAGAATGAGTCTGGAAGTTTTCCTTCCCTTTCTATTTCTTGGAATAGCTTGAGAAGGATAGGTATTATCTCTGCTTTAAACGTCTGGTAGAACTCCCCTGGGAAGCCATCTGGTCCTGGACTCTTATTTGTTGGGAGATTTTTGATAACCGATTCAATTTCTTCGCTGGTTATGGGTCTGTTCAAGCTTTCTATTTCCTCCTGATTGAGTTTTGGAAGAGTGTGGGTGTTCAGGAATTTGTCCATTTCTTCCAGGTTGTCCAATTTGTTGGCATATAATTTTTCATAGTATTCCCTGATAATTGTTTGTATCTCTGAGGGATTGGTTGTAATAATTCCATTTTCATTCATGATTTTATCTATTTGGGTCATCTCCCTTTTCTTTTTGAGAAGCCTGGCTAGAGGTTTGTCAATTTTGTTTATTTTTTCAAAAAACCAACTCTTGGTTTCGTTGATCTGCTCTACAGTTTTTTTAGATTCTATATTGTTTATTTCTGCTCTGATCTTTATTATTTCTCTTCTTCTGCTGGGTTTAGGCTGCCTTTGCTGTTCTGCTTCTATTTCCTTTAGGTGTGCTGTTAGATTTTGTATTTGGGATTTTTCTTGTTTCTTGAGATAGGCCTGGATTGCGATGTATTTTCCTCTCAGGACTGCCTTCGCTGCGTCCCAAAGCGTTTGGATTGTTGTATTTTCATTTTCGTTTGTTTCCATATATTTTTTGATTTCTTCTCTAATTGCCTGGTTGACCCACTCATTCGTGAGTAGGGTGTTCTTTAACCTCCATGCTTTTGGAGGTTTTCCAGACTTTTTCCTGTGGTTGACTTCAAGCTTCATAGCATTGTGGTCTGAAAGTATGCATGGTATAATTTCAATTCTTGTAAACTTATGAAGGGCTGATTTGTGACCCAGTATATGATCTATCTTGGAGAATGTTCCATGTGCACTCGAGAAGAAAGTATATTCTGTTGCTTTGGGATGCAGAGTTCTAAATATATCTGTCAAGTCCATCTGATCCAGTGTCTCATTCAGGGCCCTTGTTTCTTTATTGACCATGTGTCTAGATGATCTATCCATTTCTGTAAGTGGGGTGTTAAAGTCCCCAGCAATTACCACATTCTTATCAATAAGGTTGCTTATGTTTATGAGTAATTGTTTTATATATTTGGGGGCTCCGGTATTCGGCGCATAGACATTTATAATTGTTAGCTCTTCCTGATGGATAGACCCTGTAACTATTATATAATGTCCTTCTTCATCTCTTGTTACAGCCTTTAATTTAAAGTCTAGTTTGTCTGATATAAGTATGGCTACTCCAGCTTTCTTTTGGCTTCCAGTAGCATGATAAATAGTTCTCCATCCCCTCACTCTCAATCTAAAGGTGTCCTCAGGTCTAAAATGAGTCTCTTGTAGACAGCAAATAGATGGGTCTTGTTTTTTTATCCATTCTGATACCCTATGTCTTTTGGTTGGCGCATTTAATCCATTTACATTCAGTGTTATTATAGAAAGATACGGGTTTAGAGTCATTGTGATGTCTGTATGTTTTATGCTTGTAGTGATGTCTCTGGTACTTTGTCTCACAGGGTCCCCCTTAGGATCTCTTGTAGGGCTGGTTTAGTGGTGACAAATTCCTTCAGTTTTTGTTTGTTTGGGAAGACCTTTATCTCTCCTTCTATTCTAAATGACAGACTTGCTGGATAAAGGATTCTCGGCTGCATATTTTTGCTGTCTAGCACCCTGAAAATCTCGTGCCAATTCTTTCTGGCCTGCCAAGTTTCAAAAGAGAGATCAGTCACGAGTCTTATAGGTCTCCCTTTATATGTGAGGGCACGTTTACCCCTTGCTGCTTTCAGAATTTTCTCTTTATCCTTGTATTTTGCCAGTTTCACTATGATATGTCGTGCAGAAGATCGATTCAAGTTACGTCTGAAGGGAGTTCTCTGTGCCTCTTGGATTTCAATGCCTTTTTCCTTCCCCAGTTCAGGGAAGTTCTCAGCTATGATTTCTTCAAGTACCCCTTCAGCACCTTTCCCTCTCTCTTCCTCCTCTGGGATACCAATTATGCGTAAATTATTTCTTTTTAGTGTATCACTTAGTTCTCTAATTTTCCCCTCATACTCCTGGATTTTTTTATCTCTCTTTTTCTCAGCTTCCTCTTTTTCCATAACTTTATCTTCTAGTTCACCTATTCTCTCCTCTGCCTCTTCCATCCGAGCTGTGGTGGTTTGCATTTTGTTTTCCATTTCCTTTAAAGCGTTTTTCAGCTCCTCGTGCCTGTTCATTAGTCCCCTGATGTCTGTAGCAAGAGATTCTCTGCTGTCCTGTATGCTGTTTTCCAGCCCAGCGATTAATTTTATGACTATTATTCTAAATTCACTTTCTGTTATATTATTTAAATCCTTTTTGATCAGCTCATTAGCTGTTGTTATTTCCTGGAGATTCTTCTGGGGGGAATTCTTCCGCTTGGTCATTTTGGATAGTCCCTGGTGTGGTGAGGGCCTGCAGGGCACTTCCCCTGTGCTGTGGTGTATAACTGGAGTTGGTGGGCGGGGCCGCAGTCCGACCTGATGTCTGCCCCCAGCCCACCGCTGGGGCCACAGTCAGACTGGTGTGTGCCTTCTCTTCCCCTCTCCTAGGGGCGGGATTCACTGTGGGGTGGCGTGGCCCGTCTGGGCTACTTGCACACTGCCAGGCTTGTGATGCTGGGGATCTGGCGTATTAGCTGGGGTGGGAAGGCAAGGTGCACGGTGGCAGGGGGGGCAGGCTTAGCTCGCTTCTCCTTAGGTGATCCACTTCAGGAGGGGCCCTGTGCAGCCGGAGGGAGTCAGATCGCTGCCGGAGGTTTGGCTCCGCAGAAGCACAGAGTTGGGTGTTCGCGCGGAGCGAGCAATTTCCCTGGCCGGAGCCGGTTCCCTTTGGGATTTTGGCTGGGGGATGGGCGGGGGAGATGGCGCTGGAGAGCGCCTTTGTTCCCCGCCAAACTGAGCTCTGTCGTCCGGGGGCTCCGCAGCTCACCCTCCCTTTGTCCTCCAGCCTTCCCGCTTTCTGAGCAGAGCTGTTAACTTATGACCTCCCAGAGGCTAAGTCGTGCTTGCTGTCGGAACACAGTCCGTCAGGCCCCTCCGCTTTTGCAAGCCGGACTCGGGGGCTCTGCTTGGCCGGCGAGCCGCCCCTCCGCCCCGGCTCCCTCCCGCCAGTCCGTGGAGCGCGCACCGCCTCGCCGCCCTTCCTACCCTCTTCCGTGGGCCTCTCGTCTGCACTTGGGTCCGGTGACTCTGTTCTGCTAATCCTCTGGCGGTTTTCTGGGTTATTTAGGCAGGTGTAGGTGGAATCTAAGTGATCAGCAGGACGCGCGGTGAGCCCAGCGTCCTCCTACGCCGCCATCTTCCTAGTAGTCTCCAATTTCAGAATTTAGATGCAAATCTGGGGAAATTAAAGAGACTGCAAATTGAGAAAGATAACATTTCTACTGCTAAAAAAAGCTATTTAAAAAGTTTAAAATAAAGGAAAAAGGTAAGTGCAAGGTTGTTCAATATCATAATTCAAATGTGATACTCAAAGTGCAGGTCTGTAATAAAATAAGAAGCTTACACTAGAATGCAAATTTTCATATTGTTCCTTCATTTAGTCTGGCTAAAAAGTAAAATGCCAGCCCAACTAAATAATATACTTAGTGGCATAGTTGATTTGTATGTTGCCAAAAGTTCTTTTTCTGTTGCAGATGGTAACAGTTCATGAATTAGCAGCTAATTCACCTACTTTATGTAGCACTGTACTAGATCATTATTTAATAAGTCTGCATAAAGGATATTTGCTTATTCTCCAAGGTTTGTAACTTTCTTAGACTTTCTATGTCCTATTCAGTAGAGTCCAAATTATGAAATTAGGTGATAACTGTAGAAGACTGATAAGTTGGAAATTATTTCATGTGGTAAAAATAAAACTTACTTCTGTTCAACATTGTTTTAAAATCTCCAAACTTCAGTGATGGCAGCAAAATGGAGATGTAAGTCATTCCTCTTTTCTCTCCCCCTTTTTAAAACACTAATCAAACATTCACAATAAAAAAAAAATGGTGCTTGTGCACCTTATACCAAAGAAGCCAGGAGGATTCTTGCCCCTGTGCATCTGAAAATAAAAAAGACTTTGGTAAGGTCAATAGAACCAAAGGAATTGGTAAATCTGACCCACCCCTACTTACTAAGAGCAGAGGAAAAAAACCTGGAGAGGACAAACCTGAGCAGACACACTCTGGTGAAAGAGAATTTGTATAAGCTCATTCTGCCTGAGGAGAGATTCTGGTATGCTCTCAGAGAAGGACAGAAGTGAATTCAGACACCAAGAAGGGTGAGAAACTCAGCAGAGTTACCAGTATTCCCAAGGTCAACACTGTAATGATTTAAATTGTTTGGCACTGGCAGCAACAACCTCTCCCAAAGACGTTTTATTTTTTTTTTATTTTTTTTTCAATATATGAAATTTATTGTCAAATTGGTTTCCATACAACACCCAGTGCTCATCCCAAAAGGTGCCCTCCTCAATACCCATCACCCACCCTCCCCTCCCTCCCACCCCCCATCAACCCTCAGTTTGTTCTCAGTTTTTAAGAGTCTCTTATGCTTTGACTCTCTTCCACTCTAACCTCTTTTTTTTCCCTTCCCCTCCCCCATGGGTTTCTGTTAAGTTTCTCAAGATCCACATAATAGTGAAACCATATGGTATGTGTCTTTCTCTGTATGGCTTATTTCACTTAGCATCACACTCTCCAGTTCCATCAACGTTGCTACAAAGGGCCATATTTCGTTCTTTCTCATTGCCCTGTAGTACTCCATTGTGTATACAAACCACAATTTCTTTATCCATTCATCAGTTGATGGACATTTAGGCTCTTTCCATAATTTGGCTATTGTTGAGAGTGCTGCTATAAACATTGGGGTACAAGTGCCCCTATGCATCAGTACTCCTGTATCCCTTGGGTAAATTCCTAGCAGTGCTATTTTGCAAAGGACATATCAGACAATGGACTAGTATCCAAAATCTATAAAGAGCTCCCACAGACGTTTTATAAAGTAAAAGTGGTGAATAACTGCCAGGCTAATCCAGTTTTGTGGGTTGCAGCTAAATAAATCAGCTTCTTTCCACCAGCACCTGTATTTCTGAGGAGGAACCTCTATAAGTGGGGGAATGGATAAAAAGGGAAAGAAGCAAATAAAAATATCAAAGGTGATTAGGGGAATGTGGTCCCTGCTATCTGCTTCAGGACTTCAGAAAGAAGTCTTCCCACAAGCCTTTGGAATACTTGACATGAAGATGAGGATATACCCACCAGGCCTGTGGACACATCCAAAACCCAAAGAACTAAAACCACACATTCTCCACATCTGCTGCCTGCTCCTTTTGCTTATCCTGAGAATATCTGTAAAGTAAGCTCCAGTAGACACAGAGGGTGCTCAGGCCAAGGTCACTGGGTAAGGGAGAAATCACACATTTGACCCATAGCACCATTTTTGTTCTGGAATACAAAAATGTAAATAAAAAGTATTTTATAGTCAGTTATGGAGTTGTAAGAATGAAAGAGCAAGTAAAACTTTAGTTAAAAAGGTGTATGATACTTCATATCTGAAAGTGGAAGTACATACACACAAACACTATGAAAATTCAAGGAATTATGGTATTACAAAAATAAAATAATACTCTAGCAACTGAACACAAGTGCATGGAATATTAGTGTGGGAAATAAGTTTAAGAATTCTGTATGCACCAATGGGTTAACAAGGCTTAGGGCGGAAATCGGCCACAGGCGAAAGCGCCCAAAGATAGTCATTAAGTAAAACAAGGCTTAGGGCAGAAAGCTGCCTCAGGGCGAAAATACCCAAGGTTAGCTAGTGAAGAGGGTGCCTTGTTAGCCTTAAGGCAGCATACTCCAGTAATCTTAAACTTTGCAGCTACTAGCTGTATCACCTACAGAGAAACACTGTCCATCTGGCATCTGGTGCAAATATATCATTGTGCTTTAATCTCAACTGCAAACACCACTCATCCCCCAAACCCTTTGCTTCTTACACACACAAATTAATGGTCACTATCTTATTGTTTTGTTCTGCACGTTCACCACACATGTAAGACCCTGACAGCTCAATAAATACAGTGAGGAAAACCCGATCCTGGGCTCTTATCTCCTCCTGCATCCACTCTCCTGCTAGATAAGGGAGAACTCCAGACTCATAGATTGAGACATATTAGAATCTAACTGATAAGGAATTCAAAATAGCTGTTATAAAGAAATTCAGCACCTACAGGAAAACACAGAATGGCAACTCAATTATCACAGAAATGAAATTAATAAAAAGAAATTCTTTACCAAAAGGATTGAAAACACTAATTAAAAAAGTATGTACACCTCTGTTTATTTCATCCTTTTACATTAGCCAAGATATTGAAGCAACCTGTTTATTGATAATTGAATAAATAAGGAAGATGTGGTCTATCTCTCTATTATCTATCTATCTTTCTATCTACCTATCCATGTGTGTGTATTACACATATATTTATACAATATAATACACCATATATATACAATGAAATATTATGTAGCCATGAAAAGGATGAGATATACCATTTATGACAACATAGATGGACCTAGAAGGTATTATATAAGTGAAATAAGTCGGACTGGGGAAGATAAATGCCATATGATTTCACTCAAATGTGGAATCTAAAGAACAAAACAAATGAATAAACAAGAAAATGAACACAAAACAGAACCAGATTTTTAAACACAAAGAACAAACTGATGGTTTTCAGGAGGTTTCAGTATGAGCAAAATAGGTGAAGGGGAGTGGGAATTATAGGCTTCCAGTTATGGAATAAATAACTCACAGAAATAAATAGCATAGCATCATGAATACAGTCAATGATATTGTAATCCATTTTATGGTAATAGATGATAGTTATGCTTGTGATGAACATAGCGTAATATACAGATCGTTGCATCACCATGTTGTAAACCTGAAACTAATGTAACATTGTGTGTCACCTGTAATCAAATAAAAAATAATTTTTATTTCGTTTTTGAGAGAGAGTGAGTGGGGGGAGGGGCAGAGAGAGAGAGGGGAACAGTCATCTGAAGCAAGCTCTGTGCTGACAGCAGAGAGACTGATGTGGGCCTCAAACTCACAAACTGTGAGATCATGACCTGAGCTGAAGTCAGATGTTTAGTGAACTTAGCCACCCAAGAACCCCCCCAAAAAAACAACAATTAAAGAACACCAAATAAAATTTAATGTTCAGAACAAAAAATTGAAATTATACAAATAAACCATCTAAAATAAATTGTGGAACTGAAGATTCAATGAATGAGATGAAAAATACAATGCAGAGCATCTGTACCAAGGAAGACAGAACGAAAGAAAGAATAAGTGACTTGAAATATTGAAATACAGGAATAATTTAGTTAAAATAGGAGCGGGAACTAATATTTAGAATGGAGAAAGGCTACAAAAGCTAATAGAATTTTCAGAAAGAAAAATATAAGAATAATTTGTGTACCAGTATGAGAAGAGAACAATAATGGGACAAGAAGTTTATTTAAGGCAATAATAGCTAAAAATAAAAAGCAAAAATTTAATAGCTGAGAACTTTGCAAACTTGGAGAATGACTTGGAAAAACAAGTATGAGGCTAATAAAACACTTTATTATTTCAGCGCAAAATTTTTTCTCCAAGACACATTATAAAAAAATTGTGAAAAATCAATGATAAAGAAAGAATCTTATAAGGAGTTATGTGGAAAAAAAGTAACCTAAAAGTAACCCCCATTACTCCATTAGTGGATTTTTCACCAGAAACTCTAGTCCAGGAGATATTGTAATGATATATTCAAAGTATTGAAAGATAAAAATTCCAGCCATAAATACTTTATCTGGTAAAATTATCCTTCAGATATAATGGATAAATAAAGGATTTTCCAGATCAAAAAAAAAAAAAGCTGGGGGATTTTACTTCGACTAGATATGCCTTGAAAAAATGCTGAAAGGAGTTATTCAAGTTATTGAATTCAGGTTATGCCAGTTGAAATGAAAAGATGCTAATGAACTACATGAAATATATGAAAGTGCAAAAACACTCTGGTAAAGGTGAAAAATAGTAATAATTTTTAACAGTTATGTCTCTGTATTAGAATGGTGTGTTAGGGGAGCCTGGGGTGACTCAGTCAGTTAAGCACCTGACTTTGACTCAGGTCATGATCTCATGGTTCGTGTGTTCAAGCCCCATGTCAGGCTCTGTGCTGACAGCTCAGAGCATGGAGCCTGCTTTGGATTCTGTGTCTCTCTCTCTGCTCCTCCCCACGTGTTCTCTCTCTCTCTCTCTCCCAAAAATAAATAAAACATTTTGGGAGATGCAGGAGAGAAGAATCAAAGGAAAAGACATCAAAAGGGAAGGTGTAGAGAAGGTGCAAGGCCTTAGGACAAGTTTACATAGCTGAACAAGGCTGCTGCTCTTAAGGAACGCCTAGAGCCATTAATATTGTCCAGTGCTGGGTCCTCCTTCACACCTGACCCTTCCTAGTGTTATAGAAACCAATTAACTCAAAATTCAACCTTGAAAAGCTAAACCATTAAATTGATTAACACACTTGCTTAGCTGACTTTATGCACATAGTCTTTAGCAATTATCCTAATAAAAAGAAGCTTCATTCTAGAGTTGGGGCCTCATTCTGACTCGAGTATGAGGACCTTCACTTAACTGCATTTTTATTGTGGACTCATTTTTGTAACTCTGGTCATACTCCCTGCAAAAAAACATTAAAAATTTTTAATAAAAAAATAATGGTGTGTTAACTAAATTATAAAGATAAAAGAAGAGTATTAAAAACAACTATAATTAGTATAATTTGTTAATGATTATGTATCATAAAAGGAGATGAATTTTGACAACAAACAAAATAAGATAAATAAAAGGATGGAGGCTTTATGGGCAAACAAAGATAATTTGCTATCAGCACAAAATGGAGTATTTTATACATGAGATGTTTTTATTAGGTCTCATAACCCAATAAAACAAAAAAGATAGTGTAGATTAGAATAGATTTATGAAACACAAATATATATAAGGGGAGTCAGAGTTTACAATGATGAATAACCAACAATTTACAAATGTAGGCAGAAAAAGAGGGAAAAAGAAATAATGGAGATACAAAACAATAGGAAGATAAACAAGAAGATGGCAGTAGTCTTTATATATCAATCACTCTAACTGGGTTATTTGTGGGTTTTGGGGTGTTGAGTTAGATAAGTTATTTATGGATTTTAGATACCAACCCTTTATCAGATATGTCATTTGCAAACATCTACTCTCATTCTATTAGTTTCCTTTTAGTTTTGTTGATTGTTTCCTTTGCTGTGCAAAAGCTTTGCATCTGATGAAGTCCCAAGGAAGTTCATATTTGCTTTTGTTTCCCTTGCCTCCAGTGATATCTAGAAGAACTTGTTACAACCAAGGTCAAAGAAGTTGATGCTGTGTTCTACTCTAGAATTTTGATGATTTCCTGTCTCACATATAGGTATTTCATCCATTTAAATTTATTTTTGTGTACGGTGTAAGAAAATGGTCCTGTTTAATTCCTCTGCATGTTGCTATCCCATTTTCCCGACACCATTTGTTGAAGAGACTTTTTCCATTGGATATTCTTTCCTGCTTTGTTGAAGATTAGTTGACCATATAGTTTGGGTCCATTTCTGGGTTTTCTATTCAGTTAATAAGTGGGCAAAAAACATGAATAGACACTTTTCCAAAGAAGACATACAAATAGCTAACAGATGCATGAAAAGATGCTCAACATCACTCATCAGGGAAATAAATATCAAAACCATGATGAGATACCACCTCACACCTGTCAGGATGGCTAAAACAATACAAAAAACAGCAGGTGTTGGCAAGAATATGGATAAAAAGGAACCCTCTTGCACTGCTGGTGGGAATGCAAACTGGTGCAGCCAGTCTGAAGAACAGTATGGACACCGTTCAAAAAATTGAACTAACTAGATATTTATCTAGAGAATACAAAAATACAGATTTGAAGGGGTGCATACACCCCGATGTTTATAACAACATTATCAACAATAGCCAAAGTATGTAGAGAGCCCAAATGTCCATTGACTGATGAATGGATAAAGAAGATGTGGTATATATACACAGTGGAATATTAGCCAGCAAAAAGAAATGATATCTTGACATTTGCCATGATGTGGATGGAGGTGGAGTATTATCCTGAATGAAATAAGTCAGTCAGAGAAAGACAAATGCCATATGATTTCACTGAAGAATTTAAGGAACAAGCAAAAAAAAATGAACATATGGAAAGTGGAAAAAAAAACAGAGAGAAGGAAACAAACCATAAGTGACTCAATGACAGAGAACAAACTGAGGGTTGGAGAGAGTTGGGTGGGGGATGTGTTAAATGAGTGATGGGTATTAAAGAGGCTACTTGTGATGAACATTGGGTGTTTTATGTAAGTGATGAATCACTGAATTCTACTCCTGTAAACAATATTGCACTGTATGTTAACTAAAATTTAAATATTTTTTTAAAAAAAGGAAAAGTAAATGGATTCAACTTATCAATAAGAAGGCACAAAATAGCTGGATAAATTATTTAAAAATACCGAACTATATGCTGCCTACAGGAGACTCATTTCAGCCTTTAAAAAATGTCTGGTTCATAGTGAAGGGGTAGAAGAAGATATGCCATGCAAGTGGAAACCTAAAGAAAGCAAATATAGCCATATTTGTATTAGACAAAATAGATTTTTAGCCAAAAATGGTGACAAAAATTTAAAAGATCATTATATGATGATAAAGGGATCACGACATCAAGAAGATAAAATTGCAAATGAATACACAACCAACTTTGGAGCACCTCAGCAAATATTAACAGATATTAAGGGAGAAATAGACAATACAGTAAAGTATTGGATAAAGCATGAAAACAGGAATCAAAAAGGAAATGTTGAAATTAAACCATGCTTTAGACCAAATAGGTTAAATATACATGTATAAAACATTATATCCTAGAGCAACAGAATAAACCTTCTTCTCAAATGCACAAATACATTCTCCAGAATAGATCATATGATAGGACACAAACAACTATTAGCAAGTTTAAGAAGTTTGAAGTCATACCTTCCTTTCTGACCATAATGGAATGAAATTAGAAGTCAACAATAGGAAATTATATAATCTAACAAATTAGATGACTGAGAACAAACTATATGGATAGTGCTCTGGATAAATTTCTAGAGCACACAATTAACTGAGGCTCAATCAGAAGGAAACAGAAAATCTGTACAGACAAATAATGAGTAAAAATATTGAAACAATCATCAAAACCTCCCAACGCAAGAAACCTCAGGACTATACAGCTTCACTGGAAAACTGTACAAAAACATTTGAGGTTGAGGCATAATTAACACCAATTCTTCCCATGTAATTCCAATGTATTGAAAATGCAGAAGCATTTCCCAATTCATTCTATGAGGCCAGTATGACTCTGAGCAAAATCAAATAAAATTACAGTAAAAGAACTATACAAAAATAACTCTGCTGAGTATGTGTAAAAATTCACAGCAAAATATTGCAAACTGAATTCAAGAACACAAAGAGTTATACATCATGACTGAGTGAGATCAATTCCTGGGATCCATGGATGGTTCAACACATGCAAATATATAAATGTGATAATTTACAGTAATTGAATAAAAGATAAAACATATATAATCATTGTAATAGATACAAAGAAAGCATTTGACAAATACAACACACTTTTATAATAAAACACCCAACAGGTTGGTTAGAGAAAGAATATAATTTAATGTAATGAACACCATATATGTCACACCTGCAGCTAACATTAAACTCAGTGGTAAAAGAATGAATGTTTTCCTTCTAATGAATGTTTTTCTACCACGGATAAGGAAATAGTGTCAACTTTAACAACTCTAGTTCAATATAGAATTGGAAGTCCTAGTTAGATCAACTAGGCAAGACTAAAAAATAAACAAAATCCAAATGGGAAAGTAAGAAACAAAAATGTCATTACTTGCAGATCATATGATGTTTTTATTTAGGAAATCCCAAGACTAAAGCAAAAATACTATTGGAGCTGAAAAACACATTCAGTAAAGTTGAAGGCTATAAAATCAACTTACAGATGTTACTTACATTTCTCTACACTAATAACGAACCATTATAAAGAGAAATAAATAAAACTACCACATTACAATAACATAACAAAAAAAGAATTAAAAATTCCATAGAATAAAAATGATAACACTTTTTAACAAATCCAAGAACACACAAACTAATGGAAAATCATCCATGATCTAGGATCATTAGAAATAATATTGTTAAGTGAAATAAGCCATACAGAGAAAGACAGATACCATATGGTTTCACTCTTATGTGGATCCTGAGAAACTTAACAGGAACCCATGGGGGAGGGGAAGGAAAAAAAAAAAAAAAAAAAAGGACGTTAGAGTGGGAGAGAGCCAAAGCATAAGAGACTGTTAAAAACTGAGAACAAACTGAGGGTTGATGGGGGGTGGGAGGGAGGGGCGGGTGGGTGATGGGTATTGAGGAGGGCACCTTTTGGGATGAGCACTGGGTGTTGTATGGAAACCAATTTGTCAATAAACTTCATATAAAAAAAAAAAGAAATAATATTGTTAAAATGACCATAATACCCAAAGTCATCTACATATTCAATGCAATCCCTATAAATATGTTATGACTTTCTTCACAGACACAGAAAAAAAACAGTTCCAAATTTTGCATAGAGCCACAAAAGATCCTTTATAGTGAAAACAACATTGAAAAATAAAGACAAAGTCAGATGCATCATGCTTCCTGATTTCCTATGATAATAAAAAGATATAGTTATAATGGCATATAATAATGGCATATGAAAACAAACAGACCAATTTAATAAAATAACACAGAATTATTTTTGCTTTTGTTTCCCTTACTTCAGGAGATGTATCTGGTAAGAAGTTACTATGACCAATGTCCACGAGGTATTGCCTGTGTTCTACTCTAGGATTTTGATGGTTTCCTGTCTCACATTTAGATCTTTCATGCATTTTGAATTTATTTTTGTGTATGGTGTAAGAAAGTTGTCCGGGTTCATTCTTTTGCATGTCGCTGTCCACTTTTCCCAGCACCATTTGTTGAAGAGACTATCTTTTTTCCATTAAATATTTTTTTCCTGCTTTGTGAAAGATTAGTTGACCATATTGTTGTGGGTTCATTTCTGGGCTTTCTATTCTGTTCTATTGATCTATATGTCTGTTTTTGTGCCATTACTTTACTGTCTTGATGACTACAGCTTTGTAGTATAACTTAAAGTCAGAAACTGTGATGCCTTCAGCTTTGCTTCTCCCCCCCCCCCCCAAGGTTGCTTTAGCTATTCAGAGTCTTTTGTGGCATCACGGAAATTTTAGGATTATTTGTTCGACCTCTGTAAAAAATGCTGGAGATATTTTGATAGAGACTGCATTACATGTATATATTGCTTTGGTACTATAGACATATTAACAATATTTCTTCTCCCAACCCATGAGCATGGAATGTTTTTTCCATTTCTTTCTGTCACCTTCAATTTCTTTCAAAAGGTTTTATAGTTTTCAGAGTACAGATCTTTTACTTCTTTGATTAGGTTTATTCCTAGCTATCTTATGGTTTTGGGTGTGATTGATTCCTTGATTTCTCTTTCTGCTGCTTTATTATTGGTTCATAGAGATGCAACAGATTTCTGTACATTATTTTTGAGGATTATCTTAGGTGTGAGTTTTTCCATATATGGAATTTATGATGTTGAAGTATGTTTCCTGTATCTCTACTTTGTTAAGGGTTTTTATCAAGATTGGACATTGTACTTTCTCAAATGCTTTTTTCTCTATTGAGTGGATCATATGGTTCTTATCCTTTCTTTTATAAATGTGGTGTATCACATTGATTGATTTAAGACTTCACAAAGATAAAAAGCTTCTGAATAGCAAAGAAAATAATAAAAAAACTAAAAGTCACACTTAAGAATGGGAAAAGATGTTTGCAAATGACACATCTGATAACGGATTAGTATCCAAAATCTACAAATAACTTATCAAACAAACACCCAAAAATCAAATAATCCAGTGGAAAAATGGGCAGGAGACATGAATAGACATTTTTCCAAAGCAGACAGATGGCTAAGAGACACATAAAAATATGCTCAACATCATCACTCATCATCAGTGAAATAGAATTCAAAACTGCAATGATTCCATCTCTTCCCTCCTCCCATATGTTCATCTGTTTTGTTTCTTAAATTCCACATATGAGTGAAATCATATGGCATTTGTATTTCTCTGTCTGACTTATTTCCTTTAGCATGATGCACTCTAGCTCTATCCAAGTTGTTGTAAATGGCAAGATTTCATTCTTTTTTTTTCTTCCAATTTTTTATTTAAACTCAAGTTAGTTAACATATCACGTAGTATTGGTTTCAGTAGTAGAATTTAGTGATTCGTCACTTACATACAACACTCAGTGCTCATCCCAACAAGTGTCCTCATTAATATCCATCACCCACTTAGCCCACACCCCACCCACCTCCCATACAGCAACTCTCAGTTTGCTCTCTATAGTTAAGAGTCTCTTATGGTTTTCCTCTCTCTGTTTTTATCTTTTTACCATCCCGTCTCTTATGCTTATCTGTTTTGTTTCTTAAATATGTGGAATATGAGTGAATTCTTATAGTATTTTTCTTTATCTGACTTATTTAGCTTAGCATATTACATTCTGGTTCCATCCATGTCATTGAAAAAGGCAAGGTTTCATTATTTTTGATGGATGAGTAATATTCCAGTGTGTGTGTGTGTGTGTGTGTGTGACCACATCTTCTTTATCCATTCATCAGTTGATGGACATTTGGGCTCTCTCCATAGTTCAGCTATTGCTGATAATGAAACCAATATTACACTGTATGTTAACTAGAATTTAAATACAATTTTGAAAAAATATATATACAATGGGGTACTACCTCACATGTGTCAGAATGACTCTAATTAACACAGGAAATGATAGGTGTTGGCAGGTATGTGGAGAAAGGGGAACCTAATATTGTGGGAATTCAAACTGGTTTAGCCATTCTGGAAAACAGTATGGAGTTTCCTCAAAAAGTTAAATTGGAATTATCACATGATTCAGCAATTGACCTACTAGGTATTTACCCAAAGGATACAAAAATACTGACTTAAAGGGATACATGCACCACTATGTTTATAGCAGCATTATCAGCAGTAGCCAAATTATGGAAAGGACCCAAACGTCCACTAGCTGATGAGTGGATAAGAAGCTGTGATATATGTGTATGTATATGTATATGTGTATGTACATATACATACAATGGACTATTACTCAGCCATCAAAAAGAATGAGATCTTGCCACTTGCAATGATGTTTTGGAGCTAGAGTGTATTATACTAAATCAAATAAGTCAGTCAGAGAAAAACAAATACCATATGATTGCACTCATATGTGGAATTTAAGAAATAAAAATAAAATAGATGAACATAAAGGAAAAAAAGAGAGAGAACAAACCATAAAACAGACTCTTAACTATAGAGAATAAGCTGAAGTGTGCTGGAATGGAGGTAAGCAGTGGTGTGTGTTAAATGGTGATGCACATTAAGGAAGGCACTTTTGATGAGCTCAGGGTTTTCTATGTAAGTGATGCATCACTAAATCTTACACTTGAAACTAATATTAGACTATATATTAACTAACTGTAATTTAAAGAAAAACTTAGAAGAAAACAAACATAAATAAAACAAAATGCAGAGATTAAATTCTGTAAATTAAGCACATGTCAACTAATATTTGATAGGGGAGCCAAGAACACAGGGAAAAGGATAGTTTTTTTCCACAAATGTTTGAAAAACTGGAGAAACATATGCAGAACATTAAAGTTGAAACTATCTCACTCCACTCACAAAAATTAACTAGAAATAGATTAAAGACTTAAATATAAGACATAATACCATAAAATTCCAGAACAAAATGTAGGGAAAATTCTTTGACATTGATCTTGGCAAAGATGTTTTGGGTATGACACCAAAGTACAAACAACAAACGAAAAATTAACAAACAGGACAGCATAAAACTCAAAAGCAACAATGAAAAAAATGAAAAGGCTACATACAGAATGGGAGAAAAATTTGCAAACCATATATGTGAAAAGGGATTGATATCCAATCCATATAAATAATTCATACAATCAAAAACAATAGCAAAATAGCAAAAAAATGATTAACCAGCAAAGGAACTAAATAGACATCCCCCCCCCAAAAAAAGATCTAACTTTAGGACTTCTGGGAAAATGATGGAGTAGAAGGATTTCAAACTCACCTCTTCCCATGGACACGTCTAGATAACAGTCAAATAAGTGTATCTGACTCAGGAAACGACTTGAAGAGTTGCAGAATTGACTTTCCATGGTTAATATTAGAGAAAAGGACACATCAAAAAGGGTAGGAGGAGTGAAGGCATGTTGGAGAATAAAACTCCACTCAAAACTAAATACAAACAAGATTGACACCATAAGTATGGAGAAAGGAGAGGAGAAGAACCCACACCAGGAACCCCAGATATGGGGGACTTGCACTGCAAAGAGGAATCCCCAAAGCGTTTGCCTTTGGAATTCAATGGGGCTTAAATTCATGAGTTTCTATAACCAGCTGTACTTAGCTCTATGTACTTTAAAAATTAACAGGATTGGCTCAGGGAGAGTCAGAAGATCATGGAAAAATTAGTCCCCCCCCCTTAAAAGGAAAGCATAACAAAAAATCCTGCTGAGATACAACATAGAAGGAGCAGTTTGAAAAGTATCTGGGATATATGTGAAGGAAATTTATTTACTAATTTCAGAACGTGTACTGGAACTACAGGAGTCTTTAGGAAACTTATCCAAAAACAAAAGAGGTGGTGGGATCCATTTCCCTGCCCTCCTCAAAAGCCTAGATAGCTGGACACCTACAGGAAACAGCTCACTTTCCCCCTAACTTGCTAATAGCACACACCCTGCTCCTGCATTATCTTGTGTATCATCACCATTCAACATAAACCACTCAGCAGGAGTCCCTGCTGCTCTTTTCATGTCTCATCCTGCAAGAAGCCCAGACAGGAATTGGTGTCACTCCAAATTGATTCCTGCCCTAAGGGAAGGGAAAGATGACCATATGCACCAGTACACTTGTAGTCCCAGTGGGCAAACTTTATAACTGGCAGTGCATAGAAAGTGCTCTGCCAATTCATGTTACTATAGCCCTGGCAGGCAACTGGCCAGACTTCTGACTCCACCCACCAATGAAATCCTCTAAGGGACAATGCAGGGAGAAAACCCTGAAGTTCAGTGTGACTATGGTCCATAAACATGGGCTGAAGGCAGTAATCTGGTCTAACTACTGACACCACCCAACTACAAACCCACAGCAGCCCTAGACTGGCCACTTAATACCATAGGGACCAAACCTGATCCACAAAATGCAAAGTGGGCCATTGCTGTCAAAAGAATGAAAGCAAAAAAGGCACAGCAACAACAATAGGGTGTATGCAACCCACATCACATACACCCCTGAAGCACCTGATTCTGGTGAACAGGGGATATTGCACTACAGGCCACCATAGAAATTACTCTTCATAAGGCCACTATTTTCAAGGTCAGGAGACATAGTGAATTCTCTAATACATAGAAACAAACACAAAAGTTACACAAAATGAGAAGGCACAGAAATATGTCTCAAATGAAAGAGTAGGAAAAAACAGCAAAAGAGCTAAATGAAATGAAGATTATATGTCTAATGAAGAACT
Source organism: Lynx rufus (assembly GCF_022079265.1). Classification (NCBI taxonomy): domain Eukaryota; kingdom Metazoa; phylum Chordata; class Mammalia; order Carnivora; family Felidae; genus Lynx; species Lynx rufus. Next base: position 49,729,501 of record NW_025814828.1, on the reverse strand, counting down.
TAAAGTAACAGCAATAAAGATACTGGACTTGAAAAAATAGTGGAGGTTCTCAGAAATACCTTCAAGAATAAATAGAAAATATAAGTAAGAAAAAAATCAGAGATGATACATTCAATAACTAAAACTAAAAACATATTAGAGGGAATCAAAGGATTAGAGGAAGAACAAAGGATCAGTGAACTGAAAGATAGTATTGGAAAGAAACCAAACTGATTGGCAAAAAGATAAATGAATAACAAAAAATGATAATGGGTTGAGGGGACTCAGTGGCATAATCAAGTATAATAATATTTGCATTATAGGAATCCCATAAAGAGAAGAGATAAAATAAGGCGGAAAATTTATTTGAAAAATTATAGCTGAAAACTTCCCATATTTGGGGAAAGAAAAAGATATCCATATTTAGGAGGCAAAGAAAGCCTTCAACAAAACCAACCCAAAAAGTCCACATCAAGACACATTATAATTAAAATGGGGGGAGTAATGATAACAAGAGAATTTTAAAAGCAGCAACAGGTAAAAACAAACAAAAAACCAACAACAACAACAAAAATACAGTTATATACAAGGGAAACCCAATAAGGCTATCAGGTGATTGTTTGGCAGAAACTTTGCAAGCCATAAGTGTATATAATATAAGTGTATATAATATACATTATATGTATATATATATGTATATATATAAGTGTATATAATATATAATATATATTGTGTATATAATATATACACATTATATATTGAAAATGCTGAAAGACAAAAAAAAAAACTGCAACAGATAATAATCTATCCAGCAAGACTATCATTCAGAAAAGATGGAGACATAGAGAGATAAAGAGTTCCCAAACGAGGTTGAAGGAGTTTATCACCATTTAATCTGCCTTTCAAGAAATGTTAAAGGAAATTCATTGAATGTAAAAAGGGCCATAATCAGAAGTAAGAAAACTATGAATGGATAAAAATCCCACAGGTAAATATAAACATGATTGAAGTATTAATCACTTATAAAACCAGTGAGGAGGTTAAAGCACAAAAACTGTAAAAACAATTATGTCTATAAAAATCAGTCAAGGGATTCATGAAGTAAAGGATACAAAGTATGATATCATATACATAAAGAATAGGGTAGGAGAGAGTAAAAAATTAGTGCTTTTAGAATGGGTTCAAACATAAGTGACCATCAACATAATATAGACTACCATATTCATAGAATGTTGTATATGAGCGTAATGGTAACCATGAATAAAAAGCCTGTAATAGAAATGCAAAGCAATATAAGCATATCTCTTAAGAAAACCATCAAATCAGAAAGAAGGGAGTAAGAGAAGAAAGGGCAAAATATGGACTACGGAAATAACAATAAAACAAGTAACAAAATGGCAATAAGTACATACTGATAACTACTGTGAATGTATGGACTAAATGCTCCAATCAAAAAACATAAGGAGACTGAATGGATAAAAGAGCAAAACCCATCTACCCATCTACCCATCTACAAGAGGCCCAATTAAGACATCTGTAGACTGAAAATGAAAGGATGGAAAAAATATTTGCCGTGGCAAAGAAAATGAAAAGAAAGCTGGGAGAGCAATAGTTCTATTAGACAAACAGATTTTAAGGAAACGACTGTAACAAGACATGATGAAGGACACTACATAATGATAAAGGGAACAATCCAACAAAAAATGTATAACAATTGTAAATATGCATCCAATGTGGAAGCACCCAAATACACAGAAAACCTGAAATACCACCAAAAACTGCTAGAATTGATAACCAAATTCAGCAAAGTCGCAAGATACAAAATCAACAGATTTTGATATAAAATGCAATACATTTCTATACACCAAAACAGTTTAATTTATACATATAATATACACCAAAATATAAAATACCAAAATATACACCAAATATACACCAAATAATCTATACACCAAAATATAATATAATTTATAGATATAATTTATTTTATAGTTTTTGTGCTTTAACCTCTTCACTGGTTTTATAAGTTACTAATACTTTTATAGTGTTTATATTTGATACAAAATGCAACACATTTCTCTACACCAAATGAATCAGCCGAAAATCTACACATTCAATGTAATTCCTATGAAAATAACAACAGCATTTTTCACAGAACTAGAACAAACAATCCTAAATTTTGTATGGAACTTCAAAAAAACTCCAAATAGCAAAAGTAATTGTGGGGGAAAAAATGCAAAGCTGAAGACATCACAATTCTGGACTTCAGGTGTGGGGAAGAGGCTTAGGAATCCTCCAGGCTTACACCAATGGGTTAATAAGGCATAAAGAAATATAAAGTGATAAAATGCTCACACCCGAGTTTGGGTAAATCAGATTGGTACCCCCAAAATAGGGGGGTACAAAGACACACTGAGAAGTGTATCAAAGGGAGTGACAAAGGTGCCAAGAATAGGGAGATGCAAATGCACCCCAAAATATAGAGGGGGTGCAGAGCCCCCAAAATAGAAAGGGAGAGGCAAAGGCCTAAAATAGAAATGGCGCAAAGGTGCCCAATACAAAGGTGCCCAATACAAAGGTATATGAAATGAATAAGATTAGATGTTCAGGTGGAAGCACTTCCAATTTAGTACTATAGCAGAAAAACTGCTTTCACAGGAGAATAGGGCCAGGTTAGGTAAATTGGTGAATTGGACTATGGACAGCTGTGCTGCAGGCAAAGCAGCCCAGAGCAGAGCTGGTTAACAAAAGAAAAGGTGACTTATTAACCCTGATGTTATTTCCCCCATCTGTCTCATCCCCTATGCTAGCTAAGATAAACAGAGGTGCTGCTTCATGTCTGCCATTAACAATCATCTATCCATCTGCCTGGCGCCAGGATTTTGTTTTATATTGACCCAAACTCCAAACACTGTATATCTTCAAAGCCCCCTTTTCCCCTCACATCCCCAAGTTAATGTTCACAGTTTCTTTGTCTCTTTGTACATGCCCATCACGTTTGTAAGCCTTCTGATCCTAACAAAAATGGGGCAATGACCCTTATTTGGGGCTCTTATCTTTTCCCAGACATTAGCCATCTCTCGCTTTAGTCCTGCATCTGCTCTTTTGCGGGAAAGAGAACTTTAGACTTAGAGTCTATGACATTCAGGTTATATTAAAAAGCTGTAGTAATCCAAACAGTATGGTCCTGACACAAAAATAGATAAATAGATCAATGGAACAGAATAGAAAACCCAGAAATAATCCCACAATTATATGTTCAATTAATCTTTGACAAAGCAGGAAAAAATATCCAAAGGGAAAAAATGTCACCTCAAAAAATGGTATTTAGAAAACTGGACAACTACATTCAAAAGACAATTTTCTTACACCATATATCTAAAATACATTAAACATGGATTAAAGATCTAAATGTGAGAACTAAAACCATAAAAATCCTAGAAAAGAGCACAGGCAGTAACTTGTCTGACATCAGCCATAGCAAATTTTTTTCTAAATATGCCTCCTGAGGCAAGGGAAACAAAAGAAAAAATAAACTCTTGGGACTACATCAAAATAAAAAGCTTCTGCAAAGTAAAAAAAAAATCAACAAAACTAACAGGCAATCTTCAGAATGGGAAAATATATTTGCACATGAAATATGCAATAAAGGGTTAGTATGCAAAACATATAAAGGACATACAAAGAACTTATAAAACTCAACACTCCCAAAAGAAATATCCAACTGGATATGTGAGCAGAAGACATGAACAGACATTTCTGCAAAGAAGACATCTACTTGGCCAGCAGACATATGAAAATATGCTCATCATCACTTATCACCAGGGAAACGCAAATCACAACTACAATGTGATATCACTTCACACCTGCCAAAATGGCTAAAATAAACAACACAAGAAATAACAGGTGTTGGCAAGGATGCAGAAAATGGGGAACTCTCTTGCACTGTTGGTGAAAATGCAAACTGGGGCAGCTATTGTGAAAACAATTATGGATTTTCCTTAAAAAATAGAAAAAAAAATAGAACTACCCTGTGATCTAGCAATTTCACTACTGGGCACTTACCCAAAGAATACAAGAACACTAATCCAAAGGGATATATGTACCCCTATGTTTTTTGCAGCATTATTTACAATAGCTGAGATATGGAAGCAGCTTAAGTGTCCATAGGTTGATAAATGGATTAAAAAATAATATGGTTTATATATACAATGGAATATTATTCATCCATAACAAGGAATGAAATATTACCACTGTCCATGATATGGATGGAGCTAGAAGTGTAATGCTAGGTGAAATAAGTGTCTCAGAAAAAGACAAATACCATATGGTTTCATTCATGTGTGGAATTAAAAAAAAAATCAAACAAGCAAAGGAAAAATAGAGACAAACCAAGAAACATACTCTTTATTATAGAGAACTGATAGTTACTAGAGGGGTAGTGGTTAGGGAATGGGTTAAATAAATTATGGATATTAAGGAGTGTTCTTGTCTGGATGAGCACCAGGTGATGTATGGAATTGTTTAATCACTCTATTGTACACCTGAAACTAATATAACATGGTATGTTAACTAACTGGAATTAAAATAAAAACTTAACAAAAGCAACTATAGAGATATAAAGGGAGAAATTAATACAGTAATACAATATTAATAGAGGATTTTAACTCCCCACTTAACATCAATAGATAGATCATCCAGCCAGAAAGTCAACAGGGAAACAATAACATTAAATGATACACTGTATCAGATATACCTAACAGATATATTCACAACATCCCAACAAAGTACATGGTATATTTATAAAATACATTACATGTTAGGTCACAAAACAAGTCCCAAAAACATTGAAGTCATATCATGCATCTTATCACACCACAACAGTAAGAACTAGAAATCAATCATGGGAAAAAAACCTGGAAATAACACAATACATGGAGCCTAAATAATGTGCTACTTAATCAAGCAAAAGAAAAAATGAAAAAGGAAATAAAAGAATACATGGAGACAAATGAAAATTAAAACAAAAAGTACCAAAATATTTGGGATGTAGCAAAAAGCTATTCTAAGAGGGAAGATTATAGCAATACAAGCCAAACTCAAGGAGGAAGAAAAATATCAAACAACATAACCTTACACCTATGGGATCCAGAAAAGAATAACAAATCCTAAAGCCAGTAGAATAAAAGAAATAATACATATTAGAATATAAATAAATGAAATAGAGACTAAAAATAAACCAATAGAACTGACTAATGATATCACGTGCTGGTTCTTTGAAAAGATCAACAATACTGATAAACCTTTAGCCAGACTCATAAGAAAGAAAGAAAGAAACAAAGAAAGAAAGAAAGAAAAAAAAAGAAGAGAAAAGGAAAGAAAATAGACTCAAATAACATCAAAACTTAAAGGGGAGAAATAACACCACAGAAATATAAAAAAAATATGAGAATATTATGAAAAATTATATGCCAAAAAAATTGACAACCTAGAAGATATGGATAAATTGTCAGAAACATCACCTTCCAAAACTGAATCAAGAAGAAATAGAAAATTTGAACAGGTCAATTACCAGCAATAAATTTAAATCAATAATAAACAAGCAAACAAACAAAAGTCCAGGACCAAATGACCTCACAGGTGAATTCTAGCAAACATTTAAATAAGAGTTAAACCTATTCTTGTCAAACTATTCCAAAAATAGAAGAGGAATGAAAGCTTCCAAATGAATTCTAAATGCCAACATTATGCTGACATCAAAACTACATAAACACACACACACACACACACACACACACACACACACACGGAAAGAAAACTGCAGACCAATATCTCTGATGAACCTAGATGCAAAAATCATCAACAAAAAGTCGGCAAACCACATTCAATAATATCATTCACCACAATCAAGTGGGATATATTTCAGGAAAGCAAGTATGATTCAATATTTGCAAATCAATCAATGTAATCTATCACATTAATAAGTGAAAGGATAAAAAAAGATCATCTCAATAGATACAGAACAAGAAATTGACAAAGTACAACATTCATTCATGATAGAAACTTCAACAAAGTAGGGTTAGAGGGAACATATCTCAACATTAATAAAGGCCATATATGAAAAACTCACAGCTAACATACTCAGTGGTGAAAAACTGAAAACTTTTCCTCAAAGATCAGGAACAAGACAAAGATGCCCACTCTTACCATTTTTATTCACCATAGTACTGAAAGTCCTAGCCACAGCAATCAGACAAGAAAAAGAAATAAAAGACACCCAAACAGGCAAGGAAGAAGTAAAACTTTTACTATTTGTGTATGACAAGATACTATATATAGAAAACCCTAAGGACTCCACAAAGAAAACTACTAGAAGTGATAAACTAATTCAGTAAAGTCAAAATTAATATACAGAATTCTGTTGCATTTATATACACAAAGAATGAAATAGCAGAAAGAGAAATTAAGAAAACAATCCAATTTCAATATCACCAGAATGAATAAAATAGCTAGGAATAACCTTAACCAAAGAAATGAAAGATCTTCTCCCCAGGGGTGCCTGGGTGGCTCAGTCAGTTAAGAGGCTGACTTCAGCTCAGGTCATGATCTCGTGGTTTGTGAGTTCGAGCCCCGCATCAGGTTCTGTGCTGACAGCTTGGAGCCTGGAGCCTTCTTCGGGTTCTGTGTCTCCTTCTCTCTATGCCCCTCCCCCACTTGTGCTCTATCTATCAAAAATAAATAAATGTAAAAAAATCTTAAGAGAAAAAAAGATCTTCACTCTGAAAACTATAAAATATTGATGAAAGAAATTAAAGACACAAAGAAATAGAAAGATATTCTATGCTCATTGATTGGAAGAACCAATATTGTTAAAATTGTCATACTATCCAAAAAATCTACAGATTTACTGCAATCCTGATCAAAATACCAACATTTTTCACAGAACTAGAACAAATAATCTTAAAATTTTTATAAAACCACAAAAGATCTTGAGTAGCAAAAGCAATATTGAAAAAGAAGAGCAAAGCTGGAGGTACCACAATCCCAAGTTTCAAGGTGTATTACAAATTTGTAGTAATTAAAGCAGTATGGTACTGGCACAAAAATAGACACATAGATAAATAGAACAGAATAGAGAGTCCAGAAACAAAACTAGGATTTTCTAATCTTTCATTCTATGACAAAAATATGAGAATATACAACAGAAAACAAAGACAGTTTCTTCAAACAGTGGTGTTGGGAGAACTGAACAGCCACATGAAAAAGAATAAAATTGCACCCCTTCTTACACCTACTCCAAAATAAACCCAAAATGGATTAAAGACCTGTTTGTGAGACCAGAAACCCTAAAAGTCCTATAAGTAAACATAGGCAGTAATTTCTTTGATCTCAGCCATAGAACATTTTTCTGTATATGTCTTCCAGACAAGGGGAAAAAATAAAAATTAAACTCTTTGTGTTACATCAAAATATTAAAAAAAGTTTTGCACAAGGAAACCATCAAGAAAAGGAAAAGGCAGCCTAATGAATTGGAAAAGGTATTTCCAATGGGTATATCCAGTAAAGGGTTAATATTCAAAATATATAAATGACTAATATAACTCTACACCTAAAATCCAAATAATCGTATTTAAAAATAATCAGAGGACCTGAGTAAACATAGTTTTCCAAAGAAGACATACATATGGCCAACAGACACATAAAATGATGCTCAACATCACCAATCCAGGTAAATGCAAATTAAAATTACAATGAGATATCACTTTACACTTGTTAAAATGGCTAGATACAGAAAGACAGAAATAACAAGTGCTTTCAGGGTTGTTGAAAAAGGAACATTTGTACACTGTGGATGATAATGCAAATTAGTACAGCCACTGTGAAAAGCAGTATAAATTTTCTTCAAGTAGTTAAAATTCGAATTACCATATGATTTAGTAATTCCACTACTGAATATTTACCCAAAGAAAACAAAAACACTAATTCAAAAAGATACATCCACCCCTATGTTTATTGCAGCATCATTTACAATACCAAAGATATCAAAGAAACACAAGTGTCCATCAATAGATCAATGGATAAAGATGATGTGGTTTATATATACAATGGGATACTACTTGGCAATGAGAAAGAATGAAATCCTGCCATTTGCAGCAACGTGGATGGAACTGGAAGGTATTAGTCAGAGAAAGACAGATATCATATGTTTTCACTCATATGTGGATCTTGAGAAACATAATAGAAGACTATGGGGGAAGGGAAGAGGAAAAAATAGTTACCAAGAGAGGGAGGGAGGCAAACCACAGGAGACTCTTAAATACAGAAAACAAACTGAGGGCTGATGGAAGGGTGGGGGAGAGGGGAAAATAGGTGATGGGCATTGAGGTGGGCATTTGTTGAGATGAGCACTGGGTGTTGTATATAAGCGATGAATCACGGGAATCTACCTCCAAAACCAAGAGCACACTGTATACATTGCATATTCTTCTACTTGACAATAAGTTATATTAAAAATAAAAAAAAACAAAAACAGAATCTCATACTGGAATTTCGAACTGCAAAGAAAAGAAGTTGTAGTAAGCAATGGAATATCACTCAGTAATAAAAAAGAATTAAATCTTGCCATTATCAACAACATAGGTGGACTTAGAAGGCACAATGCTAAGTGAAATAAGTGAGACAGAGAAAGACAAATACCTTGATTTCACTCATATATGGAATTTAAGAAACAAAGAAGCAAACAAAAAGAAAAAAGAAACAAATAAATACAGACTGAAATATGGAGAACAAATTAGTGGTTTCCAGAGGAGGATGGTGGGGGAATAGGTAAAACATAAAGGGTATTAAGAGTACACTTATTTTAATGAGACTGGGAAATGCATGGAATTGTTGAATCATTATATTGTACACCTGAAACTTAAATAACATCATATGATAATTATACCCAATTCGAAAAAATGGTTAAAAAAAAACAAACACAAAGAAGACATCCATATGGTACTCAGGTACATGAGAAGATGCTCCACATTAGTAATCAACAGGGAAATTCAACTCAAAGGCATAATTAGAAGCCATCTCACACTTGTTAGAACACTTATCATCAATAAGAAATGTTTTGGCAAGAATGTGGATGAAAAGGAACCCATATACACTGTTAGTGTGTATATTAATTGATTCATCCACAATTGAAAACAATAGGGTAGTTTCACAAAAACTGAATGTAGTATTACAGTAATATCCAGCAGTTCCACCTCTGTAGGTTTACAGGATGAATAAAAGGTATCCAAGGAGATCTGGTGGTAAGAATAGATGGTGTTTCTAATAAGGTATGTAAAATTTCTAAAGAGATACACCAGAGATGACCCAAAGCTGTAGTTTTCACTCAGTGGATCCTGGGACTAAAATTTCTCAAAGGAATTAAGATCAGGAAAAAAAGATAAGATCAGGAATATTCTTATCTTGGATAGATATATTCATTATAGGTTTTGTAAAATAAAGTTTACCACACAAATGAGCAAAAAAGACTGCACAAGCATGTCGGAGACCTCAAGAAAAAACTTAGAGGGAAGACTTCCTAGGTACCTTTAAAAAGCTTTCTGCAATGTTTAGTTCAAATGTACTGCCTGAATATGAACCCAAGAGAATACTATAGTGTCTCAACTGAATAGCAGCCTAAGATCCTTGTGATGATGAAATTTCTTCTCATATTTGGCTACTGAAATCACCTAAATCTACCAAATTACTTAATTTTTTTTATTTTATTATTTTTTTAATTCAATGTTTATTTTTTTTTATATATGAAGTTTATTGACAAATTACTTAATTACTACAAACTTGCTGATTCTCAAATATGGAGCTTTCATGAATCACTTTTTTCATATTTCTTGAATGTATGATTAAGATCTCAAGAGAATATTACTGAAGCACCAAACTTCTGTAGGTTTGCATACTCCAGAAATAATGAGCTGAGAAAAATAAGGTAAAAAATAACCTGACTTAAAGGCAAGGTATTTTAGTGACTGGGGAATGATTAAATGAAATAGTTGAACCTTAGAGTCAACCTAGATCATATAAAACTGGAGAACAAAGAAAGTGTTGAACTTAAACTAAGAATATTAGTCTAGCAAGAGCCATTGGAGAAAAAAATGTGTTTGATTGGAAACTAGATACTTATGAGTAGAAATGTGGAAAAATTGTGATTAAATATTTTGCTGCAATATATCACTTTATCTTTGTATATGGATAAAATTATAATAATTATATTCTCTATAATTTAATAATCAGTATTCAATTCCAAAGGAAATTTAACTTTGGTGCTTACAAGAAGTTTATGCAAGCCAAAAGTGAGGGAAGACACTTAATAACTAAACCTGAAGCATTTGGGGTGAAATAATCAGTGTTTTAAATCTTGGCATATATAAAAACCCTACTTTTAAGTAAGAAAAATGTAAGACATAAACACACTTTATGACATGATCTTAATGGCTACAGAATAAATTCCCATCACTTCATGGATTCTATGGTCCTTTATATTTTGGATCCTACTCCTCTCTCAAAGGTGATTTTTCTCCATATACTTTCATATGATTTATTAACGAAGCACACTAAAGTATTTTTTACTTACAAGACATATAATTGTTTTTCATACCTTTGTGTTTTGCAGATGTCTTCCTCATTCCCTGGAATGTTTTTCCCCCACCTTCCACTTGAATAGTGGGGAAGAAGCAATGTCTTGTTACATGGTAAGAAAGATGGGAAGACTTGGGAATAGAAGAGAAAGAAGTGTTAGATAATGCTAGGAGCATATCTTTACTTCAATATCCCTACCAAATATTGCTGTTGTGACTAACACTGTATGAGTTCAGTACTTAACTGAACCCTCATCTGTAATAGCAAACCACTTCCAGGAACATAACAAAACCAATTTTGGGGAGAGTAAATTGACCGTGTGAAAGTGCGTTGGTGTTTGGTGAAGACCCTACAGTGATTTAGAAAGCATGCTACAGGCATTGCTGATAATCCTTAAATATGAAAGCAGTCCAGCTCCTCAGGATATAACATTATAAAATGGAAAGCTTAAGTGGTTACTCTCATCTTACACTCTGCATATTGGCAAGATACCATAAGGAAATAAAATAAGCTATTCTTCTATTTTACTGAATAAGCATTCAAGAAATGGCCAACTTGTGGCCAGAGACCTATGTTACATGTTCAACCTGACACTAAGCTCTTCAGATAAGAGGTCACTGATATTCAACTGATTTAAAATGAGGAATGCTAGCAAAGATATTCTGTTTTCAAAAGTATTATATTTTGTGTCCCTAAACATTTTGCTAAGGTGTTTTTAAAATTTCCTTTAAGGGGCACCTGGGTGGCGCAGTCGGTTAAGCGTCCGACTTCAGCCAGGTCACGATCTCGCGGTCCGTGAGTTCGAGCCCCGCGTCGGGCTCTGGGCTGATGGCTCAGAGCCTGGACCCTGTTTCTGATTCTGTGTCTCCCTCTCTCTCTGCCCCTCCCCCGTTCATGCTCTGTCTCTCTCTGTCCCCAAAATAAATAAACGTTGAAAAAAAATTAAAAAAAAAATAAAATTTCCTTTAACTCTCTCTCTGCCCCTCCTGCCTCAAAAATAAATAAACAAACATTAAATAAACAATTAAAAATCCCTTTATTTGATAGGCTAGATGTGAAACTATCAGGGAGAGTAATGCAACCTAACACTGTGAACAAAATTCACTTACTGAATGTGAATTTGTTCACACAGAGAATTAAATGTTAGATACAGTGCTATACAATAATAGAAAGAACTAGAGCATTTAAGTCAGAGAATTAAAACTCCAAAGTGCAGCTCTAAAAGCTTGACAAACAATGTCCATTATTATGGAACTAATAAAAAATGGGTATAATTTATACATTTTATTTCTATAGAAAGAAAAACTTGACTTCCTTTTAAAAGAATACTGCATGTATGTAAATAGATATATAGATGCTCACAAAAAATTTTTCTACAAATATAATGTCAAGTAATACAGTATGCTGGTGAAAAATGTTATAGCATGATTCCTAGCTCAATTTAGAATGTCTCCATAGATAATTTCTGAAATTATATAGAAGAAAATCTTAATCCAAGTTTCTCATGAAAAGAACTAAAAGTCTGAGGTATAATGGCAGCTCATTTTATGTGTTACCACCTCTTGAACAGTTCATATTTTACTGTGTGCATAAATTATTGTTTCACTATTATTTTTAAAACATCTATGCTACTTATTGCGTAGCATTAGACAAGTATATCAACTCATCTGGACTTAAGTTTCTTAATCTATAATTTGAGGGAAAATGTTGTTTTGTATCCCGCAAAATTACTGAATTCATTTATTAGTTCTAGCAATTTTTTTTGGTAGAATCTCTTCAGTTTTTCATATATAGTATTATGTCATCTGCAAATAGTGAGTTTTACTTCTTTATTGCCATTTTTGATGCTTTTATTTCTTTTGTTGTCTGATTGCTGTGGCTAGGACTGAAAGTACTATGTTAAATTACAGCAGTGCAAGTGGACATTCCTGTCTTCTTCCTGACCATACAAGAAAAGTTCTTGGTTTTTCCTCATTGAAGATGATATTAGCTGTGGGTTTTTCATATGTGGGCTTTATTTCATTGAGGTTTGGTCCCTATAAACATGGATGTTTTACTTTGTCAAATGCTTTTTCTGCATCAATTGAAATGACCATATGGTTCTTATCCATCATTTATTAATATGATGTATCATGTTTATTAATTTGTGACTATTGAATGACCCTTGCAAAACAGGAATAGATCCCTCTTGATCATGGTAAATGATACTTTTAATGTATTGTTGGATTCTGTTTCATAGTATTTTACTGAGGATTTTGCATCTGTGTTCATCAGGGATATTGACCTATAATTCCCCTTTTTACTGGAGTCTTTATTAGGTTTTGGTATCAGAGTAATGCTAGCCTCATAGAGAGAATTTGGAAGTTTTTCTTCCTTTACTGTTTTCTGAAAAAGTTTGAGAAGAATAGGTACTAACTTTTCTTTCTTTATTTATTTTTTCTTTCTTCAAAGTTTTAATTTAAATTCCAGTTAGTTAACATACAGTGTAGTATTAGTTTCAGCTGTAGGATTTAGTGATTTAATACTTACACACAACACCCAATACTCATCACAACAAATGCTGTCCTTAATACCTATCATCTATTTTAACCAATCCACCCACCCACCTCCCATCCAGCAGCCCTCAGTTTGTTCTCTACAGTTAATAGTTTGCTTTATAGTTTGCCTCTCTTTTTTCTCTATGATTATCTGTTTTGTTTCTTAAATTCCACATGAGTGAAATGATATGGTATTTGTCTTTATCTGACTGACTTATTTCACTTTGCATAATACTCTCTAGCTTCATCCATGTTGTTGCAAATGTCAAGATTTCATTCTCTTTTATGACCAAGTAATATTCCAGTATATAATATAATATATTATATATAATTATACATATAATATAAATATAAATATATATACACACACACATTTTTTTAAATTTTTTTTTCAACGTTTATTCATTTTTGGGACAGAGAGAGACAGAGCATGAACGGGGGAGGGGCAGAGAGAGACGGATACACAGAATCGGAAACAGGCTCCAGGCTCTGAGCCATCAGCCCAGAGCCTGACGCGGGGCTCGAACTCACGGACCGCGAGATCGTGACCTGGCTGAAGTTGGACGCTTAACCGACTGCGCCACCCAGGCGCCCCCACACACACACATCTTTTTATCCACCCATCAGTCTGTGGATATTTGAGCTCTTTCCATAATTTAGATACTGTTTATAATGTTTTGTATCCTTTGTGTTAATAACTAATAGTGAAATTGCTGGATCATAGGGTAGTTCCATTTTTAACTTTTTGAGGAGCCTCCATACTGTTTTCCAGAGTGGCTGCACCAGATTGCATTTCCACCAACAATGTAAGAGGGTTCCCCTTTCTCCACATTCTCATCAACATCAGTTGTATCCTGTATTGTCAATTTTAGTCATTGTGACAGGTGTGAGGTGATATCTCATTGTAGTTTTGATTTATATTTCCCTGATGATCAGTGATGTTGAGCATCTTTTCATGTGTCTGTTCGTCATCTGTATCTCTTCTTTGGAAAATTATCTAGTCATGTGTTCTGCCCATTCTTTAACTGGAATTTCTGTTTTGTTTTTGTTTTTGTTTTTTGGGGGTATTGATTCTGTTAAGGTCTTTATAGATTTTGGATACTAACCTTTTATCCAATATGTCATTTGCAAAAAAACTTCTCCCATTCCAAAGATTTCCTTTTAGTTTGGATTGTTTCCTTCACTGTTAAGAATATTTTATCTTGATGAAGTCCCAATAATTCATTTTTAGAAGTTTATTATTTATTTTGAGAGAGAGAGGGAGCAGGGAAGGGGAAGAGAGAAAGTGTGAGAGAGAATCCCAACCAGGCTCCATGATATCAGCACGGAGACTCATGGGGCGTTCAATCCCACCAACCGTGAGATCATGACCTAAACCGAAATCAAGAGTCAGTTGCTTAACCGATTGAGTCACACAGGCACCCTGGAATTAGTTCATTTCTTCCAAGTTGTCCAATTTGTTGGCATATATTTTTCCATGATATTATCTTACTATTCTTTATATTTCATTGGTGTTATTTTTTCTCTCTCATTTGTGATTTTATTACTTTAGGTTCTTTTTCTTTTCTTTTTGATAAGTCTGGTTACAGTTTTATCAATTTAATTAATTTTTTCCAAAAAATAAAACAGCTTCTGGATTCATTGATCTATTTACTTGTTTTGTTGTTGTTTGTTTTGCTTTTAATTTGTTTGTTTTAGATTCCATGTCATTTATTGCTGGTCTAATATTTATTATTTCCTTCCATCTCATGGTTTTAGCCTTTGTTCTTTTTCTAGCTCCTACAGGTGTAAGCATAGGTTGTTTATTTGAGATTTTCCTTGCTTCTTGAGGTAACCTTGTATTGCTATAAACTTCACTCTTAGGGCTGCTTTTGCTGCATCCCAAATGTTTTGAATCATTATGTTTTCATTTTCATTTGCTTCCATGTATTTTTTTTATTTCTTCTATGATTTCTTAGTTGACTTATTAATGAATTAGTAGCATGGTGTTTAAGTTCCATGTATTTGTGGTCTTTCTAAATGATTTCTTTTCCTTGACTTCTAGTTTCATAGTGTTGTGGTCAGTAAGGTGCATGGTATAACTAAATCATTGCAATTGTTGAGGCCTGATTTGTGACCTAGGACATGATCTATTCTGGAGAATGTCCCATGTACACTTGAAAAAAATGTGTATTCTGTTGTTTTAGGATAGAATGTTTAAAATATATTTGTTAATCCTATCTACTTCATTGTATCATTTAAAGCCATTCTTTCTTTTTTTATTGTCTATTTAGATTATATGTCCATTCATATAAGTGTGGTGTTACAGTCCCCTATTATTGTATTATTATCCATTAGTTCCTTTATGTTTATTATTAAGAATTTTATATATTTGTGTGCTTTCACGTTGGGTGCATAAATATTTACAATTTTTATATAATCTTTTTTTAATTTAAATTTTAGTTAACATATAGTGAAATATTGGTTTCAGCAGTGTAAATAAGTGATTCATCACTTACATACAAAACCAAGTGCTCATCACAGCAAGTGCCTTCTTAATCCCCATCATCCATGTAGCCCATCTTCTACCCACCACCCTCTATCAACCCTCATTTTGTTATCTATCATTAAAGGTCTCTGGTGGTTTGTTTCCCCCTCTTCTCTTCCCCCCTTTTCCATATGTTTATCAGTTTTATTACTGAAATTCCACATGTGAGTGAAATCATATGGTATTTGTCTTTATTTCATTGACATATTTAACTTAGCATAATATATTCTAGCTCCATCCATGTACTTGCAAATGGCAAAATTTTATCTCACATCTTCTTCATGCATTTATCAGTGGATGGACATTTGGGGCTCTCTCCATAGTTTGCCTTTTGTTGATAATGTTGCTATAAATATTGGGGTGCATGTACGCCTTCAAATGTGAATTTTTGTATCCCTTGGGTAAATACCTTATAGAGCGGTTGTTGGATCATAGAGCCATCCTATTTTTAGTTTTTTGAGGAACCTCAATACTGTTTTCTAGAGTAGCTGCACCAGTTTTCATTCCCACCAGCAGTGCAAGACTGTTCCCCTTTCCCTGCATCTTTACCAACACCTATTGTTTCTTGTGTTGTTAATTTCAGCCATTATGAAAGGTGTGAGGTTGTGTCTCATCATTATTTTGATTTGTATTTTCCTGATGATAAGTTATATTATGTATCTTGTGATGTGTCTGTTATCCATCAGGATGTCATCTTTGGCAAAGTGTCTATTCATGTTTTCTGCCCATTTCTTAACGGGGTTGTTTGCTTTTGGAGTGTTGAATTTAATAAGTTTTTATAAATTTTGGATACTAACCATTTATGTTATGTCATTTGCAAATATCTTCTCCCATTCCGTTTGTTGCTTTTTAGTTTTGTGTTTCCTTCAATTTGCAGAAGTTTTTATCTTGATGAAATCCTAATAGCTCATGTTTGCTTTTGTTTCCCTTGACTTTGCCAATGTATCTAGTAAGAATTTACTGTGACCAAGGTCAAAGAGGTCGCAGCTTGTGATCTCCTCTAGGATTTTGATGATTTCCTGTATCACATTTAAGCCTTTCATTGATTTTGATTTTATTTTTATGTATGGTGTAATAAGTGGTCCAGTTTTATTCTTCTGTGTGTCGTCCTCTAGTTTTCCCAATACCATTTGTTGAAGGTAATGTCTTTTTTTCCCATTGGATATTCTTTCCTGCTTTGTAGAAGAATAGTTGACCATATAGGTGTGTTTTCTATATATTATTGTAGACTGTGCCTTTTAAGGTAAGTAGTGCCCTTCTTTGTCTCTCTTTACAGTCTTTTTTTTTTTTTTTTTGAAGTCTAGTTTGTCCAATGTAAGTATTATACTCTGGCTATCTTTTTACATCCATTCACATGATAAATATTTCTCCATCTCCTCACTTTAAATCTATAGGTGTCTTTAGATATAAATTGAGTGTCTTGTAGGCAACAAGTAGATGGATTTTTTTAATCCATTCTGACGCTCTATGTCTTTTAATTGGATACTTTCGTCCATTTGCATTGAAATTAATTATTGATAGATATGTATTTACTGCTATGATTTACATGTTTTGTGGTTGTTTCTGAAGGTTTTCCTGACCCTTTCTACTCTTTGTTATTTGGTTTCTTTTGCACTGAAAAATTAGCCTTTAATATTTCTTACAGTGCTCCCTAAGTGGTCATGAACTCCTTTAGATTTTGTTTCTTTGGGAAACTCTTTATCTGTCTTCTATTCTGAATGATAGCATTGTTGGATAGAGTATTCTTGGCTGCAGATTTTTCCCATTCAGATTTATGAATGTATAATGCCTCTCCCTCTGGATTGCTAAGTTTCTGTTGAGACATCTCCTACAAGTCTTATTTGTTTTTTCCTGGTAAGTTAAGGACATATTTTGTCTTTTTGTTTTTAAGATTTTATCTTTATAATTATATTTTGCAGATTTATTTACAATATACCTTGGCCTGTTTTTGTTGATTTTGATGGGAGTTATCTGGGCATCCTGTATCTGGATGTCTGTTTCTTTCCCCAGATTAGGAAAGTTTACAGCTATTATTTCTTCAAATACATTTTCTGCCCTCTTTTCTCTCTTCTTCTTCTGGGAATGTTATTACATTTGATGGAGTCACTGAATTCCATAAGTCTATTCTTGTGTAAATCTCTCTTTTGTTCAACTTCATTAGTTTCCATTATTTTGTCTTCTAGGTCATGAATTTGTTCTGCTTCTTCCAAACTGCTGTTCATTGCATCAACCCTGTTTCCAATCTTGTTTATTGTACTCTTCATCTCTGATTTATTCCTTTTTAACACTTTTATCTCTGTGGTAAGGGTCTCACTGTGTCTTCTATTCTTTTCCCAAGCCCAATGAGTGTCGTTATGATGGTTGCTTAAATTTTCCATTAGGCATGTTACTTATATCTGTTTCATTTAGATCTCTGGCCATGATATTCTCTTGTTCTTTCATTCTGAGATAAATTCATCTGTCTTTGAATTATGTCCACATATATGCCTTCTTCTGTGTATTAAAAAAGTCAGTTATGTCTCATTATCTTGTAAGTAATGGCCTTATGAATAAGAAGTTATGGAATTCCCAGGGCCTGGTACATCAGAGACTGTCTCAGGTGTGGGCTGCCTGTTCTCTGCTGTTGTGTTTTGACAACCTTATCCTTCAGGATATTTGTCTATAAAGGTTCTCCTTGCCTGCTCTGGGCAGTGTTTGGTCCCTGGCCTGAATTTGGCTAGTTTTAACTAAGTGTGTTGTGATCTGCTTGTGAAATGAGACCTGAAACCATCTCCACCAGAATTGAGCCCCTGCAGAACTCTTTGGTTGAGATATATGGTGTGGACAAGGATTTGTGTTAGTCTGCTGGGAGAGGGGCCTATTGTGGAGGAATGAGGGAAGGTTGACAGAGAAGGATATTCTCACCTGTGTGTGTGTTCCAGGGGCTTTGTGTAAGCATGTTAGGCAGCCAACGTTGGTGGTGTTCTGCTTCCTGTGGCTGTGTGTTCATGCTGAAGTATAGGGGAGGGAAATGATGCCAGTCTGCTCTTTGTTCCCAGAGACGTGTCTCTGTGAACCCTGCTTCTCATGGATGTAGACCAAGAAGAGTAAATAATCCCCCCAATATATTCCAATCATTGCCATTTTCATGTTGTCTGCCTCCATATTCTTTGCCTGACTTTTCTCCAGGAGAAGCACAATGCCCTCCAGGCTCTATCCTAGCCAAGCCTACTAATTGTTTAAATCTCTAGACTTTAAGCCCCACTAGTTTCAAGAACTCACAAATTCAGTCACTCTCATTTTGCAATGCAATGTCCTTGGGGAAACATTCTTCTTGTACATTCTCCTGTGTGCTCCTCTCTCTCTCTCTCTCTCTCTCTCTCTCTCTTGCCCTTCTCCATGACCATGGCTACCTCCCTTACACAAAACCTATAATGTGTTTCTCCCCTAAGTCATGTCTCTACAAGTCCTACCTCCTTTGATGTGGCCTCTCTCCCTTTAGTTGTGTAGTTTGTTCTTCCAGTCTTCAGGTAAATTTCTGGCATAATTAGGATGATTTTACTGTTATGTAATTGTGTTTGTGAGCCTAGGGTCCTCCCACTCTGTCACCATCTTCCCCTCAAAGAATCTAATGCATTCTTTATATCATTCATGGGGTTCTTTGGCTCCAGGATTTCTGTTTGACTCTTTTTTAGTATTTCAATAATTTTAATAGAGTGCCCCTTCTGTTTATTAATCACATTCTGAAGTTCACTAAATTGCTTTTCTGAGTTTTCTTGTAGCGCAGTGGATTTCTTCATAACAGCTTCTGAATTATTTTATAACTAACACAATATTCATGTCTTTGCATTTGGATCCTAAAAAATTTTCATTTTCTTCTTGTGGTAGTATATTACTATGATTTTTTGTTGAAATGTGCTTCTGATGCTGCATTAGAATTAGTGAAATTTTACCTATTTAGATAAGGTTTTGTTTACTTTTATTCTAAAGATACAAATTGACAATTACCTATTGGGTTAGGCTTATTCCTAGGTATTTTAAGGGTTTGGTGTAATGTAAATAGGATCTATTGCTTGGTTTCTCTTTCTGAATTCTGAAAACTATAGAAATATAATGAAAGAAAGTGAAGAAGATACAAAGAAATGGAAAAATATTCCATGCTTATGGATTAAGAACAAATATTATTAAAATGTCTAGACAAGTCTACCCAAAGCAATCTACACATTCAATGCAATCCCTATCAAAATAACACCAGCATTCTTCACAGAGCTAGAACAAATAATTCTAAAATTTGTACTGAACCAGAAAAGACCCCAAATAGCCAAAGTAATTCTGAAAAAGAAAAACAAAGCTGTAGGCATCACAATCCCAGAATTCAAGCTGTATAACAAAGCTGTAATCATCAGGACAGTTAAGCACTGGCACAACAACAGACACATAGATCAATGGACCAGAATAGAAAACCCAGAAATTGACTCACAAATGTTTGGCTAAATAATCTTCAACAAAACAAGAAAGAGTTTCCAATAGAAAAAAGACAGTCTCTTTAGCAAATGGTGTTGGGAAAACTGGACAGCGATATGCAAAACAGTGAACTTGGGCCACTTTCTTACACCATACAAAAAATAAACTCAAAATGTATGAAAGACTTAAGTATGAGACAAGAAACCATCAAAATCCTAGAGTAGAAAACAGGCAACAATATCTTTGACCTTGGCCACAGCAACTTCTTACTAGACATATCTCTGGAGGCAAGGGAAACAAAAGCAAAAATGAACTATTGTAACTCATCAAAATAAAAAACTTCTGCACAGTAAAGGAAACAATCAACAAAACTAAAAAGAAATTGATGGAATGAGAGAAGATATTTATAAATGAAATATCAGAAAAAGGGTCAATACCCAAATCTATAAATTTTTATTAAGCTCAACACCCAAAAAACAAATAACCCAGTGAAGAAATGGGCAGGAGGCATGAATAGGCACATTGCCAAAGAAGACATCCAGATGGTTAATACACCTGAAAAGATGCTCAACATCACCTATCACTGGGGAAATACATATAAAAACCACAATGAGATACCAACTTACACCTTTCAGAATGGCTGAAATTAACAAATCAGGAAACAACAGATGTTAGTGAGTATGGGGAGAAAGGAGAACACTTTTTCACTGCTGGTGGGAATGCAAACTGCTGCAGCCACTCTGGGAAACAATGTGAATGTTCCTCAAAAAATTAAAAGTAGAGCTACTCTATGACCCATCAATTTCACAACTAGGTATTTATCCAAAGAATACAAAAATGCTGATTCAAAGGGGTTCATGCACTCCAATGTTTATGGCAGCACTATTAACAATAGCCTAATGATGGAAAGAGCCCAAGTGTCCAACCACTGAAGAATGGAAAAAGATGATGTGGTATATATATATACAATAGAATATTACTTGGCAACCAAAAAGAATGAAAGCTTACAATTTGCAACAATGTGGATGGAATTAGTGTGTATTAACTAAGTGAAATAAGTCAGTCAGAGAAAGATAAATATCATATGATTTTACTCATAGGTGCGTGGAATTTAGGAACCAAAACAGATGAATGTAGGGGAAGGAAAGGAAAAAATAACATAAAAACAGAGAAGGAGGCAAACCATAAGAGACTCTTAAGAGACCATTAAGAGAACTCTTAAATACAGAAAAAAAACTGAGGGTTGCTGAAGGGATGTTGGGTGGGGGAATGGGCTGTATAGTTGATGGGTTAAGGAAGGATCTTGTTAGGATGAGTACTGGGTGTTACATGTAAATGATGAATCACTAAATTCTATTCCTGAAACAAATACTATACTGTATATTAAGTAACTTGTATTTAAATAAATAAATAAATAAATAAATAAATAAATAAAAGATTTGATCTTTTTTCGCCAGCTGTTGTCCTATCTTTTGGCATTAATTTTGATATGATACCCTCTAATATTCTCTTGAACTTATTCCATTAATCCAATTATTTTTCCAATGTATCCAACCTCCCTTTCTCGAGGTGTTATTTCCCCTTAACAAGTTAATCAAGTTTATTTTAATCTCTTTCATTAAAATAAAACAAAATATAATGAAAAACCTCTCATGATTCTACAGTTTTATTTAGCTATCACCTTCATTCAGTTAAATATGACTTTGGTTTGCTTTCCCACCACTTCACTGACACCATTCCAAAAATTTAATGTACTCCAAATTGATACATCCAATTATTTCCTTGTGCTATTTTTGACATCCTCCTGATGTTAAATGAGATCTTCATATGAAACTCTTTGTTTTATCAAATGAGAAAAATCACTGCTGGCTCTCCTGCTATCTCCCCATCCCTTATTTACAGATTGATCTATTTTTGACCATTTAAATTTTGATGTTTATCCAGGTTCTATATTTGATTCTATTATCTCCTTATTCAATATGATTCTCATTTTAATCTATTTACTCCCCATTCCATATGATTCTCATGGGGATCTCATTCAATTTAATGGATTTGATCATACTTTACATTGTGATGATTTCTAAATTATCTCTAGTATGAATCTGCTTATTGAGCTCCAGATATATGTTCAATTAATTACCATATCTACCTGGTCCCTACAGAAATCTCAAAGGCAGCATGTCAAATCTAACCTTTCCATCAAATTAACTCCTGTGTCCCATTTCTCCTTCAAAAAACATAACACTATTAATGACCACTCAGTCCTCATAGAGAAACCTGAAAATGACTCCTCATACTCCCTCAATATCCACACTCAGTTTCTTACCTTTTTGTTGTTCAATCTGTAATTTCCTGAATCTATCTTCTGTATGACATCTTCATTGCTACCAACAATGCATACTGGGACTGTTATACATATGTTGTTTCAATGCTATTGCTAATTCCATTTTAGTCTGACCTTCACTATCAATTGAAATTATCACAGTAGTGTTTTAATTGGTCTCCTATCCTCAGACTTAGTTCCTCTGCAATTTATCTTCTATGGTATTCCCATAATTGATATTCTACAAAAATACAATCATATTATTCTTCAGCTTTATACCATTCACTGGCTCCCCTTATCCAAAAGTTAAAGTCCAAAATCCTTAGCTTAGTTCCTTAAGGGCTTTTTTTTCTGTATTATAATTATTTCCCAAGTCTCATCCCTCATTATATTTGCACACTTTTTTTCTCTCATATTATCTAAGTTAATTGGTTTCCCAGAATTTATCATGCAATTGCACTACTAGGTATTTTTCAAAAGGATAAAAAAAATGCTGCTTCAAAAAGGAGCATGCATCCTGAAGTTTATAGCATTGCTACCAAGAATAGCGAAATTATGGAAAGATCCCAAACGTCTATTGACTAATGAATGGATAAAGATGTGTGGTATGTGTATATATACATATATACATATATATATATATATATATATATACATATATATATATATAATGGAATATTATTTGGCAATCAAAAAGAATTACATCTTGCCATTCACAACATTGTGGATGGAACTAGAGGGTATTATACTGAAGTAAGTCAATCAGAGAAAGACAAATATGATTTGACTCATATGTGGAATTTAAGAAACACAACAGATGAACATAGAGGAAGGGAAGGACAAATAAAATAGAAAAAGAGAGGGAGGCAAACCATAAGAGACTCTTAAATACACAGAACAAACTGAGGGTTATTGGATAGGAGGTGGGTTGGGGAATGTTTAAATGGGTGACTGGCATTAAAGAAGGCACTTTTTAGGGATGAACACTTGGTGTCATATATAAGAGATGAATCACTGTGTTCTCCTCCTGAAACCAAGACTATACTGTATGTTAGCTGACTTGAATTTAAGTAATATATATAATATATTAAATATATATTAAATATACATGTTAGTATACATATATTGTGTATTAATATACCTATATTAATATATGTGTATATATATACATATATTAAGTAATATGAACTAAGAACACAGATCTGAATGGGACTTTATCCAAGAAACAAATAAATACTGTGACATTCTACTCTATCATTTATCAGCGGTCCCTATGTATCCCAGTTTTTGAATTGAGCAGGAGAAATGTAAACTGCTAATCAGAAAATGTAGGTTCTAAAATAGTGGCTTTCCTCCTGCTTATTATCATTATCATTCTTAGAGTGACCATCATCATCATCATCATGGCAACAATTACTAAATGCTTGTTATCTGCCAGGAGCTTTGCTAAGTGTTTTTCATGTATTTAATTCTCACAAATCCCTTATGAGGTAGTTACTATCATTATTAAGGTAGGTACTATCATTATTGACCCCCTTATATAGGTAAGAGGCCTTGAGAAATTAACTAAGTTGTACAAAGTCACACAGATAGAATATTGCAGAGCTGGGTCTCAAATGCATGATCTCTTCAATTTCAAAACTGATGCCCTTAAACACTATTCTTATTATCTTGCATGGGCAAATCATTTCCTATTTCTGTGACAAAATATCTATCTCTGAAAAATCAGAGGTTGAACATTTTGTGAATGATTTCTTCATACTTGGAAATTATGTAACTTCATTCCAAAGATTTTCCTTTTATAGATTGTGATCCACCTTTGGAAATATGGCTTTCAGGGGGAAAATACTACAGATATACTTTAGAGTTCAGCATTTTGACAACTGATATTTGAATTTATTCTAAATTATTGCTGAAGTAAAGATATAAGTCAGTCATGTTGTACACTGTTGAATCACTTAAGGAGCAAACGAAATTTAGAGATCTATAAAGAGGAAAGAAGAATTATTTTGTGAACTCATCTCTACTTGTTTTCTTCTGGCTGAGAAAGCAAATAGGTAGCAATGTTAGCATAGACTGGGAGGAAATATATCAATTACTATCCTTCATTTCTTTTGATATATTTGAACTTCTCAAATATATAGAAGTTCAAATATATCAATTACTATCCTTCATTTCTTGTGGGACCCTTAGTCACATATATGTGACTAATTGGTTAACCAAGTAGGAAGGAGTAATTTCCTTTTAAAATGTTTTGCCTTGGTTAACAACATGAAAATACTGCCTTAGAGATACACACTAAATGAATATGTATCCAAGCGAAAGGGGGAAGATGCTGCCTATATCTTGAATAAAATAACTATATTAACTAACATATGCCATATTTATACATTTTCCATAGTACTTTTATATATTTTACAT
Organism: Lynx rufus; assembly: GCF_022079265.1. Taxonomy (NCBI): domain Eukaryota; kingdom Metazoa; phylum Chordata; class Mammalia; order Carnivora; family Felidae; genus Lynx; species Lynx rufus. The sequence continues at coordinate 49,704,642 of NW_025814828.1, read as the reverse complement.
CATTTGATTCTTATTGCCCTGGGTCACACCTTCTGCTCATTCAACAAAAGGTATTGCCATTATACAGATGTGGAAAGTTCAGCTCAGAAAGGTTTGGTAATTTCACTGAAGGCCATACACCTAAGAGTGACAGAGCTAGAATTCAAATTCAGCATTCCAGAATATAAAACCCATGTTATCTCCACTCTCAGTTTTTTTTTAACATTGAGCACTCCAGCTGCAATACTTCTTATGTTTACAAATGATTATATTCTAACTTTTCATTTGTAAGCGGATGGCACTAGGACTCACAATGTACATTAGTATATATGCTGTATTATGGTAGTTATATCCCTAGGCTAGCTTGAAAGAACCTACTTAATCCACATGTATCATAAAGCATTTAAAAAACTAGGGGCGCCTGGGTGGCACAGTCGGTTAAGCGTCCGACTTCAGCCAGGTCACGATCTCGCGGTCCGTGAGTTCGAGCCCTGCGTCAGGCTCTGGGCTGATGGCTCAGAGCCTGGAGCCTGTTTCCGATTCTGTGTCTCCCTCTCTCTCTGCCCCTCCCCCGTTCGTGCTCTGTCTCTCTCTGTCCCAAAAATAAATAAACGTTGAAAAAAAAATTAAAAAAAAAACTAACAACAGCAACTTCATCTTTAATACAAATCTCCAAATATGTTGTTTATGCCAGTATAGTATTTAATAATATCCTGCTTTGTATTATAGATATGATTACATCTGAAAACAGGAACCATCTCTCTTTTTGACTACACTTGACACAGTGTTTTGCACATGGAAATCATTCAGTATGTGTTGAATTCGCTAGTAGATCTTGGAGAAAGACTGCTTTACTTGCTTCTCCTAAAGGACCATTGTTGTTGTTTTTTTTTAATTTAAATATGAAATTTATTGCCAAACTGGTTTCCATACAACACCCAGTGCTCATCCCAACAGGTACCCTCCTCAATGCCCATCACCCACCCCCCATCGACCCTCAGTTTATTCTAAGTTTTTAAGAGTCTCTTATGGTTTGGCTCTCTCCCTCTCTAACTTTTTTTTCCTTCCCCTCCCCCATGGGTTTCTGTTAAGTTTCTCAGGATCCACATAAGAGTGAAAACATATGGTATCTGTCTTGCTCTGTATGACTTATTTCACTTAGCATAACACTCTCCAGTTCCATCCACGTTGCTACAAAGGGCCATATTTCATTCTTTCTCATTGCCACATAGTACTCCATTGTGTATATAAACCACAATTTCTTTATCCATTCATCAGTTGATGGACATTTAGGCTCTTTCCATAATTTGGCTATTGTTGAGAGTGCTGCTATAAACATTGGGGTACAAGTGCCCCTATGCATCAGCAGTCCTGTAGCCCTTGGGTAAATTCCTAGCAGTGCTATTGCTGGGTCATAGGGTAGATCTATTTTTAATTTTTTGAGAAACATCCACACTGTTTTCCAGAGTGGCTGCACCAGTTTGCATTCCCACAAACAGTACAAGATATATTATACAATTCACTCTTGAACAATGTAGTGGTTAAAAGTGGTGACCCCTGAGTAGCCAAAAATCTATGTTTAACTTTTGACTCCCACGAACTTAACTGCTAATAGCTTACTTCTGAGTGGAAGCCATACCAGTACCATAAACAGTCAATTAACACATATTTTGTATCTCATATATGCATACATATATATATATAATATATATATAATATAATATATATATAATATAATATAATGTATATTATATACTGTATTATTACAATGAAGTTAGATAAAAGAAAATGATATTAAGCAAATAATAAGAAAGAGAAAATACATTTACAATACTCTATAAAAATCTTTGTATAAGTATACTCTCACAGTTCAAACCCATGCTATTCAAGATCCAACTGTATATTTATTAAATTTAATAAGTGAATTAAATATTTTATATGAAACTCTCTACAGAGTTCCACTCAGGGACACGAGACAGTTGTCTGTCCCTGCTACATTAACATTTGTTTTGTTCTCACAGCTTGCACTTCTGGGAGAGAACACTCTATTAGCTATCTACCTCTCTTTTTTCATATATATCTATAACAAAGTATGAGAATAATAATTATTTATGGAGCAACTACCATGTGCAGCATAGTGCCAGGTAATTTTCACCCATAACCTCATTTAATCTATACTACAACTCTTAAAAAAGATAATGCCATTAACTACACTTTACTGAAAAGGAAACTGATTACCAGCAATTTAGAAACTTGCCCAATGTCAGAGAGTTTGTTCATGGCAGAATCTGGTTTTAACCTAAGTTTCTTAAATTGTAAAACTTCATGTTCTTTCTACTCCATCAACTGACGTGTTCATAGGGGATAATTATAAATCTATGTATGCTAAATGAATAAAGCAAGATTAACTTTAGATTTCAGAAATAGAGTTCATATTCATAGCTATCCACTTTTTGACATTTTATACCGAGGAGTAGGGTATAAGCTGAAGGGTGGGGATAAAAATTCTCTAAGCAGAGACATATGGTAAATTTGTGGGGGAGAGGCTTGCATTGGTACAAAAGAAACTAGTGAAAATGGCAGAAAAGGAGAGAGTTTTGGGGGTTTTGCTCCCTAATTTCTGTTAGGATGTCCCTGGAAGAGGACGGCCATCTCGCCAGCCAGCGCACCAGAAGAAACTGAAGAGCAACCAATCACTGAGCGCCAGCACAACCCCACGGAAAGCCCCGAGCAGCGCGCTGGAACAAACTGAAGGTCAACCAATCACCGAGCAACAGCACAACCTGGCACGAAAGAAAGACCCACCGGAACCTAAACCCGGAACTGCTGCAGCTAAAGAGATGGCATATGAGTGGGGGAGGGGCAGAGAGAGAGGGAGACACAGAATCCGAAGCAGATTCCAGGCTCTGAGCTGTCAGCATGGAGCCCGATGCAGGGCTCAAACCCATGAACCGTGAGATTATGACCTGAATCGAAGTCAGTTGCTTAACGGGCTGAGCCACCCAGGTGCCCCCTAACACTTTTAAAGTACCAAGTATTTCACATACCCAAAGACATGTTGAAAGGATAGGTGCAGCTATTTGAATTAAATACACGTTTACATAAGAAGATGTCAGGAAATGAAGTTTTTCACTGCCAGTGTATGGTCACTTGTTTGCCTTTTAGTTCATATATGAACACATTCTGGCATTCTGCTCTTGATATAAATTATAAAATCATCTTGTAATAACTGTCATAAATTATCCTGTAACCATAGTTTTTTTTTTTTACTATGAGAAGCAGCATTTGAGGTTGCTTAGTGTCTAAGACAAATGATAGACAAATCCTGGGAAAACAAGACACTCGAAAGGGCCTACCTATTCAAGATGCCCACCAACTTTTAAATTTAGTGGACTGTTCAGTCAGCTTTTCTTTAAAGGGATACTTTTTTGGAAAAGGGGAGGGATATAGAGAGGAGACTGTTTGATACTGCTCATATATTGTTGCAAAATTACAGTTATTGTTTCCCCTCCACACAGCTTATACTGTCCACATCACAAAACATACTAAGCAAACAACTGACAGATTAGTTAAGAAGTCTTCCATTTTATTTTGACAGTTCATGAAAATGGAATTTAATTGTGGAAAAGCAAAATAATTTTATCTGAATGTCATTTGGTTTATTCAAACTGGGAATCAGGGACATTTTTAACAAAGGTTTTGAAACTTCTTTTGAAATCAAGAAGCTGCTGTGCACAGATAAGAGAAGAGGTTTGAGAATTCTCTATCAGAAATTTCAAGCTTTTTTCCTTCTGCTTTTTCACATTAACTGGTAATTATCCAGAAAGGCACATAATAATGCAGAAATGACAGAAGCCAACAAAGGTTTTCCTGAGATATGTAAATTGTCAGTGATCAGCAAGGTGCAACAGAGAGGCTTTCTATAGCACAATTATTTATGCCAGTTCAGTTTGCTTTTAGGTTTCAGTGATGGCCTGCTACAGAGAATCTCCTTATCATGGGCCTTGCACATGAGCTTTCAACAGTAAGAAAATATGGCAAAAGATTTCTTTAAAATCCTGGTGATTGCTCCTTATTTTGAAATTGTTTTCTAAAAAACGGTATTTTGATCATCAGGCTGTCACATTAAACAATAAAAATTTCTTTTAATTTTCCAGCACGCCACAACTATTAGAGACTTTCTAGTTAATATATACATGAGAATTTAATTACACTATGAATGCAGGGTTTATCAGGACCCTATAGGTAACCAACCCATGCATCCCATTGATATTTAATGAAGGTTTGGAGGGACTTCTTTAGTGTACACCCCAGAATGGCTTCTTTACAAAGCGTTTTATGTCCCATAAAGATTTTTTAGGGCCTATAATAAGGAATGTCTCCTTCATATATAAGTGAAAGAGTACACATATCTTGATGAGCACTGAGTAATGTATAGAATTGTTGAAACATTATATTGCACACCTGAAACTAATACAGCACTGTATGTTAACTATACTTTAATAAAATAAATTAAATAAATACACTTCCAAAGGAATGTCTTAGCAAATCTGTCTTATCCAGAGCCCTGACTTTATTCACTTTATACTTGTTTGGATCTCTTAACAGTGCCAAAAGCTTGGCAAACTTTATTACATAAAAGTGCCAAATAATTAATATACCAGTAACATAAAAATAATATTATTGACAACTGTCATAAATTAAGTGTTTATTAATAGCCAAGACATTAACTCATTTAATCCTCAAAAAACAAAACAAAATGAAATGGAAAAAAAAAACCTATGAGATGCATATTATTCTCCCAAATTTACAGATGAGGCGATTCAGAAAAACTCCTTAATTTGTCCAAGAAAACACCTTGTAATTACCAAATTAGAGTTTAGATTTTAGTTCTATTCCATTTCTGCAGACAAGTCTCTTAATCACCGGTTGGTAACATTTCTACAATGAATATTGCTTGAATACATAAATGGCAGTTTTTTAATCACATCTCTTTCAAGAAGTCCCTTATTTCTACATCTGCTTACTTTTCCATTTGGGCACCTCATTTACTCTTTACTCCCAGCCTTAACTCTGTTTCATGTTTCTATATCTGTCCTCAGAAAAAAAAATGATTCTATGTCCCACTTTACAAGTGAACCTCTAAACTTTGGACAACCCTGAAGTCTCTCCCCTTGAATCCTTTCCACATGGGTTGCCACAAAGCATTTCTCACTTTTGTATGTAAGATAGACATATTTATTGAAAATATATATGGGGGATGCTGGGGAGATGGTGGAGTGGGAGAACCCTAAACACTATCCCACTTTTATAACTAGATATCACTCATATCCAATAAATAAAGTGGACAGTGATCTGAAGACAGGCAGAACACATTCCACAACTAAATGTAGAGAGAAGAAACCCCATCAGAGGTAGGAAAGGGCAGAAATGGTGGTCAGGAGATACCCACTGGAGGGAGGGAGCTGTTGGCATGGAGCAGAGAAAACACCAGGAAGCCTACATAGGGAGAAAGAATCCCCATAACATCTGGACTTAAAAACCATACAGGCTGAATTCTACGTTTGTATAACCAGCAGGACTTGGAGCCTGGAGCTTTAAAAGTTGGTCAACTCAGCACTGGGCCAACCTGGAGGGTAAGTGATATTCAGGTCCCTGCCCTTAAGGAGAAAACAGCCTTTGGAGAGGCAACATAGAAACAATAGCTAACATAATGAGAGGAAGATATGTTTATATTGATTTTGGAGCATGTTGGGGACTTCTCTGGGAACAAAGGAGCTGACAGTTGCCATTTTCTTCCACCACTCCCCAGAATAAACACAGAGCCACCTGCATGAGTCTGTGGTGCACAGACACTTGTTATCTAACCTATGAATACTGCACCCTCCCCATGAATTCATCTGAAGGCTAGCCCACTCCAAGCCTGCTGGCCTCCACCCTGGGCTCAGTGTAATTTTTTTTAACACTTTACATGCCCCACCAAGCTGCTGCCTCTGCACACCATGCCTCCACCACTACCACTCTCTAGCCTTGGACTCATGGCTCAGTGAAAATTGTGCTAAGACTGCAGCTTGGACCCAAAGCCCTCCTGCTGTCACATCCCCTGAGAGCCCACCTGCCTGAATCTCATAATATCAAACACAGTCCACAACAGGCAAAGTCAGTGCAGACAACTGGACTAGAAGCAAAAGTGACTCAGACAAAACATCAGGACATAAGCAATACACATAGGAGATTCTCCTGAAGTTCCAGGTTCTGGTGAACAGGGGACACTGCACTACAGGGCGCTACAGGACCTCTATTTCATAAAGTCACTGCTTTCAAGTGCAGAAGCCATAGCTGACTTTCTTTTTTTTTTTTTTAATTTTTTTCAACGTTCTTAATTTATTTTTAAGACAGAGAGAAACAGAGCATGAACGGGGGAGGGGCAGAGAGAGAGGGAGACACAGCATGGGAAACAGGCTCCAGGCTCCGAGCCATCAGCCCAGAGCCTGATGCGGGGCTCAAACTCACGGACCGCGAGATCGTGACCTGGCTGAAGTCAGACGCTTAACCGACTGCGCCACCCAGGCGCCCCCATAGCTGACTTTCTTAACACAGTTAAACATGCACAGAGAGGTAAATAAAATGAGAAGACAGAGAAATATGTCCCAAATGAATGAATAAGACAAAATCACAGCAGGAAATCTAAGCAAAAGAGAAATAAGTAATATGCCTGATTCAGAATTTAAAGTAATGATCATAAAAATACTTACTGCATTTCAGAAAAGAGTGGAGGTCATCAGTGAGACCCTTGACAAAGAGAAAGAATAACATATCAGAGTTAAAGAAATCAATAAATGAAATTAAATGTAAAATAGAATAAATAGTAGGCTATGGGAAGCAGAGGAACATATCACTGACTTGAAAGATAGAGTAATGGAAAGCAAACAAGCTGAACATAAGAGAGATAAACAAATACTGCATAATAAGAATAAACTTACAAAACTCAGTGGCTCCATCAAGCATAATAACCTTTGCAGTATAGAGCCCGAGAATGAAAAAAAAAGAGAAGGGGGGGGATATATTTGCAGAAAAAATAGCTGAAAAATTCCTGAATCTGGGAAAGGAAACAGAGATCCAGATTCAGGAGTCACAAAGTTCTCCAACAAATTCAACCTAAGGATGTCTACACCAAGACACATAGTAATTAAAATGGCAAAAAAAAAAGTGATAAAGAATTTTAGAAGCTGAAAAAGAAAAGAAGACAGCTGAATAAAAGGATACTCCAAATGACTATCACCCCATTTCACAACAGAAACAGTGCAGGCCAGAATGGAGTGGCACTATGTATTCAAAATGCTGAGAGGGAAAAATCTGCAGTCAAGAATACTTTACCTATAAAGGTTATCATTCAAAATAAAAGGAGAGATAAACAGTTTTCCAGACCAAAAAAAAAGTAAAATAATTCATGCTCACTAACTTTAGGGCTCACTAAACTAGCCCTAAAATAAATGTTAAGGGGGACTCTGTGACTGGAAAATAAAATAAAATGTACAACATAAAATGATTTAAAAAGATGATACCAGGTATAAGAAATGTGGAAGAGAGAGGGGTAAAGAATGAGTTCAAAAGTAAACAATCAGCTTAATATAGACTGCTACTGGCAGAGGTTATATATAAACTGAAACAGACACTTGTTTCATTTCAGAAACTGAAATGGTAACCACAAGTCAAAAACACAGTAATTGATGATATCCAAAAAATAGAGTAAAAAAACCCAGTATATCACTAAAGAAAACCAGCACACCATGAGACAGAGAAAGAGAAGGAAGGATCAGAGGAAAACTAAAAAACCACCAAACAAGTCACAAAATGATAATAAATTATATATTTATCAATCATTTTTTTAATGTTTATTTTTGAGAGAGAAACAGAACATGACTGGGTTAGGGGCAGAGAGAGAGAGAGAAGGAGACACAGGATTGGAAGCAGGCTCCAGGCTCTGAGCTGTCAAAACAGAGCCCGACGCAGGGCTCGAACTCATGAACCAAGGCTTCATGACCTGAGCTGAAGTCGGACACCCAACTGATTGAGCCACCCAGACGCCCCGATATATTTATCAATCTTTACTATTAAGGTAGACAGATATCATATGGTTTCACTTATATGTGGAATTTGAGAAATTCAACAGATGAACATAGGGGAAAGGAAGGAAAAATAAGATAAAAACAGAGAGAGAGGCAAACCATAAGAGACTCTTAAATACATAGAACAAACTGAGGGTTTCTGGAGGGGGGATGGGGGTGGATTAAATGGGTGATGGGAGTTAAGGAGGGCACATTTTGGAATGAGCACTGGGTGCCATATGTAAGAGATGAACCACTGGGTTCTACCCCTGAAGCCAAGACTACACTGTATGCTAACTAACTTGAAAATTAAAAAAAAAAAATACCATGAATGTGAAAGGAATACATGTTCTAATCAAAAGACATAAAGTGACAGAGTACATAAAAAATAAGACTCTGGTGCGTGGGTGGTTCAGTCGGTTAAGCGTCCAACTCTCAGTTTCAGCTCAGGTAACGATCTCGCAGTTTGTGGGTTCGAGCCCCGCATTGGGGTCTGTGTTCGCAGTGCAGAGCTTCCTTGGGATTTTCTCTCTCTCTCTCTCTCTCTCTCTCTCCCTCCCTCCCTCCCTCTGTGCTCCTCCCTTAGTCATGCTGTCTCTGTCTCTCTCAAAATACAGATGAGCTTAAAAAACTTTTTAAAAAATAACTCATCTACATGCTGTCTACAAGAGACTTATTTCAGACCTAAAACTAACAGAAGATTGAAAGAGAGGCGATGGAGAAACATTTACAATGCAAATGGTTGTCAAAAGAAAGCCCAAGTAGTAATACTTATATTGTACAAAAAAGAATTTAAAAGAAAGACAGTAACAAGACACAAAGAAGGAATAAAGGGGACAGTTGAACAGGAGGATATAACAAATATAAATAAATAAGCACCAAATATGGAGGCATCCAAAAACATGAAACTGTTGATAAAAAACAGAAAGGAACTAACTGATAGTAATAAAATGATATTAGGGACTTTTCTTAATATGAAATTTATTGTCAAATTGGTTTCCATACAACACCCAGTGCTCATCCCAGTAGGTGCCCTACACAATAGCCATCACCCACTTTCCCCTCTCTCCCACCACCCATCAACAAACAGTTTATTCTCAATCTTTAAGAGTCGCTTATGGTTTGCCTCTTTCCCTGTCTGTAACTTTTCTTTCCCCTTCTCCTCCCAAATGGTCTTCTAATAGGTTTCTCAAGATCCACATAAGAGTGAAAACATATGGCATTGGTCTTTGTATGACTTATTTCACTTAGCATAACACTCTCCAGTACCATCCGCATTACTACAAAATGCAATATTTAATTCTTCCTCATTGCCAAGTAGTATTCCATTGTATATATAAACCACAACTTCTTTATCCATGCATCAGTGGATGGACATTTAGGACCTTTCCATAATTTGCCTATTGTTGAAAGGGCTGTTATAAACATCGGAGTACAAGTGCCCCTATGCATCAGCACTCCTGTATCCCTTGGGCAAATTCCTAGCAGTGCTATAGCTGAGTCATAGGGTAGATCTATGTTTAATTTTTTGAGGAACCTCCACACCGTGTTCCAGAATAGCTGCACCAGTTTGCATTCCCACCAACAGTGCAAGAGGGTTCCCGTTTCTCCACATCCTCTCCAGCATCTATAGTCTCCTGATTTGTTCATTTTGGCCACTCTGACTGGCATGAGGTGATATCTCAGTGTGGTTTTGATTTGTATTTTCCTGATGAGGAGTGACGTTGAGCATCTTTTCATGTGCCTGCTGGCCATCTGGATGTCTTCTTTAGAGAAATTTCTATTCATGTCTTCCGCCCATTTCTTCACTGAATTATTTGTTTTTTGGGTGTGGAGTTTGGTGAGATCTTTATAAATTTTGGATAATAGCCCTTTGTCTGATATGTTATTTGCAAATATCTTTTCCCATTCCATTGGTTGACTTTTAGTTTTGTTGATTATTTCCTTTGCAGTGCAGAAGCTTTTTATCTTCATGAGGTCCCAATAGTTCAGTTTTGCTTTTAATTCCCTTTCCTTTGGAGATGTGTCAAGCAAGAAATTGCTGTGGTTGAGGTCAGAGAGATTTTTTCCTGCTTTCTTATCTAGCGTTTTGATGGCTTTTTGTCTCACATTCATGTCCTTTATCCATTTTGAGTTTATTTTTGTGAATAGTGTAAGAAAGTGGTCTAGTTTCATCCTTCTGTATGCTGCTGCCCAGTTCTCCCAGCACCATTTGTTAAAGAGACTGTCTTTTTTCCATTAGATGTTCTTTCCTGCTTTGTCAAACATCAGTTGGCCATACTTTTGTGGGTCCAGTTCTGGGGTTTCTATTCTATTCCATTGGTCTACATGTCTGTTTTTGTGCCAATACCATGCTCTCTTGATGATTACAGCTTTGTAGTAGAGGCTAAAGTCTGGGACTGTGATGTCTTCTGCTTTGGTCTTCTTCTTCAGTATTACCTTGGCTACTCAGGGTCATTTGTTGTTCCATACAAATTTTAGGATTGCTTGTTCTAGCTTCAAGAAGAATGCTGGTACAATTTTGATTGGGATTGCATTGAATGTGTAGATAGCTTTGGGTAGTATAGACATTTTAACAATATTTATTCTTCCAATCCATGAACACGGAATGTTTTTCCAATTCTTTGTACTTATTCAATTTCCTTCATAAGCTTTTATAGTTTCAGCATACAGAACTTTTACGTATTTGGTTAGGTTTATGCCTAGATATTTTATGCTTCTTCATGCAATTGTGAATGGGATCAGTTTCTTTATTTCTCTTCCTGTTGCTTCATTATAAGAATGCAACTGATTTCTGTACATTCATTTTGTGTCCTGCAACTTTGCTGAATTCATGGATCATTTCTAGCAGACTTTTGGTGGAGTCTATTGGGTTTTCCATTTATCACATCATGCTATCTGAAAAGTGTGAAAGCTTGACTTCATATTTGCCAATATTGATGCCTTTGATTTCCTTTTGTTGTCTGGTTGCTCATGCTAGAACCTGCAACACTATGTTAAACAACAGCGGTGAGAGTGGACATCCCCATCGTGTTCCTGACCTCAGGAAGAAAGCTTTCAGTTTTTCCCCATTGAGGATGATATTAGCTGTGGGCTTTTCATAAATGGCTTTGATGATGTTTAAGTATGTTCCTTCTATCCCGACTTTGTCGAGGGTTGTTATTAAGAAAGGATGCTGAATTTTGTCAAATGCTTTTTCTGCATCAATTGACAGGATCATATAGTTCTTCTCTTTTCTTTTATTTATGTGATGTGTCACATTTATTTGCGAATGATGAACCAGCCCTGCAACCCAGGAATGAATCCCACTTCATCATGGTGAAGAATTCTTTTTATATGCTGTTGAATTCGATTTGCTAGTACCTTGCTGAGAATTTTTGCATCCATATTCATCTGGGATATTGGCCAGTAGTTCTCTTTTTTTTGCTGGGTCTCTCTGGTTTAGGAATCAAAGTAATGCTGGCTTCATAGATTAAGTCTGGAAGTTTTCCTTCCCTTTCTATTTTTTGGAATAGCTTGAGAATGATAGGAATTATGTCTGCTTTAAATGTCTGGTAGAATTCCCCTGGGAAGCCATCTGGTCCTGGTATTTTATTTCTTGGGAGATGTTTGATAACTGATTCAATTTCTTCTATGGTTATGGGTCTGTTCAAATTTTCTTCCTGTTTGAGTTTTGGAAGTGTGTGGGTGCTTAGGAATTTGTCCATTTTTTTCAGGTTGTCCAGTTTGTTGGCATATAATTTTTTATAGTATTTCCTAATAATTGCTTGTATTTCTGAGGGATTTGTTGTCATAATTCCATTTCATTCATGATTTTATCTATTTGGGTCATCTCCCTTTTCTTTTTGAGAAGACTGGCTAGAGATTTATCAATTTTGCTTATGTTTTCAGAAAACAAACTCTTGGTTTCATTGATCTTCTCTACGGTTTTTTTTTTAGATTATGTACTGTTTATTTGTGCTCTGATCTTTATTCTTTCTCTTCTGCTGGGCTTGGGGTGTCTTTGCTGTTCTGCTTCTATTTTCTTTAGGTGTGCTGTTAGAGTTTGTATTTGGGATTTTTCTTTTTTCTTCCGATAGGCCTGGATTGCAATGTATTTTCCTCTCAGGACTGCCTTTGCTGCATCCCAAAGCATTTGTTTAGTTGTCTTTTCATTTTCATTTATTTATGTATATTTTTCAATTTCTTCTCTAATTGCCTGGTTGACCCATTCATTCCTTAGTAGGGTGTTCATTAACCTCCATGCTTTTGGAGGTTTTCCAGATTTTTTCCTGTGGTTGATTTCATGTTTCATAGCATTGTGGTCTGAAAGTGCATGGTATGATCTCAATTCTTGTATACTTATGAAGGGCTATTTTGTGACCCAGTATGTGATATATCTTGGAGAAGGTTCCATGTGCACTCGAGAAGAAAGTATATTCTGTTGCTTTGGGATGCAGAGTTCTAAATATATCTGTCAAGTCCATCTGATCCAATGTATCATTCAGGGCCCTTGTTTCTTTATTGATCGCATGTCTAGATGATCTATCCATTTCTGTAAGTGGAGTGTTAAAGTCCCCTGCAATTACCACATTCTTATCAATAAGGTTGCTTATGTTTGTGATTAATTGTTTTATGCATTTGGGGCCTCCCGCATTTGGCACATAGACATTTATAATTGTTAGCTCTTCCTGATGGATAGTCCCTGTAATTATTATATAAAGCCCTTCTTCATCTCTTGTTACAGCCTTTAATTTGAAGTCTAGTTTGTCTGATATAAGTGTGGCTACTCCAGCTTTCTTTTGACTTCCAGTAGCATGATAGATAGTTCTCCATCCCCTCACTTTCAATCTGAAGGTGTCCTCAGGTCTAAAATGAGTCTCTTGTAGACAGCAAATAGATGGGTCTTGTTTTTTTTATCCATTCTGTTACCCTATGTCTTTTGGTTGGAGCATTTAGTCCATTTACATTCAGTGTTATTATAGAAAGATATGGGTTTAGAATCATTGTGATGTCTGTAGTTTTCATGCTTGTAGTGATGTCTCTGGTACTTTGTGGTCCTTTCAACATTTCACTCACAGGATCCCCTTTAGGATCTCTTGTAGGGCTGGTTTCATGGTGATGAATTCCTTAAGTTTTTGTTTGTTTGGTAAGACCTTTGTCTCTCTTTCTATTCTGAATTACAGACTTGCTGGATAAAGGATTCTTGGATGCATATTTTTTCTGTATCACATTGAAGATTTCCTGCCCTTCTTTTCTGGTCTGCCAAGTTTCAGTAGATAGGTCTGCCACTAGTCTTATGGGTCTCCCTTTATAAGTTAGAGCCTGTTTATCCCTAGCTGCTTTCAGAATTTTCTCTTTATCCTTGTATTTTGCCAGTTTCACTCTGATATATCATGTAGAAGATCGATTCAAGTTACATCTGAAGGGAATTCTCTGTGCTTCTTTAGATTTCAATGTCTTTTTCCTTCCCCAGATCATGGAAGTTCTCAGGTATAATTTATTCAAGTTTGCTTTCAGCCTCTTTCTCTCTCTACTTCTTCTTCTGCTGGAATTCCTATTTTATGGATATTGTTCCATTTGATTGCATCACTTAGTTCTCTAAGTTTCCCCTCATACTCCTGGATATTTTTATCTCTCTTTTTCTCAGCTTCCTCTTTTTCCATAATTTTATCTTGTAATTCACCTATTCTCTCCTCTGCCTCTTAAATCTGTGCTATGGCTGCCTCCATTTTATCTTGTACCTCATTTATCGCATTTTTTAGCTCCTCCTGTTTCTTACCCCATAGATCTCTGTAGCAATAGATTCTCTGCTGTCCTGTATGCTTTTTCAATCCCAGTGATTAATTTTATGACTATTACTTTAAATTCTTGTTTCGTTATATTGCTTAAATCACTTTTGATCAATTTGTTAGCTGTCGCTACTCCCTGGAGTTTCTTTTGAGGACAATTCTTCTGTTTCGTCAATTTGGGTAGTCCCTGGCATAGCTCCAAACTGTAGGGCACTTCCCCTGTGCTGTCTGGAGTAACTTGTGTTGGTGGGCAGGGCCACAGTCAGACCTGATATCTGCCCCCAGCCCACTGCTGGGGCCACAGACTGATGTGTACCTTATGTTCTCCTTTCCCATTGGCAGGACTCACTGTGGAATGGTGTGGCCCCTGCTTGCACACTGCCAGGCTTGTGGGCTGCTTTCACACTGCCAGGTTTGTGGTGCTGCTTTGTTGGGATATGGCCTAGGCAGTATTAGCCGGGGTAGATCTGCAAGGTGCACAGGGGCAGAAGGGGCAGACTTAGCTAGCTTTGCAGTCAGTGGTCCCTTGTGGGAGGGGTCCTGAAGCACAGGGAGGGAGGCAGGCCCATTGGAAGGATGGATCCACAGAAGCACAGCATTGTGTGTTTGTGTGGTGCAAGCAATTTTGGTGACAGGAACTGGTTCCCTTTGGAATTTCCTCTGGAGGATGAGAGAGGTAAATGGTGCTTGCCAGCTCCTTTGTTCCCCCTCTGAGCTCTGTCCTTCTGGGGCTCAATAACTCTCCTTCCTGGTGTCCTCTCGCTCTCCCCGTTCCCTGAAAGCAGAGCTGTTGACTTTTAACATTCCAGATGTTAAGTTCTGCTGGCTGTCAGAACTTACACAGTCTGGCCCCTCTGCTTTTGCGAGCCAGACTTTGGGGGCTTGCCTTGTCTGGCAGCAGGCTTCCCCTCCACCACTCAGGTTTCCTACCACCAGTCCATGTAGCACGCATCACCTCTCCATGTTTCCCACCCTCTTCTGTGCGCCTCTCATCTATGCTTGGCTCCAGAGAGTCCATTCTGCTAGTCTTCTGGTGGTTTTCTGGGTTATTTAAGCTGATGTGGGTGGAATGTAAGAAATCAGCAGGACGAGGTGAGCCCAGCGTCCTCCTACTCACCATCTTTTCTCTCCGAAATTAGGGACTTTAACACACCACTTCCATTTATGGACATACCATTGAAACAGAATATAAACAAGGAAACATTACATTTGAATGACACTTTGGACCAGATGGACTTAATAGACATATTCAGAACATTCCTCCCTCAAATACAGGACATATATTCTTTCCAATTTCACAATGAACATTCTCCAGAATAGATCACACATTATCCCAGAAAATAAGACTCAACAAATTCAAGAAGGTTGAAGTCATACTATGCATCCTCTCTGACCACCATGCTATGAAATTGGAAACCAACCAAAAGAAGAAAAAATTTGGAAGAGTACAAACATATGCAGGTTAAATAACATACTACTAAATAATTAATGGATCGACCAAGAAATCACAAAGTACATGGAAACAAACAAATAAAAAACAAAGTCCAAAACCTTTGGGATGTAGCAAGAGTGGCTCTAAGAGGGAAGTTTATAGAAATATAGGCTTTGTTCAAAAGGCAAGAAAAATCTCAAATAAAGAACCTAACTCTAACCCTAAAGGAGCTATAAAACAACAACAGCAGCAGCAGCAACAACAACAAAGAAAATGCAAGATGAGCAGAAAGAAAGAAATAATAAATATTTGAGCAGATTAAATGAAACTAAACATAGAAACTAAAAACACAATACAACATATCAATGAAACCAAGAGCTGTTCCTTTGAAAAGGTCAACAAAATTGATAAAAATCTAGCCAGACACATAAACACTGACAAAGGGAGGGACTCAAACAAACAACATCACTAATGAAACAGGAAAAATAACAACCAACACCAAAGAAATAAAAACAATTGTAAGACAATATTATTATGCCAACACATTTACAACCTAGAAGAAATGGATAAATGCCTAGAAACATAATATACCAAAACTGAAGTAGGAAGTAATATAAAATTTGAACATATCTTCATCTGTTCACAGATAAATACCAGCAAAAATACTGAATGAGTAATCAAAAAAATTCAAACAAAAGGCCAGGAGCCGACTAATTCACAGGCTAGTTCTGCCAACCATTTAAAAAAGAGTTAGTACATATTCTGCTTAAATTTTCCAGAAAATAGAAGAAAATCAAACAGGGCCAAATTTATTCTATAAGGTCAAGAATCACACTGATATCAAAACCGCACAAAGACACAATTTAAAAGGGGGGAACTACAGGCCAATATCTCTGATGAACATAGAAGTGGAATTACTCAACAAAATACTAGCAAACGAATTCCAAAAATATTTTTAAAAAAAATCATTCATCGGATCAAGTAGAATATATTTCCAGGGTGATAAGGTGTTCCCATATTCATAAATCACAAAACAGGATATGGCACTACAATAAGAGAAAGTATAAAAAACATATGACTATGTAAATAGATGCACAAAAAGCATTTCACAAAGGACAATACCCATTCATGATAGAAGCTCTCAACAAAATAAATTTACAGGGAATAAACCTCAACATAATAAAGGCCATATATGAAAAATATGCAACAAACATCATACTCAATGGGGAAAAACAGAGCTTTCCCCTTAAGTTAGGTATAAAACAAGGATATACCCTCATCACTTTTATTTAAAATAGTATTGGAAATCCTAACTTTAGCAATTAGACAAGAAAAAAAAACAACTAAATGTATCTAAATTGGTAAGGGAATGTAAAACTTTCACTATTTGCAGATGACATAGTACTATATACAGAAAGCCTGAAATATGCAACAAAAAAAAACTAATAGAATGGATAAATGAATTTAATAAAGAAGCAAAATGCAAAGTCAATGTGCAGAAGAAATCTTTTGTATTTCTTACATTAATAGTGAAGGAGCACAAAAGGAAATTAACTGCAACCACTGGATTGTAGGGTAATACTATTTTTAACTTTATGAGAAATTCCAGAGTGACTGCGCCAATTTGCATTACCAGCAACAGTGTGAGAGCATTTTGCTTTATCCACATCCTCATCAATACCTGTTGTTTTCCTGTGTTATTGATTTTAGATTCTGATAGGTGTAAGGTGATACTTCACTGTGGTTTTATTCTGTATTTCCCTGATGATAAGTGATGTTCCGCATATTTTCATATGCCTGTTGGCCAACTGGATGTCTTCTTTGTAAAAATGTTTATTCATATTGTCTTTCCTTTTTTTATCCAAACTTACCTTTTATTTCAAATTTAACCTTTTTAGTTATTTATTTACTTTCCATCAAGGACATTTCACTCCATTTTTCAAATTTTCAATGCACTTACTTGCCTCTGATTTTTTTTTTACTGATAATATTCTATAGTATTTTCCTTCATCATATTTGTCAGGTGAAATGTTGAAAACCTTTATATTTCAGTGCAAATATTATAACTTCTATTAAACCTTTTTATTCCTTCATTTGTGTTTAATAGTTATATATTTATGCTTCTTTTGTAAAATTACTATACTGAGTCTTTTAATAATTATACTTTCTAGTAAGCATTAAGTTCCTTAAAAGCAGGAAAATAGTAATCAATATATGTATCTCTCCCAGAATCTAACATGGTGATTGTCCATGTTGTTTGAATAAACTTAATTGGTCAGCAAAAACATTAAATATTTATTTTTAAAATAACAACACTTACACACTGTCAACATGTTTAATTTTCTTGAATAGTTCAAGTGCTATTATAAAACAATCATAACAAATGTACTCCTGGGAAACTAGACATCCAGAATGGCAGTGTGAAAATGTTGGCAGCTCTTCTTCCAAAAAGCAATAATAATACTGGACAATAGTAAAAATATAACCACTTAATTTCCTGGATATTGAGCAAAGGGCATATGACAAATTGAAAAGTGTTCATTCAAGATAACCATTGAATGTTATTAAGAACAGTAAGAATCAGGGATAGCTGGGTGGTTCAATCAGTTAAATTACTCTTGATTTCAACTCAGGTCATGATCTTGTGATTCGTGAGATCTAGCCTGCATAGATCTTCTTGTGCTGACCGTGTGGAGCCCGTTTGGGATTCTCTATCCCCCTCTCTCTCTGCTCATCCCCCACTCATGCTGCTGTCTCTCTAAATAAATAAATAAATAAATAAACTTAAAGAAAAAAATAAGAGTCTGTAGCATTTTAGCAAGCAGCTGCTCCAACACCTCCTGCAACATCTATGGTATGGAAGTGCTATCCTAAGCCAAAGCAAATCACTGGCCTGAACTACGGGACTGACTTTATTGGGACCAAATCAGGGAAAAGTCTATACTTATGGATGTTGGTGAAAACAATCAAGATCTTATATGCACATAATCAGAAAATCCTAATATTTAACAATCAAGACCTCATATGCACTGAATCAGAAAATGCTAATATTGTGGCAATAATAATTGAGACAATCTACAAAAAATAAGGACAGACAATGTACAAAACAGCAGGCCAGACAGAAATTTAACAGGGAGACCCAGGGAAATCAAGAGACAAAAATGAGTCTGATAAGATCAAATTTATCTCTGATGATCTGGAAGTTTGCACCAATGTGCAAGGCTGTGTCTGCTCCAGAGATACTGGAGAGGGCCTTTGAAAACTACTTGAACTTAGAAAACTACATAGCAGATCTGTAAAGTTCTTAAGCATTGAAATAAGCCCCAAGCCACATACAGATCCAACAACAAAAGCTGGAGAACTGTCTCAATGACAGTCACTGACCCATCAGTGACTAACCACTAAGAGATACTGAACCAGTGTTCGTCCGTAGGTAGCCAGTCAAAATACAAATACAAAGAAAAATTGATCAAAGACAATAGTACCTACATACTAGGAGAAATAGAATCAACAAAATGAGTCCAGGTAAGCCACTAAACAAATAAGCAGGAAAAAGAAAAGAACAACAAAAAGAACAGAAATATGCCCCAAAGTGATGGAATAATAATCCAGAATTGCTATAATATATTATTGAAAATTTTCAGTTTTCAATAAGACAAGAAAAATTTAAAGAAACAAGAATGTGAAACCAATATACTGGTAAAAAAGCATACAATAGAAACTGGCTAAGACAGAGGTAACTACTATTTGTAATAAAATATTACAAATATGTTCCAAGATCTAGAAGTAAACCATGTTTAAAGAATGAAATGAAAGCATGCTGACAATGAACTATTAAAAAGAACATGTCAGTAAAAACATAGAAATTATACAAAAGAAAAACTCTATGGTCTCATTGATATGTAGAACCTAAAAATATTGAACTCATGGACACAGAGAGTAGAATGGTGGTTATCAGGGGCTGGGGAATGGATGAATAGGGAGATATTGGTCAAAGGGTACAAATTCTTAGTTATAAGATGAATAAGTTCTGGGGATCTAAGTTACATTATGGTGGCTATAGTCAGTAAATGCTGTATTGTATACTTGAAATTTGCTAAGACAGTAAATCTTAAGTGTTCCCACCAACAACACCAAAAATAAAGGTAAATATGTGAGGTGATGGATGTGTTAACATAAGTGTGGTAATGTTTTCATAATGCATATGTATATTACATCATCATGTTGTACATCTTAAATATACACAATTTTTACTTATCAATTATACTTCAAAAAAGCTGCAGAAATAAATTATAAAAAAGAACCAAGAGGTACAACTTCCAAAATGACAGTGTAAGGACATCTGACAGGCCCTCAGCACAAAGAACCAACCATTTAATGAGTGAAAAGTATTAAAACTCAACCATTTAAAAGCTTCATTAAATTTTTGTAAAGAAATAGAATGCACAAAGAAATATTTACTCAAGAACATCTACAAAGACTTGGTAAGAACAGCGACAGTCTATGGCATTTGATTAACACACTGTTAAAACCCATCTACCTTCAGCTTTGTGTGGCAAGAAAACCTACTCTGGATGCTCTATTCTAGGAAAATGTAAGCAAGGAAACAGGAACTTCCTTAACTCCAAACTCCCAATCTAGGTCTATATTTTCAATCCAGAAGTCAGTGCTCTCGTTTCTCATTCCTCTCAGTTTCATGCTGAGGAAGACAGTGTACTAGACAGTATTATACAGTATTACTAGAGGACTGAGGATTTTTTCTCCCATCCAGTACATGCCTCTATTCTATTGGTATACAGTAGAAATTCCACCAAAGGCATAGCAGTCCAAAGATACTGGGGTTCCACATACCATAGCCTCACCTTTATTTTAGGGTGTTTGTTTATGCCAGAAGAAGCAAGCAAGATAGCCTCCTTTATGCCCAGTAGTAGACCAGAGTTATTAATTCAACAGAAGTAGTTTAGTGTTACTGTTCCCACATCCTGTGAAGTGGCATAGAGATTTGGCCTAGGGAGAGAGCCAGGACTTAAACATGAAAAGCTCTGGAGCTTTATCTGAAGGAAATAAATCATTTGGTATAGAGTGTGTAAAATTTTCTGCCTAAAGTATTTTTGAAAGCAATGGAGATTGTGGCATACAATAATTAAGTCAGAGCAGCCAGTAGCTCTATGATACTTAGAACAATAAGGGAAATGGTAGATCAGCTGGAAATTTACCAGAAAGGGTTAGGGAAACATAATTTGAGAGAATACTTTAAGAATCACACTCAAAGCTAAAGCTTAGAATGTCTGTTGTGCAGGTTTTAAGTGACACCCACTCAGGAGCAATCAGATCAGACCTAAGGAAAATAGGAAAAGATTCTTTAACACACAGTACCATCAAAGGGAAGAGGCCCTAACCACAACAAGGAGCTTTAACACAAAATCTAACCAAACACTGACTGAACAATGAACTATTCTGTCCTGTTTTTCATAAATGGCCTTTATCATCTTGAGGTATGTTTTCTCTATCCCTACATTGTTGCAAGTTTTTAAAATAAATCGATATTTTCTCATTGCCACGTAGTATTCCATTTCTTAGTGAAATAAGTCACACAGAGAAAGATAGATACCATATGTTTTCAATCTTATGTGGATCCTGAGAAACTTAACAGAAGACCATGGGGGAGGGGAAGGGAAAAAAAGTTAGAGAGGGAAGGAGCCAAACCATAAGAGACTCTTGAAAATTGAGAACAATCTGAAGGTTGATGGGGGGTGCGAGGGAGGGGAGGGTGGGTGATGGGTATAGAAGAGGGCACCTGTAGGGATGAGCTCTGGGTGTTGTATGGAAACCAATTTGACAATAAATTTCATATTAAAAAATAAATAAAATAAAATAAATGGATATTGTATTTAGTCAAAAGGGTTTTTTTTTGCATCGATTGAGAATATAATATGGTTCTTATCCTTTCTTTTATGAATGTGGTATGTCAATTTGATTGACTTGTGAAAGTTTAATCACTCTTAATGCCCAGGAATAAATCCCATTTGATTGTGGTGAATGATTCCTTTAATTTTCTGTTGGATTCTATTGGCTAGTATTTTGGTGAGAATTTTTGCATCCATGTTAATTAGGGATATTGGCCTGTAGTTCTCTTGTTAGTGAGGTCTTTGTCTACTTTTGAAATCAGGGTAATGCTGGTCTCATAGAATGAGTTTGGAAATTTTCCTTCCATTTCTATTTTTTGTAATAGCTTGATAACAATAGGTATTAACTTTTCTTTAAATGTTTGGTAGAATTCCCCTGTAAATCCATCTGGTCCTGTATTTTTATTTGTTGGGAGATTTTTGATTGTTGATTCAATTTCTTTGCTGATTATAGGTTTGCTCAAGTTTTTATTTATTTCTGCTTCAGTTTTAGTTGTTTATATGTTTTGGTAATTTATCCATTTCTTCAAGATTGTCTGATTTGTTGGCATATAATTTTCATATTATTCTGTTATGATTGTTTCTAGTTCTGTGGTATTTGCTGTCATTTCTCCTTTTTCTCTTTTGGATGTTATCTATTTCTGTCCTTTCTCTTTTCTTTTGATAGGTCTGGCTAGTTTTTATCAATTTTATTAATTTATTAAAGGAACAAGCTCCTGGTTTCAGTGATGTGTTCTCTCTCTTTTTCTTTCTATATAATTTATTCCCACTCTAATCCTTATTATTTCCTTTCTTTTGCTGCCTTTATGCTTTGTTTGCTGCTCTTTTCCTAGCTCCTTTAGATTTAAGTTTAGGTTGTTTGAGATTTTTCTTACTTCTTGAGGTAGGCCTGTATTTCTATACTCCCTCTTAGGCCCATTTCTGCTACATCTCAAAGTTTTTGAACCATTCTGTTTTTATATTAATTTGTTTCCGTATATATTTTTTCTTATTTTATTTCCTGACTGACCCATATATTGTTTAGTAGCATGTTGTTTAGCCTCCATGTATTGCAAGTCTTTCCAAATTTTTTTCTTGTGGTTGACTTCAAATTTCATAGTTTTGTGGTTAAAAAAATATGTATGGTATGATCAATTTTATGTACTTGTTGAGGCCTGATTTGTGACTTAGTATGTGATTTATGTCCCATGTGCACTTGAAAATAATGCATAGTCTGTTGCTTTAGGATGGAAAGCTATGAATATATCTATTAAGTCCATCCAATCCGTGTGTCATTCAAAGCCATTGTTTCCTTGTTTATTTTCTGCTTAGATGATCTGTCCATTGTTGTAAATGGGTTATTAAAATCCCCTATTATTACTGTATTATTATCAATAATTTCATTCATGTATGTTACTGTTTGAAATATTTGGGCACCTTTTGTTAGGGGCATAATTATTTACAATTGTTGGATCTTGTTGGATAGCCCCATTTATTATGATATAGTGCCCTTTCTGATCTCTGGTTACGAGCATTGGTTTAAAATCTAGTTTTTCTTGGGGCGCCTGGGTGGTGCAGTCGGTTAAGCGTCCGATTTCAGCCAGGTCACGATCTCGCGGTCCGTGAGTTCGAGCCCCACGTCAGGCTCTGGGCTGATGGCTCAGAGCCTGGAGCCTGTTTCCGATTCTGTGTCTCCCTCTCTCTCTGCCCCTCCCCCGTTCATGCTCTGTCTCTCTCTGTCCCAAAAATAAATAAAAACGTTGAAAAAAAATAAAAAATATATAGTTTTTCTGTTATAAGTACTGCTACTTTGACTTTCTTTTGATGTCCATTTGTATAATATATGTTTCCCCATCCACTTACTTATAATCTGCAGGTGCCTTTAGGTCTAAAATGAGTCTCTTGTAGGCAGCATGTAGATGGGTCTTATTTTTTAATTCATTCTGACACCTATTTCTTTGTATTGGAGGGTTTAGTCCACTTATATCAGAGTAATTATTCATAAATATGCATTTAGTGCCATTTTGTTTCTTGTTTTGTCATTGTTTCTGGTGATTTTCTCTTTTTCTTTCCTATATTTGCCACTTTTGGTCTTTTCTTTCCACTTAAGAAGTCCCCTTTAATATTTCTTTCAGGGCTGATTTAGTGGTCACAAACTCCTTTAGTGTGTATCTGGGAAACACTTTATATCTCCTTCTATTTTGAATGATTGCATTGCTCATCTCTGGATCCATGCATTTAGTGAGACTTCATTTGTGGAGGCAGTAGTGGCAGCGGCAAGTCTCATTTTGTAAGTACACTTGTGTACACCTTAATTAATTGTGCCTAATCTGGCAGAGAACCTCAAAGTGCCCACAACAGGCAAAGAGAGGCTTGCAGACAACTGGACTGAAGGAAAAGTTATCAGGAATCAATACAGGATAGATACGACACAGGAGACACTCCTCAAACACTAAGTCTAGGGATTAGGGGACACTGCACTGCAGGGCACTACAGATCCTCTTCTTCATAAAGACATTACCTTCAAGAGAAAGAGATATACACGACTTTCCTAACACAAATATAGAGGCTTAGAAAAATGAGGAGAAAAATATGACTCAAAGGGGAAAAGAAGGGGGGAGGCAAAACCAAAGAGGCCTTAGGAAAGTGGACATAAATAATATGATTCATAGAGAATTTCATCATCATAAATATACTCATAGGCCTGGAGTAATGAGTGGAGGATACCACTAAGGCCCTTAACACAGAGATAAAAAGAACTTCTCAGAGATGGTCAACACAATAAATGAGATTTAAAATATAATTGGAATAAATGACAAGTTATATGAAGCATAGGAACAATTAATGGCATGGAAGTAAAAGTAATGGAAATCAATCCAGCTGAGCAAGTGAGGGAAAAAAATTATGCAAATTGAAAATAGACTTACAGAACTCAATGAGCCCATTAAATGTAATACTGTTTGCATTATAGGGATCCAAGAAGATGAAAAGAAATAAAAGAAGTAAGAACACTTATTGGAATTAATAATAGAAAAACTCCCTAATATGGGACATGAAACATATCCAGATCAAAATGGCAGATAGATCACCACAAAATATCAACCAAAGGAGGGCCAAAGCAAGACACAAGAAATTAAAGTGCAAAAAAGTAGTGAAAAATAAAATAAAATAAAATAAAATCAGCAAGAGACCCACTTTACAGCAATGGACACATCACCTAAGCAGAAAGTCAACAAGGAAATAATGGCTTTGAATGACACACTGGACCAGATGTACTTAACAGATACATTCAGCACATTTCACCCTAAAGCAACAGAATACATATTCTGCTCGAGTGCACATGGAACATTCTCCAGAAGAGATCACATACCAGGTAATAAATCAGCCCTAAACAAGAACAAAAAGATAAATATCACATCATGCATATTTTCAGAACACAATGCTATGAAACTTTAAATAAACAATAAGAAAAAATTTGGAAATACCATGAATAATTTTAGATTAAAGAATATCCTACTAAAGAATGAATGGATTAACCAAGAAATTAAAGATGAAATTTAAAAAGTACATGGAAGCTAATGAAAATGATAACACCACAGCCCAAAACCTCTGGGATGGAGCAAAAGCGGTCATAAGAGGGACTTCTGTAGCAGTCCAGGCCTTCATAAGAAGGAAGAGGCCTCAGAATCACAACCTAACATTATACCTAAAGTGGCTGGAAAAAAAATAAATTAACAAATAAATAAAGCCTAAATTCAGCAGAAGGCAAATAATAAAGATTAGAGCAGAAAGAAATAGTATCAAAATAAAAAAAATATTAGAACAAATCAACAAAACCAGGAGCTGGTTATTTCAAAGAATTAACAAAATTGATAAACCCTTAGCTAGATTTATTAAAAAGAAAAAAGAAAGGACCTCAAACAACAAAATCATGAATGAAAGAGGAGAGATCACAAGCAATACCACAGAAATACAAATAATAGTAAGAGAATATTATAAGCAATATATGCCAAAAAATTTGGTAATTTGACAAAAATTGTCAAATTCCTAGAAACATATAAACTACCAAAACTGAAACAGGAAGAAATAGAAAATTTGAACAGACCCATAACCAGCAAAGAAATGGAATCTGTAATAAAAAGTCTTCCAACAAACAAGAGTCCAGGGCCAGATGGCTTCCAGGGGAAATTCTATCAAATATTTAAAGAAGTGTTAATACTTATTCTTTTGAAGTTATTTCAAAAAAATAGAAATGGAAGGAAAAACTTTCAAACTTATTCTGAGTCCAGGATTACCTCGATTCCAAAACCAGACAAAGATCCTACTAAAAAGGAGATATACAAAACAATCTCCCTGATCAACATGGATGCAAAAATTTCTCAACAAGATACTAGCAAACTGAATCCAGCAATACATCAAAAAAATTAGTCACACAATCAAGTGGGATTTATTCCTGGGCTGCAGAACTTGTTCAACACCTGCAAATAAATCAATGTGATACATCATATTAATAAAAGAAAGGATAAGAACCACACAACCCTCGCAATAAATGCAGAAATGGCATTTGACAAAATAGAGTGTCCTTTCTTGATAAAATTCCTCAAAAAGGTAGTGATAGATGGGACATACCTCAAGATCATAAAGGCCATATATGAAAGAAATACAGCCAATATCATCCTCCATGGGGAAAACCTGAGAGGTTTCTACCTAATGTCAATAACATGACAGGGATGTCCACTCTCACCACTGTTAAACATAATGTTGGAAGTCCTAGCCTCAGAAATCAGACAACAAAAGAAGTAAAAGACACCCAAATCAGCCAGGAAGAAATCAAACTTTCATTCTTCACAGATGACATTACACTCTATGTGGAAAACCCAAAAGACTCCACCAAAAAACTGCTAGAACTGATATATAAATTCAACAATGTCACAGGATATAAAATCAATGTACAAAAGTCAGTTGCATTTCTATACACCAATAATGAAGCAGCAAAATGAGAAATCAAGGAATGGATCCTATCTATCATTGCACCAAAACCCATAAAATACCAAGGAATACACCTAACCAAAGAGGTAAAAGAGCTGTATGCTGAAAATTATAGAAGCTTATAAAATAAATTGAAGACACAAAGAAATGGAAAAAAAAAAAAAACAGTCCATGCTCATGGATCAGAAGAACAAATATTGTTAAAATGTCCAGGCTACCCAAAGAAATCTACACATTCAATGTATTCCCTATCAAAATAAACACGCATTCTTCACAGAGCTAGAACAAACAATTCTAAAATCTGTATGGAACCAGAAAAGACCCCGAATATCCACATTAATCCTGAAAAAAGAAAACCAAAGCAGGAAGCATCACAATTTCAGATGTCAAGCTGTTTAATTAAGCTGTAATCATCAAGACACTATGATACTGGAATAAAACAGACACATAGATCCATGGAACAGAATAGAAAACCCAGAAATGGACCCACAAATGTATGGCCAACTAATCTTCCCCAGGGCAGTAAAGAATATCCAATGTAAAAAAGATAGTCTCTCCAGAAAATAGTGTTGGGAAAACTGGACAGTGGTATGCAGAAATATGAATGTGAACCACTTTCTTACATGATACACACACACAAAAAAAAAACTCAAAATGGATGAAAGACCTAAATGTGAGACAGGAAGCCATCGAAACTCTAGAAGAGAAAACAGGCAGCAACCTCTTTGAGTTCGGCTGCAACAACTTCTTACTAGATATATCTCCAGAGGAAAGGGAAATAAAAGCAAAAATGAATTAATGGGACTTCATCAAGATATAAAGCTTATGCACAGTGAAGGAAACAATCAATACAACTAAAAGGCAGTTGATAGATTGGGACAAGATATTTGAAAATGTCATATGAGATAAAGGGTTAGTATCCAAAATCTATAAAGAACTTATGAAACTCAACACTCAAAAAACAAACAAAAAACAACAAACAATACAGTGAATAAATGGGCAAAACACATGAATAGACACTTTTCCAAAGAAGACATCGACATGGTTAACAGACACATGAAAAGATGTTCACCATCACTCATCATCAGGGAAATACAAATCAAAACTACAATAAGATACTACCTCATTCCTGTCATAATGGCTAAAATTAACAACTCATGAAACAAAATATGTGGGCAAGGATGCAGACAAAAAGGATCACTTTTGCACTGCAGGTGGGAATGCAAACTGGTGCAGCCACTCTGGAAAACAGTATGGAGTTTCCTCGAAAAAAAAAGACAATATCCAAACACTTTGGGATGCAGCAAAGGCAGTCCTGAAAGGAAAGTACATTGAAATCCAGGCCAATCTCAAGGAACAAGAAAAATACCAAATACAAAATCTAACAGCACACCTAAAGGAAATAGAAGCAGAACAGCAAGGACACCCCAAACCCAGCAGAAGAAGAGAAAGAATAAAGATCAGAGAAGAAATAAACACTATAGAATCTAAAAAACCTGTAGAGCAGATCAATGAAACCAAGAGTTGGTTTTCTGAAAGCATAAACAAAATTGATAAACCTCTAGCCAGGCTTCTCAAAAAGAAAAGGGAGATGACCCAAATAGATAAAATCATTAATGAAAATGGAATTATGACAACCAATCTCTCAGAGATACAAGCAATTATCAGGCAATACTAGGAAAAATTATATGCCAACAAACTGGATGACATGGAAGAAATGGACAAATTCCTAAACACCCACACACTCCCGAAACTCAAGATGAAGAAATAGAAAGCTTGAACAGAGCCATAACCAGCGAAGAAATTGAATTGGTTATCAAAAATCTCCCAACAAATAAGAGTCCAGGATCAGATGGCTTCCCAGGGGAATTCTACCAGACATTTAAAGCACACATAACACCTATCATTCTCAAGCTATTCCAACAAATAGAAAGGGAAGGAAAACTTCCAGGCTCATTCTATGAAGCCAGCATTATGTCATTCCTAAACCACGCAGGGACCCAAAAAAAAATAGAACTAAAGGCCAATATCCCTGATGAATATGGATGCAAAAGTTCTCAGCAAGATACTAGCAAATCGAATTCAACAGCATATAAAAAGAATTATACACCATGATCAAGTAGGATTCATTCCTGGGTTGCAGGGCTGGTTCATCATTCGCAAATAAATCAATGTGATACATCACATTAATAAAAGAAAAGAGAAGAACCATATGATCCTGTCAATTATTGCAGAAAAAGCATTTGACAAAATTCAGCATCCTTTCTTAATAACAACCCTCGACAAAGCCGGGATAGAAGGAACATACTTAACATCATAAAAGTCATTTATGAAAAGCCCACAGCTAATATCATCCTCAATGGGGAAAAACTGAGAGCATTCTCCCTGAGATCAGGAACACGACAGGAATGTCCACTCTCACCACTGTTGTTTAACATAGTGTTGGAAGTGCTAGCATCAGCAATCAGAAAAGAAAAGGACATCAAAGGCATTAAAATTGGTAAAGATGAAGTCGAGCTTTCACTTTTTGCAGATGACATGATATTATACATGGAAAATACGTTAGACTCCACCAAAAGTCTGCTAGAACAGATACATGAATTCAGCCATGTCGCAGGATACAAAATCAATGTACAGAAATCAGTTGCATTCTTATACACTAACAATGAAGCTACAGAAAGACAAAGAAACTGATCCCATTCACAATTGCACCAAGAAGCATAAAATACCCAGGAATAAAACTAACCAAAGATGCCAAAGATCTGTATGCTGAAAACTATAGAAAGCTTATGAAGGAAATTGAAGAAGACATAAAGAAATGGAAAAATATTCTATGCTCATGGTTTGGAAGAATAAATATTGTTAAAATGTCAATACTACCCAGAGCTATCTACACATTCAATGCAATCCCAATCAAAATTGCACCAGCATTCTTCTCGAATGTAGAACAAGCAATCCCAAAATTTGTATGGAACCACAAAAGGGCCTGAATAGCCAAAGTAATTTTGAAGAAGAAGACCAAAGCAGGAGGCATCCCAATCCCACACTTTAGCATCTACTACAAAGCGGCAATAAGGAAGACAGCATGGTATTGGCACTAAAACAGACACATAGACCAATGGAATAGAATAGAAACCCCAGAACTGGACACACAAACGTATGGCCAACTAATGTTTGACAAAGCAGGAAAGAATATCAAATGGAAAAAAGACAGTCTCTTTAACAAATGGTGCTGGGAGAACTGGACAGCAACATGCAGAAGATTGAAACTAAACCACTTTCTTACAGTATTCACAAAAATAAACTCAAAATGGATAAAGGACCTGAATGTGAGACAGGAAACCATCAAAATCCTAGAGGAGAAAGCAGGAACAAACCTCTCTGATCTCAGCCGCAGCCATTTCTTACTTCGCACATCCCCAAGGGCAAGGGAATTAAAAGCAAAAGTGAACTATTGGGATCTTGTGAAGATAAAAAGCTTCTGCACAGCAAAGGAAACAACCAACAAAACTGAAAGGCAACCAACGGAATGGGAAAAGGTATTTGCAAATAACATATCGGACAAAGGGCTAGTATCCAAAATCTATAAAGAGCTCACCAAACTCCATACCCGAAAAACAAATAATCCAGTGAAGAAATGGGCAGAAAACATGAATAGACACTTCTCTAAAGAAGATACCCAGATGGCCAACAGGCACATGAAAAGATGCTCAACGTCACTCCTCATCAGGGAAGTACAAATCAAAACCACACTGAGATATCACCTCATGGCAGTCAGAGTGGCTAAAATGAATAAATCAAGAGACTATCAATGCTGGAGAGGATGTGGGAAAAGGGCAACCCTCTTGCACTGTTGGTGGGAATGCAAATTGATGCAGCCGATCTGGAAAACAGTGTAGAGTTTCCTCAAAAAATTAAAAATACATCTACCCTATGACCCAGCAATAGCACTGCTTGGAATTTACCCAGGGGATACAGGAGTGCTGATGCATAGGGCCACTTGTACCCCAATGTTTATAGCAGCACTCTCAACAATAGCCAAATTATGGAAAGAGCCTAAATGTCTATCAACTGACGAATGGTTACAGAAATTGTGGTTTATATACACAATGGAATACTACTTGGCAATGAGAAAGAATGAAATCTGGCCCTTTGTTGCAATGTGCATGGAACTGGAGAGTGTTATGTTAAGTGAAATAAGTCATACAGAGAAAGATACCTTCTGTTTTCACTCTTATGTGGATCCTGAGAAACTTAACAGAAGTCTATGGGGGAGGGGAAGAAAAAAAATATTAGAGAGTGAGAGATCCAAAGCATAAGAGACTCTTCAAAACTGAAAACAAACTGAGGGTTGATGGGGGGTGGGAGGAAGGGGAGGGTGGGTGATGGGTATTGAGGAGGGCACCTTCTGGGATGAGCACTGGGTGTTGTATGGAAACCAATTTGACAATAAATTTCATATTAAATAAATAAATAAACAAACAAACAAACATTATTTTTTATTATAAAAAAGGAATAAATAAGTAAAGGAAAAATTAACAAGAGAGAGTGAGAGAGAGTCAAAGCAGTAAACAGATTTGTAGGTACAGAGAATAACATCAGCAGTAACAGAGTTCAAGTGGGTGGAGTGATGGGTTAAGTAGATGATGAAAATGAAGAAATGCACTTGTGATGAACACCGGAAAATGTATGTAACTGTTGAGTTGTACACCTAGAACTAATATAACACAGTGTGTTAACTAAGTGGAATTAATTTAAAAATTTTAGGGGCACCAGGGTGACTCAGTTGGTTGAGCGTCCAACCCTTGGGTCATGATCTCAGGGTCTTGGGACCAAGCATGTGTCAGGCTCCACACTGAGTATGGAGCCTGCTTAAGATTCTCTCTCTCCCTCCCTCTTCCCCTCTCCCTTGCATAGGCACATGCACTCTCTCTCAAAAAATTAATTAATTAGAGACAGAGAAGATAGCGGTGTAGGAGGATGCTGGGCTCACCGCGCATCCTGCTGATCACTTAGATTCCACCTACACCTGCCTAAATAACCTAGAAAACCACCAGAAAACTAGCAGAACAGAGTCTCTGGAGCCAAGCGCAGATTAGAGGCCAACGGAAGAGGATAGGAAGGGCGGAGAGGCTGTGCGCACTGCACAGACTGGCAGGAGGGAGCCCGGGCAGAGGGGCGGCCCACCAGCCAAGCCGAGGCCCCGAGTCTGGCTTGCAAAAGCGGAGGGGCCAGACGGAGTGTGTTCCGACAGCTAGCGTGACTTAGCATCTGGGAGGTCATAAGTTAACAGCTCTGCTCGGAAAGCGGGAAGGCTGGAGGACAAAGGGAGAGAGAGTTGCTGAGCTCCTGGACCACAGAGCTCAGTTTGGCAGGGAACAAAGACGCTAGCCAGCACCATCTCCCTCGCCCATCTCCCAGCCAAAATCCCAAAGGGAACCAGTTTCTTCTAGGGAACTTGCTCACTCCGTGCCAACGCCCAACACTGTGCTTCTGCTGAGCCACCCCTCGGCAGCGGGTCTGACTCCCTCCTGCTGCCACAGGGCCCCTCCTGAAGTGGATCACCTAAGGAGAAACGAGCTAAGCCTGCCCCTCCTGCCCCTGTGCACCTTGCCTACCCACCCCAGCTAATACTCCAGATCCCCAGCACCACAAGCCTGGCAGTGTGCAAGTAGCCCAGATGGGCCACGCCACCCCACAGTGTATCCCACCCCTAGGAGAGGGGAAGAGAAGGCACATGCCAGTCTGACTGTGGCTCCAGCAATGGGCTGGGGGCAGACATCAGGTCTGACTGCAGCCCCGCCCACCAACTCCAGTTATACACCACAGCACAGGGGAAGTGCGCTGCAGGTCCGCACCACTCCAGGGACTATCCAAAATGACCAAACGGAAGAATTCCCCTCAAAAGAATCTCCAGGAAATAACAACAGCTAATGAAGTGATCAAAAAGGATTTAAATAATATAACAGAAAGTGAATTTAGAATATTAGTCATAAAATTAATCGATGGTTTGAAAACAGTATAGAGGACAGCAGAGAATCTATTGCTACAGAGGCCAAGGGACTAAGGAACAGTCAGGAGGAGCTGAAAAACGCTTTAAACGAGATGCAAAATAAAATGGAAATGACCACGTCTCGGATAGAACAGGCAAAGGAGAGAATAGGTGAACTAGAAGATAAAATTATGGAAAAAGAGGAGGCTGAGAAAAAGAGAGATAAAAAAATCCAGGAGTATGAGGGGAAAATTAGAGAACTAAGTGATACACTAAAAAGAAATAATATATGCATAATTGGTATCCCAGAGAAGGAAGAGAGAGGGAAAGGTGCTGAAGGTGTACTTGAAGAAATAATAGCTGAAAACGTCGCTGAACTGGGGAAGGAAAAAGGCACTGAAATCCAAGAGGCACAGAGAACTCCCTTCAGACGTAACTTGAATTGATCTTCTGCATGACATATCATAGTGAAACTGGCAAAATACAAGGATCAAGAGAAAATCCTGAAAGCAGCGAGGGATAAACGTGGCCTAACTTATAAAGAGAGACATATAAGACTCGTGACTGAACTCTCTTTTGAAACTTGACAGACCAGAAAGGATTGGCAGGAGATCTTCAATGTGATGAACAGAAAAAATATGCAGCCAAGAATCCTTTATCCAGCAAGTCTGTCATTTAGAATAGAAGGAGAGATAAAGGTCTTCCCAAACAAACAAAAACTGAAGGAATTCATCACCACTAAACCAGCCCTACAAGAGATCCTAAGGGGGATCCTGTGAGACAAAGTACCAGAGACATCGCTACAAGCATAAAACATACAGACATCACAATGACTCTAAACCCGTATCTTTCTATAATAACACTGAATGTAAATGGATTAAATGCGCCAACCAAAAGACATAGGGTATCAGAATGGATAAAAAAAACAAGACCATCTATTTGCTGTCTACAAGAGACTCAGTTTAGACCTGAGGACACCTTTAGATTGAGAGTGATGGGATGGAGAACTATTTATCATGCTACTGGAAGCCAAAAGAAAGCTGGAGTAGCCATACTTATATCAGACAAACTAGACTTAAATTAAAGGCTGGAACAAGAGTTGAAGAAGGGCATTATATAATAATCACAGGGTCGGGGTGCCTGGGTGGCGCAGTCGGTTAAGCCTCCGACTTCAGCCAGGTCATAATCTCTTGGTCCGTGAGTTCGAGCCCCGCGTCAGGCTCTGGGCTGATGGCTCAGAGTCTGGAGCCTGTTTCCGATTCTGTGTCTCCCTCTCTCTCTGCCCCTCCCCCGTTCATGCTCTGTCTCTCTCTGTCCCAAAAATAAATAAACGTGGAAAAAAAAATTAAAAAAAAATAATCACAGGGTCTATCCATCAGGAAGAGCTAACAATTATAAATGTCTACGCACCAAATACGGGAGCTCCCAAATATATAAAACAATTACTCATAAACATAAGCAACCTTATTGAGAAGAATGTGGTAATTGCAGGGGACTTTAACACCCCACTTACAGAAATGGATAGATCATCTAGACACACGGTCAATAAAGAAACAAGGGCCCTGAATGATACATTGGATCAGATGGACTTGACAGATATATTTAGAACTCTGCCTCCCAAAGCAACAGGATATACTTTCTTCTCGAGTGCACATGGAACATTCTCCAAGATAGATCATATACTGGGTCACAAAAAAGCCCTTCATAAGTTTACAAGAATTGAAATCATACCATGCATACTTTCAGACCACAATGCTATGAAGCTAGAAATCAACCACAAGAAAAAGTCTGGAAAACCTCCAAAAGCATGGAGGTTAAAGAACACCCTACTAAAGAATGAGTGGGTCAACCAGGCAATTAGAGAAGAAATTTAAAAATATATGGAAACAATCGAAAATGAAAATGCAACAATCCAAACACTTTGGGATGCAGCGAAGGCAGTCCTGAGATGAAAATACATTGCAACCCAAGCCTATCTCAAGACACAAGAAAAATCGCAAATACAAAATCTAACAGCACACCTAAAGGAAATAGAAGCAGAAGAGCAAAGGCAGCCTAAACCCAGCAGAAGAAGAAAAAGAATAAAGATCAGAGCAGAAATAAATAATATTCAATCTAAAAAAAACTGTAGAGCAGATCAACGAAACCAAGAGTTGGTTTTTTGAAAAAATAAACAAAATTGATAAACTTCTAGCCAGGCTTCTCAAAAAGAAAAGGGAGATGACCCAAATAGAGAAAATCATGAATGAAAATGGAATTATTACAACCAATCCCTCAGAGATACAAACAATTATCAGGGAATACTATGAAAAATTATATGTCACCAAATTGGACAACCTGGAAGAAATGGACAAATTCCTAAACACCCACACGCTTCCAAATCTCAATCAGGAGGAAATAGAAAGCTTGAACAGACCCATAACCAGTGAAGACATTGAATCGGTTATCAAAAATCTCCCAACAAATAAGAGTCCAAGACCAGATGGCTTCCCAGGGGAGTTCTACCAGACGTTTAAAGCAGAGATAATACCTATCCTTCTCAAGCCATTCCAAGAAATAGAAAGGGAAGGAAAACGTCCAGACTCATTCTATGAAGCCAGTATTACTTAGATTGCTAAACCAGACAGAGACCCAGTAAAAAAAGAGAACAACAGGCCAATATCCCTGATGAATATGGATGCAAAAATTCTCAATAAGATACTAGCAAATCGAATTCAACAGCATACAAAAAGAATGATTCACCATGATCAATTGAGATTCATTCCTGGGATGCAGGGCTGGTTCAACATTCGCAAATCATCAACGTGATACATCACATTAATAAAAGAAAAGAGAAGAACCATGTGATCCTGTAAATCGATGCAGAAAAGGCCTTTGACAAAATTCAGCACCCTTTCTTAATAAAAACCCTCGAGAAAGTCGGGATAGAAGGAACATACCTAAACATCATAAAGCCATTTATGAAAAGCCCACAGATAACATCATCCTCAATGGGGAAAAACTGAGAGCTTTTTCCCTGAGATCAGGAACACGACAGGGATGTCCACTCTCACCGCTGTTGTTTACCATAGAGTTGGAAGTCCTAGCATCAGCAATCAGACAACAAAAGGAAATCAAAGGCATAAAAATTGGCAAAGATGAAGTCAAGCTTTCACTTTTTGCAGATGACATGATACTATACATGGAAAATCCGATAGATTCCACCAAAAGTCTGCTAGAACTGATACATGAATTCAGCCATGTCGCAGGATACAAAATCAATGTACACAAATCAGTTGCTTTCTTATACACTAACAATGAAGCTACAGAAAGACAAATAAAGAAACTGATCCCATTCACAATTGCACCAAGAAGCATAAAATACCCAGGAATAAATCTAACCCAAGGTGTAAAAGATCTGTATGCTGAAAACTATAGAAAGCTTATGAAGGAAATTGAAGGAGATAAAAAGAAATGGAAAGACATTCCCCGCTCATGGATTGGAAGAATAAATATTGCCAAAATGTCAATACTACCCAAAGCTATCTACACATTCAATGCAATCCCAATCAAAACTGCACCAGCATTCTTCTCGAAACTAGAACAAGCAATCCTAAAATTCATATGGAACCACAAAAGGACCCGAATAGCCCAAGTAATTTTGAAGAAGAAGACCAAAGCAGGAGGCATCCCAATCCCAGACTTTAGTCTCTACTACAAAGCTGTAGTCATCAAGACAGCATGGTATTGGCACAAAAACAGACACACAGACCAATGGAATAGAATAGAAACCCCAGAACTAGACCCACAAACGTATGGCCAACTCATCTTTGACAAAGCAGGAAAGAACATCCAATGGAAAAAAGACAGTCTCTTTAACAAATGGTGCTGGGAGAACTGGACAGCAACATGCAGAAGGATGAAACTAGACCACTTTCTCACACCATTCACAAAAATAAACTCAAAATGGATAAAGGACCTGAATGTGAGACAGGAAACCATCCAAACCCTAGAGGAGAAAGCAGGAAAAGACCTCTCTGACCTCAGCCGGAGCAATCTCTTACTCGACCCATCCCCAAAGGCAAGGGAATTAAAAGCAAAAATGAATTACTGGGACCTTATGAAGATAAAAATCTTCTGCACAGCAAAGGAAACAACCAACAAAACTACACTTGATCTTAGCCAAAAGGCCGAGAAGCGATCACAACCAACAAAACTAAAAGGCAACCAACGGAATGGGAAAAGATATTTGCAAATGACATATCGGACAAAGGGATAGTATCCAAAATCTATAAAGAGCTCACCAAACTCCACACCCAAAAAACATATAACCCAGTGAAGAAATGGGCAGAAAACATGAATAGACACTTCTCTAAAGAAGACATCCGGATGGCCAACAGGCACATGAAAAGATGCTCAACGTCGCTCCTTATCAGGGAAATACAAATCGAAACCATACTCAGATATCATCTCATGACAGTCATAGTGGCTAAAATGAACAAATCAGGAGACTATAGATGCTTGCGAGGATGTGAAGAAACGGGAACCCTCTTGCACTGTTGGTGGGAATGCAAATTGGTGCAGCCACTCTGGATAACAGTGTGGAGGTTCCCCAGAAAATTAAAAATAGACCTACCCTATGACTCAGCAATAGCACTGCTAGGAATTTACCCAAGGGATACAGGAGTACTGATGCATAGGGGCAATTGTACCCCAATGTTTTTAGCAGCACTCTCAACAATAGCCAAATTATGGAAAGAGCCTAAATGTCCATCAACTGATGAATGGATAAAGAAATTGTGGTTTATATACACAATGGAGTACTACATGGCAATGAGAAAGAATGAAATCTGGCCCTTTGTAGCAACTTGGATGGAACTGGAGAGTGTGATGCTAAGTGAAATAAGCCATACAAAGACAGATATCATATGTTTTCAATCTTATGTGGATCCTGAGAAACTTAACAGAAACCCATGGGGGAGGGGAAGGAAAAAAAAAAGAGGTTAGAGTGGGAGAGAGCCAAAGCATGAGAGTCTTAAAAACTGAGAACAAACTGAGGTTTGACGGGGGGTGGGAGGGAAGGGAGGGTGGTTGATGGGTATTGAGGAGGGCACCTTTTGGGATGAGCATTGGGTGTTGTATGGAAACCAATTTGACAATAAATTTCATATATTGAGAAAAAAATTTAAAAAAATAAAAGTGTAATTGGTTTCAAAAAAATTAATTAATTAATTATAAATTATGAAATAGGGGTACTTGGGTGGCTCAGTTGGTTGCACATCCGACTTCGGCTCAGGTCATGATCATGTGGTTGATGTGTTTGAACCCCACATTGGGCTCTATGCTGACAGCTCAGCTCAGAACCTGAAGCTTGTTTTGGATTCAGTGTCTCCCTCTCTCTCTGCCCCTTACCCGCTCATGCTCTCTCTCTCTGTCTCAAAAATAAATAAAGAATAAAAAATTTTATAAGTATAAAATAAAACTTCAAAAATAAGAAAACAAAGTCAGTTGATCAGTCATTTTAATTACATCTGCAGTATCGCTTCTCTTTTTCTATATAATGTAAAGTAAAAACTACCTGTAAGTCAATGTGTTAGTTTTCTATGGTGCATAACAAATTATCATAGATTTAAGTGTTTAAAAAAAAACACACTTATTATCTCACAGTTTCCACTAGTCAACAGTCTGACCACAGCTTAGCTGGACATTCTAGTCAAGGTCTCACAAAATTACAGTTAAGGTATCGGATCATCTGTGTTCCTTTATGGAGTTCAAGGAAAGGATGTTATGCAAGTCATGTGTACCAAGTGACAGAAATCTTTGGGGCTAACTGTATATGCCTACTACACATTAGGTGCCAGTTTGTCACCCATTTTCCATGTGTTTGAAAGGGTTAGTAAACTCCTTTTGCAACAAGGACTCCCTTTTCTTCACACTTACTCTTTTCCAGAAATAGATTCTCATCATTACATAGTCTTTCCCTTTGGCAATCTGAATAAATTGAATAAATCAAATTACCTCTCAAAAAAATATTGTGAATGTGAGAATTCTGCTCTTTTGAAATGAATATGCAATCACTACTCCATTTTTTGTTAAATAGTAATCTCACTGATAAATTGGATTTCATTTGATTCTTTCCCACCCCATTCAGGTTCTGTCAAGGATTATCTATTGTCAGTGTTTTCCAAACAATAAATAATGAAAAGTAGGAAATTTCTCCTCAAATTTGGTTTGAAATTTCCTATGCCCAGTGGCTAGTACTTTATTTAGGTGTATTGAGGTAGGTATTTTATGTTAATGAAATATAAGTTGATTGTAAGAAGAAAGCTTAATGAAGATTATTTGCTATTCAATTAATTTAATTTTAAATTATATTAACAGTAAAGGCTTAATTACATGTGGTTTTAATTATAGTTAACATATGGAGCAATATTGGTTTCAGGAGTAGGATTCAGTGATTCATCATTTATATACAGCATCCAGTGCTCATCGTAAGTGCCCATCATAGTACCCATTATCCATCTAGCCCATTCTCCACTCACCTTACTCCATCCACCCTCACTTTGTTCTCTATCTTTAGGAGTATCTAATGGTTTGTTTCCCTCTCTCTTCTTTCTCACCCATCCCATATGTTCATCTGTTTTATTTCTTAATTCCAAATATGTGTGAAATCATATGATACTTATCTTTCTCTGACTGACTTATTTCGCTTAACATAATGCACTCTAGCTTGATCCACATTATTGCAAATGGCAACGTTTCATTCTTTTTGAAAGAATTACATACACATATATACGTGTGTGTGTGCGTGTGTGTGTGTGTGTGTGTGTGTGTGTGTGTACCACGTCTTCATCCATTCATCAGTCAATGGACATTTGGGCTCTTTCCATAATTTGGCTATCTTCATAATGCTGCTATAAATATTGGAGGGCAAATGTCCCTTCAAATCTGCATTTTTGTATTCTTTGAGTAAATACCTAGTAGTGCAATTGCTAGATTGTAGGGTAGTTCTACTTTTAACCTTTTGAGTTAACTTCCATATTGTTTTCCACAGTGGCTGTACCCTTTGCATTCCACCAGTTGTGCAAGAGGATTCCACTTTCTCTGTCTCCTCCCCAACACCTGTCGTTTCTTATGTTGTTAACTTTAGCTATTCTGACAAGTGTGAGGTGGTATCTCATTGTGGTTTTGATTTGTAATTCACTGATGATGAGTGATGTTCAGCATCCTTTCATGTATCTGCTAGCCATCTGGATGTCTTCTTTGGAAAAGTGTTCATTCATGTGTTCTTCCCATTTCTTACCTGGGTTGTTTGTTTTTTGGATGTTGAGTTCGATGAGTTCCTTA
This sequence comes from Lynx rufus, assembly GCF_022079265.1. Classification (NCBI taxonomy): domain Eukaryota; kingdom Metazoa; phylum Chordata; class Mammalia; order Carnivora; family Felidae; genus Lynx; species Lynx rufus. The sequence continues at coordinate 49,665,160 of NW_025814828.1, read as the reverse complement.
CAGATTTTGGATACTAACCCTTTATCAGATATTTCATTTGAAAATATTTTCTCCCATTCCCAAGGTTGCCTTTTATTTTTGTTGATTGTTTCCTTAGCTGTGCAGAAGTTTTTTTGTTGATAAAGTCCCAGTAGTTAAATTTTGCTTTTGTTTCTTTTGCCTCTGGTGATGTGTCCGGTAAGAATTTGCTACAGCTGAGGACAAAGTGTGTTGCCTGGGTTCTCCTCTAGGCTTTTGATGGTCTCTTGTTCACATTCAGGTCTTTCATACATTTTAAATGTATTTTTGCATATGGTGTAAAAAAGTGGTCCAATTTCATTCTTCTACATGTTGTGTCCAGTTTTCCCAACACCATTTGCTGAAGAGACCGTCTTTTTTTTTTCATTGGATATTCTTTCCTGCTTTGTCAAAGAATAGTTGACCATTGAGAGTTTTTTGATTACTGATTTAATCTCCTTGCTAGTAATCTCTGTGTTCAAATTTTGTATTTCTTCCTGGTTCAGTTTTGGTACTTTATATGTTCCTAGGAATTTATTAATTTATTCTAGGCTGTCTAGTTTGTTGACATATAGTTTTTCATAACATTCTCTTACAGTTGTTTTTTTTTTATTTCTTTGGTATTGGTTTTTTTTTCTCTTCTTTCATTTCTGAATTTGTTTATTTGATTTCACTATTTTTTTTCTGATGAGTCTGCCAAGAGGTTTATCGGTTTTGTTTAAGTTTTCAAAGAATTAGCTCCTGGTTTCATTGATTTATTTTTAGTTTAGTTTCTACATCATTTAATTCTACTCTAATCTTTATTACTTCCTTCCTTCTGCAGATGTTGGGTGTTGTTTGATGTTCTTTTTCTATCTCCTTTAGATGTAATGTTAGCTTGTGTATTTGATATTTTTCTTGCTTCTTGAAGTCAGCCGGCATTGCTATGAACTTACCTCTAATAACCGCTTTTGCTGCATCCCAAAATGTCTGGACTGTTTTGTTTTCATTTTCATATATTTATTTAGTTTTTTATTTCATCCTTGATTTCTTGGTTGACCTATTAGTTGTTTAGTAGCATGTTGTTTTAACTTATGTATTTGTGGTCTTTCCAAATTTTTTCTTGGGTTTGATTTCTAGTTTCATAGTGTTGTGGTCAGAAAAGTTGCATGGTATGACTTTGATTTTTTTGAACTTTTTGACTTGTTTTGAAGCCTAATGTGTGATATATTCTCAATAGTGTTCCATGTGCAACTGTAAAGAATGTGAATTCTGCTGTTTTAAGATGGAATGTTCTGACTACATCCATCAATCCCATCTGGTCCAGTGTGTTATTTAAAGCCACTGATTTCTTGTTTATTTTTTTCTGTTTGGATGATCTGTCCATCAGAGTAAGTGAGTTGCTAAATTTTCATGCTGTTATTATACTGTTATTGCTTAGTTCTTTGTGTTTGTTAATAACTTGTTGTGTGTTTAGGTACTTCCTTGTTGGGTGCATAAATATTTACAATTGTTTTATCTTCTTGTTGGATTTTACCCTTTATTATTATGTAGTGTCCTTCTTTGTCTCTTGTCCTTGCATTAAAATCTATTTTTTTCCTGATATAATTATTGTTGCTAAGAGTTTCTATATCCCCTCACAATTCGTAGATATCTTTAGGTCTGATATGAGACTCTTGTAGGCATCATATGAATGCGTCTCATTTGTTTTTATCCACTCTGTAACCCTATGTATTTTGATTGGAGCATTTAGTCCATTTTCACTCAAAGGAATTTTTGCTAGATACGCATATATTGCCATTTTGTTACTTGTTTTGTGATTGTTTTTGTAGCTTTTTTCTGATCCTTTATTCTTCCGTTCATCATTTGTGATATACTTTTGTTCCTTTATTTGTTTTTTGCATAACCATTACTGTTTTTTTTATTTGTGGTTACCATTCAGTTTATATATAACATTTTCTGCATATAGCAGTCTATATTAAGCTGATGGCCACTTAACGTTGAACTTATTCTTTACTCATCTCTCCTCCAGGTTTCAGATATTGGGTATCATATTTTAAATCCTTTTATTTTATGAGTTTCATGGCTTATTTGTACAGAAATACTTATTTTTAATGTTTTTTTTTTTTACCTTTTATACTCTCTATTTGTTCTTCCTTTCCACTCACACTGTCCCTTTTAATATTTCTTGTAGGGTTGGTTTATAGGTCATATGTTCCTCTGTTTTTTGCTTGTCTGAGAAACTTTTCATCTCTGCTTCTATTCTAAAAAATAGCCTTCCTGGGTAGAGTATTCTTGGCTGCATATTTTTCAGTTTCAGCACTTTGAATATCTTGTGCCACACCCTTTTATTCTGCAATTTTTCTGCTGAAAAATATACTGAAAGCCTTTAAGGCTTTCTTTTGTATGTAACTGTCTTCTTTTGCAACCTCTAAAATTCTTTATTTTTTTAAAGTTCATTTATTTATTTTGAGAGACAGAGAGAGCAGCAGCAGAAGAAGAAGGGGTGGGATTGAGAGAAGGGGGGGAGAGAATCCCAACCAGGCTCCATGCCAACAGCACAGAGCTTGACATGGGCCTTGAACCCACTATCCTTGAGATTGTGACCTGGGCTGAAACTGAGAGTCAGATGCTTAACTGACTGATCCACCAAGATGCCCCTAAAATTCTATCTTTATCTTTTTTTGCCACTTTAATTACTATGTGTCTTGGTGTGGACCTTCTTGGGTAGAATTTGTTGGGTGACCCCTCTGTCTCCTGAAATTGGACATTTGTTTCCCTCCTCAGATTTCTCTCTCCTATCCTTTCTTTCAATACATTTTCTACCTGTATTTTCTTCTCCTGGGATCCCTATCATGTGAATGCTATTATCCTTGATGGAGTCACAGAGTCATCTAAGTCTATTCTCATTATGCGGTATTTGTTTGTTTGTCATCTCTTCAGCCTGTTTGCTTTCCATTACTCTATCCTCCAGGTAACAGATATGTCCCTCTGCTTCTTATGGCCTACTATTTATTCCATCTATTGCATTTTTAATTGCTTTTTTTGCATTCTTCATCTCTTATATGTCACTTTCTATTCCTTTTGTCAGAGTCACACAAATACCCTCCACTCTTTTCTCAAGTGCAGTGAGTATCTTTACGATTATTACTTTAAATTTTTTATCTGACATACTACTTATTTCTGTTTTTCTTAGATATTCTGTTGTGATTTTGTGGTGTTCTTTCATTTGGGACAAATTCCTCTGTCTCTTCATCTTGTCTACCTCTGTGTGTCTGGTTTTGTGTGTGTGCGTGTGTGTGTGTGTGCATGTGTATTTTAGAAAAGTCAGCTATGTCCTCTGATTTTGAAAGCAGTAACTTTATAAAGCAGTGGTTCTATAGTCCCCTGCTGTGTAGTTTTCCCTCTTCACCAGAACCTGGCACTTCAAGGGAGTCTCCTGTGCATGTCGATTGTATCCTGCTATTGGGTCTGAGTTGCTTTTTCTTTTATTCCAGATGTTTGCACCAACTCTTTGTCTGTTGTGGGCTGTATTTACTCTCTATGTGTTAGTTAGACCCGGGAAGACTGGCTCTGAGGGGGTGTGACTTTAGGAGGGCATGGGGGTAGGGCTGAAATGTTAGCAAAGTTAGCACTGTGTCACTAGCTCTAAGCTGGATTCCTGGAGATATGGTGGTGGCCGGGGTTGCAGTGTGCATGATTGGCAGCAGCAAGGGCTAGTCACATGGCTGAAGTGCCAACAAGGGGTACACAGTTCTTGGGAATGGTGCATGGCATGTGTGCATGCAGATGCTGGACATAAAACATGGCAGCTGAGGGTGTGTAATTGCTGGGCAAGTCGTGTGGTGTCTGTATGTTGTGTCTATGCACAGAGTGCAGATGGGTGGGTCCAGTCCAATTTTTAAAAAATTTGCATTACACTCAGGGCCTAGCCCAGCAAGGTTGGAGTCAGTGAGTCCTCAGGAGAACTCCTGGAAGAGGTGCACTCCTAGCTGGTTAGGTATCAAGTATCTTTGCAGCACAGCCTGAGACAGGTTGCTCAGTGTTCATTCTGGGGTTTGGGGGAGGAAATGGCACCTGCCAGCTCCTTTCGTCCTGGAGAATTTTCCTAACATGCTCTGAAATTCAGTATAAGTAGATTTCTCTCCTGTTTTGTAGGCTGTAGATTCTATGTTGCCTCTCCTCAGGCTGTTACCTCTTTAAGGGAAGGAACCCAGCTATTACTCACCTTCCAGGCTGGCCCAGTGCTGAGTCAGCTGACTTACAACTCAGAGTCTAAGCCTCAGTGCTTATACAAACTCACAGAATTCAGCTCCTCTGTTTTTCAGGGACTCATGTTATAGGGATTCATTGTCCCCATGTAGGATCCCTGATGCTTTTCTCTCTCCACAACCACAGCTCTCTCCTTACAGTGGGCAGCTTCCATCCACCATGTTTGACCTTCCTATACTCTCCAATGTGGCTTCTTTTCTACATTTAGTTTTTGGTTTTTTTTATTTTGTTTTTCCTGTCTTCAGTTCATTCTCTGGTTTATGATTCAGATGTGAGTTGTATCTAACTGTAAACGTGTGATGGGGTGAGCTTAGGGTGCTCCTACTTTGCCATCTTGCACTCCCTCCTGCCCTTCTCTTGATGCTTCAAAATTTTTCTTTTTAACACTCCTTTTTGCCATTTTAATTACTGTGTGTCATGGTTTGGACATCCTTGGGTTGATTTTGTTGGGGGCTCTCTGTGCTTTGGGGCAAATCTAGATATCTGTTTCCTTCCCCAGATTAGGGAATTTTTCAGATATTATTTATTCAAATATTTTTCTGTCTTCTTTCTCTCTCTTCTCCTCTGGCATCCTTACAATGTGTTAATGTTACTACACTTGATGTTGTTGATTTCCCTTAACCTATTCTCATTTATTTTTTTTTCCTTTTTGCTGTTCAGTTTGGTTGCTTTCCAATACTCTGTCTTCCAGCTTGCTTTTCTGTTCTTTTGCTTCTTCTAATTTTCTATTAACTCCTTTTGTATATTTTTAAATTTCAGTTATTGAGTTCTTCAACTCTAGGTATTTTTTTTTATATTTTCTATCTTTTGGCTGAAGGTCTCCCTGAGATCCTTCACTTTTTTGTTGTGTTCAGTGAGTATATTTATGTCCATTATTTTGAATTTTTTTCAGGCTTAATAATTATCTCCATTTCATTTAGCTTTTTTTTCTCTGATTTTGTCCTGTTATTTCCTTTGTAACATATTCCTGTATCCTCATTTTGTCTAACTGTATTTGTTTCTATTTATTAGAAAAGTCAGCTATGTCTCCTGATCTTGAAATTAGCGGCCCTATGAAGAGGCTGTGTGATGTCCTATAGTGCAATGTCTCCCGTTCACCAGAATCAGATGATTCAGGAGTGTCTCCTCTGCGAGTTACATAAACCTTACTGTTTTGGTGGAGCTGCATTTGCCTTCAGGCCAGTTGGCTGCTGAGGCCCCCTTTGCCTCTTGTGAGCACTTGGAAGGGTTTGGTACCTGTGTTGTTAAAGGGCCAGTCTAGAGTTACTGTAGGCTTGTAGTTTGCTGATGTCAGCAATCAGACAAGATGACTGCTCTTAGTTAATCTTCCAAGGATGCAGTAACACTGATCTTTAGGGTGCTGTCCTTGTCATATCTCCTGAGTTTTTGTTGATGGGTTGAGCTGGACGTCAGAGGAGATGCCTAATCCTTCTCTGTCTGTTGGTGCTATAGTCATCCAAAACTGCAGGTCTTTCTCCCAGTGCTGGTCCCTGAGTGTTTTTTATTGATTGGTGGGGTCAGCAGTCAGACCAGATGCTTACCCCTCATCAGTCTGTGGATGCTGCAGTAGCAATGACCTTGATGGTGCTCTCTCTGCCTTATCCCTTAAGGGAATTTCATTGGTGGATGCGACCCATAGTCAGACCTGTTATCTGCCCATATCCACCTTCTGAGGCTGCAGGCACACTAGACTGAAGGGTTCTCTTCCTTTGGTAGCCCACCTGAGACGTTTCTATTGGTGAATCGTGCTGGTAATTAAATCCAATGCCTGCCTATAGTACGTCTGCTGGGGCTGCAGTTTCAGAATAGCAGGGCAATTTCTGTGCACTGCCAACTGTAAGGTTCAGCTGCTGGGACTACAGGCAGACTGATGAGTGTTGTTATCTTCCCCTCTCCTCAGTACAGAAGTCACTTTGGAGTGACACCAGTCCCTGCTGAGACTGATTCCATGATATGTCAGGGCAGGAGCCACTTTGGAAGGATACCTGCTGAGTGGGGAAGGCTGGGTGGAGCAGATAAGCCAGAAAATGTGAGGACAAGATGCATGGTGTTAAGCAAGAGAGGTGAAGAATGTTAGTACTGGCTCCCACAAGTGTTCTGCTATCTATCCTGTGTGTCTTGGGGAACAGAAATGCCACTTAACATTTCTTTGGCTCTTGGAGAAGTCTCCTAAAGATCCTTGTCTCTCCAGTGCCGTTCTGAGATTGGTTAAATAAATCTCCTTCACATATACCCCAGGCACTTTTCAAACTGCTATTTCTATGTTGTATCTTGGCTAGGTTACTTTTTAAGTTGTCATTTTAAAGGTGAGATCTCATTTTCCTATTGCCCTTTGGCTCTCCCAGAGCTAAGCCCACTGATTTTTAAAGTATCTAGAGTAAAGCCCCACTAATTGTGGAACCTTTCAATGTTAAACACCACTGGCTTTCAAAGCTAAGTGTTATTGGGATTTGTCTTCCCAGTTCAGGTACCCCAACCTGATCTGTCTAGTATAGTGTTTGATCCTTTAATTTTTCCGTGTTTGTGGTGTCTCTCCTGTTTGTACATGATCTCACCGATTTTTATTCCAAACCATGTATCTACACCTCCTACCCTTTCCAGGGTTGCCTCTTCTCTATGATTAACTGTTAAACGTCTGTTCTACAAGTCTTTGGGTCATTTTCCAATTTAGTTATGCTGATATGGTTGTTATCGCAAAGTGTCCATGAGAGAAGGAGAGCTTATATCCATCATCATCCCAGAAGTCTCAATGTTTTATGTGTTTAAATTGTATACTTAGATCTATGATAAATTTTGAGTTATTTTTAATATTTTATGCAAAGTTTGGATCAAAGTTCATTATTTGGCATCAGGATAGCCAATTATTCCTGCATGGAGTTTTGAAGACTCTTCTGTATCAAGTTGCCTTTGCACCTTTGTCAAAAACCAAATCATTATATATGCATGAGTCTATTTCTGATCACTCTGTGCTGTTCCAGTCATCTATTTTCTATTTTGATGCCAATACCACACTGTTTTGGTTACTATAACTTTATAATGTCTTGAAAATAGGTAATGAAAGAGTCCCAACTTGGATATTTTTCAAAATGTTTTAGACATTTTAGATCTTTTTCAATTCCACGTAATGTTTAAAATCAGCTTGTCAATTTACACACACACACACACACACACACACACACACACACACACACAAATACACAGAGGAGCTTGCAGGGATTCACTTTGACATTGGATTGGATCGAAAGGTTAATTTGGTCATAATTCACAACTTAATATTACTTAGTCTTTTGATCAATGAAAAGTTATATCTTCTCTTTTGCTCAGAGCTTCTTTAATTTCTCTCAGAAATGTTTTGTAGTGTTCAAGGTATAGGTTTTGCACATCTTTTGTCAAATTTATCCTTGAGTACTTCATGATTTTTATGTTATTTTTTAAGTTTATTTATTTCAAGGGAAAGATAAAGCATAAGTCAGGGAGGGTCAGAGAGAGGGAGAGAGAGAATCCAAAGCAGATTCCACACTATCAGCACAGAGCTTATCATGGGATTCGAATCCATGCAACTGTGAGATCCTGACTTGAACTGAAGTTGGATGCTTAACCCAGTGAGTGACCAAGGCACCTCTGATTTTAATGTTATTAAAAGGGTATAATTTTTTAAAAATTTAATTTTCAATTATTTATTTCCCTATAGTGATTTTTCAAATTGCTCTACTATTCTAAATCATGCTGAATTCACTAATCATTGTACATTGTTTTGTTACATCAGTGTTTCTACATACACAATCATGCTGTGTGTAAGTGAAGGCATGTTAAAATTTTCTTTGAAAAACTTGATGCTTTTTGTTTCATTTTCTTGCCTAATTGTCTGGGGTAAAACTTCTAGCACATGTTTGAATAGAAGTGGCGAGAGCAGACATCCTTTTCTTATTCCTGATCATAGGGGCAAAGCATCCAATCTTATCATTAATTATTATATGAGCTTTAGGTTTTTGGTACATGCCCTTTATCAGGTGGAGGAATTTCCCTTATTTTTCTATCTTTCTAAAAGTTTTATTTTTTTTATCCCAAATGGATTTTTTTTTGTTTTAAATCTTGCAATATTGCAATACCGGTCTCAAAAGTAGATTTCAGTGATTCATCATTTACATACAACACCCAGTGCTCATCACAAGTTCCTCTTTAATAACCATCACCTATCTAGCCAATCTCCCACCCACGTCTTCCCATCAACTTTCGGTTTGTTCTCTATCATTAAGAACATCTTGTGATTTGTTTCCCTTTCTTCTCTCCCCCTTCCCATATGTTCATCTGTTTTGTTTATTAAATTCTACATATGAGTGAAATCATGGTATTTGTCTTTTTCCGATTAAGTTATTTCACTTAGCATAATACATTCTAGCTCCATCCACCATTGTAAATACCAAGATTTCTTTTTTTTAATAGCTGAGTAATATTTTATTGTGTGTGTGTGTGTGTGTGTGTGTGTGTGTGTGTGTGTGAATGTGCATGTGTGTGTGTGTGTGTGCATCCCATGTCTTCTTTGTCCATTTATTGGCCTATCAATATTTGGGCTCTCTCCATACTTTGGGTATTGTTGATAAGATGCTATAAATACTGGGATGCCTGGAACCCCTCAAATCTGTAGTTTTGTATCATTTGGGCAAACACCTAGTAGTGAAATTGCTGGATCATATGGTAGTTCTATTAATAGTCTTTTGGGGAACTTCCATATTGTTATGAAAATTCGCTGTACTAGCTTGCATTCCCACCAAAAGTGCAAGGGGGTTCCCGTTTCTCCACCTCCTCACCAACACCTGTTGTTTCTTGTGTCGTAAATTTTAGCAATTCTGACAGGTGTGAGGTGATATCTCATTGTGGTCTTGATTTGTATTTACCTAATGATGAGTGATGTTCAGCATCTTTTCATGTGTCTGTTGCCATCTGCATATCTTTTTTTTGAAAAATGTCTGTTTATATCTTCTGCCTATTTTTAACTGTATTATTTGTTTTTTGGGAAGTGAGGTTTGTAATTTCTTTATATATTATGGTTACGAACTCATTCAAACATGTCATTTGCAACTATCTTCTCCCATTCCGAAGGCTGCCTTTTTGTTTTGTTCCTTGTTTCCTTTGCTATGCAGAAGCTTTTTATTTTGTTGAAGTTCCAATAGTTTATTTTTGCTTTTGTTTCACTTGCCTGAGGACACATATCTAGCAATAAATTTCAACAGCCAGTGTCAAAGAGATTACTGACTGTGTTGTCCTCTAGGATTTCAATGATTTTCTGTATCACATCTGATCTTTAATCATTTTATATTTATTTTTGTGTTTTGGTGTAAGAAAGTGGTCCAGTTTTATTCTTCTACATGTTGCTGTCCACTTTTTCCAGCACGATTTGTTCAAAAGACTTTTTTCCATTGGATATTCTTTTCTGCTTTGTTGAAGATTGATTGACCATATAGTTGTGCATTAATTTCTGGGCTTTTCTATTCTGTTTCTTCATCTACATGTCTGTTTTTGTGCCAGGATCATACTATGTTGATATCTAGAGCTTCGGAATATAACTTGAAGTCCAGGAGTGTGATGTCTCCAGCTTTGTTTTTTGTTTTTGTTTTTTTCTTTTTTTTCTTTTTTCAGGATTGCTTTGACTCTTTGGGTTTTTTTCTGGCTCCATACAAATATTAAGATTCTTTTCTTTCAACTGTGAAAACTGCTGTTGGTATTTTTATGCTGATTGCATTAAATAAGTAGATTGCATTGGATGATATACACATTTTTATGTTTATTTATTTTTGAGAGAGAGAGAGAGTGCTAGCGCGGTAGGGGCAGAAACTGAGAGGGAGACACAAAATCTGAAGTAGGCTCCAGGCTCTGAGATGTCAGCACAGAGCCCGACACGGAGCTTGAAGCCATGAACCCTGAGATCATGACCTGAACTGGTAAAAAGCCAACTGAGCCAACCAGGCGCCCCTGGGTAATATAGACATTTTAACAATATTTTTTTTCTTTCAATCTATGAATATGGAATATTTTTCCAGTCCTTTATGTCACCTTCAATTTATTTAGTTTTTTTCTAGTTTTCAGTGTACAGACCATTTACATCTTTTGATAGGTTTATTCCTGGTATCCTATGGGTTTTGGTGCAATTATAAATCATATTGATTCCTTGATTTCTCTTTCATTTGTGTCTTTATTGTTATATAGAAATGCAACACATTTCTGTATAGTGATTTTGGATCCAGAGACTTTTTACTGAATTCCTGTATCTCTTCTAGGAATTTTTTGGTGGGCTATTTTGGGGATTATATATAGAGAATCATGTCATCTGCAAATAGTGAAAGTTTGACTTCTTTCTTGCCAATTTGCATGTCTTTTATTTCTCTTTGCTGTCTGATTGCTGAGGTTAGGACTTTCAGTACTTTGCTAAATGACTCTGGTGACAGTGGACATCCTTGTCTTGTTCTTGACTATAGAGGAAATGCTCTGTGTTTTTCCCAATTGTGGATGATAGTAGCTGTGATTTTACCATATGGCCTTTATTATGTTGAGGTATAGTCTGTCTAGCCCTACTTTGTTGAGGGTTATTTAATCATGAATGGATGTTGGACTTTGTTTTTTTTTTTTATGATGAATGGATGTTGGACTTTGTCAAATGCTTTTACTACATCTATTGGGTGTATCATATGGTTCTCATCCTTTCTTTCATTAATGTGGTGTATCACATTGATTGACTTGTGAATATTGAACAATACTTGAAGCCCAGGAATACATTTAACGTGATTTTGGTGAATTATCCTTTTAATGTACTGTTGGATTCAATTTGCAGTAGTTAATTGAGAATTTGCATACATGTTCATCAGAGATATTGGCTTCCAGCTCTTTTGTTTGTTTGTTTTAGTGAAGTTTTTGTCCGTTTTTGTTATCAGGGTAATCTCTGCCTCGTAGAATGTATTTGTAGAATTTGTAGAATGAATTTGTCCTTCCATTTGTAGTTTTTAGAATAGTTTGAGAATAGATATTAGCTCTTTAAATGTTTGGTAGAATTCCCTGTGAAGCCATCTGGTCCTGGACCTTTGTTTGTTTGGAGACTTTTATTACTGATTCTGTATCTTTATTGGTTGTCAGTCTAAGTTTTCTATTTCTTCCTGCTTCAGTCTTAATTGTTGACATGTTTCTAGGAATTTATCAATTTCTTCCAGGTTTTTCCATTTGTTGACATATAGTTTTTCATAATATTCTCTTATAATTGTTTGTATTTCTGTGGTGTTGGTTATTATTTTTCCTCTCTCATTTGTGATTTTATTTGTTTTGGTCTGTTCTCTTTTCTTTTTATAAATCTGGCTAGGGAGTTAATAATTTCATCAAATTATTAGAAAAAGCCCCTGGTGTCATTGAAATTTTCTTTTTTGTTTGTTTGTTTGTTTGCTTGCTTTGTTTCTATACCTTTCATTTCTACTCTAACATTTATCGCTTCCCTTCTGCTGGCCATAGGCTTAATTTTTTGTTCTTTTTCTAGCTTTTTTATCTGTAAAGTTAGGGATTTAGTTGAGATTTTTTTTTTTTTTGCATCCTGGGTGGGTCTTTATTACTATATTCTTCCTTCTTATGACTGCTTTTGCTGAATTCCAATGGGTTGGGACTGTCGTGTTTTCATTTTCATTTGTGTCTATTTTGTTTTTAATTTTTTCTTTACTTTACTGTTTGACTCATTCATTCCTTAGCAGGATGTTCTTTTACTTTCACGTATTTGTGGTCTTTCCAAGTTTTTCCTTGCGGTTCACTTCAAGTTTCATAGTGTTGTGACCAGTAAATATGCATTGAATGATCTAAATATTTTTCTACCTTTAAAAAATTTTTAAATGTTTATTTATTTTGAGAGAGAGAGAAACACACAGTGCAAGCAGGGGAGGGGCAGAGAGAGAGAGGGACACACAGAATCCGAAGCAGGCTCCAGACTCTGAGCTGTCAGCACAGAGCCCAATGCAGGGCTCGAACCCACAAACTGTGAGATCATGACCCGAGCCAAAGTCGGACGCTCAACCAGCTTAAGCACTCAGGTGTTCCAAAATTTTTCAACTTTTTGAGGCCTGATTTTTTATCTAGTATGTGATCTATTCTGGAGAATGTCTCATCAATGTGCACTTAAAAAGAATATATATTCTGCTGCTTTAGGATGGAATGTTCTTAATATATCCATTAATCCCTCTGTTCCAGTGTGTCATTCAATGCCATTGCTTCCTTGTTGATTTTCTGTTCAGATGGTCTGACCATTGATATATGTGGGGTGTTAAAGTCCCATACCATTATTGTATTATTATCAATGAGTTCCTTTATGTTTTCTATTAATTGTTTTATATATTAGGATAGTTCCATGTTACAAGCATAAATATTTACACTTGTTAGATCTTCTTTTTGGATAGTCCCTTTTATTGTGATATTTTGCCCTTCTTCATGTCTTATTATAGTCTTTGGTTTAAAATATAGTTTGTCTGATACATTCATTGCTACTCCACTTTCTTTTGACATCTATTTGCAAGATACATATTTTTCCATCCACTCACTTTCAATTTGCAAGTGGTTTTAGTTCTAAAACGAGCCTCTTGTAGATAGTATATAGGTGGGTCTTGTGTTTTTTAATTTATTCTGACACCATATGTCTTTTGATTAGAGCGCTTAGTCCATTTACACTGAGAGTAATTATTGATAGACATGTATTCAATGACATTTTATTACTTATTTTGTTGTTGTTTCTGTATATTTTCTCTATTCCTTTTCTATCATTGTCATTTTTGGTCTATCCTTTCACTAACAGAGTCTCCTTCAATATTTCTGGTAGGGCTGATTTAGTGGTAATGAAGTCCTTTAGTTTTTTATTTTTATTTTTTTTTAATCTGGGAAACTCATGAACTCACCTTCTGTTCTGAATGACAGCCTTGCTGTGTAGAGTTTTCTTAGATGCATATTTTTCCCATTCAACATGTTGACTATAGCATGCTACTTCCATCTGGCCTGTCATGTTTCTGTGGAGAAATCAACTGCTCAACTTGTTGGTCTCACGTAAGTTAAGGATTTGTTTTGTCTTGCTGCTTTTAGGATTTGTTTCTTTATCTCTGTATTTTGCAAGTTTAACTTAATATGTCTTGGCATTGGCCTGCTTTTGTTGATTTTGATAGCAATTCTCTGTGCCTCCTGGATGTGGATGTATGTTTCCTTCCAAAGCTCAGGGAAGTCTTCAGATATAATTTCCTCTAATAAACCTTATGTCACCTTTTCTCTCTTCTTCTTCTTCTTCTTCTTCTTCTTCTTCTTCTTCTTCTGGTATTCCTATGATACCAATATTATTACTTTTGAATGAATCACTGTTGTCCGAAAGTCTATTCTTGTATTCCATATTTTTTCTTTCTCTCCTTTGCTCAGCTTAATGTTTTCCTTTATTTTATCTTCTGTATCACTCATTCATTTATTTGCTTCCTCTACCCTTGTGATCCTTACACTCAGTCTGTTTTGAGTCTCAGGTATTGTGTTTTTCATTTCTAATAGTTTATTAACTCTTTTATCTCTGCTGTATGATCTCTCTGAAGTATTCCTTTCTTTTATCAAGCCCAACAAGTATCCTTATGATTTTTACTTTAAATTCTCCATCATGCCTATTACTTATATCTGTTTTGATTAGCTCTCTGGCCCTGAACTTATCTTGTTTCACTGGGGATGAATTTCTCCATCTTGGCATTTCGTCTATGTCTATGTCTCCTTCTGTGTGTTAGAAAAGCCCATTGTGTTTCCTGATCCTGAGGGTAATTGCTTTATAATGAATAAGTAATATATTTTCCAAGGCCTTATGTTTCAGGGACTGTGTCTGGAGTGCATTGCATGTACCCAGCTGCTGTGTTTTAGCTGCTCTTTCCTGCAGGCAAGTCATCTGCCAAGACTCTCCTTGCCTGTACTTAGCAGTGTTTTGACCTTGGCCAGAGTGTGGGGAGTTTTAACAAGGTGTACTCTGGTCTGTTTGTTAAAGGAGATACTACTTCCACTAGAACTGAAAACTTTACAGAACTCCCTGGTAGGGATACATAGTGCAGACAATGATTTCAGCTGATCTTCTTGGGACTGAAGCACACTTGCCCATGAAGACAGTATCAGTCGTCCATGGGGGAAGTGGGACATGGTGTAAGCAAGTTAAGCAGCCAGTGTTGGTGCTGTGTTGTTTACTTAAGGTAGTTTACGTTGATGGAAGGTGGAAGGAAATGGTGCCAGCCCATTCTTTTGTCCCTGGAGAGAGGTCTCTGCTTGCTGCTCTAAGAGCAACACTCCCAGGAGACTGAATAATCTCCCCTCTTTGCATTCCAGGTGTTTTCCAGATTGTCGTTTTCACATTGTCTCTCTCTGAGGTTTTTCTTGCCATTGCTCCAGAAGTAAGGCAGACCCTTCAGGGTTCTATCTCAGCCAAGCACGCATACCTTCAAAACTCCAGTCTTTGAGCCTCAATGGTTGGAAAAACTCACGAAAATCAACCTCTCCCCTTTTCCGAGACAATGGCTCTGACAAAGTGTTTTATTTGTGTGTCCCCCTGTGTGCTCCTGTGTCTCTCGTATTTCTCCATGACCAGGTCTTCCTCTGCAGGAACCCTGATCCATTTCTTCCCCAAACCATGTCATGCCACTTCCTACCTTCTTTGATACATCCTCTTCTCTCCTAGTTGTGGAGTCGCTCTGTCAGTTCTCAGATCAATTTCTTGGATATTCACAATGATTTGATAGTTATCTAGTTCTGTTTTAGGGGTGAGATCAGCCTTGCATCCTCTACTACACAACCATCTTAACTCCTACCACTTTTTTCCTAGGCTTATCATTGTTTTTGGTGTTATTTTAAATGGGATTGATTATCTTCCTGCTACTCCACTATAGTGTACAGAAATGCAACGGATTTCTGTACATTGATTTTATAACATGCAACTTTACTGAATTTGTTTATCAGTTCTAAGATCTATTTGGTGGAGTCTTTTGTGTTTTCTATATAGACTATTATGTCTTTTGCAAAAAGTTAAAGTTTGACTTCTCCCTTGCCAATTTGGATTTTTTAATTTCTTTTTGTTGTCTGATTGCAGAGGCTAGGACTTCCAATACTATGTTAAACAACAATGTTGAGAGTGGATATCCCCATCTTGTTCCTCACCTTGAAGGAAAATCTCTCAATTTTTCCCCACTGAGGATGATATTAGCAGTGGAATGTTCATATATCTTCCCTTTATCTTGTTGTATGTTCCCTCTAATCCTACTTTTTGAGGTTTTTAAAAATTTTTTAAATATTTATTTATTTTTGAGAGAGAGAGAGAGAGAGAGAGCGCGCATGAGTGGTGGAGGAACAGAGAGAGAAGGAGACACAGAATTTGAAACAAGCTCAAGGCTCTGAGCTGTCAGCACAGACCCTGACAGGGGGCTCGAACTCACGAACTGTGAGATCATGACCTGAGCTGAAATCAGACGCTTAACCGACTTAGCCACCCAGGTGCTCCTAGGTTATTTTTTTTTAATGTTTATTTATTTTTGAGAGAGAGAGAAATTGCAAGTGAGGGTGGGACAGAGAGAGGGAGGTATAAAATCTGAAACAGGCTCCAGGCTCCAGGCTCTGAGCTACCAGCACAGAGCCCAACACAGGGCTCAAACCCATGAACTGTGAGATCATGATCTGAGCTGAAGTCAGAAGCTTAACTGACTGAGCCACCCAGGAGCTCCGAGGTTTTTCTTTCCTTTTTTTTTTAAATCATAAATGGATATTGTATTTTGTCAAATGCTTTACCTGCATTTATTGAAATGATCATATGGTTCTAATGCTTTCTTTTATTAATATGGTGTATCACATTGATGTGTAAATATTTTATAAAGGTTGAAACACAAGATTAAACCACACGTGGTCATGGTGAATGATCATTTTAGTGTATTGTTGTATTTGGTTTGCTGTTGTTTTGTGAGAATTTGGGAATCCATGTTCATCAGTATATTGACCTGTAGTTATCCTTCTTAATGGAGTCTTTATCTAGTTTTGGTATCAAATTAATGTTTGCCTCATAGAATGAATTTTGAAGTTTTCCTTCATTTTCTATTTTTTGGAAAAGTTTGAGAAGAGTAAGTATAACTCTTCTTTAAATGTTTGGTAGAATGCAACTCTGAATCCATCTGACCCTAAACTTTTATGTTTTGGGAGGTTTTTTGATTACTGATTTAGATTATCTGTTGGCTATTGATCTGTTCAAATTTTCTGTGTCTTTCTGTTTCAGTTTTTATAGTTCATATGTTTCCAGAAAATTTATCCTTTTCTTCCAGGTTTTCCAATTTGTTGGCACATAAGTTTTCATAATATTCTTTTATAATTGATTGTATTTCTATGGTGTTTGTTGTGATTTCTCTCATTTGTGATTTTATTTATTTGGTTCCTTTCTCTTTTCATAAGCCTTGTTAGGGGGTTATCAATTTTATTAATTTTTTTCAAGGAATCAGTTCCTGGTTTTGATTTGTTCTATTGTTTTTTAGTTTTTGTCATTTATTTCTGATCTAATCTTTATTATTTCCCTCTTTCTTCTTGCTTTATGTCAATTTGTGATTCTTTTACTAACTCCTTCAGCTATAAGTTTAGGTTGTTTATTTGAAAAAATTCTTGCTTCTTTAAGAGGCCCTGTATTGCTATAGCCTTCCCTCTTAGGACCACTTTTGTTTCTTCCCAAAGGTTTCAGTGTTTTGTGTTTTCATTTTCATTTGATAGCATGTATTTTTTTTTATTTCTTCTTTAATTTCCTGATTGACCCATTTAGTATCTATCATATTGTTTAACATCCATGTATCTGTTGTCCTTTCAATTTTTTTCTTATGCTTGACTTCAAGTC
Organism: Lynx rufus; assembly: GCF_022079265.1. Taxonomy (NCBI): domain Eukaryota; kingdom Metazoa; phylum Chordata; class Mammalia; order Carnivora; family Felidae; genus Lynx; species Lynx rufus. Next base: position 49,648,035 of record NW_025814828.1, on the reverse strand, counting down.
TCATAGCATTGTGGTCATAAAATGTGCCTGGTGTGATTTCAATGTTTTTTTGTTTTTTGTTTTTTTACTTGTTCGGGCCTGATTTGTGACATAGGATGTGATATATTCTGGACAATGTGTCATGTGCACTTGAATAGAATATGGATTCTGTTATTTTAGGATGTAATATTATGAATATATCTGTTATGTCCATCTGTTCCAGTGTGTCATTCAAATCCATTGTTTCCTTGTTGAACTTCTGTGCCTAGATGTTTTGTGCATGTCACTGTCGAGTTTTCCCAACAAAAGTTTTACCAGCTGAGAAAAAGAGACCGTCTATTTTCCATTGGATACTCTTTCCTATTTTTTTTTTCAGATAGGAGTTGGCCATCCGTTTGTGGGTCTATTTCTGGGTTCTTTATTGTATTCCACTGCTCTATGTGTCCGCTTTTGTGTCATTACCATACTGTCTTGATGATTCCAGTTTTGTAATAGAGCTTAAAACCCAGAATTGTGATGCTTTCTGCTTTGATTTTAATTTTCAACATTTTTTGGCTATTCAGAGTTCTTTGTGTTCCCATGCAAATTTTAAGATTGTTCTAGCTCTGTGAAAAAGGCTGGTGTTATTTTGTAGGGAAGCGCATTGAATGTGTAGATTTCTTTGTGTAATACAGACATTTTAACAATATTTTTTATTCCAGTCCATGAGCATGGAAAATATTTTTTTATTTCTTTATGTTTTCAATTTCTTTATTAAGCTTTCTATAATATTCAGCAAACAGATTTTTTTCTTCTTTGGTTAGGTTTATTCCTAGGTATCTTTTCATTCTTCGTGAAATTTTAAATGGGATTGATTCCTTGATTTCTCCTTCTGCTGCTTCATTGTTGGTGTATAAAAATGCAACCGATTTCTGTATGTTCATTTTATATCCTGTAACACTGCTGAATTTGCATATCAGTTCTAGTTTTTTTGGTGGAGTCGTTCAGGTTTTTCATGTAGAGTATCATGTCATATGTGAAGCGTATAATTTTTATTTCTTCCTTGCAAATTTGTATGCAATTTATTTCTTTTTATTGTCATGTTCCTGAGACTAGGACTTCCAATACTATGTTGAACAACAGTGTGACAGTGGACATCACTATCGTGTTCCTGGCCTTAGGGAGAAACCTCACAGGTTTTCCCCCATTGAAGACGGTACTAGCTGTGAGCCCTTCATATATTGTTTTTATGATGTTGAGGTATGTTCCTTCTATCCCAAATTTCTTGAGGGTTTTTATCTGTATTTTGTCAAAAGCAGTATTTTGTCAAAATCTTTTTCTGCATCTATTGAAATGACCATATGATTCTTTTTCCTTTTTTTTTATTAATGTGGTATATCACATTGATTTATTTGTGAATATTGAATCAGTCCAGGAATAAAACCCACTTTAACATAGTGAATTATTCTCCTAGTGTACTTTGAATTTTATCTTCTGGTATCTTGTTGAGAATTTTTGCATCCAGATTCATCAGGGATATATTGGCCAGTAGTTCTCATTTTAGTGGAGTATTTGTCTGGTTTTGGAACAAAGGTAATGCTGGCTTCATAGATGAGTTTGAAAGCTTTCATTTCTATTTCTTGGAACAGCTTGACAAGAACAACTATTAACTCTTCTTTAAATGTCTGGTCAAATTTCCCTGGGAAACCATCTGCCCAGTACTCTTACTTGTTGGGAGATTTTGTTAAGGTTATTTATTTACTTTTAAGAGAGTGAGAGAGAGAGAGAGAGAGAGAGAGAGCTGGCAAGTGACGGAATGGGAGAAAGAGAGAGAAGGAGGAAGAGGTAGAGAGAAAATACCAACCAGATTCCACACTGTCAGGATCAGAGCCCGATGCAGGGCTCAAAATCAGAAACCATGAGACCATGAGATCATGAGCTGAGCCAAAATTACAGTCAGATGCTTAACTGACTGAGGTACACAGGTTCCCTGTGATATTGTTTAAACTGAATCAATTTCATTGCTGGTTGTGGGCCTGTTCAAATTTTCTATTTCCCCATGTTCGAGTTTTGGTATTGTGTGAGTGTCTAGGAATTTGTTCATTTCTTCCAGAGTGTTTACTTTGTTGGCATATAATTTTTCAAAGTATTCTTTTATAGTTGTTGGTATTTCTGTGGTGTTGGCTGTGATCTGTCCTTCTGCATTCATGATTTTATCTATTTGGGTCCTCTCTCTTTCATTTTTGAGAAGTCTGGCTAGAGTTTTATCAATTTTGTTTATTCTTTCAAAAAACCAGCTTTTATTTTCATTGACCTGTTCTACTGTTTTTCTTTGTTTCTATATTGTGTATTTCTGCCCTTATCTTTAGTATTTCCCTTTGGCTGGCTTTGTGCTATTTTTGTGGCTCCCTTTCTAGCTTCTTCAGGTATAAGGTTAGGTTGTGTATTTGAGGACTTTCTTGCATCCTGAGAGAGGCGTGAGTCACAATGTACTTTCCTCTTAGGACTGCCTTTGCTGTATCCCAAATGGTTTGGGCTGTCATGTTTTCATTTTCATTGGTTTCCATGTACTTTTTTAATTTTTTCTTTGATTTCCTGGTTGACCCTTTCATTCCTTAGCAGGATGTTCTTTAACCTCCATGTAATTGAGGGCTTTCCACAAATTTTCTTGTGATTCATTTCGTTTCATAGTGTTGTGATCTGAAAATATGCATAGTATGATCTTGATCTTTTTGTGCCTGTTGTGGGCTGGTTTGTGACCCAGTAGGTGATTTATTTTAGAGAATGTTCCATGTGTACTGGAGAAGAATGTGTATTGTGCTGCTTTAGGATGAAATGTTCAAATATATCTTTTCAGTCCATCTGGTCCAGTGTGTCATACAAAGCCACTGTTTTCTTGTTGATTTTCTGCTTAAATGATCTGTCCTTTGTTGTAAGTGGGGTATTAAAGTCTCTTAATAGTACAGTATTATTATCTATGAGTTTCCTTATGGTTGTGATTAAGTGATTTATATATTTGGGTATTTCAAAGTTGGGGGCATAAATATTTACAATAGTTTGATCTTCTTGATGGATAGACCCTTTAATTATGATATAATGCCCTTCTTCATCTCTTATGACAGTCTGTTTTAAAATTTAGTTTAATTTTTTTTTCAACGTTTATTTATTTTTGGGACAGAGAGAGACAGAGCATGAACGGGGGAGGGGCAGAGAGAGAGGGAGACACAGAATCGGAAACAGGCTCCAGGCTCCGAGCCATCAGCCCAGAGCCCGACGCGGGGCTCGAACTCACGGACCGCGAGATCGTGACCTGGCTGAAGTCGGACGCTTAACCGACTGCGCCACCCAGGCGCCCCAAAATCTAATTTGATAAAATAGGGCTACTCAGGCTTTATTTTGATATTCATTAGTATGACAAATGGTTCTCCATCCAATCACTCTCAATCTGCAGGTGTCCCTAGGTCTAAGATGAGTCTCTTGTGGGCAGCATATAGATGCATCTTCTTCTTTTTAATCCATTATTACGCTCTATGTGTTTTGATTGGAGCATTTATTCATTTTCATTCAGGGTCATTATTTAAATATATGAATTTCATGTCATTGTGTCATCTTATAGATTTGGTGTTTCTGGTGATGTTCTCTGATCCTTTGTTATCTTTGATGCTTTGGTCTTTTTTTTTTCTCCACTCAGAGAGTGGCCCTTAAAATTTCTTGCATGGCTAGTTTTGTGGTCATGAACTCCTTTAGTTTTAGGGGTTTTGTTTGTTTGTTTGTTTTGTGTTTTGTTTTGTTTTGTTTTAGTCTGGGAAAGTCTTGTTACCTCCTATTCTGAATGACAGCCTTGATGGATAATGGATTCTTGGCTGCATATTTTTCCTACTCAGCACATTGAATATTTCCTGCTACTCCCTTCTAACATCCCACAGGTCTGCTAGCTAACCTTATGTTTCTACCCTTGTAATTTAAGGACATTTTGTCCCTAGCTGCTTTCAGAATTCTCTCTTTATCCTTGTAATTTTCAAGTTTCACTTGATATGTCCTGATGTCGACATATTATTGTTTGTTGATTTTGAAGGGAGTTCTCTCTGTCTCCTGGACTTGATGCCTGTTTCTTTGCCCAGATTAAAGATATTTTCAGCTATGGTTTGTTCAAATAAACCTTCTTCTTCTTTCTCTTGCTCTTTTTCTGTTGAGATTCCTTTGATTCAGATATTGTTTCATTTCATGGAATCACTTAGTCCTCTAAGTCTCCCCTCGTTATCTAGCAATTTCCTTTCCCTCTTTTTTCAGTTTCATTATTTTCCATATTATCTTCTATTACACTTATTCTCTCATCTGTTTCTTCAATCCTTGCTGCCACTTTATCTAGTTTGTTTTACATCTCAGTTATAGCAATTTTATTTTATTTTATTTTTTTTATATATATGAAATTTATTGACAAATTGGTTTCCATACAACACCCAGTGCTCATCCCAAAAGGTGCCCTCCTCAATACCCATCACCCACCCGCCCCTCCCTCCCACCCCCCATCAACCCTCAGTTTGTTCTCAGTTTTTAACAGTCTCTTATGCTTTGGCTCTCTCCCACTCTAACCTCTTTTTTTTTTTTTCCTTCCCCTCCCCCATGGGTTCCTGTTAAGTTTCTCAGGCTCCACATAAGAGTGAAACCATATGGTATCTGTCTTTCTCTGTATGGCTTATTTCACTTAGCATCACACTCTCCAGTTCCATCCACGTTGCTACAAAAGGCCATATTGCATTTTTTCTCATTGCCACATAGTATTCCATTGTGTATATATACCACAATTTCTTTATCCATTCATCAGTTGATGGACATTTAGGCTCTTTCCATAATTTGGCTATTGTTGAGAGTGCTGCTATGAACATTGGGGTACAAGTGCCCCTATGCATCAGTACTCCTGTATCCCTTGGGTAAATTCCTAGCAGTGCTATTGCTGGGTCATAGGGTAGGTCTATTTTTAATTTTCTGAGGAACCTCCACACTGCTTTCCAGAGCGGCTGCACCAATTTGCATTCCCACCAACAGTGCAAGAGGGTTCCCGTTTCTTCACATCCTCGCAAGCATCTATAGTCTCCTGATTTGTTCATTTTGGCCACTCTGACTGGCGTGAGGTGACACCTGAGTGTGGTTTTGATTTGTATTTCCCTGATAAGGAGCGACGCTGAACATCTTTTCATGTGCCTGTTGGCCATCTGGATGTCTTCTTTAGAGAAGTGTCTATTCATGTTTTCTGCCCATTTCTTCACTGGGTTATTTGTTTTTCGGGTGTGGAGTTTGGTGAGTTCTTTATAGATTTTAGATACTAGCCCTTTGTCTGATATGTCATTTGCAAATATCTTTTCCCATTCCGTTGGTTGCCTTTTAGTTTTGTTGGTTGTTTCCTTTGCTGTGCAGAAGCTTTTTATCTTCATAAGGTCCCAGTAATTCACTTTTGCTTTTAATTCCCTTGCCTTTGGGGATGGGTCGAGTAAGAGATTGCTACGGCTGAGGTCAGAGAGGTCTTTTCCTGCTTTCTCCTCTAAGGTTATGATGGTTTCCTGTCTCACATTTAGGTCCGTTATCCACTTTGAGTTTATTTTTGTAAATGGTGTGAGAAAGTGGTCTAGTTTCAACCTTCTGCATGTTGCTGTCCAGTTCTCCCAGCACCATTTGTTAAAGAGGCTGTCTTTTTTCCATTGGATGTTCTTTCCTGCTTTGTCAAAGATGAGTTGGCCATACGTTTGTGGGTCTAGTTCTGGGGTTTCTATTCTATTCCATTGGTCCGTGTGTCTGTTTTTGTGCCAATACCATGCTGTCTTGATGATGACAGCTTTGTAGTAGAGGCTAAAGTCTAGGATTGTGATGCCTCCTGCTTTGGTCTTCTTCTTCAAAATTCCTTTGGCTATTCGGGGCCTTTTGTGGTTCCATATGAATTTTAGGATTGCTTGTTCTAGTTTCGAGAAGAATGCTGGTGCAATTTTGATTGGGATTGCATTGAATGTGTAGATAGCTTTGGGTAGTATTGACATTTTGACAATATTTATTTTTCCAATCCATGAGCAGGGAATGTCTTTCCATTTCTTTAAATCTTCTTCAATTACCTTCATAAGCTTTCTATAGTTTTCAGCATACAGATCCTTTACATCTTTGGTTAGATTTATTCCTAGATATTTTATGCTTCTTGGTGCAATTGTGAATGGGATCAGTTTCTTTATTTGTCTTTCTGTTGCTTCATTGTTAGTGTATAAGAATGCAACTGATTTCTGTACATTGATTTTGTATCCTGCAACTTTGCTGAATTCATGTATCAGTTCTAGCAGACTTTTGGTGGAGTCTATCGGATTTTCCATGTATAATATCATGTCATCTGCAAAAAGCGAAAGCTTGACTTCATCTTTGCCAATTTTGATGCCTTTGATTTCCTTTTGTTGTCTGATTGCTGATGCTAGAACTTCCAGCACTATGTTAAACAACAGCGGTGAGAGTGGGCATCCCTGTCGTGTTCCTGATCTCAGGGAAAAAGCTCTCAGTTTTTCCCCGTTGAGGATGATGTTAGCTGTGGGCTTTTCATAAATGGCTTTTATGATCTTTAAGTATGTTCCTTCTATCCCGACTTTCTCAAGGGTTTTTATTAAGAAAGGGTGCTGGATTTTGTCAAGGGCCTTTTCTGCATCGATTGACAGGATCATATGGTTCTTCTCTTTTTCTTTGTTAATGTGATGTATCACGTTGATTGATTTGCGAATGTTGAACCAGCCCTGCATCCCAGGAATGAATCCCACTTGATCATGGTGAATAATTCTTTTTATATGCTGTTGAATTCGACTTGCTAGTATCTTATTGAGAATTTTGGCATCCATATTCATCAGGGATATTGGCCTGTAGTTCTCTTTTTTTACTGGGTCTCTGTCTGGTTTAGGAATCAAAGTAATACTGGCTTCATAGAATGAGTCTGGAAGTTTTCCTTCCCTTTCTATTTCTTGGAATAGCTTGAGAAGGATAGGTATTATCTCTGCTTTAAATGTCTGGTAGAACTCCCCTGGGAAGCCATCTGGTCCTGGACTCTTATTTGTTGGGAGATTTTTGATAACCGATTCAATTTCTTCGCTGGTTATGGGTCTGTTCAAGCTTTCTATTTCCTCCTGATTGAGTTTTGGAAGAGTGTGGGTGTTCAGGAATTTGTCCATTTCTTCCTCGTTGTCCAATTTGTTGGCATATAATTTTTCATAGTATTCCCTGATAATTGTTTGTATCTCTGAGGGATTGGTTGTAATAATTCCATTTTCATTCATGATTTTATCTATTTGGGTCATCTCCCTTTTCTTTTTGAGAAGCCTGGCTAGAGGTTTGTCAATTTTGTTTATTTTTTCAAAAAACCAACTCTTGGTTTCGTTGATCTGCTCTACAGTTTTTTTAGATTCTATATTGTTTATTTCTGCTCTGATCTTTATTATTTCTCTTCTTCTGCTGGGTTTAGGCTGCCTTTGCTGTTCTGCTTCTATTTCCTTTAGGTGTGCTGTTAGATTTTGTATTTGGGATTTTTCTTGTTTCTGGAGATAGGCCTGGATGGCAATGTATTTTCCTCTCAGGACTGCCTTCGCTGCGTCCCAAAGCGTTTGGATTGTTGTATTTTCATTTTCGTTTGTTTCCATATATTTTTTAATTTCTTCTCTAATTGCCTGGTTGACCCACTCATTCGTTAGTAGGGTGTTCTTTAACCTCCATGCTTTTGGAGGTTTTCCAGACCTTTTCCTGTGGTTGATTTCAAGCTTCATAGCATTGTGGTCTGAAAGTATGCATGGTATGATTTCAATTCTTGTATACTTATGAAGGGCTGTTTTGTGACCCAGTATATGATCTATCTTGGAGAATGTTCCATGTGCACTCGAGAAGAAAGTATATTCTGTTGCTTTGGGTTGCAGAGTTCTAAATATATCTGTCAAGTCCATCTGATCCAATGTCTCATTCAGGGCCCTTGTTTCTTTATTGACCGTGTGTCTAGATGATCTATCCATTTCTGTAAGTGGGGTGTTAAAGTCCCCAGCAATTACCACATTCTTATCAATAAGGTTGCTTCTGTTTATGAGTAATTGTTTTATATACTTGGGGGCTCCGGTATTCGGCGCATAGACATTTATAATTGTTAGCTCTTCCTGATGGATAGACCCTGTAACTATTATATAATGTCCTTCTTCATCTCTTGTTACAGCCTTTAATTTAAAGTCTAGTTTGTCTGATATAAGTATGGCTACTCCAGCTTTCTTTTGGCTTCCAGTAGCATGATAAATAGTTCTCCATCCCCTCACTCTCAATCTAAAGGTGTCCTCAGGTCTAAAATGAGTCTCTTGTAGACAGCAAATAGATGGGTCTTGTTTTTTTATCCATTCTGATACCCTATGTCTTTTGGTTGGAGCATTTAATCCATTTACATTCAATGTTATTATAGAAAGATACGGGTTTAGAGTCATTGTGATGTCTGTATGTTTTATGCTTGTAGTGATGTGTCTGGTACTTTGTCTCACAGGGTCCCCCTTAGGATCTCTTGTAGGGCTGGTTTAGTGGTGACAAATTCCTTCAGTTTTTGTTTGTTTGGGAAGACCTTTATCTCTCCTTCTATTCTAAATGACAGACTTGCTGGATAAAGGATTCTCGGCTGCATATTTTTGCTGTCTAGCACCCTGAAAATCTCGTGCCAATTCTTTCTGGCCTGCCAAGTTTCAAAAGAGAGATCAGTCACGAGTCTTATAGGTCTCCCTTTATATGTGAGGGCACGTTTACCCCTTGCTGCTTTCAGAATTTTCTCTTTATCCTTGTATTTTGCCAGTTTCACTATGATATGTCGTGCAGAAGATCGATTCAAGTTACGTCTGAAGGGAGTTCTCTGTGCTTCTTGGATTTCAATGCCTTTTTCCTTCCCCAGTTCAGGGAAGTTCTCAGCTATAATTTCTTCAAGTACCCCTTCAGCACCTTTCCCTCTCTCTTCCTCCTCTGGGATACCAATTATGCGTATATTATTTCTTTTTAGTGTATCACTTAGTTCTCTAATTTTCCCCTCATACTCCTGGATTTTTTTATCTCTCTTTTTCTCAGCTTCCTCTTTTTCCATAACTTTATCTTCTAGTTCACCTATTCTCTCCTCTACCTCTTCCATCCGAGCCGTGGTGGTTTGCATTTTGTTTTGCATTTCCTTTAAAGCGTTTTTCAGCTCCTCGTGACTGTTCCTTAGTCCCTTGATCTCTGTAGCAAGAGATTCTCTGCTGTCCTGTATACTGTTTTCAAGCCCAGCGATTAATTTTATGACTATTATTCTAAATTCACTTTCTGTTATATTATTTAAATCCTTTTTGACCAGCTCATTAGCTGTTGTTATTTCCTGGAGAGTCTTCTGAGGGGAATTCTTCCGCTTGGTCATTTTGGATAGTCCCTGGTGTGGTGAGGACCTGCAGGGCACTTCCCCTGTGCTGTGGTGTATAACTGGAGTTGGTGGGCGGGGCCGCAATCAGTCCTGATGTCTGCCCCCAGCCCACCGCTGGGGCCACAGTCAGACTGGTGTGTGCCTTCTCTTCCCCTCTCCTAGGGGCGGGATTCACTGTGGGGTGGCGTGGCCCGTCTGGGCTACTTGCACACTGCCAGGCTTGTGATGCTGGGGATCTGGTGTATTAGCTGGGGTGGGTAGGCAAGGTGCACGGCGGCAGGGGGGGCAGGCTTAGCTCACTTCTCCTTAGGTGATCCACTTCAGGAGGGGCCCTGTGGCAGCGGGAGGGAGTCAGATCCGCTGCCGGAGGTTTGGCTCTGCAGAAGCACAGAGTTGGGTGTTTTCGCGGTGCGAGCAATTTCCCTGGCCGGAACCGGTTCCCTTTGGGATTTTGTCTGGGGGATGGGCGGGGGAGATGGCGCTGGCGAGCGCCTTTGTTCCCCGCCAAACTGAGCTCTGTCGTCCGGGGGCTCCGCAGCTCACCCTCCCTTTGTCCTCCAGCCTTCCCGCTTTCCGAGCAGAGCTGTTAACTTATGACCTCCCAGATGCTAAGTCGCACTTGCTGTCGGAACACAGTCCGTCAGGCCCCTCCGCTTTTGCAAGCCGGACTCGGGGGCTCTGCTTGGCTGACGAGCCGCCCCTCCGCCCCGGCTCCCTCCCGCCAGTCCGTGGAGCGCGCACCGCCTCGCCGCCCTTCCTACCCTCTTCCGTGGGCCTCTTGTCTGCACTTGGGTCCGGTGACTCAGTTCTGCTAATCCTCTGGCGGTTTTCTGGGTTATTTAGGCAGGTGTAGGTGGAATCTAAGTGATCTGCAGGACGCGCGGTGAGCTCAGCGTCCTCCTACGCCGCCATCTTCCCTCCTTCTCCAGTTATAGCAATTTTAAATTCATCCTGACTAGTTCTTAGGTCTTTGATCTCTACAGAAAGGGTTTCTCTGGTGTCTTCTACTACCCAGCTAGTAGTTTTATTACCGTTGTTCAAAATTCTTGTTCAGATTTTTGTTAACATCTTTTTTGAGCAATGCTCTTGCTCTAATTTCTTCCTGATCTTTCTTTTGGGGAGAATTCCTCTGTCTTGTCATTTTGGCTAGGTTTCTGTCTTTTGTGTATTTTAAAAGCTTGCTATGTTTCCTGCACCTGAAAGTACTAGTATATTAAATAGGGTTCATACACCGTCCAGGGTCTGGAACCCCATAAGTGTGTCTGGTGTATGCTGTGTGCACTCTGCTGTTGTGTTTTGGCTGAGCTTTCCCACTGGTCAGTCCTCTGCAGAACTCTTTCTTGCTTGCATTATGGAGTGTTTGGTGCTTTAACTAGGTGTTCGTTGATTTTTTTTTTTTGTTTTTACTGAATTAACCCTGAAAAAAAAAAAGGTGGAGACCTCTTCCACCAAAAAAAAAAAAAAAAAAAAAAAAAAAAGAGAAAAGAAAGGGAAAACCCAATCAGAATTAAAAAAAAACTATAAGGGTGATTCCAAAAAAAAAATAAAGGAAAAATAGAACAAAAAAATGCAGAAGAAAATAAGAGACAAGAGAAAGAAAAAAATTTTAAATGCTGATCAAGCACAATAAAAGATAGAAAATTAAATTATACACAACAATAAGGAACTATGAGCCTAATTCCAAAAGAAAAAAAGAAGGGGGGAATAGTGTTGTCTGTTTTTGCTTCAGGGGTGGTGGTTGTGTTGATCTGGAGGAGATGCAAGCTTCATTAGCCCAGAGTCAGTCTTGCACAATATATAAGCATTTTCCAGGTATGGACGGTCAGAGTTTGGTGTAAACAGGTCCTGCATCTTCTGGGGGCCATTGTGTTGCTCTCTGAATTCCCACCATGTTTGCATTGGAGCTAAAATACCGCCATCCCATTCTCTCATTCTTGCACCAGACATTCACCCTCTGCTGTTCAGGTAGCCCTCACAGAATAGCAAGGGCAGTCTGCTTGTCCTGTGCCACAAAACTCCTCTGTTTTTTTTTTTGTTTGTTTGCTTGTTTGTTTTGTGTAGCTGGAATTCAAAACCCTAAGTTTTAAAGGACTTGGCACGGTGTGGATCTGTTCCCCTCCTCTGTAGTAGAGTCTCTCCTCTCTGTTTATGAAAGGACTTTGGCTGGAAGCTGCAAGATCTTTTGTCTTTGGGGAGTGAACAAACCCTCCTCCAAAAGTACTCCAGGAAGGGGACTGTTATTCCCCCATGCACCTTGTGGATCTTTGCACCATGGTATGAATTCCTGGCACAACTTCCTCCTCCCCAGGAGTGCGCACCACAGCTTTGGAGAAAGTCATGCACATCAAAAACCTCAGAGTTTCACCTCCAAAGACTGTTAGCAAAAAAGAACTGAAAGACTCAGTACTTCTTGCTGTGTATTATGTGGTCCAGAGAGGTTTTCTTCTTATGTTAACTCGAATCTGCACTGTAGTAACCCTATCTCTCTCTCTCTTTTGTCTCTCTATGAAAAGGGTTCCCTCCCCTCCATGGCACCACCATTTTTCTCTTCCCCAATTTACATCCACATACTTCTCACCTGCCACTGTCTTCCTCCAGCAGTGGGGATATTTCTACCACTCTGCGGATCTATTTCTTGGGTGTTCCAAGTTATCTGACCTCAATACAGCTGTGTTTGTAGGAGGAGGAAATCCAAGCCCCCCCCCCATTTCCTCACTATCTTAATTCTTTCCCAAGAAGCTTTTTATTTTGATGTACTCCCAATAATTCATTTTTGATTTTGTTTCCCTTTCTTCAGGAGAACTATCTAGGAAAAAGTTGCTATGGTCAATGTCACAGACATTTTTGCTTTTGTTCTTTTCTAGGATTTTAATAGTTTCAGGTCTTATATTTAAGTCTTTATTCCATTTGAATGTATTTTTATGTTTGGTCTAAGTGGTCCAGTTTGGTGTTTTGTTTTGTTTTTTGCATGTTGGTGCTCAATTTTCACAACATAATTTGTTAAAGAGACTCTCTTTTTCCCATTGGATATTCTTTATTGCTTTGTCAAAAATTAATTGACCATGTTATTGTGGGTTTTTTTCCTGAGTTTTCTATTTTGCTCCATTTATCTCTGTTTGTTTTTGTGGCAATATAATTCTGTTTTGATGACTACAGCTTTGAAATACAACTTGAAGTCTGCAATTGTAATGTGTCCAGCTTTCCTTTTCTTTTTCGAGATTGCTTTTGCTATTTAGTGTCTATTATGGTTTCATACAAATTGCAGGACTGTTTCTCATACTTCTGTGAAAAATGCTGTTAGTATTTCGATAGGGATTGCAATAAATGTGTAGATTGATTTGGTAATACAGACATTTTGACAATATTCTTCCAATTCATGAGCATGAAAAGGCTTTCCATTTCTTTGTGTCATCTTCAATTTCTTTCATCAGTGTTTATAGTTTTCTAATTAGAGTCATTTCGTCTCTTTGTTTAGGTTTATTCCTAGATATTGTTAATTTTGGTGTAATTATTAACAGGATTGTTTCCTTGATATCTCTTTCTGTTGGTTCATTATTGGTGTATAGTTATGCAATAAATTTCTGTACACTAATTTTGCATCCTGCAACATTACTGAATTCGTTTTATCAATTCCAAGATTTCTTTGATGGAGCCTTTTGTGCTTTCTGTATGTAGTATGTTGTCATCTGCAAATAGCGAAATTTTTAATTTTCCTTGCTGATTGAATTCCTTTTATTTCTTTTAGTCATCTGATTGCTTAAAATAGGACTACCAGTTCGATGTTGAATAAAAGTAATGAGGATGGACATCCTTGTATTGTTCCTGATTAGAGGAAAAACTCTAGTTTTTCCACTTGAATGATGTTAGTTGTATGTTTTATATATATGGCCTTGATTGTTGAGATATGTTCCCCCTAAACCTACTTTGTTGATTTTTTTAATCTTTATATTTTTAAATATAATTTATTGACAAATTGGTTTTCATACAACACCTAGTACTCATCTCAAAAAGTGCCCTCCTCTATGACCATCACCCACTTTCCCCTTTCCCCCAGCACCATCAACCCTCAGTTTGTTCTCAGTCCTTAAGAATCTCTTATGGCTTGCCTCCTTCCCTCTCTGTAACATTTTTACTCTTCCTCTCCCCCATGGTCTTCTGTTAACTTTCTCAAGATCCACATATGAGTGAAAACATATGGTATCTGTCTTTCTCTGTCTGACTTATTTTACTTAGCATAATACCCTCCAGTTCCACCCACATCACTTCAAATGTCCAGAATTCATTCTTTCTCATTGCCAAGTAGTATTCCATTGTATATATAAACCACATCTTCTTTAACCATTCATAAGTTGATGGACATTTAGGCTCTTTCCATAATTTGGCTATTGTTCAAAGCGCTGATATACATTGGGGTACATGTGGCCCTATGCATCAGCAGTCCTGTAGCCCTTGGGTAAATTCCTAGCAATGCTATGTCTGGGTATTAGGGTAGATCTATTTTTAATTTTCTGAGGAAGCTCCACACTGTTTCCAGATCGGCTGCACCAGTTTGCATTCCCACCAGCAGTGCAAAAGAGTTCCCATTTCTCCACATCCTTGCCAGCATCTATAGTCTCTTGATTTTTACATTTTGGACACTCTGACTGGCATGAGGTGATATCTCAGTGTGGTTTTGATTTGTATTTCCCTGATGATGAGTAATGTTGAGCATCTTTTCATGTACCTGTTGGCCATCAGGATGTCTTCTTTAGAGAAGTGTCTATTCATGTTTTCTTCCCATTTCTTCACTAGATTATTTGTTTTTGGGGTGTGGGGTTTGGTGAGTTCTTTATAGATTTTGGATACTAGCCCTTTGTCCGATATGTCATTTGCAAATATCTTTTCCAATTCTGTGCGTGGCCTTTTAGTTTTCTTGAATGTTTCCTTTGCAGTGCAGAAGGTTTTAATCTTCAGGAGGTCCCAATAGATCATTTTTGCTTTTAATTACCTTGCTTTTGGAGATGTGTCAAGTAAGAAATTGCTGCAGCTAAGGTCAGAGAGGTTTTTTTCCTGCTTTCTCCTCTAAGGTTTTGATGGTTTCCTGTCTCACATTCAGGTTCTTCATCCATTTTGAGTTTATTTTTGTGAATGGTGTAAGAAAGTGGTCTATTTTCATTCTTCTGCATATTACTGTCCAGTTCTCCCAGCACCATTTGTTAAAGACACTGTCTTTTTTCCATTGGATATTTTTTCCTGCTTTGTCAAAGATTAGTTGGCCATACTTTTGTGGGTCCAACTATGGAGTCTGTATTGTTTCCATTGGTTTATGTGTCTGTTTTTGTGTCAATACCATGCTGCTTTGATGATTACAGCTTTGTAGTAGAGGCTAAAGTCTGGGATTGTGATGCCCCCGCTTTGGTCTTCTTCAATATTACCTTGGCTATTTGGGGGTCTTTTGTGGTTCTATACAAATTTTAGGATTGTTTGTTCTAGCTTCGAGAAGAATGCTGGTGCAATTTTGATTGGGATTGCATTGAATGTGTAGATAGCTTTGGGTAGTATTGACATTTTAACAATATTTATTCTTCCAATCCATGAGCACGGAATGTTTTTCCATTTCTTTGTATCTTCTTCAATTTCTTTCATCAGCTCTCTATAGTTTTTGATGGTTTTTATCATGAAATGATGGTGTATTCTTTCAAATGCTTTCTTGGCATCTATTGAAATGATCAGATAGTTCTTATCCTTTCTCTTATTGATGCGACATATCATGTAGATTGTTTTGCAAATATCAAATCACACTTACAACCTAGGAATAAATCTCACTTGATCACAGTGAATGTTTTTTTTTTTTTTTGACGTGCTGTTGAATTCAGTTAGCTAGTTGTTTGTTGAAGATGAGAAACAATATCATGTTTCTCAGAGATATTGGCCTATAGTTCTTTTATTCTGGTGTCATTATCTGGTTTTGATACCAGAGTAATGCTGCCCTTATAAAAGGAATTTGGAAAATCTGTTTACTGTTTTATTTTTTGGAATAGTTTGAGAAAATTGGTATTAACTCTTCCTTAAATGTTTGGTAGAATTTTCCTTTGTAGCCATCTCGTTCTGGATTTTTGTTTATTGGAATTTATTTAGATACATTTTCAATTTTTTAGTCATTATTCATCTGATGATATTTTCTATTTCCTCCTGTTTCAGTTGTGATAGTTTGTATATTTATAGGAATTTATCCATTTCTTCTATACTGTCCAATTTTGGGGCATATGTTTTTTCATAATATTCTCTTACAATTGTTTCTATTTCTGAGATGTTTTTTCTCCTCTCTTATTTGTTATTTTATTTACTTGATTTGATTCTATTTTTTTCTTTTAATTCTGGATAGAGGTTTATTAATTTTATTAATTATCTTCAAGGAGCCAGCTCTTGTTTCTATTCATCTGTTCTATTGTTTTCTTAGTTTCTATATTATATATTTCTGCTCTTATCTTTATTATTTCCTTCTTTCTGTTGGTTTTATGTTTTATTTGTTGTTCTTTTTCTATCTCTTTAGGTGTAAAGTTAAATTGTTTATTTGAGATTTTTCTTGCTTCTTGAAGTATGCCTGTATTGCCAGAAATATCTCTGTTAGAATCCCGTTGCTGTATCACAAAAGTTTTGGAATGTTGTGTTGTCATATTCATTTGTGTCCATGTGTTTTTGTATTACTTATTTGATTTCCTTGTTGACCCATTAATTGTTTGGTAGCACGTAATTTATTTTTTTTAACTAGCATGGATTTCAACCTGAATGTCTTTGTGGTCTTTCCAGATTTTTTTTCCTTGTAGTTGACTTCTAGTTTCATAGAGCTGTGGTCAGAATGGATGCACATGACTTTGATCTTCTTGAATTTGTTGAGGCTTGTTTTGCAGCCTAATGTGTGATCTATTCTGGTGAATTCTTTATGTGCATTTGAAAAGAATGTATATTCTGCTGTTTGGGGGTAGGCTGTTCTGAATGTATCTGATAAGTCTATCTGGTCCAGTGTGCCACTCAAAGCCACTGTTTCCTTGTTGATTTTCTGTTTGGATGATTTGACTATTGATGTAACTGGTTGTTAAAGTCCCCTACTATTATTGGGATATTATTAATTAATTATGTTTTATTTGTTAGTAACTTTTAATACATTTTGTGGTTTCATATTGGAGGCATAAATATTTATAATTGTTATAATTAGGATTGAGACTGCTCCCTTATTATAGTATAGTGTCTTTCTTTGTCTAGTGTTATTATTTTTGTTTTAAAGTTTATTTTGTTTGATATAAATATTGTTATTCTGGCTTTCTTTTAACAACCATTTGCATGATAGATGTTTCTCCTCTCTTCACTTTCAATGTGCACATGTTGTTAGGTCTAAAATGAGTCTCCAGTATACAGCATAAGGACTTTTTTTTTTGTCCATTCTGACACCCTATATCTTTTGATTGAAGAGTTTATCCCATTTGCATTCAAATAATTACAGACGGATATATATTTATAACCATTTTATTACTTGTTGTCTCTGAACATTTTCTCTGATGTATTCTTGTCTTTTTCTGTTTCATGTTTTGTTGTTTTTTTGCTGATATATTTGAATTTATTTCTCTTTACTCCTTGAATATTTCTTACTTGTTTTTGATTTTTGGTTACCATTAGGTTTGTAAATAACGATTTCTGCATGTAGCAGTTTATATTAAGCTGATGGCTGTTTAACGTTGAACCCAGTTTTTACTCCTCTCCTCCACTTGTTTTAGGTATATGGTGTCATATTTTACATCTGTTTATTTCATGAGTTCCTTACTAATTTTTTACAGAAATATTCATTTTTACTGTTTTTGTGTATCCTACATTAATACTGTCACTTTTGTGACACTTTCCCCTGAAGTGTTCCCTTTAGTATTTCTTACAAGACTCATTTAGTCATATGTACCTCTTTATGTCTGAAAAATTCTTTCTCTCTCCTTCTGTTCTTAATATTAGCATTGCTGGATAGAGTACTCTTCTTTGCATATTTCTTCCATTCATCACTTTACATATATACTATATCATTCCCTTCTGGTTTGGAACGTTTCTGCTGAAAAACCTACTGATAGCCTTATAGGGTTTCCCTTGTATATTACTGTCTTTTTGTTTTGTTTTGTTTTTTGTCTTGCTGCTTTTAGAATGTTTTTGTTATCACTATATTTTGCCAATTTATTTACAACATATCTTGGTGTAGATATGCTTTTTTTCATTTTGTTGGGATTTCTGTGTGCCTCCTGTTTCTGGATATATGTTGCCTACCTCAGATTAGGGTAGTTTTCAGTTATTACATCTTCAAATAGAGTTTCAGCCCCTTTTTCTCTCTCTTCCTCACCTGAGACTCCTACAATACAAATGTTTTTACATTTGATGGGGTTTCTGATTTCCGTATGACTATTCTCATTTTGCATAATCCTTTTTTTCTTTCTTTTGTTTAACTTGATTACTTTCTATTACTCTATCTTCTAGGTCATTTTATTGTTCCTTTGCTTCTTCCAGCCTGCTCTTCCTTCCATCAGCATGTTTCTCATTTTGTTTATTGAGCCTTTTATCTATGCTGTTATTCCTTATTTCTGCATTAAGAGTCTCACAGATGCCTTTCACTCTTTTTCAAGTCCAAATCTGTTTCAATTGTATCTCCAGCTGTGGCCTTGTGTTCTTTAATTTGAAAGAAATTCCTGTGATTCTCATTTTTGTAAGTCTATGTCCCTGCTTCTGTGTCTTAGGAAAGTGAGCTATGTCTCTTATTGTTGAGGGTAAATGGCCTTATGAAAAGGTCCCATAGTGCCCTGCCATGTAGTGTTCCTTGTTCCCCAGGGCCTGGCACTTGTAGGGATATCTTCAATGTGTGCTGTGTGTTCTGCTGTTGTATTCTGACTGCTTTATCCTTCAATCCAGTCATCTTCAGAGACTCTCTTTGCCTGTTTTAAGCAGTGTTTGGTCCTTGGAATAAATGTAGGAACTTTTTAATTAAGTGAGCTCTGTTGTGCTTGTAAAATGAGACCTGTCAACACCTCCTCCAGAATTGATGCCATGAAAAACTCTCAGGTTGTAAGATGCATGATGGGCAGGGATTCATACCTGTCTTCTGGGGGGTGGTCACCACAATGGAACTGAGGCAAACATGACTGGGAAAGGTGGTTCCACAAGAGTGTGAGGGGGTTGGGCTAGGTGTACACAGTTAGGTATCAACTGTCTACTCTGTGCTTCTTCCCTCAGGCTGTCCTACGTTTATGCTGAATGGTGGGGGAGGAAAATGGCACCTGCCAGTTCCTTTGTTTCAAAAAAGTGAGCACTCCATGAATGTTGCCTCTCTGGGACATTCTGTGAGATGAGTAAACAACTTTCCCACTGTGTGCCCCAGGGTCTCTTCAGTTCACTGTCTCCTTGCTGCATGTCCACAGACTGTTTGCCATGCCTTCTCTCAAAGAGCAGCCCCAATGTCCTCCAGGCTCTATCCAAGCCAAGCACACTGATCTTTAAAACTCCAGGTTTTAAGCCCCACTGGTAGCAAGAACTCACAAAATTCAGCCTCTCTTGCGTTCTAGGCCAATTGCTATAGGGATTCATTTTCCCCCATGCACTCCATTGTGTTCTTGTTTATCTCTGACCCATCTCTGCTCCCATGGCTCTCTCCCCATTGCTGCAGCCACAATCCATTTCTCTTGAAATCTTTGTCTTCACACTTCCTACCTTCTTCAATGTGGTCTCTTCTCTACCTTCAGTTGTTGAGTTTCTTCTGCCAGTCTATAGGTCAATTTCTGGGGTATTTAAGATGATTTGATATTTATCAAATTGTATTAATGGAACGAGGTGAGTTTAGGGTCCTCCTACTTACTGCACCATCATTTTACCCCCAACCAGTGTCAGTCATTTAAAACCCATTACCAAGAAGAATATAATAGAAAAATAAAGTGTGTGCTTAACCTTAAAAATTAGTGATTGGTAATCTAAAAATTGATACTTAAAAATGTCATAAATGATGTTTATTAAAGAAGTAATTCTAAATCACAAGTCCTCATTCTGTTTACAATATTACCTACCTTAACTAACTCCCCACTTCTCTCTTCCACATTTATCCCTATTTCTCTTCTCTACCCCAAACATCAGTATCTTTTAAAATCTATAATGGAGCCAAGAGACACATTAGAAGATGCTCAACATCATTCATCATGAGGGAAATGCAAATCAAATCTACAATGAGACATTATTTCACACCAGTCAGAAGGGCAAAAAATAAAAAATAAAAAAAAGAAACAAGTGTTGTTGAGGATGTGTAGAAAAAGAACCTTCATGCACTGTTAGTGAGAATGCAAACTAGTGTAGCCACTGTGGAAGACAATATGAAAGCTCTTCAAAATGTTAAAAATAAAGGAGTACCTGGACGACTCAGTCTGTTAAGTGTCTGGCTCTTGGTTTTGGCTCAGGTCATGCTCTTTTGGTTCATGGGTTCGAGCCCTGTGTCAGGCTCTGCACTGACAGTCAAAAGCCTTGTTGGGATTCTCTCTATCTCTCTGCCCTCTCCTTTCTGTCTCTCAAAAATAAAAAAAAAATACACATTAAAAAAGAATAATTAAAACATGTCAAAAATAGAATTACCCTATGATCCAGTAATTGCATAACAGGGTGTTTACTCCAAAAAATACAAAAACAAAAACACTAATTCAAATTGATGAATCCACCCCTATGTTTATTGCAGCATTATTTAAAATAGCCAAATTATGGAAGCAACCCAGGTGTCCAACAGCAGATGAGTGGATAAACATCATATATATATACATATATATATATATGTATATATATATGTGTGTGTATTCACATTCATTCACGGGGAATGAATTCACGTGGAATGAATTCATTCAGATTCATTCACGTGGAAATCAACTGATTTCCTAAGACACACATATATACACACATATATATACATGTATATATATATACACACACACATATATACATATATATGTACATATATGATAAACAACATTCATTTTATTAGTAAAATTAGAAATATATACATACATATATGTATATATATATTTCAGTCAGAAAAAGCCAAATTCCATATAATTTCACTCATATATGGAATTTAAGAAACAAAACAAACAAGCAAAGTATGGGGGAGAGAGAAAGAGAGAGAGAAACCAAGAAGCAGACTCTTAAATATAGAGAACAAACTGATGGTCACCAGAGGGCAGGTGGATGAAGGGATTGGTGAATTAGGTGATGGCTATTAACGAATACACTTATGAAGGGTGTCTGGGTGGCTTAGTAGGTTAAGCCTCCAACTCTTGATTTTGGCTCAAGTTATGATTTCATGATTCATGAGATCAAGTCCTGCATCAGGCTCAGTACTGACAGTGTGGAGCATGCTTGGGATTCTCTCCGTCTCTAATTCTGCCCTTTCCCTACTCATGCTCTTTCTTTCTTTTTCAAAATAATTATATAAACATTTTTAAAAGAGTACACTTACCATGATAAGCACAGAGTAATGTATAAAAGAGTTGAATCACTATTTTGTACACCTGAAACTAATATAACATTGTTTTTTCTAACTGTCCTGGAAATAAAGTATATATATATATATATATATATATATATATACAATGGAATGTTAAAAATAAAATACTTGAAATTCCAACATGTAATGCAGCAAACATGTGAATATATATATATATATATATAAAACTTTGAAAATGAGCAATAACAGGATTTACAAATCTTGTCCTGCCAATTATTATAGTGATATCAACTCCTACTAAATTACTGAACATTAAATGTATATCAGTGAACTGCCAATAAGATATGAGGAAAAGGCCACATCAGATGCTATGAAATTTGGGAAATAAAACTTTGTTCTCATGGATAGTGTTACTTTCTACTTAACTGGACTATGGATATTGTATATGTTGAACTATATTTTTAAAATATGAATAAAGAAACTAATTTAATATTTTTCTCAGTGAGTGTGTGGTCTGTGTGATTGTGTGTGTGTGTGTGTGTGTGTGTATCTCATGGTATCACTCTGGAATTCCCGTGGGTGAAAGATGTGAAGGAAAGAAATATATATATAAGGAGAGAAAAAACATTACTTGATTTTAAAACTTTCTTTTTCTCTTTTTTTTTCTCTTCAAGGTAAGAGAAATTCTGTCAAGAATGCACATTCACAAGATAATAGGAGATGAACATATTTAGGAGGAGGTGTGCCATCCATCATTATTCTCCAAATTTACCCCTTTTCACTACCTTTTTCATTATAAATTCACAGCATCATCTATCTCTGAGCCTTGAAATAGTCCCAAAGCTATAGATAGATCAGGTGATAAGGTGGGAAGAAACATTTGGCATGCTCTTGGTATTTCCTAATTGCGTTTTGTAAATTATTGAGTAGGAAGCAAAACTAAGAGTAAGACTTATTAATAAGTCTGTATTAAAAATCTGGTCAACTGAGAATGAGTTACCCACCTCTTATCTGACTTCCTCTAAGATGTAGCTATCCCACTTATGAGGAGTTGGCTCAACTCCAAATCATGGGAATCCACATTGTCCCTCTATACAACCAATGTATTTTAATAAAAACTGGCTGACCGTCTGAACAGTGGCAAGTTCCCTGCAAACCATCAAATTTAGACCCATTTAGTTGGGTCTAGGCACCATTTAGTTGCCACTAGATTCATTCACGTGGAAATCAACTGACATTCTAAACGTGAAAGAATAGAACTTCAGTTTGTGTGTCTGATAGCCATGTGTCTACGGAAAACACTTCATCTCTCAGGTCCTCAGCTTTCTCATATGTAATATTGAGAGGTCATGGCTAGAACTTCAAGATTTATTCTTTTTGAAAATGTTATGTTATGCTTTGATTGCTTTTTAAGAATTTCTGTCTTACATGTAATATAGATCATACCTATGCAACAAATATACCAACTGATAAACATTAATTTTATTAGTAAAATTGAAAAGTCTACAAATCCAACAAAATAAACAAAAGGTATCATTTGACAATTCTAAAGTAAAATCTATAGTAATTTGGATCACACTAAAAATATTCATGTAAATCTGGTAATAATGATTGATAGAGAACACTAACCACACTATAAAAAAGGAAATTAACAGTTACTGGATATTTTATTCTGACAGCATAACTATTACTAGTATTTAAGAATGATTGAGTCTGGGTCACTAAAAAAAACAACCAAACTTAGGAAAATAAAAGTTGCCAAAGGTACACTTTCATTTATTAATAGTGAATACTCAAATATTTCCCCTTATGGTGGTCACAGACTGACCACAGCCCATAAGAATTTTCAAAAGACTCAGAAAGAGTCAACATGGCAGAGAAGTAGGGGGATCTGTACTTTCCATGTATCCCAAACAAAGAAGGACTAAAGCCAAAAGACTTTGTACCCCAAGAGTCTGGGAGGAAAAGAGACTGAGTCTACCATGGAGAAACTGGGACAACCTGAGAGACTATAGGTGGGTAATTGCAAACTGAGGGAGATAAAACGGGCTGCATAGGCATGGAGGGGAGGGATCCCCTTCTGTTGAGAGACAAAAGGAAGAAAAAGAGTGGCTGAGGAATCATAGGACTGTATATGGACAAGAGAAAAATTGGGATGGAGAGGGATCCCATCTCTAACTGCACATTAGAAGATCTCTACCAGCCAATCCTATCTTTGGACTGGGTCCAGCTGCCTTGTTCATACACCTGGGAAGGAGGGGAACCACCTTAGGGTTCAGTGGTAGATCAGGGGCACAGTCTGCAGCAGGAGAAACTGGTCCCCTCCCTTGAAGTGATGCTGCACAGGACAAAACCAGCCGGGATATCATATTGTGAGGCAGTTCCCCAGTACCAGGGCTTACAGTGGGAGTTTAATTCTAGGACAAAGGAGTAGGTGAAGCGAGACAGAAAACGTCCTCTGTGCCTGGGGAACATTGAGAATGGCTACAAAGAAGTGATTTGGGACACCAGGTTGTGGAAGAGACTGGGGGATCACCATTTTTCTCCCTACCACCACCAAGGCCAGGACTCATAGATTGGTGATGGGGCCCACTGTGGAGGTGGGGCCCGGCTACACCAAACCATGCCCTTCCATTCTGGTAACTGCCTATACTGGAGTGGGATAGTCTCTGTGGAACCAGACAGACCGCTCCTCCTGACCAAAGCTGCTGCATTGCCTGGATTAATTTTAGGACAATTCTTGATATATAAATATATTCTCCTCCCCACCCCCATTTCTCCTTCTTATCTCTTCCCTCCCCTAGGATCATTATTATGGTTATTAGTTTGTTTAAATGGACATATTTAATTCATTCTTGTGATACATGTTCTACACCTCCTTCTTTACATTCCTTTCTCTCTCTCTCTCTGGAATAATGAAGCCATATAGTTTCTCTGACTGGGTGACTTTATCTCTGTTTCATTTTCCTGCCTCCTTCCTTATTTTTCTTTCTCTCTCCCTCGATTAAGACATTCAATCTCTCTGCCTGGTCAATATTTATTTTTTCTTTTTCCCTGCCCCTGTCATTTCTCTCTTTGTATGTTCTGTTCAGCACTGCCTCAACCCTGTTCTTGACTTATAGCTGGTGTTTCTGGATTTTTGCTTTTGGATTGTTTTTAGTTTTTACTTTTTTTGTTTTTGTTTCTTTGTTTTATTTGTGTGTTTGTGTGTTTTTGTTTGCTGTTTGTCCTTCTGTTTGTTTTCCTCTCCAGGGATACTTCAAGGAAGAAATAAAAAAACACCTGAAAGAGGGTTCAAAACATTACTATGAGTCGGGAAATAAAAAAAAAAAAAGTCACAACAACAGAGAGCAAGTAACACTCTCCGAAAAAAAAAAAAAAA
Organism: Lynx rufus; assembly: GCF_022079265.1. NCBI lineage: Eukaryota > Metazoa > Chordata > Mammalia > Carnivora > Felidae > Lynx > Lynx rufus. The sequence continues at coordinate 49,623,801 of NW_025814828.1, read as the reverse complement.
AACACTTCCTGAAGGGTAAGGCCCTGGACAGTGTATAACTCCCCTTTAATATAGTTGTACTCATAGGTGCAGAGCACATAACAAGCTTTTAAGACTCAAGGGAAAGAAAACTAGGCAAAATGATGAAACATAGAATTCTCCTCAAAAGAAATCCCAGGAAGAAGTGACAGCTAACGAATTGATCAAAACAGATATAAGCAACATAAATGAACAAGAATTTGGAATAATAGTCATAATATTAATCTCTGGGCTTGAAAAAGGCATAGAAGACAACAAAGAATCTATTACTGCAGAGATCAAGGAACTAAAAAATAGTCATGACGAATTAAAAAAATGCTATAAATGAGGTGCAAAATAAAATGGAGGTGGCCACAGCACGGGTTGAAAAAGCAGAGAGAATAGGTGAATTAGAAGATAAAATTACAGAAAGAGGAAGGTGACAAAAAGAGAGATAAAAATCTAAGACCACCAGGGGAGAATTAGAGAACTAAGTCACGCAATCAAATGGAACAATATCCACATCATAGGAATTCCAAAAGAAGAAGAGAGAGAGAAAGGGGCTGAAGGAATACTTGAACAAGTCATAGGAGAGAACTTCCCCAATATGGGGAAAGAAACAGACATTGACATCCAGCAGGCACAGAACTTCCTTCAAACATAAATTGATCTTCTTCATGACATATCATAGTGAAACTGGCAACGTACAAGGATAAAGAGAGAATTCTGAAAGCAGCTGGGGTTAAACTGGGTTTAACATACAAAGATAGACACATTAGAGTAGTAGCAGACCTATCTACTGAAACTTGGCAGGTCAGAAAGGTATGGCAGGAAATCTTCAATGTGATGATCAGGAAAAATATGCAACCAAGAATCCTTTATCCAGCAAGCCTGTCATTCAGAATAGAAGGAGGGATAAAGGTTTCCCCAAACAAAAACTGAAGGAGCTTGTCTCCACTAAACCAGACCTACAAGAGATCCTAAGGGGGATTCTGTGAGTGAAATGTTGCAAGGACCATAAAGTACCAGAGACATCACTACAAGCAGGAAACCTACAGACATAACAATGACTCTAAAGCTATATCTTTCAATAATAACACTGAATGTAAATGGATTAAATGCTCCAACCAAAAGACATAGGGTATCAGAATGGATAAAAAAAACAAGACCCATCTATTTGCTGTCTACAAGAGACTCATTTTAGACCTGAGGACACCTTCAGGTTGAAAGTGAGGGGATGGAGAATTATCTATCATGCTACTGGAAGTCAAAAGAAAGCTGGAGTAGCCATAGTTATATCAGATAAACTAGACTTTAAATTAAAGGCTGTAACAAGAGATGAAGAAGGGCATTATATAATAATTACAGGGTCTATCCATCAGGAAGAGCAAACAATTATAAATGTCTATGTGCTGAATATGGGAGCCGCCAAATATATAAAACAATCACAAATATAAGCAACCTTATTGATAAGAATGTGGTAATTGCAGGGGACTTTAATTCTCCACTTATAAACAATGGGCAGATCATCTAGACACAGGATCAGTAAAGAAACAAGGGCCCCAAATGATACATTGGATCAGATGAACTTGACAGATGTATTTAGAACTCTGCATCACAAAGCAACAGAATATACTTTCTTCTTGAGTGAATATGGAACATTCTCCAAGATAGATCACTTACTGGGTCACAAATCATCCCTTAATAAGTACAAAAGAATTGAGATCATACCATGCACACTTTCAGATCACAATGCTGTGAAACTTGAAATCAACCACAGGAAAAAGTCTGGAAAACCTCCAAAAGCATGGAGGTTAAAGAACACTCTACTAAAGAATGAATGGATCAACCAGGCAATTAGAGAAGAAATTGAAAAATATATGGAAACAAATGAAAATGAAAATACAACAATCCAAACACCTTAGGATGCAGCACAGGCAGTCCTGAGAGGAAAATACATTGCAGTCCAGGCCTATTTCAAGAAACAAGAAAAATCTCAAATACAAAATCTAACAGCACACCTAAAGGAAATAGAAGCAGATCAGCAACACCCCAAACCCAGCAGAAGTAGAGAAATAATAAATATCAGAGCAGAACTAAACAATATAGAATCTAAAAAAAATGTAGAGAAGATCAATGAAACCAAGAGTTGGTTTTCTGAAAACATAAACAAAATTGATAAACCTCTAGCCAGGCTTCCCAAAAAGAAAGGGGAGATGACCCAAATAGATAAAATCATGAATGAAAATGCAATTATGACAACCAATCCCTCAGAAATATAAGCAATTTTCAGGGAATACTATGAAAAATTATATGACAACAAACTGGACAACCTGGAAGAAATGGACAAATTCCCAAGCACCCACACACTTCCAAAACTCAAACAGGAAGAAATAGAAAACTTGAACAGACCCATAACCATAGGAGAAATTGAATCAGTTATCAAAAATTTCCCAACAAATAAGAGTCCAGGACCAGATGGCTTCCCTGGGGAATTCTACCACACATTTAAAGCAGAGATAATACCTATCCTTCTCAAGCTGTTCCAAAAAATAGAAAGGGAAGAAAAACTTCCAGACTCATTCTATGAAGTGAACATTACTTTGATTCGCAAACCAGAGAACCAGCAAAAGAAGAGAACTACTGGCCAATATCCCAGATGAATATGGATGCAAAAATTCTCAACAAGACACTAGAAATTGAATTCAACAGCATATAAAAATAATTACTCACCATGATCAAGTGGGATTCATTCCTGGGCTGCAGGGCTGGTTCAACATTCACAAATCAATCAATGTGATACATCACATTAATAAGGAAAAAAATGATTAGAATCATATGATCCTGTCAATCAATGCAGAAAAGGCATTTGACAAAATTCAGCATCCATTCTTAATAAAAACCGTCAAGAAAGTTGGGATAGAAGGAACATACTTAAACATCATAAAAGCCATTTATGAAAAGCCCACAGCTATAAGGTGGAACAGAAAAGTAAGGTAGATTTGAGAGGGAAAATAAAAGCAAGTATTTCTATCCAGTATTAAATATACTTGAAACTTTTGTTTGTGCAGATAAGCTCACCTGCGGAAAAATTATTTCTCTTTGACACCTGCTAAAAATTTCTTTCATTTTGTTATACCTGTATTCTAATAAGAAAGGGTATTTTAAGGCAAAGTTCATTTATGGACCAAAATACTTTTTCAAATTTTAATGTTGAGAAATTTAAATATAGTAATTTACAAAAACACTCCTTATTCAATATTTCCTTACATTTAAGTATAGTTAACATACAATGCTATATTAGTTTTGGGGCACCACATAGTAATTTAACAACTTCATTCATTAAACTATGCTCACCATGAAAAGTGCAGTCATCATTGATCACCATACACTGTATTCCCCATGTTGCACCTTTCTTTCCTGCGACATATCCGTTGTATAAAATGAAGTTTTCTCTTCTTAATACTCTTCAACTATTTTCCCATCCTACAAACTCCTACCCTCTGACAACAATCAGTTTGTTCTTTTTGTTTATGATTAAATTTCTGTTTTTGTTTGTTGATTTATCCCTTTCATTTTTTTTAGATTCCACATATAAGTGAAATTGTATGTAATTTATCTTTGTCTTATTTCACGTACCATAATATCCTGTAGGTCCAGCCAAGTGATTGCAAAAGTTGAGATGTCATTCTTTTTATGGTTAAGTAATATTCCATTGTCTGTGTGTCTTTGTGTGTGTATACATCTTTTTTTATATGAAATTTATCGTCAAATTGGTTTACATACAACAGCCAGTGCTCATCCCAACAAGTGCCCTCCTCAGTGTCCATCACCCACTTTCCCCTCCCTCCCACACACCATCAAAACTCAGTTTATGCTTAGTTTTTAAAAGTCTCTTATGGTTTGCCTCCCTCCCTCTCTAACTTTTTTTTTCCCTTTCCTCTCCTACATGGTCTTCTGTTAAATTTCTCAGGATCCACATAAGACTGAAAACATATGATATCTGTCTTTCTCTCTATGACTTTTTTCGCTTAGCGTAACACTCACCACTTCTATCCACATTGTTACAAAAGGCCATATTTCATTCTTTCTCATTGTCAAGTGGTATTCCATTGTATATGTAAACCACAATTTCTTTATCCATTCATCAGTTGATGGACATTTAGGCTCTTTCCATAGATTGGCTATTTTTGAAAGTGCTGTTATAAACATTGGGGTACAATTGGACCTATGCATCAGCACTCCTATATCACTTGGGTAAATTCCTAGCAGTGCTATTGCTGGGTCATGGGGTAGATTTATTTTTAATTTTGGGGGGAACCTCCATACTGCATTCTCAGTTTGCATTTCCACCAACAGTGCAAGAGGATTCTCATTTCTCCACATCCTCTCCAGCATCTATAGTCTCCTGATTTGTTCATTTTAGCCACTCTTACTGGCATGAGATGATATCTCAGTGTGGTTTTGATTTGTATTTCCATGATGAGGAGTGTCATTGAGCATCTTTTCATGTGCTGTTGGCCATCTGGATGTCTTCTTTAGAGAAATGTCTATTCATGTCTTCTGACCATTTCTTCACTGGATTATTTGTTCAGACGTGGAGTTTGGTGAGTTCTTATAGATTTTGGATATTAGCCCTTTTTCTGATATGTCACTTGGAAATATTTTTTCCCATTCCATCAGTTGCTTTTTAGTTTTGTGGATTGTTTCCTTTGCAGTGCAGAAGCTTTTTATCTTCATGTGGTCCCAATAGATCATTTTTGCTTTTAATTACCTTGCCTTTGGAGATGTGTCAAGTAAGAAATTGCTGCAGGTGAAGTCAGAAAGGTTTTTTTTTTCCTGCTTTCTCCTCTAGGGTATTGATGGTTTCATATCTCACATTCAGGTCCTTCATCCATTTTGAGTTTTTTTTTCTGTATGTTTTAAGAAAGTAGTCTAGTTTCATTCTTCTGTATGCTGCTGTCCAGTTCTCCCAGCACCATTTGTTAAAGACATTGTATTTTTTCCATTGGATATTCTTTCCTGCTTTGTCAAAGATTAGTTGGCATACGTTTGTGGGTCTAATTCTGGAGTTTCTATTCTATTCCATTGGTCTATGTGTCTGTTTTTGTGCCAATACCATGCTGTCTTGATGATTACAGGTTTGAAGTAGAGGCTAAAGTCTGGGAATGTGATGCTTCCTGCTTTGGTCTCCTTCAAAATTACTTTGGCTATTCGGGGTCTTTTGTGGTTCCATACAAATTTTAGGATTGCTTGTTGTAGCTGTGAGAAGAATTCTGGTGCAATTTTGATTGGGAATGCATTGAATATGTAGATAGCTTTGAGTAGAATTGACATTTTAACAATATTTATTCTTCCAATCCATGAGCATGGAATATTTTTCCATTTCTTTTTATCTTCTTCAATTTCCTTCATAAGTTTCTATAGTTTTCAGCATACAGATCTTTTACATCTTTGGTTAGGTTTATTCCCAGGTATTTTATGATTCTTGGTGCAATTGTGAATGGGAACAGTTTCTTTATGTGTCTTTCTGTTGCTTCATTATTAGTGTATAAGAATACACACACACACACACACACACACTGTTACAAACTTTCTGTTACACTTCCTACTTCATATACCAATCTTTCCTCTGAGGAAAATTCTGTGTTCCATATCTCCAATTTGCAAATCAATCCTAGAAAATGTTTCAAATGTTTAACAGAAAATGTATTCAAATTAAAATCCAATGAATCATCTTATACTGCTAGCATGTCAATTTTTAAAACACAAATTTTCTTTATGTGTAGTTATTTGAAATTCCATAATTGTTAACAATACATTCATTATATTTCTGTTTACCTCTTCTTCAATATCCATAATTAGAGAAAAACTTTCACAGGTTTCCATTGCAAGTAACCAGTATCTTTTCCAAATGCTATAAGAAATAGCATATTGCCAATAGCACAAATAATTCCTGCTATGAGAGCAGCAATTCCAATTTTCATAATAAAACTGGTAGATTTGTCGCCCAAAGTTACATGCAACAGAATCACTGAAATGGTCAGTTGCTAAGGCCCAGCCTGTGGGTCTCATCATAAAGCACTATTTTATTTAATTTTATAGTTTATTTATTTTTGAGAGACAGAGAGTGACAGAGTGAGAGCGGGAAGGGGTTGCTGAAGGAGAGGGAGACACAGAATCCTAAGCAGGCTCCAGGCTCCGAGCTGTCAGCATAAAGCCCGACACAGGGCTAGAAGTCACAAACCGCAAGATCATGACCTGAGCTGAAGTCTGACGCTTAGCTGACCGAGCCACCCAGGAGCCCCCAAAAAGCACTATTTTAGGAGAAGAATTAACATCTTTTGTGACTGGTCTAGGTTTCACTGGGCTGGGGAAAAGAACTATAAAAAGCAAACGACTTGATTAATTTAAGACACTGGACCACCACAAGCATGCTTCAAATTTTTCTAAAAAAAGCAAGCCTCCTGTACCACCATACACACACACACACACACACACACACACACACAAACACACACACATACTCATCAATTTTTAAAAAGAAACTAGAAAATGGATAGAGTAAAAATATGATAGCAACTTCTGTTTTCCATGTGAATTGAGTTATTGATATTTGTTATGGAAATAGTGGCAAACTAAAATAAAGATAACAATTATTGCGACTAGAAGGGGAACTAAAGATGGCCAATGAGTAGAAGGATCCTACGTTTATCTCTTCCCTCGAACACAATTATATAATAATAAGAGCATTCTAAATACACAGAAATCATCTTGAGACTGAAAGAATGAACTCTGCAAATAAAGAAAGAAAAGAAACCACATCGAAGAAGATAGGAGTGCAGAAATGTGGTTAGGGGAGAAAGGGATCAAGGGTGCTGTGAAGGAGAGGGAGCCATGGTCACAGAGAAAGGGGGGGGGGAGAGAGAGGAACACAGAGGGGAACACACAAGGAGAACATTTCCCCAAAGCTATTGACTGGGGAAATGAGAGGATTGGTTTTCATTAGTTTTGCAACCAATATGGCTTAAAGACTATAGTTTTAATGGTCAGCAGGCTTGGCTAAGATAACGCCCTGATGGTGCTGTCCTACTCCTGGAGAGAAGGCAGGCAAACAACCTTGGGCAGTTGGGTTGGAAATATTGATCTAAGACACACAGGTTAGATTATTATTATTATTCATTCTTCTTAGAATGCACCCCTGAGAGGCAGAGTTCACAAAGACAAGTCTCCAGGGACAAAGGAACTGGCTGGAGCCATTTCCCTCCCCCTCTCTTCAGCATGAACATGCAACCATTGAGGAAAGCAGCACAGAACCAACACTGGCTACCTAACTTTCCTACACCAAGTCCCATCCCCCTGCACTCAGGTGGGACTACCCCACTCAGTCAAGCTTTTCTCAGTCCCAGCACTGCATGCCCCTCCCACAGAAGTACAAACCCTTGCCTCCACCATGTCCCTAAAGCCTGAAGTTTTACAAGTCAGAAGGCTTGGCTGGGATAGAGCACAGAGTTCACTGCACTGCTTGTGGAGAGAAGGCAGGCAAAATCCTGGAGGCAGACAGTATAGAAATGGCGATCATAAAAATGCCTGGGGCAACACAAGGGGAGATTATTTGCTCTTCTCAGAGAGCTTCTTTGAGAGGCAACATCCAGAGAGATGCCTCTCCCATGACAAAAGAACCAGCAGGTGACATTTCCTTTGCCCCTCAGCATTAAAACAAAGCCACCTGCTATAAGCAACCCAGTATAGACAATGGCTGCCTAACCTGCTTAGACCAAGTCCCACACCCCTGCACTCCTGCAGGACTGAGTCTTCATCAGACTTACCAAAGTCCCAGAAGAGTAGGCCCCTTAACCAGAAGACAAGCCCAAACTACTGCACACACTACATCTCCTGACCAGAGAGTTCTGCAGGGTTTCAGTTCTAGTGGAAGTAATATTGGGTCTCACATAATGAGCAGACTAGGCACATATAGTAAAAACTTGGCACATTCTGACCAAGGATCAAACAAAGACCTCTGCAGGCAAGGAGAATTTTTGAAGACAACTGTCCTGAAGGACAGAGAAGCCAAAACACAAGAACAGCACACAAAAGAGACACTCCCAAAAGTGACAGGCTCTGAAAACTATATGACCTCTTCTTCATAAATCCATTACTTCCAGGAGCAGGAAACATAACAGGATTTTCTAACACAAAAAAAGAAGACAGTGACGTAGACAAAATGCCAAACTGAGGGAATTCATCCCAAAAGAAAGAACAAGAAAGGGTCACTTCATCTAAGTGAAACAGAAATGAATAATATGTCTGATAGAGAATATAAAGAAACAATCATAAGGATACTCACTGTCCTTGAGAAAAGAATAGAAGACTACAGGGAGACGCTTACCACAAAGATAAAAGAATTAAAAAAGAATTAATCAGAAATGAAAAATACAGTAACTGAGATTGGAAACAGGCTTGATTCAAGGAACACAAGTCTGGAAGAAGCAGAAGAATGATTATGTGATATAGAAGAAAAATAAAGAAAAACAATGAACCTGAACAAAGAGAGAAAGAGGTATTATAGAACATGAAAGTAGACTGAGGGAATTCAGTGACTCCATCAAACATAATTACACAGGTGTCATAGGAGTTCCAAAAGAAGAAAGAGAAAGGGTCAGAAAATTTATTTGAGGAAATCATAGCTTAAATCTTCTCTAATGTGGGAAATAACACAGATATACAGATCCAGGAGGCAAAGAGAATTCATATCAAAATCAACAAAAGCAGGTGAACACAGACATATGGTAATTACATTTCCAAAATATAGTGATAAAAAAATCTTAAAAGCAGCAAGACAAAAGAAGTCCTTAGTGTACAAGGGAATATCCGTAAATCTAGCTGCATATTTCTCAACAGAAACATGGCAAACCAAGAGGGGGTGGCATGATATATTCAAAGTGCTGAATGAAGAAACTCTGCTTCCAAAAATACTCTATACAGCAAGGGTAACTTTCAGAAAAGAAGGAGAGATAAAGATTTTGACAAACAAAATTTAAAGGAGTGAACACTAAAAGAGCCCTGCGGGAAATCTTAAAGGAGACTCTTTGAGTGGAAAGGAAAACTCAAAAGTGAGAAACCCAAGAAAGAGAACAAGGAAACAATGACAAAACAAGTAATTAAGAGCAATAAATATATATCTCTCAGTAATTACTCAGAGTTTAAATGGACGAAATGCTATGAAAAGACACAGGGTGTCAGGATGCATGAAGAAACAAGTGCCATCTTTTTCCTGCCTGAAATAAACTAGTTTTAGACCAAAAGACACCAGAAGACTGAAAGGGAATGGATGGAGAAAAATTTACCATGCAAATGGACATCAAAAGAAAGTTGCAATAGTAATACTTAAAAAAACTAGACTATAAACAAAAACTGTAACAAGAGATGAAGAAAGCACTATATAATAGTAAAGAAGACAATCCAACAAGACGATCTAACATTTGTAAATATTTATGCACCCAACATGAAACACCCAAATATATAAAACAATTAATAACAAGCATAAAGCAACTCATTGATAACAATACAATCAGAGTAAGGGATTTCACACCCCTTTTACATCCATGGACAGATCATCTAAACAGAATATCAAAAGGAAACATTGGTTTTGAATGGCATCCTGGATCAGATGGATTTAACAGATATATTCAGATCATTCCATTCTAAAGCAGCAGAATACACATTGTTTTCCAGTGCACATGGGACATTACCCTGAAGAGATCACATATTAGGTGACAAATCAGACCTCAACAAGAACAAAAAGATTTAAATAATACCATGTATATTGTCTCACCACAACACTATGAAACTTGAAGTCAATGACAATAAAAAATTTGGGAAGACGACAAATACATGAATATTAAACAGCATGCTGAGAAAAAATTAATGGGTCAACCAAGAAATCAAAGAATAAATTCAAAAAATACGTGGAGGAGCACCTGGGTGGCTCACTCAGTTGGGCATCCAACTTTGGCTCAGGTCATGATCTCATGGTTCATGGCTTCGAGCCCTGTGTCGGGCTCTGTGCTGACAGCTCAGAGCCTGGAGACTGTTTTGGATTCTGTGTCTCCCTCTCTCTCTGCCCCTACCCTGCCCACGCTCTGTCTCTCTCTGTCTCAAAAATAAATGAACATTAAAATTAAAAAAAAAATACATGGAAACAAATGAAAATGAAAACAAAATGATCCAAAACCTTTGGGACGCAACAAAAGCAGCGCTGAGAGAAGTAATAGTAATACAGGCTTAATTTAAGAAGCAAAAAAATCTGAAATAAGCAACCTAACCTTACACTTAAAGCTGCTAGAAAAAGAACAACAAGCAAAATCTAAAGCTAGCAGAAGAAAGGAAATAATAAAGTTTAGGGCAGAAATAAATGATATAGAAGCTAAACAAACAATAGAGCAGATCAATAAAACCAGGAAGAGATTTGTTATTAATTGAAAACAATAATAAAATTGATAAAACCCTAACCAATCTTATCAAAAAGAAAAGGAAAAGGATGACAATAATTAAATGCCAAATGAGGGAGTAGAAATAGCAACCAGCACCATAGAAACACAACCAATTAAAGAAAATATTAGGGAAAACTATATACCAAAAAATTGGACAACTTGGAAGAAAAAGATAAATTCCTAGAAACATATAAGTTACCAAAATTGTAACAGGAAGGAAAAGAAAACTTGAACAGGTCAATAACCAGTAAGGAAATCGAATCTGTAATCAACAATCTCCCAGGAAAAAAAGTTCAAGGGCCAAATGACTTTCCAGGAGAATTATACTACACATTTAAAGAAGAGTTAATACCTATTCTTCTTGAAGTATTCCAAAATATAGAAAAGAAAGGAAAACTTCTAAATTCATTGTATGATACCAGCATTATCCTGATACCAAAAGCAGTTAAAGACTCCACTAAAAAAGGAGAACTACGGGCCACTATCCCAGATGAACAGGGATGCAAAAATTCTTTTTTTTTAATTTCTTTTTAAAAATTTTTTAACGTTTATTCATTTTTGAGACAGAGAGAGACAGAGCATGAACAGGGGAGGGTCAGAGAAAGGGAGACACAGAATCTGAAACAGGCTCCAGGCTCTGAGCTGTCAGTACAGAGCCCGACGCAGGGCTCCAACTCATGGACCGCGAGATCATGACCTGAGCCGAAGTCGGCCGCTTAACCGACTGAGCCACCCAGGCGCCCCCAAAAATTCTTAATAAAATATTAGCAAACTGGATTCAACCATACATTAAAAGAATCATTCACCATTCTCAAGTTGGATTTATTCCTGTCCTGCAGGGTGTTTAAACATTTGCAAATTAATCAATGTGATATAACACATTAATAAAGGAAATGATAAAAAAAAAATGATCCTTTCAATAAATGCAAAAAAGGCATTTTACTAAGTATAACATCCATTCATGATAAAAACTCACAACAATGTAGGGTTAGAGGAAACATACCTCAACATCATAAAGGCCATATACGAAAAACCCATAGTACTGGAAGTCCTAGCCATAGGAATCAGACAACAAAAATAAATAAAAGGCACCCAAATCGGTAAGAAAGAAGTAAAAGTTTTACTATTTGCAGATAACATGATACTTTAAATAGAAAACCTGAAAGTCTCCACCAAAAAATTGCTAGAACTGATACACAAACTCAGTAAAGTCAATCAGTAAAGGAAATCAGTGTACAGAAATCTGTTGCATATCTATACAAAAATAATGAAGCATCAAAAAGAGAAATCAAGGAATCGATTCCATTTAAAATTTCACTGAAACCCATAAGATACTTATGAATAAACCTAACCAAAGCGGTTAAAATGTATGTACTCTCAATAGTATAAAACACTGATGATAGAAATTAAAGATTACAAAGAAATGGAAAGACATTCCATCCTCATGGGTTAGAAGAACAAATATTGTTAAAATGTCTATATTACCAAAAGCAATCTACACATTTAATGCAGTCTTCATCAAAATAGCAACACCATTTTTCATAGAGCTGAAACAGACAATTGTAAAATTTGTATGGATCCACAAAAGACCCTGAATAGCCAAAGCAACCTTGAAGAAGAAAAGCAAAGCTGGAGGCATCACAATTATGGACTTCCAGTTATATTACAAAACTGTAGTGATCAAGATGGTACAGTACTAGTAGTAAAATAGATACATAGATCAATAGAACAGGACAGAAAACCCAGAAGTGAACCCACAATTATATGATGAATTAATAATTGACAAAGCAGGAAAGAATATCCAATGGAAGAAAGACAGTGTCTTCAACAAATGGTGTTGGGAAAAGTGGACAGCAGCATGAAAACAAACTGGACCACATTTTTATACCATACATAAAAATGAAATAAAAATGGATTAAAGACCTAAACGTGAGACATAAAACCATAAATATCCTAAAGGAGAACACAGGCAGAGCACAGAACACCTCTTTGACAGTGGATGTAGGCAAGTTCTTTCTAGATATGTCTCCTGAGGCAAGCTACACAAAAGCAAAAATAAACTATTGCGACATCATCAAAATAAAAAGCTTCTGTACAGTGAAGGGAACAATAAACAAAAATAAAAGGCAACCTATGGAGTGGGAGAAGATATTTGCAAATGACAAATCTCAGAAAGAGTTAGTATCCAAAATGTATAAAAAACTTATAAAACTCAACACTCAGGAAATGAATAAACCAGTTAACAAATGGGCAGAAGACATGAATAGATATTTTTCCAAAGAAGAAATCCAGATGGCCAACAGAGAGTGAAAAGGTGCTCAACATCATTTATCATAAGGGAAACACAAATCAAACTTACAATGTGTCGTCATGTCTTTTAAAACATCTAACTTAACTTGCTGTGTGTGGGAATCAGCTCAAAGACACTAGAGCTTCAGGATGTCTTCCATACTATTATTTGTTCAGGTTGTATTTTATTATCTAAATTCTAGAAATGTCTTGAAGGGGATTCTGGGAAGATGGCGGCGTAGGAGGACGCTGGGCTCACCGCGCGTCCTGCTGATCACTTAGATTCCACCTACACCTGCCTAAATAACCCAGAAAACCGCCAGAGGATTAGCAGAACAGAGTCACCAGACCCAAGTGCAGACGAGAGGCCCACGGAAGAGGGTAGGAAGGGCGGCGAGGCGGTGCGTGCTCCACGGACTGGCGGGAGGGAGCCAGGGCGGAGGGGCGGCTTGCCAGCCAAGCAGAGCCCCCGAGTCCGGCTTGCAAAAGCGGAGGGGCCTGACAGACTGTGTTCCGACAGCAAGCGCGACTTAGCGTCTGGGAGGTCATAAGTTAACAGCTCTGCTCGGAAAGCGGGAAGACTGGAGGACAAAGGGAGGGTGAGCTGCGGAGCCCCCGGACGACAGAGCTCAGATTGGCGGGGAACAAAGGCGCTCGCCAGCGCCATCTCCCCCGCCCATCCCCCAGACAAAATCCCAAAGGGAACCGGTTCCGGCCAGGGAAATTGCTTGCTCCGCGCGAACACCCAACTCTGTGCTTCTGCGGAGCCAAACCTCCGGCAGCGGATCTGACTCCCTCCGGCTGCCACAGGGCCCCTCCTGAAGTGGATCACCTAAGGAGAAGCGAGCTAAGCCTGCCCCCCCTGCCGCCGTGCACCTTGCCTTCCCACCCCAGCTAATACGCCAGATCCCCAGCATCACAAGCCTGGCAGTGTGCAAGTAGCCCAGACGGGCCATGCCACCCCACAGTGAATCCCGCCCCTAGGAGAGGGGAAGAGAAGGCACACACCAGTCTGACTGTGGCCCCAGCGGTGGGCTGGGGGCAGACATCAGGTCGGACTGCGGCCCCGCCCACCAACTCCAGTTATACACCACAGCACAGGGGAAGTGCCCTGCAGGCCCTCACCACACCAGGGACTATCCAAAATGACCAAGCGGAAGAATTCCCCTCAGAAGAATCTCCAGGAAATAACAACAGCTAATGAGCTGATCAAAAAGGATTTAAATAATATAACAGAAAGTGAATTTAGAATAATAGTCATAAAATTAATCGCTGGGCTGGAAAACAGCATACAGGACAGCAGAGAATCTCTTGCTACAGAGATCAAGGGACTAAGGAACAGTCACGAGGAGCTGAAAAACGCTTTAAAGGAAATGGAAAACAAAATGCAAACCACCACGGCTCGGATGGAAGAGGCAGAGGAGAGAATAGGTGAACTAGAAGATAAAGTTATGGAAAAAGAGGAAGCTGAGAAAAAGAGAGATAAAAAAATCCAGGAGTATGAGGGGAAAATTAGAGAACTAAGTGATACACTAAAAAGAAATAATATACGCATAATTGGTATCCCAGAGGAGGAAGAGAGAGGGAAAGGTGCTGAAGGGGTACTTGAAGAAATTATAGCTGAGAACTTCCCTGAACTGGGGAAGGAAAAAGGCATTGAAATCCAAGAGGCACAGAGAACTCCCTTCAGACGGAACTTGAATCGATCTTCTGCACGACATATCATAGTGAAAGTGGCAAAATACAAGGATAAAGAGAAAATTCTGAAAGCAGCAAGGGGTAAACGTGCCCTCACATATAAAGGGAGACCTATAAGACTCGTGACTGATCTCTCTTTTGAAACTTGGCAGGCCAGAATGAATTGGCACGAGATTTTCAGGGTGCTAGACAGCAAAAATATGCAGCCGAGAATCCTTTATCCAGCAAGTCTGTCATTTAGAATAGAAGGAGAGATAAAGGTCTTCCCAAACAAACAAAAACTGAAGGAATTTGTCACCACTAAACCAGCCCTACAAGAGATCCTAAGGGGGACCCTGTGAGACAAACTACCAGACACATCACTACAAGCATAAAACATACAGACATCACAATGACTCTAAACCCGTATCTTTCTATAATAACACTGAATGTAAATGGATTAAATGCGCCAACCAAAAGACATTGGGTATCAGAATGGATAAAAAAGCAAGACCCATCTATTTGCTGTCTACAAGAGACTCATTTTAGACCTGAGGACACCTTTAGATTGAGAGTGAGGGGATGGAGAACTATTTATCATGCTACTGGAAGCCAGAAGAAAGCTGGAGTAGCCATACTTATATCAGACAAACTAGACTTTAAATTAAAGGCTGTAACAAGAGATGAAGGACATTATATAATAGTTACAGGGTCTATCCATCAGGAAGAGCTAACAATTATAAATGTCTATGCGCCGAATACGGGAGCCCCCAAGTATATAAAACAATTACTCATAAACAGAAGCAACCTTATTGATAAGAATGTGGTAATTGCTGGGGACTTTAACACCCCACTTACAGAAATGGATAGATCATCTAGACACACGGTCAATAAAGAAACAAGGGCCCTGAATGAGACACTGGATCAGATGGACTTGACAGATATATTTAGAACTCTGCATCCCAAAGCAACAGAATATACTTTCTTCTCGAGTGCACATGGAACATTCTCCAAGATAGATCATATACTGGGTCACAAAACAGCCCTTCATAAGTTTACAAGAATTGAAATTATACCATGCATACTTTCAGACCACAATGCTATGAAGCTTGAAATCAGCCACAGGAAAAAGTCTGGAAAACCTCCAAAAGCATGGAGGTTAAAGAACACCCTACTAACAAATGAGTGGGTCAACCAGGCAATTAGAGAAGAAATCAAAAAATATATAGAAACAAACGAAAATGAAAATACAACAATCCAAACGCTTTGGGACGCAGCGAAGGCAGTCCTGAGAGGAAAATACATTGCAATCCAGGCCTATCTCCAGAAACAAGAAAAATCCCAAATACAAAATCTAACAGCACACCTAAA
This sequence comes from Lynx rufus, assembly GCF_022079265.1. Taxonomy (NCBI): domain Eukaryota; kingdom Metazoa; phylum Chordata; class Mammalia; order Carnivora; family Felidae; genus Lynx; species Lynx rufus. The sequence continues at coordinate 49,607,974 of NW_025814828.1, read as the reverse complement.
GGAAATAGAAGCAGAACAGCAAAGGCAGCCTAAACCCAGCAGAAGAAGAGAAATAATAAAGATCAGAGCAGAAATAAACAATATAGAATCTAAAAAAACTGTAGAGCAGATCAACGAAACCAAGAGTTGGTTTTTTGAAAAAATAAACAAAATTGACAAACCTCTAGCCAGGCTTCTCAAAAAGAAAAGGGAGAGGACCCAAATAGATAAAATCATGAATGAAAATGGAATTATTACAACCAATCCCTCAGAGATACAAACAATTATCAGGGAATACTATGAAAAATTATATGCCAACAAATAGGACAACCTGGAAGAAATGGACAAATACCTGAACACCCACACTCTTCCAAAACTCAATCAGGAGGAAATAGAAAGCTTGAACAGACCCATAACCAGTGAAGAAATTGAATCAGTTATCAAAAATCTCCCAACAGATAAGAGTCCAGGACCAGATGGCTTCCCAGGGGAGTTCTACCAGACGTTTAAAGCAGAGATAATACCTATCCTTCTCAAGCTATTCCAAGAAATAGAAAGGGAAGGAAAACTTCCAGACTCATTCTATGAAGCCAGTATTACTTAGATTGCTAAACCAGACAGAGACCCAGTAAAAAAAGAGAACTACAGGCCAATATCCCTGATGAATATGGATGCCAAAATTCTCAATAAGATACTAGCAAATCGAATTCAACAGCATATAAAAAGAATGATTCACCATGATCAAGTGGGATTCATTCCTGGGATGCAGGGCTGGTTCAACATTCGCAAATCAATCAACGTGATACATCACATTAACAAAGAAAAAGAGAAGAACCATATGATCCTGTCAATCGATGCAGAAAAGGCCTTTGACAAAATCCAGCACCCTTTCTTAATAAAAACCCTTGAGAAAGTCGGGATAGAAGGAACATACTTAAAGATCATCAAAGCCATTTATGAAAAGCCCACAGCTAACATCATCCTCAACGGGGAAAAACTGAGAGCTTTTTCCCTGAGATCAGGAACACGACAGGGATGCCCACTCTCACCGTTGTTGTTTAACATAGTGCTGGAAGTTCTAGCATCAGCAATCAGACAACAAAAGGAAATCAAAGGCATCAAAATTGGCAAAGATGAAGTCAAGCTTTCGCTTTTTGCAGATGACATGATATTATACATGGAAAATCCGATAGACTCCACCAAAAGTCTGCTAGAACTGATACATGAATTCAGCAAAGTTGCAGGATACAAAATCAATGTACAGAAATCAGTTGCATTCTTATACACTAACAATGAAGCAACAGAAAGACAAATAAAGAAACTGATCCCATTCACAATTGCACCAAGAAGCATAAAATACCTAGGAATAAATCTAACCAAAGATGTAAAGGATCTGTATGCTGAAAACTATAGAAAGCTTATGAAGGTAATTGAAGAAGATTTAAAGAAATGGAAAGACATTCCCTGCTCATGGATTGGAAAAATAAATATTGTCAAAATGTCAATACTACCCAAAGCTATCTACACATTCAGTGCAATCCCAATCAAAATTGCACCAGCATTCTTCTCGAAACTAGAACAAGCAATCCTAAAATTCATATGGAACCACAAAAGGCCCCGAATAGCCAAAGGAATTTTGAAGAAGAAGACCAAAGCAGGAGGCATCACAATCCCAGACTTTAGCCTCTACTACAAAGCTGTCATCATCAAGACAGCATGGTATTGGCACAAAAACAGACACACAGACCAATGGAATAGAATAGAAACCCCAGAACTAGACCCACAAACGTATGGCCAACTCATCTTTGACAAAGCAGGAAAGAACATCCAATGGAAAAAAGACAGCCTCTTTAACAAATGGTGCTGGGAGAACTGGACAGCAACATGCAGAAGGTTGAAACTAGACCACTTTCTCACACCATTTACAAAAATAAACTCAAAATGGATAAAGGACCTAAATGTGAGACAGGAAACCATCAAAACCTTAGAGGAGAAAGCAGGAAAAGACCTCTCTGACCTCAGCCGTAGCAATCTCTTACTCGACACATCCCCAAAGGCAAGGGAATTAAAAGCAAAAGTGAATTACTGGGACCTTATGAAGATAAAAAGCTTCTGCACAGCAAAGGAAACAACCAACAAAACTAAAAGGCAACCAACGGAATGGGAAAAGATATTTGCAAATGACATATCGGACAAAGGGCTAGTATCCAAAATCTATAAAGAGCTCACCAAACTCCACACCGAAAAACAAATAACCCAGTGAAGAAATGGGCAGAAAACATGAATAGACACTTCTCTAAAGAAGACATCCAGATGGCCAACAGGCACATGAAAAGATGTTCAGCGTCGCTCCTTATCAGGGAAATACAAATCAAAACCACACTCAGGTATCACCTCACGCCAGTCAGAGTGGCCAAAATGAACAAATCAGGAGACTATAGATGCTGGCGAGGATGTGGAGAAACGGGAACCCTCTTGCACTGTTGGTGGGAATGCAAATTGGTGCAGCCGCTCTGGAAAGCAGTGTGGAGGTTCATCAGAAAATTAAAAATAGACCTACCCTATGACCCAGCAATAGCACTGCTAGGAATTTACCCAAGGGATACAGGAGTACTGATGCATAGGGGCACTTGTACCCCAATGTTCATAGCAGCACTCTCAACAATAGCCAAATTATGGAAAGAGCCTAAATGTCCATCAACTGATGAATGGATAAAGAAATTGTGGTTTATATACACAATGGAATACTACGTGGCAATGAGAAAAAATGAAATATGGCCTTTTGTAGCAACGTGGATGGAACTGGAGAGTGTGATGCTAAGTGAAATAAGCCATACAGAGAAAGATACCATATGGTTTCACTCTTATGTGGATTCTGAGAAACTTAACAGGAACCCATGGGGGAGGGGAAGGAAAAAAAAAAAAGAGAGGTTAGAGTGGGAGAGAGCCAAAGCATAAGAGACTGTTAAAAACTGAGAACAAACTGAGGGTTGATGGGGGGTGGGAGGGAGGGGCGGGTGGGTGATGGGTATTGAGGAGGGCACCTTTTGGGATGAGCACTGGGTGTTGTATGGAAACCAATTTGTCAATAAATTTCATATAAAAAAAAAAGAAATCAAACTGTGAAGCACTTTATAGTCTGTACACTAAGCAGGCAGAAAGACTTGTGGTGTTCCTGAAGAGCAAGGTTGGCCCAGTTGAGCAGGGCTTAGTTTAACAGTTCCATTCTTCACTAGATGGAGCTGCTTAGCTTACTGGGGTGGATTGTTGTGGTGCTTGTAGTAGTGGACATGCATGCGCAGGAGGATAGAAAATGGCGCCACCCAGCTACGCAGTTTCTAGTATATGAACTCTGTTGTCCCCAATGTGCAATTGTGCACCCGTCCTTTGTCTCTAGCTTCAGTCCGCTTCCTGATTTTACACTGTCTGTGACCAAGAAGCTAACAGGTTTCCAGCCAGAACCTCCCTCCTGGGTTTTTTCTCAGATACGGCTGTCTTTCCCAATCTCTCACTTCTGAGGGACTGTGGTTTGACAAGCTCAGACCTTCTGGGTTAAGATCTCACTGAGAAATGCCCAGGTGCCGGCTGCACCCAGGAACGTTTTAGGGACTGTGCTGATGATGATGCACAGAGACTGCAGCTGGGTGCCAGCCCACCCCAGAAAAAGTTCACAGGATCATTTAGCAACATTTCAGGGATTATGGTAAATTTCAACACATATCTGGCACCAGTCTTCACCCTTAATGTCCTTGTTCCAGCACGAGCGAATGTGGTTGTTCTCCAGGGTCTGCTGGGACCTTTTTCTGCTGAGTTCTGTGGTTCAGGTTGTGCATATTGTTGTGTTAATCCTCAAATCAGTTTTCTAGGTGTACAAGACGGTTTAGTGTTGATCTGGTTGTATTTCATGGACGAGAGACACAAAAAACTTCCATGCTGTTCCGCCATCTTGGCCCCTCCTCCAAATTTTTTTAATTAAAAAAATTTTAATGTTTATTTTTGACAGGACATTTCATGCTCACGGATTGTAAGGACAAATATTGTTAAAATGTCTATACTATCCAAGAAATGGACAGATTTAATACAATTCTTATCAAAATAACAATAACATTTTTCACAGAAATAGAAGTAGAAATTATCCTAATATCTGGATGAAACCAGAAAAGCCAATAAGGAGCCAAAGCAATTTTAAAAAAGGAAAGCAAATCTGAAGGTGTCACAATTCCATACTTCAATTTATTTATATGACAAAGTTGTAGTTATCAAACAGTATAATACTGGCACCAAAATAGACACATAGATCAATGGAACAGAATAGAAGATTAAACCCACAATTATATAGTGAAATAATCTTCAACAAAGCAAGAAATAATATCCAATGGGAGAGAGACAAAAGGTGTTGGGAAAACTGGTCAGCTGCATGAAAAGACCTGGACCACTTTCTTAAACAATACACACACACACACACACACACACACAAAACAAAAAACAGAAACCTCAAAATGGATTAAGGACATAAATGAGCTCTGCAACCATAAAAATCCTAGAAGAGTGCACAGGCAGTAATGTCTTTGATATTGGCCATAGGAACATTTTTCTAGATATGTCTCTTGAGGCAATAGAAACAAAAGCATAAATACACTATTGAGACTATATTAAAATTAAAATTTCTGCACAGCAAAGGAAACAATCAACAATACTAAAAGGCAACCTATTCTATGGGAAAAGATATTTGCAAAAGACATATCCAATAAATGTTTAGTATCTAAAATATATAAAGAACTGGTATAACTCAACACTCAAAAAACATATAATCCAATTAAAAATGGACAGAAGATGTGAACAGACATTTCTTCAAAGAAGGTACACAGATGGCCAACAGACACATGAAAAAATTCTCAGCATCACTCATCATCTAAGAAATGCAAATAATAGTTTCAATGAAATATCACCTCACACCTGTCAGAATGGCAAAAATTAAAAAGATAAACAAGTGTTGGTGAGGATGTGGAGAAAAATAAACACATGTGCACTATTCCTGGGAATGCAAACTTGTGTGGCCACTGTGGAAAACAGTACACAGGTTCCTCAAAATTTTTAAAATAGAACTACTACTATTTAGTAATTACACTGTTGGATATTTACCCCCCCAAAAAATACAAAAACAATTCAAAGGGATACATGCACCCCTATGTTTACTGCAGCCTTACATGTACCCCTATGTTTACTCCAGCCTTATATATAGTAGTAAAATTACGGAAGCATCCCAAGTGTCCATCAATTGAGGAATGGATAAAAGAGGAGTTGTACAAGTCTACAATGGAATATTATTCAGCCATATAAAAGAATGAGATTTTTCCATTTGCAATGACATGGGAGGAGCTAGAGAGTATAATGCTAAGTAAAATAAGTTAGTCACAGAAACACAAAAATCCATACAATTTCACTCATAGGTAGAATTTTAAAAACATCAAAAAAAGCAAGCAAAGGGAAAGAAAGAGAGAGACAAAGAAACAGACTCTTAACTGTCGTTAAACTGGTGTTTACCACAGGGGAGTTCATTGAGTGGGTGGGTGAAATTGGTGATGGGTATTAAGGAGTGTACTTGTCATGTTAAGCACTAAGTGATGTATGGAGTAGTTGAATCATTATATTATACACTTGAAACTAATATATCACTGTATGTTAATAATACTTGAATTAAAACCAAATGTAATTAAATTTTAAAAATAAAATGAAATAATATTTTTATTTGTTATTTGGTTATCTCTTCTGGCTTGCCTCTATTTGATTACACATTTTAACTGTGAAGATGAAAAAATAAATTAGAGGTTCAAAAACTCTCATTGAGTGGTGAATAGAACAAAATTCGTATCTTTGTTAATTGGCAATGTCTTTATATTTGACATCTTTCTATTTTGTGTGAAAATTATATTCAGCATTTAATTCTTAAACTTTTGCTTAACTGATATGTAAAATTAAACTTACTGGTTATTATATTCAGCTTATTTGCAAACCAATCATACTGATTATTGTAACTGTATTACTATTATACACCCAGTGCCTAGCAAAATAACCGGTATATAATAGACTGGATAAACATTTATCGAATGAATAACTAATCCAGTAATTGGTAGTTACATGAAATGTTAACAAGTCACCAGTTTTGGCCTTCATAATCTTTGATCTTGATTTCTTCCATCTTCATTTATCCATTCACACTGCTAGCCTTCAGAGAAGTACTATAATAACATTCTGACTTTGAGCGACTGTATTTCACACCAGGAGCTTTGGAATCACCTTCTGGAGTGTCAGGAAAATTGAACAATAGTCAAGGTTATTAGAATTACTTATGCAAAGACTGTCACTAAAATAAAATAAAGAAGAAAAAGTTTTGAGTTACATTTAGGTATCAAAAAAACCAGTGCCCCCTTATTTTCTCCATGTACACAAATTGGTTGAGGGATATAAAGAATGGAGAAATAAATCTAGCTAGGAACTGAAATTTTAAATTCAAAGAAAATCCCTCATCAACTCCGTATACCAATAAAAGAATATTTTTCCTTCCATTTGCAGGTGCACCTCTCAAACTTACACTTCCTCCTTTCTTTCCCTCCCTAGGAATTATAGTGGTTGAGTTAATGAGGATATGTTTATAATAAAATTTGAGTTTCACAAACAAAATCACATTTCATCCAAGAAATTCTAAATAATTTTGAAAGAAGTTATTTAAATAGCCAGGCAATAATAATCCAGATAAAAATAATTGGTTACTTGAACTTTATAATGTCAGTGCTATTGTTAAAAAATGAAATATATTATTCTTTAGGAATTGCCAATTGCTTTGGTGAAATTCCCAGGCAACCAAAAACACTGAATATTTGAAAACCTTTATCATACCACAGCATGGACACACAATTATTTTTTCTTTTACAGTATAATATAATGTGGATAATAAGTTATTATAGAGAGGAGGTCCTAATGGACTGAATGAAATTACAGGTTCTTCCCATTTTAAGGATATAGAATAGAAAATACCCCCTTGATCTGCCATACATTACATCTTCATTTTTTCCCTAGGGACTATAAATTACTTACAATCCAGATGTTCAAGTGTAAATCTTGTTATTTCTATACATAAAGCTTCCAAAAATTATATTTTATATATTGGATATGGAAGGGGTCCTGAAAAGCATTACAACACTTTGCTCCATATTTTTGAATTAATGGAGATCCTTTCAAATCTGAAGATAACCACTAGGAGAGAAGCCCCTTCAGATAATCTTCCAAGAGGCAGATGGAAAACAAACAAACAAAAAATAGATGACCAGAAAGTAAAAGTCCTTGAGGTTCCCCATGTAAGGAGTAAGGGTGAGAAGGTTCTGGGTCACCATTGCTTTTTGTTCCCTCTTACATACTGAATAACTAGAAGAGAAAAATATAGTGAATAGAAGTCATTTATTTGCAAATTCACTGACATATCATATTTTTAATTCAAAAGGGACAGATATACAGCTGTTTAAGTGACCACATAGAAAGAAATAATTCTTTAAAACCAAAAGCAATTGGGGCACCTGTGTGGTTCAGTTGGTGAAGCATCCGACTTTGGCTCAGGTTATGATCTCATGGTTCATGAGTTCAAGCCCCACGTTGGGCTCTGTGCTGCCAGCTTAGAGCCTGGAGCCTGCTTGGGATTCTGTGTCTCCCTCTTTCTCTTCCCTACCCCTCTGTGCTCTGTCTCTTTCTCTCTCTCAAAATAAATAAAAACGTAAATAAATAAGCATTAAAAAAATTAAAAGTAAAATCAATTTTAAAAAGACATGTGACTGAGCTAAAATATCCATTAACCCAAGCACTTTTTCATGTTTTCAGACTTTGTAAAAAAATATTAATCTAGGTACAAACACAATCAAAGAGAGAAAAAGTCTGAATTTTACACAAACCATTGAAATATCAGCAAAAACAAATTCATTCTGTGTCTCTCATTTTTTTCAAACAAGCAAACAAAAAAAAGAATTTCTCTGAATATATGACTAATGTCACAGGGAAAAAGAGAAGAATTTCAAATTTTTTCCTAAATACTACATAATAATTCCAAATTCACATAATACCTAAGCTTCTATTTTAGATGAGTCATATATTCTTAATTATGTTGACTCCCCTTTGAATAGTAAATACATATGAATTAGAATATTGGTTAAAAATGTAACTCTTGAGGAGAGCCTGGGTGGCTCAGTTGGTTAAACCTCTGACTCTTGATTTTGGCTCATGGTTTGTGAGATTGAGCCCTGAATTAGGCTCTGTGCTGATGGCATGGAACCTGTTTGGTATTCTCTCTCTCTCCCTCTCTCTCTCTCTCTCTGTCCCTCCCTTCTTATCTCTCTTTTTGCCAAAATGAATAAATATTAAAAATACATGTAACTCTTTACTTTTTTTTTATTTTAGGCAGAGTGACAGAGAGAGAGAGAGTGAAAGCAAGAGAGGGGCAGAGAGAGAGACAGAATTTTAAGCAGGCTCCACATTCCAGAGCCTGGTGCAGGGCTTAATACCACAATGCTGGGATTATGACCTGAACCAAAGTCAAGAGTCAGGTGCTCAACCAAATGAGCCACCCAGGATGCCCAAAAATATATATAATCTTGAATTAGGCAAAATGATATTTATTGTAGGGAGGGGCCAACATGGAGGAGAAGTAGGAGGATCCATAATTCCTGCATCTCTTAAGCAACGTAGGGTTGCAACCAAAGGACTTTGATCCCCAAGAGTCTGGGAGGAAAAGAGACTGAGTCTACCAGGGAGACATAGGACAACCTGATGGGCCATAGGTGAGTGATTGTGAACTCACCTATGAGAGATAAAATGGGCTTCATAGGCACAGAGGGAAGGGATCCCCATTTTCGTAGAGACAAAGGGAAGAGAAAGAGCAGCTGGGGAAGCATAGGACTGTATCTGGACAAGCAAAAAACCTCAGACCGGGATGGAGAGGGATCCCACCTCTAACTGCAGGGCTTTCATCTGACAGGGGCCATCTGCCCTGTTTGCACATCTGGGGAGGAGGGGAGCCACCCCAGGTTCGGTGGTAAGTCATGGGTGCAGTCCAAAGAAAGAGAAAGTGGTCCCATTCCTGGGGTGCTGCAGAACAGGACAAAATAAGCCACGACCACATATCAGGCGGCATAGAAAGGTTCATCCCCAGTGTCCGGGGCACACAAATTGGGAGTTTAAATCCCAGCCAAGCTCTGGGGCACTGGAGTCAGTAGAACAAGACAGACTGCCTCGTCTGCACCCATGGCACAATGAGGATGGCTCCACCAGAGTGATTTGGGACAACAGGTCTCTGGAGGAGAGACTGGGGGGTTGCCATTTTTCTGCCTACCACCACTAAGGCAGGCCTCAGGGATCAGTCCCCAGGGCCCACATTGGAAGCAGGACCAGACTACAACAAACCATGCTCTCTGCATGGGGTAAGTGCTTATCCACTGGAGCAGGACTGATGCTGAGGAACCAACCAGATGGCCGACATCTACAGACCAGAGCTGCTGCATTGCCTGGATTAATTCTAGGACAATTTTTGTTATTTAGATATATTCTTCCTACTTTTTCTCCTTATCTCTTCCCTCCTCTAGGCTGGTTACTGCGGTTGTTTGTTTATTTAACCAGACATATTTAATCCATTCTCTTGATACATGTTCTACACCTCCACCTTTACACTCCTTTCTCTCTCTCTCTCTCTCTCTCTCTGGAATAACCAAGCTGTAAAGTTTCTCTGTTTGGGTAACTTTATCTTCATTTCTATTTTACCTCTTCCTTATTTATTTTCCTTTCTCTCTCTAGATTAAGCCATTTATTCTCTCTGCCTGGTCAGGGTTTATTTTTTCTATTTCCTCACCCCTGTCATTTCTCTCTTTGTATGTGCTCTTCCATCAGCACTGCCTCCACTATGTTCTTTACTTGTAGCTGGTGTTTCTGTATTTTTTTTTTGTTTTTGGATTGTTTTTGTTCCTTTGTTTGTGTGTTTGTTGCTTTGTTTGTTTTACTTGTTTGTGTGTTTGTGTGTTTTTGTTGCTGTTTGTTTGCCTGTTTGTGTCTCTTTCCAGGGCTACTTCAAGTAACAAATCAAAGCACATCTGGTGGAGGGTCCAAAACAGCACTACAAGTAGGGAAATAATATAACAAAAGTCACAACAACAGATAGCAAGTAACACTCTACAAAAAACACTTCCTGAAGAGCCAAACACCAGACAGTGTATGACCCCCCCTTTAATATAGCAATGCTCACGGGTGCAGAGCACATAACAAGCTTTTAAAACTCATAAGGGACAGAAAACTAGCCAAAATGATGAAACGGAAGAATTCTCCTCAAAAGAAATTCCAGGAAGTGGTGACAGCTAAAGAATTGATCAAAACAGTGTAAGCAATATGATTGAAAAAGAATTTAGAATATTAGTCATAAGATTAATCACTGGGCTTGAAAAAGGCATAGAAGACAGCAGAGAATCTATTGCTACAGAGATCAAGGGAGGAAAAAATAGTCATGATTAATTTAAAAAATATTATAAATGAGGTGAAAAATAAAACGGAGATGGCCACAGGGTGGATTGAAGATGCAGAGGGGAGAAAAGGTGAATTAGAAGATAAAATTATGGAGAAAGAGGAAGCTGAGAAAAAGAGAGATAAAAAAAATTCAGGATTATGAGGGGGGAATGAGAACTAAGTGATTCAATCAAATATAACACTATCTGTATCATAAGAATTCCAGAAGAAGAAGAAGAGAGAGAAAGGGGTTGAAGGTGTACTTGAACAAATAATAGCAGAAAACTTCCCCAATCTGGGAAAGGAAACAGACATTGAAATCCAAGAGGCACAGAGAATTCCCATCAGACATAACTTGAGTTGATCTTCTACATGACATACCAGAGTTAAACTGGAAAATACAAGGATAAAGAGAATTCTGAAAGCAGCTAGGGATAAATGGGCCTTAACATTCAAAGGTAGATATGTAAGGGTAGGAGATGACCTATCTACTGAAACTTGGTAGGCCAGAAAGGAATGACAGGAAATCTTCAATGTGATGAACAGGAAAATTATGCAGCCAAGAATCCTTTATCCAGCAAGCCTGTCATTCAGAATAGATAAAGGTTTTCCCTATTAAGCAAAAACTGAAGTAATTCATCACCACTAAAGCATCCCTACAAGAGATCCTAAGGGGGATTCCATGAGTGAAATGTTGTAAGGATTACAAAATACCAGAGACATCACTAAAACCATGAAACCTACAGAAAACTCAATGATTCGAAACCCATATATTTCAATAGTAACACTAAGTGTAAATGGACTAAATGCCCCAATCAAAAGACATAGGGTATCAGAATGGGGAAAAAAAAGAAAAAAAAAACAAGATCCATCTATTTGCCGTCTACAAGAGACTAATTTTAGACCAGAGAACACCTTCAGATTGAGAGTGGGGGATGGAGAACTATCTATCATGCTACTGAATGTCAAAAGAAAGCAAGAGTAACCATATTTATATCAGACAAGCTATATTTTAAACTAAAGACTGTTACAAGAGATGAAGAGGCATTACATAATAATTACAGCATTTATCCATCAGGAAGAGCTAACAATTATAAATGTCTACGCACCAAATTTGAAAGCACCCAAGTAGATAAAACTATTAATCACAAAAACAAGCAATCTTATTGATAAAAATGTGGTAATTGCAGGGGACTTTAATACTCCAGTTGCAACAATGGACAGATCAACTAGGCAGAAAATCTGTAAAGAAGGAATGGCCCTGAATAATACACTTGACCAGATGGACTTGACTGATATATTTAGAACTCTGCATCCCAAAGCAACAGAATATACTTTCTTCTCAGGTGCACATAGAACATTCTGCAAAATAGATCACATACGGGGTCACAAAACAGCCCTCAATAAATATAAAAGAATTGAGATCATACCATGCACACATTCAGATCACTATAGTATGAAACTTAGAAATCAACCACAGGAAAAAGTCTGGAAAACCTCCAAAAGCATGGAGGTTAAAGGACATCCTACTAAAGAACAAATGGGTCAACCAGGCAATTAGAGAAGAAATTAAAAGGTATATGGAAACAAATGAAAATGAAAATACAACAATCCAAATTCGATGGGATGCAACAAAAGCAGTCCTAAGAAGACAATACGTTGGAATCCAGGCCTATGTCAAGAAACAAGAAAAATTCCAAATACAAAATCTAACAGCACACCTAAAGGAACTAGAAACAGAAGAGCAAAGACATCACAAACCCAGCAGAAGAAGAGAAATAATAAAGATCAGAGCAGAAATAAACAATATACTATCCAAAGAAATAGCAGAACAGATCAATGAAACCAAGAGTTGGTTTTTGAAAAAATAAACAAAATTCATAAACCTCTAGCCAGGCTTTTCAAAAAGAAAAGAGAGAAAAACCAAATAGATACAATCACTAATGAAATTGGATTTATTACAACCAATCCATCATAAATGCAAGCAATTTTCAGGGAATACTATAAAAAATTATATGCCAACCAACTGGACAACCTGGAAGAAATGAACAAATTCCTAAACACCCACACACTACCAAAACTCAAACATGAAGAAATGGAAAATTTAACTGACCCATAACTAGTGAGAAAAATTGAATCAGTTATAAAAAACCTCTCCCACAAAATAAGAGTACTGGACCAGATGGCTTCCATGGGGATTCCACAAGACATTTAAAGCAGAGTTAATACCTATCCTTCTCAATATGTTACAAAAAATAGAAAAGGAAGGAAAACTTTCAGATTCATTCTATGAAGCCAGCATTATTTTGCTTCCTAAACCAGAGATGCAACAAAACAAAAGAGAACTACAGGCCAACATCCCTAATGAATATGGATGCAAAAATTCTCAACAAGGTACTAGCAAATCGAATTCAACAGCATATAAAAAGAATTATTCACAATGATCAAGTGGGATTCATTACTGGCCTGCAGGGCTGGTTCAATATTTGCATATTAATGTGATGCATAACATTAATAAAAGAAAGTATAAGAACCATATGATCCTGTCAATAGATGCAGAAAAAGGATTTGACAAAATACAGCATTCTTTCTTAATGAAAACCCTCAAGAAAGTCAGGATTGAAGTCACATACTTAAACATCATAAAGCCATTTAGGAAAAGCCCACAAATAATATCATCCTCAATGGGGAAAAACTGAGAGCTTTCCCCCAGGGATCAGGAACAAGACAGGGATATCCACTCTCACCACTGTTGTTTAGCATAATTTTGGAAGTCCTAGCATCAGAAATCACACAAGAAAATGAAAAAAAGGCATCCAAGTTGGTAAAGAACAAGTCAAACTTTCAATTTTCGCAGACCACGTGATACTCTACATGGAAAACCTCACAGACTCCACCAAAGGTCTGCTAGGATTGACACATGAATCCAGTAAATCTGCAGGGCAAAAAATCAATGTAGAGAAATTGGTTGCATTTGTATGCAAAAATAATGAAGCAGCTGAAAGAAAAATAAAGAAGCTGATCCCATTTACAGTTGCACCAACAACCATAAAATACCTGGAATAAACCTAACCAAAGATGTAAAAGATCTGTATGCTGAAAACTATAGAAAGCTTATGAAGGAAATTGAAAAAAACAAAAAGAAATGGAAAAACTTTCCATGCTCATGGATTGGAAGAATCAATATTGTCAAAATTTCAATACTACCCAAAGCTATCTACACATTCAATGCAATCCCAATCAAAATTGCACCAGCATTCTTCTTGAAACTTAAACAAGCAATCCTAAAATTTGTATGGAACCACAAAAGGCCCTGAATAGCCAAAGTAATTTTGAAGAAGGAGACCAAACCAGGAGGCATCACAATTCCAGACTTTAGCCTCTACTACAAAGCTGTAATCAACAAGACACTATGGCATTGGCACAAAAACAGACACATAGACCAGTGGAATAGAATAGAGAACCCAGTATTGCACCCACAAATGTATGACTAACTATTCTTTGACAAAGCAGGAAAGAATATCCAATGGAAAAAAGACAGTCTCTTTCACAAATAGTGCTGGGAGAACTGGACAGGGGCATGTAGAAGAATGAAACTAGACCACTTTCTTACACCATACACAAAAATAAACTCAAAGTGGATGAAGGACCTGAATGTGAGACAGGAAACCATCAAAACCCTAGAGTAGAAAGCAGGAAGAAAGCTCTTTGACCTCAGCTGCAGCAATTTTTTACTCAACACATCTCCAAATATAAGAGAATTAAAAGCAAAAATGAACTATTGAGATAGTTCAATAATAAATAAAGTATAAGAAAAAAAAAGCTTCTGCATTGCATCGGAAACAATCAACAAAACTAAAAGTCAACCGATGGAATGGGAAACGATATTTACAAATGGCATATCAGATAAAGGGCTAGTATCTAAAATCTATAAAGAACTCACCAAACTCCACACTCAAAAAACAAATAATCCAGTGAAGAAATGGGCAGAAGACATGAATAGACACTTTTCTAAAGAATACATCCACATGGCCCACAGACACATGAAATGATGCTCAACGTTACTCATCATCAGGGAAATACAAATCAAAGCCATACTGAGATACCACCTCACGCTGGTCAGAGTGGCTAAAATGAGCACATCAGGAGACTACAGATGCTAGAGGATGTGGAGAAACGGGAACCCTCTTGCACTGTTGGTGGGAATGCAAACTGGTGCAACCACTCTGGAAAACAGTGTCAAGGTTCCTCAAAAAATTAAACATGGAACTACCCTATGACCCATCAATAGCACTGATGGGAATTTACCCAAGGGATACAGGAGTGCTGATGCATAGGAGCACATGTACCCCAATGTTTATTGCAACACTTTCAACAATAGCCAAATTATGGAAAGAGCCTAAATGTCCATAAACTTACAAATGGATAAAGAAGATGTGGTTTATATATATACAATGGAATACTACTTGGCAATGAGAAAGAATGAAATCTGGCTATTTGCAGCAATGTGGATGGAACTGGAGGGTATTATGCTAAGTGAAATAAGTCAGTCAGAGAAAGACAGATACCATATGTTTTCACTCATATGTGGACCTTGAGAAACTTATCAGAAGATCATAGGGGGAGAGGAAGGGGAAAAAAAGTTACAACATGGAGGTAGGGAGGGAAATTATAAGAGACTCTTAAATACAGAGAACAAACTGAGGGTTAATGAGGGGTGGGGGAGAGGGAAAAGTGGGTGATGGGCATTGAGGAGGGTACTTGTTGGGACGAGTACTGGGTGTTTTATGGAAGCCATTTTGATAAATTATATTAAAAATGATATTTATCGTCAGCACATTTGCTGTTAGGATACAAACACTTTGGGTAAAATAGGTTTTTTTTCCTGTTAACCATATTTATAGTATGTATAAATCCCATACTCTCCCTTGTACACAAAGGCATTCCAATGAGGCATCTTTGATTGCTTTTATTTTAAACTTATTTATTCATATTTCTTCCCCATTTTACCTCGTGATCAATGCCTTATAACAATATTCATTGTTATAAGATTGAACACTTGCAAGTTAAATTCAGGCAGGTTTTAGCCTTTATTTTAAAATCACTACAGGATGAGATGGCCAACAATGTTTAAGGATGCAATTTTCAACAATTAATGAGAGTGAAATTCATATACCTACATAGAACCAAGACTATTATCTTTAATTAAGTTAATTGAGCTAACCCAACAAGTCTATTTAAATTAGATAGGCTTTTGTGTATTTCTCAGCCCGATTAGAATGGATTGAGATGGATAGAAAAATAGATTACCTTAAGCATAAAAGAAACCATAAAACAAAAACACTAATGGCAGAATTACTACTCATTTATTACTAAGGCTATAGAAAGTTAGGTAATTTAATTGTTTTAGTTAACTCATTTTTGATACAAATCTTGTAGTTAATCACTTTCATTATATAAATGTGATTAAATTCTACTAAGTATTTGTAGAATTTATGAAACAAAAACAAACAAAATTATGCTTACAACTTAACTACAATGCTGGTACCTGCAATATTACATATGTAAATTGAAATATGAGGCCGAGAAGGATATTAAAAATTAAATCTTCAATTATAAAGTAAAACTAGATAATTGAAACATGTCAATTTGATAGAGTACCTGTGAAAATAACGTTGTTAGCAAGATGTTAAATTACTAAATGATTTTCTGTGAACTAGACATGTGTACCTGAGCATACCTCACATTGTATATGATAGAAATATGTAGCCAATGTTGCCATGGTGAAAACACTGAAGACAGGTGTGAAACATCCATAGTTATTCTATTGATAGCATATTATTTAATGACTGGCATTGTTTAGCCATTATTTCAGAGCCATCATGTAATGAGAAATAGAAATCTTCGTAGAAAGGAAAAAGACTAATGAATTATTGTACTTGTAAAAACTGATAACACAATGATTAATGATGTTTATTAATTATTTTAGAAAATATATGTATTACTGGTACTTTTTCATTCCTTATTTATAAATTTCTTAAAAAACGTAAAACAAATATATAACTTCTTAAAATAAACAGTAATATTACAAGGATATCTAAGAACAAAATTGCCAAAATTTACTTCTTATTCCTGAAAATTATTAGTAAATTGCATAGAAGTGAATTAATAAGCATAATCTGTGAAAAGAACAGAATCTTGAATGCAAACAAGCCAATGAACTGAAGGATAATTTGGCTAAGTTAAAAACAGAAACTTATGACCCATCAACTGCATTATAAAGTATTTAACCAAAGGATACAAAAACATTGATTCAAAGAGGTACATGCAGTCCAATGTTTATAGCAGCATTATCACCAATAGCCAAATTATGGAAAGAGCCCAAAGGTCCATCAACTGATGAATAGATATCTATATCTATATCTATATCTATATCTATATCTATATCTACACACACACAATGGAATATTACTTATGCACCAAAAAGAATGAAATCTTTGCTGTGCAGAAGCTTTTAATCTTCATAATGTCCCAGTAGTTCATTTTTGCTTTTAATTCCCTTGCCTTTGGGGATGTGTCAAGTAAGAAATTTCTACGACTGAGGTCAGAGAGGTCTTTTCCTGCCTTCTTCTCTAGTGTTTTGATGGTTTCCTGTCTCACATTCAGGTCCTTTATCCATTTTGAGTTTATTTTTGTGAATGGTGTGAGAAAGTGGTGGGAATGCAAATTGGTGCAGCCACTCTGGAAAACAGTGTGGAGGTTCCTCAAAAAATTAAACATGGAACTACCCTATGACCCAGAAATAGAACTGCTAGGAATTTACCCAAGGGATACAGGAGTACTGATGCATAGGGGCACTTGTACCCCAATGTTTATAGCAGCACTCTCAACAATAGCCAAATTATGGAAAGAGCCTAAATGTCCATCAACTGATGAATGGATAAAGAAACTGTGGTTTATATACACAATGGAGTACTATGTGGCAATGAGAAAGAATGAAATATGGCCCTTTGTAGCAACACGGATGGAACTGGAGAGTGTGATGCTAAGTGAAATAAGCCATAAAGAGAAAGACAGATACCATATGTTTTCACTCTTATGTGGATCCTGAGAAACTTAACAGAAACCTATGGGGGAGGGGAAGGAAAAAAAAAGAGGTTAGAGTGGAAGAGAGCCAAAGCATAAGAGACTGTTAAAAACTGAGAACAAACTGAGGGTTGATGGGGGGTGGGAGGGAGGGGAGGGTGGGTGATGGATATTGAGGAGGGCACCTTTTGGGATGAGCACTGGGTGTTGTATGGAAACCAATTTGACAATAAACTTCATATATTGAAAAAAAAAAAGAATGAAGTCTTGTCATTTGCAATGACGTGGATGGAGCTAGAGTTCATTACGCTAAGAAAAATAAGCCAATCAGAGAAAGACAAGTAACGTATGGTTTCACTCATATGTGGACTTTAAGAAACAAAATAGATTAAGATAGGGGGTGGGAAGAAAAGGAGAGGGAAGCAAACCATAAGAGACCTTTAACTATAGTAAACAAACTGAAGATTGATGGAGGGGACGTGGGCAGGGGTGAGCTCAATGGGTGATGGATAATAAGGAGGGCACTTGTGTTGAACACTGGGTGTTGTATGTAAGTGATGAATCACTAAATTCTCCTAAAACCAATTCACACAATATATTAACTAACTAGAATTAGTCTTTTTGATGCCAAGAAACAAAATATGGCAATACATGAATGACTGAATTTTTGCTGAGAGTGTTCACTTTCACCCATTAGAATCTTTTTCTTAGCACACATTTGTTTTTAGGAAAAAGGTGATAGTTGGCATTATGTATAGTTCTAAAAGGCCAGATGTGCAGACCACTAAAATGTTACACAAATGAACAACCCTAGTTTATTCTCTATATTTGTGGGTATTTTTATTATTTTATTTTATTTTCTAAGTTTGTATTTAAATTCCAGTTAGTTAACATACAGTGTTAGATTACTTTCAGATGTACAATATAGTGATTTAACAATATGTCACCCTGTGCTCATCACCATAAGTGCACCCCTTATACCCACCTCCCCTCTGGTAACCATTAGTTTGTTCTCAATAGTTAAGAGTATGTTTCTTGGTCCCCCCCCCTTTTTCCCCTTTATTCATTTGTTTTGTTTCTTAAATTCCACATACTAGTGAAATCGTATGGTATTTGTCTTTCTCTGACTCATATCACTTGGCAGGATATTCTCTAGATCCAACTATGCTGTCACAAATGGCAAGATCTCATTCTTTTTTATGGTTGAATAAGAATGCATTGTATATATGCCACATCTTTATCCATGTATCTATTGATGGACACTTGGGTTGCTTCCATAATTTTGTTATTGTAAATAATACTGCAATAAACATAGTATTATGTATATTTTTTAATTAAAATTTTCATTTTCTTTCAATAAATACTCAGTGGTGGAATTGCTGGATCATATGGTATTTGCATTTTTCATTTTTTGAGGAACCTCCATACTGTTTTCCACACTGGCTGCACCAACTTACATTCCCAACAAAGTGCTCAAGTGTTCTCTTTTGTCCACATCCTTGCCAATGCCTGTTACTTCTTGCCTTTTGAGAATAGCCATTCTGACAGGTGTGAGGTGATACCTTTTTGTTGTTTTGATTTGCATTTACATGATGATTAGTGCTGTTGAGGACCTTCTTATATACCTGCTGGCCATCTATATATCTTCTTTGGAAAATATCTATTCAGATCCTCTGGCCAATTTTAATTGGGTTTTTTTTTTTAATTTTTTTTTCAACGTTTATTTATTTTTGGGACAGAGAGAGACAGAGCATGAACGGGGGAGGGGCAGAGAGAGAGGGAGACACAGAATCGGAAACAGGCTCCAGGCTCTGAGCCGTCAGCACAGAGCCCGACGCGGGGCTCGAACTCACGGACCGCGAGATCGTGACCTGGCTGAAGTCGGACGCTTAACCGACTGCGCCACCCAGGCGCCCCTAATTGGGTTTTTTATTTCTATTGGATTTTATGAATAGTTTATATATTTTGATTATTTACCCTTTATAAGATCTGTGATTTACAAATATTTCTTTAGTTCAGTAGGTTGCCTTTTCACTTCATTGATGGTTTCCTTTGCTATGTAACAGCTCTGTATTTTGACATAGTCCCATTTGTGTATTTTTGGGTTTTTTTCCCCATAGTATTCCTTGTCAAACCCATAAAATCATCACCAACACCAATGTCAAGTAGCTAACCACCCATGTTTTTCTAGGAGTGTTATGTTTTCATGTGTTACATTTAATATTTAAATCCATTTTGAGTTAATTTTTTGTGTATGGTATAAGAAAATGACCCAGTTTTGTTCTTTTGCATGGAGCTATGCAGTTTTCCCAACATCATATATTGAAGATACTGCTCTTTCTCCATTATATATTCTCAGCTTCTTTATTTTAAATTAATTGGACATATATGTGTGGGTTTATTTTTAGGTTTTCTATTGTGTTCTATTGATCTATGTGTCCTTTGTGTGTGTGTGCCAATACCATACTGTTTATGATTACTATAGCTTTGTAATATAGTTTAAAATCAGGAAGTGTAATGCCCCCTCCTATGTTTTTATTTGTCAGGATTGCTTTGGCTATTTGGTGTCTTCTAGGATTCCACACAAATTTTAAAATTGTTGTATATCTGTGAAATATGCCATTGGAATTTTAATAGGGACTACATTGAATCTGTCGTTTGCATTGGGTAGTATAAGCATTTCCTTTTCTTTTTTTGGTAGCATGAACATTTTAATAATATTATTTCTTCTAATGCATGAATACAGAATATATTTCCATTTATTTGTTTCTTAAGTTTTTCATCAATGTTTTATAGTTTTCAGTGTAGTGGACTTTAACCTCGTTGATTAAATTTATTACTAGGTATTTTATTCTTTTTGTTGCAATTGTAAATGTAATTGCTTTCTTGATTTCTTCTTCTGATGGTTTGCGTAAGTGTTTAGCAACAGAATAGATTTGTGTATATTGATTTTTTGTCCTACAATGTTTCTGAATTGATTAGTTATAAAGGTATTTTTGTGGAGCCTTTAAAAATGTTTATGCATGAAATCATTCTATCTGCAAACTGTGACAATTTTACTTCTTCCTTTTTGATTTGGATGCCTTTTGTTTTTTCTTGGCTAATAGCTAGGACTTCTACTGTATGTTGAATAACAGTGGCAAGAGTGGGCATCCTTGTCTTGTTCCTGGTCTTTGGGAAAAAAACTTCCAGCTTTTCAGCTTTAAGTATGATGATAGCTATGGTCTTCTCATATATGGCATTTATTATGTTGAGACATGTTCCCTCTACACCCACTTTGTTGAGAGTTTTTATCATAAATAGATGTTGAATATTGTCAAATGCTTTTGCTGCAGCTATTGAGATGGTCATATGATTTTTACCTTATATTTTCTTTATGTGACTGATCACAATGATTTGTGGATATTGAAATATCTTTAAGTTCTTGGCACAAATCTCATTTGGTCATAATGTATGATTATTTTAATGTATTTGTGACATCAGTTTGGTAATATTTTGTTGAAAAAATTGCTTCTATGTTAATTAGGGGTATTTTATTTTTTGTGGTTTCCTTGTTTGGTTTTGGTATCAGGATAATGCTGGCTTCATGGAATGAGTTGGGAAAAGTTTTCTCCTTCTATATTTTTGGAAGAGTTTGAAAAGAAATGATATTCATTCTTCTTTAAATGTATGGTATATTTCACTAGTGAAACCACTTTTGTTGTTGGGAATGTTTTATTTACTGATTTTGTCTCTTTACTAGTACTAGTTGATGTTTTTGTATAGTGTAAGAGCCCAGTTTCTTTTTTTTTTTTTTTTTTTTTGCATGTGGATATTCAATTTTCCCAGAATCATTTGTTGAAGAGACTTTTCTATCCCTATTTTGTATTTTTGGCACTTTTGTGGAATATCAGTTGACTATAACCTTGGGTATATTTCTGGGCTCTCTATTCTGTTCCAACAATCTATATATTGGCATTTATCCCAGTACTATTCAGTTTTAATTAATATGTTTTTATAATATATTTTGTTTAATTTTTTTAGTCTTTATTTTTGAGAGATAGAGAGCACAAACAGGAGAGCAACAGGAGACAAGAGAAAGAAGGAGAACAGGAGAAAGAAGGGGACACAGAATCTGAAGCAGGCTCCAGGCTCCGAGCAGTCAGCACAGAGCCTGATGCGGGGCTCGAACTCACGAACCGTGAGATCATGACCTGAACCGAAGTCGGGTGCTTAACCAACTGAGCCACACAGGCGCCCCTGTTTTTATAATATATTTTGAAATCAGGGTGTGCAATGTCTCTAGCTTTGTTCTTCTTGATCAAAATTGCATTTGTGGTACCATATAAATTCTACATCTTAATGTTTGTTTTTTTTCAACGTTTATTTATTTTTGAGACAGAGAGAGACAGAGCTTGAACGGAGGAGGGGCAGAGAGAGAGGGAGACACAGAATCGGAAACAGGCTCCAGGCTCTGAGCCATCAGCCCAGAGCCTGACGCGGGGCTCGAACTCCCGGACCGCGAGATCGTGACCTGGCTGAAGTCGGACGCTTAACCGACTGCGCCACCCAGGCGCCCCAATGTTTTTAAGTATACAATTCAGTGGCATTAAGTATGTTCACAGTTTTGCACAACTATTGTCACTGTTTCCAAAACTTCATCATCCCAAACAAAATCTGTAACTATTAAGCAAAAACTTCCCAATCCAGCTCATCCCCTGATAACTGATAAGCCATTTTCTGTCTCTATGAATTTGCATGTTCTAGATATTTCACTTTTATTCACTCAGTAAGAAGTTGTGCATCTCTTAAGAGTGCTGTTAGAAACATGAGAGAATTGGTTACTGAGATAGCAGTTAAACCAAGGTATAGAAAATTGTCTACAATAGCCAGAATAGTAATGAAAATTACTTCAGTGACTCAGGTATAATTCAAAAGATTTTTCCAGGAACTGAAAAATGTAGAGTGGAATTATTCTAATATAAATGTTTAAGCGACTTCTCTTTTTCCAGCTGTTTTCATCAAGTAACTAAACATCCGGTGATGTCAAATATTCTCTTTTTAAAGATAACTTGGACATTTGGACTGTCAGGTAAAACCTCCCAAATTTATAAAATCTGCAGGCTGCATCTGGCCATCATGCTATCACGTTATAGACACTATTATAAACATAATTTTTATATTATAGCAGGAAAATCCAATATGTTATATGATACACATTTTTAACTAAACAGAGATGTAATATTTGTGAATTTTTCTACCAATTTTAAGGAACCTGTGTATAGAAATAGAAAATGAGTACCCAAGAATGAGGAATGGCAAAGTAAAACTAGGAAATCAAAGAACCATGGGATTCTAGGGTGGTAAATTACTTCTTTGTTGTTTTTTTTTTTAATAGAACCTTTACGTGTGATAGAAAAAAAATATTTATTTGATGAATAAGGTAAAAAAAGAAAAAAAGAAGTAGAAAATACCAATTAATATAATCCTACTGGACCATTCAATTTAATTGTGCCATCATTAATGTCATAAAAGTGTTCTTCGGGGCGCCTGGGTGGTGCAGTCAGTTAAGCGTCCGACTTCGGCCAGGTCACGATCTCGCGGTCTGTGAGTTCGAGCCCCGCGTCAGGCTCTGGGCTGATGGCTCGGAGCCTGTTTCCGATTCTGTGTCTCCCTCTCTCTCTGCCCCTCCCCCGTTCATGCTCTGTCTCTCTCTGTCCCAAAAATAAATAAACGTTGAAAAAAAATTAAAAAAAAAAGTGTTCTTCCCTTCCCAAACATTTGGAAGAGGCATATTTTTAGCTTTCCTGAAGTCCCCTAACCAAAAAGAATTAATGATAACTCGTACAATAGTTCTATTTTTGAGCAAGTTTTAAGGTTTTTCTCTTGTAGATGTCCAGATAATCAAATATAAAGTTTAAAACACTAACTACAAATATCCATTTTGTGATACTTGGAATTAGTGTGTTCTAGTTTTTTAAACAGTGGTATTTACTTTAACCAATTTATATAAAATTATATCAATCTCTTCTGAAAATATATTCCCTGAAAAACATCTAAGATATTATTTTAGGTCACAATTATACACCTACAACATGGACTATTTGAGTCCTTTATTCCGTTTCAAGCAATAAATACATTCTTATTTAATGTGTTTGAGTATAATTGGAAATTGTATCAATTCTCACAGCCCTGGATTTATTTTTTTATTGTCCTTTTTAAAATTTATTTTTTTATTTTTTTATTGTTCTTTTACTGTCCTTTAAGATCTGAATTCTGATGGTTCCATCTTGTGGCAAAAATTAGAATAGTCTCTGTTGTATTTTTATTTTGTCTATAAAAAGTCTGAAATTAGACTTAATGTAAAAAAATTAAAAAATAGAAATACTTATATCAAAAGTGTTTGAATATATATTCCTTGCCCTAAAAAATTCATAGGCATGTAAAAAAGAAAGTCTTTTAGGAAGACATTTTAATATAGTGTTATACTAAAAGAGATTTGTATAAGAGTCAGTGGTGGCACAAAGGTGTTAGATCCTTTTCACCTTTTAGAAAGGTCAGGTAGAAAATGGTCTTGTTTGGTTGATCCTTCAGGGCTTGGGTTGCGAAACTATGGTTACATAGGAAAAGAAGCCAAATGTCAATTCTTTGGGAGGCAGAATCACAAGTCCTCAAAACTGAGATCAGAGACAGGAGACTGAGGGAAGCATCAGGATTCAATATTGATCGATAAGCAGGGATCAGATAACGAGGGATGATGTTAGAGAGGAGCAATAAGTAGAGACAAGAAAAAAGAAAGTGATATAGAAATTTTCTAAAGATAATAGGGAGCTGGCAGAATGGGAACATAAAGGTGCAACAGAGAACTTAGATTTCCAATTGACATGGCATTTTAAGTTTACTCTCTGAGCCACGACTCTAATAATGTGCGATAAAATATAAATAGTGAAAACTATTGATATAATCAGACCAAAAAGAGAAGCATTCTCTGTATATCCTAATTTGGGGGGAAAAATAAGAAGAAAAATGAGTAAAGCTTTAAAAATCCATGATCTGATGCTCTCTGAGCCCAAAAGTAGGCATTGGATCTATGGATGCATCTCCCAAAGATTCTTGGGATTTTAAAGTACTTCATGTAACTTTGAAAACTAGGAATAGGCTTACTGATTAAAAACAAAATCTGGGATCACATCTCACTCATGAAAATAAGTTGAATAAAGTTGGTAACTAACTCTGCTTAAGGCACCTTATGTGAAACAACATACTTTGGGAGGCTCAAGAACACAGACCACAAAATCATGAGCAAAGCTGAGTCAAGCTCCTATAGGCTGAGTGACTGAATCTGACATGTATCCAACATGATTGTTGGAGAACAATTCTAAACCATCAATATATTTTCTATAATAAACACTATCAATATCCCACACCAATTTGACTCCCAAATGCAAACAACAAGAGCAACAACAACACAAACCTGTATTTCCTTGCCTGCAGGGTTTTTTGTTTTGTTTTGTTTTGTTTTTTGTTTTGTTTTTTGTTTTTTGTTTTTTGGAATTTAAAACCTTATTTGTAACGCAGGTAACAATCTAGAAGTGCCAAGAAATCAATGCTCCCCAGCGTAATCCCCAAACAATGCCTGATACAAAATACTTCAGCTCCCTCATTCATTCAGGAGGAAAAAAGTGAGGTGGATATTTGACGCTAAATTCCATAATTCCCCAGAAGAATAAAACTTCATTTGTCCACAGTGATAATTTACTTAGTAACAAACATTTTGGACTACCTTCTATTTTCTAACTCAATTCTTTACTACTTTTACAGTGATTCCTTGTATCAAATTTAAATACCCCAGCTAAACTAAAATCATTCTTGTAAGTTCTCATAAATCTATATCCTTATCTATACCTATACCTATATCTATATCTATACCTATACCTATGTCTATGTCTATATCTAAATCTATAAATATATCTATATCTGTATCTATATCATCTATATCATCTATATCATCTATGTCTATCTATATCTATAATTTATTGACAAATTGGTTTCCATACCACACCCAATGCTCACAGAACAAGTGCCCACCTCAATGCCCGTCACCCACATTTCCCTCTCCCCCAACCCTCATCAACCCTCAGTTTGTTCTCACTATCCAAGAGTCCATTATGGTTTCCCTCCCTCCCTTTGTGTAACTTTTTTCCCTTCCCCTCCCCTGTGGTCTTCTGTTAAATTTCTCAAGATTCACCTGTGAGTGAAAACATATGGTATCTGTCTTTCTCTGACTATTTCACTTAGCATAATACCTTCCATTTCCATCCATGTTGCTGCAAATGGCCAGATTTCATTCTTTCTCATTGCCAAGTAGTATTCCATTGTATATATAAACCACATCTTCTTTATCCATTCACCACAAATGAACACTTAGGTTCTTTTCCATAATTTGGCTATTGTTAAAAGTGCTGCTATGGGGTTTATTGGGGTATCTGTGCCTCTATGCATCAGCACTCCTGTATCCCTTGGGTAAATTCCTAGCTGTGCTATTGCTGGGTCATAGGGTAGTTCTATGTTTAATTTTTTGAGGAACCTCCACACTGTTTTCCAGAGAGGCTGCACCACTTTGCATTCCCATCAACAGTGCAAGAGGGTTCCCGTTTCTCCACATCCTCTCCAGCATCTATAGTCTCCTGATTTGTTCATTTAGCCACTCTGACCAGCATGAGGTGGTATCTCTGTGTGGTTTTGATTTGTATTTCCCTGATGATGAGAAACGTTGAGCATTGTTTCATGTGTCTGTTGGCCATCTGGATGTCTTCTTTGGAAAAGTGTCTATTCATGTCTTCTGCCCATTTCTTCACTGGATTTTTTTTTTCGGGTGTGGAGTTTGGTATGTTCTTTATAGGTTTTGGATACTAGCCCTTTATCCAATATGCCACTTGCAAATAACTTTTCCCATTCTGTTCGTGGCCTTTTAGTTTTGTTGACTCTTTCCTTTGCAGAGCAAAAGCTCTTTCTCTTGATGAGGTCCCAATAGTTCATTTATGTGTTTAATTCCCTTGCCTTCGGAGATGTGTCAAGTAAGAAATTGCTGTGGCTGAGGTGAAAGACGTTTTTCCCTGCTTTCTCTAAGGTTTTGAGGTTTCCTTCTCTAAGGTCTCACATTCAGGTCCTTTATCCATTTTGAGTTTGAGTTTGAGTTTATTTTTGTGAATGGTGTAAGAAAGTGGCCTAGTTTCATTCTTCTGCATGTTGCTGTCCAGTTCTCCCAGCACCATTTGTTAAAGAGACTGTCTTTTTTCCATTGGATACTCTTCCCTGCTTTGTCAAAGATTAGTTGTCCATACATTTGTGAGTCAAATTCTGGGGTCTCTATTCTATTCCATGTGTCTCTGTGTCTGTTTTTCTGACAATGCCCTACTCTCTTGATGATTACAACTTTCTAGTAGAGACTAAGGTCTGGGAATGTGATGCCTTCTGGATTGGTTTTCCTCCTCAATATTACTTTGGCTACTCGAGGTTTTTTTTGTGGTTCCATACAAATTTTAGGATTGTTTGTTCTAGCTTTGTGAAGAACACTGGTGCAACTTTGATTGTGATTGCATTGAATGTATAGATTGCTTTAGGTAGTATTGACATTTTAACAATATTCTTCCAATCCATGAGCATGGAAAGTTTTTCCATTTCTTTGTGTGTTCTTCAATTTCCTTCATAACCTTTCTATAGTTTTCAGCATACAGATATTTTACATCTTTGGTTAGGTTTATTCTTAGTATTTTATGATTCTTGATGCAATTGTGAATGGTATCCATTTCGTTATTTCACTCTCTTGCTTCATTATTGGTGTATAAAATGGGACAAATTTCTGTACATTGATTTTGTACCCTGCAACATTGCTGAATTTATGTGTCATTTCTATCAGACTGTTGGTGGAGTCTGTCAGGTTTTCCATGGAGTATCATGTTGTCTGTGAAAAGTGAAAGTTTGACTTCATCTTTACCAGCTTGGATGCCTTTTATTTCATTTTGTTGTGTGATTGCTGATGCTAGTACTTCCAACACTATGTTAAA
This sequence comes from Lynx rufus, assembly GCF_022079265.1. Taxonomy (NCBI): domain Eukaryota; kingdom Metazoa; phylum Chordata; class Mammalia; order Carnivora; family Felidae; genus Lynx; species Lynx rufus. The sequence goes on along the minus strand of NW_025814828.1, from coordinate 49,580,333 downwards.
CAACATTGGTGAGAGTGGAAATCCCTGACTTGTTCCTGATCTCAGGTGGGAAGCTCTCAGTTTTTCCCCATTGAGGATGGTATTAGCTGTGAGATTTTCATAAATAGATTTTATGATGTTCAAGAATATTCCTTCTATCCAGACTTTCTTGAGGGTTTTCATCAAGAAAGGATGCTAAATTTTGTCAAATGATTTTCTGCATCTTTTGACAGGATCATATGGTTCTTATCATTTCTTTTTTGAATGTGATGTATCACATTGATTGGTTTGCGAATACTGAACCAGCCCTGCAGCCCAGGAATGAATCTCCCTTGACCACGGTGAATAATTATTTTTATACGATGTTGAATTAGATTTGTGAGTATCTTATTGAGAATTTTTGCATCCATATTCATCAGGGATATTGGCCTGTAGTTTTTTTTTTTTTTTTTTTTTTTTTTTTTTTTTTTTTTTTTTGCTGGGTCTCTGTCTGGTTTGGGAATCAAAGTAATGCTGACTTCATAGAATGAGTCCCAAAGTTTCCCTTCCCTTTCTACTTTTGGGAACTGCTTGAAAAGGATAGGTGTTAACTCTGCCTTAAATGTCTGATAGATTTCCTCAGGGAAGCCATCTGGTTCAGGACTCTTATTTGTTGGGAGATTTTTGATAATTGATTCAATTTCTTCAGTAGTTATGAGTCTGTTTAAATTTTCTATTTCTCCCCATTTGAGTTTTGGTAGTGTGTGGGTGTTTAGGAATTTTTCCATTTCTTCTAGGTTGTCCAGCTTGTTGGCATATACTTTTTCATACTATTCCCTGATAATTGCTTGTAATTATGAGAGATTGATTGTAATAATTCAATTTTCATTCGTGTTTGTATCTATTTGGATCATCTATCTTTTCTTTTTGAGGAAGCCTGGCTAGAGGTTTATCAATTTTGTTCATTTTTTTTCAAAAACCAACTCTTGGTTTCATTGATCTGTTCTACTGTGTTTTTTTTTAATTCTATATTGTTCAGTTCTGCTCTGGTCTTTATTATTTCTCTTCTTCTGCTGGGTTTGGGGAGTCTTTGCTGTTGTGCTTCTAGTTCCTTTACATGTGCTATTGGATTTTGTATTTGGGATTTTTCTTGTTTCTTGACACAGGTCTGGATTGCAATATATTTTCATATTTTCCACTTAGGACTGCCTTTGCTGCATCCCAATGGGTTTGGATTGTTGTATTTTTATTTTCATTTCTTTCCATATATCTTTTAATTTCTTCTCTAATTTCCTGGTTAACCCATTCTTCAGTAGGGTGTTCTTTAACCTCCATACTTTTGGAGGTTTTCCAGACTTTTTCCTGTGGTTGATTTCTAAGTTTCATACTATAGTGATCTGAATGTGTGCATGGTATGATCTCAATTCTTTTATATTTATTGAGGGGTGTTTTGTGACCCAGTATGTGATCTACCTTGCAGAATGTTCTATGTGCACTCAAGAAGAAAGTATATTCTGTTGCTTTGGGATGCAGAGTTCTAAATATATCTGTCAAGTCGATCTGATACAATGTATCATTCAGGGCCATTGTTTCTTTACTGCTTCTCTGTCTACATGACCTATCCATTGTTGTAAGTGGAGTATTAAATTCCCCCTGCAATTACCAAATTGTTATCAATAAGATTGCATATGTTTGTGGTTAATTGTTTTATATATTTGTGTGCTTCAAATTTGGTGCATAGACATTTATAATTGTTAGCACTTCTTGATGGATAGACCCTGTAAGTATTATATAATGTCCTTCTTCATTTCTTGTTGCAGCCTTTAATTTAAAGTCTAGTTTGTCTGACAGAAGTATGGCTACTCCAGCTTTCTTTTGACTTCGTTTAACATGACAGATAGTTCTCCATCCCCTCACTTTCAACCTGAAGGTGTCCTCAGGTCTACAAAGAGTCTTTTGTAGACAGTAAATAGATGGGTCTTGTTTTCTTTTTTTTATCCATTCTGTTACCCTTTGACTTTAGATTGGAGCTATTAGTCTATTTACATTCAGTGTTATTATTGAAAGATATGGGTTTAGAATCATTGTGTTACCTGTAGGTTCATGCTTATAGTGATGTCTCTGGTAATTCGTGGTCCTTGCAACATTTCACTCACAAAGTCCCCCTTAGGATCTCTTGTAAGGATGGTTTAGTGGTGATGAATTCCTTCAGTTTTTGTTTCTTTGGGAAAACCTTTATCTCTCTTTCCATTCTGAATGACAGGCCTGCTGGATAAAGGATTCTTGTCTGCATGTTTTTCCTGTTCATCACATTGAAGATTTCCTGCCATTCCTTCCTGGCTTGCCATGTTTTAGTAGATAGGTCTGCTGCTACCCTTATGTTTCTACCTTTGTATGTTAAGGCCCGTTTATCCCTAGTTGCTTTCAGAATTCTTTTTATCCTGGTATTTTCCAGTTTCACTATGATATGTCGTGCACAAGATTGACTCAAGTTATGTCTGAAGGGAGTTCTCTGTGCCTCGTGGATTTCAATGTCTGTTTCCTTCCCCAGATTGGGACAGTTCTCAGATATGATTTGTTCAAGTACACCTTCAAACCCTTTCTCTCTCTTCTTCTTCTGGAATTCCTATGATACCGATACTGTTCTGTTCAATTCAGTCACTTAGTTCTTTAATTCTCCCCTCATAATGCTGTATTTCTTTTATCTCTCTTTTTCTCAGCTTCCTCTTTTTTCATAACTTTATCTTCTAATTACCTATTTTACCCTTCTGCATCTTCAATCCACCCTGTGGCTATCTCTGTTTTATTCCACACCTCATCTATAACATGTGTTAACATCATGACTGTTTTAGTCCCTTGATCTTTGTAGCAATAGATTCTCTTCTGTCCTCTATGCTTTTTCAAGCCCAGATATTATTTTTATGACTATTATTCTAAATTTTTGTTCAGTTATATTGCTTAAATCTGTTTTGATCAATTCTTTATCTGTCACTTCTTCTTAGAATTTATTTTGAGGAGAATTCTTCTGTTTCATCATTTTGGCTAGTTTTCTGAGTTTTAAAAGCTTGTTATGTGCTCTGCACCTGTGAGCCCTGCTATATTAAAGAAAGGGTCATACACTGTCCAGGGCCTGGCCCTTCAAGAGGTTTTTATGGAGAGTGTTACTTGCTCTCTGCTGTTGTGACTTTGTTTATTTTATTTTCCTACTTGTAGTGATGTGTTGGACCCTCCACCAGGTGTGCTTTGATTTGTTCCTTGATGCAGCCTTGTAAAGGAAAACAAACAGACTGACAAACAGGTGACAAAAACACACAAACAAATCAACCAACCAACCAGACAAAAACAAAAAAAGTGAAATGATCCCAAACCAAAAAACAAACAAACAAACAAACAAACAGAAAAAACAGCTACAAGTAAAGAACAGGGTGGAGGTGGTGTTGATTGAAGAACACACACAAAGAGAGAAAGAACAGGGACAGTGAAAAAGAAAATATAAACATTGACCAGGCAGAGAGACTCAAAGGCTTAATCCAGAGAGAGAGAAAGGAAAATAAGGAAGGAAGCAGGGAAAAAGAAATGAAGATAAAGTCACCCAGACAGAGAAATTATACAGCTTGATTATTCCAGAGAGAGAGAGAAAGGAATTTAAAGGGGGTGTAGAACATGTATCAAGAAAATGGATTAAATATGTCTGTTTAAACAAACCAATAAACATAGTAACCAGCCTAGAGGAGGGAAGAGATAAGGAGGAGAAATGGCGGGGGTGGGGGGCAGAATATATATATCCAGAATTGTCCTAGAATTAATCCAGGCAATGCTGCCACACTGGTCTGAAGGAGCTGTCTCTCTAGTTCCACATTGCCTATTCCGTTCCAGTAGATATGCAATTACCCAGCGCAGAGGGGCATTGTTTGGGGTAGGCTGGTTCCACCTCTACTGTGGGCCCCACAGACTGATCCCTGAGGCCCCAACTTGGTGGTGGTAGGAAGAAAAATGGCTACCCCCCCCTCCAGTCTCTTCTCCACGTCCTGGTGTCCCTAATCACTCCTTTGGATCTGTCCTCACAGCACTGAGGGTGCATACAAGGCTGTCTGTTTCACTCTGCTGACTCCTTTACCCTAGGGGCTTGGCTGGGAATTAATCTGCTCGGTGAGCCTTGATACTGGGGAAACATTCTGATATGTGGTCCAGGCTGATTTTGTCCTGTGCTGCAGCCCTTCAGGTGAGGGCGCTGGTTTCTCCTGTTGCGGACTGTGCCCCTGATCTACCAGTGAATCCTAGGGTGGCTCCCCTTCTCCCCAGGTGTGTGAACAGGGCAGCGGTCCCCAGTCCAAAATAGGATCTGCAGTTAGATATCCTCTAACCTGCAGTTAGAGATGGGATCCCTCTTCATCCCTGTCTGATTGGTTTTCTCTTGTCCAGATACAGCACTATGCTTCCCCATCAGTTCTTTCTCTTCCCTTTTTCTCTTGGAAGAAAGGGAATCTATCCCCCCATGCCTACATGGCCCATTTTATCTCCCCCTGTTCGCAATCACCTACCTATGGTCTTTCAATTTGCCCTGTTTTCTTCCTGGTAGATGCCATCTCTTTTCCTCCCAGACTCGGGGTTCTAAGTCCTTCAGCTTCAGTCCTTCTTTGTTTGGGAGACACAGGAAGTACGGATCCCCCTACTTCTCTGCCGTGTTGGCCCAATCTCTTTTGTAAGTTCTGATTCTGGGGTAGCCCAAACTAAATCTTATTTTTTGACTGAAGATACAAGGGAGCTGGGTAGAGGTGAAAGCAAAACCACTAGAAAGAAAGAGGTTGAGAGAAAATTTCTCAAATTCAAAAAGCAAATAATAATAATTAATAAAAATAATTAATAATAATAATGAAACTGTCTTAAAAGATATTAAAATAAGAGTATTTAAGATATTCATAAATAAAGATGTAAATAAAATTTATAAGAATATAAAATAAATAGGAACAAAATACGTTAAATATGAATACTAATCTATTAGAAACTTTAAAAAGGAAAATTTTAGTAATTTAAATTAAAGTAATAATAGACAGGATATACTTTTTATTAGACCTTGAAAAAAGAATGAGACAATTGGAATATAGTACTGAGGAACTCACCCATAATGCAGCATGGAGAAAAAGTTACAAAATAAATGAAAAGGTATTTTTTTAAAAGATGATATACTAAAGGGTGCCAGTATACATTTAATAGTAGTTCTAGAAGAATAGAAAAAGGGAGTGATGAAAAAGTGATATTTGAAGAAGTGAGTTAATTTTTTGAGAATTGAAGAGACACGAATTCTTATACTTAAAGTAGGCTCTATATACAAATCAAAAGAAACATAAATCTACACACAGATATATCAGATACATAACAACTGAGGAACCAATCCTATAAGCTAGAAAGAAGACAAAGTAGAACTTAAGGCAAAATAGTAATAGCACTAAGAGAAAGTGCATGACAATTAAAGAAAAATCAAAAAAGAAGATAATTTTTATGCAACTGATAATAGAGTCTCAAAATATGAAAAGATAAAACAAACAGAATGAAAATTTGAAATTGACATGTCTATGAACATAGTGAAATATTTCAAAACATCTCTAGCAAAAACGAATAGGTCAAGCAGACCAAAAATTAACTAGGATGTAAAAGATTTAAATGTGGAAAATAACAAGTTAGATTCAATGGGAGGATCAGATTTGAATAGCCTCAGACTCCAGAATATTTGAAGAAATTTTCAGCAAAATCAAGGTGAAGTCCCTGACTTAAGTTTTCCTAGTAGATGAATCCTGCTTTAATCAATAGTGAATTGTCATTAGTACTTCACATTTGTCTATCACGGACTCGGAAAAGCCAAAAGGAAGCAATGGCCTAAGCATTCACACAAATGGCATACATATTTCATATATCTTCCAAAAAGATTGTATATTCTCTACTTGTTAGATGACAATATTTTCAGATACAGAGAAACTGAACAGATTTATTACCAGCCAAAACACACACACACACACACACACACACACACACACACAGAACCTTAATGGAAATAAATGGTACATGATCATCTAATATGTGTGGAAGTAAAAGTGATCCAAAGAGAGAATATATACATATTTATAAGCAATGGCCAATGGCTTACTCATTTAATTAGGAGCCTGAAAGGCAAAGGATTGGAAGATGAAAGACAAGAAAGTCTGGGGTAGAGGCATATAGATGGATGTATGGGAACAGGCACTAAGTAGAAAGATTTTTGCACCATATGTTAATGTCAAGCAGAAAGCATCCACATGGTATATCCACAAGAACAAATATGTAGATAAAATAATTTGTTAGAAACTTGAGTATATTGGGCGTCTTCTAACCTGTAAGGGTCAGTAGCTCATCCACCAGGGAGAAATGTTTATTCTTGGTATGGATTTACCTTTGTCTTCCCACAAGACCTCAGGCAGCCACACTTCCTTCGGTCTAGGAAAGTACCTGATATGAGATGTGGGAGTGGTTCCATGGGTCCATGGCCACAGGATTCACTGGTTATATCATATTACACAGTCTAGAATCAGCCACTATGAAGAATGTTCAAATGACTTTTTTTCATTTGTTGTAATAGGTGTCTTTATGTTTTTTATTAAATTTTGATCTCAGTATATTTAACATACAGTGTTATATTAGTTTCATTGTACAATATAGTGATTCAACTATCCCATACATCACCAAGTACCCATCATGATAAGTGCACTCCTTAATTCCCATCACCTATTTCACCCATCCTCCTATTCACATCCCTGCTGGTAGCCATCAAAATTTGTTCTTAATAGTTAAGAGTCTGTTTCTTAGTCCCTCTCTCTCTCTCTCTCTTTCTCTCTCTCACACACACACATACACACACTTTCCCTTTACTCATTGTTTTTTTTTTCTTAATTTCCACATATGAGTGAAATCATATATTTGTCTTTCTCTGGCTTATTTCATGTAGCATAATACTCTCTAGCCCCATCCATGTCATTTCAATGACAAGATTTCATTCTCTTTTATGGCTGAGAAATATTCCATCATATATATGTATGGAATACACACACACACACACACACACACACACACACCAGGTCTTTACCCATTCATCAGTCCATGGACACTTGTGCTGTTTATATAATTTGGCTACTGTAGACAATGCTGCTATAAACATCATCATGCATGTATCCTTTTGAAGTAGTATTCTTGTATTTTTTGGATAAATACCTAGTAGTGTGATTGCTGGATCATAGGGTAGTTATATTTTTAACTTTCTGAGGAACCTCTATACAGTTTTACATAGTGGCTGCACCAGTTTGCACTCCTACCAACAGTGCAAAAGCGTTCCCCTTCCTCCATGTCTTCGACAACACCTATTATTTCCTGAGTTGTTAATTTTAGCCATTCTGACAGGTGTGAGGTGATATCTCATTTTAATTTCCATTTGCATTTCCCTGATGATGTGTAATGTTGAGCATCTTTTCATGTGTCTGTTGGCCATCTCCATATTTGCTTTGGAGAAATGTCTGTTCATGTCTTCTTCCCACTTTTAAATTGAATTATTTGTTTTTTGGGTGTTGATCTGTATAAGTTCTTTATATATTTTGGATAGTAACCTTTTATCAGATATACTATTTGCAAGTGTCTTCTAGGTTGCCTTTTAATTTTGTTGATTGTTTCCTTCTTGTGGGGAATAAGCTTAGAAATTCCCTGGGTTTACACCAATGGGTTAACAAGGCATACATAAATACAAAGCCATAGGATGTTCACACCTGGGATTGGGTAAACAAGATTGGCACCCCAAGAATAAGGACGTGCAAAGGCACCCCAGAATAGAGGGGGAGGTGCAAAGGCCCCCCCAAATAGAGAGGGGCACAAAGGTGCCAAATATATAAGTATATGAAATAAACAAGATTAGATAGTCAGGGTTGAAGCACCCCCAATTTAGTACTATAGAAGAAAACTGATTTCACAGGATGAAAGGACCAAGTTAGGTAAACAGGTAAATTGTGCTATAGACCACTGCGCTTCAGGTGTAGCAGCCTAGAGTGGAGATGATTAACAAAAGAAAGGTACTTTGTTAACTCTGAGATTATTTTCCCTATCTGCCTCATCCCCTAGACCAGCTAAGATAAACAGACATGGTCCCTCCTGTCTGCTGTTAACAGCCATCTACCCACCTGCCCAGTGCCAGGAATTTGTTTTATATTGACCCAAACCCCAAACACTGTGTATCTTCAAAATCCCCCTTTTCCCTCATGTCCCCAAATTAATGTTCACAGTTTCTTTGTCTCTGTGAACACCATCACGTTTTTAAACCTTCTGATCTTAATAAGTGTGGGCAAGGACCCTTATTTGGGGCTCTAGTCTTTTTCTGGACATTAGCCATCTCTAGCTTTTTATCCTGCATCCCGCTGTCTTGCTAGATAAGAAAGAACTTTATACCCAGAGTCTATGACCCTTTTGTTGTACAGAAGCTTTTTATTTTTATGTAGTCCCAATAGTTTATTTTTGCTTTTATTTTCCTTGCCTCAGGAGATATAGATAGATAGATAGATAGATAGATAATGTCCAAGATATTATTGACTGTTCTAGGACTTTTATGGTTGCAGGTCTCAAATTTAGGTCTTCACTCCATTTTGAATTTATTTTTATATGTAGTGTAAGAGAGTTGTCCAGTTTCTTTTATATGTAGCTAACCAATTTTCCTAACAACATTTGTTGAAAAGACTGTCTTTTTCCACTTGGGTATTATTTACTACTTTGTTGAAGATTAATTGATATATAATTATAGGTTTTTTGTTGAGTTTTTTGAAATGACTAATTTAATGTACAGGTGAAGTAACTATTCGAAGGCAATGTCACACAAGTACAGGATTCCATACATTAGGGCAAAGTATAATTGTCCTATATATAGTTGGAGACCTCTATTGTAGAGTGACCCCATTAGAAATAAAACATGGTTCTGGGTACCAAGGAATGTAAACAAAAGTGGATCCCTTTACAGCCACTCTAAGTGTACCACTATAAGACTTTGTGTTTTTGTTTTCTTAACTCTGGGGTCTTCATTATTAGATGTTCTTATCCCTAATGGATTTTTTCTGGGATTACAGAAATTGTACTACTGAACTAGATGTAACAACTTCTACCTTTGTTCTTTGGGCCTCTTATGACCAGGAACCAGCAGATGAAGAGTCAACATTGTGGCAAGGGTCATTGACCATGGTAAGCAGGAGGAGATTGGTCTCCTTTCATATAACAGTAGCAGAGAGAAAAATGTGTGTAATTTAGGTGATACATTTGATCACCATTTGGCACTTACATGATTATTGGTCACCTAATACAACTCCAGTCTGCAAATGAATTAAGGGCTCAGTGACCTTAGGAAGTTTTGGATCACATTATTAAGCAATACCTATCAAGACCTACTAAGATTACATCTGAGATGGGAAATGAGTATCATTTTTGGCCTGACACCAAATACAGTGATGAAATCAGTAGTTTTCCTCACTATTTTCCTTTTTCTATGCTTTATCACAGAAATTAAGGCCCACAGGAACCATAGAGGAGATGCTTAATGAAAATATGTGTAGAAACATAAATGTGCAGTGCAAATGGTATAATATACCATAGATGTGCCACTCAGATCTCTTTCAAAAGAATCAGAGGTTCTTAGTTTCCACTCCTTAACCCATGAATTCTAAGATCATACTTTCCAGAGCTTCTCCTAGTCAATGAAGAAGTACAATGGGGGTACAAGTCCTGGTCCATTCCTTCCCTTGGAGACTCCATATAAGTTTGCTGAAATTATATCAGAACTTCACTGTGATATAAGGATATTTTTGTTCAAGCCCTTCTTCTCTCATTTCTCTCACAGGCTCAAACTTGAATCACAATCTGAAAACTCTCTGGTTACTCATGATCTCTCCCCATTATTCATAGACGTCTCACAAATAAAGTTCTTTCACATCTAATACTATCTTGATATCTATTTCTCAGAAGATGAGAAAAGACATACAGACCATGACAATTACTCTCCTATCTATGCTGAGTAAATATTTATCATATTAACCCTTCTGCTAGTAAATAAAAAAAACCTAATACATAAAAAATAATATTAAGGAACTAAATAACTCTCAGGATTATGATCCATGTTCACATGGATTCACAACTCAAGACATTTTTTCAATTCATAAGTGATGACTAAGAGGTCAAAAGCCTGAACAGTGATTTCAGATATCTAAAGGAACTGGTGAAGTGAAAGTTAAAGTTTGGGATCAAGCAAGACGGAAAATAACACCCCAGGTTTGAGTTGGATCCTCTATGTGAATAGACCCAAGACTAAGAGTGAAAACCAGAAATGAATAAGCCTTTACCAATATTAAAAGTCATATGTCATTGGGCAAAATTAGTGATTGAATTAAGATAGTAGATTTCCACTCTAACCACCTAGCAGGAGCAAAAGTTAGTCTTCTTTATAAGAATATATAATAATCAAGGGGTGCCTGGGTGGATCAGTTGGTTAAGCATGTGACCTTTATTTTGGCTCAGGTCATAATCTCACAGTCTGTGGTATCAACCCTCATTGGGCTCAGTGCTGACAGATTTGTAGTTATTTTTAGAGAATGTATTGTAAGCCCTGGGAAAGTGAATAGGGCAATTGGTGAAACATCAATGATGTCCTGGTCTCAAGGCTGTTGAACACAATAGCACTATAAGATCCAGAACTTCATGATCCACCCAGAAGCCAGTTAAGGAACAGGCCCATTTTAATTGCGTAGCAGTCCTTAAAACTGCACAACTTCCCTGCATGCTTTCATGTAGATACTAGATGTGTGTTTGGTCTATGTCTAGAGGCTCTTTGTGTTTACCTCCAATGCTTTGACATTCTTTGATGTTTATGCCTGGCAAAATAAAATAAAGACTATGTGCAGTTTGCTGCTGCTGCTATTTCACTGACAGAGGCAGCTCTGAACATTTGCTCAATCTAAATGACTAAAAACCTTGAGGGGCGCCTTGGTGGCTCAGTTGGTTAAGTGTCCAATTTCAACTCAGGTCATCATCTCACAGTTCATGAGTTCAAGCCCCATGTCAAGCTTTATGCTGACAGCTCAGAGCCTGGAGCCTGCTTTGGATTCTGTGTCTCCCTATCTCTCTGCCTCTCCCCTGCTCACACACTGTCTCTCTCTCTCTTTCAAAAATAAATAAACATTAAAAATTTAAATATCTAAAGCCTTTTTCTTCAATGCATGGCTACACAGTGTGGAGCCTGTTTGGGATTCTCTTTATCCCTCTCTTTCTTACACTTCTCAACTCATACTCTCTCTCTCTCTAAAAATAAATAAATAAACTTGAAAAAAGAATATAAAATAATCAAAAGCTTCAAATTGTCTTTACAAATTTTTAAATACAATGTATAGGATTCAAATAAAGTTATAAGATATAATGGATTTTTAAGTCACCAAACTGCAAGAGTAAAGTATTCAAAGGGAACCAATCCACATGAGTTGCAGATATGAGAATTATCAGAAAAAAATACAAATAACTATAATAAATTGTGTTAAAAAGTGGATAAAGTGTAGAATTGCAGCAGACAACCAGAATAAATAAAAAAGGACCAAATGCAAATTCTATAACTGAATAACTAAAATTAAGAATTTCCTGAATGTGTTTTACAGTAGTGAGTGAAAAATATAATTAGTGAAATGGAACATAAGTCACAGAAAATATCCAGATTAAAGCATGAGAGGAAAAAAAGGTGAAAAACTCAAAGAGTGAGAATAAGAGATCTATATGATATCATGGAAAGATATATCTTTTCTTGGTGCCCCAAAGGGAAAGGATAAAGTGAGACAGAGGCAATATTTTAATAGATAATTCAAGAGGTAACAGTGAATAATTTTCCTAAACTGAAGAAAAATATCATGCCACAGATTCAATGAGTACTAAAAACTCAAACAAGATGCATACAAATAAAACAACATCTAAGTATGTTCATAGCAAAAATGCAAAAACAAAATTGAAAGAGAAAAAGTCTTAAACTTCCAGAGAGAAAAACACAACACTTCTGAAGGAAATCAAAAGAAGCCAGAAGAGAATGACAGAATATTTTCAAAAAACTGAAATAATTTTCAAGAAAAAAATCCAACAGTCATTGAACTTATTCTTTTTAAGTAGAGACAAAATAAAGATATTTCACGTAAAGAAAAACAGAATTCATCACCAGTCAACACAAAACCCTAATTAATGGCAATAATCAATTTATATAGGCAGAAGGAATATGATTCCAGATGTAAAGGAAGAAATTAAAGAGAAGAGAGGGAAGAACTACATCAAAAAAAGTGTGGGGTTATTATGTGAGTAAATTAAAATGAAATATCGACTTTACAAGTAATTTTAATGATGTCTTTTGAAGTTTAAAATATTGGAAGATTTAAACACCAAAATGGAGTTATCAGGAGGAAGATGGCGGTGTAGGAGGACGCTGGGTTCACCGTGTCCTGCTGACCACTTAGATTCCACCCACATCTGCCTAAATAACCCAGAAAACCACCAGAAGACTAGCAGAATGGACTCTCTGGAGCCAAGCGTAGACAAGAGCCCCACGAAGAGGGTAGGAAGGGTGGAGAGGCAGTACATGCTACACGGACTGGTGGGAAGGAGGCGGGGCAGTGGAGGGGCAGCTAGCCCACACGCAAGGCAGAGCCTCCAAGTCTGGCTTGCAAAAGCAGAAGGGCCAGACAGAGTGTGTTCTGACAGCCATCAGGACTTAACATCTGGAATGTTATAAGTCAACAGGTCTGCTCTGAGAGCGGGGGGGGGGGGCTAGAGGACAACCGGAAGGGAGAGTTGTTCAGCCCCAGAGGACAGAGCTCAGCTTGGCAGGGAACAAAGGTGCTCGCCAGTGCCATCTCCCTCACCGATCCCCCAGCCAAAATCCCAAAGGGGACCAGTTCCCATCAGGGAACTTGCTTGCACTGCACAAACACCCAAAACTGTGCTTCTGTGGATCCATCCCTCTGACTAGTCTGCCTCCATCCTGGTGCCACAGGGCCCCTCCCTAAGTGGACCACTGAAGGCAAGGCAAGCTGAGTCTGCCCCTCCTGCTCCTGTGCACTTTGCAGATCCACCCCGGCTAATATGCCAGATCCCATCGAAGCAGCACCACAAGCCTGGCAGTGTGCAAGTAGCCCAGACAGGGGCCACACCACTTCACAATGAGTCCTGCCCCTGGGGGAGGGGATGATAAGGTACACACCAGTCTGACTGTGGCCCCAGCGGTGGGCTGGGGCAGACATCAGGTCTGACTGTGTCCCCGTCCACCAACACAAGTTACTCCAGAGCACAGGGGAAGAGCCCTGCAGTTCCACGCCACTCCAGGGACTATCCAAAATGATGAAACGGAACAATTCTCCTCAAAAGAAACTCCAAAAAGTAGCGACAGCTAACGAACTGATCAAAAATGATTTAAGCAATGTAACAGAAAATGAATTTAAAATAATAGTCATAAAATTAATTGCTGGCTTGAAAAAAGTATAGAGGACAGCAGAGAATATATTAATACAGAGATCAAGGTACTAAGAAATAGTCAGGAGGAGCTAAAAAATGCTATAAATGAAGTGACAAATAAAATGGAGGCCACCACAGCTTGGATTGAAGAGGCAGAGGAGAGAATAGGTGAATTAGAAGATAAAATTATGGAAAAAGAGGAAGCTGAGAAAAAGAGAGAAAAATATCCAGGAGTATGAGGGGAGAATTAGAGAACTAAATGACACAATTAAATGTAATAACACGCATAATTGGGATTACAGAGGAGGAAGAGAGGGAAAGGTACTGAAGGTGTACTTGAAGAAATCATAGCTGAGAATGTTCCTGATCTGGGGAAGGAAAAAGGCATTGAAATCCAAGAGGCACAGAGAACTCCCTTCAGACGTAACTTGAATCGATCTTCTGCACGACATATCATAGTGAAACTGGCAAAATACAAGGATAAAGAGAGAATTCTAAAAGCACCTAGGGATAAACATGCTCCAACATATAAAGGGAGACCAATAAGACTACTGAAGGATTTATCTGTTGAAACTTGGAAGGCCAGAAAGGAATGGCAGGAAATCTTCAATGTGATGAACAGAAAAATATGCAGCCGAGAATCCTTTATCCAACAAGTCTGTCATTTAGAATGGAAAGAGAGATAAAGGTCTTCCCAAACAAAAACTGAAGGAATTCGTCACCACTAAACCAGCCCTACAAGAGATCCTAAGGGGGATCCTGTGAGACAAAGTACCAGAGACATCGGTACAAGCATAAAACATACAGACATCACAATGACTCTAAACCTGTATCTTTCTATAATAACACTGAATGTAAATGGATTAAATGTGCCAACCAAAAGACATAGGGTATCAGAATGGATAAAAAAAACAAGACCCATCTATTTGCTGTCTACAAGAGACTCATTTTAGACCTGAGGACACCTTTAGATTGAGAGTGAGGGGATGGAGAACTATTTATCATGCTACTGGAAGCCAAAAGAAAGCTGGAGTAGCCATACTTATATCAGACAAACTGGACTGTAAATTAAAAGTTGTAACAAGATATGAAGGAGGGCATTATTTAATAATTACAGGGTCTATCCATCAGGAAGAGCTAACAATTATAAATGTCCATGCTCCTAATACGGGAGCCCCCCAATATAGAAAACAATTAAGCACAAACACAAGCAACCTTATTGATAAGGATGTGGTAATTTCAGGGGACTTTAATACTCCACTTACAACAAGGGATAGATCATCTAGACACAGGATCAGTAAAGAAACAAGGGCTCTGAATGATACATTGGATCAGATGGACTTGACAGATATATTTAGAACTCTACATCCCAAAGCAACACAATATACTTTCTTCTCAAGTGCACATGGAACATTCTCCAAGATAGATCACATACTGGGTCACAAAGCAGCCCTTCATAAGTATACAAGAATTGAGATCATACCATGCATACTTTCAGACCACAATGCTATGAAGCTTGAAATCAACCACAGGAAAAAGTCTGGAAAACCTCCAAAAGCATGGAGGTTAAAGAACACCCTACTAAGGAATGAATGGGTCAACCAGGCAATTAGAGAAGAAATTTTAAAAATATACAGAAACAAATAAAAATGAAAAGACAACAATCCAAACACTTTGGGATGCAGCAAAGGCAGTCCTGAGAGGAAAATACATTGCAATCCAGGCCTATCTCAAGAAACAAGAAAAATCCCAAATACAAAATCTAACCACACTCCTAAAGGGGATATAAACAGAATAGCAAAGACACCCAACCCAGCAGAAAAAGAGAAATAGTAAAGATCAGAGCAGAAATAAACAATATAGAATCTAAAAAAACTGTAGAGCAGATCAGCGAAACCAAGAGTTGGTTTTTTGAAAAAATAAACAATATTGATAAACCTCTAGCCAAGCTTCTCAAAAAGGAAAGGGAGATGACCCAAATAGATAAAATCATGAATTGAAATGGAATTATGACAACCAATCCCTCAGAAATACAAGCAATTATCAGGGAATACTATGAAAAAATGTATGCCAACAAACTGGACAACCTAGAAGATATGGACAAATTCCTAAACACCCACACACTTCCAAAATTCAAACAGGAATAAATAGAAAGCCTGAACACCCATAACCAGTGAAGAAATTGAATCAGTTATCAAAAATCTCCCAACACATAAGAGTCCAGGATCAGATGGCTTCCCAGGGGAATTCTACCAGACATTTAAAGCACACATAACACCTATCATTCTGAAGCTATTCCAACAAATAGAAAGGGAAGGAAAACTTCCAGACTCATTCTATGAAGCCAGCATTACTTTGATTCCTAAACCAGACAGAAACCCAGTAAAAAAAAAAAAGAGAACTACAGGCCAATATCCCTGATGAATATGGATGCAAAAATTCTCAACAGGATACTAGCAAATCGAAATCAACAGCATATACAACGAATTATTCACCATGATGAAGTGGGATTTATTCTTGGGCTGCAGGGCTGGTTCCATATTCGCAAATCAATCATTGTGATACATCACATTAATAAAAGAAAAGATAAGAACCATATGATCCTGTCAATCGATGCAGAAAAGGCCTTTGACAAAATTCAGCACCATTTCTTAATAAAAACCCTTGAGAAAGTCGGTATAGAAGGAACATACTAAAACATCATAAAAGCCATTTATGAAAAACCCACAGCTAATATCCTCAATTGGGAAAAAACTGAGAGCTTTCTCCCTGAGATCAGGAAGACGCCAGGGATGTCCACTCTCACCGCTGTTGTTTAACATACTGTTGGAAGTGCTAGCATCAGCAATCAGACAACAAAAGGAAATCAAAGGCATCAAAATTTGCAAAGATGAAGTCAAGCTTTCACTTTTTGCAGATGACATGATACTATACATGGAAAATCCGATAGACTCCACCAAAAGTCTGCTATAACTGATACATGAATTCAGCAAAGTTGCAGGATACAAAATCAATGTACAGAAATCAGTTGCATTCTTATACACTAACAATGAAGCAACAGAAAGACAAATAAAGAAACTTATCCCATTCACAATTGCACCAAGAAGCATAAAATACCATGGAATCAACCTAACCAAAGATGTAAAAGATCTGTATGATGAAAACTATAGAAAGCTTATGAAGGAAATTGAAGAAGATATAAAGAAATGGAAAAACATTCCATGCTCATGGATTGGAAGAATAAATATTGTGAAAATGTCAATACTACCCAAAGCTATCTACACATTCAATGCAATCCCAATCAAAATTGCACCAGCATTCTTCTCGAAGCTCGAACAAGCAATCCTAAAATTTGTATTGAACCACAAAAGACCCCAAATAGCCAAGGTAATTTTGAAGAAGGAGACCAAAGCAGGAGGCATCACAATCCCAGACTTTAGCCTCTACTACAAAGCGGTAATCATCAAGACAGCATGGTATTGGCACAAAAACAGACACATAGACCAATGGAATAGAATAGAAACCCCAGAACTAGACCCAAAAAAGTATGGCCAACTAATCTTTGACAAAGCAGCAAAGAATATCCAATGGAAAAAAGACAGTCTCTTTAACAAATGGTGCTGGGAGAACTGGACAGCAACATGCAGAAGGTTGAAACTAGACCACTTTTTCACACCATTCACAAAAACAAACTCAAAATGGATAAAGGACCTGAATGTGAGACAGGAAACCATCAAAACCCTAGAGGATAAAGCAGGAAAAAACCTCTCTGATCTCAGCCGCAGCAATTTCTTACTTGACACAACCCCAAAGGCAAGGGAATTAGAAGCATACCATGTTTACACCCCATTTGACCCCGAGGCACCAGAAAGTCAACAAATGGTAAATGCCTCTTTTGTGGCATAGGCTGCCCCAGATATCAGAAGAAAATTCCACAAGTTGGGAGGCTTTGCCAGGATGAATATCACTCAGCTGATAGAGGTCACCAATACAGTTTTCATAAAGAGAAAAGTCACAGCATAAAGAGAAGCAGAGAGAAGACTAAAAAAGAAGGCCACCCTTCTTGCTGCCACACCAAAAGAAACAGATGCTTCAAAGATGGGAAGACCCCAACCACCAAAAGGGGGGGAAGCCCAGAGCCCCCTTAGCAAAGGACCAATGTGAATACTGCAAAGAGAAGAGACACTGGAAGAATTAACGTCTGATTGGAAGGGGCCCTCAAAACCTAACCAATATCAGGAGGAACCTTGAGGCAAGAACCTCGTTGGTCTGGCCAGGATAGACTAAGACTGAGGGGGATGGGACTCTTTCTCTCTTTTCCCCCATGAGCCTATGGTCAAAATGAAGGTAGGGGGCAGAACAATAACTTTCTTGGTTGACACTGGGGCTGAATACTCCATTGTTACTTCCCTGGTGGTGCCCTTAAGCCAAAAGATGGCAAACATAATTGGGGCCACTGGGACACAGGCAATGCAACAGCCCTTCTGTCAAGCTCGACAATGTGAACTTGGGGGTCACAAGGTCCAGCATGAGTTCCTCTACTTGCCTGACTGCCCGATTCGTCTCCTGGGCCGGGATCTGCTCTCCAAACTTGGGGCCCAGATAACTTTTGAACCCACCAGACACACTAGCCTCCAATTAAACCCAAGGCAGAGGGAAACCCTGGTCTTGGCGATTACCCAGCCAAAGGAAAAAGAATGGAGACTGTTCTGCATCCAGGCCCTACCCTGTAGCCCCTCAGGATTCAGGCTTACATTCCCCTCTATATGGGCTGAAGATAACCCACCTGGACTAGCTTGAAGTCAGACCCCCATCACTGTTGACCTGATCCCTGGAGCCCAACCTAAGAGACAAAGGCAGTACCCCCTTCCACTCGAGGCTAGAATGGGTCTACAAGAGAACCTTACCAAGCTCAGAGAAGCAGGTATTCTAATTGAGTGCCAATCGGCTTGGAATACCCTGCTCTTGCCAGTCAAGAAGCCAGGAGGAGGATACCGACCGGTACCAGATTTGAGGGCCATTAACAAAGTGACTGTTTCCTTACACCCAGTGGTTCTGAACCTGTATCCCCTCCTCAGCCAAATTCTGGGGTCAGCCAGATGGTTTGCATGCCTCGACCTAAAGGATGCTTTCTTTTGCCTCCACCTGGCTCCTCAAAGTCAACCATTGTTTGCCTTTAAAAAATTTTTTTAACATTTATTTATTTTCAAGAGGCAGAGAGAGACAGAGTGCAAGTGGGGGAGGAGCAGAGAGGGAGATACAGAACCGGAAACAGGCTCCAAGCCCATAGCTGTCAGCACAGAGCCCGACACGGGCTTGAACCCACCAACAGTGAGATCATGACCTGACCTGAAGTCAGTCGCTTAATGGACTGAGCCACGCAGGCACCCCCAACCATTGTTTCCCTTTGAATTGATTGAGCCCGTTAAAGGGCACCAGGTGCAGCTGAGCTGGACACGACTTCCCCAAGGTTTTAAGAACTCACCCACTCTTTTTGGGGAAGCCCTAGCTACAGACCTTGCCAACTTTCTGAGGGAAACCACAGAGTGTGTCCTCCAATATGTAGATGACCTCCTCCTTGCCAGCGACACCCAAGAAGACTGTATGGAAGGTACCAAGGCCCTCCTGAATCTCCTATCCTACACGGGTACCGGGCCTCTTGGAAAAAGACACAGATTTGTCAGCAGCAGGTCTGATAACTAGGCTTTCTCCTCACAAAAGGAAAAAGGATAACGGAAAGGAAGAAAGTTATCACCACACTGCCACAGCCCCAAACAAAAGGAGGTTTGTGTGAAATTTTAGGGGCTGCAGGGTTCTATCGCATTTGGATTCCCAGATTCTCAGCCATAGCGAGGCCCCTTTATGACCTGTTGGGAGGGCCAGACTGGGAACCCCTCCCATGGACTGAGGAGGCAAGGGCCACTTTCACAGAAATAAAGTTGGCTCTGGGATGAGCCCTAGCCCTGGGTTTTCCTGACATAGAAAGGCCCTTTAATCTCTTCATATGCAAAAACGACAAAATAGCCCTTGGAGTGCTCATTCCTAGCATGGGGCCTTGGCAACAGCCAGTAGCCTACCTGTAAAAAAAAAAACAAAACTTGATACTGTGGCTGCAGGATGGCCACAGTGCCTCAGAGCGCTGGCAGCCACAGTCCTCCTTATCAAGGAGGCAGACAAACTCACACTGGGACAAACACTTAATGTTAAGGTCCCACATGTGTTCATGGCCTTCATGAGCACCCAAGGATATTGTTTTCTCTCCAATTCTCAGCTGACACAATACCAAGGCCTTCTCTATGAAAACCCAAGGGTCACTCTCAAAACAGTAAGAACACTAAACCTGGCCACCTTCCATCCCACAGAGGAGGGAGAACCAGACCATGACTGTTCTGAAGTACTGGATGAAGTCTACATCAACCACCCGGACCTCCAAGACCAGGCTATTACAAGCCCAGAGATCACCCTGTTCAGTGATGCGAGCAGCTATTTACAAGTAGGCAGCCAAAGAGCTGGATATGCGGTAACCACAACCACTGAAATTCTGGAAGCCAAGGCCTTGCCAGAAGGATGTCAGCACAACAAGCTGAACTGTATGCCTTAACCCAAGCCCTCATCTTTAGCAAAGGTAAACGAGTTAACATCTACATTGATTCCTGGTATGCCTTCACTACTGTGCATGTACATGGACCCATGTATAAAGAAAGAGGCCTCCTTACTGCTGCAGGGAGAACTATCAAAAGCAAGGAAAAAATACTAAAGTTTCTTGAGGCCATATGGCTGCCAGACAAGGTAGCTATCCTACACTGTAAGGGACATCAGAAAGGAGACGACCCCATAACTCAAAGAAATCACCTGGCTGACAAAACAGCCAGAGCAGCCGCTATGGTGACCCAGGCGAAGCTCCTACCTACACTATGACTCTTGTGCCCCAGAGGGAAGCCTCCCCGCCCCTGTACACAAATGAAGAAAGAAGTTGGGCCTCTACAGAAAGGGGCACACTAAGCAAAGAGGGATGGTTGGTCATGCCAAATGGACACATCTTTGTCCCGTTGTCTATGGGAAAACACCTAGTGAAGGAATATCACCAATCATGCACCTAGGGAAAACTGCAATAGAAGTCATCCTCAAAAAGAACTACTATGTCAGCCAGCTGCCGGCATTATGCCGAGCTGTCAGTGAACAATGTGTAATGTGTGCCAAATCAATGCTTGGTCTGCCCCAGGGTCCCCACCTTGCACACATAGGATGGGGGCTGCAACTTTCGAAGACTTAGAGGTGGATTTTACCAACATACAACCAAATAAGGCGTTCAGGTACCTTCTTGTAATAATCTGCACATATTCGGGATGGGTCAAGGCATTCCTGATCAAAACAGAAAGAAGTCACGAGGTGGCCAAAGCTCTTCTAAGGGAGATTGTGCCTTGGTTTGGTCACCCTTAACCATACACAGTGATAATGGACCTGCATTTGTGGCAGACATTATACAAACCCTGACAAAGTCCCTCAACATTACCTGGAAACTGCACACTGCTTACTGACCCTGGAGCTCAGGGAAAGTAGAGGGGATGAATCACACCCTCAAGGAAACCCTGGCTAAATTCCACCAAGAGACTAATCTCCCATGGCAAGATTTACTACTGCTGGCCCTCCTGCGTGCCTGATGCATGCCTGGGGCACTAGGACTCTCCCTTCTTCAATTATTATATGGGCGCCCCCCCATGTTTAGGAAAACCCCCAGGAGACCTACACCAGATTGGAGACAAGGGAATAAGAAAACAGCTCCAGACCTTGGGGGAAGTCCCAAACAAGTTACAGAGATACACCACAGAGAGGGCCCCAATCACCCCTTTCTGCCAGGAGACTCTGTGTGGGTCAAAGATTGGAAGAGGGAACCTCTTAGGCCGCGGAGGACTCATATTGTTATTGACAATAACTCATATTGTTATTCTAACTCCTACAGCACTTAATGTTTCAGGTATCACCCCATGGGTCCATCACTCCAGAGATAAGAAGGCCAACTCAGAAGAACCCACACCTGGTAGAGTGATCCAGATCCAGTCAACCTGCTTAAACTGACCCTCAAAAGAGAGACTGGCCCCTGAGACCTCCAGCCCTGCTCCAGCCACACCCTGGAAGCTGACTGGCCTGTGCACGGCAGAAGCCTGAGGAATCAACACATGAACCTAGCCCAGGGGTTTGGATGCAACTCTGCCAGCCTTTGCCCCTTACTGCTGTCATAGCCCTGATCTTACTTCTTCCTGTTAGGCTGATAGAAACTGAACCAACAAGCTGGACATGGGACAAATTATGCATGCTGGGTCTCTCATGCCTCCTCTGGATGGGAGGATTATTAAGTATTGCCTGTATATTATGATAACCTCTCTCACCCTCACAACTGCTGCTTACCACTTTGCCCCCAGGAATGTTATATGACAATAAGGGGGTCAAGGGCATTCAGCACCTTCACCTCCCTCCAAAAAGATTGCTACAAGGGAAAAACACCCACTCTGTCAGTCACCTGGTGCCTCAAGGACTAAACATTGGACCGTAGAGATAATCCAAAATGTCAGGAACCCATGTCACAACAAGGGCCTCCAGAGAGGGAAGCGAGCTTGCTACACTTACCTTACTTAATAGGGGATCTCAGATGGGGGAGGGGTGGAAGAGAGGGCCCTTCAAAAAGTTATAAAGGATACCCAGGATAGGGTAATACAAGCCATAAAGGCGACCACTCCCCTGGCAGCCTACAAGGGTTTGAATCTTTCAGCCCTCAATCAAATGCTTACCAATTCTCCACTCCAGCCTTGGGCCAACACTACTCTACATATCCTCCATAAAAAAGATAATCACTCCCAAACCTGCTGGATGTGCTTGCCCCTTAGCTGAATGGCTTACTTAGCCACTCCCATCCCTTTGACCTGGGAAGCTCCTGAAAATCTCAAACCCAACACCTCTGTCTTAATTGGACCCCTGACCACTGGGGTCTGTCTCACAAATGCGGACACTCAAATCTGTACAGTCCCAGAAGGTATGAACGGTACCTCTCTATGCGGACGAAATATAACCTTAAAGAGGAATACAACCCTATATTCAACCCCTGGGGTGTTCTATCTGTATTCTAATTCAGCCTACCTATGCTTAAAGGCCAAGTGGACTCAGATATGTTATTCTGTCTTCCTAACCCCTGAGATATCTGTATACACTGAAGATCAGTTCCTAACAGCCTTTAGCCCCAAGTCCCGGGCTAAACAGGCAGTCCTACTACTAGTTCTGATAGGCGGAGGAATTGAGACAGGAATAGGAACTGGAATAGGGGGCATAGGTTCATCCGTAGGACTATACCATAGACTATCTCAAGAGATAAATGAAGACATGGGATGGGTGGCAGATTCTCTGGTAACCTTACAAAGCCAAATAAACTCTCTGGCATCAATGACCCTCCAAAATAGGTGAGCCCTTGACCTCCTCACTTCAGAAAAAGGAGGGACTTGAATCTTTCTGGGGGAGGAATGTTGCTGTTTTTAAACCAGTCAGGAATAGTTACAATTAAGGTTAAGGAACTCAAGGAAAGAATTCAACATAGACAACAGGAAAGTATCAATCAGTGAGAAGGATGGGATCTCACAGATTGGGCATCCTGGCTTCCTGACCTGGCCGGGCCCCTCCTCTCCATAATTTTACTTGTATCCATCAGCCCCTGTATATTGAATGCTGTGGTACATTTTATTGAAAACACTGTTGCTCACCAAACTGCAGCGCCTATCTTAGCCTTCTGAGAGTACCAACCTGTAAAACTGAAAGGTGATGCCTACTAAAAGTTTTTTTCTAAATGGCATCAAGGGGGGGGATGTTGGAGAAGTGACTAAAGTATGCCAAAGATGGTCGATGGGGCTAAAATAGACTCTAGTCTCTAGCTTAGAGACCCCTCCTCTGGGTTCTTCTTCCTTTGTTTGCTGCGCACACGAAACCCCCCACATATATGGAAGCTGACGACTATAAATTACCTTTGCATTCAATGTTCAGATCTTTGGAGAAATAGTTTCCTCTGAGCCCGCTGGTGTTAAATAAATCTCTGATCCACCAAGATCTCCAAGTGCCGCTTGGTTTTTCTGCCAGCATTCCAGCCTGGTTCCGTAACATGAGTACTGAAAAAAATCACACATATTGGGCTTATATTCCAAATCCAGCTCTTAATAGATTCATTCAATGGGATGATCCCTCTTTCCCAGTTTATGTAAATGATTCACTCTGGTTGCCTGTACCTTATGAGAATAAAGGTCCATTTAAACCAGAAGAAGAAGGAAAAGTAACCCCTAAATATTCCATAGGTGCAGATGGGCCATGTATATGCTTTGGAACAGGTCAACACTGTGTTACATTTCGTTCACAGGCATGGATAGCAAAAATACCCAATGGGACTAACGTCTCTATATTGTACTTGCCACAGGGAGTCTCCATGAGAAGTCAAAGAATTACATACTATCACCTTCCTAAATTGCCTCGATGTCAATTAAGAAAGATCATAAATCTTGAGTAATGGGTTAACTGGGAGCTCTGTAGAGGAGATGTTGGTAGAGTTCTTCTTAATACTTCCAAAGGAAGCGTCATTAATTGGGCCTCTGTAGGGTCTGTTCGGACCAAATACTCCAAAAGAGAGCTCCTATGGCGTCAATATCAAGACAACATCATTTCAGATGTAACATCTGTACCCATTGTATGGCATGAAGGAGGGATGACTCCCCCCAGCCCACGTTTACCTGATGCGCCAGTTCATTCAGAACTTTGGAAAATTGGTACTGTATTATTAGGCATGGCCAATTGGAAAGGCCACTTAATGAATATTTCAAATAAATTCTCCATCTCTTTTAGATTAAATGAGACTCATAAAATTCAAGTATGTGTAAGACTTCCTTTTCTGTTTGTTAGGCATGCCTCATTGGGACCCTGATAACAATCTTCTGACTTGCCATAATTGTTCTTTTTATACTTGTCTTAATTCTATTACTTTTAACAAGGAAAAACAAAACCTATATACCCTTAAGGCACATAATGGGGTTTGGATGCCTGTAATCATGGATCAGTCTTGGCAACACTCCCCTGAAAGGCTTCTCATAGATGAAATATTGAAATGTATCTTACACTGCACCCGACGGTTTAGTAGCTTTACTGATAACTGCTGGGATTATAGCTATAGGGATTATAGCTATTACAGCTGCAGCAGCAACAGTCAGTTTTGTGCTGCATCAGACTGTACAAACCACCCACTTTGTACAAAACTGGCATCAAGATTCAGAAAGGCTGTGGAACAGCCAATGGCTGATTGATAGCCGAATAGAGAGCCAATTATCTGACTTGAAACAAGCTGTTCTTTTTCTAGGAGATCAATTGATTAGTTTACAACAACACATAAAACTTCACTGTGGAACATAACCACCTTTTGTGTCACCCCCCATTCATCTAATCAATCTAAGATATCATGGGACCTGGTGAGTCAACACCTTCTTAATCAAAGTAACACCTCTGCTGATATAGTTCAATTGCAAAAGGACATCTATGAAACATTCAAAAATAAACTTGAGGTGATTTCTGGTGGTCCTTCTCTATCTGAGATAACTAACCGAATTTCGGAATTGAATCCAGTGAATGATACAAAACCCTTAAGCTTTTCTGCGGTTGTTTTTTTTTTTTATATATATATTAATCTTTGTCTTACTACTTTTCATATACCTAGTCTGGAGTAGAGGATAGCAATAAAGCCAAGAACATGTCTCAGGAGACTTTATGTTTGCCCTCCAGTTTTGCCAAATGAAAGAAAAAGGGGGAGTTGTGGAAGATGCAGGAGAGAAGCATCAAAGGAAAAGACTTCAAAAGGGAAGGGCTGGAGAAGCTGCAAGGCCTTAGGACATGTTTACACACCTGAATGTGGCTGCAGCTCATAAGGAATGCCTAGAGCCATTAACATTGTCCAAGCCTGGATCCTCCTTCACACTTGACCCTTCCTAGTGTTATAGAAACCAATGAATTTGAAATTCAACCTTGAAAAGCTAAACCATTAGATTGATTAACGCACTTGCTTAGCTGAATTTATGCACGTAATCTTTAGCAATTATCCTAATAAAAGGAAGCTTTGTTCTGGAGTCAGGGCCTCATTTCAACTCATATATGAGGACCTTTACTTAACTGCACTTTGCGGACTCATCTTTTGTGACTCTGGCCATAATCCCTACGACAGAGCCCAGCTGTGCAGTTTTTTTTTTTTTTTTAAGTACCATTAGTTTTTTGTTTCTTTTTTCTTTTTTTAGCTTTTATTTCCCTTGCCTCAGGGGACATATCTAGAATAAAGTTGCTATGGCCAATGTTGAAGAAGTTACTACCTGTATTCTCTTCTAGGATTTTTAGTTTCAGATCTCACATTTAGGCCTTTAATCTATTTTAAAAAATGTTTAATATTTTTGAGAGAGAGAGAGTGAGACAGAGTGAAAGTGGGGAAGGGACAGAGAGAGATGGTGACACAGAACCTGAAGCAGGCTCCAGGCTCTGAGCTGTCAGCACAGAGCCCGATGCGGGTCTGGAACCCACGAACTGCGAGATCATGACCTGAGCCAAAGTCAGATGCTTAACCAACTGAACCACCCAGGCGCCCCTAGGCCTTTAATCTATTTAGACTTTATTTTTGGGTATGGTGTAATTTTAGCCATTATGACTTGTGTGAAGTGATACCTCATTGTAGTTTTTTAAATGTTGTTTTGATTTGTATTTCCCTAATGATGAGTGATGTTGAACATCTGACATGTGTCTGTTAGCTATCTAGATGTCTTCTTTGGAAAAACTGTCTATTAATGTATTCTGTCTATTTTTAACTGGATTATTTGTTTTTTGGGTTTTGAGTTTGATAAGTTCTTCATAGATTTTGGATACTAACCCTTTATCAGGTATGTCATTTGCAAATATTATCTCCCATTTCCTAGGTTGTCTTTTAGTTTTGTTGATTGTTTCACTGTGCAGAAGCTTTTTGTCTCAAAGAATTCCCATAGTTCATTTTTGCTTTTGTTTCCCTTACCTCAGGAGACATATCTAGTAAGAAGTTGGGATGGTTAATGTCAAAGAAATTACTGCCTTTGTTCTCTTCTACAAGTTTGATGGTTTCCTGTTTCACATTTAGGCCTTTCATCCATTTTGAATTTATTTTTGTGTATAGTGCTCCAGTTTCCTTTGTTTGCGTGTTGCTGTCCACTTTTTCCAACACCATTTGTTGAAGACACTGTCTTTTTCTCACTGGATATTCTTTCCTGTTTTGCCAAATATTAATTTAACACACAGTTGTAGGTTTATTTCTAGGTTTTCTATTCTGTTTTATTGATCTATGTGTCTATTTTGGTAGCAGTACCATAATGTTTTGATTACTACAGCTTTGTAATATAACTTGAAGTCTAGAATTGTGATGAAAAGACACAGTTTAAGTAAGGCTCTGAGCACTTAAGAGAGGGTGTTTTAACTGCTTCCATTTACCCCATTGGTGAGGAACACCCTGGAGTTGTTTTCATTGCCAAAACAAAACAACCAACACTGGAGAGATGAAATGAACGATAGTTTATTTGTCACATATACTCACAGCCCAGGGAAAGAGGACACACCACATACCTCATAGGAGAATATGTGTGTTTCAATCAGGAAGAGAATGAATAAGACGGCTGTATAAAGCAGTTGGATCGGGGGGGGGGGGTGGTGAGAAGATGAAATTGGCTTATTTGAATAATTCCATAAGCTGGCAGGGAACTGAAACCCACTACTCAGGGATTAGCAGGAAATGGGAAGGTACCCTTGATAAGGAGGGTTTTCTGAATAGGAGACCTTATCCACAAAAGCAGAAGACAGGGAAGTTTGTAGTTAGGCTATTTGAGGCTCTTCTGGTTTCAGATGTCAAGGCATCATAATATCGAGCCTTAATTTTAGGCTTCACATCAAAGGGGACATTGAAAAAAGATATGAGTGAAAGCTGCTCTGTTTCTCAGGCCATATCATTTAGCAGATATAATGGTGTTGGAGGAATCAATCTATAGTGGATGGGGATCCTCTGACTCCAATTAGAGAGGTATAGCACAGACTTCAGTGATTATGGAACAAGGCCATGACTTCTGTGGCCTTGATGCTTGAAAAGTAGATTTGAATGTACTACTAGACCCTAGTAGAGACTAAATACATGACCAAGTGACTAAACCACTAGAGTTAACCATCACGAGCTGTTTATTAGATCTACCAATTCAATAGCAATCCATCATGCAATAGACTGGTCCCAAAGTTCCAAATAAGTTACACAAATAGAAACCCCAGACTGCATATGAGATATGAGTTACTTCTGTTGCACTGATGCCTCTATATTATATGTTTTGTTTATATATATATATATATATATATATATATATATATATATATTCTAGGGTCTGCTTCATGGTTAGGTAGGCTCAGTATGTTGTTGTGAACCAAAAGTAGCCTGCTGCTGCATCTACCAGCCACATGCATAGGTGTCCCTAACGGACAGAAATAAGTGGAAATACTCCCAGTTGGCAAGGTTTTCAGTAGTACATCTGGTTATCAACTTGATGTGCATAATAAATTTATTGTAAAAATGACTGCAATTCTTTATCCTGTTCCTTCTGACTTTTCAACTCCTCCCACTAAAAGGTGGAGTCTGTTTCTTCACTCCTGAAAATGGGATGGCCTTGTGTTTGGTTTGGCCTATTGGATACAGCATTATGCACCTCATACTCAAGAGCCATGTGAACGACCTATAGGAATGGGAAAACCATGAGGAAATTTATAACACACATTAATGTTAAGGACATCTTTAACATCCAAGTGAACATGATAATTCATCCTATAGATATTAGCCAGCTACTCTTCTAGGCTATCATCCCAGTGTTTTTGTAATAGGACCATGAATAAATTGACTTATGATGGCAAGAATAAGAGCTATGCAAGTACTTCTTTTTTTACCAAGCTTTATAAGCCTACCTCTGTGACCAAATGCCCAATCTGCTAGCAGCATCTGAGGTCTTGATATAGATATCCTTCAAAGACACCAACTAACCACTATGTTGCTGGTCAATTACAAAAGCCCCATTCCATCTGGGACCTACTAGTTCTACCATATATCACATTATCTAGAATCATCAAGCCTAAGTAAATGCCCTAGTAAAGGCTCAGTAAGGGACCATTTGGCAGCTATACCCTCAGAATTGAGGTGTGATCCTCCAGTATAAAGTATATTTATTGAGCCAGTAGCTGATATATGGCTCTATATCCTTAATAGATAGAATAAATTGGTCCAGGAAATAATGAGATTCGCTCTTCTCTCTAACACTTGTAGGCTATGGCTTTCCATACCCAAATTCTTAGGATTTTCCAGCTTTAAAGCTCTTATATTTTGTAATGTTTATTTATTTTTGAGAGAGACAGAGTGTGTGTGAGCTGGGATGGGAAAAGAGAGATGTAGACACAGAATCTGAAGCAGGCTTCAGGCTCCAAGCTGTCAGCACAGAGCCTGATGTGAGGCTCGAACTCATGAACCATGAGATTGTGACCTGAGACAAAGTCAGACACTTAACGAACTAAGTCACCCAGGCGCCCCTAAAGCCCTTGTATTGATGGGGAAGAATGCTTCAAAAAAAAGAGAATGTAGGGTTCCATTTTACATGGAGCTGCAACACCCACTTGGTCATTTAAAACTTCTCAGAAAAGTGGATGAGCAGGTAATAAATGAATTAATATGAATGGGGGAAACCAATTCTATTACCATGAAGAGCTAAGATTACTCTTACACAATCAAGGTAAGGAGAAATTTCTAGAACCCAGAGAATTTACTAGGGTTTCTCTTTGTGCTTTCATGCCTTATGATAATGATTAATAAACAATTATATTTACCACAGCCTGGCAAGCAAAAGTCCACTAAGGACTCAGACCCTTTAAGGCTGAAATTTGGGTCATCCCATCAGATAAACAATCTATATTAGCAAAAGTACTAGTGGAGATAACTAGAGTTAAATAAAAACTTTAAAAATTACTAGTTAAGAGTGAGGGGAAAATAGACTGAAAGTAAAGGAGTCAAACAATGAATATCAATATGGACTTGGGACCAGTTTTAGTAGCAGAGACAATGGTGGCATGTTCTATTCATCTTTCTCATGTCTTGTCTTTTGTAGGGAGTGTAGTTGGAAATTTCATTTAAAAATGTAATGGAAATAATGAGAAGCAGTAGTAAGTGGTGCAATGAATGGACTCTATGACCCATCTTGAGTACCACTTCACAGCTTCTCACCCTCAGAGCTGATTTCAGACATGTTTGACAAAAGCTATTGTGCAGGTTACAATCCCACTTCATGCTGACAGTACCTCATCTCAAACTGGCCCTATGTATTGTGCACTTTCTTTTCCAGGGCTTCTCTGACACCACAATATGGAATGACTCTAAGATCTCATTCTGCATTCACACATGCTCAATCTTAAAATTACTAGGATTTAACAGCCAATAGCACAATCCTCACCTAAATGACAGCCAGGAGTAAATGGGTAGGCAGGTCATTCTGAGGTTAATTCTATATATCTTCTCAAAATGGTCCATCTAGATTGAATATCAACTATCCACAGCAGTAGCCAGCTTGATTCTGCATGATTGGATTTTTTTCCTTCCCTGGTTCATCACTCCCACTGTCTAGGATCATTACTCAAATAAACTATAAGGAAGCAAGACTTTTGAATCAGGATCAGCTTTCAAGGTAACCCAGGTTAAGAGGTATATTTTGTTCTTGCTGTATTTTTCTCTTTCTTGTACCTTCTTGTCTCAGGGGAGGCTTGAAATTCAGCGCTAAAAGCAGAAGTTGCTTTCAGACAATATAATATTCTTAGCTTTTGTTTTCCAGCAGCCTAAGAAACCTGAGGTGATTAGACTTAGAAACACAGAATGGAATGTATGAATTTGAGGAGAGAGAAGTATGAGCGGTGAAAGATCATGAAATTTCCCAAGACCAGAAAGGGATTATGGTTTGGAGTCCCATAAGTAGCAGAGGGAGTCATACCCTGAATCTGAGTGCCTCTGAGAGATGCCATAAACTCCTGGAAGTGGGGATGTGGTAATCTAGCGAATCTGGGGCCTGGGCAGGACAGCTCCAAAACTTGGCAAAGAAAGTCATGCCAAAGTTTGACACAAATACAGCTGGTCTTCAAGGTACCATGTAGATTCAGACAACAAATATGTCAGTAGTATACATGTTTCAGCAAAGACAAGGTCTTCAGGAACTGTATACAACCTCCAGAGTTTAGAGATTTTAAGAGAAGCTCCTTAAACACAGACACACAGACACACACACAGACACACACACACAGGCACACACACACACACACACACACACCATCTTTACCACACTTCCACCTGTACCAAAAAGAAGTCTAAACATATTCAAATATTTCATATATATGAAACAGAAATATTTACAACCAGAGGGCTATATTATAAAAATACATATACAGGGGCGCCTGGGTGGCTCAGTCGGTTGAGCGTCCGACTTCGGCTCAGGTCATGATCTCACAGTCTGTGAGTTTGAGCCCTGCATCGGGCTCTGTGCTGATGGCTCAGAGCCTGGAGCCTGCTTCCAATTCTGTGTCTCCTTCTCTCTCTGCCCCTTCCCTGCTCATGCTCTGTCTCTCTCTGTCTCAAAAATAAATAAAAACATTAAGAAAAAAATTTAAAAATAAATATACAGTAAAACCTTGGATTAGGAGTAACATTCTGTGAGTGTTCCACAAGAGAAGCAAACATTGCTAATAAATTTTAACTTCATAAACGGGTGATGTCTTGCAATATGAGTAATACATGATGCAGAACACCATGTGATCACAACTGAGCCAATGGTTCTTGAAATTCTCTTTGATGTACAAGTACTTTGGATTACAAGCATGTTTCAGGAATTGAATTATGCTCACAAACCAAAGTTTTACTGTAATTCATTTTTTCTTTTTTTTTTTAATTTTTTTTTAACGTTTTTATTTATTTTTGGGACAGAGAGAGACAGAGCATGAACGGGGGAGGGGCAGAGAGAGAGGGAGACACAGAATCGGAACAGGCTCCAGGCTCTGAGCCATCAGCCCAGAGCCCGACGCGGGGCTCGAACTCACGGACCGCGAGATCGTGACCTGGCTGAAGTCGGACGCCCAACCGACTGCGCCACCCAGGCGCCCCTGTAATTCATTTTTTCAAATGGAATACAATGTTTATAAACTCCAACTCAACCTGTCCAAAATTGGATACATTACCTCATATTTTTTTTTCACTCTAAGCATGAGTTTCTTCCATATTCTCTAAATCAGCTAACAGTAACACTGTCACTCATGCTAGAAACCTGGAAGATATTCTTGACAATTCTCCTTTATATTATACATTTAACTTATCACTAAATTCTGTTAATTTCATTTTTTACCTTTATCATATCTATGTCCTCTTCATTTTCACTTTATTAATTCATGGCCTCAATATCTGTCCCTGTAACCAGAGTAATACCCTCCTAAAAGCTCTTCCTGTGTCTGGTTTTATCATCTTCCAAACCATTTAATATATCGCTTTCCATATTTACCTTTCTAAAATAGCAAATTTATAATGTAATTTCCTGCTTAAAACACGTTATTGACTCTCAATAAGGAAGAGTGTAAAGCTCAGGCATACAAAATAAAATTTGGTCATTACTTCACTTGTACCCACCTCTAGACTCTTATTTCCTACCACTTTCTTCCTGTGATTTTATGCTTTTATTATACCAAAATGTTTGTGATTTCTTTTATGAAATATGCTATTTGTCACCTCTGTGCTATGGTCATATTTTTATTTTGCTCTAGGAATGCCATTCCTACCCTTTTTCTTCTGGATATTTTTTTTTATTTATTCTTCAAGATGCAGTTTATATGTCATTTTCTTTTTTATTCATTTAAATTTTAGTTAGCCAACATACAGTGCACTATTGGTATCAGGAGTATAATTCAGTGATTCATCACTTACATACCACACCCAGTGCTCATCACAAGCGCCCTCCTTAATAGCCACCACTCATCTATCCCATCTCCCACCCATCTAGAATGTCATTTTCTATAGGAAATAAAGTTGTATTAAGTCTCCCCACTCAGTGTCCCTTATCACACCATGCATGCCCCTATAACTATATTCCATTTGTTATATTAAAATTATCTGTATTCCTTACTTCCCCCTCCCCATGCGATAATGTGAGCACCTTCAGGGCAATGACTTATTAATTCATAGACCTTTAGTTCCTAGCATAGTGCCTACCACATATAAGTTTTTCTAAATATTTATTGAACTAAATAGTTAAATGACCTACCTCTCCAGGCATATGTTGTACCATTGCCTTTTACATACACTATAGCCTTGATAAGCTACTTGCTGTTTTTTTTTTTTTATTAAATTTTTTTTTCAACGTTTATTTATTTTTGGGACAGAGAGAGACAGAGCATGAACGGGGGAGGGGCAGAGAGAGAGGGAGACACAGAATCGGAAACAGGCTCCAGGCTCTGAGCCATCAGCCCAGAGCCAGATGCGGGGCTCGAACTCACGGACCGCGAGATCGTGACCTGGCTGAAGTCGGCCGCTTAACCGACTGCGCCACCCAGGCGCCCCAACTACTTGCTGTTTTTTAAAGTTAAAATACCATAAGCTACCATAATAAAATAAAATACCATAAGCTACCAGAGCAGGAACCCACAAGCAGAAACCCCTTGTGGGACAAGTACCAGGGTAGGAAAACAACACTTTAATTGACAAATAGCTTGGAGGATCAGTGTGGACAAGTATAAGATTTAATAACTCTGGGAGAGTATAGAAGGGTTATCAGGCTTTTTTGAGTTTTAGCTCAAGGCCAACAAAGAAGAGAAAAGTCTCCTTCTGCTTTCTGCAGGAGAAGAAAAGTAACCTTTTTGAAATACATCACAGCA
The DNA here is from genome assembly GCF_022079265.1 of Lynx rufus. Taxonomy (NCBI): domain Eukaryota; kingdom Metazoa; phylum Chordata; class Mammalia; order Carnivora; family Felidae; genus Lynx; species Lynx rufus. The sequence goes on along the minus strand of NW_025814828.1, from coordinate 49,546,865 downwards.
TTCTATTTTTCTTAAGGAAGGCTGTCCTCAAGAGAAACTATTTTACCAGAGCCTAAGCGACTAGGAGTCTAACAAATATCAGTGAACTCCGGTCCTCTCTAGCCTTCCACAAGGAGGAAGAGAAATATCCAACTACTTCCCATGGTAGCTATTCTGTCTCGTCTAAAAGGGGAAAGGAATAAACTAAGTACTTGTGAGGTGTACAGTCCAGAGACACACGCTCACTGAAAGATTGAGACCTAAACATTATAGACCACTTACTTTCCCCCATACCTTACAAATATACAACCAAAGGCCTATAATCACCACTTATTTTACCTAGTGTATCACTTCTAGATTTCAAAAATTCAAAAATCATACTAATAGGCAAAAAAAATGCAGTTTGAAAAGACAGAGCAAATATCAGAATCAGACTCAGATATCGCTAGGATATTGAAATTATCGAATTAAAAACAACTATGATTAAGATTAAAGGAAAAAGACAAAATGCAAGAACAATAATTATTAGGGAAGATATGAAAATTTTGTCAATTATTTTTTTATTTCAAGGTTTTATTTAAATTCTAGTTAGTTAGCATATATGGAAAAATGGTTTCAGGTGTAGAAAATTAGTGACTCAACACTTACATGTGACACCCAGGACTTATCACAACTGTCCTCCTTAACCCATTAAACAATTAGCCCATCCCCCACCCACCTGCCTCCATCAACTCGCAATTTGTTTTCTATACTTAAGAGTCTCTTATGGTTTGCTTCCTTCTTTTTCCCCCTTCCCCTGTTCATCTGTTATGTTTCTTAAATTTCACATATGAGTGAAATGATATGATATTTGTCTTTCTCTGCCTGACATATTTCACTTAGTATAATAGGCTCCAGATCTATCAAAATCATAGCAAATGGCAAGATTTCATTCTTTTTGATGGCTGAATAATATTCCATTGTACATATATGCCAGAGCTTCTTTATTCATTCATCAATCAATGGACATATGTGCTCTTTCCACAGTTTGACTATTGTTGATAATGTTGCTATACACATTGGGGTGCATGTAGCACTTTGAATCTGTATGTTGTATCTTTGCAAAAACATGTACTAGTACAATGTCTGGGTGGTATAGTTCTAGGTTTACATACTTCAGGAACCTTTATATTGTTTTCCAGAATGATGAAACCAGTTTCCATTCATACAGTGTCTCTGCATTGTCACCAACATCTGTTGTTTCCTGCGTTGTTAATTTTAGCCATTCTGACAGCTATGAGGTGGTATCTCATCAGGGTTTTGATTGTTATTTCCCTGATGATGAGTGATATTGAGCTTTTTCTCATGTGTCTGTTAGCCATCTGAATGTCTTCTTTACTTTTTTTAAAATATTTAACATTTATTAATTTTTTAAGAGACAGAGAAAGACAGAGCATGACGGGGGGAGGGGCAGAGAGAGAGGTAAACACAGAATCCAAAGCAAGCTCCAGGGTCTGAACTGAGGGCACAGAGCCCGATGTGGCGCTTGAACTCAGGGAGTGTGAGATCATGACCTGAGCTGAAGTCAGACACCCAATAGACTGGGCCACCCAGGCACCCCTGGATGTCTTCTTTAGAAAAATGTCTATTCATGTCTTATTCCCATTTCTTAACTGGATTCTTTGTTTATTGGGTGTTGAATTTGGTAAGTTCTTTATGTATTCTGGATACTAATCATTTATCATATATGTCATTTGCAAATATCTTCTCTCATTCCCTAGTTTGTCTTTTAGTTTTGTTGATTATTTCCTTCACTGTGCAGGAGCTGTTTATTTTCATGAAGACCCAATAGTTCGTTTTTGCTTTTGTTTACCTTGCCTCAAGAGACGTGTCTAGTAAGAAGTTGATATGGCCAAGGTCAAAGAGGTTGTTGCCAGTGATTTCCTCCAGGATTTTAATGGCTTCCTGTCTCACGTTTAGGTCTTTTATCCATTTTGAATTTATTTTTGTGTATGGTGTAAAAAAGTGGTCTAGTTTCATTCTTCTGCATGTTGCTGTCCAGTTTACTTACACCATTTGCTGAAGAGACTGTCTTTTTTCCATTGGATATTATTTCCTGCTTTGTCAAAGATTAGTTGACCATAGGATTGTGGGTCTGTTTCTGACTTTTCTATTCTGTTCCATTGACTTATGTGTCTGTTTTCATGCCAGTATCATACTCTCTTGATGACTACAGATTTGTGATATAGCTTGAGGTCCAGAATTGTGATGCATCCAGCTTTGCTTTCCTTTTTCAAGAGTACTTTGGATATACAAGGTCTTTTGTGGTCTCATACAAATTCTAGAATTGTTTATTGTAGCTCTGTGAAAAATGCTGATGTTATTTTGATAGTGACTGCATTAAATATATAGGTTACTTTGGGTAGTGTAGGCTTTTTAACAATATTTGTTCTTCCAATCCATGAGCATGGGATGTTTATCCATTTTGTTGTGTCATCTTCAATTTCTTTCATAAGTGTTCTATAGTTTTCAGAGCTCAGATTTACCTCTTTGATTAGGTTTATTCCTAGGTGTCTTATGGGTTTTGGTGCAATTGTAAATGAGATTGATTCCTTCATTTCTCTTTATGCTGCTTAATTATTGGCAAATAGAAATGCAACACATTTGTATACATTGATTTTATATCCTTTGCTGAATTAATGAGTAAGTTCTAGTAATTTTTTTTGTGCAGTCTTTCATGTTCTCTACATAGTGTCATGTCATCATGAGTAGTGAAAGATTGACCTCCTCTTGGTGAATTTGTAAGCGTTTTATTTTTTATTTTTTGTCTGATTGCTGAGCTAGCACTTTCACTACTATATTAAATAGCAATGGTGAAAGTGGACATGCCTGTCTTGTTTCTAAGTGTAGAGTAAAAGCTTTCAGTTTTTCCTCATTGAGGATGATATTCGCTGTGGGTCTTTCATAGATGGCCTTTATGTTTTTGAGGTATGTTCCATCTGTCCCTACTTTGTTGAAAGTTTTTATCAAGAATGTGTGCTGCACTTTATCAAATGCTTTATCTGCATCTATTGAGAGTACAATATGGTTCTTACCTTTCTTTTTATTAATGTGATGTATCAGATTGACTGATTTGCAAATATTGTACCACCCCTGCACTTCAGGAATATATCCCGCTTGATGGTGGGGAATAATTGTTTAATGTACTGTTGGATTCTATTTCTTAGTGTCTTCTTGAGAGCTTTTGTATCCATGGTCATCAGAGATATTGGCCTGTAATTCTCCTTTTTTAGTGGGGTCTTTGTCTAGTTTTGGAATCAAGGTAATGGTGGGTTTGTAGAATGAGTTTGCAAATTTTCTTTCTATTTCCATGTTTTCAGTTTGAGATGAATAGGTATTAACTCTTCTTTAAATTTCTGGTAGAATTCCCCTGGAAAGCCATCTGGCCCTGGACTTTGTTTGTTGGGATATATTTGATTACTGATTCAATTTCTTTGCTTGTTATGTGTCGTTTCAAATTTTCTATTTCTTCCTGTTTCAGTTATGGTAGTTTGTATATTTCTAGGAATTTGTCCATTTCTTCCAGATTTCCCAGTTTGTTGGCATATAATTTTTCATAATAATCTCTTATAATTGTATTTCTTGGTGTTTTTTGTGATCTTTCCTCTTTTATCCATGATTTTATTTATTTGTGTCCTTTCCTTTTCTTTTTGATAAGTCTGGCTAGGGGCTTTTCAATTTTATTAATTCGTTCAAAGAACCAGCTCTTAGTTTCATTGATCTGTTCTACTGTTTTGTTTTTGTTGTTGCTATCTCACTTATTTATTTTCTAGTCTTTATTATTTCTCTTCCTCTGATGGCTTCAGGCTTTATTTGCTGTTCCTTTTCTAGTTCTTTTAGGTGTAAAGTTAGGTTGTGTTTGAAACTTTTCTTGCTTCTAGAGTAGACCTGTATTACTATATACTTCCCACTTACAAATTTCTTTGTTGCATCCCACAGGTTCTGGACTGTCATATTCTCATTTTCATTTGCTTTCATGTATTTTTTTAAATTTATTATTTAATTTTTCTGGTTAACCTATTCATTCTTTGTAAGATGTTCTTTAACCTCCATGTATTTGTGTTTTTTTCCAATTTTTTTCTTGTGGTGGACTTCAAGTTTCATAGTGTTGCTGTCTGAAAACATGAATTGTATGATCTTACTCTTTTTGTTCTTCTTGAGGCCTGATTTATGACCCAATATATGATCTATTCTGGAGAGGGTTCAATGTGGACTCGAAAAGAATGTGTATTCTGCTGCTTTGGGATGAAATGTTCGGTATATATCTGTTAAGTCCATCTGGTCCAGTGTGTCATTCAAAGCCATTGTTTCCTTGTTGATTTCCTGCTTAGATAATATGTCCATTGTTGTAAGTGGGCTTTTAATGTTCCCCAGTATTATTGTATTATCAATGAGTTTCTTTATGTTTGTTACTAATTGATTTATATATTTGGGTTTTTCAAGTTGGGGGCATAAATATTTACAATGATCAGATTTATTGGATAGGCCAGTTAATTATGATATAGTGCCCTTCTCTTGTTACAGCTTTTGTTTTAAAATCTAGTTTTTCTGATATAAGTATGACTACTCTGGCTTTCTTTTGACATTCATTAACATGATAGATGTTTCTCCATCTCCTCACTTTCAATCTGCAGGTGTCAGTAGGTCTGAGTCTCTTGAAGGCAGCATGGATCTTGTTTTTATTTATTTTTTAGTTTTTTAACGCTTATTCATTTTTGAGGGACAGAGACAGAGCATGAGTGGGGGAGGGTCAGATAGGGAGACAGAATCTGAAGCAGGTTCCAGGCTCTGAGCTATCAGCACAGAGCCTGAAACAGGGCTTGAGCCCATTAACTGTGAGATCATGACCTGAGCTGAAGTCAGAGGCTTAACTGACTGAGCCACCCAGGCACCCTTAGATGGATTTTATTTTTTTATCCACTCTGATACCTTATGTCTTTTGATTGGAGCATTTAGTTTATTTAGATTCAGATTATTGATAGATATAAATTTACTGTCATTGTATTACCTGTAAAGTTGGTGTTTCTGGAGATTTTTCTGTTCCTTTCTAGGCTTTTTAGCTTTGGGCCTTTCACAGTCAAAAATTCCCATTTAATATTTCTTTCATGGCTGGTTTAGTGGTCATGAACTCCTTTAGTTTTTGTTTGTCTGAGAAACTCTTTATTTCTCCTTTTATTCTGAATGGCAGACTTGCTGGATAAAGTATTCTTGGCTGCATATTTTTTATTATTCAGCACATTGTATATATCATGCCATGCCCTTCTGGCATACCAAGTTTTTCTGGAGAGATCTGCTGTGAACAATATTTGTATCCTCTTGTAGGATGAAAACCTTTTCTCCTTTGATGCTTTCAGGATCTTTCTTTCTGTAATTTCAACTTTTCCTATGATGTGTCTTGGTGTTGGCTGGCTTTTGTTGATTTTGATGGGAATTCTCTGTGTTTCCTGGATTTGGATGCCTGTTTCCTTCCCCAGACTAGGGATGTTTTCAGCTATAATTTGCTCAAATAATCCTTCTGCCCCCTTTACCCTCTCTTCTTCCAGGATTCCTATGTTTTGAATGTAATTATGGTTTATGGAGTCACTGAGTTCCCTAAGTCTACATTCATGATCCAGTACTGTTCTTTCCCTCTTTTTCAAGCTTATTTTCCATATTTTTATCTTCTATATCTAATTCCTTCCTCTGTTACTTCCATCCTTGTCAATACATCAGTCAGTTTTGCATCTCAGTTATAACATTTTTGGGGGGCTGACTAGTCTTTGTTCCTTTATCAGTGCAGAAAGGGACTCCCTATGTCTTCTCTGTTTTTCCCAAGCTGAGCTAGTATCCTTATGATTATTGTTTTAATTCTCATTCAGGAATGTTACTTATATCTGTTTTGATTAGATCTTTGGCTGTGAGCTCTTCCTTTTCTTTCTTTCTCTTCTAGGAAAAAATTTGAAAACAGAATTCCTCCATCTTACCTACACCTCTGTCTCCTGTGTGTTTTCCTGTTACACTTGCTGCTCCTGAATGTAATGACTATATTAAATACTGTCCAGTGCATGACACTTCAGGAAGGTTTTTTCTGTTCTTTGGGTTTTTTTTTTGGTGTCTACTATGTGTACTCTGGTGTTGTGTTTTGGATGCTATTTCCCTCAGATCCATCCTGTGCAGTTTCCCCTTGCCTTCAGTGGGGAGTGTTTGGACCTGGTCCAGTGTTGATGAGTCTTAACCAGGTGTGTTTGGGTCTGCTTGTTAGAAAAGGCTAGATTCTATTTCCCATAGAGCTGTAACTTTGCAGCACTCTATGATAAGGAGAATTGGTGGGTGCAGAAGTTTTGTGTTGGTCTTCTGCTGGGGGGGGGGAGGTCGGTGGGCGGCTGCACTTGTTCTCAGGCTGACTTACCTTAGTAAAGATGCATCCGTATGGTGCAGTGGGGTGGGGCTTGGTGTAAGCAGCTCCAGCCTATACTGGGGTTGCTGTGTTGTTAACTGAAGGCTATCCCTGCTGATGGACAGGGGTAAAATGGTGTCACCCCATCCTCTTATACTCAGAGATGGGAGTTTGCACCTGCCATTGTTCAGAAAGCCTTCAGGGAACAGCAAAAAATCTCCTTTCTTGTGTCCCAAGCTTCCACCAGAGCCCTGACTTCACCCTGTGTTTGAGCCATCTATCTTCCTGGTGGTATATTGCTCCTGTGTTTTATCTCAGATGCATGGTTGGGTTTCAAAACTCCAAATTTTAGGGACCTGGTGAGAACCGCCCATGCTGATCCTCTGGAGGAGGGTTTCACTGCACTGTGGCTGCTGCCAGTTTGTCCTATAAAAGCTATTGTACTACCACATAGTGGGTCAGAGTTTATGTTAAAGTGCAACCAAAAGCTGGTTTCTAGGTCAACTGCCATCAACAGGTGCTCTGCTGCTGTGCTAATTAATGGGACTGCATAATGGCACCCACCATCTCTTTATCCCCTGAGAGGCAGTTCTGCCTCTCCCAAATGCACTCTGAGAACAACTGTCTCTCCCGGTGTGACAGAGAGCCTCAGACCATGCTGCCTGCTCCTCAGCCTCTGAGCTCCTTCCCCATAGCAGCATTGCTAAGCCTGACAGGCACAACTTGGGGAATGGCATACACTTCTGAAACTTCACACTTTGAGCTCAACTGCTTATAAAAACTTGTGATAATCAGCCCCTCACTTTTCCCAGTCAATAGTTTTGGGGAAGAGTTTTTCTTGTGCAATCTCTTGCATATTTTTTTCACTGTTTCTCTGTCTCTCTCTTCTCTCTGTGATCAGGGCTCCCTCCCCTCCATAGCACCCACAATTCTTTTATTCTCCAAATCAACTCTCCACAGTTCCTGTCTTCCAAGATGTGGCTGTTTTTTCTCCCTCTAGTTGTGCAGTTTGCTCTCTCAGTCTTTAGATTGATTTCTTGGGTGTTCAGAATAATTTGATATTATCTAGCTATGTTTGAGGGACAAGGCAAGCGTAAGGTCCCCCTACTACTCCACCATCTTAACTCCTCTCCCCAAAAGAGATAAAAATTATATGAAAGAAATAAGAAAGAATTGGTAGAAATAAAAAACAGTAACAGAAACAATGAAAGGCTTTGATGACCAAATTACTAGCATGGCCACAGCTGAGGAAAGAATCTCTGAGCTTGAAGATAGGACATAGAAACTTTAAAAACTGAAATACAAAAGAAAAAAGACTGAAAAAAGGGGAACAGAATATCTGTGAAATGGACAGCTTAAAAAGTATATATAGGATTATGAGAATAGAGAAAATATCACAAGATTTTTCTGAACAATAACAAAGAAGAATTAATGTCTCACATTAATCTAAGAGCTCCATGAAGCTCAGAATACACCAGAGAATACATACCAAAAATCTACACATAGGCATAGAATATTCAAACTGCAGAAAATCAAAGATAAGGAAAATATCTTGAAGGAAGCCAGAGGACTACAACATCTTACCTATTGAAGAGCAAAGAGAAGAATTACACCTGACTTTTCAGAAACCACGTACGCAAGAATAAAGGGTATCAAAATGTTTAAAGTGTTGAGAAAGTGAAAAAAAAGACCTAAAATCCTGTGTCTTGCTACATTACCCTTAAAAATAAAGGAGAAATACTTCCACTGACAAACAACTATTGAAAGAATTTGCTGCCAGTAGGTCTATTTAACAAGAAATTTTTAAAAACAATCTTCGAAAAGAAAGAAAGAAAATTATATATGTTAGAAACTCAGGTATTTATGAAGAAAGATCATTGGAGAAGGAATAAAATAAAACTTTTTATTTTTTTCTTATTCTTAATTAATCTAATAGATAACATTTTGCTCAAAATAACAAGAATTAAATTATATATTCTTATTAGTACAATATAAATGTTAAATATATATTCATGTATATTTATTTATATATATTATATATTTATGTTATGTTTATTTTTATTATATATAATATAGTAGTAATATATTAATTTACTACTATTAATTCTATATTATATTAATTTGAATATTTATATATTTATATAATATACTTATAAATCTAATTAATTATATTTAAAATAATATAAATACATAAATATATAAATATAATTTACATATGTATGTTTACATGTAAGTGAAAATAGTAACAACAATAATACAAAGAATAAAAGGTGTGGCCATGCACTGAAAAAGTTCTCAGACTCCAGACTGAGTGGACATGCAGGACTGGCTGTGTGAGAAAAGCAGCAGCAGTTGACTGCACATAGCCTTTATTTTATATTTCATTAGATATAAGTATCAAAGTGTATCAAAACATGGAAAGAGAACACAAAGGATCTTTATACATTAACCAGACATACATCTGGTGGCTACGTGAAGTCATGAAGGAAGTACATGCAGTTTCAAGGAGTGTCAGGGAGTTACAGTGGGTTTTGTATTTTAACTGTCTTTGGAGAGATCATGGGGCTCTGTATCTCATGATGCTATCACGTTTGACAGCCTTGAGACCAGAACATTGCTGATGTTTCAGCTATTGCCCCATTCACCCTCCATGACTTATAATACATTCTCTAGAAATAACTCCACAGGGAAGAAGGAATTAAGAATATTTTTAAGTAAAAAGAAGGAACAATAATTGATATAAGAAAGAAAAGTAAATGGAATCATATAGAATTTTTAACTAAAACCACAAAATGCAAAAGAAAGTCAAGAGTGGAAAACAAAAATGAGAACAAGGAAGAAGGGCTATGAATAGAAAATAATATTAAATATGGTAAATTTTACAAAATTATATCAATAATCACTTGAAATATTAACATAATAAATGTACCAATTAAAACATAGAAACTGTCAAAGTGGACTGAAAAGACCAAATATAGATGCCTAAAAACAGAACACGAAAACATGTAAGAAAAAAATTGATAGAACTGCAAGGAGAAATAGAAACCTACTATTACAGTTAAAGAATTTAACATCCCTAAAAGAAATCAGGTATGACAAAAAGCAGATGAATGAAACATTCAAAATACTAAAAATGAAATATATCAACCAAGAATACCATATTCAGCAAAACTATTCTTCAAAAATAAAGACTAAATTAAGATTTTTCTAGAAAAAAATTAAAAACAGAGAATTTCTCACCACCAGAATTCCCCTTACAATAAGTAATAAAGAGTTCTTCTGGCTGAAATAAAAAGATACTAGACTACAACCAAATCCATACAAAAATATAATGAGCTCTGATAAGGAAACGTGTAGTTTAAAAAAATGAGTACAAAGTAGTGTTTTGTTTATTAATCTTTTATATGCCTGATTAAAAATAAAGCTGCATAAGGCAAAAATTATAAATTTGTGCTGATTAGCTTATAATTTTTTAAATGTGATTTGTATGAAATAATAGTACAAAGAATGAGAAGGAATATGCCTATGTTGACACAAAGTTCTTGCCTACTATTGAAATTAACTTGGTATTAATCTGAACTACATTGTGATAAATTAATATGTTAACTGTAATCTCCAGAATAACCACTAAGAAAATACTTTAAAATATTGTAAAGGAAATGGCAAAATAATTAAAATATTACATCAGAACATATCTATTTAACAAAGAAGACAATAATGTAGGGATAGAGAAATAATATAAGGAATAAGACATGTAGAAAACAAAAAAGCAAAATGATAAATATAAATGCTACCTAATGAGTTATTATGATAAATGTACATGGATTAATACATCGGTCAAATTGCAGAGATGAGCCCAATGGGTTGAAAAACATGACCTAACTATATTTGTCTATAAGAGACATACCTTCAATTCAAGGAAAGAAATAGTTTTTTTAAAAAAGAATAAAATAACTTATACCCCATGAACAGTAACCAAAAACAAACAAACAAAAAAAGCCGGCCTGGTTACACTAACATCTGACAAAAGTCATTAGGACAAAAGTTGTTACTAAAGGAAAAAAAAAGGCATTTTATGACAACAAAATAATCTACCAAGAAGATGTAACAATTATAAACATATATACACCTAACAACAAAGTCTCAAAATACATGAAGGAACTATGAATTAAACGACTTAATAATAATAGTTGGATATATCCATGCTGCACTTTTAATAGAGATAAAAGAGGTAGACAGAATATAAACAAATAAGTTGAAGATTTTAACAACTGTATAAACCATCTAGGCTTAACAGACTTCTATGGATCTCTCTATCCAACAGCAGAATATACATGTACTCTCAAGTACACATGCAGTCTTCAGGATCGATTATATGTTAGGCCATAAAACAGGGTTCAGTAAATTTTAGAGCATTTAAATCATATAAAACATGTTCTCCATCAACAACCTAATGACATTAGAAATTAATAACAGGAGGAAATTTTGGACACTCACAAATATGTGAAAAGTAATCAGCACAGTCCTAAATAGGCAATGAACTGAAGAAGAAATCACAAGAGGAATTAGAAAATATTTTAAATCGACGTAAACAAAAACACAACATACCAACAATCTAAGATGCAATAAAAAATAGCATTTAAGCAGGGAACTTTTAGTTTTAATTGCTTTATTCAAACAAGGGGAAAGATCTCAAATTAGTGTCTGAACCCTACACCTTAAGAAACTAAAACCCCTCTTATATGGTCAATTAATCTATAACAAATGAGGCAAAAAAAAAATGCTATCAAGAAAATATAGGGTTTTCAATAAATGGTGTTGGAAACTGGACAGCTATATGCAAAGAATGAAACTAGACTGCTTTATACACCATACCCAAAAAATAAGCTTAAATAAATTAAAGTCCAAAATGTGGTACTTAAAACCATAAAATTCCTTAAAAGAAAGCATAGATAGTAATCTGGACATTGGCCTTAGCAACATTTATCTGAGTATGTCTCCTTAGGCAAGGGAAACAAATGCAAAAATAATCTGGGATTACACCCCAAAATAAAAAGCTTTTGCACAGTGAAGGAAACCATCAACTAAATGAAAAGGCAACCTACTGAATGGGAGGAAATCATATATCTGACAAAGGGTTAATATCCTTTCTATGAATGATCTTTCTTCCCCTTATGTAATTTTTAATTTTCAGTTAACAGAATCCAGAGTTGGATAAGACTTCAGAAAACAGCTAGTCTCATGAATGTGGGGAATAAGCTGAGGAATTCCCTGAGCCTTCACTGATGGGTTAACAGGGCATAAAGAATTAGAAAGCCATAGGATGTTCACACCCAAGTTTGGGTAAACAAGATTAGATAAATACTGTAGAGAGGGCAGGACAAAGGCCCCAATACAAAGGTATATGAGGTAAGTATGATTAGGTATTCAGGGTGGATATGCACCCCCCCCCCAAAATTAGTACTATAGCAGAAAGCTGCTTTCACAGAAAGGAAGGACTAAATTAGGTAAACAGGTAAATAGGGCTATACACTGCTGCGGGGTGAAGTTGCCCAGAGCAGAGCTAATTAGCAAAAGAAAGGTGCCTTGTTGAAACTGAGGTTGCATGCTCTGTCTTATCCCCTAGGCTAGCTAAGATAGACAGGCACCTCACACTCCGTGTCTGCCATTAACAACCATCTGCCCTTTGCCAGGATTTTGTTTTATATTGACCCAAACCCCTAACACCGTATATCCTCAAAACCGCTTTCCCTCATGCCAATGAGTTAATGTTCAAAGATTTATTGTCTCTTTGTGCATGTCCATCACCATGTTTGTAAACATTCTGATCCTAAAAAAAAAAAAAGAGCAAGGACCCTTAATCAGGGCTCTTGTCTTCCCCCAGACATAGCCATCTCTCGCATTTTAATCCTGCCTTCTGTTTTCTTGCTAGACAATAAAGAACTCTAGACCCAGAGTCTATGACACATGAACTCTTCTTAACTCTATCTAACCTTTCCTTGAATATCCCCAGTGACATAGAAATTCATAATTCACTGTAAAACCTATTATATTTTGATGTTCTAATTGTTCAAATGATTTTTAATGATCCAAAATCTATCTCTAATGTCCATGAATTGGCCTTAATTCTGGCCTCATTAATTTATTTATTATCATAATAAATATATGGTGGACACCATACTAGGTAGTGACATTGCAACAAGACAAGGGAACAAGACAGTATAGTGGGTCAAGACAGACATTAAACATTGATCAAGTACCGTGGTCTTTCCCTGGCTTCTATGAAGTCATTGACTTGTAAAGGAATGTAAGAGAAAGTACAAGTACCTAGTTGGCAAGAGAACTATTGAAATAGTGAATGAAAATGAAAATAGAAGAAGACTATTTAGATACCAGCAAGTTAGAGACATCAATGGACCAGAAGGTAAAGAACAATTATGACGGGAATGACTGAACAAACAACCTGGGAAGATAGATAGGAAACTGTGGTGAGAAAATAGGATGCTTAATGTGGATTAGAGAATTTTGGGGTGATGACCGTGCTGATGTAGAATAACCATGGGAGAAAAAAATGACAGTATTTTAGGAAGAAAGACTTTGACCCGTATATTATGGTATTATATGAAAGAGAGAAGTAGCCATAGCACAGGAGAAAATGGTGTAGAAAAATGACATGTGGCTCAAAGATGCAGGGGTATTCTATGAGAGAATAGGAAACTATTGGGTTGGAAGAAGGAATGGGGAACAAATGAGTACCAAACCACCTCCTGGGGTGCCTTGGTGGCTCAGTCGGTTAAGCATCTGACTGGCTCAGGTCATGATCTCACGGTTCATGGATTTGGGTCCCATGTCAGGCTTGTGCTTAGAGCTCAGGGCCTGGAGCCTGCTTCGGATTCCCTGTTTCTATGCACCTCCCCCTCCACTCTCTCTCTTGCTCTCTCTCTCTCTCTAAAACATAAATAAATATTTAAAAAAAATTTAAACCACCTCCTGATCCTGAAGAAGCAATGCTTGCAAGGAAGAACACAGACTCAGGTAAGATAAGGAGATGGCTGGAACATTCCCAGAAGAAGCTGGATTTCTGGATAAATTTGCCAATTATGAAGCAGAATCTTTTGAAGTTACAGTGATAGGAAATTGAGTGAAGAAAACATTGATCAAAATCAAGGAAATACAACAAAATATAAGTTTGAGAGTGCCTTAGAACTCTAGGTGACAAAGTGCAGTCTGCAGAGCTAGGGATTGAGGGCATTGCTGAGAGGTGAGCAAAATTACACAATACATCCATTAAAGAGTAGAAAGAAAATATTAGAGATTCTATTTATATTGTTGATTCTTTTCAAGGATTTTTTAACTCCTTCAAAAACTACTGCCATAGAGAATATGTGGCTATGCCTTCTACTTTATGTTTTTCATGATAAACAAAGAATTAGAGGCATAGAAAAATAGTCCCCAAAGTCTCCATGAGAAGCATGGGCACTGAACTGAACAACTACTAAGCTTTAAGTGATGTGATTCAGCAATTGCAGATGCAGTATTCATTACTTAAAACCAGGTACTTCTGCACACCTCTTATACAATGGAGCCCATTTTAAAAAGAAAAAAAAATAAGACATACAACTTCAGTGCAAACCACCATTTAATTACCAATTTATACTTTATCCATTTTACTGAATCTGGTATAGAATATAGATATTTGAAATCCATATTCTAGGACAAAATTTTTTTGAAATATTACACATATTATGAAATATAACACATGAAATATAACACATAATATTACATTAATTTCAGGTATATGATGCAGTTATACAACTCTATACATTCTGTTATTTCCACCACAAGTGTAGCTACCATCTATTACCATACAGCACTATTAAAATTGTACTGACTATATTTCCTATGCTATACCTTTCATCTCTGTGACTCATTTCATAACTGAAAGCCTATACCAGGGGAGAAGATGGCAGCATAGGAGGATGCTGGGCTCACCGCCTCATGCTGATCACTTAGATTGCACCCACACCTGCCTAAATAACCCAGAAAACTGCCAGAAGACTAGCAAAATGGACTCTTGGGAGCCAAGAGTAGACAAGAGGCCCACAGAAGAGGGTAGGAAAGGCAGAGAGGTGGTGCATGCTACATGAACTGGTGGGAGGGAGCCAGACAGTGGAAGGGCAGCCTGCCCGGCAAGGCAGAGCCTCAGATTCTGGCTTGCAAAAGCAGAGGGGCCAGACTCCATGAGTTCTAACAGCCAGTGGGATGTAATATCTGGAATGTTATAAGTCAATAGCTCTGTTTGGAGAGAGGGAGGGTGAGACAACACAGGGAGGGAGAGATGTTGAGCCCCCAGAGACAAAGCTCAGCTCAGCGGTGAACAAAGGAAATGGCCAGCGCCATCTCCCTCTCCAATCCCCCAGCTGAAATCACAAAGGGAACCAGTTCCCTTCACTGAAATGGCTGGCACCACGCAAACACCTAATGCTGTGCTTCTGTGGATCCATCCCTCTGACAGGTCTGCCTCCCTCCTGGTGCTGCTGGGCCCCTCCCACAGGGGACCAGTGATGGCAAAGTGAGCTCAGCCTGTCCCTCCCACCCATGTGCACCTTGCGTATCGACCCTGGCTAATATGCCAGATCCCATAAAAGCAGCATCACAAGCCTGGCAGTGTGCAAGTAGCCCAGACAGGGGCCACACCACTCCACAGTGAGTCCTGCCCCTGGGAGAGGGGAAGATAAGGCACACACCAGTCTGACTGTGGCCCCAGCAGTGGGCTGAGGACAGACATTGGGTCTGACTGCAACCTCGCCCACCAACACAACTTACTCCAGACAGCCCAGGGGAAGTGCCCTGCAGTTCCGTGCCACTCCAGGGACTATCCAAAATGACCAAATGGAAGAATTCTCTTCTAAGGAAACTCCAGGAATTAGCAACAGCTAACGAATTGATCCAAAACGATTTAAGCAATATAATGGACCATGAATTTAGAATAGTAGTCATAAAATCAATCTCTGGGCTTGAAAAAGTACAGAGGACAGCAGAGAATCTATTGCTACAGACATCAAGGGACCAAGAGACAGTCAGGAGGAGCTAAAAAATGCTATAAATGAGCTGCAAAATAAAATGGAGGCAACCCAAGCTCGGATTGAAGAGGCGGAGGAAAGAATAGGTGATTTAGAAGATAAAATTATGGAAAAAGATGAAGCTGAGAAAAAGAGAGATTAAAAAAAAAAATCCAGGAGAATGAGGGAAGAATTAGAGAACTAAGTGATGAAATCAAGTGCAACAATATCCGTATAATAGGAATTCCAGAAGAGGAAGAGACAGAGAAAGGGGCTAAAGGTGTACTTGAACAAATCATAGCCAAGAACTTCCCTGATCTGGGGAAGAAAAAGGCATTGAAATCCAAGAGACACAGAGAACTCCCTTCAGAGGTAACTTGAATAAATCTGTGCCACATCTCATAGTGAAACTGGGAAAATACAAGGATAAAGGGAAAATTCTGAAAGCAGCTAGGGATAAACACACTCTAACATATAAAGGGAGACCAATAAGACTAGTGACAGATCTATCTACTGAAACTTGGCAGGCCAGAAAGGAATGGTAGGAAATCTTCAATGTGATGAACAGAAAAATATGCAGCTGAGAATCCTTTATCCAGCAAGTCTGTCATTCAGAATAGAAGGAGAGATAAAGGTTTTCCCAAACAAACAAAAAATGAAGGAATTCATCACCACTAAACCAGCCCTACAAGAGATCCTAAGTGGGATTTTGTGAGTGAAATGTTGCAAGGACCACAAAATACCAGAGACATCACTACGAGCATGAAATCTACAGACATCACAATGACTCTAAACCCATATCTTTCTAGAATAACACTGAATGTAAATGGACTAAATGCTCCAACCAAAAGACATAGGATATCAGAATGGATAAAAAAAAAAACAGGACCCATCTATTTGCTGTCTACAAGAGACTCATTTTACCTGAGGACACGTTCAGGTTGAAAGTGAGGGGAAGGAAAAATATCTATCATGCTACTGGAAGTCAAAAGAAAGCTGGAGTAGCCATACTTATATCACAAACTAGACTGTAAATTAAAGTCTGGAACAAGAGATGAAGAAGTGCATTATTTAATAATTACAGGGTATCTCCATCAGGAAAAGCTAACAATTATAAATATCTATGCGCTGAATATGGGAGACCCAAATATATAAAACAATCATAAACATAAGCAACCTTATTGATAAGAATGTGGTAATTGCAAGGGACGTTAATACTCCACTTACAACAATGGATAGATCATCTAGATACAGGATGAATAAAGAAACAAGGGCCCTGAATGATACATTGGAGCAGATGGACTTGACAGATATATTTAGAACTCTGCATCCGAAAGTAATAGAATATACTTTCTTCTCGAGTGCACATGGAACATTCTCCAAGATAGATCACATACTGGGTCACAAAACAGCCCTTCATAAGTATACAAGAATTGAGATCATACCATGCATACTTTCAGACCACAATGCTATGAAGCTTGAAATCAACCACAGGAAAAAGTCTGAAAAACCTCCAAAAGCATGGAGGTTAAAGAACACCCTACTAAAGAATGACTGGGTCAATCAGGCAATTAGAGAAGAAATTTAAAAATATATGGAAACAAACGAAAATGAAAAGACAACAATCCAAACACTTTGGGATGCAGCGAAGGCAGTCCTGAAAGGAAAGTACATTGCAATCCAGGCATATCTCAAGAAACAAGAAAAATTGCAAATACAAAATCTAACAGCACACCTAAAGGAAATAGAAGCAGAACAGCAATGATGCCCCAAACCCAGCAGAAGAAGAGAAATAATAAAGAGCAGAGCAGAAATAAACAATATAGAATCTAAAAAAACTGTAGAGCAGATCAATGAAACCAAGAGTTGTTTTTTTGAAAATATAAACCAAATGGATAAACCTCTAGTCAGCCTTCTCAAAAGGAAAAGGGAGATTTCCCAAATAGATAAAATCATGAATGAAAATGGAATTATTACAACCAATCCCTCAGAAATACAAGCAATATCAGGGAATAGTAGGAAAAATTATATGCCAACAAACTGAAAAACCTGGAAGAAATGGACAAATTCCTAAGCACCCATGCACTTCCAAAACTCACACAGGAAGAAATAGAACACTTGAACAGACCCATTACCAGTGAAAAAATTGAATCAGTTATCAAAAATCTCCCAACAAATAAGAGTCCAGGACCAGATGGCTTCCCTGGGGAATTCTACCAGACATTTAAAGCAGAGATAATACCTATCCTTCTCAAGCTGTTCCAAAAAATAGAAAGGGAAGGAAAACTTCCAGACTCATTCTATGAAGCCAGCATTACTTTGATTCCTAAACCAGGTAGAGACCCAGTAAAAAAAGAGAACTACAAGCCAATATCCCTGATGAATATGGATGCAAAAATTCTCAATAAGATACTAGCAAATCAAATTCAATAGTTTATAAAAAGAATTACACACCATGATCAAGTGGGATTCATTCCTTGAACCAGCAAGGCTGGTTCAATATTCGTAAATCAATCAATGTGATACATCACATTAATAAAAGAACAGATTAGAAGCATGTTATCCTGTCAATCGATGAAGAAAAAGCATTTGACAAAATTCAGCATCCTTTCTTAATAAAAACCCTTGAGAAAGTCAGGATAGAAGGAACATACTTAAACATCATAAAAGCCATTTATGAAAAGCCCACAGCTGATATCATCCTCAATGGGGAAAAACTGAGAGCCTTCCCCCTGAGATCAGGAACACGACAGGGATGTCCACTCTCACTGCTGTTGTTTAACATAGTGTTGGAAGTGCTAGCATCAGGAATCAGACAACAAAAGGAAATCAAAGGCATCAAAGTTGGCAATGATAATGTCAAGCGTTCACATTTTTCAGATTACATGATATTAGACATGGAAAACCTGATAGACTCCACCAAAAGTCTGCTAGAACTGATACATGAATTAAGCAAAGTCTCAGGATACAAAATCAATGTACAGAAACCAGTCACATTCCTTTACACTAATAATGAAGCCACAGAAAGACAAATAAAGAAACTGATCCCATTCACTATCGCACCAAGAAGCATAAGATACCTAGGAATAAACCTACCAAAGATGTCAAAGATCTGTATGCTGAAATCTATAGAAAGCTTATGAAGGAAATTGAAGAAGACATAAAGAAATGGAAAAACATTCCGTGCTCATGAATTGGAAGAATAAATATTATGAAAAGGTCAATACTACCCAAAGCTATCTACACATTTGATGCAATCACAATCAAAATTGCACCAGCATTCTTCTCAAAGCTCAAACAAGCAATCCTCAAATTTGTATGGAACCACAAAAGACCCCAAATAGCCAAAGTAATTTTGAAGAAGGAGACCAAAGCAGGAGGCATCACAATCCCAGACTTTAGCCTCTACTACAAAGCTGCAATCAACAAGATAGCATGGTATTGGCACAAAAGCAGACAAGTAGACCAATGGAATACAATCAAAAGCCCAGAATTAGACCCACAAAGTATGGCCAACTAATCTTTGACAAAGCAGCAAAGAATATCCAATGGAAAAAAGATAGTCTCTTTAACAAATGGTGCGGGTGAATTGGACAGCAACATGCAGAAGGATGAAACTAGACCACTTCCTACACCATTCACAAAAACAAACTCAAAATGGATAAAGGACCTGGATATGAGACAGGAAACCATCAAAACCTTAGAGGAGAAAGCAGGCAAAAACCTCTCTGACCTCAGCCACAGCAATTTCTTACTTGACACATCCCCAAAGGCAAGGGAATTAAAAGTAAAAATGAACTATTGGGACCTTATGAAGATAAAAAGCTTCTGCACTACAAAGGAAACAATTCCTGAAACTAAAAGGCAACCAATGGAATGGGCAAAGATATTTGCAACTGACATATGGGACAAAGGGCTAGTATCCAAAATCTATAAAGAGCTCACCAAACTCCACACCCAAAAAACAAATAATCCAGTGAAGAAATGGGCAGAAAACATGAATAAACACTTCTCTAAAGAAGACATCCAGAGGGCCAACAGGCACATGAAAAGATGCTCAATGTTGCTCTTCATCAGGGAAATACAAATCAAAACCACACTCAGATACCACCTCACGCAGGTCAGAGTGGCTAAAATGAACAAATCAGGAGACTACAGATGCTGGCGAAGATGTGGAGAAATGGGAACCCTCTTGCACTGTTGGTGGGAATGCAATCTGGTGCAGCCTCTCTGAAAAACAGTGTGGAAGTTCCTCAGAAAATTAAAAGTAGATCTACCCTATGACCCAGCAATAGCACTGCTAGGAATTTACCCAAGGGATACAGGAGTGCTGATGCATAGGGGCACTTGTACCCCAATGTTTATAGCAGCACTCTCAACAATAGCCAAATTATGGAAAGAGCCTAAATGTCCATCAACTGATGAATGGATAAAGAAATTGTGGTTTATATACACAATGGAATACTACGTGGCAATCAGAAAGAATGAAATATGGCCTTTTGTAGCAACTTGGATGGAACTGGAGAGTGTTATGCTAAGTGAAATAAGCCATACAGAGAAAGACAGATACCATATGTTTTCAATCTTATGTGGATCCTGAGAAACTTAACAGAAGACCATGTGGGAGGGGAAGGAAAAACAAAGAGGTTAGAGAGGGAGGGAGCCAAAACATAAGAGACTCTTAAAAATAGAATAAACTGAGAGTTGATGGGAGGTGGGAGGGAGGGGAGGGTGGGTGAAGGGTATTGAGGAGGGCACCTGTTGGAATGAGCACTGGGTGTTGTATGGAAAGCAATTTGACAATAAATTTCATTTAAAAAAAATGAAAGCCTATACCTCCCAGTTCATCCACTTTATGCAATCCACACTTCTTTCCTCTTATATAGTACTTGTCTTTCTGTCTGACTTATTTCACTTAGCATAATATCCTTTAGATCGCCATGACAAAAATAAATTATAAAAATATAGTAGTGGTTTGCTGTTTATTTATTGACAAGAATACCTTCAATGATATATAATAAA
The DNA here is from genome assembly GCF_022079265.1 of Lynx rufus. Classification (NCBI taxonomy): domain Eukaryota; kingdom Metazoa; phylum Chordata; class Mammalia; order Carnivora; family Felidae; genus Lynx; species Lynx rufus. The sequence continues at coordinate 49,526,387 of NW_025814828.1, read as the reverse complement.
AAAATTATCACTCTTCTGTGATCTGCTTACAAGATTTTTGGAGTATGCATGTATCTTTAGTAATGCCATCTCTGGTGTTAGTCATTATTGCAACTTGATCTAATATTTACATTTCCAACCTAGAATCTGTCTACTGATCTACAGGAAAGAAACATAGATTCAAATATTATTTTCAACCTTTCAGATGGTTGTGAGGAATAAATCAGTTATTTAAGGTAAAGTACTCAAAACCTTTGCCTAGCACATAATAACCACTTAATAGACATTACCTATTATTATTGTTGTTGTTAATAATAATAATGATAATATTATATTATTATTTTCATTTCAATCTCAGGAATGAGTCACAAAGACAATAAAAATGTTAAGAATTTGGACAGAGGAAGAATTTTTGTAAGGTAGGAAAGACTGCATGAATAATTTATTAAAGTTTGTAGAGACCATATAGTTTACAAAGCACACTCAAAAATGCTAAAGGAAGTAATTAATAGTAATACTATAAAACCAGGGGAGTTTGACACCTGACATATATTGATGGACAGATCATTCAAAAGGATAATAAACAAGGAAAAAGTGGTATGGAATGACACACTGGACCAGATGGATTTAACACATATATTCTACCTCAGCAAAGATCATCACTCCTAAATGCTCTAATCCGCATCAATATCCTCTTTTCTCACCATAGTCTCTTACCTATCTTCCCAAGTTCTTTCTTCAAATGAATCAAAGAAGTCCAAAAGCACATGGAAAAAAAGTGAAAATGAAAACAGACATTATGAAACCTTTGGGATGCAGCAAAAGCTTTTCTAAGAAGGAAGTTGATAGAAATTCAGACCTAACTCAAGAAGAAAAAAAATCTCAAATAAACCACATAACACTAAACATAAATGAGGTAGGGGAGCCTGGGTGGCTCAGTCGGTTAAACATCTGCCTTCAGCTCAGGTCCTAATCTCACGATTCATGGGTTGAAGACCCACGTTGGGCTCTATGCTGACAGCTCAGAGCCTGGAGCCTGCTTCATATTCTGTGTATCCCTCTCTCCCTGTTCTTCCTCAGCTTGTGCTCTGTCTCTGTCTCTCAAAAATGATTCAACATTTAAAAAATTAAAAAAAAAACATAAATGAGGTAGAAAAGAACAGCAAACAAAATCCCAAACCAGCAGAAGGAAGGAAATTATAAAGATTAGAACATAAATAAATGACATGGAAACTAAACAAAAAAAGAAAACAGAAGACATGAATAAACATTTTTCCAAAGAAAATATCAGATGGCCAACAGACATATGAAAAGATGGTCAACATCACTCATCATCATGAGAATACAAATCAAAACTACAATGAGTACCACTACACACATACCAGAATGGCCAAATTGAACAACACATGAAACAACAGATGTTGGTGAGGATGTGGAGAAAGGGGAACCCTCTTGCACTGTTAGTGGGAATGAAAACTTGTACAGCCACTCTGTAAAACAGTATGAAGTTTCCTCAAAAAGTCAAAAATAGAATTACCCTATGACCCAGCAATTGCTAGGTATGTACCCAGAGAATACAAAAATACTGATTTGAAGGGGCACATGCACTGTGATGTTTATAGCAGCATTATCAATAACCAAATTATGGAAAGAGCCCAGTGTCCATCGACTGATGAATGAATAAAAAAAAGTAGTACATATATAGAGTGGAATATTACACAGACATCAAAAATAATAAGATATTGCCATTTGCAAAACATGGATGGAGCTAGATTGTATTATAAATGAAATAAATCAGTCAGAGCAAGACAAATACCATATGATTTCACTCATATGTCAAATTTAAGAAAGAAAACAAGTGAACATAGGGGAAGTGTAAAAGAAAAGAGAGGGAAGCAAACCGTAAGAGACTCTTAACTATTGATAACAAACTGAGGGTCAATGGAGGGAAGGTGGGCAGGGAATGGGCTAAACGAATGATGTATATTAAGGAGGGTACCTGTTGTGTTGAGCACTGGGTATTGTTATATGTAAGTGATGAATCACTAAATTCTACTCCTGAAACCAATATTACATTGTATGTTAAATAACTTGAATTTAATAAAAAACTTGACAAAGTAGAAAAGTAGATAAGTTTAATCACAACAACAAAAAAATAAATAAAATGACATCATGGGACTTCATCAAAATAAAAAGCTTCTGCCTAGCAAAGGAAAGAATCAACGTTACTAAAAAGCAGCTTATGGAATTGGAGAAGATATGTGCAAATCCATATCCAATAAAGATTAGTATACAAATTATAAAAAGAACTCCTACAATTCAACACCCAAAAAAACAAATAATCTATTTAAAATGGACAGAAGACCTGATTAGATTTCCTCAAAGATGACATACATATGGCCAACAAACAAATGAAAAGATGGTCAATGTCACTTGTCCCCAGGGAAATGCAAATAAAAACTACAATGAGATATCACCTCACACCTGTCAGAATAACTAAAATAACTATCACAAGAAACAAGTGTTGGTGAGAATATGGGCAAGAAGGAACCCTTTTGCATTGTTGGTAGGAATGAAAACTAGTACAGCCCCTGTGGAAAACAGTATGCAGGTTCCTCAAAATACTTAAAATATAACTACCCTACAATTCCGTAATTGTAGTAATGGTATTTACCTCAAATTATAAAAGCCATAATTGCAAGGGATTCATGCATCACTATGTTTATAGCAGAATTATTTACTATAGTCAAATTATGGAATTAGCCCAATTGTCCATCGGCAGATGAATGATATGGATGGAGCTATAAAGTAGAAAATATGACGCTAAGTGAAGTAAATCAGAAACACAAATGCCATATGATCTCACTCACATATGAATTGAGAAAGAAAAAAAATGTGTAAAGGAAAAGGGAGAGAGAGAGAGAAGAAACAGACTCTTAGCTGTAGAGAATAAATTGATGGCTACCAGAAGGAGAAGGATGGAGAGATGGGTGAAATAGGTGATGGAGATTAAGGAGTACACTTGTGATGAGCACTGGGTGATGTATGGCAGTGTTGAACCACTATATTGTACATATAATAACACTATGTTAACTGTATCGAAATTATAATTTTATTCTTAAAAAGTGAATTGGCCCAACTTTTTGAGGAGCCTCCATACTGTTTTCTAGAGTAAGTGCATTAGTTTGCATTCACACCAGCAGTGTAAGAGGGTTCCTTTCTCTGCATCCTCACCAACACCTGCTGTTTCCTGTGTTGTTAATTTTAGCCATAATGACAGTTATGAGGTGATATATCATTGTAGTTTAATTTGTGTTTCCCTAATTATGAGTGATGTTGAGCATCTTTTCATGTGTCTGTTAGCATTCTGAATGTCTTCTTTGGGAAAATGTCTATTCAAGTCTTCTGCCCATTTTTAAATTGTATTATTTATTTTTTGGGTGTTGAGTTTATATAAGCTATATATATATATATATATATATACACATACATACACACATATGTATATATATGTATACACATATATACATATATATACCACATATGTATATATATGTATACACATATATACATATATATACATACATATATATATCATACTAACTATGAGATACACAGTTTGCAAATATCTTCTCCCATTCTGTAGCTTGCCTTTTAGTTTGATTGCTTCCTTTGCTGTGCAGAAGATTTATATCTTGATGATGTCCTAATAGTTTATATTTACTTTTGTTTCCCTTGCCTCAGTAGCCATATCTAGTAAGAAGTTGTAGGACTGATGGCAAAGAGCTTATTGCCTGTTTCCTCCTCTAAGATTTTGATGACTTCTTGTCTCACATTTAGGTCTTTCATCCATTTTAAATTTATTTTTGTGTATGGCAAAAAAGTTGTCTAGTTTCATTCTTCTACATGTTGCTGTCGAGGTTTCCCAACACCATTTGTTGAAGAGACTTTTTCTATTGGATATTCTTTCCTGCTTTGTTGAAGATTACTTGACCATATGGTTGTAGGTACATTTCTGGTTTTTCTATTATGTTCCATTGATCTATTTATGCCAGCCTTATGGGTCTTCCCTTGTAAGTTAAGGACTTGTTTTATCTTGCTGCTTTTAGGATTTTTTATCTATTGCTATATTTTGCAAATTAGCTACAATATATATTGACTGCCTGCTTTTGTTGATTTTGTTGATTTTGTTCTCTGTACTTCTTTGACTTGGATGTCTGTTTCCTTTTCCAGATTAGGGAATTTTTCAGCTATTATTTCCTCAAATACATATTTGCAACATTTTTTCTCTCTCCTTCTTCTGTAACTGCTATGATACAAGTGTTATTACATTTGATGGAGTCACTGAATTCCCGAAGGCTACTCTCATGATCCATAATTCTTTCGGTAATTCAGCTTCATTATGTTCCATAATTTTATCTTCTATATCACGTATTTATTCCTCTGATTCTTCTATCCTTGTGGTCATTACATCCCGTCTGTCTCAAATCTCTGTCATTGCCATTTCTGCCTCACTTATTTTAACTATTTTATCTCTGTAGTAAGGGTCTCCTTCCTTCTCCCAAGCCCAGCGAATATCCTTGTGATTATTATTTTAAATTCTCCATGAGGCATATTACTTATATATGTTTCCATTGGATCTCTGGCCATGACCTTTTCTTGTTCTTTCTTTTGAGATCAGTTCCTCCTTTTTGGCATTTTGTCTAGGTCTCTCTCTTGTGTGTTCAAAAAGCCTGTTGTGTTTCCTGTTCCTGAGAGTAATAACTTTACGAAGAAAAGGTTGTATACTGCCCATAGCCTAGAATTTCAGGGAGTGTCTCTTGTGTGTGTGGCATGCATTCTTCTGCTATGTTTTGGCTGCTCTATCCTTCAAGGTCACTCATCTGCAGAGGTTCTCCTTGGCTGTAGTGATAAATATTTGTATCCAGACCAGAGTGTGGTGAGTTTATCTAGTTGTGCTCTGTTCTGCTTGTTAAAAGAGACCTGATTCTACTTCCACTAGTAATGAAGACTTGAAGAATTGTGTGTTTGGGAAATGTGGTGCATTTAATGGTTTGCGCTGGTGTTTTGGGGAAGAAACTTGCTGTGCTGGTCCTTTGGCACACCTGCCAGAGAAAAGCAGTACATAGCAGAATTCACAGGGATAGAGTTGGTGTACACAGGTCAGGCAGTCAGTTTCTGTGCTGTTCTGTTTACTGAAGTTGGCTTATGCTGGGGCGAAGGGTGGGGGGGATAGTACCAGCCAGCTTCTTTGTCCCTGAAGAGTGGAGTCTGTCTTTTCTGCTCCCAGGAAAACAGTCCCTGAAGAGTGAATAATTTTCCCTTATTCAACCTAGGTGCTTTTCAGATGGATGTTTTCACACTGTCTGTATTCAAGTTGCTTGCCTGCCTGGAGTAACGCTGTGCACCTTGCGTTCTATCCTAGCCAAACCTGATGACTTTTAGTGTTTGTTGTTGTTGTTTCTTTTTTGTTTTTTTTTCTTTCAGTTTCTTTGTTTGTTTTAATTTTTTATTGATCTAAATCTAGGTTAGTTAACTTATAGTGAAATAATGGTTTTAGGAGTTGAATTTAGTGGTTCATCACTTACATATGATACCTAATGCTCATCCAAACAAGTGTCATCCTTAATGCCCAAAAGTGTTCCCCTTTCTCCACCTCCTTGCCAACATCTTTTGTTTCCTGTGTTAATTTTAGCCATTCTGACAGGTGTGAGATAGTATCTCATTGTGGTTTTGATCTGTTTTTCCCTTATGATGAACATCTTTTCATGTGTCTCTTAGGCACATAATCATTTTGATGCATACAGGAAAGAAAATTTTGAACTCTGAGAGTATAATTAAATGCATTTCTAATTTTTATACCAAATTTGTGACTTTTTGTATACTGTGTAGTCTTAACATTATTTGTACCTGTATCTTCTTAATAAAATATTAATACATATCACTATATCCAAAAAATATTTCACACCAATAATGTTGCCCAACATTTAATTCACTTCATAAAAATGCAATTTGAGGTAAGATGATGGCATAGTAACAGGACCCTAGGCTTGTCTTATCCATGGAACATAACTAGTTGACTCAAATCATTCTGAATACTCAAGAAATAGATCTAAGGCCTGACAGAACAAATGCCACAACTAGAGGGAGAGAAGGGGCCACATCGTGGAAGGTAGGAAGTGCATAAAGTTTGGGTGGTCTTGGCTGGGATAGAACCCTGTGGGTGCTGCCTTGTTCCTGGAAAGAAGGCAAAGAAGCAACCCAGAGGCAGACAGTGCTAACTGAACAATGCCTAAAGCTCACAGGGGAAATTGTTTCTTCTTCTTGGAATGCATCTTTGAGAGGTACCCTTCACAAAATGCCTCTCCTAAAACAGAAGAGCCAGTGGGCAGCATTTCCCTCTCCAACCCCTGGGCATACCCATAGAGTCACCTGTTAAGGGAAGCTAGCCCAGACACTGGCTGCCTTGCCTGCTTGTTCCAAGTCCCATAAATGTGCACTCTTACACAACTGCCTTTCTGAGTCAAAAGTAAATCACTCCTAGTATAGTGAGACCTTCCCACAGAAGAGTAGTGCAGGTGCCCACCACAGCAAAACCTTAAATTTTGGGGTTTTAAAAGCCAGCAAGCTTGACTGGGATAGAGCCCAAAGTGCACTGCACAGCTCCTGGTAGGCAAACAACCTGGAGACAGCATGAAAACAGTGATCTTAAAGATGCCTAAGACTCACTGGGAGAGATAATTCACTCTTCTGGGAGTGATTTCCTGAGAGCCACAAGTATAGAGACCCATCTGTGGGGTCAAAGGAGCTGGCTGGCACCATTTCTGTCCCCCACCCTTCAACATAAACCAGCTTCAGTAAACTGCACAATACCAGCACTCGTTGCCTAATCTGGTTACACAAAGTCCCATACCCTTGTGCTCTGCTTAAATTGCCTTTCTTGGGCAAAGGTGTGCAAGTCCCAGCACAGTGGGTCCCTTCCCCCAGAAGACCAACAGAAACCTTTTCACACACCACATTTCCCAACAATAAAGTTTTTAAAAGGCTTCTGTTCTAGTGGAAGTAGCATCAGCTATCATTTCGAAAGCAGAACAGGGCACACCTAGTTAAACTACCCACACTCTGGCTAAGGTCCAAACACTGCCCACTGCAGGCAAGGAGAGCCTCTCCCAATAACTGGCATGAAGGATAAAGCAGTCAAAACACAGCACAAAGCAACACCAGAAAAACTCTCTGAAGTGCCAGGCCCTGGACACTATATGACCCCTTCTTCATAAAGCCATTATTCTCAGGAGCAGAAAATGTAACAGACCTCTCTAACAAAGAGAAGACTGAGACTTAGACAAAATTCCAAGATGGAGGAATTCATTCCAAAAGAAAGAGTAAGAAAAGGTCACAGATCTAATAGAAACAGATAAAAGCATTTGATAAAATATGTTTGATGCAAAATTTAAAGCAACAATCATATGAAAACACAATGGGCTTGAAAAAAAGAATGGAAGATGTTAAGGAGGTCCTTACTGCAGAAGCAAAAGAGTTATAAAACAGGCAGAAATAAAAAATGCAATAACTGAGATTCAAAATGAACCCGATGTAATGAACATTAGAAGAACCAGAGGAATGAATAAGTGATATGGAAAATAGAATTATGGAAAACAATGAAGCAGAACAAAGAGAAAAAAAGAAAAATTTTGGATCATGAGTGTAGTTTTCAGGAACTCAGGAATGCCATCAAACATAACACTCATATCATAGGAGACCCAGAAGAAGAGAGAGTAAAGGAGGCAGAAAGTTTATTTGAGGAAATAATACCTGAAATTTTCACTAATCTGGGGAAGGAAACAGACATCCAAATCCAGGAAGCACAGAGAACTGTCATCAAAATCAACAAAAACAAGCCAATACCAAGACACATTCTAGTTAAATTTGCAAAATATAATGATAAAAAAAATTTATGAAAGGGGAAAGAAAAAAGAAGTCTCTAAATTATACATGAAGTACAACAAGGTGAGCAACTGATCTCTCCACAGAAATATGGTATGCCAGATGGGACTGGCATGATATATTCAAAGTGCTGAATGGGAAAAATCTGCAGCTAAGAGTAGTCTATTCAGAAAGGCAGTCATTCAGAATAGAAGGAAAGATAAAGACTTTCCCAGACAAGCGAAAACTAAAGGAGTTCATGACCATTAAACCAGCCCTGCAAGAAATATTAAAGGTGACTCTTTGAGTGGGGAGGAAAGACCAAAAGTGACAAAGACTAGAAAAGAACAGAGATAATCTGAAGAAACACCAACTATACAGGTAATACAATGGCACTAAATTCATATCTATCAATAATTACTCCAAATATAACTGGATGAAATGTTCTAATCAAAAGACATAGGGTATCAGAATGGATTAAAAAAAACACAGGACTCATCTATATGCTGCATACAAGACACTCATTTGAGACCTAAAGACACATACAGATCAAAAGTGAGAGGATAGAGAACCATTTATCATGCTAATGGACATTAAAAGAAAGTGGGAGTAACCATACTTGTATGAGAAAAAACAGATTTTTTTTGTTTATTTATTTTTGAGAGAGAGAGGAAGCAGGAGCAGGGAATGGGTAGAGACAGAGGGAGACAGAGAATCCAAAGCAAGTTTCATGCTGTCAGCGCAAAGCCCAACATGGGGCTCAAACCCGCAAACTGTTAGATGATGACCTGAGCTAAAGTAAGACACTCAACTGACTGAGCCACCCAGGTGCCCTAGAAAAACCAGATTTTTAACCAAAGACTGTACCAAAACATGAGGAATGGCACTATGTCATAATTAAGGGGTCTATCCAAAAGAAGATCTAACAAATGTAAATATTTATGTCCTCAACTTGAGAGCACCCAAATATATAAATCAATTAATCACAAACATAAAGAAACTCATTGATAATAAAAAAATAACAGTAGGAAACCTTAACACCCCAATTACAACAATGGACAGACCATGTAAGCAGAAAGTCAACAAGGAAACAATGGCTTTGGATGACACAGTGGACCAGATGGACTTAACATATATATTCAGTACATTTCAACCTAAAGCAGCAGAATACACATTCTTTTCAAGGGCACATGGAACATTCTCCTGAATAGATCACATACTGGGTCACAAATCAGGCCTAAACAAGTACAAAAATATTGAGATCATACCATGCATATTTACCAACCACAACACTATGAAACTTGAATTCAACCACAAGAAAAATTTGGTAAGACCACCATAACATGGAGGTGATAGAACACCTTACTAAAAATGAATGGGCCAACCAGTAAATCAAACAAGAAATTAACAAATACATGAAAGAAAAATGAAAATTAAAACATGACAGTCCAAAACTACGGGAAGCAGCAAAAGTGGTTGTAAGAGGAAGTATATAGCAATACAGGTCTACATAAGGAAGCAAAAAAAATCTCAAATAAACAACCTAACCTTATATTTAAGGGAGCTAGAAAAAAGAACAATAGATTAAGGCTAAAGCCAGCAGATAAAGGGAAATAATAAAGATTAGAGCAGGAATAAATTATATAGAAATTAAAAAAATATAGTAGAACAGGTCAATGAAATCAAGAGCTGGTTCTCTGAAAAATTAATAAAATTGATAAACCCCTAGCCATACTTATCAAAAAGAAAAGACAAAGGACCCAAATAAGTAAAATCATAAATAAGTGAGGATAAATACCAATATCACAGAAATATAATTATAAGAGAATATTATGAAAAAATATGTGCCAATTAATTGGACAACCTGGAAGAAATGGGTAAATTCCTAGAAACATAAACTACCACAACTGAAACAGGAAAAATAGAAAATTTGAAAAGATTGATAACCACCAAAAATACTGAGTCAGTAATCAAAAATCTCCCAACAAACACAAGTTCAGGGCCAGATGGCTTCTTAGGGGAATTCTACCAAGCATTTTAAGAAGAGTTAATACTTATTGTTCTCAAACTATTCCGTAAAATAGGGAAGAAAAACGTTCAAATTCATTCCATTAGGCCAGCATTACCCTGATTCCAAAACCAGGACAAAGAGTTCTCTAAAAAAGAGAAGAACAGGCCAATATCTCTGAACACGCATGCAAAAATTCTCAACAAAATACTAACAAATCAAAATTAACAGTACATTAAAAGAATCATTCACCATTATTGAATAGGATTTATTCCTGGACTGCAAGTGTAGTTCAATATTCACAAATCAATGTGATACACCACATTAATAAAATAAAGGATAAGAACCATATGATCCTTTTAATAGCTGTAGAAAAAGCATTTCACAACGTTCAACATCCAGTCATGATAAAACCCTCAAAAAAGCAATGTTAGACAGGACATACCTCAACATCATATAGGCCATATACAAAAAACCCACAGCTACTATCATCCTCAAAGGGGAAAAAGAGAGCTTTTCCTCCTCTGAGGAACAAGACAGGGATGTCCAGTCTCATCACTATTATCTCACATAACACCGGAAGTCCTAGCCTCAGCAATCAGACAACACAAAGAAATAAAAGGCATTCAAATCAGCAAAGAAGTCAAACTTTCATTATTTGCAGATGACATGACACTCTATAGAGAAAACCAAAAAGTCTCCACCATAAAATTGCTAGAACAGATACATGTATTCCCTGAAGTTGCAGGGTCCAAAATCAATGTAAAGAAATCTGTTGCATTTCTGTACACCAATAATGAAGCAACATAAAGAGAAATCAAAGAATCAATCCCATTTACAACTTCTCGTAAAACCATGAGATACCTAGGAATAAAGTAGGAAATGAGATACCTGACTGACTTATTTCGCTTAGCATTATACACTCTACTTCCATTCACGTGTTGCAAATGGCAAGATTTCATTATTTTTGACTGCCAAGTAGTATTCCATTGTGTACATATATCACTTATTCTTTATCCATTCATCAGTCAATGAACATTGGGCTCTTTTTGCTATTGTTAATAGCACTGCTATAAGCCTTGGAGTGCATGTGCCCTTTCAAATAAGCATTTTTGTATCTTCGGATAAATACCCAGTAGTGCAATTGCTGGGTCATGGGGTAGTTCATTTTTAATTTTTTGAGGAACCTCCACAATGTTTTCCAGAGTGCATACACCAGTTTGCATTCTGACCAACAGTGCAAAAGGGTTCCCCTTTCTCCACATCCTTGACAACATCTGTTGTTTCCTGAGTTGTTAATTTTAGCCATTTAAAAAAAATTAATGTTTATTTTTGAGAAAGAGACAGAGAGAAACAGAGTGCAAGTGGGGGAAGGGAAGAGAGGGAGACAAAGAATCTTACACAGGCTTCAGGCTCAAAACTATCATGAAAGAGCCCCACAAGGGGCTTGAACTCACAACCTGCGAGAATATGACCTGAGCCAAAGTTGGACGCTTAACCGACTGAGCCACCCAGGTACCCTAATTTTAGCAAATCTGACAGGTGTGAGGTAGTATGTCATTGTGGTTTTGATCTGTATTTCCCTTATGATGAGTGGTGTTGAGCATCTTTTCATTTGTCTGTTAGCCACATAAGTATTTTGATGACATACAGGAGGGAAAAAATTGAACTCTGAGAGTATAATTAAATGCATTTATAATTTTGAATACTAGGAAAATTAGTGACTTTTTTATGCTATGTACTCTTAACACTATTGGGACTTCATAGTGTTTTTTGCTTTTATTTCCCTTGCCTCCAGAGACATGTCTAGTAAGAAGTTGCTATGGTTGAGGACAAAGAGATTGTTGTGCTTTCTCCCCTAGGATTTTGATGGTTTCCTGTTTCACATTTAGGTCTTTTCATCCATTTTGAATTTCTTTTTCTGTATGGTGAAAGGAAGTAGTCTAGTTTCATTCTGTATGTCCCTATGCAGTTTTCTGAGCACCAGTTGTTCAAGTGACTGTCTTTTTTTCCATTAGATATTCTTTCCTGCTTTGTTGAGGATTAGTTGACTATACATTTGTGAGTCCATTTCTGGGTTCTCTATTCTGTTCCACTGATCTATGTGTCTGTTTTTGTTCCAGTACCATACTGTTTTGATGATTACAGCTTTGTAATAAAGCTTAAAGTCCAGAATTGTGATGGCTCCAGCATTGATTTTCTTTTTCAACATCACTTTGACTATTCAGGGTCTTTTCTGGTTCCATACAAATTTTAGAATTGTTTCTTCTAGCTCTCTGGAGAATGCTGGTGCTGTTTTAATATGGATTGCATTGAATGTGTAGGATTCCTTGGGTAGTATAGACACTTTAACAATATTTGTTCTTCCAATCCATGAGCATGAATGTTTTTCCATTTCTTTGTGTCTTCTTCAATTTCCTTCATAAACTTTCTATACTTTTCAGCATACAGATCTTTTATGTATTTGCTTGGGTTTATTCCTAAGCATGTTATGGATTTTGGTGCAATTTTAAATGGGATCAATTCCTTGGTTTTTCTTTCTGCTGCTTCATTATTGTTGTATAGAAATGCAACCAATTTCTGTACATTGATTTTATATCCTGTGACTTTGCTAAATTCACATATTGTAACATTTTTTGGTGGAGTCTTTTGGGTTTTCAATGAGAAGTGTCATGTCATCTGCAAAGAGTAAATGTTTGACTTCTTCTTTGCCAATCAATATGCTTTTTATTTTGCTTTTTTGTCTGTTTGCTGTTGTCTGTTTACTGAGGCTAGGACTTCCAGTTCTATGTTGAACAACAGTGGTGAGATTGGACATCCCTGTCATGTTAATGACCTCAGAGGGAAAGCTTTCAGTTTTCCCCCATTTAGAGTGATAGTAGCTGTGGGAATTTGATGTATGGCTTTTATGATGCTGATGTATGTTCCTTCTATCCCTACTTTCTTGAGGGTTTTTATCAATAAAGGATGCTGTATTGTCAAATTCTTTTCTGCATCTATTGAAAGGATTATATGGTTCTTACCCTTTCTTTTATTTATGTGGTGTATCAAATTGATTGATTTGCAAATATTGAACCACTCCTGCAGTCCAGGAATAATTCCCACTAAAAATTGGTGAATAATTCTTTTAATGTACTGTTGAATTCGATTTGCTAGTATCTTGAGTATTTTTTCATCCAGCTTCATCAGGATATTGGCCTGTAATTCTCCTTTTTAGTGGGTCTTTGGTTTTAGAATAAAGGTAATGCTGGCTTCTTAGAATGAGTTTGAAAGCTTTTCTTTCATTTCTATTTTTTGGAGCAGTTTGAGAAGAGTAGGTATTAACTCTTCTTTAAATGTCTGGTAGAAATCCTCCGGGAATCCATCTGACTCTTATTTGTTTGGAGATTTTTGATAACTGATTCAACTTATTTGCTGGGTATGGGCTTGTTCAAATTTTCTATTTATTCCTATTATGGTTTTGGTACTGTGTGAGTAGAGTGTCTAGGAATTTGTCCATTTCTTCCAGATTGTCTGGTTTGTTGGCATATAATTTTTCACAGTATTCTCTTATAATTGTTTGTATTTCTGGGTCGTTGCTTGTGATCTCTTTCATTCGTGATTTTATTTATTTGTGTTTCTCTCTTTTCTTTTTGATAATTGTGGCTAGGGGATTATCAATTTTGTTTATTCTTTCAAAACAAAACCCACAGCTTTTAGTTTCATTGGTCTGTTCAACCATATTTTTGTCTCTATATCATTGATTTCTGTTCTAATCTTTATTATTATCCTTCTTCTGCTGGTTTTTGGCTTTATTTGCTTCTCCTTTATCTATCTTCTTTAGGTGTGAGGTTAGGTTGTGTATTTGGGGCCTTTCTTTCTTCAAGAGATAAGCCTGAATTGCAAAGTATTTTTCCTCTTAGGACTGCCTTTCTTACCTCCGAAAGTGTTTGGACCGTTGAATTTTCATTTTCATTTGCCTCCATGTATTTTTAAAATTACTTCTTTAATTTCCTGGTTGCTCTTTACCCCTGTACCATCATCAACAGAGCTCCTCCTTGTTTGAAGTGTTGGAGTGTTTGGACCTTTAACTAAGTGTTCTTTGATTTGTTTGTTGAATTAAGCCTGGAAAAAAGGAGAGTGAAACACTGATCCCAAAAAGAGAAAAGGAAAGGAAAGAAGGAATAATGGACAGAGAATAAAAAACTATAAGGTTGATTCCAAAGAAGAAGGGGAAAAAGGCAGGGGAAGCAGAAGAAAAGGGAAAAAAAAGAAGACAAAGGAAAAGAATAAAAAATCCTGATCCAAAGAGAGAGAGAGAGAGAAGGAAATGAAAAAAAAAAAAAGATAAGAAACTATGAGCCTCATTCCAAAAGAAAAAAAGAATGAGGACGAAAATAATAAAAGAGTTATCTTTTGGTGCCTATGAGGTGCTGGCTCTGTTGGTCTAGAGGAAAGGCCAGGTATTTTGGCTCAGAGTCAGTCTTGCCCCAGTAAATACGCAGTTGCCAGGCTTGGAAGGGCAAGGTTTAGTGTAAGTGGGTTACACCTCCACTGGGGGCTACTGTGTTGCTCTCTGAAGTCCCACCATTTTGGTGTTGACAGGGGGAATGGCGCCACCCCAATCTCTTGCCTTCACCAGGGATCAAACCCCTGCTGTTCAGGCAGGCAACTCTCATTGAATACCTAAGGCAGTCAAGTTGCCCTGGGTCTTTTCTTTGCCTATGCTTTTTCTTTGGTGTGTTGCTGGGTTGAAAATCCAAAGTCTTAAAGGACCTGGCATGGTGTGTATACACCTCCTCTGGAGTACAGCCTCACCAAATTGCTGATGAAAGGCCTTTGGCTGGAACCTGCAGGGACTTTTGTCCTTGGGGATGCAATAAACCCTCTTCCAAAAGTACCCCAGGAAAGGGACTGTTCTCTTTCAGTGCACCCCAGAGATCTCTGCACCATGCTATGCACTCCAGGGCCAGCTCCCTCCTCCCCAGCATGTCCACCACAGCTCTTCTCCAGAGAAAGTAGCATACTTCCAAAACCTCAGAGTTTGAGCAACAAAGGCTGTTTGCAAAAAGTACTGGGACACTCAGTACTTCTCACTTACCAGTCTGTGGTCCAGAGAGGTTTTCTTTTTGTGCTAATTCGATGATGCACTATCTCAACCTCTCTCTCTTTCTCTCCCTTTTGTCTCTCCACAGAAAGTTTTCCCTCCCCTCTGTGGCTCTGCCATTTTTCTCTTCCTCAGTTCACTTCCATCCACCTGGAACTTGCCAAGCTGTCTCCCTCCAACTGTGGAGATCCTTCTGCCACCCCGCAGATTGATTTCCTGGGTGTTCCAAGTAGTCTGACCTCAATACATCTGTGTTTGAGGGATGAGAAAAGCCCAGGGTCCCCCTACTTCTCCACCATCTTAACTCTTCCCTCTAGTCTAGTTTCTTAAGTCAGTCCAGCCAACCTACAGTTGGTTTCTATTGTAGATGTGATATAAGTTCCCTAATTCTCTGGCTTAAAATTTTGTTAAGAGTGCAGAATTTATAATTTTTTCCATAGGAAACATTACAAAGACTACATCTTGCTAAAGAATTTAGAAGAATTTCCCAAGGTTTTGATGCCTCTATATTCTACTCTTGAAAGTTTTGAAGGCTAACTTGAGTTACATTATTCCTTATCAAATTGGAAGTCATACGATAGGTTATAGAATAGGATTTTAGTGAGATTTCTTCCAAAAATTGTTTATAGAGTTCATATATCTTTTTTTTCCTTATAACTACTAAGCATAGAATTAGAGAGGGGTTGTTTATAAAGCACTATACTTATTTTCTTGAATTTTATCTCCATTCAATAGTTTTGAGGCAAGTAGTTTCTCAAGAGTCTCAATGATAGGAGAATGACTCAATGGTATTATCTAGTGAGGGTAAAAGGGGACCATTAAAAGCATCATCTCATATGTGTTCCACAAAGCAACCCAAATCATACATGTTCCTCACATGGTTTCCTCCAATCTGTAAGTCAAGATAATTATGGCACATACTTGTATATGACCAAGATCAGTATAAACTTAGCTGTCTTTCATCCTGTTTTACTGTCTTTGGAATGGGCAATGCAACAAAATTTTCTTTTTTTTTAACTTTTTTCTAATGTTTATTTATTATTGAGACAGGGAGAGACAGAGCATGAGCGGGGGAGGGGCAGAGAGAGGGAGACACAGAATCGCAGGTTCCAGGCTCTGAGCTGTCAGCGCAGAGCCCAACGTGGGGCTCGAACTCACGGACTGTGAGATCATGACCTGAGCCGAAGTCGGACGCTCAACCGACTGAGCCACCCAGGTGCCCCTGCAACAAAATTTTCTAAAAGGGATGCTTTTTTTGCATTTTGCTACAGTTACCTCATTCACCGATTTTATTTTATTTGTATCATTTCTCTGCTTTGCTAAACTTTCTTTTACAACGTTATCTTAATTTTCCTTTTAATCAGGGGGAAATGAATTGTCTTCTATATCTATACATTGCTTTTTCCACATTTTTCCCATTATTTAAAATCTTCTTACATGTAAGTGGTTTGCAAGATTTTGTATAATTTTGTTTTTTATAAAGGAATTCAATTAGGAAGACTTCTACAAACAGAAGAGTGTGGTACATTCCTGTAATGTAAAAGAACTCATTCAGGCAGTGTACATTGCCTGAATGTAAAAATGAACACTTGTCTCCTACATGAAACACAAGTAAATTAGGGAGGCAGTGTTGCTCAAAGGATAGACAATAGCACCATGAATAAGGAGACTTGAGTCTGAATTAACTTTTCTTTCTTTCTTTTGAAATATAATTAAGATACAATGTTATTCTGTACATGACTCAGTGCTCATCAAGAGAAGCCATTAACATTTTAAAATCAGGTAATTTATTTACCATTCCTGGATTTCAATTTTCCTATCAATTAAATAGTGAAAATAATATTCCTTTCCCTTATTCACAGCATTATTGTCAAGATAATATTATATGGTATATATGAAAGTGTTTTAAAAAGTACAAACTTATACAAAAGTATAATTATTTTAATGTATGTATTAAACTGTAATAAATTATTTATTTAAAAGTTTTTGGTTAAAGTGCCTAATCCTTTCTCCATCTATAAATATTGTACATTGTTTTGTACTGTGCTTAATTAATATCATTTGAGTCACACATTGAAAACAAATACTACACCTCAGAATTTGTACAAGAGATGGATATTTATACATACTTTGGCCTCATGAAAACTTTCTGAGTAGAACTATAAATGTAGCCACTTTTTCATTAATAGAAATAGCTTTGTCAAATTCGTGACATTTTTTTTCATTTTTTTTTAACTTTTTTTAAAATTACAGTTAGTTAAGTGCGCCCTGGATGATGCAGTCAGTTAAGCATCTAACTTCAGCTCAGGTCATAATCTCATGGTTTGTGGGTTCAAGCCCCGTGTCAGGCTATGTGCTGATGACTCGGGGCCTGAATCCTGCTTCAGATTCTGTGTCTCCCTCTCTCTCTGCCCCTCCTCCGCTCACTCTCTCTCTCTCTCTCTCAGAAATAAACATTAACAAAATAAAAAGTATAAATTCCAGTTAGTTAACATAGAGTGTAATGTTATTTTTAGGTGTACAATATAGTGATTTAGTGTTTCCATACAACACCTGGTGCTCATCACAAGCGCCCTCCTTAATCCACATCACCTATTTAACCCATCTTCCAACCCAACTCAGTTTGTTCTCTATAGTCAAGAGTCTGTTTCTTGGTTTGCCTCTCTCTCTCTTCTTTTGTCCGTTTGTTCATTCATTTTTTTACATTCCACATATGAGAGAAATCATGTAGCATTTTACTTTCTCTGACTGACTTATTTCACTAGCATAATACTCTCTTAGCTCCATCTATGTCATTGCAAATGGCATGATTTAATTCTTTTTTATGGCTGAGTAATATTCCATTGTGTGTGTGTGTGTGTGTGTGTGTGTGTGTGTGTGTGTGTACCACATCTTCTTTATTAATCTATTGATGGACACTTGGGCTGCTCCCATGATTTGACTATGGTAGATAATGCTCCTATAAACATTGTGGTGCATGCATCCCTTTGAGTTAGCATTTTTGTATTCTTTTGGTAAATACCTAGTAGTTGAATTGCTGGATTATATGGTAGTTCTATTTATAACATGTTGAGAAATTTCCATTCTCTTTTCCAGAGTGGCTGCACCACTTTGCACTCCCCCCAACAATGCAAGAGTGTTCCCTTTCTCCACATCCTCACTAACATCTGTTTCTTGTGTTGTTGATTTGAGTCATTCTAGCAGGTGTAAGGTGGTATCTCATTGTAGGCTAATTTGAATTTCCCTGATGATCAGTAAATTGCGCATCTTTTTAAAAAATTTTTATTTATTTTTGAGACAGAGAGAGAGCGAGAGTGAGAGCATGAGTGGGGGAGGGGCAGAGAGAGAGGGAGATACAGAATCTGAAGCAGGCTCCAGGCTCCAAGCTGTCAGCACAGAGCCCGGTGCGGGGCTTGAACTCACAAACCATGAGATCATGACTTGAGCTGAAGTTGGAAACTTAACCAACTGAGCCACCCAGGGGCCCCAAATTGAGCATCTTTTTATGTATCAGCTATCTGTTTGTCTTCTTTGGAAAAATGTCTATTCATGTATTCTTCCCATTTTTAAATTAGATCACTCATTTTTAGGTTGTTCAGTTTCATATGTGCTTTATATACTTTGGATACTAACCCTTGATCAGATATGTCATTACAAAAACCCTCTCCCATTCAGTAGATTGCCTTTTAGTTTTGGTGATTTAGTTTGGTGATTTGCTTTGCAGAAGTTGTGTTTGTTTGTTTGTTTATTTTGTTTGTTTGTTTATGTAGTCCCAATAGTTTATTTTCAATTTTGTTTCCCTTAACTTGGGAGACATATCTAAAAATAAGTTGCTACAACTGATGTCAAGGAGTTTACTGCCTATGTTCTCTTCTAGAATTTTTATGGTTTTCTGTCTCGCATTTAGATCTTTCATCCATTTGAATTATTTTCTGTGTATTGTGTCAGAAAGCAGTCCAGTTTCATTCTTTTGCATGTAGCTGTCCACTTTTCCCAACATCATATGTAGAAGAGACTGTCTTTTTTCTATTGCATATTCATTCCTGCTTTTTTGAAGATTAATTGGGCATATAGATGTGGGCTTTTTTTTTCTGGGTTTTCTATTCTGTTCCATTGATCTGTGTGTTTATTTTTGTGCCCTGTACCATACTGTTTTCATCACTGCACCTTTGTAATATAACTTGAAGTCCTGAATTGTGATGCCTCCAGCTTTGCTTTTCATTTTCAAAGTTGATTTGGTTATTTCAGGGTCTTTTGTGGTTCCATACAAATGTTAGGATTGTTTGTTCTAGCTCTGTGAAAAATGCTGGTGCTATTTTGACAAAGATCGCATTACTGTGTAGATTGCTTTGAATAGTATAAAGATTTTAACAGTATTCTTTCAATCCATGAACTTGGAATGTCTTTCCATTTCTTTGAGTCTTCTTCAGTTTATTTCACCAGCGTTTTACAGCTTTTAGAGCAGAGTTCTTTCACATATTTGGTTAGGTTTATTCCTAGGTAACTTATGGTTTCTGGTGCAATTGTGAATTGTATCAATTCCTTGATTTCTCTTTCTGCTGCTTCATTATTGGTGTATAGAAATGCAACAGATTTCTGTGCATTGGCTTTGTATCCTGTGATTCACTGGATATATATCAGTTCTGGCAATTTTTTGGTGGAATCTTTTGGGTTTTCAATCTAAGGTATCATGTCATCTGTGAAGAGTGAATGTTTGACTTCTTCCTTGCCAATTTAGATGCCTTTTATTATGTTTTGTTGTCTGATTTCTGTGGCTAGAGCTTCCAGTACTATGCTAAATAACAGTGGTGAGAGTGGACATCCTGTCTTATTCTTGACCACAGAGGAAAAGGTCTCAGTTTTTTTCCCCTTGAGGATGATATTAGCTATGGGTTTTCCATATATGGCCTTTATGATGTTGAGGTATGTTCTCTCTACCCCTACTTTGTTAAGGGTTTTTATCATGAATGGATGTTGTACGTTGTAAAATGTTTTTTTTCTGCATCTTTTGAAAGGATCATATGGTGGTTCTTATTGTTTTTTTTCTTATTAATGTGATGTATCACATCGATTGATTTGTGAATATTGAGCCCCCCTTGCAACTCAGGGATAAATCCCCCTTGGTCATGGTGAATGATCTTTTTAATGTATTGTTGGATTCATTTCACTAGAATTTTGTAGAGAATTTTTGCATCTGTGTTCATCAAGGATATTGGCCTCTATTTCTTTTTTTTTAGTTGTGTCTTTATCCTGTTTTGATATGAGGATAACGGCTTCACAGAATGAATTTGGAAGTTTTACTTCCTTTTCTTTTTCTTGGAATAGTTTAGAAAGAACAGATATTATTTCTTCTTAATTACCCTACTATCCAGTAATTGCATTACTAGCTATTTACCCAAAGACTGTAAAAATACTATTTCAGTGGAATACATGCATCCTGATGTTTATAGCAGCATTATCTACAATAGCCACTTTATGGAAACAGCCCAGATATCCACTAGCTGATGAATGGATAAAGAAGATGTGTTATATATAATATAAACTTATATATTATATATTATATTATATTATATTATATTATATTATATTATATTATATATATAACAGTGCTGTTACACACACACACAGACACACACACACACTGGAATATTACAGAACCATACAAAAGAATTAAATCTTGCCTTTTGGAATGGCATGGATGGAGCTAGAGAGTATTATGCTGAGTGAAATAAGTCAGTCAAAGACAAATACCATGATTTCATTCATATATGGAATTTAAGAAGCAAAATGAATAAGCAAAGGGACAAAAAAAAAGAGAAAGAGGCAAACCAAGAAACAGATTCTTAATTATAGAGAACAAAATGAGGGTTACCAGAATGGAGGTGCATGGGAGGATGTGTTAAATAGGTGATGATGATTAAGGCGTGTACTTGTTGTGATGAGCACTGATGAATCACTACATTGTACACCGGAACCTAATATTACACTTTATGTTAACTAACTGGAATTCAAATAAAACTTAAAAATACAGAAGCTCGTATTTTAATTTTTACAAAGGAAACAAAGACAGAAAAAGTTTATATACTTGTTGAATTTCACAAACATAGTAAATGGTAGAACTAGTATTTGCACCAAGCAATTGGATTTAGAATCCACTTACTTAATCAGTACACCGTATTGCCTTTATCTGTACTAATGGAATGGAAGTTGCAGAACAACATATACAATATGATTCCATCATGTATATGTGCCAGGCATTTTTCTAATACTTCACATTCACTAAGTAGTATAACCTTCATAATATCTCTATAAAACATATTATAATTTCCATTTCACCCATGAGAAAATGGAGGCACAAAGAAGTTATATAGGATGCACTATATTACACAGTTGTAAGTGGTAGAGTCTGGGATTGAACCCAAGAAGCCTCACTTCAAAGCCTGTGTAATAGTGCTCACTTTGGCAGTGCATATACTAAAATCAAAACAAAACAGAGAACATTAGCATGGCCTTTGTGCAAGGATGACATGAAAATTGATGACACATTCCATATTTTTTTAAAAAGTAGAATGTGTACTTAACTTTCATGTTATAAGTGATTTTTATCCCTTATAACTGACTTAATAAATGTCATCATGTTTGTGAAAAATGATACAAATCAAACTGTTAATAGTGGTTTCCTCTGGGAGGAGGATTTTAAAGAGAAGGTGATAGTGTAATTTTAATTTTTACTCTCTATATTTCTATGTGGTTTGACTTATAAAATGTGCATGAATTCATGTATTATTTGTATGATCAATAAGTCATGCACATTGTTAGAGCCTGGAGTTGAGGCCACTGGCTAGCTGATGAACTCAGAATAACAGGTAGTATGCTACATGAGGGGCAAGTCTTTTGGTAACACCACAAGGGTCTTTGCGCCAATGAGTGGACTTTGATAATAATTCTTGCTACAAGTAAAAAATAAGTAATTAAATAAATAAATAGTCACATATATAAAAGGACAAGAACAAGTATACTAATTTCCTTAGAATATATTTTTTCCAGTCCCACAAGTTTCTGTCCCATTCTTGAGAATGATTTGAACTCAGATACAAACTGCCCAAGTAGACAGGGAAGCATAAACAAACATCTACATAGATGATACTTTCAGTTACAATTATCAATACAGTTTTTTTAAAAAAATAATTACTTCAAAATAATTATCAAAAACATCCTATATAATAGGTTAATTCAAATTTTGTATGTCATACCAACCAATTTACTTTAGGTTGTCAAAGATAACCTATTATATGAAATAGTGCATTAATTTAGCTTGACACCAAAGAGCTCACAGCAAAATGAGAAAATAAGTCACAATCTCACACCAGAAAGATAATGAAAACAATAAAAAAAATTAGATTTTATACCACTGCTATCACAAAGAAATATCAAAAGAAAATGGAGATCTCATGTTGTTCCTAACCTAGACTCCTTCATTGGTTATATCCATCTCCTTTGCCTCTCTCTTATATCCAAATTCTAGCAGTCCCCTGTCCTAAATATCTTTCCCTTTCACTATTGTCATTTTATTTTTGTATTGCTGTAAGTGCTTCCAGTCTTTCCCCCTTTCAAGTCCACTTGATATTCTAGATTGATCCACCTTTCACACAAAGAGCTAAATGCTTCAGAGCTGTCTAATCATCCATGGATTAATAACAGATATAATTTATTGAGTGCTTCATAAGTGAAAGATGCCCTTAGGCAACATCTCCAACGTATTTAATCTTCACAGTAAATTTGCAAGTTAAGATTTTCCACATTTTTATAAAAGAAGAAACAGCCTTGAAAAGACTATACGTCAAAATCTAACATGAAACCTGAAGGCCTGTGTGCTTTTTCCTATTTATTTCCTCAGTTTCTATTCCTCCACTTGCTCCCAAAGCTCCAATTACCACATTGCTTCATGACTGTTCCTTCTACCCAAAACTTCTTTATTATTATAATTTCTTGGCATACTACACATCATTCAGGTTTCAGTTTAGCTCTCACTTCTTCAGGGATACCTGCCTTGACCCACCTAGCCTGATTTAGATTTCTGTACGTTGCATTTATCTCACTTTAAAAGTTATCACTCTGTGAGTAACTTGAAGGTAAATGCTTCCTCTTATTCATATTGATATGCTTCTTCCCAAACATCACGCAAGCAGTCAGATACTTACCAATAACAATTATTATAGGGGCACTTGGGTGGTTCAGGCAGTTAAGCATCCATCTTTCGCTCAGGTCATGATCTCACAGTTCCTGAGTTAGAGCCCCATGTCAGGGGCGCTGACAGCTCAGAGCCTGAAGCCTGCTTCAGATTCTTTGTCTCCCTCTTTCTCTGCCCCTCCCCTGCTTGCACTCTGTCTCTCTCTCTCAAAAAAAAACATTATTTTTTTAAATAATAATTATAATTTTCTAAACTAACGACATGTCAGACCATGTGCCAAACACTTTTACATACTCAGTTCATTTAATCCTGATAATGATGCTGTCATGTAGGTGTCACTATTCACATTTATACACTAATGATTGAGAAATTGACATTCAGAAGGAAGTAATTTGCCCAAGATCTATAGTTATCAAGTGGTAGAACCATGGAATCCAAACTTGCTTAACAGAAAAACTGGTGCTAAAATTCTTTAGTTCTTTACTGTCAATTTCCATTGCTCAATTTTGGCAAACCAAAGAAATCCTGCAAACATTATCACTATCTTCAACTACTTGAAAATAAAAGCTAGAATAATGAGCTACGAATGTATTGAAGAAGTAGACATTAAAGCACGAAGTCAGTGTTTTATACCAGGTGTAGGGAGGAAGTGCTAGGAGAGTCAGCGACTATTGAACCCACTATTGCATAAACCAAAAGATCAAATCATAGGAAAGCTTGCTGTCTTCAGGAAGGGAGGAACATGGGAGTGGGAAAGTAGTCACCTCCCCAAGCTAAGAAAAAAAGCATCAAAGGTTGCTATGGTGGTCCCGTCCCTTCCTGTCCAAGTAAGCATTGGCGCCACTTGCTCTGTCACTACAAATTTAGGGAATACAAGTTTTTTTTTTAATTTTTTTTTTTCAACGTTTTTTATTTTTTTATTCTTGGGACAGAGAGAGACAGAGCATGAACGGGCGAGGGGCAGAGAGAGAGGGAGACACAGAATCGGAAACAGGCTCCAGGCTCTGAGCCATCAGCCCAGAGCCCGATGCGGGGCTCGAACTCACAGACCGCAAGATCGTGACCTGGCTGAAGTCGGACGCTTAACCGACTGCGCCACCCAGGCGCCCCAGGGAATACAAGTTTTAATATATCTCTTTATTTGCCATAACATTGTATTTTGATCAGTTTCTCCCTCAGGTGTCTCAGCCCTTCATTTGCGGCTGTGGTTGCCAGACAAAACAGCTCATGTTTACCACCATCCCTAAGCAGGGAGTATGAGTAGCAGGAATACAGAGTCCACTAATTCTTCCATCCAGTCCTCCCCTGTGCCTCCCCGGCCGATGAGGGGAGAAAAGAGGCCTTAACAGAAGTTTATCACCCCAGAGTTCATGCCCTCTCCCCCAGGCTGGCAGTCACGACGCTCCAGTGTTCCTGCGTCACAAGGGCACTACTTTCCCAGCCAATCCAGAGTGTACAGGCCAACGGCTCTTAGCAACAGTCTGAGAAAAGGCACAGCCAGGTTTTGGGACTTCTATTAGCTCAGCCTTAGGCGGTAATGAAGTGACTGACTCTGGGTTATTTCTGCAAAGTAGCCTTTAAGTGGAAACGATGAGCTCCATTAAAGTCTATTACACCAGCGTGTCAGGGTCTAGAGAGGTGAGTGGAAAGAAAAGAGCCTTAGCAGGCAAAAAAGACTAGAGTGAAGACATTCTAGTTGGGGACTTCAGGATTGTGCTAGGGCATTACCATCTCCTTCTTGTCTTTCATTCTTCAGCTCCTTCCTCTCTAGGTTTTCAGGAATGGGAGGTGCAGTGGACAACAGAGAATGTGATTATTGCCCTCACCCTGGTTGTGCTCTAAGAACTGACTGCTTTGGGAGGTTTCTGGGTCCTGAGTTCAGCCAACTTTATTATTTCCAGTAATTTTGCATATGTTTCAAATGGAAGAGATAAAGAACCTTTTTCTTTAGGATGTTTAGGATGGGAGATGGAAGAGATAAAGAACACTGTTTAGGATAGGAGAGGGAAAATGCCAGTGAGTAAATGGCCATAATCCTCAGAGAAGATTGGATAACCTCAAAAAGACAAACTTAATTTCTAAGAAGAATATGTATTTGCATAGATCAGACATGTCTTAGGTTACAGTTTAGATGAACTATTTTGACCATGTTGTAGGAAATATTGTAGAACGGTGGTTTCAAACAACAATATATTGTGAGCCACATGTGTAATTTTAAATTTTCTAGTAATGACTTAAAAAAAGAGATGAGATTGATTTTAATATATTTTATTTAACACAAAGTTTACAAAATGTTATCATTGCAACATATAACAAATATTTAAAAAGAGATGTTATGTATTTCCATATTAAGTCCTCAAAATCCAGTATGTATTTTGTACTTACAGAACATTTCATTTTGGACTAGCCACACTTCAAGTTCTCAATAGTCATATGTGGCTGGCTAATGGTTATCACAGCTCAGCTATACAAGGAATGTTATATGTCTAAGAACCTCATTCTGCAAAGTTTTTGGAAAAGCATGAAAACTGAAGAATTTAGAATGGATTATAAATGGCTAACAAACATTCATCACACTCCTTTGGTGTGTTAGGCACCATGATAGATGCAAGGAGCAATGAGATTTTATCTCAGCCTAGAAATAGTGCATTGCTTCTGCATAAAGCCTTAACAACTAAGGATTTCACCTGGGTACTAAGAAACAACAATAACAAGAAGCAGTTTTAAAACGAAAATCATGGACCTTTTGACTATTTTTAACATTGTAACTTATGTTATTGGATATGGTACTAAGATTCGATAAGAGGGAATGATTTGAAATCATTAAGGACCATAATGGATGCAGCAGAAGATTCACCCAACTGTTGGTCTGTGTCTCTCAAACTGTAACATAAAAATCATCTGGAGGGTTTGTTAAAACATTCCTGAGAACCATTCCCAAATTCTATAGTTTTGGGGTGGGATAAGGCTGATGACGCTGGTCTTATAAATCACACTCAGATTAGCACTAGTCTAAACAACTGTTTTCATAATGTGGTTCCTCTAAAAAGAGTTTTGAAAAAAACACTATAAAAATGTGACTTAAGTCACATGAATCATGCTTTTGCAATTTTGAAGACTAATGAGCCTCAGAAAGTAGAAATGTTGCATGATGGAATTTCAGAAACTTCTCCACTATCGGTTGGAAATAGACAAGGTTTTCTAAACCTGACTGGATTATATTTTTAAGTCATCAAACAAAAAACCTTCTGCCATGCACTTTCACAGAAGTCATAATTGAATAAACTGGGGTTTGTACTTGTCAAATTGATTTTACATATGTTTTCTTATTCTAGCATCACAGATTTTATGTGGCAAAATTGCCCAAGATTATCATGTGAAAATGTAGAAAACTCAAATTTTAAGATTTATGTTACAGTTATTAACAAAAAATGTACTTATAAACTATTTAATTTTTTTTATATTTTATATTTGAGGGAGACAGACAGAGCATGAGCGGGGGGGGGGCAGAGAGAGAGGGAGACACAGAATCTGAAGCAGGATCCAGGATCTAAGCTGTCAGCACAGAGCCCGATATGGGGCTTGAACTCATGAACCGCAAGATCATGACCTGAGCCGAAGTCAAACGCTTAGCCAACTGAGCCACCCAGGTGTCCCTACACTATGTTTAAAAGATAACCAATTATTACAATTATACTTTGGCAGTAGTGTTTCAGGGGAAAAGACAATGGGGGTGGATATACAGCCTTTTATAACAGATAACAGATATGTAAAGTTCATATAGGAGGACATAGCAAGAACTGACCACTTTTATTCACTCACAGTTTTTGTAAATCTTAATCCTCTGATTTATTTTCTCATTCTGTAGATTTTATCTCCTCACTTAGGCATAGTCTCCAATTATTGTTAAGAACATGCAGTTTTTTCTTTTAAATGTAAAAACCTGGTATCCTATTCATTTCCTACACAGGACTACCATAGATATTAGCATAAATTAATGCAGTGATGAGCTGAAATGTGTGCTTCCACTGTTAGCAGAATGTTCATACCATTTCATATGAAGTTTGAAATCAATATGGTAAATATTTATACCCCATTAGACATTTTTAACTCCCACTGACACCTTACTGTATTTCTTCATATACATATTAAACATATATACTATATATGTGTGTATGTGTATGTGTTTATCACAATAAAATTACCTAATTTTGCTGCTCAAAAAAATCACACCATTAAAATCTATTACCCTACCATAGCATAATGGATAGGGAAAATAAAAATAAAACATAAAACATTGGGGCCAGTTGATTAACATCTTTCCATCTCTTTATATCTTTGTCTATCTAGGTGAAGCAGAGACAGGAAGAAGTTACCAGAATTTTAGATACTTACAAAATAAAATATGAATTAATAGATATTTCTGTGAGTTTGAAAATACTTCAGGAAATGAGGACTAAAGTTTCTACCCCTAGGGCTCTGCCACCTCAGATATTCAATGGCCAAGAATATTGTGGGGTAAGAGTAAATTTCCATTTTTATTTTATTTTCATTTCGTATTTTAAGATTATATAGATGGGGAAACAATACATTTATGGACTGTGAGGGTGAGGTTTTTTCATTTACATAATAACTTAATTGTGTTCCTGAAGATAAGGCAATGTGTACTTCATTATGAAAAATACCATAAAAGGAAAGTATATCATGCTGCTTGTTTGGAGATACACAGTGTTTTTCACCATACGTTATAGGATGAAATAACTGATACCTTGGGGAAATTCTTTTAACTAACTTAGCTGGTAGACATTTGCAAAGGCCCAGGCAAGATAATTAGCAAACTGACCTTGACACTTGAATTTAATTGTTTCATAAGTGAAATTATCAGCATTGATGTTACAAGTTAATTTTAATTCCTTTTAGGATTTTGAAATGTTTCACAAGGCAAAGGAGAACAAAGAGATTCCGAAATTCCTGAAGATGGAATGAATGTGCAGTGATGATACAAAATATGTTTACCAAGGTAGATCTGCATATACTTCCATATACATTGGTTACTTTTAATTAAAAAAAATATGAGAGCTTCATAAGGTTAATTGATATCTAGATTCATTTGCAATCACTAACATGGGGGCTTTTACAATTTCAATTTTGCTTTACAATCATTTCTTTGTTACATAGTGAACATTTTACAAAGATGTGTAAAAAACATTGTTAAACATTTATCAAGATCAAACTTCTCTTTATTTAACTGTACAAATGAGTTTAATACCTTTTTCCTTTTGCAAACTGATTAATTCATAATATAATTTTAGCAAAGTTATATATTTGATATTTGGTGTATGTGGTTTTATGCAGAAAAAAATATGTCTTTCAGTGGATACATACCAAACTGTGATAAATGTGGCATTGGATGTAACAGGGGATCAAATATGTGTAGTTCACATGAAATAATGAATAGTAACTAGAAAATAATGTCAAATATATTAACTAAGATTCATAAGCATCACGAGAGTATAAAATGTACTATACTTTTCATACAAATAGAAATACAAATTTTCTGTTTTAAATTATACTGCTTTAATTGAAGAAATTCATACTAAATTAACTGTTGAAACACATGTGAACACAATTTAAAACTGACAGTAAAATTGTAAAAAATACACTTGTTTTGCAAAGAAAGTTTTAAAGGAATACATTCATTACCATAAAAACAAAAAGGTTTTCCTATAAAAGTCTCAGAATAGAAAATATCTGACATAGTCTCATAAGAACTTTAAAGGAAAATGAAATCATGGCCAAGTATCAGTTATATATGTAACCCAGTTAGTTCCTGAAAAAACAAATACAATAGAATCTTGGATTGCAAGTAACTTGTTCTGTGAGTGTTTTGCAAGGAGACAAAACATTTATAATAAATTTTAACTTGATAAATGAGTAATGTTGCAATGCAAGTAGTACGTGATGCCAAACGCCACATGATCACAACTGAGCCAACAGTTGTTTAAATTTGCTTTCTATACAAGTGCTTTTGATTACAAGCATGTTTTCAGAATGAATTATGCTCACAAACCAAGGTTTTTCTGTGTAATAATTCCAAATCAACACTTAAATGGTTTCATCCTTCACCTTCAATTTTTTTTCTTCCAAAATTTTATTTATTTATTTATTTATTTTTTTTATATGAAGTTTATTGACAAATTGGTTTCCATACAACACCCAGTGCTCATCCCAAAAGGTGCCCTCCTCAATACCCATCACCCACCCGCCCCTCCCTCCCACCCCCCATCAACCCTCAGTTTGTTCTCAGTTTTTAACAGTCTCTTATGCTTTGGCTCTCTCCCACTCTAACGTCCTTTTTTTTTTTTTTTTTTTCCTTCCCCTCCCCCATGGGTTCCTGTTAAGTTTCTCAGGATCCACATAAGAGTGAAATCATATGGTATCTGTCTTTCTCTGTATGGCTTATTTCACTTAGCATCACACTCTCCAGTTCCATCCACGTTGCTACAAAAGGCCATATTTCATTTTTTCTCATTGCCACGTAGTATTCCATTGTGTATATAAACCACAATTTCTTTATCCATTCATCAGTTGATGGACATTTAGGCTCTTTCCATAATTTGGCTATTGTTGAGAGTGCTGCTATGAACATTGGGGTACAAGTGCCCCTATGCATCAGTACTCCTGTATCCCTTGGGTAAATTCCTAGCAGTGCTATTGCTGGGTCATAGGGTAGGTCTATTTTCAATTTTCTGAGGAACCTCCACACTGCTTTCCAGAGCGGCTGCACCAATTTGCATTCCCACCAACAGTGCAAGAGGGTTCCCGTTTCTCCACATCCTCGCCAGCATCTATAGTCTCCTGATTTGTTCATTTTGGCCACTCTGACTGGCGTGAGGTGATACCTGAGTGTGGTTTTGATTTGTATTTCCCTGATAAGGAGCGACGCTGAACATCTTTTCATGTGCCTGTTGGCCATCTGGATGTCTTCTTTAGAGAAGTGTCTATTCATGTTTTCTGCCCATTTCTTCACTGGGTTATTTGTTTTTCGGGTGTGGAGTTTGGTGAGCTCTTTATAGATTTTAGATACTAGCCCTTTGTCCGATATGTCATTTGCAAATATCTTTTCCCATTCGTTGGTTGCCTTTTAGTTTTGTTGGTTGTTTCCTTTGCTGTGCAGAAGCTTTTTATCTTCATAAGGTCCCAGTAATTCACTTTTGCTTTTAATTCCCTTGCCTTTGGGGATGTGTCAAGTAAGAGATTGCTACGGCTGAGGTCAGAGAGGTCTTTTCCTGCTTTCTCCTCTAAGGTTCTGATGGTTTCCTGTCTCACATTTAGGTCCTTTATCCATTTTGAGTTTATTTTTGTAAATGGTGTGAGAAAGTGGTCTAGTTTCAACCTTCTGCATGTTGCTGTCCAGTTCTCCCAGCACCATTTGTTAAAGAGGCTGTCTTTTTTCCATTGGATGTTCTTTCCTGCTTTGTCAAAGATGAGTTGGGGCGCCTGGGTGGCGCAGTCGGTTAAGCGTCCGACTTCAGCCAGGTCACGATCTCGCGGTCTGTGAGTTCGAGCCCCGTGTCAGGCTCTGGGCTGATGGCTCAGAGCCTGGAGCCTGTTTCCGATTCTGTGTCTCCCTCTCTCTCTGCCCCTCCCCCGTTCATGCTCTGTCTCTCTCTGTCCCAAAAATAAATAAACGTTGAAAAAAAAAATTTAAAAAAAAAAAAGATGAGTTGGCCATACGTTTGTGGGTCTAGTTCTGGGGTTTCTATTCTATTCCATTGGTCTGTGTGTCTGTTTTTGTGCCAATACCATGCTGTCTTGATGATGACAGCTTTGTAGTAGAGGCTGAAGTCTGGGATTGTGATGCCTCCTGCTTTGGTCTTCTTCTTCAAAATTCCTTTGGCTATTCGGGGCCTTTTGTGGTTCCATATGAATTTTAGGATTGCTTGTTCTAGTTTCGAGAAGAATGCTGGTGCAATTTTGATTGGGATTGCATTGAATGTGTAGATAGCTTTGGGTAGTATTGACATTTTGACAATATTTATTTTTCCAATCCATGAGCAGGGAATGTCTTTCCATTTCTTTAAATCTTCTTCAATTACCTTCATAAGCTTTCTATAGTTTTCAGCATACAGATCCTTTACATCTTTGGTTAGATTTATTCCTAGGTATTTTATGCTTCTTGGTGCAATTGTGAATGGGATCAGTTTCTTTATTTGTCTTTCTGTTGCTTCATTGTTAGTGTATAAGAATGCAACTGATTTCTGTACATTGATTTTGTATCCTGCAACTTTGCTGAATTCATGTATCAGTTCTAGCAGACTTTTGGTGGAGTCTATCGGATTTTCCATGTATAATATCATGTCATCTGCAAAAAGCGAAAGCTTGACTTCATCTTTGCCAATTTTGATGCCTTTGATTTCCTTTTGTTGTCTGATTGCTGATGCTAGAACTTCCAGCACTATGTTAAACAACAACGGTGAGAGTGGGCATCCCTGTCGTGTTCCTGATCTCAGGGAAAAAGCTCTCAGTTTTTCCCCGTTGAGGATGATGTTAGCTGTGGGCTTTTCATAAATGGCTTTTATGATCTTTAAGTATGTTCCTTCTATCCCGACTTTCTCAAGGGTTTTTATTAAGAAAGGGTGCTGGATTTTGTCAAAGGCCTTTTCTGCATCGATTGACAGGATCATATGGTTCTTCTCTTTTTTTTTGTTAATGTGATGTATCACGTTGATTGATTTGCGAATGTTGAACCAGCCCTGCATCCCAGGAATGAATCCCACTTGATCATGGTGAATAATTCTTTTTATATGCTGTTGAATTCGATTTGCTAGTATCTTATTGAGAATTTTGGCATCCATTTTCATCAGGGATATTGGCCTGTAGTTCTCTTTTTTTACTGGGTCTCTGTCTGGTTTAGGAATCAAAGTAATACTGGCTTCATAGAATGAGTCTGGAAGTTTTCCTTCCCTTTCTATTTCTTGGAATAGCTTGAGAAGGATAGGTATTATCTCTGCTTTCAACGTCTGGTAGAACTCCCCTGGGAAGCCATCTGGTCCTGGACTCTTATTTGTTGGGAGATTTTTGATAACCGATTCAATTTCTTCGCTGGTTATGGGTCTGTTCAAGCTTTCTATTTCCTCCGGATTGAATTTTGGAAGAGTGTGGGTGTTCAGGAATTTGTCCATTTCTTCCAGGTTGTCCAATTTGTTGGCATATAATTTTTCATAGTATTCCCTGATAATTGTTTGTATCTCTGAGGGATTGGTTGTAATAATTCCATTTTCATTCATGATTTTATCTATTTGGGTCATCTCCCTTTTCTTTTTGAGAAGCCTGGCTAGAGGTTTGTCAATTTTGTTTATTTTTTCAAAAAACCAACTCTTGGTTTCGTTGATCTGCTCTACAGTTTTTTTAGATTCTATATTGTTTATTTCTGCTCTGATCTTTATTATTTCTCTTCTTCTGCTGGGTTTAGGCTGCCTTTGCTGTTCTGCTTCTATTTCCTTTAGGTGTGCTGTTAGATTTTGTATTTGGGATTTTTCTTGTTTCTTGAGATAGGCCTGGATTGCAATGTATTTTCCTCTCAGGACTGCCTTCGCTGCGTCCCAAAGCGTTTGCATTGTTGTATTTTCATTTTCGTTTGTTTCCATATATTTTTTGATTTCTTCTCTAATTGCCTGGTTGACCCACTCATTCGTTAGTAGGGTGTTCTTTAACCTCCATGTTTTTGGAGGTTTTCCAAACTTTTTCCTGTGGTTGATTTCAAGCTTCATAGCATTGTGATCTCCAAAATTTTATTTAAATTCAAGTTAGTTAACATATAATTTAGTATTGTTTTCAGGAATAGAATTTAGTGTTTCATCATTTACATATAACACACAGTGCTCATCTCAACAAGTGCACTCCTTAATGCCTATCACCCATTTGGCCCACCCACCCCCACCTCCTCTTCAGCAACCTTCAGTTTGTTCTCTGTAGTTAAGAGTCTCTTATGATTTACCTTCCTCTCTATTTTTATCTTATGTTATTTTTCCTTCCCTTCCCCTATGTTCATCTACTTGGTTTCTTAAATTCCACATATGAGAGAAACAATATGGTATTTTTCTTTCTCTAACTGGCTTATTTCACTTAGCATAAAGCACTCTAGTTCCATTTATGTCATTGCAACTGGCAAAATTTCTAATGATTTCAAAAAGATTTCATTCTTTTTGATGATAGTAATATTCCATATTATATGTATACATCTTCTTTATTCATTCTTCAGTCAATGGACATTTAGGCTCTTTTCATAATTTGGCCATTGTTAATAGTGCTGCTATAAATATTGAGGTGTATGTGCTCCTTTGAGTAAGTATTTTTGTATCCTTTGGATAAATACCTAGCAGTAAAATTGCTGGTAGTTCTATCTTTAATTTTCTGAGGAACCTCCGCACTTTGTCCAGAATGGATGCAGCAGTTTATATTCCCACCAAAAGTGTAAGAAAGTTCCCCTTTCTCCACATCCTCAACAACATCTGTTGTTTCCTGAGTTGTTAATTTTAGCTATTTTTATGGGTGTGATGTGGTATTTCATTTTGGTTTTGATTTTAATTTCCCTGATGATGAGTGATGTTGACCAGTTTTTCATGTATATGTTAGCCATTTGTATGTCTTCTTTGGAAAAGTGTCTCTTCATGTCTCTGCCCATTTCTTAACTGGGTTATTTGTTTTTTGGGTGTTGACTTTGACAAGCTCTTTATAGATTTTGAATACTAGCTTTTTATCTGATAAGTCACTTGTGAATATCTTTGCCTATTCCATAGGTTACCTTTTACTTTTGTTGATTGTTTCCTTCATTGTGCAGAAGCTTTTTATCTTAATGAGGTCCCAATAGTTCATTTTTGCTTTTATTTCCCCAGTGTCTGGAGACATCTGTAGTAGAAAGTTGCCATGGCCAAGGTCAAAGAGGTTGCTGCCTGTGTTCTCCTCTAGGATTTTGATGGTTTTCTGTCTCACATTTAGGTCTTTCATCCATTTTCAATTTATTTTTGTGTATGGTGTAAGAGGGTGGTCCAGTTTCATTATTCTGCAGGTCACTGTCCAGTTCTCCCAACAGCATTTGTAGAAGAGACTGTCTTTTTTCCCATTGCATATTGTTTTCTGCCTTGTTGAAGAATAGACCATAAAGTTGTGGATCCATTTCTGGGTTTTCTATTCTGCTCCATTGATGAACATGTCTGTTTTTGTGTCAGTACCTCACTGTTTTGATTACTACAGCTTTGTAATATAACTTAAAGTCTGGAATTGTGATGCCTCCTACTTTGATTTTCTTTTTCAATATTATTTTGGCTATTCTGGGTCTTTTCTAATCCCATTCAAATTTTAGAATTGTTTGTTCTATCTCTGTGAAAAATTCTGGTGCCATTTTGATAGGGATTACATTGAACGTGTTGATTGCTTTGGGTAGTATAGACATTTTAACAGTATTAGTTTTTCCAATCCATGAACGTGGAATGTTTTTCCATTTCTTTGTGTCTTCCTCAATTTATTTCATAAGCTTACTATAGTTTTCATCATACAGATCTTTTACCACTTTGGTTAGGTTTATTCCTAGGAATTTTATGGTTTTGGGTGCAATGGTAAATAGGATTGATTCCTTGATTTATCTTTCTGCTACTTCATTATTGGTGCATAAGAATGCAACCAATTTCTGTACATTGATTTTATATCCTCCAATGTTGCATAATTCATCTATCCATTCTATTAGTTTTTTGGTGGAATCTTTGGGCTTTCCATGTGTAACATCATGTTGTCTGTGAAGAGTGAAAGCTTGTCTTCTTCCTTGCTGATTTGGATGTCTTTTATTTCTTTTTCTTGTATGATTGCTGAGGATTCCAACACTATGTTGAACAACAATGGTGAGAGTGGACATCTCTGTCATGTTCCTGACATTAGGAGGAAACCTTTCAGTTTTTCTTCATTGATGATGTTATTGGCTGTGGATCTTTCATATATGGCCTTTACGATGTTGAAGTATGTTCCTTCTATCCCTGCTTTCTTCAGAGTTTTTATCAAGAAACGATGCTGTATTTCGTCAAATGCTTTTCAT
Organism: Lynx rufus; assembly: GCF_022079265.1. Classification (NCBI taxonomy): domain Eukaryota; kingdom Metazoa; phylum Chordata; class Mammalia; order Carnivora; family Felidae; genus Lynx; species Lynx rufus. Next base: position 49,491,112 of record NW_025814828.1, on the reverse strand, counting down.
GCATCTATTGAAAGGATCATGTGGTCTTTCTTTTTTTTTATTAATGTGGTATATCATGTTGATTGATTTGTGGATATTGAACAACCCTGCAGCTAAGGAATAAATCCCACTTGATCTTGGTGAATAATTCTTTTAATGTATTGTTAAATTCAATTTGCTAGTATCTTGTTGAGAATTTTTGCATCTATGTTTATTGGGGAAATTGGTCTGTAATTCTCCTTTTTAGGGGGCTCATAGTCTGGTTTTGAATCAAGGTAATCCTAGCTTTATAGAAAGAGTTTGGAAATTTTCCTTCCATTCATATTTCTTGTAACAGCTTCAAAAGAATTCTTTAAATGTTTGGTAGAATTCCCCTTGGAAGCCATCTGACCCTGGACTCTTGTTTGTTGGGAGATTTTTGATTACTGATTCAACTTCTTTACTGGTTATGAATCTGTTCATTTTTTTTATTTCTTCTTGTTTCAGTTTTGGTAGTTTATATGCTTCTAGGAATTTACCCATTGCTTCCCAATTGCCCAATTTGTTGGTATATAATTGTTCATAATAGTCTCATAATTCTTTGTATTTCCATTGTGTTAGTTGTAAACTCTCCTCTTTCATTCATGATTTTATTTATTTGGGTCCTTCCCTTTTTCATTTTGAGAAATCTGGATAGGGGTTTCTCAATTTTGTCAATTCTTTAAAACACCAGCTCCTGGGCGCCTGGGTGACTCAGTCAGTTAAGCATCCGACTTCAGCTAAGATCATGATCTCACAGTTTGTGAGTTTGAGCCCTGCATTGGGCTCTGTGCTGACCTCTTGGAGCTTGGAGCCTGCTTCAGATTCTGTGTCTCCCTCTCTCTCTGCCCCTCCCCTGTTCATGCTCTGTCTCTGTATCAAAAATAAATAAACATTAAAAAAAAATTTAAAACACCAGCTCCTGCTTTCATTGATTTGTTCTACTGTTGTTTTCTTTTTAATATCATTTATTTCTGCTCTAATCTTTATGATTTCCCTTCTTCTCCTGGTTTTGGTGTTTATTTGCTGTTCTTTTTCCAGCTCCCTTTGGTGTAAAGTTGGGTTGTGTATTTAAGACATTTCTTTTTTTTTTTCCATCTTCATTATTCTCCATAATTTTATCTTCTATATCATTGAATCCCTGCTATAGTTCATCCATCTTCACCATCATGGCATCCATTTGAGATTTCATCTTGGATATAGCATTTTTTAAATTGGCCTGACTAGACTTTAGTTCTTTTATCTCTGCAGAAAGGGATTCTGGTGTCTTCTATGCTTTTTTCAATCCCAATTACTATTCTTGTATTCGTGATTTTAAATTTCCAGTTCAGACATCTTACTTGTATCTGTGTTGATTAAATCCCTAGTTGTCATTTCTTTCTGTTCTTTTTTGGGGAGGTGAATTTCTCCATCTTTTCATTGTCATTTCTTTCTGTTATTTTTTGGGAAGGTGAATTTTTCAATCTTTTCATTTTGGAGGAAGAAAAAAATAGTAAAATAAAATTAAACATAAAAATTGAAAATGAAAAAAAAAAACCAAAAGTCAAATAAAGGAAGTTAAATCCTAGGTGTGTTTCAGTCTTCTTGTTGGGAGAAGCTTGATAGAAAAGAGAAAAAAATAGAAAAGAAATTAAAAAAACCTTAAAATTAAAAATTAAAAACAAATTTAAATAATAAAATAGAATATAATAAAATAAAGAAAATATAGTAGAATAAAAAAATTGCTCTTTCTGTGTCCAGGAAAGAAAAAGAAAAGAAAAAAACAAAAGGAACACAACATAAAAACTGTAGCAAAGAAACAAATTAATAAACAAAATGAAACCCAAATGAAGCTAGATCCAGTTTCCCCCAGAATTGCAACTTTGCAGCACACTATGGTCCACAGTGGGTGGTAAGTGGGTGATAAGGATTTTTGCTGGTCTTCTGGGGGATGTGCCTGGAGAGCACAGGTGGGCAGGGCTTAGTGTAACAGTTCTGTTCTCCTGCTTAGCATACTGGGGTAGATCAGTGTGAGTGTGCTAGAGGTGAAAATGCCTTCACCCCACTCTCTAGCCTCCAGAGGGGGAATTTCCACCTTTACAGATGTGCTATCAATTACCCTTCTGTCTCAGGCTTCTGTCAACTCCTTGTCTTTACTGTGTGTTTAAGCAGTCTGACTGCCAGGAGGTGCCTCCCTCTAGAATTTTACCTCAGATGGGGCTGTGCTTCAAAACCCCACATTTCAGAGACCCCTGCGGTTTGGACTCACCTGATTCTCTGGAGAAGGGTCTTGCTGAGCAATGACTGGGTACTGACTTGTCCCAGAAAACATCTGCATGATTGCATAGCGGCAGAGTTTGTGGTAACTCACAGCATACCGCAGGTGCCGGATTTTGATGCACTCATCTGGCATCTTTGTTCCAATATCAGTAAACGTGGCAGCTCTCTTGGGTACACTGGGATTTTTGCCCATGGGGAGGCTGTATCACCTCTACTAAATGCACTGCAAGCAGGAGAACTGCTTCTCCCTGTGTGGCACATGGACCCCTCAGACTGTACTGCCTGCTCCTGGGGAATCATCTTGCTTCCTTGCCAGAATACTGATAGGCACTGAACTCTGAAACTTCAGACTCTCCTTGTGCTTCACTATTTATATAAAACTGGTGGTATTGAAATCCTCTCGTTTTTCCTTGCCCATGATTTGGGGGAACAGATTTTGTGTCTTCTGTGAGTTTTTTCAGTCTTTCTTTCTCTCTTTCTCTGCAGCTACTTTCAGGGGGAATGCTTTTCTTGTGCAATCCCAAAGCATTGCACTGTCTTCCCCTTTCTCTTTCTCTCTCTGTCCCCTCTCTGCAAAAATAGCTCCCTACCCACGGTGGCACTGCTGCTTTTCACTCCCCCCGCATTTATCTCTCTGCATCATGTACCTGCCAAGATCTCTGATTCAAATTATGCAGATTATTGCATTAATGCTCAGATGAATTTCCTAGGTGTCCAAAATAGTTTGATGCTGATATAGTTGTGTTTCAGGGATAAGACAAACTCAGGGTCCCCATACTACTCTGCTATCTTAAATCCCTCCAGTCATATGACATTTATGCACATATATATACACATATATGCACATATATGTATATATAATATATGCACATATATGTATATGTATATATACATATATGTATATGTACACATATACAAGAGAACTGAAAATAGGTGCTCAAACAAAAAAAATACATCACAAATATTCATTATGCATAATAGCCAAAAAGTGGAAACAACCCAAGTGTCTATCAACTGATTAAAGGTTAAACAAAATGTAGTTATATCCATACAATGGATATTATTTGACAATAAAAAAAATGAAGTACTAATGCAAACTGCAACATGATGAATCTCAAAAGCATGGTACTTAGATGCAGCCAGTGACAAAAGACCACATATTTTGTGATTCCATTTATATAAATATTCAAAATAATTAAATGCATAGATAGATAAAATAGATTAGTGGTTGCATAAGGTGGAGGGAGTGGGAGATTGGCAGTGACTGCTAATGCATACAGGGTTTGTTGTGTGATAAAATGTTTGAAACTTAAGTTATAGTGATGGCTGTGCAAGGTTAAGAATATACTAAAAACCATTGAATTGTACACTTTGGGTGAATTACTGTATGTGGATTATATATCAATGGAGATGTTTAAAGGTAATTATGCTCAGATAGTATTTATATTAACAATATGGTTAATGTTTATGTAGGAACTCAAACTTTTGTTAAATAAGAGACAGCTGATAATATTCAGGGATGAGGTTGGTGAGGTGAGGGCAGAAGAACTGAAGGCTCAAATTAATAAAATGTGAATAACTATTAATCAGTTTTACTGGAATTCTTCAAAAGAAAAGAAATATTTATTTTACATGGAAAAATGCAGTCAATGTCAATCTTTCTTTATTTTCACTATCCACATCAGGGTAACAAAATTAATGTGAGCCTTCCTTTTTCCTTTTCCTAAATGAATGGAATATGTGACGTGAAACCTGGCTCCACAAAATTCTCTGAATTTATACTTTCCGAAGCAAGTAAATAATCTGTTTCAAAATTCTGTTTCCACATTAAACCTGGTGGACATAACAGATATGTACAAACATTCCACCCAAAATACAATAAAACAACAACAACAAAAGAATAAATATTCTTTTCAAGTGCACATGGAACATTCTTCAGAATAGATCATTTTTAGGCCATAAAACAAGCCTCAATAAATTAAAAAAAATTGAAATCATACCATGTATCTTTTCTGACCATAATTGTGTGAAACCAAAATTAAATCATAAGGAAAAAATTGGAAAAAGTAAAACATGTGGAGACTGAACAACATTATAAACAACCAGTGGGTCAATGAAGCTATCAAAGAAGAAATAAAAGATTACATGTAAACAAATGAAAAGTGAAAACACAATGGTCCAAAATGTCTGAGACACAGGAAAAGAAGTTCAAGCAGGACTACTTCAAGAAACAAGAAAAAAATGAAATAAACAATCTAACCTTAGGCCTTAGGAACAAGAATACAAAGAACAAAAAAAGCCTAGGGTAAGTAGAAGAAAGGAAATAATACAGATCAAAGCAGAAATAAATAACAAAGAGAATAAAAAAGAAAAAAAAAACATCAATAAAACCAAGAACTGGTTTTATGAAAAGATAAACAAAATGGGCAAATGCTTAGCCAGACTCATCAAGAAAAAAAAAGAGAAAGAACCCAAATAAATAAAATCACAAATGAGAAAAAAGTAACAATTATCAGCACAGAAATACAAAGGATTATAAGAGAATACTATGAACAAATATATGCCAACAAACAGGTCAACTTAGAAGAAATGGATTATTTTCTAGAAACATGCAATCTTCTAAAACTGAACTAGGAAAAAAAAAAAGAAAGTCTGAACAGTCTGATTACAAGTAATAAAATTGAATTGGTAATCAAAAAACTACCAAAAAACAAAAGACTAGGAACAGATGGATTCACAAGTGAATTATACCAGACATTTAAAGAAAAATTAATACCTATTCTCCTCCAACTATTCAAAAAACATAAGGAATACATCCAAATACAATTTACAATGCTATAATTAGTATAATACCAAAACCAGACAGACACCACCAAAAAAAAAAAAAAAAAAACCTATAGCCAGTATCCCTGATGGGCATAGATGCAAAATACCTCAGCAAAATATTGGCAAGTGACAAAGAAAAATACATTAAAAAGACCATTCACCACAATTAAGTGTGATTTATTCCCACAATACATGAATGGTTCAATATTTGCAAATTAATCAACATTATATACCATACCAACAAAACAAAGGATAAGAATCATACAGTCATGTCAATAGATACACAGAAAGCATTTGACAAGATTCAACATACATTCATAATAAAAAAACCTCTCAATAAAATGGAGTTAGAGCTAATACACCTTAAGATATTAAAGGCCATATATCAAAACCCCACAACTAACCTCAAGCTCAATGGTGAAAGACTGAGGACTTTCCCTCTAAAGTCAGGAACAAGACAAGGATGTCCACTTTTGCCACTTCTTTTCAACAGAGTAGTGGAAGTCCTAGACACAGTATTCAGACAAGAAAAATAAATGACATTCACATTGGTAGAGAAGAATTTAAACTATCACTATTTGCAGATGACATAATAATATACATAGAAAATTCTAAGGACACCACCAAAAAACTACTAAAATAAATGAATTCAGTAAACTGTCAGGATACAAAATGAATACCCAGATATCAGTAGTGTTTGTATACACTAATAACAAAGTCACAGAAAGATTAATTTTCTTTGCATTTATTTTTTTATGCTTCACAACATTTTTTTTTTATTTTAGTTAGCCAACATCGTAAAATATTTGTTTTAGGGGTAGAATTCAGTGACTCATTACATACAACACCCAGTGCTCATCACAAGTGACCTCCTTAATACCCATCATCTACCTAAGCCCATTTCCCACCCACCTAACTCCCTAAATGCTCAGTTTCTTCTCTATTGAGTCTCCTGTGGTTTGTTTCTGTGTCTCCTCTTCCCCACTCCCCCACTTCCCATATATTCATGATTTGTTTCTTAAATTACACACATATGAGTGATGTCATATGGTATTTGTCTTTCTCTGTTGACTTATCTCGCTTAGCATAATACCTTCTAGCTCCATCCCCATCATTGCAAATGGCAAGATTTCATTCTTTTTTTAATATGAAATTTATTGTCAAATTGGTTTCCATACAACACCCAGGGCTCATCCCAACAAGTGTCTTCTTCAATGCCCATCACCCACTTTCCCCTCCCTCCCACCCCCCATCAACCCTCAGTTTATTCTCAGTTTTTAAGAGTCTCTTATGGTTTGGCTCTCTCCCTAATTTTAATTTTTCCTTCCCCTCCCCCATGGTCTTCTGTTAAGTTTCTCAGGATCCACATAAGAGTGAAAACATATGGTATCTGTCTTTCTCAGAAATCAGCTGCATTCTTATACACTAATAATGAAGCAACAGAAAGACAAATAAAGAAACTGATCCCATTCACAATTGCACCAAGAATCATAAAATACCTAGGAATAAAGCTAACCAAAGATGTAAAATATCTGTATGCTGAAAACTATAGAAAGCTTATGAAGGAAATTGAAGAGGATACAAAGACATGGAAAAACATTCCATGCTCATGGATTGGAAGAATAAATATTGTTAAAATGTCCATACTACCCAAAGCAATCTACACATTCAATGCAATCGCAATCAAGATTTCATTCTTTTTGATGGCTGAGTAATATTCCATTGTATATGTGTACCACATTTTCTTTATTCATTTATCTGTTGATGGATATTTGAGCTTTCTCCATAGTTTGGCTATTGATGATAATGGTGCTATAAACATTGGGGTTCATGTACCACTTCAAACCTGTATTTTTATATCCTTTGGGTAAATACCTAATAGTGCAATTGATGGATCATAGGGTAGTGTTATTTTTAGTTTTTTGAGGAACCTCCATACTGTTCCAGAGTGGTGGCACCAGTTTGCATTCCCAACAACAGTGTAAGAGAGTTCCCCTTTCTCTGCATCCTTGCCTATACCTGTTGTTTCTTGTATTGTTGATTTTAGCCATTCTAACAGGTGTGAGGTGGCATCTCATGGCGGTTTTGATTTGTATTTCCCTGATGATGAGTGATTTTGAGGATATTATCATGTGTCTGTTAGTCAGCTTGATGTCTTCTTTTGAAAAATGTCTATTCATGTCTTCTGCCCATTTCTTAACTGGATTTATTGTTTTTTTATGTTGACTTTGATAAGTTCATTATAAATTTTGGATATTAACCCTTCATCGAATATGTCATTTGAAAATATCTTCTCCCATTTTGTAAGCTACCTTTTAGTTTTCTTGATTGTTTCCTTCACTATCTAATGCTTTGTATCTTGATGAAGTCCCAATAGTTAATGTTTGCTTTGTTTCCCTTGCCTTTTGCCACGTATCTAGCAAGAATTTGCTGCAGCCAAGGTCAAAGAGGTTATGGCTTGTGTTCTTCTTTAACATTTTGATAGTTTCTTGTATCACATTTAGGTCTGTAATCCATTTTGAACTTATTTTTGTGAATGGTGTAAGAAGGTGGTCCAGTTTCGTTCTTTTGCATGTCACCATCCAGTATTCCCAAAACAATTTGTTAAGGATACTGTCTTTTTTCCATTGGATATTCTTTCCTGTTTTTTTGAGGATTACTTGACCATATACTTGTGGGTCAATTTCTGGGTTTTCTGTTCTGTTACATTGATCTATGTGTCTGTTTTTGTGCCAGAACTATACTATCTTGATGACTACAGCTTTGTAATATAGCTTAAAACCTGGAGTTGTAATGTCACAAGTTTTGTTTTTCTTTTTCAGGATTGCTTTGTCTATTCAGAGTCTTTTGTGGTTCCATACATATTTTAAGATTGTTTGTTCTAGTTCTTCAAGAAATGATGGTGGTATTTTGATAAGGATTTTTATTACATGTGTAGATTGCTTTGGATAGTATAAACATTTTAACAGTGTTTGTTCTTCTAATCCATGAGCATACAATGCTTTTCCATTTCTTTGTGTCCTTTTCAGTTCTATATTTTTCAAAGTACAGATCTTTACCTCTTTCATTAGGTTTATCCCTAGGTATCATTGTTTTGGTGCAATTGCAAATGGAATTGTTGTCTTGATTTCTTTTTCTATTTCTTCATTATTGGTGTATAGAAATGCAATAGATTTCTGCAGGTTGATTTTATATTCTGAAACTTTGCTGAATTTATATATTAGTTTTAGCAATTTCTTGATGGAGTCTTGTGGGGTTTCTACATAGAGTATCATGTCATCTGGAAAAAGTGAGTTTGACTTCTTTCTTGCTGATTTCAATGCCTTTTATTTCTTTTTGTTGTCTGATTGCTGAGGCTAAGACTTCCAGTTCTATATTAAAAAGTAATGGTGAGAGTGGACATCCTTGTCTTGTTCCTTACTGTATGTGAAAGGCTCTTGGCTTTTCCCTATTGAAAATGATATTACTTGTGAGTCTTTTTTACCATTGCTGCTTTCAGGATTATTTCCTCAACTGCATAATTTTAATTTGACTATGATATGTCTTCATGATGATTGGCTTTTGTTGAATTTAATGGGAGTTCTCTGTGCTTCTTGTATTTTGGTGTCTGTGTCTTTCCCCAGATTAGGGAAGTTTTCAGCCATAATGTGTTTGAATAAACCTTCTGATCCTTTTTCTCTTTCTTCATTTCTGGGATACTATAAGAATGTTATTACATTTTAATAAGTCACTGAGTTCCCTAGGTCTGCCTTCATGATTCATGACCCCTCTTCCCTTGTACAGAAAGAGAAATTTAAAAACAAATACCATTTACTAATGATCCAAAAAGAATAAAATATGTAGAAATAAACTCAACTAAAGAGGTGAAAGTTCTGTACTCTGAAAATTATAAAACACTGATGAAAGAAACTGATGATGATATAAGCAAATAGATATTCCATGCTCATGTATTAGAAATATTAATATTGTCAAAATGTCCATATTACCCAAGGAATCTACACATTCAGTGCAATCTCTCTCAAAATGCCAATAGCAATTTTCACAAAACTAGAGCAAATAATACTGAAATTTGTGTGGAACCACAGAAGGCCAAAATAGTGAAAGCAATCACAAGAAAGAATCAAGTTGGGGTTATCAGAATTCCAGAGTTCAAGATCTATTACAAAGCTGTAGTAATCAAAGCAATGTGGTATTGGCACGAAAATAGAAACATAGATAAGTAGAACAGAATAGAGACCCCAGAAATAAACCCACATTTATATGGTCAATTAATCTATGACAAAGGAAGCATAAATATACAATGAAAAGGCATTCTTTTCAACAAATCTTTCTGGTAAAATTGAACAGCTACATGTAAAAGAATGAAATTGGACTACTTTCTAACACCACACACAAAAATAAACTAAAAATCAATTAAAGGCCTAAATGTGAGCCTAGAAAGCATAGAATCCCTACATAAGAACACAGGCAGTAATTTTTCTGATATTAATTTTTCTAAGTATGTCCTCTCAGGCAAGGGAAACAAAGGAAAAATAAACTATTGGGACTACATCAAAATAAAAACTTTTGTACAGTGAAGGAAAACATCAAGGAAACAAGAGGACAATCTACTGAACAGAATATATTTGCAAAAGATGTAGTTGATAACAGGTTAATATCCAAAATATATAGAGAACTCATACAACTCAACACCAAAACAGCAAATAATCCAATCAAAACATGGGCAGAGGTCCTGAATAAACATTTTTGGAAGAGAGATACAGATGGACAACAGACACAACAAAAGATACTCAACATCAGTAATCATCAGGGAAATGCGAATCAAAACCACAATAAGATATCACCTCACACCTGTTAGAATGGCTAAATCAAAAAGACAAGAAACAACAAGTGTTGGTGAAGATATGGGGAAAAAAGAACATTTTTGCACTGTTGGTGGAAATATAAATTGGCACAGCCACTGTGGAAAACAGTATGAGGATTCCTCAAAAAGTAAAAATAGAGGGGCACCTGAGTGGCTCAGTTGGTTAAGTATCCAACTCTTGATGTTGGGTCAGGTCATGATCTCATGGTTCGTGATTTCCAGCCCCGTGTCAGGCTCTGAATTGGCAGTGTAGAGCCTGCTTGGGACTCTCTCTCTGTCCCCCTCTCTCTGCCCTTCCCTCCCCCCACATGCATGCACACATGCGCTCTCTCTCTCTCTCAAAATAAATAAATAAACTTTTAAAAATTTAAGAATAGAAATATCATGTGATCCAATAATTCCACTATTGGGTATTTACCCAGGGACAACAAAAACATCAACTCAAAAAGATATATGCACCCTATGTTTATTACAGCATTATTTACAGTAGCCAAGACATGGAAGCAACCCTAAGTGTCCACCAATAGACAAATGAATAAGGAAAATATGGTATATATACACAATATTACACAGCCATAAAAAAGGATGAGATTTTGCCATTTGAGACATTATAGATGGACCTAGAGGGTATTATGCTAAGTGAAACAAGTCAGATGAGAAAGACAACTACCATATGATTCCACTCATAAATGAAATCTAAAAAAAATAAATAAACATTGGTGTCTGGCAAAATGGGTAAAGGAAAGAGGGTGATACAGGCCTCCAGTTATGGAATGAGTAAGTCATGGGAATAAAAAGCAGAGCATAAGGAATAGTCAATGATATTGCAATAGCAATGTAATGACACAGCTGGTAGCTGCACTTGTGGTGAAAATAGCATAATGTATAAACTTGTCAAATCACTAAGTTGTAAACCTGAAACTAATGTACCATTGTGTGTCAACTATACTCAAAAAAAAAAAAAAGAAGAAGAAGAAAAGAAAAGAAGATCATAAGGAAGAGAAAAACGTTTATTTAAAATTCTATTTACCCCTCCACTAAGATTCTCAAATAAATGTTGACATTTAGCAATATAATCAAGAACCAATTTGCATTGTTTGTTGAAAATAGAAATTTTCGTGAAGGTAGCAAGGGTTGTATTTTCGAGGCAAATTTTGTGAAAACTCTTTATAAATCTCACCTTAATATTCAGAACTTCACTTGCTTTTTTTGTATCCACTTATATCTACTAGCATATGGTGCTAAAGGACACTGACAAAATGAAAGATTTCAATTTAGGAAGATTCAATCTATCCTTTTAATTTAAATTTATATATAGTAAGGTACAGCCTAGTAAATATAAACATCTCAAATATATCATTTGCTTTTGAAGGATTCTAGTTTTGACATTGTTAACTTATTTGGTAGTTTAAAAAATTCCAATGTAGTTAACATACAGTGTTGTATTGGTTTTAAGTGTACAATGTAGCAATTCAACAATTCCATGTATTGCTCAGTGCGCATGAAAATAAGTGTGAAAGATGCCTTTTAACACTATAATTCATAAGTATGTATATATAGTATGTTGACCCTTACATTTTGAAACATAATCTCTTAATATAGAATGGAAAATATTTTGGTTTTTCAAAATGTCATATTGGCAACATTATGAGATTTATTTCTCATATGAGAAAACACACCAATGGAACATCTAATTCCAAAGATGTTATAGTGTCTAATTCCATCTTGTGAAAATTTGGATTGAAATAGAAAATAGTTAAAGACAAACTAAAATGTTTCATGGAAGACAAGGTAAATTTGAAGAATGAAATAGGTTGACATTGTTTTCAATAAAACACCTTCATTATTCTGAGCATAGAATACAACTATAACAATCTATCAAACAATTGAATTAAATGTTAATTTCTTTCTCTTTCCATGTCCATGTCAAGAATAGCAATTGATATGGGAAACAAAGGCAGAGGGAAATAGCAGATAGAATTAAATTTCCTTATAACCTGCAACCCATTGACAAATAGTTGAGGCAGTTAGAGTACAATTTTCCTCCGGGAACTCCCTACTTTCTTAATGTTAATGCTTTGCTAAAGGGGAAAACAACCTTAGTTTGACAATAGCCAGGCCTCCAGTACTTGTGAGTCTTCTTTAGCATATGAAAATCTCATTGGAAACTTCCCCTTGACTTTACCTACCTCAACTCCCAAATATATATATATATATATATATATATATATATATCTCCAGTCTTTCCACAGCATCTGGGTCAGCTCTTCCTGTTCACAGGTCCTGTCGCCGTGCTTTAATAAAATCATGATATTTCCACCAAGGACATCTCAAGAATTCTTTCTTGACCATCGTTTCAGAACCCCATGAATCCCACCATCACCTCCCAAAATACTCATCATATTTTGTGCCCAAATGCCAGACTATGTGTCCTTTCATCTGGACTCTGAGTGGTGCAAATTTGGTGAGTAGTTTCCCTTTTCTTCCTTTACTCTCATTTCAGGGGCCTTTTTGAGGAGCATGGTCTTATTGGAACAATTTCATGTCAATTGCTCAGGCTACAATTTTCTTGCCCATGGCTACTGTATGGGGAGGAGAAAGCCTGCCTTTTGGCTGGAAGTTAGTACCCTGGCCAGAATGGTAATAAGATCCAGAAACTTGATGCCCTCTCTTTATTCCTGTCTTTATACAAAGTTGTCTGTTTTGGACATGGGACAGCCACCTAAGTGACTAGCATGCTGCCAGTCTTAAGATTCCTGTGAGAAGTTTCCTCCTCATTGGTCTAATGGGATCCCCTCCATATCCCTGGTCTGGCCCCTTCTGGTTGTGAGGCCTCCACTGGGAGCCACCTGAAACCAGTACCTGATTGAAATAAAACCCAACTGGGGACAATTTCCTAGGAAGTCAGCTGTAAGGACTACATGTGTTGGAATTTTGCTTAGATCATGATGGATTTCTAGCTTTACTGCTTTCTGTCATTGTCCTCAACTACAGAATTGGGTAATTTTGTAAAACTTTTCCAGTGTTTTCCATGGGTTAAAAATGGCTGGTTTTTCATGGCTTTCTCTGCAAGGCAAGACACAGTGTGGTACATGGCCACCAAGGCACAACATCGCCTTCTCCACAGGACAAGCCACAGGATGGCACAGCAAGGCCTTCTCAACAAGGCAAACTTGGTCCATATGCCAGCCCCCACTTGTAGTCTAGAATGCAATGGGGAAGTGGAGGGAGGGCTGGCTTCCCTCCTACAGGGGTTTCTAACAGCCGTTTGGTGGATCCTCGACCTTTGACTTCGTTTGATGGATGCCTCAGGTCGCTTTGACACAAGGAACATCTGATATATCCTGAGCATGGGACACCACCCAGGAGTCAAGGGGGATCTTTGTGGTAATGGACCTTCTCTATTTTTTCTCTTCTGTTCCCAAGGACTCTCCCTTGAGATGCTTTTTTAACCCACTGGAAACAATTCAGATTACAATATTTAGGAAAGGACTGATATCCTGTAACACTGCATGGCCTTTGTAGGATCTAACAGATCTCTTCTGCAGGAAACAGGGAAAATCGACAAAAGTCTCCTAGGCCCAGACCTTCATGGCTCTAAATCATGACCTGGATCTAAAGGCCTCTTATTATCTAAACTGGCCTCCTCCAAATAAACTCAGGTTGCTGGAGGAAACACAGGCCATCCCTAATGAAGGGGATACTGACTCTCTCTCTCACTGTTCCTAATAATGGGAGCTTCTCTTTCATTCATATCCTGGGTAATGGCTTTAATTGGAACCAAATGGTTAGTCTATCCCAGTACGGGGACTTTAAGGAATATTCCCAAGCAGAGCAGCTGCCCAAACTCCCTTTGTTTTGGGGAAATTCCCTGTCTATTCTGACCTGACATGGACTGCCTAATTCCACTAGTTGGTGGAAAACAAAAAAACAAGGCATCTGCTCCTCTGTCCGAGCTGACAAGATGTAGAACTGGGAACTCTTTCTCTACCTGCTGGCAGCATTTCACCTCTTCTGCCTTCTCCTGTTTCTGCACCACCTCGGGTGTGGCCTGAAAAGCTGATTCTATACCATTCTCGGTGCCTCCTCAGGCACCACTGGCTGTCTAGAAGCAAAGAGCACTCACTTGGACTGCCTACTTCAGATTTTGCCACCAGTGTCTCAGGTGAAAATTGATAATGGGGAACAGATTGTCTTTTAAGTGGATGCAAGTGGAACATATTTAGTGTTTAAGCTAATTTAATTTTGTTGGTTTAATTAAAATAGACATATCTTTAGAGTTATCAACATTAAATATAAAACTCTTATTCTATCTAGGATTATTGAAGATAAATAAGCTGGTGCTGTCTTTATTGCAATTTGTTAACAAAAAAGATGACTTAAAATGATGGTTAATTCTGTCTCAAGGTTTTCATGGGTAATTGTTAAGATAGCTTTCAGTCTTCTGTAACCTAAAACTTTAACGTGTTGCTCACATGATAATTGGGATTGAATTAAACTGAACATGGGATTAAATGAACTGAGGAAGATTATAGTTTTGATTCTTGTTGAAAATATTGCTGGTTCTCTAATGTTTCCTCTTCCAGATTAAGGAAACTGTCTCTTAAGATATCTATGATATACAAAAATGTCATAAAGTATTTATTTGTAAACTGAAGCATTTATCTTTTCTCTCTACATAATTCCCCTGAAATTCAAAAACTCTCAATGAGTATTCTTTCTTTCATGGGAATTACAATTGTTTGCATAAGTTCAATAAAAATCTGTTCATCTTATAACAGGTCACTGTTGGAAATACTGGTAATTTTACCAAGGCTTTGACTGGAATGTCTTATTTGAGGATGGCATTCATAGAGTCAGATATGATCAGATAGCTTTAAGGAACTAGGGTTGGCTTTATAAAACATGGAGCCATAAAGCCCCTTGGAAATGTTGGCCTGGTGCCTTGCTTACAGAGTTCCCAGCAGTCTTACCAGTTGAGTAAAGAATGTCACTTCCTGGCAGTTGCAGGAAACTCAGGATACTTTGAGGACCTTCTGAAGAGGAATTTGCCCAAATATACAGGTATTGCAGGCATGTCTGATGGCAATACTTGGCTTCTGGCTTGGAGAGCCACTAAACATTCAATCTAGATTTCTTATGAAAAGTTCCAGCAAAGCAAATTTTAAAAGATCTGTATGATCAATCACTACTCTTGCTGAGTTCATGTAAATAATTAGGCCAAGTTTGTTAAAACTGGACTTGTTTTACAAATGAATTAGTCTTGATTTGATTATCTCCAGAAATGAGGGTTACTAGAGAGAAAAATTATTTTAATAATGCACATTTCTGGATGTTAAATTTTAGTTCTGATAGTCTTTAAATGTTGTTTGCCTAAGCTAGACAACTTGAGGTAAACTTCAGAGATATTGTCACAATAGAACAGGTATGGACAATCTTCTTCCTTGTTATTCTGTGGGGATAGTAACAGGTCCCAATGGGTATATTATTTATTTAAAAAACTAGAATGGGATGGATTTCCCCAACAATTTTATGAAAAGACTATAGTGCTTTATTAAATTATTCCTTGAGCCCAGGTTAACTCATACATCTCTAAATGAATATACAAGTCATAGTCTCCCTAAACCTTATCTGTAGTTATTAGAAACCCACCCCATATAAACGAAGGAAATATGTTTATTTAAAGGATTAGAAGTCTACTATAGGTAAGGGATTTAACTCCAAAATGGAAGGGCCCCTACTGAGTCATATTATGGAATCCCACTGTAGTTAAATTAGAAGGCCATTACTCATGGACTCCTATATCAAGAATTAAACCTGGGGGCACCTGGGTGGCTCAGTCGGTTGAGCATCTGACTTCAGCTCAGATCATGATCTCACAGTTTGTGACTTCAAGCCCCATGTCAGGCTCTGTGCTGACAGCTCGGAGCCTGGAACCTGCTTCGGATTCTGTGTCTCCACCTCTCTCTGCCTCTCCCCTGCTCATGCTCTGTCTCTTTTGTGTCTCTGTTATGCCCAGAATTTGTGATCCCCAAATACCGCCAGGGAGCCGAGTCCGATGTAAAAGCAAAAGAGCCTTTATTTGAGCTAGCTCGAGATCAATCCCCTACCTGCACCGGGTGGGGAAGGGTCCGAGTCCTGTTAGGCAGGTGAGCGGGAGGTTACTCAAGGGGAGGAGGCGTGGTCAAGGTCAAGGACACAGAACAAGATGGAGTTGGCCGGTGTAGGCCCGCCCTTTCAGTCTCAATAAATAAACGTTAAAAAAAATTTTTTTAAAGAATTAAACCTGTACCTTCCTCACAGGAATCTAGTATTGTTGCAGGATTTTTTACCACAATACACAGAATTCATTGCCTTGCCACTTTGAAGAACAAAGAGGTGGACACAAAATGAGCAGCAGGCAAAAATTTATTAGAGTATAGAATTAGAAAGGAAGAATAGTAGGAAAGCTCTGTTTACAGAGAAGGGACGTTCGGAAGTGAATGCCTGAGAACTCTAGGCAAGGGTCCTTGTTTTATAAGGTTCTGGTCAGCCCTCCCTCTTCCCTTCTCCCTTACTCCTTCTCAGGTTCTACCCTTATTGTCTTTTCTTTTTTTTTAGTGTTTATTTATTTTTGACAGAGAGAGAGACAGAACATGAGCGGGGGAGGGTCAGAGAGAGAGGGGGACGCAGAATCCAAAGCAGGCTCTGGGCTCTAAGCTGTCAGCACAGAGCCCGACGCAGGGCTTGAACTCACAGACCATGAGATCATGACCTGAGCCAAAGTCGGACGCTCAACCGACTGAGCCACCCAGGCGCCCCTACCCTTATTGTCTTGATAGCTCTAGGTGCTGGGTTGTCCATGCCTGATTGGTTTTCGTTGTTATGAGGGGTTGTCTATGGCCGCACTTAGGTCTTTTGTCAAATTCCAGAGGGGAAACCTGAGGGGGAGTAGGCAGTGCCTGTTACATTCTTAAGAGGAACTTTTATGCCCAGGGTGGGTTGCTGTGGTCAGACACTCCCAGCATTGTTCCAAAATGTGTCTTTCCCCACCCAGGGACCTCAGATCCTATTCCCTCTCTGCCTATTTCATCCTTTTTTTTTTCCAATCATAGTATGCCAGCTGACATTCCTTCTTATTCCTGTGAACCAGTGGAAGACCTTAAATTTCTCTTCAAATGACAATAAAGGACTGGAGATTTTTTTTTTTTGGCTTCTCTTTCTCATAATATTAACCTTATTTTGTTGTCTTTTCTGGTGTCTGCCTGGTGCCAAGACTCCTTCAGCACCATAACCTCTAGCTGACAGATGATCTTTTCTACTCAAGGAGGTTCATATATGTTGTCTACCTTAGATTGGCTGCCTTTGCCTTTGGTAACTCCTGTATATGAACACCCAACTGACCAATGTTGACACACAGTTAGGGACATCTCTACACCCCTGTTCAGCAGGAAGAAGTTACAGAAGAAAATACCTTCCACCCTCAGAAACCTTAAAGATTTTGAGTCAAAAGTTTTCAGGGGGAAAGATGTGGGAAACAAAGGCAGAAGGAAATGGCAGATAGAATTAAATTTCCTTATAACCTGCAGCCCATTGACAAATACTTGAGGCAGGCAGGGTAAAACTTTTCTCTAAGCACTCCCTACTGTCTTAAAGCTAATGCTTTGCTAGAGGGAAAAACCACCTTAGTTTGACAATAGCTAGGCCTTCAGTATCCTGTGAGTCTTCTTTAGCATATGAAAATCTCATTGGAAGCTCCCCTTGATTTTACCTCCCCCAACTCCCAAATATATATAACCAGTCTCTCCACAGGGTTCCGGGCAGCTCTGCCCATGGGTCCTGTCCCTGTGCTTTAATAAAATCAACTTTTTGCACCAAAGACGTCTTCAAGAATTCTTTCTTGGCCATAAGCTCCAAACCCTACAAACTCCACCATCACCCCAAAAACCTCATCAGCAATGATTTCAAAAATTATGAAGAAGGTATTTGTAAGACACTGAACTGCTGGAGGAATGATTAACTCTTCATGTTCATAGTATTATTTCTTGTACTCCCATTTATAATATCAAAGTAATTCACCATGATTAATGATAGGATAGTGAGCCAACAGAAGTAATAGGGATTTGCCATGTACTATTTGTCATTATCATTTAAGAATATTATAATTTAGTACTATTACTTTTCTCATAATTCAAATGAATTGAAATATGATTTTGAATGAATAAGTATAAAATAATTGTCCACTTAGAATACTGCAAGAAACATTATCAGTGATGAGGGAACTTGGGGCAAGCTGAGGGCAAAATACAGGCTGGCTCTCCCCCCAACTCCCCTGTCCAGGTGGAATATGTGTGATATTTCTCAGACACTCCTGGCTACCCAAAAACAAAGGAAAGGGGTTTAAGTGCTTGCCATGGTAATGTGGGAAACTAAGGCAAATGAAAAATTAAATTCCCTTACTGCCTACAGCCAATTGACAAGTCCTTGAAATCAGCAGAGTGACCGCCCTCTAGGAGCTCAGCTCAGCTGCTTAGATGATGACAATTTGCTAGGGGCAAAAGAGAATCTTACCTTTTTTCCCAGCCTCAAGGATCCTGTAAGTCAAGTTCCTTTATCTCAACTGCCCCAAGATACATGCTGGCAATCATACTCCAAGCTTATGGTCTCCTGATATACATCTGAAGGGTCTTATGACTGAGGTTTTATTAAACAGTAATAAATGGCATTTTCCTAGCAACCACTAGCCCCTCAAGGTCCTGGAAACCTTGCTTCCAAAATTCCTCAGAGACTTATTCTATCCCTGATCCCCTCCCAACCTGAGGATATATAATGAGTTACCTGTCACGACCTCAGTGCAGTTCTTCCTACCCATGGGTCCTGTCCCCATGCTTGAATAAAATCAACTTTTTGCACCAAAGACATCTTCAAGAATTCTCTCTTGGCCATTGGCTCTGGACCCCATGAGTCCCTCATCATCCCAAAACTTCATAAATCAGCATTTAATAAAGCTCAGGAGAAAATATTGACCAAACATTTTTGTAGCATTTTCCAGAATCAATTACAAGGCACCCTGTTTTCTCTAGAGTTCTCTATGGCATATTTTTGTAGACAAAACAATGGAATACTTCTGTTTAATTCTAGTGTATATAGCAAAATTTAGAATTCTAAAAAATGAAATTTAGAAATTACATTTAAATTATTTTCTGTCATTTTTTTCTTTTCTCCTTTCCCACTTTCTAAAACATGTATTACTCATCTAAAATTACTATTATACTATTTAGAAACTCCAGGAACACGTAAAATATGTTTCTAAAAGGACTGAGTTTATTGTAAAGCATCACATTAAGTTTGAATCTCAGTAAACAAAACTATGTCCTCACTCTATGTTGATTTTGGCATAGAACACAGACTTGCACACATCAAATGATAGGGTAAGGTAATTTAAAGTAAAAGGTGTTTTTTTTTTTAAGTAATAAAGTAGTGTGGAACTAAGGTACAATATGTATATCTTCTGGGTAAGTAATTAAGTCATAATGTTTTTTGTTTTCTTACAAGTTTTCATAATTAATATTTTAAAAATTGACTCTTTTATCTGATACTTGTGTTATCACTGGAATAGAAGCATAGAAAAGATTCTCTCTGCTTAGATTTACATATTCATACAATATGTGCCCAAGCTGAAACAAACATGTCAAATATCTGAGAGGTAGTGGCATTCATGACCACAAGTTGTTTTAAAAGTGTGAACCATTAAGATTTTTTTTAGCAAAGACCTAAGGAAAATCAGACTTGGGCATTGAGTGCTGACCTATTTTGTAATAGTTAATTAGAGGTCTGAGCTTTTTGCAAAAGAATGCCATTTTAAAATTACATGCTAGCCCACTTTCATAATATATATATATGTATATATATATATGTATATATATATTATATATATAATTATATATATATACATATATATATATATATATATATATACATGTTTCACTGAGGCAAGCAACTTAGAAACATAATTGCATCATAGCTCTGCAGTTAAGCGAGGAACTTGTCAATTGAACATATCTGTTTTTTGGTTTTTTTTGTAGGAGATCATCTGTTCTGATCACTGAAGTAAACAATAAAGGGCTACATTTAGAAGCATAAAAAACCTGTTTAGTACATAAAAGTTTCAATTACAAAATAATGGGAATGTTATAATTACCATAAGAAATTACAATGTCTGACATATAAAAATTACCTGCAACTGCTTTTTAATCACAATAATGTTATATCAAAGGGTACATATTTTTATTAACTAAAATTAATGAGGC